>NC_133518.1:32434166-33664583 GCF_049354715.1 Callithrix jacchus
GCAATTGGTGGAGAGATAAATTTGGTTAATAAAGAAGAGGATGAGATAGAGGACTCTCTGTAACATGGCATCAGCATTCATTTAGCAAATATTTATTAAGCAACTGTGGTATGTAAGGCATTGTTCTAAGAGTCAGGGACACATCAGCAAAAAATGTAAACAAACTAGAAGTCTCCATCCTTGTAGATCTTATTTTCTTTCTAGGGAGACAGAGAGATAAGGAATCAGTAAGTCAATTTTTCAGAATGTTAAAAGGTGGTAAATGCTGTGGAGAAAATAAAACATGAAAGGAGATGGGGCATCAGGTGTGGGTGGGTTGCAATAATAAACAGGACCATCAGGGAAGGCCGTATAGCGATAGGAATGTGTGAGCAAAGATTTAAAAGAGGTAAGAAAACAATTTACCTAATTATTTAGGGGGGGGTTTCCAAAGAGAGGAAACAGCAAGTGCAAAGAAATGAGGCAACAGAAGGCCAGGCAATGTGGCTCATGACTGTAATCTCAGCACTTTGGGAGGCGGAGGTGGAGGCTGACGTGAGCCCCAGAATTCAAGACCAGTCTGGGCAACCTAGAAAGACCCTGCCTCTACCAAAAAAAAAAAAAAAAAAAAAATACTAAGAAAGAAATAAGGCAAAGGAATACGTAACAAGTTCCAGGAGCAGCAAGGCAGCCTGCAAAGCTGAAGTAGTGATCCAGCAGCAGGGAGTAGAGACTCTCAAAGAGGTGATGGATAGGACGGACCACATTGGGCCATGAATGTTTCTTTTTGAGATGGAGTTTTGCTCTTGTTGCCCAGGCTGGAGTGTGATGGTGCAATTTCAGCTTACTGCAGCCTTTGCCTCACAGGTTCAAGCAATTCTCCTGCTTCAGCCTCCTGAGTAGCTGGGATTACAGGCATGAGCCACCACACTTGGCTAATTTTTTGTATTTTTAATAGAGACGAGGTTTCTCCATGTTGGTCAAGCTGGTCTTGAACTCCTGACCTCAGGTGATCCTCCTGCCTCAGCCTCGCAAAGTGCTGGGATTACAGGCATGAGCCACCATGCCCAGCTGTTTTGTAAGGTTTTTATGCTGAATAAAATGGGGAGCCATTATGAGATTTAAAACTTTGAAAAATTTTTTTAGTAGAGACAGGGTTTCTCCAGGTTGGTTAGGATGGTCTTGAACTCCCTACCTCAGGTGATTCACCTGCCTCAGCCTCTCAAAGTTCTGGGATTACAGGTGTGAGCCACTGCACCTGGCCCATTATAGGATTTTGAAAATAGAACTGACAGGTTTTGACTTACACAGTAAGTACTTCACTCTGGCTACTGTGTTAAGAATTTTCTGTTTGGGAATAAGGATAGGAGCAGGGAGACTGATTAGAAAGTCATTATAATAATCCAGGGGTGCAAGGCTGCTGGTTTGAAAATGGTGAAAAGTGGTCAGATTCTGGATATATTCTGAACAGGGAGACAACAGGATTTGGTCAGGGGTTGAATGTGATGTCTTAAGCAAAGAAAGCAATCCAGGATGACTCTGAGGTTGTTAATCTGAGCAACTGGAAGGGTATTGTCGCTATTTACCAATGTGAGCAAGACAGTTTGCAGGAAAGATCAAGAGCTCCATTTGGACATGCCAAGTTGTGACATCCTAGAGTAGGTAGCCAGTAGTTGAGGGTTATGAGCCCAAAGTTGTAGGGAGAGATCTCTGCTGGAGATTTGGGATACATTTGAAGATTGTTGGCCTACCGGAGAATATTTAAAATAACATAGCTGGCTTAACAGGTAACAGAGAGTGCATGATAGAGAAGACACAAGGACCACATCCTGAGCCCTAAGACATTCTGATGTTAAGCTGGGGCAAGAACAGAAACCAGGACTTCCGAATGAGAACAGCAGTGACCAGTGAAGGAGGAAAAAAACCAGAAACACTTGTGACAGAGACCAAGTGAAGGAAGTGCTTCAGGAGGAAGGATTGATCAGCTTTGGAAATGCTTCTGATAGGGTGAGTAACATGAGCACTGACCATTGGATTTAGAACTGTGAATTGACTTTTTGGAGTAGAGTCAAAGTTTCTTCCTCTCTGGCTTTTGCTCGTGGTAGTTTTTAGTCAACAGTCTCGTTTTCTGAAGCCAGGTCTGAGTCATCCTGGAAATAGATGCTTATAAATTCTGACCTAGTGTCAGGTCATGTGTCTGTTTTGCCTCCCTCTTCAAATTCTAAAGCAACCAATTTTCTTATAGGGTTAGGTCTTAACCCCTTGTATGTCTAGCAGGTGGTAACAGAGAAGAGGCCAAGAAGAATTGAATCTCATTCTCCCGGTGCTTTTCCAATGTGATTTAGTGTACAGACTGTCAAAGAATATTATGCTTCAAGAATAACAAGATAGGTGGCCCTTTGGTTATATTTTCAGGAATGAAAAACTGAAAAAGATGAAGAAATAAGGTATCACAAATTTGGAATTTAAATTATTTTACATTTAAATGTGCACATCACTTCTTATGACATCGGTATTTCAATACTCCATCTAGTCTTCCACTTCATAAATCAGGAATTACAACATATTTCCAGAACAATAAAAATATGTAAATTATGGCTAAAAAGCACTTTAAAGATTTGTAGCAACTTAGCAGTTGCATAAAAATAAAATTTCCTTGGGAGAATAAAGTGTTATTTCTATCACAATGCAAACACCAGATAACTGAAATCTAATAAATAATTTATAAACTGACTTGCAGAAACATTTTATATATTTTGATTAGACTACAAGTTAAAGAAATGCAGCTCACAAGTTTACTGTATTTTTTTGTATACTAATTTTTCTAATTAAGACTTTGCATAGGTTTTTTATAAGAAAAAATAAATACATATTTCAAGAAGTATCTTTGAATTTTACAAATCTATTCTACAATGAAGATCCAATATCATGATAAGAATTCCTGTTTTATTTACCTATTGCTACATAATAAATCACTTAAAATCTTAACGGCTTCAAACTACAATTTTATTATCTGTGTGATTTTGTTGGCTAACTGGGCTCAGCTGGGTGTTTGAATGTATGCAGCAAAGCGGTTTTTCTGTTCCACGTGCTGTTGGCTGAGATTGTGGTCATCAGGATACTGGCTATGTTACAGTACAAGTCGGCTCACTCACATGGCTGGGAGTTGGTGCTGGCTCTTGGTGGGAACTCAGCTAAGGCCTTAGGGTATCTTGGTTCCTCTGCATGTCCTCTCTATATGTTTTGGGATTCCTGTAGCAAGGTAGCTAAATTCTAAAAGGTTGAAAGCCTGGTCAAAAGTATAGCTCACAATCTGGGGCTCATATTGGTGTCTGAAGTGAGTGCAGTTTTGTGGAACTGAGACCTCAACCTGTGGAAACTTACACCACCTCCAGGTAGATAGTGTCAGCATTGAATTGAATTACAGGACACCTAAGTGGCCTTAGCTAAGAATTGCTTGGTGTATGGGGGACAACCCCACCGATCTGAACACAGAAGTGTTGTGTGTTCAGTGTTTTTTTCCCTCTCAGATCTCCTCACTTGTTTCCTCTTTCCCAGTCTCTTGTTCTACTATTTCTCTTTTGCACCATTCATTCAATAAAGGATGAGAGGTAGACTGTAAACACTCATAGGTGAACAAAATGTAGCCCCTTCTCTTGAGGAACTTGCCCATATTGACAAAAACAATTTCAGTAAGGACATATTAAATCACTTTATTCACAATTCAAAAACAATAGAAAGAAAATCAGATCCTGTTTTAAGAGTCAATCCAGGATCACACATTGCATTTACTTGTATATCTCCTTAGTCCATTTTGATCAGTGATACTTTCTCAGTCTTTGTTTTTCACAATCTTGACACTTATGATCAGTCCTGGTCAGTTATTTGATAACATTTCTCTCACTTTTTTTACCTAATGTTTTCTCATGGCTACAGTTAAATTTTGCATTTTGGGGAAGAATACCACAGAAGCCATATTGTGTCTTTTTCAGTGCATTACATCAGGGGGCACATGAGATTGCTGTTTCTTAAAAAAAATTTTTTTTTTAATAGAGATGGGACTCTCCCTATAATGCCCATGCTGGTCTTGAACTCCTGGCCTCAGGCAATCCTCCCACCTCTGCCTCCCAAAGTGTTTGGATTACAGGAACAAGCCACTGCACCTGGCCTGGTGAATCTTAAGTCTTAGAGATGTTACCCTTCATTACCTGGTTAAAGTGGTGTCTGCTATTTTGTCCCTACAAGGTCAATATTTCTCTCTTTTGTAATTGAATAACCTTGGAAAAATTTCCTCAAGACTATGTTAATATACTATTTCTCCTCGAATTTTACCCACTGACTTTAATATCTTCATTGATCTTGCCTGAAATAATTATTACTCTGATGTTTGCCTAATGGCGATTTTGTGTGTCCCTCCTTTTCTCTACATTTATGAACTGGAATTAATGGTAAGGAGGAGCCAATCTTTTTCATCCATTTGTTTACTTATTCAAATACATATTGATGTAAGTATGGATTTGTGGCTATTTATTTTATGGGTTACAATAAAATATTGTATTTATTTTGTTGCTCAAATTGAACTTTGAGCAACACATTTTGCTTTCTTCTTGAATTACTCCAGCTAGATATACTGCAGATCTTTTTATATGTGGCTCTTTTAGACTGCGCTCTCCTTTTTGCCTTATACTGTAGATATTGACATTGTCCTTTCTCATAACCCCAACTCCATTTCATGCACTGAATTATTGAGAATAAGGATTAGATATTACTTCTACTCCCTCCACAGTTGATGCACATTCTAGGAAATCAGTAAATATGTGTTGAATTGAATTTGATTGGTTAAAGCTTTTTGACCAGAATATAAGAATTTTTGTAACTTTTAATTTTTTTTTTTTCTTTTGAGACAGGGTCTTGCTCTGTCACCCAAACTGGAGTGCAGTGGCACAATCACAGTTCACTGCAGCCTCCACCCTCTAGGCTCCAGCAATCCTCTCACCTCAGCTTTCCAAGTAGCTAGGACTAAAGGTGCATATCACCAAAATGGCTAACTTTTAAAATTTTTCGTAGAGATGGCGTTTCAGTGTGTTGCCCAGCTTCCTTCCTTCCTTCCTTCCTTCCTTCCTTCCTTCCTTCCTTCCTTCCTTCCTTCCTTCCTTCCTTCCTTCCTCCCTTCCTCCCTTCCTCCCTTCCTCCCTTCCTCCCTTCCTCCCTTCCTCCCTTCCTCCCTTCCTCTCTCTTTCTTTTCTTTTTCTTTCTTTCACAGAGTTTCACTCTTGTTGCCCAGGCTGGAGTGCAATGGCGTGATCTCAGCTCACTGCAACTCCTACCTCCTGGGTTAAAATGATTCTTCTGCTTCAGCCTCCCGAGTGGCTGGGATTACAGGCATGTGCCACTACGCCTAGCTAATTTTTTGTATTTTTAGTTGAGACAGGGTTTCACCATGTTGGTCAGGCTGGTCTCAAACTCCTGACCTCAGGTGATCCACTTGCTTCAGCCTTCCAAAGTGCTGGGATTACAGGCGTGAGCCACTGTGCCCAGCCCCTGCCCAGGTTGTTTCTAAACACCTGGGCTCAAGCCATGCTCCTACCTTGGCCTTCCAAAGTGTGAGGATTACAGGATGAGCCACTGTGCCTGACCCAATTTTTAATTTTTATGGGTACATAGTAGGTGTATATGTTTATGGGGTACATGCAGTGTTTTGATGCGGGCATATGATGTGTAATAATTACATCAGGGTAACTAGAGTATCCATCACCTTAAGAATTTTTCATTTCTTTGTGTTTGGAACATTACAAATCTGCTCTTTCAGTTATTTTAAAATATAAATAAATAATTGTGGACTGTAGTCACCCTGTTGGGCTGTCAAATACTAGCTCTTATTTATTCTATCTAACAATGTTTTTGCACCCATTAGCCATCCCTACCTTCCTCCATCCCCTACACCATTATCTTTCTCAGCCTCTGCTAATCATCATTCTATGCTCTATCTCCATGAGTTTAATTTTTTTGATTTTCAGCTCCTCTATCTAGTAAGAGCATGGAAAATTTGTCCTTCTGTTCCAGCTTATTTCACATAACATCATGTCCTCCAGTGGCATCCATGTTGTTAAAAATGACAAGATTTTATTCTTTTTTGTGGCTGAATAATATTCCATTGCATATATATACTGAATTTAAAAAATCCATTCATCTGTTGATGGACACTGAGGTTGCTTCCAAGCCTTGGCTATTGTGAATAGTGCAGCAATAAACATGGGAGTGCAGATATCTCTTTGATATACTGATTCTCTTTCTTTTGGGTATATTCCTAGCAGTAGGGTTGCTGGAACATATGTGATATGGTTTGGCTCTGTGTCCCCGCCCAAATCTCATCTTGAATTGTACTCCCATAATTCCCACATGTTGTGGGAGGGACCAGATAAGAGATAATTAGAATCATGAGGGCGGTTTCCCCCATACTGTTCTTGTGATAGTGAATAAATCTCATGAGATCTGATGGTTTTATCAGGGGTTTTTGCTTTTGGTTTTCTCTCATTTTCTCTTGCCACCACCATGTAAGAAGTGCCTTTCACCTCCCACAGTGATTCAGAGGCCTCCCCAGCCGTATGGAACTGTTAAGTCCAATTAAACCTTTTTCTTTCCAGTCTCAGGTATGTCTTTATCAGTAACATGAAAACAGACTATTACAGTGAATTGGTACCAGTAGAGCAGGGTGTAATGTGGAAATGACTTGGGAACTCGGTAATAGGCAGAAGTTGGAACAGTTTGGAGGGCTCAGAAGAAGACAGGAAAATGTGGGATCGTTTGGAACTTCCTAGGGACTTGCTGAATGGCTTTGACCAAAAGCCTGAGAGTAATATATATACAATAAGGTCCAGGCTGAGGTGGTCTCAGATAAAGATGAGGAACTTGTTGGGAACTGGAGCAAAGGTGACTCTTATTATGTTTTAGCAAAGACCGGTGGCATTTTGCCTCAGCTCTAGAGATTTGTGGAACTTTGAACTTGAGAGATGATTTAGGATATCTAGCAGAAGAAATTTCTAAGCAGCAAAGCATTCAAGAGGTGACTTTGGGCTGGGCACAGTGGCTCACACCTGTAATCCCAGCACTTTGGGAGGTTGAGGCAGGTGGATCACCTGAGATAGGGAGTTTGAGACTAGCCTGACCAACATGGAGACACTCCATCTCTACTAAAAATGCAAAATTAGCCAGGCATGGTGATTCATGCCTTTAATTCCAGCTACTCAGGAGGCTGAGGTAGGAGAATCGCTTGAACCTGGGAGGCAGAGGTTGCGGTGAGCCAAGATCATGCCATTGCACTCAGCCTGAGCAACAAGAGTGAAACTCCATCTCAAAATAAATAAATAAATAAAAATAAAAAATAAAGAGGTGACATGGGTAATTTTCTTTTATTGTTCTGTCTTTGCCTGGCTTTGGGATCAGGCTGATACTGGCCTTGTAGAATGAATCTGGAAGTATTCCCTCCTCCTCTATTTTAGGGAATAGTTTCAGTAGGATTGATAGTTCTTTAAATATTGGGTAAAATTCAGCAATGAAGCTTCAGGACCTGGGTTTTTCTTTCATAGGAGACTTTTTATTGTGGCATCATTGGCCAGAACATAATTTACCAACACTTCTCAGTATAAATAAGTGAGACACTGTAGGGTCACTTATTTTTACACCCAGTTTTTAACACAAAGTTTCTTTATCTTACAATTCTGGAACATTTGTATCATAATCATTCAATGTTCTAGAATAGTTATGTTTCAGAAAGAAAAAATTCCCTGCTATAAAACACCTAAAATTGTTAGTATAAGAATGGGAATAGAACCAGGAACACAAAAATTCATAGCAATTAAAAGGAAAAACAAATCTAAAGTTAAAGATAAAGACAAGAGATTGAGTGGATGGATGGGGAAGCAACAAGGACATAAAAGAGTTAAACATGATTATCATAAGTGATTAAAGAGCTAATTTCTATGCAACTAGAACAATTTGAGTCTGAAATAAAAGAGGAATTTGGTTTTCTCATTTTCTAATTAGGTTCTCATGACTCATTTTTTATTGACTATATCACATTAAGGGGGAGAATTGTGTCCAGTTCATAAATAATTTGTGTGTGTGCATGTGTGTGCATGAGTGAGAGACATGTGTTTATATGTAATATAGATGTAAATGTATGTATACACACAAACAGTCATGTACCATTGAACAACATTTCAGTCGTGGCAGATCACACATACAAAAGTGGTAGCAACAGATTATAATACTGTGTTTTTACTATACCTTTTCTGTATATACACAAATACTATTGTGTTACTATTGCCTGCAGTCTTCAGTACAATAACATGCCACACAAGTGTGTAGCCTATGCCAGCAATACCGTATAGCCTAGGTGTACAGTATCTATATACTTACAGAAGGTTATACCATCTAGGCTTGTGTAAATACATTCTATGATGTTTACAAAATAAAATTGCCCAATGATTGCATTTCTCAGAACTTATCTCTGTCACTAAGAAATGCGTGGCTGTATATGCATACAGAGATTATTTCTTATACCTCTGTGTCATTCATCTTACAGAAAAAGATAATTTATTCAAAAGTATAGACTAAATATTTATCAGGAACAAATTTTAGCTATTCCTGTTGTGACAATACAAAGCTAAAACACACAAGTACAAATACCTTGCCCTCTGTGTAGTTTTCTAATTTTAGTTATTTGTGTAACATTAAAAGTCATGGAGCTAGTAGTTACTGATAGATCTGGGTTTTGAACTCCGGCCGTCTAACCCCAGGGCTGAATCACTGATGCTAAACTAACTCTTAATACATATTTATTAAAGTAATAAGTATTGCGTTGGAACCACAAAAATAATTTTGTATAACACTAGTGGTCACATCTTGCATTTTGTGATTACTTAGAAACTGGATGAAGAACTATATAAATAACTATAGTACTAAGTAAGTGTTACATACTATGAGGATCAATGTTACAATGAATTATTTTAGGAGATAAGAGAAGAGAAAGGACTATGTCCCTCAGGGCAAAGTGAAAAGATTTTGTGGAGTAGATGGCATTAAACTATTTGGTTTGTAGGTATACAGAAGATGGTCATAAGAGAGGACATGCCAAGCTGGGGAGAGGAGTACAGGCAATATGGGAGGAGCAGTGAGCAGATAATTTTGCTGGAGTGTATGTGGCGTCAATGGAAATAAGGCTGGAATGGTACTATAGTGAAAGCATTAAAACTACTTCCATCTGATAATGATTTACTGTGTTAAGGAAAGCAAATGAAGCATCTGGATAGATGCCTAAAAATGTAGAAATGCACTCTCCGGACTGGTTTGAGTTTGGCAACATGCTTTAGATTTGTAGATTGAGAGTTTTATTGATCAAGGTATTTATTCAAGCACACGACAAAGTGTAACCTGGAATTTGGGTAAACTACCACCAGGTGGTAGCAGATATGCTGATTTCATGATCCAGATGACTGGATTTAAGCTGAGCCAGTTCAGAATCCTGTTTCCAGTCTCTTTTGCGTGTATAGGTTTGTTTATGTAGCATATAATCACACTGGGACCCAGAGTTGTGTAAAATAGTTTACTTTTAGCAATATAGCAGCATCCATATTGACAGAAATAATACAACGCGTTTCTCTGTCAAACATTTTATTTCTACCTGTAGAATGTACAGGGATATAATCTAATCCAATGGGGAGGGTGGAAACTATTTCAGATATCATTTCAAATAAATAAGAAAACATAACATCTTCATTTTGAAATCTTGTGCTTGAAAAGCAAGGTTGAAACAGTTAAAACTTAGAGAGATTGGGGAGTGGTCAAGAATTGGCTTATTCACAGAGACTGGGTGGAATAGAAGGGCTTCAGATGGCAGGCAAATCTACGAGAGACATCGCTAGAGTCCTCTTTGATGATCTAACAATCCTTCCAACAGCCCTATGAAATAGAAAGCATTATCTCCATTGAAACATAAGAAGACCGTTGTTCAAAGGGTTTAAGCAATTATCTAACTTATTTGTACAAATGAGTAACAGATACAGAATTTGAACTCACCTCTGGCTTCCACTTCATGTCTTTGTTTTAATTTAGTTTTCACTGAGATTCAGCATTTCCTTCAGTTATACATGTAATGTAGGCAACAACCAACCAATATAATTCATAGATATTTTTGTATCAAATTACGGTTATTGCACATATATATATGTGAGATGGAGTCGCTGTGTTGCTCAGTCTGGAGTGCAATGGTGTGATCTTGGCTCACTACAACCTCCACCTTTCAGGTTCAAGAAATTCTCCTGCCTCAGTCTCCCAAGTAGCTGGGATTACAGGCATCTGCCACCATGCCCAGCTAATTTTTTTGTATTTTTAGTAGACACAGTGTTTCACCATGTTAGGCTGGTCTTGAACTCCTGACCTCAGGTGACCCACCTGCCTTAGCTTCCCAAAGGGCTGGGATTACAGGTGTGAGCCACCATGCCCAGACATGTATTGATATCTTGTATATTCCTGTGACTACTTCCAAATCATGGTAGTTACTAGACTCACCAATAAAGATATTATTTATGCATTTACATTTTTGAGACAGTCTTATGCTCCATTTTTATTTTGGAAGAATATTTTATTTGGTGTTTCAATAGATTGAGCCTCAAAAAGTAAAGTTGTGTGTATTATTTTCTTTTTTTCTTTTCCTGGGCTTTAACAGTGCAGATTTGGAGAATCACAAGTTTTCATTCACTGTAGATTTCACTGACTTCCTGAATCCAGCAGTTGCAGTTTGATTTAATCGATATGACTTATTCATTTGTGTTTTATTCTTTTTCTCTGGAAGTTAGAATTTTTTTCTTTTTTATGCTACTCTGAAATTTCACTATAAATGTCTCCTTATCGAATCTCTTTGCTATGCCTTGTGTCCTTTCAATCTGAACATATACATATACACGCATATACATACTGTGTGTTTATATGTGTCTGTGTGTGTGTATGTGTGTTTGTGTATATGCTGATCCAAGTGCTGAGTATTCATATATATAGTCACATGAGTATATAGGCAACGACCACAAAGATGAAGGTATAGAATATTATTAGCACACAAAAAGCTTTCTCATATCCTCTCACAGTCAGTAGACATTTGAAGGTAGTCATTGTTCTGATCTCTATCATTCTGGTTTAGTTTTATTTGTTTTAAAAGTTAACTTAAATGAATCGCACAATATATAGTTTTTTGTGTCTGGTTTCTTTTGTTCAAACTTATGGATGAGCAATTCATCCATTATTTAGTCATCAGATGTTGGGTTCTCTTAAAAACAGATACTGGGCTGGGAGTAAGTTGAGTTGTGATGCAGACCTGATAAAACCTCAAGTGAGTATTGCCCATCACAGTGCCCTATGCTGAGTTGAATTGGTTAAGCATTTACACCCTGCCCTACATATTCAGTCCCTAGGTGTGAACTGCCCTGTAAAGGGCAGACCATAAGCAAGGCAAGTGACAATCGAGGCAGTCCGTGGAAGAGGGATGGGTGTAAGCTGTCTGCTGACTGCATTGCTTGTGACTGGTCAGTCAAACCTAAGGTAGGATTTTTTAAAAAGGAAAGAAACGGGCTGAAAATAAATAATATAAAAGTGAGATTAATATCCTACTGCTATGAAATAAGTGAAAGTTTCTTTTTAAAATCCTTTATAAAAGAAATATTTTTTTGGAAGCTGCATCTTATTTACACAATATCACTTTTTTTTTTTTAGATGGCGTATCACTCCATCGCCCAGGCTGTAGTGCAGTGGTGCTATCTCAGCTCACTGCAACATCTGCCTCCCGGGTTCAAACCATTCTCCTGCCTGAGCCTTTCAAATAGCTAGAAGTACAGGCATGCACCTCACACCTGGCTAATTTTTTGTATTTTAATAGAGATGGGGTTTCACCCTGTTGGCCAAGCTAGTCTCGAACTCCTGAACTCAAGTGATTCACCGGCTTCAGCCTTCCAAAGTACTGGGATTATAGGCATGAGCCACTGCACTGGCCACATGATTACATTTTTGCTGTGTGATATTATATTGTATGAATATACATACATATGTATTTACAATAAGTCTTGATTTCTGATAGTTTAAGTCTATAGTTTTATACTTCTTCAAAATTGCCTTGGCTATTTCTATTTCTGACTTTTTGAATCTTCATATGAATTTTAGAATTAGCATGTTAATTTTGACACACACAACAATATATACTGTGTGTATATATAGGGGCTAATTCATCAGGGAAAGTGTGTGGAAGCTGATGGAGACAATGAGCTGGATCCCATCAGGAGAATAGCTGAGGTATGACTGCAGTGCACTCTAAATTCTCTCACTGAACTCTAGCACAGTTCAAACATTTTTACTGATTTGCATTAGTGGGTTTATTAAAGCAGGGTTTGGTTTGCATAGTAAATATTTTGTAAGTTGTTATAGTTTTGTGTAATGTTGTTATAATTGATAGAAATATTCAGATAGTAAGAGTTTGTATGCTAAAGAAATACATTCTGTGATTACATTTACATTTCTATCTCAATTTATACTTTGGGAATGTATGGTGAGATTTTGTAATACATTTTATTTTGTTAATGCAGCTTTGGTGGAAATTGTGAGCAAAAGCCTACAGAACCCAGTAGTGAATGCAGCTAGCCGTTTCATACCTCAATGCCTACAGCTGAACATGGAGTAAGGAAAGTAAACGGTAGTTTAGTCTTCCTTGCTATTGTGTCATTTCTAGTTGGAGAATGTCGTTATGTTAAGTTGAATTGATGCACATTATTACACTGATGCATGCCTCTCTTGATTGTAAAGAATAAATCTGTGGTATTTTAAGACAGTGGAGCAATGCTTTCAATCTGGATATGGAGTAAAATTTAGTATGGAAGCCAATGTATGTTTACTTCCAACTATACATACACAAATAGAAAGGATCTTTGGTATTGTTAGAAGGCACTTCTTCTGAAATGGTTTAAAGTGTAGATTAAGTAAGTAAAAATGTATGTAATGTAAACAGAAATCTGTGTAGACAAATATATGAGAGGACATGTGAAATAGTGAAAAGATGGAAGTGAAAGATACGAAAGACTTGAATCTCAGTTCTGGAATTATAGATATATTTGAAGAAGGTATTCAGTTATTTCATTAGCATAGTGAAAGTTGTTTATGTAATTGCTTCACTTTGCTCAGGTCCTTGATATGCACATATTTGGCAGTGCTCCCTCACTTCCCATTTGCAGCTAATAATTGTATAGCTGTGAGTTGACCTTTGGTTCCAATTCTAATTTTTGGAGTGACTGGCTTTAAGGCTATGTTGAAAAGAATTCTGAGTTCTCTTCTGGGCTTGGTAGGAATGAGTGACATTATGGATAAATGATGTTCACTTTGGACATGGGAGGAGGACATGACCATACATGAGCCACAGATTGGCTTTCCCTGCTGCCTTTACTACTTCAGAACTACAATCAGAGGAATGGTTTTTGAAGTGGAAAACTTAATTACATAAACCACAGGGTGAAAACTTATCATTTGTTGGATATATTATATATAATATAAATTACAGTAACAATCTTTCTCCCCTTTCCTTTCTGTCACCAAGCTGGATCAGAGCAAAGGTTTGTAATGATGGTGACACTGTGTCTACCACTCTCTTATATGGGAGAGCTCTGAATGCATTAACTTAGTAATGTGACATTGGGGTAAACATTTTAGCCTGATGCAATTCAAATATTCTGTTTTCTTCTTAACAGGGCTGATTTCCTAAGAGTCGTGTTCTTTTCTATGTACTAAAAATCAAACCAAACAAAACAAACAAAAAAAAAACCCACAAAATTTTAAATAGCATCTAGCACTTCTTTAATGTCTCTCTAAGCACCAATTGTTCCCTTACTGCTCCAAATGATGTTTCAAAAGCAAAGTTGCCAAAATACACAGGTGCTAAATAGGTAGGAGTCTCACTGCTAAAGTAAAAGATCCAACTTTATACGGTTGAGTAAATACACACATGCTCTGAGACATAAAATCTACGTTTTCAAACCTCCCATTCCCTAAATTGAGGATTTTAGCTATTTCTAATTGCTAAAGTAGAACATATCAAGGGACTACTTTTCCTCAAGAATAAAGAAGATTGGAAAAAAGTACTAAGAAAGCACACTAACATTCAAACAAGTCACAATGTTAATAAAAAGGAAAATATGTGGAGATTCAACAACATGTCATATTAATGACTTAATTTGAGACTAGTGTGAGTTATGTAAAAGACTCATCATATCCTCAAGGAATTATGGTTTTATTGGGTCTATAAAATGTATGGCCTGGATTACTGAAGAGTAATTAAACTACAAACAAGTAAATGAAGATGTCCCACAATTCATATTCTACATAGAAAACTAAGTTTCTATAAATACTTGGAAATGATTTGTAAATAATTATCTGTTAAACATTTAAGGAAGTTTTCAGAGATCTATGAATGAAGATCTTGCCACATATTTAGTAATATCACATAACATGGTAGTTAAAAGTACATGTAAAATTCATATTCAAAGCATGGCTCCACAAACTAACGGTTTTCTGACCTGGATTAAGTTAAGCTTCTGAGCCTATTTCATCACTTCTTAAATAGGCATAATAATAGTATCCAATATTCTAGATCTTATGTACATTAAATGACATTTACTACAACTAACAATTAATAGGTATCTGCTGTATGCAAGACACTCCTTTGAGAGCTAGGTAAAACAACAGTAACAAATAGGCAGAAATCCTGCCCTCATGGATGGAATATTCTAGTGGGAACTTCATTAACTTAACCATTCATTCAACAAGCATTCATTAGATGTATGTCATGTTTCAAGAAGTCTGTCTCTCCTTTTTTTTTTTTTTTTTTTTTTTTGAGATGGAGTTTTGCTCTTGTTACCCAGGCTGGAGTGCAATGGCACGATCTCGGCTCACCGCAACCTCCGCCTCCTGGGTTCAGGCAATTCTCCTGCCTCAGCCTCCTGAGTAGCTGGGATTACAGGCACGTGCCACCGTGCCCAGCTAATTTTTTGTATTTTTAGTAGACACAGGGTTTCACCATGTTGACCAGAATGGTTTCGATCTCTTGACCTCGTGATCCACCCGCCTCCGCCTCCCAAAGTGCTGGGATTACAGGCTTAAGCCACTGCGCCCGCCCCTGTTTCTACTTTTATGATGTTTACTTGAGAGGGCACACAATACACAAAGAGCACAAATGCTTGCAGATAAGTGCTAAGAAGGAAGTGAATAGAATGTTGTGGGAGAAAAACAAGGGGGTTATTTTAATTTTGAGTAGAAAGGGAGAGCTTTTCTGGTAAGGTAATGTTCAGATCAGTTTATTTTTAAAAAATCAGAAGGATCAAGACATGAAAAAGCAGAAGGAAAAGATTTCCAGCAGAAGGAAGAACATGGCAAATAGGTCCTTAAGTGAGAAAGACTATGGTGTATTTCAGGAGCTAAAAGAAAGTCAGTGCATCTGAGTTAGAGCCAGTGAATGCATGAGTGAGTGAGAGAGAAAATGTTTTCATAGACAGCAGTCAGATCCTTTCTATGCCATGTTTCGAGGTTTGGCTTTCTAAGTGCCATTGAAGGCATTTAGAGGTTTCAAGCAAGGGAGTAATATGATCCAATTTACCTTTTAACAAGACCACTCTGGCTGCTGTATGGAGAATGGATTTAAGAGACAAATGATATTTGGATACAGAGAATAAGAAGCTGTTACAGAAGTCTAAGTACACAGTCATGATTTATATGTTGTTGATAGGTTTGGGGAAAAAAGGATGAGTTTGAAATAGATTTTGGAAATAAAATTAAAATGGTGGGTTGTACTTGAGATTTGATGGATGATCTAGAGTCTGGTCTGAAGAATGGCACCCAAGGCTTCTGGCTTGAACAACGGGGTAGATGATGGGTTCATTTGAAGTGATACGAAATACTTAGTACAATATGTAACATATGTTGCCTGCCCAATAAATGTCCACTTTGAAAAGGTCACTGATAATGCACCTTAAGAAATCAATTCTTGTTACAAACCTTGCTTCACCTAGCAGTGTAGCACAGTGGCCTAGACACTTGCTACTCAAAATGAGGTCCCTAGAACAGCAGTATCAGCATCACCTTGGAGTGTGTAAGAAATTAAGATGCTCAGGTTCTTTCCCAGATGTAATGAATTAGATTCTTTACTTTTATAAGATTCTCAGGTGATTCTCATGACATTCATGTTTGAGAAGTACTGGTCTAGTGTAGGGAATAGGAAACTATGGTCTGAAGGCTAAATCTGGCCCACTGCCTGTTTTTGTAAATAAAGTATTATTGGAACACATGCCTATTCCTTCACCTATTGTCTATGCCTACTTTTGCACTGTAATGACAGGGTTGAGTAGTCATGACAGAGGATAGATGGCCTATAAAAACAAAAATATAGAAAAAGTTTGCCAACTCCTGGTCTTGTGCATTGCTTCTAAGGTAACATGAATTTAAATTCTGGCTCTTCCATTTACTAGGCTTATGACATTAAACACTTTATGTAACTATTCTGTGCCTTAGTTTCATCTCTAAAATGAGGATGATAGTCGTACTTAACTTGTAAAATGGCTATGGTGAAGAATACTATAACAAGTAAATTGGCATATAGAAAACTCAACAAGTATTATCCATTTTTATTTGTATTTGTTATACAATTTAACTTACTCATAAGAATGTGCTATAATATGATGATGAAAGAGGCTCTAATGAAACATTAAGTTGAAAAGCCAGTTGGTGTTTGTCATACTGACGATGCTTTCAGGAGAATTGCTGTGCTTTTTCTTCAATGTAGCTGCTGGGTGGGGACGGAAAATGGAGCAAAACATCAGTTCAAAATTTTCATGTCTTATTAATATCTGAACAAGAAAGTATTCTAGCTAGGGGTTGGCAAACTATGGCCTGCAAGTGAATACAGCTTGCTGTCTGTTTTTGTACACCTGTGGAACTAAAATGGTTTCTATGTTTTCTATGTTATGTTATAGAACAAAACAAAGTAGCAAGGAGTAGGTGATAGGCAGTGGCCCAAGAATTCTCGTATGTTTACTCTCTGGCCCTCTACAGAAAGTTTGCCAACACCTGTTCTAGACAAAAGAAAGTTCTTTATTTAAGTTTTTAAACTTACTAAAGAAATAAGCTCAGAGTTAAAAACTGAGGTTTATTTTGTGTGACTACCTTTTCCTCTGTTGGGTTACTACATTGATGAATTATTTTTGTTTTCTTTTGCTTAAATATGACATAGTCTGAACATCAGTGTCTTTTTAAAGGTTCATTCTCCTCTTTTTTTTAAACTAATATATCATTTGCCAAAAACCTGTATCTTTGTCACAAACTGTACCATTTCTTTCTTTCTTATTTATTTATTTATTGAGACAGTGTCTCACTCTGTCTCCCAGGCTGGAGTGCAGTGGCACAGTCTCGGCTCACTGCAACCTCTGCCTCCTGGGTTCAAGCAATTCTCTGCCTCGGCCTCCCGAATAGCTGGGATTACAGGCACCCACCACCATGCTTGGCTAATTTTTGTATTTTTAGTAGAGATGGGGTTTCACTATCTCTGCGACGCTGGTCTTGAACTCTTGATCTCATGATCCATCCGCCTTAGCCTCCTAAAATGCTGGGATTACAGGCATGAGTCACCGCACCTCGCCTGTACCATTTCTTTTAATCACTACTGTAAAGATGAAATACATGTCTAGTGGGTCATTTATCTATTAAGAAAATTGGTTGCATCTGAGTGAGGCTAGAGAGTTTTTAAATAAATGGCAGACTACTCAATTTTCATTATATAATTGATCCCACCTTGGAATTTACCAAACCTAGTAAGGTAGTCAGAATTCCCAAAGCAGCTTTTCAAATAGACTAAAAGAGTAGAGAGAAGTAGGCAGGCAGGAAAAAAGAAAGGAAAGAAGGAAGGAAGGAAGGAGAAAGCAATGAACACTTTAGGATTGCTTCATTATTGCTTCAGCTGCATCTGCCAAAGCCCACCTGCTTCCACACTGATCTCTTTTTCAGCCTTTCAAGGTTATGAGCTCAATTCATATAAGAATCACACCAGGACAGTTTGCATGAATCTCAGAGGACTGGCAAAAACTGTCATGACAATAAATGAATCTATAATCTTTTCCAACATGCCCACAGACATTTCAACAATAGGCCTACTAGAATTTTTATCTAGGTAATGTATTGTCTTATTAAGGCTTGTGGTTTTGTAGCTTATTTAGGGCCAGTCTATCAGCAGAGATCTGCATAATTAATTTCCTAAATTTGCTTTTTAACAAGTATGTGCAAATTTAGAAATAATGACTTATAAAGAAACATACTTTTTGAGAATAACTTTTGATAAATGCCATGTAAATTATCTGAGGTTCTTGAACAATATTCTAAATAATTTGATAATTGACAACATTTGGTCTGAGTTTTTAATGGTATTCTCATTAAACTTACAGTAAGCTTCTTTAAAAGTATTTCTCCTTTATATTCTTTACAAATTGCCTGACAATAGATGTAAGTTGGAGATTCAGTTTTTGTCCCAGGGTACAACAGTAGAAACAATGAGTTAAATACAGGTAGAGGAAGATTCTGGCTTATGAAAAAAACTTCTAGAACTGCAATGTCTAATATGATAGCAACTAGCCACATGTGGTTATTGAACACTTGAATGTGGCTAGTTGGACTGAGGAATTAATCTTTCTTTCTTTCTTTCTTTCTTTCTTTCTTTCTTTCTTTCTTTCTTTCTTTCTTTCTTTTTCTTTCTCTCTCTCTCTTTCTTTCTTTCTCTCTCTCTTTCTTTCATCTTTTTTTTTTTTTTTTTTTTTTTGAGACAGGCTCTTGCTCTGTCACCCAGGCTGGAATAGAATGGCGCTATCATAGCTCACTGTAGCCTCGAACTCCTGGGCTCAAGCAATTCTCCCTCCTTAGCTCCTGAGTAGCTTGGACTACAGGCATACACTACCACACCTGGCTAATTTTAAAGTTTTTTTTTTTTTTTTTTTTTGTAGCAAAAAAGTCTCACTATGTTGCCCAAGGTAGTCTCTAACTCCTCGCCTCAAGTGATTTTAAGAGTAGCTCATACCTTGACCTCCCAAAATGTTGGGATTACAGGTATGAGCCTGGCCTAAATTTGTATTACTATTGAATTTTACTTCATTTAAATTTATTTATTTTTATTTTTATTTATTTACTTTCTTTTGAGATAGATTCTTGCGCTGTCACCCAGGCTGGAGTGCAGTGGCGTGATCTCGGCTCACGATAACCTCCGCCTCCCAGGTTCAAGCAATTCTCCTGTCTCAGCTTCCTGAATAGCTGGGATTACAGGAGCATGCCACCACTCCTGGCTAATTTTGCCTCCTGGATTCAAGCAGTTCTCTGCCTTAGAGACTTTATAGTAGAGACAGAATGTTGCCATGTTGGCCAGGCTGATCTCGAACTCCTGACCTCAGGTGATTAACCTACCTTGGCTTCCCAAAGTGCTGGGATTACAGACATGAGCCACCGCACCTGGGCACTTCATTTAAATTTAAACTTCAACAGATACTCAATTAAATATTGGATTTTTTTTTTATTTAGATAAGGTCTCTCTGTCACCCAAGGTGGAGTGCAGTGGCCCAATATAAGCTCACTGAAGCCTGGACCTCTCAGGCTCAAGTGATCCTTCCACCTCAGTATCCTGAGTAGCTGGAACTATAGGTGCATGGCCACCACGCCTGGCTAATTTTTGTATTTTTGTAGAGGTGGGGGGTCTCACAATGTTGCCCAGGCTGGTCTCGAACACCTGGGCTCAAGTGATCAACCCACCCTTGCCTCCCAAAGTGCTGGGATTACAGGCGTGAGCCACTGCATCTGGCCTGAAAAACTTTTAAGCATGTTTGGAACAATTAGGTATGGGAATATATCTTTTTAACGGTAAATTTGATGACATCAAAATACAGATAAAACATTTAAAAATATTTAGCTGTTCAAGTTGAAATAATCTGGAAGTTAAAATACACTCGAATTCTAAGTCTTAGTATGAAAAATGCAAAATATCTTAATATTTTTAAATATTGATTTGCATTTTGAAATGACATTATTTTGGGTATGTTGAATTAAATAAAATCTATTATTAAAATTGATTTCCCCTGTGTCTTTTTAACTTTTAAACACGGTTATTAGATAATTTAAAACAACTTAACGTTATTTTATATTTCTATAAGACAGAACTTATTTATGACAATTCAAAATCCAAGAGTGGCTTCCAAAAGCAGTGAGTTTAACATTGCTGAATACATTCTAACTATTTACTAAGAAGCAGAGCCCAGCTGAATTCTCAGCTTCTTCTCAAGCCTACTTCATTCGTTCATTCTTTCAGCATGCATTTATTGATTATCTACTGTGTGCCGTGCACTTTGCTAAGCATTGGTCCCTGACATCAAGATAGAGGTACAAGTTAATTTAATAAAATATGACAAATATTATAATAACTACACACACACACACACACACACACACACACACACACACACACACACACACTATGGTGTTAAGAATGCCAGAGAAGAAGCACCAAGATCTTTCTGAGGAGCTGTCATTTGATTCACACTTTAGGATAAGTAGGAATTTTATAGGTTTAGAGAGGGAAGGAGGACATTCTTGAAAGAAAGAAAAGCAAATGTAAAAATGTAGGAGACGATTTGGAAAGTTTGTGCAACTGCAAGGTCAGTGCTGTTATATAGATGACAGAAGGGCAGAAGATGAGGCTGGATGGAGAGAAAGGAACTGTGTCATGAAGAGTCCCTTACATACCTTTTAAAGGACTTTGGATTTTACTTTGCAGGCAATGAAGAGTCACTGACAATTCTAAAAATGGTTATTTGATTATAATAATTGTTTCAGAAAGATCATTTTATTGGTTCTGAGGACCATAAATAGGAAACATTTCAGGCTAGAGGTAGAGAATTCGGTAAACTTCTGCGATGTTCCTGGCAAGAAATGATGAGGGCCCAAGCAAGGGCACCAAGGGAGGGCATAACTGGTAGGAGAACCATGGTGGGCTGCATCAGCCAGTTCCAGCTTGGGAAGTCAGTTAAATTAAGATGCCATTTACCAGGGCACACAAGGGAGGAAGAGATTTGGAGGAATGCTAGGTCAGTTTTGGGTGTCTGAGAGTGAAATATCTTTGGGATATCTAAGTAGAGAAATCTGCTAGGTCATTCTCTGTATATTATCAAATAAGCCAAATAAAAATGCAGGGGAAACATATGGACAATTTTTCAACTTTAACCATTAGAAGACAGAAAAAGCAAGCTTAGTATGATTTCATCTTGAAATGAATGGTTTTAAAAGTATATTGCATATGTTGTCTTACTTTGAAGTCAAGGAAATTTAGGTAAATATTTAATCTAATTAATGTTTTGTACAAGCAGGTATGGAGAAATTTAGTTATATAACAGGAAAGCATTGACAGAACCAGAAATGTGCAATTTTAAGGCAATGGCTACATAAACAGCAACCTGTACCAACTCTGGAACAAAACAAATAAAAATAAAAGTAAATATATTTAAATGAGGTGAAATTCAATAAGATTACAAATTTAGGCCAGGCATGGTGACTCATACCTGTAATCCCAACACTTTGGGAGGCCAAGGCAGGAGGATCACTTGAGTCCAGGAGTTAGTGACTAGCTATGTTGGCAATGAACATTATATTTTCGAGAATAATCAGTGATATATTCATAATATGATGATAAATGAAAAAAAGCAAAATGCAAAGCTACATAAATAGTACAATACTAATTTTGCCAAAAAGATATGTATCTAGTTATACAAAAAAAAATGGTCAACTAACTTCTCTAGGAAGTGAAATTACAGATAATTTTGATATTTCCCTTGTTTTTCTTTTTTTCAAATGTTTTACACTGAAAAACTATGAAGGACACTAGAAAATATGTGGTTTATGCAAAAAGAAATGTTCAACTTGAGTAAATTTTATAAATATTATTCAATTGTAGATAAAAGTAAAACAAAAATTTATTCAACAACCTTATTTTGAATATAACTATGAGATACTGTCACTTCCGGTCATTATTCTCTTGGAATAGAAAAGTTCATTTCTTTTCTTTTTAGAGGTGACAGGGTCTCACTTTCACCAACTCTGGAGTGCAGTGGTGCAATTATAGCTCATTGCAGCATCAAAATCCTGGACTCAAGTCATCCTCTGGCCTCAGCCTCCCAATAGCTGGGACTACTAGTTTATGCCACCACACCCAGCTAACTTTTAACTTTCTTGTAGAGATTGGATCTCCTTATGTTGCCCAGTCTTGTTTTGAACTCCTAGGCTCAAGTGATCCTCCCATCTTAGCCTCCCAAAGTGCTGGGATTATAGGTGTGAGCCACCATACTCAGCCAAAAGTTAATTTCTTTATACAAATTAATATACATGCCATTTGTAATTAGGCTCATTACTAAAAATTAAGGTGACTTCTAAATTTATCATTAAACCTGGGACAATTTTGAAGATGAAAAGGTCACTGATCATAATTACTCTGGGACAACAGATCTGGACATGTGGTCACCCTCTCTAGTATAGGCACAAATCTTTACCTGGATTAAGATTTAAGGCCTTATGTTGTGAATAAAAAGTTAACATTTAACACTATTATATTTCCATTTTGGTAAGAGTAAATAATTTGGGTACAGCATGAATGAATGAGCTGAAGTGCACAATGGCATGCACAGGCAGCTCTTTTTGCCAGTAATTTGTTCACTCACTAGATTGCAGAGTTCAGGTTTAAAAATACTTCCATCATCCCTGATGGGCTGGTATAGTGGGAGGAAAAAGAAAACAGAAAAATAATCTGTTTCAAAAATGATTTATGCCATGTAGGTTTTTCTGGAGTTTTTAAAGTCCATTTGAAAAGGGAATACAGTTGTACATTATGTTCTGACCTTCTGACTTTTCATCTTCTGGTTGATCTTCTAAATGCTAGAATGGAAAGCTTGGAAAATGTTTTCAAAATTTTTATTATGTTGTATAAATTTAATTTATACTTATTATATAAATAATAATTTTATTATTATTTATAAATTTAATGCCTTGGAATTACCTGATATCTATAATAGGTGATACAAAGTTCACAAAGATTTATGTGACTAAACAGAAATTCATAAAGTTATTTAGACAATTAAGGTTTGCATAAATTTCTGTAATTGTTAAAAAAAAGAAAATGTCTGGAAAAGGGAAACCATTTTTATAAACATCAGTATAGTAAGCGCTGGAGAATGCATAAAAATGATTATATATATATTTTATTAACACTGTTGTAAAGAAGAGGCAAAGGAAAGGAAAATCTAACAACTCATAAAATCATACACTTAAATTTATGCACAGCACTTGTGATCCTTGAATAGAACTAAAATCATAAGCTTCTCAGCAGCATTCATAGTTACATGCAGCTAGTAACATACAAGTATATTTTATAATTTCTTTTACCAGAGTATCTTGAACATTACAGCATATGTGCTTATTACAAATTTCTTAGAATTTCAGAATAAAGTTTTGTTGATGATGGGATTAATGGTGGCAGGAAACTATTGTTTATTTATTCATTTTCTATGCTGTACCATGAAGGAGTTCAGGTACTCAAAAATCTTTTTTTGTTAAACTTCAAAACAAACAAACCAACAAACAAAAAACCCTGAGAGACAGCTTTACATAGGAGAAACCTGAGAATTAAAGTATTACTACTAAGGACTAAAATTGAATACTTCAAACCTAGGTACTCATGTGCTTAAATAAATCAATAGATTATTAATCATATTTAAGTTTGCATAAATGGATTTTTAGAATACAGATAGCTCCCTTTTTACATGTCTTTTGAGTCCATGTACTTCTAGTCTCTATAGAGATCAAAAGACAGCTAAAATTAAGTTAAAATAATTTTGTTATTTTAACAGTATAAGTGTTAGGATGGCTTTGGAAATAACAATATTCTATTCTAGGAAGTAGGATTACAGATAATTTTGATATTCCCCTTGTTTTGTTTTTATTAAATGTTTTACAATGAAAAATTATCAGGGACACCAGAGAATATGTGGTTTATGTCAAAAGAAATGTTCAACTTCAATACATATTAGAAATATTATTCAGCTGTAGATAAAAATAAAAGAAATCCATTCAACAACCTTATTTTGAATATAGCTATGACAGACTCTCACTTCCAGTCATTATTTTCTTGGAATAGAAAAGTTCATTTTCTTTCTTATAATTACTTTCCAAACTGAGTATCCATTAAAAAACAATTAAACAGATTTAAATACCACCTCAAGGTGGTTTTATCATTCACAGTATAGTTTAATTTTTAAAGGGACACTGGGATGCTAGCAGAGAGAAGGCTCACAAGGCAGGGAAATCATGGTGGGATCAGAAAGAAGCAGCAGCTTGATAGAGAGCAGAGAGCAGTGAAAGAGAGAGAGGGCACCTGGATTCCAATCTGCCATTTGTCTTAACTAGTTTTCTGACTTAGAAATAGACAACTGAATCTCAGTGGTCTCATTCCTTCCTGTAGATTATTTCCACTTTCTTATTCCCATCAAAGTCTAAACTCTAAGGAAGGCACTTAAAAATTAAAATGATAACTAAGCCCACTATAAAGTCCCTTAAGAAGATAATGACAGCGGTGATGATATTACAATACTTTCTAAGGTTCACTCCAGCTTTGAAAGTATTATTGCATAGTTTGTTCTGGGATTTGTTATTAGAAGATAACTAGTATCTTATTAGTTGATCTTTGAGTCTGCTCACTAGAGGACAGTATAGTAGATGTGCACAAACACACTAAAGATGTGTGGCTCACTGAAATAAAAACCTATTTTGGGCCGGGCGCGGTGACTCATGCCTGTAATCCCAGCACTTTGGGAGGCCAAGGCAGGCGGATGACCTGAGTTCAGGAGTTCCAGACCAGCCTGGCCAATATGGTGAAATCCCATATCTACTAAAAATACAAAAAAAAAAAAAAAAATTTAGCTGGGCATGGTGGCATGCACCTATAATCCCAGCTACTCGGGAGGCTAAGACAGGAGAATTGTTTGAACTTGGGAGGTGGAGGTTGCAGTGAGCTGAGATCATGCCACTGCACTCCAGCCTGGACAACAGAGCAAGACTCTGTCTCAAGAACAAACAACACCTATTTTGAAGAAAGATGCTAGCCAAAGAAACACATGAACAAAATAAATTCAGGGTCAATATTCTGAATAAAATTACAAGCTTTAGCGGGCTATTGACACTTTTTTACCCAGTAAACATTTAAACACAGTAGTGCATAAATGGTAAATGCTCTGGGACTGGCAACTCTTAAGAAGTTAGTTGTTTTGATATTAAAGGGTCTCAAATTCATTAAATGTGTAGCTCTGTATTGGCAGTTGGGTGATACATGAACAGCACAGCGCAGCTCGCAGCCCAAGGGAAGGCCCAAATCTCCTCTGGTGTATTATAAGTTTTTATGACTCTACAGCCTAGGACAGTGCTTTGCATGCAGTAAGTGCTTAATCAAAGCTGTTAATCATCTCTAGGTACCTTGTGGACTTTGTTTCTTGTCTTGCCACTTCTCAGTTTTTTTATTTTTGGCAAATCACTTAACTTCTGTCAGGCAACTATTGTTGGACTTGTGGATTCCACAATTTTTGAGACCCCTTAACATACTAAATTATGTATTTGGCAACTCTATCTTTCAAGACACTTTATTTCCTTACCACCTTCCTTCTGCCTAAGAATAAATTAGGACTTGTTGCTATGATTTAAAACACGCTTTCATCCTGGATTACTTCTTTTTTATATATAAAGTTTCTGCAAAGACAAAGTAACTACAGAGGCAGGTATACTGTCTAACTGTATAACTTTTAGTAAATTTTTTGACCATTTTGAAATTCACTTCCTTAAATAGCAAATGAGGATACTATCAGTCTTACAATGTTGCCAAAAATAAAATGAGATATAATTTTTAAAGCATTTAGCACAAGGGTAGACCCTTGGTTGACTTCTAACAAATACTGATTCTGTACTTTTATCTCTGTCAGGTTAGTATTCGGTGACTGTATTATATTTTTCATTTATTGGCAGGAATTTATTTGGATTCCTGTTAAAATAGGCTGTTTTTAGTACAGGGTGGATAATATTATGCCCTTTATAAAACAACTACTAAATATAGATATGTCTTAATGTCAATAGGACACAATGTAAGCAATAGTGCCCTGCCTCAAAAAAATTACAGTAGGATTATAAAATTTCTAAAATAACTGGAACAAATAAACATGTACCCTGTGTATTGAACAGATTTAATAAAAATATTTTTATTGAAGAATCTGTAATAAAATCAGAGAAATGTTCTGAGTTTTCATTATATTTGGTGGAAATGAACTCTTTATAAAGTACTCAGTCACCCTGTAATTTCCTGCACATTTAAATGTTCATTGTGTTAGAATTAGCATGTATTGTCATTCTAACTCCCAATGTGAAAAGATGAAAACAGCTTAGGTGTCTGAATCATTCATCCTATTAGTGACAGTGAAATAAACTCATAGCTGAAATAGAATTAATAAATTGTTTCAGTTCTAACAAAGACAAAATGACACATTGATTTTGAAATAGCTGTTGACAAGGCATTGCTATAATGCCTGTGACAAATACAGAGATGACATTTTATTATTTTCTGACTTTCTAAGTAAGTGGGGTATATAAAAAATCCCACTTCTTTTTGTCCTGTTAATAAGGAAGGAAGGCATGACTGGACAACGGGGGCTTCTATTCCCTTCTAAGTGTCTAGTTTCAATTGGAAGAATCCAACAGTGCCAAGAAGCCTGGAAGAGCCACAAAAGGCAGGATCTACTCAAAGTGCTGAACCACAGAGATTTTCTTTTCATTTATCACAAGAGATTGTGTTCCTAGACAATCTCCCCCTCTCACTTTTACAGAATTTTCTCTCAAGACTATATCTCAGAAACTTCTTGGAGATAAATGGCTATAAAGCATTTTTCAAGGAAACATCTTTTGGGCAATGCAGTCATACCATGTTAGGAGACTCAGACTATGTCTGAGTTGAGCCAAAGAAATGAGTGTCCCTAAGTCCTCTTAGGCAAGCCAGGTGGATAAAAGAAGCATTCTACAAAAAAATGTACACATTTTTGAGGGGCTCAACACACCAACTAGTCACTGAAAAACAAAGATGAGAAAATACTAAAATGAAGAATAGCATCTTTTTCATCAGCAGAGGTCTAGCACCAAGAATCTCTAAAATAGAAGGCATGGTTCCTCTTTTGAAGCATCTCTGATGACCTCCAGATTCAAACGCTTTGCAGCTCGGTCTACTGGCACTTCATGATTATCCTCTTCTCATTTACAGCTTCAACCCTGCCCCGACTAGTACCCCTCCACACCCTACATTCCATTCCCACCACCCACTCACCCTTCCCAGCACTACCTTCCTGGATCCCTTATGTGACTGCTTCCTCTGCTGGGAATATCCTTGTTCTACTTCTGGTGAATTGTGACTCAACCCTCAAAGCCAGCACAAATGTTAATTCTGAAGTCGCATCTTTCCGGAAATCTCCTCTATCTACCCCCAGGTAGATTTAAGTTTTTTCCCCCCTGTATTTTCATGACCCTTGTACTTTCCTATATAAGGCACTTGACACATGGTTTATACAAAATATATATAGCAGATGCCATTTGTATTACACTTTCTTGCATGTATCCATCTCCTCTACTGGCTGGTGAATTCTTTGTTTTCCCACCCCCACAACTGAGGGCCTGGAATATAGTAGCCATTAAGTAAAAACCTGTATAATTGAACATTCTCAACACATTTATGAAAACCCATATGACTAATATGCACAGAAGTCTAAAGCCTTCCCATGCAAATACTATGGTTTCTGCTAATTTATAATTTGTTTTTAAAAAAGGAGGGAGTACAGTGTCACCTGTGCAGATATTTTTCGGGGTATTTGTTTATTTACTTAGGGAGCATTATGGTGTTTGAATCATATCAAAATTGAGTTAGTTGAATTTAACTCGATGTGTTAAATTTCTTTATTTCCTTCTATTTTCCAAGGTAATTATTGTGTTTGTTTTATTTTTAAACTATGTGTTTAAAGGAGTAGACATTGAAACACATACAGAGTTTGTTGACTATTAAGTGTTCCTTGGATTTAGGCACACAGCTGTGAGGAGTTATTGGAGATAAACAGTGCAAATGCTCAAGAGTCCCAGGGAAGCATATAAATTAACTTTAAAGTGGCTTGACAGTCTTCATTTTACTGGTATATCATGAATTACTATCAGTTGTGAAGTGATATAACTTAATGTAAGAAAGTTAATATACTTTTTGTCTTTATACTTAGAATGATTTGAAAGTGGAGTGGGTTGGGGTATAATCAAAAAAGAAGAGATACAGAAGATTGTTGAAAGTCAGCTTGGCTGGATGGCTGTATGTGGGAATTAGAATCAGACAGAGGAGATCTCCAGCCAACAAATATGTATAGATATCAGCAATGACATCCTGGAAATAGTACGTGTGAAAGATATTAAAAAGCACAAAAGTGGTTAAGATTTTGGCACTATCTTTGGGGAAGACACAGTTCTCACAAAAAAGAGATGGTCATCTTTTATAGGAGCAGTGGCTCCTTGGGTCCAGTGGACATGCTTGCCCTGATTGGAAAGGGGCTCTTCCGGCCATTCATTATTTCGGGAACAGGAGTTAACCACGTGAAGGGCTGAATTGGAGCTGAGGAGAGTGGAAATTTCAGCCTGAAGGGACAGCATGAGCAATGCATGTTGTGATGAGCAGGAGTTCAGTGTTGCTGGAGGGTGGTGCTGGAAGAAGGGCTTGGTTGAGATGAGGCTGGAAAGGCAGACAAGGGACAGGCCCCAGGTGCTTTTTGTGCCACATAAAGAAAAAAATATTTCAGGGTAATAACCTGCAGATTTGGCTTCTCAGTATGTCCCACTATGAGGAGAGATGGTATAGTTGTGAATATGTACTTTCTTTATTAACAAAAAAGAGTGAAAAAGAGTGTCATTTTTTTTCTGGGTTTCTCTGGGTGTCAAAAGTTGACAAAGAGATAATTTTCTAGGAGCATTATACCTCTGCTTTCATAAAATGTTTATTAATGTGCATTTAGCAGAGTGTTTTATATCTCCCAGTATGAGGTCACCGCAGGGATCTTTCTGGCAATTGTAAGAACCTGTGCTATATATGAAATAAGGAGGGAGTGGTTTGTAAGACAAGCAGAACAATTTCCAAGAAATAAAATTCTGCCCAACAGGTTTAGACACAATCTTAGCTTTGCAAATGGATAATTATACTTGGTTATAGCAGGTACAAAGAGCCATGCCAACTAAGCTAAGTCTGCCAATTTCACCAGAAAGGCCAACGGTCAGACCTAACCAATGGCAATCATGTTTACGAGATGCACCTCAGTCTATATACAGAATGCTCATGTTCCCTTGCTCTAATGTCACTTAAGTAACCTGAGAAAATGTGGGATACCATTTCTTCCAGTGGTTCCAGTGAAGGCTTTCTGTAATGATAGTGTTCTACTGAAATTATGAGCTTAACCCCACTTACTCACCAAAGCCCCTTTTACCACAAACTATAAGAATATTAAAACTATAAATGGGGCCGGGCGCGGTGGCTCAAGCCTGTAATCCCAGCACTTTGGGAGGCCGAGGCGGGTGGATCACGAGGTCAAGAGATCGAGACCATCCTGGTCAACATGGTGAAACCCCATCTCTACTAAAAATACAAAAAATTAGCTGGGCACGGTGGCACGTGCCTGTAATCCCAGCTACTCAGGAGGCTGAGGCAGGAGAATTGCCTGAACCCAGGAGGCGGAGGTTGCGGTGAGCCGAGATCACGCCATTGCACTCCAGCCTGGGTAACAAGAGTGAAACTCCGTCTCAAAAAAAAAAAACCAACTATAAATGGTACAAACAACACAAATAAGACAATTTTAATCCATAAATACATTATCTGGATGCAGTTTCCATTGTTCTTCATGCAGTTCTTAAAACAGTAAGAACATATAGATTCTCAATTCTTTTCTTCCCTGTGTACCTCTTACTCTACAAAGACACACACACACACACACACACACACACACGTGCACTCATAAAGGTAGGGAGAAGTAGTCCTCCCAGAAAAAATTTCTGATGGCACATTAAAAAGGGAGTGCCTTTGGCTTTTAGACAAACATACCTCTTCCACATAATAGATTCTCCCCAGACAGGTTTAGACACAAAAACTCAGCCACCCAACTTATTGCAGTAGGAAAAACTAGTTTATGAATGTGTAAAATTAACTGTTACCTTGGTGTTTTAAAATTCTTAACTTAGATGTAATTTTTAAATAATTTATTTGGTAGCGTGACAGAAATTTCAACACAAAGAAAGATTGTGGGGAAGCACTAAATAGTCATAGAGCAAAATACTTTCTAAGAATAATAGTAATTATTGAGGTGTGTTTCACACATTTAGTGTCTACAGATACACAAAGACAAAAGCTTGGTATGGGTCATTATGAAATCCTAGGATGGTTCATATATCCTTAGCTGCTTTTATAAAAGCGAGGCTTTGTAACCATAGAAATGAAGAAATAGTGTCAAGATGACTCAGGTAACTATAAAGAACTTGAAAATATATTTTTTAAACCTCAGTTCATTGGTAGTCTTCATTCTCTGCCATGCTTACTTACTGCCAGCAGTAAATGTTCTTGGGGCAGCAGTTAACCCCAGATTTCTCTGGTCTTTTTTTTTTTTTTTTTTTTTGAGGCAGTTTTGCACTGTCACCCAGGCTGGAGTATAGTGGCGGGATCTCAGCTCACTGCAACCTCTGCTTCCTGGATTCAAGCAATTCTCCTGCCTCAGCCTCCTGAGGAGCTGAGACTATGGGTGCACATCACCATGCCTGGCAAATTTTTGTATTTTTAGTAAAGACGGGGTTTCACCATATTGGTCAGGCTGGTCTTGAACTCCTGACCTCAGGTGATCCACCCACCTCTGTCTCCCAAAGTGCTGGGATTACAGGTGTGCCATCATGCCTGGCCTTCTCTGCTCATTTTATTGCTCTATTATTTTTTGTAATAAATGATGTGTTGGACTGGCCACGGATAAATAGTCCATTGACATATTGAGGAAGAACTTACCAACTCTATTGAAATTATAAACCTGAAACAACAAAAGAAACTGTAGCAGTTACTGGATCCAGGGCCCTAGTAAAGTATCCATTTGTCTCTTCCTCACACTTTGAGGAAGCACCCATTCTACATTTCAGGCTTTGTGCTTTAGGTGTTTTCCTTTCCTTCATCTTCAGGGTTGGGTCAAACGGTTAGCCAAAGTCAGTCAGCATAAAACATCCTTTTGATCAGAGTGATTGATTTGGGGATTTACTTGCAACTAAGTTTGGGCAATGAGCAGGCCAGGTATTTTGTGTATGTGATAGCAGAGAAAAGTTCTATTTAGGGACTTAAAGCTGAGAAAGTAAACATTTTGGAGCTGCAATAGCCAATTAGAAATCAAGAGTGGAAAGCCTAGCAGGGAATGAAGAAAATGCATATAGGAGAGCCAAGTTCAGAGATGTAAAGAATCAGGCCTTAGTAACATCATTGGAGCCCCTGAGTTAAGACCCATCTGAAGCCAGCCTTACTCTTGGAGTTCTAATCACAGGATTCAAAAATTTAGTCTGTGCTTATGCCAATTAGCCTGGGTTTTAAGTTACCTGTCATAGAAAAAGTCCTGTTTAATATAGCACATTTCCTCATCATCACAGCACTGCTTAGACTTTCACCTTCTCAATTGTGACTCCATTAAAAGGATGATGGCAAGTAATATCACATCCTGACAGCTTCAATGACATCAGAGATTGGGATCTCATTTCTGCGGATTTGATTACATACATGTGTGTACATCTGTATGTGTGTATCTACCATATATTGAAACAATTTCTTCTTAATGCATTAGTAAATTTCTTATTACTTAAGCAACAGTAGGTTGAGGTTGCTATTTTTTCTTCCAGCAATCACAAAGCATGAAAGTATAACCATGTGGCTTGAATGGGGAAAATAAGCCATAGGAAGATCTGGATCTAATATTGTAAGCATTAAGAAGATGTCAGGAGAGGAAGGCTGTGCTGATTTTTAGAGACCCCTCTAGTGGTCGTAAATTGGGACACAGAGGGAATCAAAATAATATTTTCTTATCTGAACTGCTCAAGTATTTTGCTTCTTTCCATCCCCTGAAGTTGAAATTGTCTTATTGTATCCAAATGATTTCAGATGAAGTTGGATGATGAAAAAATTGTAACCCATGGGCAAACAGCAGTCTTTTACATTGGATTGTAGCTTAGAAGTTGACAGGCTTAAAGTGGCTCATAACATACCAGAAAAGGGATGGGGGCAGCTCTTCACTGTGTAATATTCAATGGCATTATGAAAAATTTGCTAAAGGAAATGTGACACCTTATAAAGTCCCAGCAGCAGAGGCTAGGAGAAACAGTGTCAGTTATGCAATGTTTTACTGCATGAATATGAAGTATTTTACTGCATAAAGTTTATTTCAAAGATCCTCTCAGTACCTATTAAACAGTATTGAGTGTGCAAGTGTTAATACAAGCTGCTCAAAGGTATTCTACATTTTGTATTTGTGAAAAATGTTCTAATATATCTTCAATTAAAATATAGCAACTAAACCCAGATAGTGAATGCAACAACAAAGATAATAATGACAAATAGATGGTGTATTTTACTGTTCTTCCCTTTGTCATATTTCATGATAGAAAATGTCAGAAGTCATCTAAGAGTATTCTGGTATTCCTGAAAAAGTGTTAGCAATTACTTGGAATATTTTAACTTACTAGAATGGAAACTGGAGTGTAGTGAAAGAAAATAAGAAACACATAGTAACAAATATCCTCACATTTATTTTAAAGAAAATGGTGGGTTTCTGAGAGTAAAATAAAAATAAACTTAAGAAACAAAATAACTTAAGGCTGACTCAAGGCAATCCAAATGTAATAATTTATAATGTTTTATTCAATGAGTATCTTTCATGAAGAATTTGACTACTTAACATGGTTCTGATAACAGGGCAGCAGACTTGCCCTGTGGAGTGCGTAGGCTAACAGATAGAAGATAAAGGTCAGTCTGACTTGCAGAATCTTCAAAAGGTTTAAATAATGTATCCCATAGCCTAATGGGAGCTACCCTGTGGTTTTACTAGATCAAAGGATATATACTCTGTCAAAGAATGTATGCTTTGACAGTGACTTATATAAATCACTCCAGATACTCACTTCATTACACTTCACCATCATCTTTTCACAATTTAATGCTTCACTCTCATCAAAAGCGTTATGGAAGTAAGATGTCAGCTGGCCAGCTGTAAACTTGTCTTTAACCTGGAAATACTTACACCTGAAGGTCTCCTCCTATCTTCTTGCTATGAGCTCCTGGCATCTTATGACATTTAACGTCTGCCCATAAAAACTGGTGCACCAGCTTTACTAGACATGTTGTTACAAAGAATATCATTTAGGTATTTCCAATTTTAAACATCAGTAGATAAAAACACTAACATTGCATAATTCTGCAAGCAGGTCATTGGAAATATGGACAAACATTAACCAAAGGAATCCAGGTTGTCTCTGGGAATTCCTAATAGATTAAGAATTCAAAGGATTACAGTATTGCCTAAGGATGGGAGTAATTTTAGAACAAAAACCACTGCTTAAGTGGAGAATCCAAATTAGTCCCCCAATTTTGATGTTCATAACTAAGAAATTGGAGAATTAGGGATTAAAAGAGCTAGCACAAGTCATATAGAAAAGAAATGGAGCAGTCAGGATTTCAAGGGAGACCTCTTATTTAGCCGCTATTCCTTAGAATAGCAATACAAGTGCTACAATTATGTCTTAAGGTGACACTCTAACTCAAGAAATGAATTGTAGCATACAGAAGACTATCTATTTGGAAAATCATTGACCAAAATTGAAAAGTAATTAGATTTGAAGCATCTGGATAGACTTACAATATGAGTTTCCATTTCAGAATCATTCTGTTCTCTAATGATGTCATATTCTTTTAGAAGATTTTCCATAATGCTATTTAAATTTGCAAAGCAAAAACGAATCCATGTGTTACCATATTTTCTTCATGATACCTTTAATTCATTCATTCATTCAACTAATATTTATGGATTGCCTTCAATGTGGTCAGGCATTCTTATAGGTTCTGTGGATACATCAGGGAACAAAACAATAAGAACAATATCTTTGACCTCATAAAGGTCATATTCTAATATGGAAAGACAGAAAATAAACATAAGAAATAACTATATCATATAGTATATAGAATAGCAAAAAGATATTTATCACTATAAAAAATAAATATGATAAATAGAGCTGAACCACTGGAGAAGGGGATTAATTTAAGTAGGGTGGACAGTGTAGGCTTCATAGAGAAGGTGTCATTTCAGCAAAGACTTAAAGAGGTAAGAAGGAGCCATACAGACATCTGGAAGAAGAGCATTACAGATAGATAGAGAAAACAGCCACTGCAAAGATTCTGAAGTGGAAATAAGCTCAATGTTATTGAAGAATAGGAAGGTGTATTCGTCTGAGTCAGAATAAACAAGAGGTACGGTAGCAGGTGATAGAATCAGACAGATGCAGTCTTATAGGTCCTCGTACTGATTTAGGTCTTCATTATGCATGAAATAAGCCACCAGGAGGGTTTGACAGAAGAGTGACATAATCTAACTTAGTATTTCAACAGTGTCACTCTGCTTGGGTTGAGACAAGTCTGCAGGAAGGAAAAGTTTGAAGTGTTGGACCTGTTATTGCAACAATCCAGGTGAGAGTGGTGCTGATTCGGATCGTGGTGGGATTGGTCGAGATGGTAACACATAATATGACTGTGGATATGTTTTGAAGGCAGAGCTGACAGGGATTCTGATGCATGAGATTAAGTGTGGGAGAGAAAAAAGAAGACAAGAATTACTACAAGGCTTTCAGCTTGAGCAATTAAAGTTTGAAGTTGCCATTTACTGAGATGTTAAGAGTATAGGTGTAGCTAGTTTGGGGGTAACTAGAAGAGTCTGGAGTTCAGGGAAATCTTGACTATAACATCTATTTAGGAGATATATACTTAAATCTATGAATGAGGATGCATAGTGGCAAACAGATGAATGCATTTTGTATTTTAATCAATTTGCCAGATTAAATATGCAGAGAAATCTCTCATGGTGTGGAACACTTGAAATGCTAGATAAAATATGACAAGTTTTAAATAAATAAGCCTGAGCTCTAGTAATAGAAAGAACTGGAGGCCAGACAAAGAATGAAGAGTGATTCAATAGCAGCAAGCTCAATCTAAAGCTTGTTTTTAATCTGATGGCATCTGTCAATTCCTGATGGCTTAGAGCCTGGATTTTTACTGGGCACACATCGTTGGCTCTGGAAACAAAGCAAGTCCTAAAAGTATGGTGGTCAGAAGTACTGCAGTAAAGCCGAAAACTTCAAAGTACAACTCTCATAGAGAATACATTAGGGTAGGCTAGGTGCAGTGGCTCACGCCTTTAATCCTAGCATTTTGGAAAGTCGAGGTGGGCAGATCACCTGAGATCAGGAGTTCGAGACCAGCCTGGTCAACATGGTGAAACCCCATCTCTACTTAAAATACAAAAATTAGCGAGGCATGGTGGTGGGTGCCTAGATCCCAGCTACTCGGGAGGCTGAGGCAGGAGGAGAATTGTTTGAACGTGGGTGGGGGGATTGGGGTGTGGAGGTTGCAGTAAGCCAAGATCATGCCACTTCACTCCAGCCTGGGTGATAGAGCCAAACTCCATCTCAAAAAATAAAATAAAATAGAATATATTAGGGCAAATCAACCCGCCACTATCACCAAGGTTATTATGGACTTGGGACAAGCTGGAGGCATGTACTATTGTAAATTAGGGGAAGTATTGACACTGCCTGTGTAGTTCACGAAGACTCTCAGTCTGAAAATTAAGTTTCTGACATTGCCCTGGATTGTTGGTGACGTCAGGGATAAAGCTAAAGCACAAACCATTTCTCTGTGAAAGAGATGACTTAGCTACTTACACATTTATTTCCTTCTTTCTGTTTCTGTTCTCCTGTCCTGCTTTTATCAAGACGTTCTTTCCATTGTTTCTATTGCCTTTTATCCTGTTCTGTTTTAATCCCATCCTCTGCAGTTTTCCTCCCTTTGGAACTCCATTGTGGAAGAGAACCTGGTGGGCCAATTTTCAGGGTTCACAGAAATTAGACTACTTTAGTCCTTTTCAACCTACTGTAAGCTCTTGAATTCACTTGCCACTGGAGTGGGTAAAACCCCTTGCAGTCTTAGCTGCTGTCCTACACTGGCCCACAGTACTTCTGTGTGAATGCCTGTTAACTGTTTTGTAGTCCTTCTCTTCTTAGATGTCAGATTGCCTCCCATGCTAGCTATTGCTAGCAGGCGGGTCTTGTGGCTGTTGGTCCCTACTTGCTTGTATTTTTGGCTTAATGGGGATACCCTGTCTTCTAGTTATTCTAAATATTGTCTTTGGGGGCTTTGGTGTTGTTCCTATGTTTCTCTGTTTGTTTGTTTGAGACTGAGTTTCACTTTTGTTGCCCAGGCTGGAGTGCAGTTGCACAATCTCGGCTCACTGCAACCTTCGCCTCCCAGGTTCGAGCAATTCTCCTGCCTCAGCCTCCCAAGTAGTTGTGATTACAGCTGCACACCACCACACCCAGCTGATTTTTTGCATTTTCAGTAGAGACAGGGTTTTGCCATGTTGGCCAGGCTGGTCTTGAGCTCCTGATCTCAGGTGATCCACCCACCTCGGCCTCTCAAAGTGCTGGGATTACAGGCGTGAGCCACCATGCCCGGCCGTTTTCAAATGGATATTATGGGAGCATCAGAAACAATGCCCACCACTGCTGCTGTCTTCTAGACTGACCATAATACATTCATTTTAAAAGGAAATACATAAAAGAACCAGCTTACATGTATATATAAAATAAGATTTTCATGTAATATATAAATATACAAGTTAGGTCTTTTATGTATATATGTGTGTGTATGTAAAAAATATTTACCAAGTGCTCTCTTACCCCCGGTCCTTTGCATGTGTGAGTTCCTCTGCCTTTTATACTCTGACATAGCTAGATTCTTCTCCCACATGAGACAGGCTCTCTGACCACCCTATATGGTCTCTCTCTTTTACCACATTTCCTTGGCTACTTGCTTGTTCCTTTTAGAAAATGTAACAACTTTCTAATTGTTTTGTATATCAATGTATTTGCTTTTGGTCTGCCCTCTTCACTGGAATATAAGGTCTGTGATGGAAGAGATTGTGTCTGTCATTTTCACTAATGTATGTCCAGTGCCCAGTCTAGAGCATAGTAGACCCATATGTATTTGATATATATTAATATTAATGCAAAACAAACAGGCAATGAATGGAATAATCTGGCAGCTCTTTGCAAAGGACTGAGCTATGTGGTATTTGAAAGTGAATACAAGAGCTAGAAAACAGGTGTTGGTTATCAAGAAGGTTGCTTCTAAATTCAACCAAAGAATGGAAGGAGGCATCAAGAAAGCATAAAACAGATTGGAGCTAGCTAGAAAACCAAACTGTATGTTCAGAGGGAACCTGAGACCATTATTAAGTAGGAAAACAGAGAGCTTTCAAACAGATGACCTAATCAAACTACTTGATAAGTAAAAACAAGCTGATTTAAAAAGTACGATAGTTGGAAGTAAATTTTGTTATTTAAAGTGTTAATGGCAATGTGAACCAAGCTAAACCAGGACAAAGTAAGTTGGAGTCAGAAATTACTGGAATGTATCTCAATAAAAGAGGCACTGAAGGAAGGGTACAAAGATTCATTTTTGGGGAAGAATTCAAAAGGTGCTATATGAAATGTCATTAAAAATATCATGGCTGCCAGCACTAAAAAACTGACTATAATGAGTAAAGAAAATGTCACTTAACTTAATCTGAAAAGTTGTTACTCAAGTGATAAGTTTGAGTAGAAATTAGAGGCTAATGACTTCTTTCATAATTATCTAGTTCCAATATCAACAAAAATCACTGAAAAGTATTTCATAACCATAGCACATATATCAGATCATATACCTCATGGTATATGTTTTAGTAAAATGTAAGAAACAGCTATCCGAATTCCGGAAGAATGGATTAACGATGTGGGTGATATGAGGTCCAAGGACTGGGAGAGGAAGACGAGAGTGGTAGATGGGATGTCAGAGGATTTAGGGATGGACACATTAGTTAATTCTTCTTCACAAGAGCAGATTAGTTTCTGGAAACAGAGAAGAAAGGACAACCAAATAGCAAAACAACTAAAATTCTTTGAGACAGGAGTTGATCTAGTTCTCTCTTGATGCATCAGCTCCCTGATTTCCAGCTGCTTTCCTGTGTCATGGAGAAACAAAAATACAAGCCCATAGGGGGAATGGAGGCAGCAAACCATCTGGTTATGTTTGCACCTATGCAACAATCCTGCATGATCTGCACATGTACCCCAGAACCTAAAGTACAAAACAACAACAACAAAAACAAGCGCAGCAGTTTCTCACAAGGATGCAAAATGCATTCCACCTTAGCCTTTGTAAGGGTAGATAAGGTGATCAAAGAGCAATTCAACTGCATAAAACCTAGAAAAACTATTTGAAAAAGACATTCTGAGTCCAACACATCCACTCTGAGCTGCTGAAGATTGTTAATGTTTACCAGATAAGGCTTTTTGAAAGTCAGGTTCCTGCCACACCTGAGAAAATAGCATGACCTGAGAAAATAGCATGCGCTGATACATCTTATAGCTCTGGGCAAAGTTGATCTCAAGGGCTATTCTTTAAACCTGAACAATGTTTTTTGGGGAGATTCTATTAAGTTTCTTCTGTGAAATCTTCTAAGCCTAAAATTAAAACAGTAGCAATCATAAAACTCAGAAGATGTGAGATTGAGTACCTACTAATGAGCCATTTATTCTAAATGGATAACTTGCAGCGTTTTGCAAAATCTATATAGCTCTTCAACAGTTACATTTAATGATGCTTCATTTATTCAGCACTCCAGGAAACTGGTTCATATAGATGAATTTTCCAGATAACTGAAGCATATCCTTTTTGCATCAGAAGTGTTTTCTGAAATATATGACATACTATACTGCTTTGCCAGTAGAGGATGCTGAACATAATCATTACTTCTCTCTCTTAGAGGATGACTCAAGACCATCATAGGCATTGCCCTTGGTAATGACATAAGACTCTGTTGAGGTGTAAAGCACTAGAAAATTTGTTCCTAGATGAAATGAACCCAACATACTCTGCTACTGCAGTTGTATCAGACTTTTAGAATGTTGTGGTCTTACTCAATTAGCATTTGTTTCTCCTCCCCTATGTTGGTGTTTCTAATGTTTTGACTTCTTACATCTGAGATTTTCCACTTTGAAAGCCTCATCTTTTCTTCAGAGTGAAGTGCTTTTTTTGGTTTTATGAGAAGTGTTTGTTTCACAGTGGCATTCAGCACTCAATGGCATTTTATTTTTTTCTAATTCCATGTTTGTTGTTAGATTCTAAATGGTTAAAAGTATATAAAATCTCACAAATTAGTCACAAGGGAATACATTATTCTTTTATGGAGAGTAATTTTTAAAATAGGATAAACGTCAGTATTATTTGAAGTTCAACATGTAGAAATTCAAGTTCAATAATAAAAACATGATAATTATTTAGAAACAATGGGTTGGAATATTCTATGAGCAAATATAATTCCTTATTTCCATACTACTGGGCAGAGTGCAAAGCTACAATGGGTGCGTGCCTACTTTATACACCCCTTCCACATCCATTTTTTATTACTTTTTTAATTTATTTATTTAGTGACAGGGTCTCACTCTCTCACCCAGGCTGGGGTACAGTGCACAATCATGGCTCTCCGCAGTCTTGACCTCTCAGGCTTAGGCAATCCTCCCACTTCAGTCTCCTGAGTAGCTAGGCCTACAGGAGCCCACCACCATACCAGCTAATTTTTATATTTTTGGTAGAGATGGGTTTTCACCATGTTGCCCAGGCATGTCTCAAACCCCTGGGCTCAAGCCATCTGCCCACCTTGGCCTCCTAAAATGCTAGGATTACAGGCATGAGCTACTGTACCAGGCCTTCCATATACATTTCTTTTCCATAAAGCTTTGCCTGTTAATCTGAAGCTAGTATTATAAAATCACATAATAATCAGAGAGGCTTAATATCCATGGGAAGTTATAAAAAGTTCACTTGATTGAATTCTAAGATGTTAAGAAGGATTCTAAACAGATTAATCTAAATAATACATTTAATTATAAAAAATAATAATTTGGGTTTTATGATTTATTTCTTTAGGTAGTTTTCGGTTCTTGTTTCTCTCTCACTCACATAAACCTAATCTGAAATCTGTTCTCTCAGGGAATATGGAGAGAAAAGCAACAGACCTAAGTATCCTAATATTTGAGGTTTCCAAATTGCCTCCATAGACTAAAGCCTCTGTTCGGAGAAATGCAGACTGTGTGAAGCAAAACAACTGTAATCCAAATCCTGAGCTGTCAGCAGTGCCCTGGCATTAGCCTGGAGAATTATGTAGGAATGGATAGCCAGTCCCTTATATTTCTAGTTGACCCTTTCTAGTGAGTTCATCCTTCTCTTATCCTATGTGTTTATTACTCTATTTATGCTTTTCACGCTTACCCACATTTCAACTTTATTATATCATCACATCTTCTAAGTATGCCCTTCTCTCTCATACATAATTATTGCTCCAGGGAGAACAGAAGCTCTAAAAAGATTTAAGGGAAAGGATATCCAGAAAGGTACTTATAACTATATCATTAATCTTCCCCAAGTCTCTGTGGATTAAATATTAATCATGTGGGAACTGAAGCAAAAAGACTGCCATTTCCTTTCTTCTCATCTTCTGTCATCAGTGAACATAGGTGTCCAGAATAGGAAATCATTCTCTATCTTTAATTTTATATGCTTTTCAAAAGGTACCTGTGGTTACTTTGCTTTAGATAAAGCTGTGTAAAACATAGAAATAAAAACTAAGAGCAAAGATATATCAGTATCTACAGTAGCACTTTACCTATCTATAAAATCAGATACTTGGTAAAAAACAAATTGAGAATGTAGTAGAAAACCATGTAGTATATAAGAAAGGTTTCTGAGATGTGCTTTATTTACACCAATGTATTTAAAGTAGCAGAGACCTCAGGTTTCAATTTATGTTTCCATTTTTTTCTGATTATTAAATTGCCTGTTTTATATAGTAAAACTACAAACAAATACTTTTTATGGATGTCATTTATTTTCTTCTATGTTACTTAATTGTTTTGAAGTTTTGGTTAATCACACAAATTTGATATATTTTTACATTCTCAGATTATCCATTTTTTACTTTATGTTTTCTGCTTGGGATATAATGCTCAGAATGGCTAATCCTCCACCAATTTTACATAAATTTTCTAAATGCATTCTTTCTTTTATTTATGAGCTTGTTTTTTATATTTAATTTAGTACACAGTATGATATAGAGCTCTATGCTAATTTAACAAAATAGTTAAGCAGGCCTGCATCATTTATCAAATAGCTCATTCTTTCTAATTTGAAAAGCCATCTTTCTCATTTATTGAGCTCATACAAATGCAATCATATGCGTACACCACAAAGAAATGTTTTTAAAGCACGTTGCATCCTCTTGGTTGGAGTCTTAGAATTCATTCTTGTAGAATAAATCTGTAGGATAAAAAGCTTTTTGTAGATCAGTAATCTTTCTTTTAAAGTTAGAAAACCTTTCTCCAATATGATCTCATTGTTTATGTGAATTTTGGCATTCATTTTATAAAATTCTTTTTTAGTGTCAATTGTGATCAAGAACTAAGTGCTGAGGATAACTGGACTACAAAATTGCCATCTCTACCCTCAAGCTCCTGGTCTAATTGGTAGTCCTGTATAAAAGCCAACCCCTACAGAGTGCTATGGTAAAGGATATACCATTTGACTCTGCCTAAATTACTTTTCTAGCAGTAAGAGTTCCAGGAACAGGGGACACTTGAGCTGTGTCTTGGAGGATAAATAGATTCACCAGGATCACAGAAACTGAAGGCATTCCAGGATTAGGGAGCAGCAATTGGCAAGATGCGCATGTGAAGCATGCCAGCATATTGAAAAAATTGTGAGAAGTTTGCTATAATTCAAGCCAATGTACCAGAAAAGACATTATGCTTTGAAAGCTCAATCTTGGGGCTAGCTAGAGGAAGTATTGGAAGAGAGGGAAAAGTGGAGGTTATGGATCGAGGGTTATTTTAATATCCCAGGTAGGTAACTGTGTTGTTGCATTCTAAACTGCTAATAAAGACATATCTGAGACTGGGTAATTTATAAAGGAAAGAGGTTTAATTGACTCATAGTTCAGCATGGCTGTGGAGGCCTCAGGAAACATACAATCATGGTAGAAGGGGAAGGAAACACATTCTTCTTCACATGGCAGCAGCAAGAAGTGCAGAGTGAAGTTGGAGAAAAGGCCTTTATAAAACAGTCAGATCTCATGAGAACTTACTATCAGGAGAACAGCATGGAGGTAACCACCCCCATCATTCAGTTACCTCCCACCGGGTCCCTACCACAATATGAGAGGCTGTGGGAACTACTGTTCAAGAGGAGATTTGCTGGGGAGGGGGACACAGCCAAACCATATTAGTAACATATGATGGATGTCTAAAGAAATGGAGATGAAAGAGGGAGCTGAATATAAAGAGAAGTATTTGGAAAGTGTACTCACAGGTTTTTTGTTAGTAAACAGAGTGAACGGAGGTACTAAAAGACAGGATCTACACTGTAGGAGCACAGCAAAATTGGAAGATCATTTACTTCTGTAGCTACTAAGTTTCAATCACCTAAAGACCATCCAATGAACAGCTTGTTAGTGATATCTGGAGTACAAGAAAGATATTGGAGCTGAAACTAAATCTTTGGGATTCACAGATTTGTTTATTAAGAATTATTAAGTCAAATGTTTACAGGGTACAGTTGCTGGATAAAGTAAATGAGTAAAATGGATAATAAAGAATGGTGAGTGCTGGGATGAGCAGAAGGGAGCATGCCTATCTGAGAGGACAGCTGCTGTTCAGGTCCAATGGACTATTGATATGGGACTGTGGGTTCAGTGCTGCCAGTTGTTTTTTTGGTTTTTAAGAGAAACCAGAAACCAGGATTTTAATTTGAGCTCTTCTAATCTCTAACTCATTTAAGATTTTTACAAAACACTTTTTTGAGCCAAAACAGTAGCTCAAAAAAGTGTTTTGTAAAAATCTTAAGTGAGTTAAAGATTAGGGCATCAGTGACATCAAGTCAATGGACACCTTTGTTGTAGATGGTAATGCAAATTCTACACCTGACTGAAATTCCTAGGAAAAGTATGCTCTATAGTGAGAATGGGAGGACCTCAGGATGCAACTCATAAAAACTTGAGACTGAAGAGAGAGCCTTGAATGAGGTACTGTACAAATAACTCATATTTTTAGTTGTAGGAGGATAAAAATAACATTTTATTTTTCAACATGAAGATGTGGCCTGTTAGAAATCCATAAGTGCTGACTTCAAGTAAGTCCTCAATTACGGGCAATCCTACTACATTTCTTTTATCAACTGACTCTCATTTCAAATCTTCTCCCCTATCTTCAAACCTCTAATACTCATCACTAACCCTAACCATCCCTTCTCTTAGCTAGTAACCCTATCTCATGCTTTACATAGTAAATAGAAACCATAATATAGGAATTTCTTATTCCTGTCACTAAACATATAACTATCTGCTCCAGCTTGTTTTCTTCCCTCCACTTCTAATATAAACAGGACCATCGTTTCCCAATTTCCCATATTCCCATTACATGCTCAGTGTCTTCTGTCTCTTCTATATTCAGGCACTCCACCTTGATCTCTCCGTAGGCCTTCAAACAAGTTTAAGCCTCTTTCATTAACAAGAATCAAAAAGCAAAACAACCACTCCCAGCCCCACGAGTTTCTCTAATGTACCTACTTTTCTTCCCCTTTAAAGTCAAACTTTGTGAAAGGATTGGATATATGGATATATGCCCTGTCTCCAGTTCCTTTCCTCCACTTACTACTCAGACTATCTGATCTGGCTTCTGTTTTAAGACTATCAGTCTCTCTCTTGTTAAAGTTACCATATTACTAAATCCATTGAACATTTTCAGTCCTCACCTTTCTTGTCCTCTTAGCATCATTTCACTCTGCTAGCCATTCTCCTCTTCATGACCTGCTGTCTCCTATGGCTTCTGTGATACCTGGCTCTCCTGGGCTTCCTCCTACTCCTCCTTTAGATCACATCTCAGTCTTTACATCCCCTGGGAACCCTGCCTTTACTGGTTGAAATCTCACTAGTATATACATTCTCAGAGAGCCATGAAACTCTCCTTTGCTCAATTTTATCAGCCCTAAATTATCCCAGATTTTTCTTTCTACATTCCCATTGCTCTAGTCTCAATTTTAGACCTCATCATCTCCTTTCCAGATTGTTGTAACAACATACTAACTTATCTTCTTGATTCCAGTATTATGCTCTCCATATCTATATTTAAATATAAAGATCTAATTATTAATCCCCTTTGAAACTCTTCTCTGGCTCCTCACCACCAATTGGATAGTCACAGTTCCTTAGCACCATGTTTAAGGTATTCTGTTAGCTTTCCAGAAGCTGCCTACAGATTTAGCAGTTAAGGGTAATTTATCATACCCTTTGTTCCAGGCATGTGGAATTACTTGAATTTCTGATTTTTGATTTGTTTCAAAGTGTGTGAAACAACATATTTTGTTCATGCCTCACTATCATCTACCTGGAGAATGTTTACTTACTTCTTAAGACCCTCATCAAAAGTTACCTTTTTGATGAAGTTTTCCCTCCTCTTTCTGAATGATTTTGGCACAAAACCATTCTATTTTGAAAGAACAATACTGTACTAAAGTTATTTCCTCATATTCTTCCTCTTCCTAGCAGATTTTGAGTTCTTTGCAAGCAGAGGTTGTGTTTTGATGGCCAACAACTCTTTTTGAATGAAAACATTTATTAAAACTGGGTTTTCAATTAAATATCTTTAAAAATAGCAACTTCATGGTCAGGTATGGAGGCTCATGCCTGTAATCCCAGCCTTTGGGAGGCTGAAGCAGGAAGATCACTTGAGGCCAGGAATTTGAGACTAGCCTGGACAACATAATGAGACTCCATCTCTACAAAAATATCTGGGGTATCATGAAAATAAAATTAAAATAGCAACATCAGGAATCTATCTAATTATGCTGATGCTTCAGAAAAAAATCCATTTGATCTTACACTTAGAATCTTCTAACCTGGCCAGAGCATCCCTAGAAAGTGAGAATGTCTCCCCATGCTAATAAAACTGGGGAAAGGGTTTAAGAAGAAAGGAGTCATTAAACTAATGAGTAATAATGAAGAAGGAAGACATAAGAAGTAGAGAGTAAAAAGAGAAAGAAGCACTCAGAGAATAAGCTCAGGTGTCCCAGTGTTGCAAGAGGTAGAATTTGAATACAAAGTACATGTAAAGCTTCAGAGAAGGTCAGAGATGTGTTTTGATTTCCAGAGCATGGAGTAGGTGAGAGGCATAGATTAAGGTCATGGATTAAGAAGGGAGGTAAACAGAATTGGTTAAAGAAGCCAGAGCAAGATGTATAGCCTGCTGAGGCTCACAGCCATGTGTTCTTCCATTCTCAATCCTATATTGGATGCTACACAAACACCACTAACAATAATTGAAGGCATGTCACTCACATCTTTTCTGCCACTCTGTCCCTAAATAAATTATTCATGAAGGAAAAAAACAATGAATGAGTTTTGGGAGCACCAGACATTTGAAATTAACTGAACAACCCCAAACAAAAATTTCGGGTAAATAATGGTGTCTCTTTTCTTTACCTGTTAGAGCCCTTGCAATTTGTGTTTTATTGTCTCTGATGACCTTTCAGAAAGTGATATTGACAAGACAAGCAATGCAAATAAGAAAAATGGAAATGACAGAAAAACCAGCAATAGGCATAAGCCACTAGATGAGCACTAGACAAGATAATTAGATCCTTCATAATTGAAAGTTGATTGTAGGGAAAAGTAAACAATCATTAATTCATGTTTTATTCATTCAGCAGAAAATTGGATTGTTTTTCTGGGGACACATAAAAAAATGGTGTGAGAAGTAACATTTGATAGCATACAATAATGTCATATCCGCAGGTAAAATTGAAGCACCCTCTGACCTCCACAGTCTTTAGGTCTGCAACCTCTGAGTCTGTGCTATCCAGTATGGTAAACACTGGCCACATGTGACTAGTTAAATGTTGATTTAACTTAATTAAGATAAATTAAAATATTTTGTTTCTCCATCACACTAGCAACATCACAAGTACTCAATAGCCACATGTGGTTGGCAGCTACTGAATTGAACAGCACAGATGTAGAACAGTTCCGTCATTGCAGAAATTTTTGTTGGAAAGCTCTGTGAGCCTTCCAATTTGCTCTAAATATCCCCACTGAGCTAAGCTTGCCATTCCATAATTTTATCATATCACTTCCTTGCTCAGGAACTTCCTGCAGGTTTCTTACTGCTACCGGAGCAGTGGTTCTCAAATTTTAATGTACACTCAGATTACCTGGGGATCTTGTTAAAATGCAGCATCTGATTCAGTAGAGCTATCGAAGACCCAGGATTCTGCATTTCTTCTAAACTCCCAGACAATGCTGATGCTGTTTCTTCAGTTGTATTTTGTCACTCTGGCTTTCAGAGTTCTCTATACTCTCTCACAAGCCCTGCCTGACATCCACCAGCTTCCAGAAAGGAGCCTCCTTTGCCCTAGCAGCTATTTCTCAACAGTTTCTACTGATACCATTGCTCAGGTGTTCTCTTCCTGCATTCATTCAGTTTTCTCATCTTCAGAAAGACCCTTCCCAGTGGCTCCGACTTGCTCGATCATCCGTATACAGTTGGCTTTCAAACTTTAGTATGCATAAGGGTCACCTCAAGGGAGCTTGATAACTTGTGCTTACTCAGGCCTCAGCCCATGAGATTCTGGTCATTAGGTTTGAGATGGAGCCCAGCAACCCACTGTATTAGTAGACTGCAGGTGATTCTAATACCAGTGTTTTTCTTAACTAAACTCAGAAACACTGACATAGTATACTTTTCCGTATTACTTATTTTGATGCTCATAAAATTTATGGATAATTTTACACTGATATTCCACTGTTTGTAGTGTTTTTGACTTTAGAAAATAAGGTACAAATAGTCTATTCGTGTTTAAAAATGTCCAGAGGTGTGGATCGAAATCCTGACTGCGTGTTGGAATACCTTGAGGGAGACTTTAAAATTTCCATGTAGAGATATCTCTCCCAGAGATTCTGATTTAATTGGTTGGGGAGTAGGCATTGTGTGTTTTGAGTTTTTATGGCTTTTTGTTTGTTCGTTTGTTTTTGCAAAGCTCTATTCGTTTCCTGGACCACCATAACAAAGTACTACAAACGTAGTGGTTTAAAACAGCAGCCATTTATTCTTTTACAGTTCTGGAGGTGGGAATTCTTAAATCAAGCCTTTGGCAGTAAGATGTTCCCTCTGAATGCTGTAGGAAATAATTTGTTTCATGCTTCTTTTTTAGCTTCTGGTGGTTGCCAGCAATCGTTGGAATTATCTGGCCTGTAGCTGCATTGTTCCAATTTCTGCCTTTTTGTCATGTGGCCTTCTTCCCTGTGTCCAGGTGTCTCCAATCTCGTTCTTCTTAAAAGGACACCAGTCACTGGCTATGGGGCTCATCCTTACCCAGTAATACCTCGTCTTAACCTGATTAGATCTACAAAATATCTATTTTCAAATAAGGTCACATTCATAGGTATCAGGGATTTAGACTTCAACTTATCTTTTTGCAGAACATGACTTAACTCATGAGCTCCCCAAGTGATTCTAATATGTAGCCAGACTTTGGGAGCTAAAGGTCTAGACTCAATGGTTCTGAAACTTGAGAAACCATCACAATCACCCGTAGGGCTTGGTAATATATGGATTACTGGATCCCACTCCAAGATTCAGTAGGTCTGGGTTGGGCCCAAGAGTTTGCATTTTTCTAACAAGTTTGAAAACCACAGATCTAAGAAAAAGGAGACTGAAATGAAATATATTTCTCATTCCCTTGGAGGAGCAGTATCTGCATCACCTGAGAACTTAGTGGAAATGCAGAGTGTGGATGAGAAACTGCATTTCAACAAGATTTCCTGGTAATTTGAATGTTCGTTAAACTTTTAGAAGGACTCTTGTATAATTTTCAAAATAAAATTTTTCTTAAATGGCTTACCAAATGAGTTACTGAAGGAATGAATGAATAAAGAAATAAATGAATGAATAATAAAATAGAGGCCCCAAGTGGGCCTTGCAAATCTATTGGCCAAGCTTTCCTAGGGATTGTGAAGACAATGGCTTGTTGTCATAGTGGTGGAATGGAAGTACCTTCCACAGCCAAGTGTTTTCCACATGATTGCTCTATTCCAGGCTCTAAGAAGTTCCATATTTTCCCTTTCCCTGCCCCTTCCCCAATAATATCATCTTAACATTTTGTGGCTTCACTATCAGCACTCTGTTGTTTGTGCCAAAGATTGAAATAGGAGGTGGACTGGAATACAGAAACACAGTGCTCTCTAGATTTAGTGACAAACTGGCTCTGGGCCAAAGAGTAACAGGTAAGTTGCACAATTGCAGCTGAAAAAGAAATAAAAGCTTTGAGAAAGCCTAGAGCCAAGTCAAAACATGCCAAACATGATTTTCTTTTGGCAGATATACTGTAAAATAAGAGTAGACCAAATTCCCCAGGTAATAGTAATTGACCTATAAATGTCATTATTGATAGATTGTGTTTCTGGAAACATTGTTCTAGAGCTAGAGCGCTCAGGTGAATCTCAGAAAGGAATTTGAACGTAGGCTTTGAAAGTGTTTTTTCTGTCTTTACTAACGATTTCAAGTTTCCTCTTGAAGGGTTGCACATTTTTTTTTTCTATTTATTTATCTAAAAAAAGCACATACCCAAACAGCCACAAACAGTAGGCCAAAGTTTTCTTGGAAAAATAAGGCTGCTTTTGAAAAGGTTATTTGCTGTCATTTCTTCTTGGGGCCATTCACTCCCACATCTAATTATTTGATAGAAGACTGACAGAGTTCACGTTCAGGTTAGCTTTTTTTAAACCTGCCAATTTGAGGAAAAATTGATACTACATTTTATAAAACATTTATTGTTAAGAGAAGCATTGCTGGCCGGGCGCGGTGGCTCAAGCCTGAAATCCCAGCACTTTGGGAGGCCAAGGCAGGTGGATCACGAGGTCAAGAGATCGAGACCATCCTGGTCAACATGGTGAAACCCTGTCTCTACCAAAATTACAAAATAATTAGCTGGGCATGGTGGCACGTGCCTGTAATCCCAGCTACTCAGGAGGCTGAGGCAGGAGAATTGCCTGAACCCAGGAGGCGGAGGTTGCGATGAGCAAGAGCAAAACTCCATCTCAAAAAAAAAAAAAAAAAAAAAGAGAAGCATTGCTATTGTTTCAATGTTTGTGTCCCCAAATTCATGTTGAAACTTAATCCCCAGGGTAACTGAATTAAGAGGTTGGGCCTTTATGGAGGTAATTAGGCCATAAACCCTGTCCTCATGGATGGGATTATCGCCATTATAAAAGGGATTGAGGCAGTGAGTTCAGCCCCTTTTTGCGCTTCCACCTTCTGCTTCCTGCCACGTGAGGATGGTGTTCAACTGCTCCGGAGGACATAGCAACAAGGAGCCATCTCGGAAGCAGAAAGCAGCCCTCACCAGACACAAAACTTACTAGCTCCTTGATTTTGGATTTCTTGGTGTCTAGAACTGTGAGGAATGAATATCTATTGTTTATAAATTACACAGTCTGTGGTATTTTATTATTGCCCTACAAATGGACTGAGGTGGGAATAGGCTGATTTGAGGGCAATGCCATTCAGATGTTGCATCCTCCTACACAGCTTGAGAAACAATCTTTTAATGTTCTGTAGCCTTCCCTTCCTCTTTTATAAAATGAGATTAATACAGTTTTCAATCTGTCTCTTCTTGATGTCTATTCAGTTGAAGTGGAACTCATGTCTCATAACTAGAAAAAAAACTTCCCATATTTTTAGCCATGTAATACAGATATGTTTTTGTAATCACTGTTGTATTTTATTTTTATTTTATCCTGTTTCTGGTACAAGCTTACAAAATCAGTTTCCACATTCTAAATGCTCATTAGGCAAATAGCATTTTTGTTCAGGAACCAGCCAGTTATACAAATTATTAGGGTTTTATAATAATGAACAAAATTAACAACTCTAGATCTCTCCCTATTTGTAAACAACAAGTATATGCCTCATCCAAACCCAATATGAAAAATCCTCCTTCTCTCTCTCACATTCTCTGCTGATAAACTGCTGAATCACTGTGTGTGGCAGCCAAGTTCAACTCTACTGGGCATGCCTGTTTGAGAATAGTCAGGGGCACCCAAGGTCCCTCTGCTATTTCTAGATAACAAGAACAGAAGAGCAGCCTGACGCCATACTCTAAACAGCTGTGTGTGTGTGTGTGTGGTGTGATTTCCTTCCTCCCTTATTAAAGCTGGCAGATACTCTGTATGTTTATGCAAGTAATAGATTGTACAATTTGAACATGATGGGGGACCTTGAGAAATCATGTAGTTCAACTCCAAATTATAGCATGACAAAATGTAGATAATCCTGGGCACTGGTCAGAAGAGCTGCGTGCTGGCTCAGTGTCTCACTGAGGTGTACTCTAAATCACTTTCTAAGATTAATATGAGGAATATTTTGATAATTAAGATTTCTCTCACATTTAAAAACAAACTCACAGACTACAGAATTAACTCTACTTTCTTTAGTTCTTACTGGGAATAGAAGAAATATACTTTGAATAATGTTTTATTGATTTCCAGTGCTATTACTTAGCACCATTTTTCCTTCCCTAAATTAAAAACAAGTCATTTTCATCTATACTTGAAAAATTACATTTACAATTCCTTAATTATTACTCATTAGAACTAGATGTTATTACATAGTAAAGTGTTGATGAACACTTAATACAATTGTAGATGATTTTACAAATCAAGAGTGTTAGCTCTTCCAAGAGATGAAAAAGCTTATGCTCTGGAAATGGCCTGCCACATTTGATTGAATACTTTAGTAACAATGTGATTCTGAGCATGTCATGCAAACTCTCTGAGCATCTGTTTCTTCTATTGCAATAAAAGAATAAGAAAAGTGCCTACACTATAGCATTGTTGTGAGAATGAAGTGATATAAAACACAGAAAGTTTTAATCATGGTGCCCCATATGTAGTAAGTGTTTGTGAATTTGAACTGGAAAACAGAGACTATATGGTTTCTTCAGTTTATTTATTTATATTGAAATACAGTGTGGTTAAGTGCATCATAAAACAATTTCCAGCTGGGTTTTAAAGTCTCAATTATACAAAACTTAAAAAATAAACCAGTTTATTTGTTCTAATGGACGTTTAATCACACCTATTTAGGCCTACAATATTGAGTTTTATTTAGTTGGTTTTTGTTACTAATCCATCTTTTTAAATTTTCTATTAGCATCTTTAAACCTTTTCAGCTTCACTAATATGTAGTCAACCTTTCTCAACCTTGCAATTCTTAGTGTGCAAATATGATTACTTAAAACAATTCCACAAGGACTATTTATAACAATGGAGTCCTTTCTTCTATTAATCCTTCTGTTAACTTGTATATGGAAAATTAACTTTTAAAAGAGAAAAGTAGGCTGAGCATGGTGGCTCATGCCTGTAATCCTAGCACTCTGGGAGGCCAAGGTCGGTGGATCACAAGGTCAGGAGTTCAAGACCAGCCTGATCAAGATGGTGAAACCTTGTGTCCACTAAAAATACAAAAATCAGCTGGGCATGGTGGCGTGTGCCTGTAATCCCAGCTACTCAGGAGGCTGAGGCAGAGAATCACTTAAAACCTGGAGGTGGAGGTTGCAGTGGGCTGAGATTGTGCCACTGTACTCCAGCCTGGGAGACAGAGCAAGACTGTCTCAAAAAAAAAAAAAAAAAAAAAGGGAGAGAGAGAGAAAGGTAATGAAGTGCTATAAGAATTTTAAAAATAATTTCAACCGTTATTACTGATTAAAGGGCCCATGTACAGGTTTGTTACATGGGTGAATTGCATGACACTGGGGCTTCAAAGTCCCAATGATCATGTCACCCAGTCAGTAAGTATATTACAAAACAGGTGGTTCTTGAGCCCACACCCACCTCCTTCCCTCCTGTCTAGGAGTCCCCAGGGTCTGTTGTTCTCATCTTTATGTTCAAGTGCATTTAATGCTTAGCATCCTCTTACAAGTGAAAACAACATGTAGTATTTGGTCTTTTTCTCTTGTATTAGTTTAGTTAGGATAATGGCCTTCAGCTGCATTCATGTTGCTGCAAAGGACATGATTTCATTCTTTTCATGAAGTATTCCACTGTGTATATGTGTCACATTTTCTCATGTAATCCACTGTTAATAGACACCTAGATTGATTCCATGTTTTTGCTATTGTGACTAGTGCTGTATGAATACATAAGTGCATGTATCTCTTTGACAGAATGAATTATTTTCCTTTGGGTATATACCCAGTAATGGGATTGCTAGGTTAATTGGTAGTTCTATTTTAAGTTTTTTGAGAAATTTGCAAACTGCTTTCCACAGTGGCTGAACTAGTTTGCATTTCTACCAATAGCATGTAAGTATTCTGTTTTCTCTGCGGAAATCTCACTAGCATCTATTGTTTTCTGACTTGTAAGTAATTGCTATTCTAACATGTGAGATGGTATTTCATTGTGGTTTTGATTTGCATTTCTCTGATGATTAGTGATTAGCATTTTTTCAAATATTTGTTGGCTGCTTTATGTATTCTTTTGAGACGTGTCTGTTCATTTTCTTTGCCCATTTTTAATTGGGTATTTTGGTTTTTTTGCACATTAATTTGTTTAATTTCCTTGTAGTTTCTCGATATTAGACCTCTGTCAGATGCATAGTTTGCAGATATTTTCTCCCATTCTGTAGGCTCTCTATTTACTCTGTTGGTAATTTCTTCTGCTATGCAGAAGCTCTTTAGTTTATATAGGTCCCATTTGTCAATTTTTGTTTTTGTTGCAATTGCTTTTAGAGATTTAGCCATAAATTCTTCGTCAAGAAGGGCACTTCCCAAGTTTTCTTGCAGGATTTTTATAACTGAGTTCTTACATCTAAATCTTTACTCCACCTTGAGTTGATTTTGGTATATGGTTAGAGGTAGGGGTCTAGTTTCATTCTTTTGCATATGCCAGTTATCCCAGCATCATTTATTGAGAAAATTTTATAGTTAGTAAATAAGGCAATATCCTGTATTATTTAGGGAGAAAATCAACTTTTTATTAAATTATTTGAAGCCTCCAAGTTAAAATATTCCTTCACTTCATGCATTTGAAAGCTTACTTTAATTATAGCAATTTAAAAAATTCCTTGGTTTTAGAAAGATTTTGCACATATTAGAACAATCTTTTGCACATATTTGAACAATCAAATTACATATTCTCACTACCTTCTGTTTTCTTCAACTATCCTTACAGGGTACAAGTCTCAAGATGCTATTGTTGATTTATTTAGATAAATAAATCTCTTAACATCCCCAGAAGCCATTGTAGACAATAGATTGATCACGTCTTATGAAAAGTGGCTGGTTTTATACCTTTGGAAATGATCACATTATTTATTTTTATCTGAACCTCAGGTTATATCCAAAATACATATTCAGTTATTTGGTACCTATACTCTAAAGCTGAATGAAAATTTATTACTTTTCTTATAAAAGTTAATTATTACACTCAAGGATAATAGATGTACAAAATAAGGTTTTGGCTATGGTATTTTAGACCATTTGTTGAAATAAGAAAGATAAAAACTTTTATATTTAGAAATTTAACAAAATAAAATCTTGTCTCTGATTCAAGATAGTCATGACGTTCAGGAGAGTGTGATGGTTGTAAAGACAACAGCAAGAACAAAAACTGGAAAGAACTAAACTGTTCATAATAAGAAGCTGGTTAAATATTAGTCTCCATTAAATAAATATTACATTGTCATAAATCTGTTATGGAAGAATGCCTAGGCCTAGTAACATGGAAAACTATTCATATCATATTTTAAAGGAGGAAAAAGTAGCTCATAAAATAACATAGATAGCATAGAACCTTCCAAGGATATAAACATTTCAAAGAATAAATAAAAAAAAAAACACAAAAAAATTGAGAAGAATAAATTTACAAATGCAATTATATTTAAGGATTAGAACTAAGTGATTTTTACATACTAATCTGCATTTTTAGAAATTATCTATAAAGTACATATGATGGATTTAAAAATAAAGCTACCATGTAGTTCCCCACTGGATAAATATGACATGTGGATTTCAATCTTGACAAATTTTTGTTTTTATTTCTCACTGTTCTTTGAAACTTTTTCAGCCGAATAAAAAATTTGCCAGCCTAGAACTTTGTTGCCCACTCTTTGATAATAAACCTGGAAGTCATTTTAAGTCATAAACACATTTTACTCTAGAAAATAGACTAGATATTTTGTTGTCTGGATAGGTTTATTCTTTTCTAATGCAAGGATTTAATGCTACAAATTTCCCTCTCAGCACTGATTGGTATGTGTCAGTAGAACAATTTTGATATGTTCTATTCTCATTTTCATTCAGGTTTATATATTTTTAAGTTGGCTTTGGGACTTCATCTTTGATCCATGGATTGTGTAGAATCACATTGTTTAATTTTCAAGTGTTTGAAGATTTTTCTATTGTCTTTCTGTTAATTCCTGTCTAGTTTGATTCTATTATTGTCAGAGAATGTGCTCTTTATGATTTTATTTATTTTAAATTGTTGAGGTTTGGTTTATGACCCAGCATACGGTCTGTTTAATGCTGTGTTTTCCTGGTGGATTGATCCCATAATTGATGTCCTTCTTTCACTGAGTAATTTTTTTCACTCTGAGATCTACTTTGTTTGGTGTTAATATGGTCTATTTTTTATTAATGCTAGCATATCTTTTTCATTCTTTTATTTTCAACCACTTACCTTGTTATGTTTGAAATGAGTTCTTAGAGACATTGTATAGTTGGGTTCTGTTTTTTTAAATCCAGTCTTCCAATCTCTGTCTTTCAATTAGTTTCAACCAGTTTAGTCCATTTATACGTAAAGTAATTATTGATATTATAAGGCTTAAATCTAGCATTTTATTATTTGTTTTCTGTTTCCTCTGGCTTGTATTCCTTTGTTTCTCTTTTCTTGTCTCGCCATGGATTATTTAAAAAGTTTTAGAATTCTTACTTGTTTTATTTATAATGTTTTTGAGAATATCATTTTGTAGAATTTTCTTGGTGGTTGATGTACATATTACAATATACATACTTATCTCATCATGACGTACTGTAATAAGTACATAGTGAAGCACTAAAATTTTGCTTTCATTTAAACCCTTTGCCCTCTCCACTTACTAAATACAGTCGTGTATCACTTAATGACAGAGATAAATTCTGAGAAATGCATCACTAGATGATTTCATCTTGTGTGAACATAATAGAGTGTACGTAGACAAACCTAGATGTACAGCCTACTACATACCTAGGATAGATGGTATAGCCCATTGTTCCTGGGCTACAGTACTGAATACTGATGACAGTTTTAACAGAGCAGTATTTGTATATCTGACCATACTTAAGCATAGGACAGAAAAACTATAAAAGATTTTTAAATGGCACACATGTATATGGCATTTATAATTAATGGAGCTTCCAGGATTGAAAGTTTCTATGGGTGAGTCAGTGAGTGAGTGATGATTGAATGTGAAGGCCTAGGACATTCTTTAAACTACTGTTAAGACTTTATTAACACTATACACTTATGCTACACTAAATATATAATTATTTTTTCTACAATGATAAATTAACCTTAGCATACTGGTAAATCTTACATTATAAACTTTATAAACTTTATTTTTTTTAACTTTCTGACTTTTTAATAGTAGACTTAGCTTAAAATACACATTGTACAGCTATACAAAATATTTTTTCTTTATATCATCTTATAAACCTTTTTCTATTTTTTTTAACCTTTTAAAATTTATTAGTTTTACCTTCTAAAAACTAATTTGGGAGGCTGAGGCAGGAGGATTATTTGAGACCAGGAGTTCGAGACCAGCCTGAGTACCTTAGTAAGGTCCCATCTCTACAAAAAAGAAAACAATACATTTAAAAACTAAAACACACATACACATGCTTTTCCTAGGCCTACACAAGGTCAAGGCAATCAACATCATTATCTTCCACTGCCATGTCTTGTGCCACAGGAAGGTCTTCAGAGACAATGACATGCATGGGGCTGTCATCTTGGTTTTTTTTGTTTTGTTTTGTTTTTGTTTGTTTGTTTGTTTTTGAGACAGAGTTTTGCTCTATTGCCCAGGCTTGAGTGCAATGGCACAATCTCAGCTCATTGCAACCTGTGCCTCCCAAGCTCAAGAGATTCTTCTGTTTCAGCCTCCCAAGTAGCTGGGATTACAGACGTTCACCACCATGCCTGGCTAATTTTTGTATTTTTAGTAGAGACAGGGTTTCGCCATGTTGGTCAGGCTGGTCTCAAACTCCTGACCTCACGTGATCTACGAACCTTGGCCTCCCAAAGTGATGAGATTACAGGAGTAAGCCTCTGCGCCCAGCCCAGAGCTGTCATCTTCTGTGATAACAATGCCTTCTTCTGGAATACCTCCTGAAGGAACTACCTGGGATTACAGGTGTCAGCCACCGTACCCAGCCTGCATTGATTTCTTTCGTTTTATCCTATTTAAGATTAGCTCAGCTCATTGAATCTTTATTTTGTGTCTTTTGTCAAATTTGTAAAGTTTTCAGTTATTATTTCATCAATTACTTCTTCAACCCTACTTTTTCTGTCTTTTCCCTCAGACTCTGATAATAAAAATTTGGATTTTTTATTATTGTCCCATAGTTTTTGAGGCTCTGTTCATATATCTTTTCAAATCTGTTTGCTCTCTGTTGTTCAAGTTGAATACATTCTATTGATTTGTCCTAAAGTTAACTGATGCTTTCTACTGTCATCTCCATTCTACTATGGAGACTATCTAGTGAAATTTTTTTGTTTTTGTGTTTTTATATTTTTCAGTTACATAATTTCCATTTCAGTCTTTTTTTATATACTTAATTTGATTTTTTGCAACGTTTTTCATTTGTTTCCAGGTAATTTTTGATTTCTCATTGAAACAATTTTATGGTGGCTGCTTTAAAATAGTTTTTATATATTTCCAACATGTGATTCCTTTCCATATCAGCCTCATAGATGGAGAGCAATACTCCTGACCCATCCTCCAGCCACTCAGTTCTGGTGGGCTTTCTACTCTCTCAAAAGTGCCACTGGGAGTAACTGTGTTGGATGCCTTTCTACCACTGGGTGCAGGGCCGGGAGTACCTGGAGCTGTGGATTCTGGGTTGCCTTCTGCTAAGGGGTAGAAGGCTGTCCTAGATTTTTTTTCTGTTGCTAGGTGGAGGGCAAGAAAACACAGGATTTGATTGCATTCTGTCATTGGGTAGAGAGTCAGGAAATGCCTGTCCTCGATTTTATTCTGTTGTTGGGTGAAGAGCTGGGAATCACTGAGTCTGGATGGCTCTCTATATTGGATGGTGGACCTGAAGATGGTGGCCCTGAGTTACCTTCTGCTTCTGGGTGAAGGGCCCGGGGACACCAGACCTCCTGAGTGCCACCAGTGCAAGTGGAAGGGCCTGTTGCTGCTAGCAAGAATGGGACATGGATTGGACACATATATTTTATACCACTGATTGACCTATTTTTCCCAGTCAATTAATCTTAGACTCTTTTTTCAGTGCTATTCTTCCTCGATTTACTTCCTATTTATTAAGGTGACATTCTATTTATTAAGCTAATTTTTGTTGAGTCTCATCTATCCATTTTCTATTTATTCTACGAGTTAGTGTCATTTTGATGCTATTTTATGTAGTCTTCATCTACCATTAACAATATTGGCATTATAAGATGAGAAAATATGAAAGAAAAGCACAACTGCTACTAGATATTAAATTAACAAATTAATATAAAGAGACGAGTGTTTGCTTTGAATACTTTATAAGAACAATCCATTTAGTGACTGGATTTTTTGTTATAACAGAAAGCAGAAAACCAACTGCTCCAGTAAGACAGCTCTACCAACTCTAGCTTGTTCATCCCTCAAACTAGTTTAATTATTAAAACCATTATTGGTTCCAGAAACTTAAAACTGGACCAAAGGTCTAATAATTTACTTAATACACATTAATTCAACAAATGTTAATAGATTACCTGCCATTTGCTTATGTGATAATCTGCTTAAAGAAAAAAAAGCAGTGAGCAGCAGTGGCTCAGGTTTATAATCCCAGCACTTTTGACAGACGGAGACAGGTGGATCACCTGTCAGGAGTTCAAGACCAGCCTGGACAACATGGCAAACCCCGTCTTTACTAAAAATGCAAAAAGTTAGCCAGGTATGGTATGCCTGCCTGTAGTCCCAGCTACTTGGGAGGCGGAGGTAGGAGAATCACTTGAACCTGGGAGGCAAAGGTTGCAGTGAGCTGAGATTGAGATCATGCCCACTGCACTCCAGGCTGGGTGACAGAGTGAGGCTCCAAGAAAGAAAGAAAAAAAGAAAAAAAGAAAGAAAGAAAGAAAGAAAGAAAGAAAGAAAGAAAGAAAGAAAGAAAGAAAGAAAGAAAGAAAGAAAGAAAGAAAGAAAGAAAGAAAGGAAGGAAGGAAGGAAGGAAGGAAAGAGAAAAAGAAAGGAAAGAAATAGAAAGAGAAGAAGGAAGGAAAGAAGGAAAAAAGGAAGAGATTTTCCTTTTTATCAAATAAGTCTGACTATTCATTCTGTTTTTCTGAAATACCCTCTCATTTGTTCCCTTGATAGAGTAAACCACCTGCTTAGCCTTAGTAAATCCCATATAAAAGTATGGCATCTCAGTTTCTTTCCTAACAAAGAAATTGATGTCTAGTGCTACAGCACTGGTGCCAAAGTGGCAGGTGTCTTGGAAGTACCCAGGGAGTCTTACTGACAGCTGGAGAGCTATGGGCAATAAACACAGCCAAGTCTGCCTTCTCAAGATCCTTGAATCAAGGAAGCAGGGGGGTGTATTACAGCAATTACCCAGCCACGCCAACATTTGCACGGTCCTACTAATAGTTCATTACCACACCCCTTGATATTTTAACTTTATCTGTAGCAACTGCTGTTTAATTTGAAGTATTACTTATAAAATTGATAAGACTTTATTATTAAGAAATAGTGCCAAACTTATACTTCAGAGAAAGTTCTGAGGTATCTTTAAAATATCACACATTTCTTAACCCTGGAGGACCTCTGTTCAATTGAAATACTGTCGGCGGGCGCGGTGGCTCAAGCCTGTAATCCCAGCACTTTGGGAGGCCGAGGCGGGTAGATCACGAGGTCAACAGATCGAGACCATCCTGGTCAACATGGTGAAACCCCGTCTCTACTAACAATACAAAAAATTAGCTGAGTATGGTGGCGTGTGCCTATAATCCCAGCTACTCGGGAGGCTGAGGCAGGAGAATTGCCTGAACCCAGGAGGCGGAGGTTGCGGTGAGCTGAGATTGCGCCATTGCACTCCAGCCTGGGTAACAAAAGCGAAACTCCGTCTCAAAAAAAAAAAAAAAAAGAAATACTGTCATATTTGATGTATTTGATAACAGCCCAGACTTTCACATCAAATGATTCTGGATATATGATATTTGCTATATAATAGGTCATGGGGCAGTATTTATTAATATGTTTTAAAAATTGTAATTGAATGGGACGAAATCACTGATCACTGTATCTCAGGATACAGAGTTCGTAGCTTTCATGAATTTCTTGGACTATGTGGGACTGGGTGTTCCTGGAACATTAACATATCACTTCTTTTGTTCCTTTTGAGCAGTCATAAGCCAAAATCGGCATCTTTTGTGGCAGATCTTGGAGCACTGTGCAGTCAGACGAACACCAACAGCAATAACATACTGAGCTGCACACTAGGGCAGCCTTAGCACCAGAGCCCCTGGGTCCTCTCTCTTCAAGCTGATTCTCCAGATGCAGACCTTTAAAGGAAAACTTGACACAATTAGTTGCATCCGTGTCTCTCTTTTTTTCTTTCTCACTGCCACCAACTCAACCAGTCCAGATACATACAAGTAGATTCCAAGCACAATAGGGAACCTAAGGCTAACTCTCTAACCAGGTCCACCCACAAGAAGTTAAGGAATCATAGTAAGCCATTTTTGAGCTTGGGCCTTAGAGCACAGAGAATGAATGGGATAGAAGCTGACAAAGTTTGTGATTGGCCTGTGAGCCCTCACCCTCTGTAAGTATTCGCCTATGTGGATTCTTTTCTTTCTGTGTTTTCCTAAGATTCTTTAAGTAGGTCAGTCACTTCCATGTTGGTGGGTGTTGCCTTGGAGTGGGAGGACTAATTAGTTTTTAATAAGCCCTTCAATTGATAGGCCAAAATCTATAGAACTCAGAGACCTACAAGGGCTAGTCAGATAATTAATGCTGGCTCGGTGGCAATTCTGGTGAACTCCAAACCACAGTGTGTCAAAATCTGAAAGGAATACCTGCTCCTAAGGTGTTCAACCATCCTAGTTTGCCTATAACTGAGGGGTTTTTCAGGACATAGGACTCCCAGTGCTAAAACACGGAAAACTCCTGGGCCAAAATGGGATAAAAGTTGGCCACCCTGGCTCCTACTCAACATAGCCAAGTTTTGTTATATTTGAACGTCTTCCCTTCTTTCTATCCTTCTTTTCTTTCATATGCAAAATCCCGTTTCTGAAATGCTGAGAATTAATTTAAAATAAAAAATAGTTTATAGATTAAAACACAGCCCATATTTGGCTCATAGGCTCCAAGTTCATATTCCATGTTTTAAAGAGAAGACAGTGTGGGCCTAGGGGAAAAGTTAAGTAGATGGCCTTGGTTTCTGTTTAGTCTGGGTTTTAAACCATAGTCAAAAATGAGCCCTATTTATTTTATTCATCCTATTTCACAAATAGTAGTGGTTGCAGGTAAGCTTTAGCAATTTAGTGAGGGAACCTAAGTTAGTTATATATGATGCCATTTTCGTTATTTTCTTGGTCCTTTTTATCTATATATATTCTCCTTGGGAGTACTCCAATGGTGTTTGTGAGAAAATAGGATTCTCCTATTTGGCCATGGAAAACACTTACCATGGAGAAGTGCTCAAGACAACTAATACTGTAATTATTACAATGCTCTCTTGTTTCTCTTGCCTTCCATTGCTAACCTTGTAATTCTTTCCATTATACCTTCTGGAGTTTACTTAATTCATCACAGACAACCCTTTACATTCTCAGCTTCTGCATGGACTGCCTTCTCTGCCTGTTGCCATACATAAGTTAATAAACATATTAACTTTATTATATATTATATTAATTATATTGTATATTATTAATCATATATTTATTATATTTATTATGTTTATTATTAACTTATTTATAGCAAGCAGGCAGAGAATGTGATCTGTGAAGAAGCTGAGAGGGTAAAGGGGTTGTGTGCGATGAATTAATTAAAATCCAGAAGGTATAATGGAAAGAATGAGACAAGGTGGCACACGCCTGTAGTCCCAGCTATTCTGGAGGCTGAGACAGGTGACTCACTTGAACCCAGGAGGTAGCGGTTGCAGTGACCCAAGTTTGCACTAGTGCAATCCAGCCTGGATGACAAAGCAAGACTTCATCTCAAAAACAAACAAACAGACAAACAAAAAACAAAAAAACTTTGGAGCAGTACCTAAAAAGTAAGTGTCAAAAAACATTGCTATTATTTGTCATCATCATTATTAACTGAAACCTGGCTCTGCATAAAGAGCACAACTTTCTTGACAATCCTCTCAAGGAAGGTTTGTCAGTTCTCTCGAATGTCTGAAATTTCCAAAGTATGGAGAAGAGGATTGTACTCCCCCAGCTACCCACTGCTGTTGGCAGGAAATTAGTTGTTTATCCTCCAGGAGAAACTCATGTTTGAGACTCCTACCATCAGTATATCCCCTGTTTTAATTGTCTTCGTCAGCTTGGTCACAATCCCACAGTCACTGAGGACTTCAGGGCCGCCTCAGAGTTTTCCTCCATGCTGAGTCCTCCATGCTGATTTCAGAATCTTAAAGAGACTTCATGGCCATGTGAACAAGACATTTATGAATGCCTCCTGCTTTCTTCATCCACTGACTTACTGTGTGCTCTTCCATTTTCATCATTAGGAAACTCTCTGAAATCCTAAACTTCAATTTTTTTTTCTCATACCACATCTCCTTTTTAAGTCTCTTCCTTTTCCTTTAGGAGGCTGAGGGGGGGGGTGGATTGTGAGATCAAGAGATGGAGACCATCCTGGCCAACATGGATGGAATTTGGAATCAATTTGGAATCAACTTATATACGTTGATTCTCAAATCTATACCTGTATCTCTGAACTCTCTTATAAATTCTGTATTCATAATATGCAGTTCTGTATTGAAATCTGTACCAGAATGTCTGAGAATCCTAAAAAGATGATATGTACAAAGTTGACCTTGTCTTTCCCAGCCTTTCATTATACTCCTTGTAATTGTCATGAAAATTCATGAATTTTCCCCATAATGACCCAAGAATTTTCTAGAATCTTTTTTTTTCCCTCTTAGAATCTTTCTTGTCCTCGTTTCATATACCTAATTAGTACTTTGTTAGTTTGGATCCTTTAACAAGCAGACAGTGACACTAAGATGGGTGGAGATGTACAAGAAATTATTCAAGGGAAACACCTGTGAAGGATGAAGGAAAGGAATAAGAGTAGATAGGAAGAGGCTTTAGCTTGCAGTGCACCTCCGGCAACTGTGAAGATAAGGAGGAAGTGTCTTAGTCTGTCTGGGATGCTGTAACAGAATAAGACTAGGTGGCTTATGTACAATATACATTTATTTCTTATAGTTCTGGAGACTGAGGAATTCAAGAACAAGAAACCAGAAGACTGGTTCTTCCTGGTTCATAGATAGATGGCTGTCTTCTCACTGCATCCTCATGTGACAGAAGGGTCAAGGGATCTCTCTGGGATTCTCTTTTATAAGGACACTAATCCTATGTATGAGGACTCTGTCTTCATGACTAAATCACCTCCCCTAAACCCCACTTCCAAATAAATACCTATTATTTTGTAGAAAAGGACATCAATGTATAAATTTTTCAGTTAGGGCCAAAAAAATTCAGTCTATGGCAGGAAAGAAGAAAGATTAGATTGGAAGACAAGAAGGTTTCAATTAGGCCACTGGGGAGTACTCAAGCCAAAGTCTTTAGTAATAGGAGTCCTGTATTCCAGGGAACTCTTGTATCCTACAAGAATGACTTGCACTAGCTCCCCCATTCTTTGGCTGGAAGCAGCCCATGGGAAGCATGGCCTCATCATGAACGGAGTGGTGGAACTAGTGGGATAGATGCTGGATCCACTGATCAACTTACTTACAGTGCAGGAAATCTGAGAGATACATTTCACAATTGCCACTTTCCAAATCCTATCGATTTAAACTTCTTAATATCTATCAGACCCCTTTGTATTCCACTTCCCTAGGCATGGCCTTATCTTTTATCTAGAATGCCAGCTGTCCTCCCTGCCACCAGTCTTGTCTGCCTTTGTCTCCAGTTCATTCTCGAAGCTGCTGCCAAAATGCACCTTTTCATATACAAATCTAATTTGGTACCTTCCCAGTAACCGGTTTATAATCTTTCAATGGACACTCAGGGATAAAAGCCAAGTTTCTTAGCATAGCAACAAGGACATACCAAATATTCTGCTAAGCCTGACTAGCTACATCTATAGCCAACACTTTCCCCACTTCTCTATAAATGTACAGTACAGTGCACTGACTGAATTTATAGTCCCTCAAACACATCTTCCTTAACCTCATACCTCATCCTTTGCACAATTTAATCTTCCTGGAGTGACCAACTACCAGTGCCTCTTTCTGACCCATAGCCTGATTATTAACTGCCACATAGCTTAGTATATTTTTCTAAGTCAGTGGTTCTTGTTTTGGCTGTGCAGTGCCTAGAGAGCCTTAAAAACGAAACGATGCTGAAGCCTGGATCCCATTCCCAAAGACTCTGATTTAATTAGTCTGTGATATGGCTGGGCATTAAAAATAAAAAAGTTCTTAAGAGAATTCTACTTTGCAGCCACAGTGGAATTAAGAAACACTGCTTTATAGCTTTCTTCCAGAATTCTGAAATTCCTAGTGAGAGTCTGGAGCTTGTGCCCTGAGTAGCATCTGAACACTCTATTTATATGTTTATAAACAGTATATGTGGTATGGTGTGAATTCGTCTTACCTTACTGGGTCCAACAATTTTTCTCTTCCTTTAGTATTATTATTTAAAAAATCATGCCAAATCTGATTTTCAGTTCTTCTTGAGGAAAAAGAAACCTAGTAACAATTATTATCAGGGGACTATTCTCACTCCTTAGAAGAAATCTGAGGAAGAACCCATAGACTTCAGTCCATCATATTTTCCTGTGAGATATTCAGTATGCAGCCGAGCCTGATGTGCCATTCGAGGGTGAGTAGTATTACTCTGCTCACACTTGTATGACCATCAAGGTCCGGACTTTGGATGCTTACTCTTCATGGCCTCACTGGGAACCCTCCTGTCTCTTGGTGTTGTCAGTAGTAATCCTCCACTTCCCTCTGATTTGCAAGCAAAACCCTTGATGGTGATGCTTTTTTATTTGCCTACTGATGTGGTTTGGATATTTGTCCCGCACAAATCCTATGTTGAGATGTAATTCCCTGTGTTGGTGGGCCTGATGAGAGGTGTTGGGTCATGATGGCAGATTCCTCATGGCTTGGTGCTAACCTTGTGACCATGAATTCTCATAAGATCTGGTTGTTTGAAAGTGTTTGGCACTTCCTCCTCCCCTTGTTCCTGCTCCTGCCATGTAACATACCTGGTCCTGCTTCACCTCCTGCCGTGAGTAAAAACTCTCTGTAGTCTCACTGGAAGGCAAGCAGATGCTGGTGCCATACTTGTACAGCCTGCAGAACTGTGAGCCAATTAAACCCCTTTTCTTTACAAATCACCCAGAATCAGATATTTCTTTATAGCAATGGAAGAATGGCCTAACAGGAAATAAATGCTGGTGCCATGCTTGTACAGCCTGTGAAAACATGAGGCAATTAAACTTCTTTTCTTTACAAATTACTCAGTATCACGTATTTCTTTATAGCAATGTGAGAATCACTGAACACAGAAAATTGGTACCAGTAGTGGGGTATTGCTATAAACATACCTGAAAATGTAGAAAGGATTTTGGAACTGGGTAATGGGCAGATGTAATGGGCAGAGGTTAGAAGAGATTGGAGGGTTCAGAAGAAGACAGAAATATGAGGGAAAGCTCGGAACTTCTGAGAGACTGGTTAAATGGTTGTGACCAAAATGCTATTAGTGTTGTGAACAGTGAAGTTGAGACTGACAAGGTCTCTATGAGGAATTAATGGGAAACTGGAGCAAACGTCACTCTTGTTATGCTTTAGAAAAGAGCTTGGCTGCATTCTGCTCATGACCTAGGGATCTGTGGAGTTTTAAAGTTAAGAGTGATGACTTAGGGTATCTGGTGAAAGAAATTTCTACCAGGGCAGTACAGATAGGAAATATAGAGTTGGAGGTGCCACATAGTCTTCACTGGGGCATTGCCTAGTGGAGCTGTGAGAAAGGGGCCACTGTCCTTTAGACCCCAGAATGGTAGATCCACTGGCAGCTTGCAGCCTATTCCTAGAAAATCCACAGACACTCAACAACCTGTGAGAGCAGCTGTGGGGGCTAAAACCTGTAAAGCCACAGGGGTAGGGCTTCACAAGGTCTTGGGAGATGACCCCTTGCACTAGTGAGCCCAGGATGTGGGACATGGAATCAAGGCTTCTTTTGGAGCTTTAAGATTTAATGGCTGCCCTTCTGGGTTTTAGACCGCATGGAGCCTATAGCTCCTTTCATTTGGCCAATTTCTCCTTTCTGGAATAGAAATATACCTAACGCCTGTAATACCATTGTATCTTGGGAGTAAATAACTTGTTTTGATTTTATAAGGTCATGGGTGGAAGGAACTCATCTCCAGATGAGACTTTGGACTTGGACTTGGAACTTGGGAATTTCAAGTTAGTGCCAGAATGAATTATGTCTTTGGAAGACTATCAGAAAGAGATTATTATATTTTGCAATGGAAGGAAAATATGAGATTTGGAGGCCCAGGAGTGGAATTATATGGTTTGGATATTGCTCTTCCCCAGATCTCATGTTGAAATGCAATCCCCAGTGTTGGAGGTGGGGCCTGTTCAAAGGTGTTTTGGTCATGGGGGTGGATCCCTCATGGCTCAGTGCTATCTTTGTGATAATGAATTCTCATGAGATCTCGCTGTTGGAAAGTGTGTAGCACTTCCTCCCTCTCTTTTCTCTTTCTCCTGCTCTCACCATGTGATGTGCCTGCTCCTGCTTCACCTTCTGCCATGAGTAAAATCTCCCTGAGGCCTCCCTAGAAGCTGAGCAGATGGTAGTGCCATGCTTGTACAGCCTACAGAAACACAAACCAATTAAACCTGTCTTCTTGATAAATTACTCAGTCTCAGGTATTTCTTTATAGAAATGAAATAATAATCTAACACATCTATACATTTACAGTTTGGGGCTCTGTACATAAAAGCTGGTTAAGGTAAATAGAACATACAAGCCTTTGTTCTATACTTGAAGTAGGGAGGAAAAATTACTTTTCAATCTTTTAGGAATGAGAAACTAGACAGAAATTAATATTACAGTAAATTATCCTACCACATTTCTATTATACTATTTAATAATTTGGGGCCGGGCGTGGTGGCTCATGCCTGTAATTCCAGCACTTTGGGAGACCGAGGCAGGTGGATCACCTGAGGTCAGGAGTTCACCTGACCAACAAGGTAAAACCCTGCCTCTACTAAAAATACAAAAATTAGCCAGGTGTGGTGGCAGGCACCTATAGTCCCAGCTACTCGGGAGGCTGAGGCAGAAGAATTGCTTGAACTTGGAAGGTGGAGGTTGGAGTGAGTCAAGATCGCACCACTGCACTCCAGCTTGGGCAACAGAGTGAGACTCTGTTTCAAAATAATAATAATAATGATAATAATTTGGTTAATTTGCTTGTCTTCTTCCCCAAAAGAATGAGGAACATTCTGAAGGCAGGAAATCCATGTTGTTATATGGTATGCCCCTGCTGTACCAACCCCAGTAAATGGCATATAATAGGACTCAGTAAGTTGTTTACTGTCTCTTATTTTCCACTTATCATTTTCCTTGCAGTCAACTTTTATTTCTCTACACTTCTAAGTAAATTTTATTCTTAATCAGTTACCTTATCATCTTTGCTATTCAAAAATAATTGCAAAAACTCTAAATCCTATTACAAAATTTTAAGTTGATTAGCTATGTAATAGTAATGCTTATGAAAAAGCTGGACAGCCAATTGCTCATCAGATAACTGAGGCAGAAATCATTGACAAGCAAAGAAGATTGAAAATTACATAGAACTCCTTCATTCTTTCCCTACCATGAGTATTTGGTTGATTAACAGTTTATGTTCCTAATGAAAATTTTCTACATTATTTTCTTCATAGTGTTTTCACTATTAAATAAAATTTGTATATATATTTTAAATTTTGCTTTTATCTATATATCCATATATATATCTATATATCTTTCTTCATAAACCAGAAGGAAAACTCCATGAATAAAATGACTTCATCTATTTTACTGCTATTTACTCAGCATCTCAGAAAGTGCATGGTAAACAATAGATGCTTAACATTTGTTGAAGAGTCATTCTTTATGTAATAAGACCTATTAATAACTGACATGGAATATATGGAAAGTAATCACTTCAATGAAAATTAAGATTCTAAATACTGACCTTTAAAAAAATTACTTACATATGATAAATAAAATAAATCAAATGACTTTCATTTTTAATTTTAGAAAACTCATTGTTAAAAATACTGATATGTGGTATTATGACTGCAGAATTTTGACAAAAAATTTAAAACTTTGAATTATTAGTATAGATGGAGCTCATTTAATCACATGCACAGAGGTACTCTAAATACATATACACGCAGGCTGTGTATGTAACCACGCTAAAATAGAGTATAACTAAAATACTAGCTTTATGTAAAGCATCATTGACTGACTAAAATAACATCTTTAACAACAGGAATCTGAAGCTATCAGTTGAAGTTATGAAAGAGCAGAAACAACTAATCTTTAATACTGCATCAGTGGTACCTACAGTGGCACAGTTTGAATAATTAGTAAGAATATCTACTGATGAGTTAGTTTCTGGAGTTCTTTGCAGTGAGTCGAGAATGCGCCACTGCACTCCGTCCTCAGCAAAAGAGCAAGACTCTGTTCCCACCTCCGCCCCCTCCCTACCCCCCAGAAAGAGATTAAATCTGTAATAAAAAGTGTCCCAAAGCCCAGACCTGATAGCTTCACTGTTGAATTCTACCAGACACTTGAAGAACTAATACCCATCCTTCTCAAACTCTTCCAAAAAGTTGAAGAAGAGGGGATACTTTCAAACTCATTTTACAAGGCCAGCAACCAAAGACAGACAAAGCTACCACAAGAAAATATCCCTGATGAGCATAGATGCAAAAATCCTCAACAGAATACTAGTGAATCAAATTCAACAGTACATTAAAAGGATCGTTCACTGGGAGCAAGTGGATTTACCCCAAGAATACTGCAATGATTCAATATATGCAAGTCTCTGAATGTGATATACTACATTAACAGAATGAAGGACAAAAACCATATGATCATCTCAGAAAAGAAAATTAAATGTTAATTTAGATGGATCATTTGACATAACAGGTTAGCAACTGTTTAGTAAGTAGGTAAAATTGGTTGTTTGAATCTATCTGATTGTTTTTAAACAACTGATTATCTTTCTGAATTAAGTTTTCAAAACAGTTTTGGCATTTTTGTGGAAAGAATATCATGCACATGTTATAACTAAATGCTACTTATTCTATTTACTGCACAAAGGAAAAGAACATTTATTTGGGAAATGTGGCTCTTAGGAGTGTTTGAATTCTAGTCCTAGATAAGAAAGATCTTAGGTGGTAGACTTGGCTTTGGGCACTGGAACCAAGAGTAAGATGGTAAACAATGTAGACCCCCCAACAGAATGTGGAACAATCTGCCCCACTGAAGCATAGGTTGCCAGGCTTAAAAGTGGAGAAGAAGAACACAGGTACAAATGTGTAGGAGGAGTGACCAGAACAAGAGGTCTCAAAGTGGATGAGAGGAGAGGGCCCTGGGGTGCAGCTACAGGCTTTTCATAAACAGTTCCGGTCTTGACTGCCAAATGTGTTGCAGATTGGAAAAAGCTTTAATCTGGTTTATTTATTCCTGAGGAAGAAATCTACACAACTGAAACAGTAGTGACAATGAAAAACAGACTAAATAACACTTTCTGGAATGGAGCAACAGGACTGTTCATATCTCAAATAATTAATCAAACATTAGGAAAATTTTGAAAAAACAAGAAGAAACAGTCTTGAAAGCACCCAGTCAGAAAAAGCAAGTTACCTCTGAAAGAAAAGAAACTAGCTTGGCCCCAGTCTTCTCTATTAAAAAATTAGTGCCAGCAAGAAATAAAGTAACATCTACATCATCATGACGGATGGCAGTTGTCCCTAGCCAAGTTATTGTTTATGCAGGGTGCTCAAAGATATGTTCAAATATGCAAAACTTCCAAAAACAATTCACTCATTTGCACTGCTTAAAAAAAAAAAAAAAAAGCAAAACTACTTGAAAATATGTGTAGCCAATTGAAAGATGACTAAAATTTGAGAATTTAAGAATGGGAAAGTTAGAGTATAAAAGATTGGTGGTAAGCAGTAATATCAGTTAAATATAGAAGTAGGTTAACACATGTAGTAGGCCACACAGAAAAAGATAATATATACAGGTTATATTCCATTTCTATAGTGCAAGAAAACAAAATAATTAAACATTGATAAATCCCCTGCAATGTATCAAATGCCTTATAAGAATTTATGTGTTGTCATCTAATAATACTTTTTCTAGGCTACCCCCAAAATAATCTGAGATATAGATAATATATATAAGAACGTTCTTTGCATCTCTCTATATATTGTAGTGAAAATCTGAATCTAGATATCTAAGTATTGTAAAATGAGTACCCCGTTGGCTTGGAGAATAAGAACCTTAGTAGGAGATGGGTGGGAGGAAGAAGATAGATGTAGTGTATTTATTCCCCTGATTTCATTCTTGAGGGCTCTCCTTGGACCAACTACTCCCTCAAGTAGGGCTCACAACTATCAAAGTTTTCATTAATTGTTTTCTCTCATTACCCTTTTAAGCCTGTAGATGATAACATGTTGTTAACTTTGGAATGTTGCACTATCCTTCATGGTTTTCCTGTACCCCATTCATACCTCTGTAGTAATCTTTTAAAAAATTATCCTCCAATTTACTCAGTTTGAATGTGACTGATAGGCTTCTGCTGCCTTGACTTTAGTTGCTAGAGATGGCTCACTTATAGGTGATTTGTTTATGGAAACAAAGCCATTGATGAGATTTTTAAAAATACACTACTTTGATGGTTAGCTGACAAACATTAACAAAACGCCTCAAAATTATACAACAAGAAGGAAGTTTCAGAGATTACACTAAGGTTTTTCAAACATGGATGACAGTTGGCAATATGTATTTAAACTATTCACACAGAATTAAGAATTAATTATAAGCTCTGTACTATTATCTGTATTTAGGGTTGGGTTGAAGAGAGTGGGAACTGGCTTCATACCTCAGTAGTGGGAGTGTGTGTGTGTTCTGAAATACATATATTTTAATACACAAAAGGCATTTTGCAATGCTTTCAAGTCCTTGACCTTGCTTTTTAGCTGTCTTTATCACTTTGTCTCTTTTCAGAATGAATTCCTGGTTCTAGATCTGCCTCAGATTATTAATCAGGGGTTGTTTCCTAATTTCTTTCTTTCTTTCCTTTTTGTTTTTGGTCATTTGCTTATCTTTTTTGGATGGGAATGATCTACTCCAGCTTTTCTCCTCCCACACAGTGCATTGGCCTCTCATTCATAAATACCAACCGGGAATAAAATTAAACTCTCCCAATCACAGATTCTGGAACTCAAAGTTAATCTAAATAAGTGAATCTATAGACGTTAAATAACCTAAATAAAAGTGTCTAATCTAAGTGTCAAGAAAATGGGGAACTTCGGAACAACAAAGTTTTAATCTGAGATCTGGCTGTACCTTTGTATAAAGTCTGCTACGCTGACACATTGAACTTTACATCAAGATAATGATACTAATAATTCTAAAGGAAGGGTTGCCTCAGGGAATATAGCAGTTAATATATAGCATATAGAAAAGAGGGGAAAGAATGCAGAATTTTCTCCAGATTTAGATATAAATATATAGTTATAGATAGATAAAAGATGGAAAGAAAGACAAACAGACAGATATTCATCTCTGTACCAAGCATGGGTAGTTCTGGCTAATGATGTTTGAAGATAATGCTGTCTAGGCTCCACAAAATGACTCTTGTTAGCCGAAGCTCGCAAGAAACAATTATGTACAACCTCAGCCTGGAAACATCAGGAAAAGCTTTCTGGAGCAGATGACGCCAGAAGTGAGTGCTAAAGAATAGGAGTTAACTAATCAGAAGAAAAGGAAGGAGTAGAGGAAAAATTCATTCCTTCATCTGTTTAGTAAACATCTATATATGCCAGGCATATAGATAATAATCTTGCCATTATGGACAAATAAATAGATTATGTTGTACATAAGATGACAGTAAATACTATCAAAAGAATGAAATAAGCAAGAAAGGGAGATATTAGAAATATAAATAGAAAATGCTGGAGTAAAAGATGTTGCCTCATTGTCCATTGTTTGTTACTGACTTTAAAATCTAGAGATGAATGGTTATCCAGGAATCCAGGTATTTTTGTGTTTGAAGATATAAACAGAGACAAAATCATAATGAGATTAGTCTTACTGGAAGGGAAGGGAAGAGAAGAAAGCATGCCAAATCCTGAGGCCTCCTTTTACTTCTACTTTTTACTTCTCCAAATGTGGAGGCCAAGGAAGGTGCGACCTGCTTAGGACCATCCAGGGCTCCTGGGCTCCCTCTTAACCTTCTGCCATTAGAGATCCAGAAGCTAAAAAACAATGTGAGCAAAGCACAGAGGTCTGCAACAGCAATTATGCTCTGAGAACCACATGCATTGAAAATACATGGAAAAAAGTGTAAGGCAAGTCGTAATGTTAGATATGCAGGCATCGAATCATGTATCTCACTGCAGCCTCCAACTTCTGGGCTCAAGTGATCTTCCCACCTCAGCCTCCCAAGTAGCTGGAACTATAGGAACGACAACCACATCGGCTAATAATTTTTCTTTTTTTTTTTTTGGTAGAGAATGTTGCCAGGTGGGGGTTCTTGCTATGTTGCCCAAGTTCATCTGGAACTCCTGGCCTCAAGCAATTCTTCAGTCTTAGCCTCCCAAAGCTCTAGGAATACAGGTAGGAATTGCTGCACCTGGTCTGATTCTTAATAATTATTAGCTTCCAATCAAGGTAAAGTCCTTCACAAATTGAGAATCTTCAAGCTTTAAACAACTTGTCTTACATCTTAGTCTAAAAATAGCAGTAGTAATAATAATACTTATAACAACCAAGCTAATATTTATTATAATTATCTGTAAAAGATTATAAGAGATTTATTTAAATTAACTTATTAATCTTCATTACAAAATTAAGGTAAGTACTATTATCACTACTATGTTTACAATGAGAAAACTGAGACACAGATTGGTTAAAGTACTTGCTCAAGAGTAATTGGCACAGCCAGGACTGGAACCCAGGCAGCCTGGGCCCAGAATATATAGTTTGGCCCTGTTTATAGCACCATTCTGAATCAAATTAGGATGACCATAAGGTCTTGATGTGCAATGCTTCAGCATAAGTTTAAAGTAAAATGGTATAAGTGGGCCTTAGTATAAAGTATGTTTCAGCTGCATTTGGAGTCTTAAAGAAAAAAATAGATGGAAAGGACCTAACCAATTTGTGTACTTTTAGTAAGAACATAACGAACAGAGTAAAACTTAAGATAGAAGAAGAAGAAAGAAAATTAAGTGAATATTTAAATCACAGGCAAGTTTGGTTCACAGACTTGGAGGGATTTTACTGCTATGCAAAGAAAAACAATTATAGACAGTAAAAGGAAAAGATTAGCTAAAAATTGACCCCTCCCAAAAAAACAATTTAAATTTCAGAAGAGTATTCTTAAAACAAGGGATTGAATAGTTTTGACACACAGTTAATATTCAGCAAGTATTTATTGAAAATTATTTAAATACATCTGATGAAGAAACTATTATGTCAGTATAGTTTGCAGTAGTTCTAAAACTTCTTTACAGATAAAATTATTGTTCAGCAAATGTTCACTCACTGACCAATGGCCTCACCTCTTTGAGAGGAATATCTTCCCTGCCTTGTCGATGATGGGTTTGGGTAAGCTTAAAATGTGTTTGGGAAATAAGATGCAGCCTTTTGTCTTAGGCCATGAAAATAACATGCTCATGTTAAGTAATTCAAGAAGAAAGAGAGACCCATAGGATAGACCTTTAGTCCCAATCTACAGTGTGGCACAAACAGCAGCCAGCCTGGATCAACCAAACTTCACCAAATTGCAAATATGTGAACAAGAAATAAATGCCTATTGCTGTGAACTTGGGGATGGTTTCTTTAGCAGAATATAGTGGATTTTAAATCTAATAGATACAGGTTTGGTTGTAAACTTGGAGACGAAGCAGTTCATTTATAAAATATTATTATTGTTGCCACTGTTGAATGGAAGAAATGGAAGAATCTAATGTTATTCAGAGGGAAAAAATTCAAGAGTAGATTGCCAAGTGTATTCAGATGATAGTTAAGGAAAATAGAGGTAGAAAGCAAAGAAATATTAAGATCTCTAGACCCATTAGCTGTTGAGGGGCTGAAAGCTTGTAACAAAACCCTCCAGAAGGAGGAAGGGAGTGGGAAGTAACACATGTAACGTCTATATTTCCATCACGTTGCTCAATCTGTATAGGTCTTCATTTCATTCTCTGTAAAAGGAGGGGACCAGGGCAGATAAACTCTTTAAGTATTGAAGTTATTTAAACCTTTTAGGGAATCTTAAGTTTATTCAGAAAAATGAGTTTTAAAAATAATGCAGAAATAAATGGTGACCCCAAATAAAAAGCAGCAAAAATTTCAAGGAAATCAAATTTCCACTATCTTTGGTAACACTGACTTCTTATATTCATTACATATTTAATATGAAAAAAGGGCACTAATATTTTTCAACAACAGATCGATTCAGTAAAGAGATCAGATTCTAGCTAGCAATATGAAAACTGAGTTGAACAGATTAATAGGTTTTTTTAAGTTAGGTGTACTTTATGAAATTCCACTCATTTCCTTTTTAACTCACTACCCTGCTGCCAATGTAATATTTTAAGGTATCCTTTATATGTTTCTAATTTCCCATGTTAAAGAAGCAGTTTATCTTTCAGCATTTCCTAAGTGAAAATGTGCCCTCTAAGACATTTTTATTCCAAAAAGAAAGTGACAAAAGTAATTTTTATACAAATAATCACTCAATGACAATTTTTTGTTAATTTTGTGCAGTTTTACAACCGAGGGTTTAACGGTTATAGAAATTCTAATAGATTCTGGAAGGTCACCTAGTTAATAATAAGGAAATCATCTACTCTGTTGAAGACTATTTATTATCAATAATAAAAGTTTGAGAATCTATTAAAAAAATCACATGATTCCATGTGATTTTCCAGCAAATTCCAGCAAACAGGACATAAGTGCCTTGCCGCTTAATAGTAATTTGCTTTCAGAAATCCACCTGATTGATTGACAAGGTTTTCTCAGTGTGTAATTATCTTCGCTGAAGAGTGTGTATGAAAAGCGCAAAGCCTCAGTTCGACAGGATCATATAACACTAGTTGAATTTCACAAAAACACCAATGATTCAACCCAAAATTACTAAAATATACCCAGTGTAAAGCTTATTTAGCAGTGGTAAATAATTTCAAGAGTGTAAATATTGCCCAAACCTCAAGCTAAAATTTTTATTTGGTGTTCAGATGTATTTTTCATATACTTCTAATTAGTAGGAAATATTAGAAAAGAAAGTGAACTCATGCAGTTACACTTTATCTTAACTTTAGTAAAATTCATAGTCTTTTTTTTTGATTTTATTTTTTAAACTGTAAATTATTTTTAGTAGTTGTATTTTGCTGGCTTTAGGCTAAAAATGACTTTTGATTTTTATAAGCATAATTTTCACTTCAAAAACTTTTAATTAATGCCCTTTTCCTTTATATTTAAAGAGATTTTTATTACTTGCAAACTATTTGGTGGTGGTTGTATTTTACAACTTGCAGTTTTGAGATGAAAAATCAAAGATAACTTTTAATCATAAATTTAAAATAATCTTTGCTTGAACAGAGTTTTATGATTCAGAAGCAATTGGTGTTTTGGAGCAATAAAGATGACTTTACTGTGGCTAGTAGACATGAGACCTATGCATTCAAATAATAGAAATTATGATTGTAAAATAAGATTTAGAAAGTAAAAATGAAACAAGATTAGGCAAAACACTCCATATCACCAAAAATCTTTCCACAAGTAAGTTTTATAATTGGTGTACACTAGACAGGTATTAGTTATCATATAGAAAATTACATAAAATATATTCTCAATTCTTAGGGACACAAAGTTGTAGCTATAATGTGGGAGTGTTTCTATCCATAGAAATCTAAAATAATGAGCCATGTGTTAACAATGTTCAGAACATTATTTAAAAAAACAAAAAAAGCCCTACAAAACTAAACATTTGTTTTATACTGCACAATCCAGGGGATAGTCTACTTCATAGAGAAATATCTGAAAGTAAGCATGGGAAAAGAACCGGTAAAGTCAATGTCCTGTTTAACCACCCCACAAGATACATGTGCAGAGAACAATAGAAATTCCTGTTTTTATTTCTTGATACCTCAGTTTAGCTTTAAATTCCATTTATTTACTAGAAAAGGAAAAGGGAGGAAAGCAATTACTGAATTCCTGAGGAATACAATGACTATATAATATGAACATCAAAAGCAATGAGGTAGACCTCAAATATATATTGATTAGTCTTTGAGAGGCAGGGAAAGGATAGATTAAATGTACAAACAAGCAACTGTAATACAAGATAGAATAAAATAGATGTCATTGGAGAAGTACAAACAAAGCCTATGTTTTAAAAAGGGTGGGGAGGAGATTAACACTCCTTTAACAAATATTTGTTGATGGTGTCTTATGTACCTAATATCATTCAAGGCTCCTAGCAGTCCCTAAAGATAAAGAAAGCACAATTTCTGCTCTTCAGGACTCAAAATGCAGAAGGACACATAAGATAAGAATCATTGCCACATCAGTCTATGAGTTCAAGGATGGCAGGGACAGTATTTTACTTACTTTGGCATCCAAAGTGATGACTGAGTGCTCAATAGATACTGAATTCATAATCATAAAGAATTTATCAGTGATTTGCATGCAAATACTTATCACAAAACTAAAGTAAGTATTTTACTTGTTTTTTTTTTCTTACTTAATCCTCACAATTTTTCAAGGTATAATGAAATGATCAATGATGAAACTGAAGCTTGGACAAATGAGAAAAATTGTCCAAAATTACACAGATAGCTTATGGCAATGTGCAGTCAGAATCTAGGCCTGTCATAACTGCTTTTTTTTTTTTTCGTATTATCTTACTCAGTAATACAAGCTGGGAAAAAGACAGAGTTACATTATTGTAAGAGTCAAAAATGAATTATCCCAACTGGGAAAATCAGTGAGGGCATCAGAGTAGATGGTTGACCTGTACACTACAGGGTAGAGAAAATTCTATAAAATGTAAACAGCATCTAGACTTTCACTGTCCAGTATCCACCAGCCACATGTGAAAGTTTAATTAGAATAAAATAAAATTAAGAAGTTAACTCTTCAGTTGCACTAGCCACATGTCCAAGAGTTAATGATCACATGTTGCTTCTGGCTACTGTATTCATCAGCACAAAATCGTAGAACATTTCCATTCTCACAGAAAGTTCTATTGGAAAGTGTTGTTCTGGATAGAAGGGATTAGGATCATTCTTGGCAGAGGGAAAAAAAAACAAAAAACAAAGACGACATGGGAACCAAGTGCAGGTCTGTTCAGAGAAGATTGGGCTGTTGAGCATGGTGAGAGTTTAACGTCCAAATCAGGGTGTAGGGCGTAGAACAAGATAAGTGCCAGATATATTCTGGATAATCTTGAATGCCAGAGAGAGAATTTATGTTAAGGTTAAGTTGGTAGGCAACGAGAAACATTGAGGACTTCTTGTCAAAGAAGTAATATTATTGGATCTGTAATTTAAAATAATTATTTGAAAAGTGGTTCACAGGCCTGACTGAAACAGTAAGAGTTGGTGGCTGGGAAACCGGTTGTGAGGTTATTAGGCTTGGAATAGAAAAGCTAAAAAAGATGTGAGAACTTTGAGGTGGAACCTATATGGCTTGACGTTATGAAGAGAAAGGAGCAAAGAAATTTGGGTAACTGGAAGAATGCTGGTGGTGTGGTCAGAAATACAGAAGTCAAAAGAAAGATGTGGCTTGTCTGGATGACAGTAAATTCAGTTTTGAACACGTCAAATTCAAGTTTCTTTCTGAAGATATCTGTGAAGTAAAAGGGAAACTGCAAATCCTCCATTTTTACAGAAAAGCCAATTACCGGCCTCTGAGGATAGGAGAGACAGTGAGATTAAGGGAGATAACACTTAACCTCATCACTGGCGAGGGTCATCACTGGCAGGGGAACTGTTTTAGTTTGTTCTCACACTGCTATAAAAAACTACCTGAGACTGAGTAATTTATGAAGAAAAGAGGTTTCATTGACTCACAGTTCCACAGGCTGTACAGGAAGCATTGTAGGGAGGCGTCAGGAAACTTAAAATCATGGTGAAAATTGGAGGGTAAACGAGCACCTTCTTTTTTTTTTTTTTTTTTTTTGAGACGGAGTTTCGCTCTTGTTACCCAGGCTGGAGTGCAATGGCGCAATCTCGGCTCACCGCAACCTCCGCCCCCTGGGTTCAGGCAATTCTCCTGCCTCAGCCTCCTGAGTAGCTGGGATTACAGGCACGCGCCACCATGCCCAGCTAATTTTTTGTAATTTTTAGTAGAGACGGGGTTTCACCATGTTGACCAGGATGGTCTCGATCTCTTGACCTCGTGATCCACCCGCCTCGGCCTCCCAAAGTGCTGGGATTACAGGCTTGAGCCACCGCGCCCGGCCGAGCACCTTCTTCATATGGCAGAACAGGACGAGAGTGAAGGCGGAGGTTCTACCCACTTTTTTTCACTTTTTTCTCTTTTTTTTTCTTTTTGAGACGGAGTCTCACTCTGTCACTAAGCTGGAGTGCAGTGGCGTTATCTCAGCTCACTAAAACCTCTGCCTTCCAGGTTCAAGCAATTCTCCTGCCTCAGCCTCCTGAGTAGCTGGGACTACAGGTACCCACCACCGCACCTACTAATTTTTGTATTCTTAGTAGAGATGGGGTTTCACCATGTTGGCCAGGATGGTCTCAATCTCTTGACCTCATGATCTGCTCACCTCGGCCTCCCAAAGTGCTGGGATTACAGGAGTGAGCTACTGCACCTAGCCAGTTCTAACCACTTTGAAACAACCAGATCTCATGAGAACTCACTCACTATCAGGAGAATAACAAGAAGGACATCCACTCCTGTGATTCAGTCACCTCCCATCAGGCCCCTCCTTCAACACATGAGATTAGCCAAACCATATCAGGAACCAATATACAAAATGGCAGGAGAAGAGTCTAAAAATGTGCCAAATTCAAGAGTTACAGAGGCATGTATAATAGTGGAAGTAAAAAGCCAAGAGTTTGGAGCTAGGAATAAAACAATCTTGCTTATCTCTTATAGCTTTGGGATACTGCATGTTTTTTAAAGTAGTCTTGTTGGTTTAATATTATTTCTCAAGTAGGCTACTACTAAAAATATATCTAATCATATTCATTTCAGATTATTTCATGTTTTCAATGTTTATGACAGTGTGTATGAAGAGTTAGAAATTCATATAGGATTCTCTCAAGATCTGCTATGGACTTTTATATGTGATACAAACTATTGGTATAAGGGCTTTAAATTATCAGTCCTGTAGTTTCAGATATACAGAGAATGAGTTTCCTTTCATCTTGATACCCAAGAAAATTCCAAGATCCCTGGAGTGATTCTTTCACAGGAGTTTTACTGTTCACTTTTTGGATTTCTTCAGTGTAATTGGTAGAGGAGGAAGGAATCAGAATATAAAGTAAAAGTTAAAATGAAACCCAGATGGTCAGACAGAGTACTTTTGACAACCAGACTTCCAGAGATCAGAAATGTAAGGTAAAAAGATTGATGCTAACTCAGAAGTCTAAGGTTTTACACAGTGGTTTCCTAAATGTAAGAAAATTTTCTGGCAGACTGCATCCTCTATTGCTGAACTTATAAATGCTGTGTTTTGTTTAGTGATTTAGTTGTTTTAAAAGTTAAATGCTTGTAATTTATACACTTGCCAAGTCCATAATTACTAAAAAAAGAAGGAAAGAAAGAAACCTCTTGAAACTCAGTTAAAGAATTCCTAATAAACTGATTCATCATCCTCCTGTGAGAGATCTTGAATGCAAAGAAAAGCAAGCAGGTGCTAAAAACACAAGACAGCCAAGCTGAACAATCTATAATAGAATCTAGATTGAAATTCATACCTGCCTAATTTCAGCAGCAGTTTACATTACCCAGAAAAGTTAAGTTTGACTTGACATCAAATTGAAGGGAATTATTTTTAAAAAAGAATTGAAGCAGCCGGGCAGGGTGGCTCACACCTGTAATCCCAGCACTTTGGGAAGCCAAGGTGGGCATTTGAGGTCAGGAGATCAAAACCATCCTGGCTAACACAGTGAAACTCCATCGCTACTTAATATACAAAAAATCAGCCAGGCATGGTGGCACACACCTGTAATCTCAGATACTCGGAAGGCTGAGGCAGGAGAATCACTTGAATCCAGGAGGCAGAGGTTGCAGTGAGCCGAGATTGCACCACTGCACTCCAGCCCAGGTGACAGAGTGAGACTCGGTCTCAAAAAAAAAAAAAAAGAATTAATGCATTTGTTGACTTCTCACTGTGAAAGATGATAAACTGAATACATTTATACTTCAAAAATATATATTAATAAGATATTTTGATGTATTGAGAAAGTAGCATTAGTTTTAGCAATTACCACAATTGCCAATACTTCTAAAAGGTAAGATGTATTTCACAAGCAACTATTACTCAATAAAAGGTGACTTTCTCTAGTGATTATGTTTGTGTGACAGGCAAAGCCGTGGATCAGGTTAAAGTGAAAGTGAGTAATTGTCTTGGCAGCTGTGTTTCAAAATACATACCTTCCACCAGTCTTTAGTTAATGTTGACAGTATCTATCCAATCCCTAACATCCAAAGAAAAAGGAAATATGTTATGCTTTTAACCCAATATGTTGTCAACACAATGTCAAATATAGAGGTGCATGAAATGATTCTTTACTTTTCATTTAGATGATGGAAAAACTAGAATTTCTTCTCTTTTAATATCTTGGTCTGAGGATTGATTTTGCAGTTCTTTTAATTCTGGCAACACACTTGAATGAAGACTAGAAACTAGAATTTATAGAATTACTGTAGGGTGAATCATATTTTGCCATTGGCATAATGCTGTAATTGAAGGTGTGTGTTCTTAACTATACATTCAGCATTATATCAGTCATAAATAACTGAATATGCCATAAAAATAAAGAAAAACAATTATAACAAGGTGAATTAGATCAGGTTTGAGATTTCATTTATAGTATAATAATAGCTATATTGCAAATTATAGGCAATATAGTCTAAGAATTTTCTTTAAAAATGAGAAATAATTTAAAATTTTTATAAACTATTTTATTAACTTTATTTATTTATTTCGTTTTTGAGATGGAGTCCTGCTCTGTCGCCGAGGCTAGAGTGCAGTGGCGCCATCTTGGTTCACTGCAACGTCTGCCTCCTGAGTTCATGATTCTCCTGCCTCAGCCTCCTGAGTGGCTGAGATAACAAGTGTGAAACACTGTGCCCAGCAAATTTTTTTCTATTTTTAGTAGAGACAGGGTTTCACCATGTTGGTCAGACTAGTCTTGAACTCCTGACCTCAAATGATATGCCCATCTCAGTCTCCCAAAGTGCTGGGATTACAGGCATGTGCCACCATGCTTGGCCCTATTTTACTAACTTCAAGTAAGTAAATGAGTTATGCGTTAATTGACACAACTCAAAATGTTGGGAGTATTTTTCTAGTCCTTTTCAAGGTAATCAGATAAATCACTTCGAGTTTTTCCAATTTATAACTTTAGCTATGTTTACAAATTAAAATTCATTAGAAATGTGGATCACTTGAACATTGTAAAATCAGATTTAACTATCTCTATATAAGCTATTATATTAATAAGCTTCATCTTATAAAAGGGTTTTCGTATATAGTGGTTGAGAGAGCATTATTCAGAAGATTGCCTGGGTTTGAATCCCTTCTGAAATCCTGGTCTAATTACTTAATTATGCCTCTTTTTTTTCTATCTGTAAACTGAGGATGATAAAAGTACCTTCCTTATAAGAGATGTTGCAGTAAAGTATTTAATATATGTAAAGTCCTTAGAACAATGCCTATCACGTGGTAAGAACTATAAAAGTCTTCTTTTGTAAAGTGGAGAGGAAGGCAGTACATCACACTGCCATGTGTGTACCTATGCAACAATCTTGCATGTTCTTCACATGTACCCCAAAACCTAAAATGCAATTAAAAAAAGGGAAAAAAAAGAACTATAAAAGTCTTACTTTTTTTATAGGTTTGTCTTATGTCACGTGTAACTACAAGTCAACATGTGGGCAACAAATGCAGGAGAAAATGTAATAGGTTGAAGTTTTATATAGTAATATCATAAAAATATTATATGGTATCTATTTTAAAATATTCATATTTCAAGAAAATTCTCCTCTCTCAAAAGGGGCACCGCAGCTAATCATTCAAATAACTCAAGATATCAACTTTTTCCTATAACTTCTTATTCATTAAAAAGTTTTTCTTTATATTTTTAACATTTTCACTCTTAAAAGTGAAATGACTAAGTTAAACTAACTTGCTTGGGAGTTTCTCTGACTCTAAAGCCAGTCAGATGAAGAATGTAAAAGACTGCTATAACTAAAGTGTTGGATAATATCCAAACTTTTAATTAGCTTTGACAACTGGGAAACTGTACCCTGGACAATTAATGTTTACAGAAAACTTTAACAGCTTGTTTTATATACCCATTTCTGTTTCCAAGTTCTTAATTTATTTTTGATTAGAACTGCAAACTAAAAACAAAGATACAGCTACTTTTCATGGTTTTGTGCTTTTCTACCATATTCTCTATTAGTGATCATAGAAATGGCCAAAATCAGAAAATCAGGAAGTAAATGATATGGTTTGGCTCTGGGTCCCCACTGAAATCTCACCTTGAATTATAATAATCCCCACACGTCATGGGAAGGACCTGGTGGGAGGTAACTGAATCATGGGGGCAGATTTTTCCTGTGCTGTTCTCATGATAGTGAATAAGTCTCAAAAGATCTCATGGTTTTATAAGAGGGCAGTTCCCCTGCACAGGCCCTCTTGCCTGTTGCCATATGAGACATGCCCTTGCTCTTTCTTTGCCTTACGCTGATTATGAGGCCTTCCCAACCATGTGAGGCAATTAGGAGGTGCACTAAACCTCTTTCCTTTATAACTTACCCAGTCTTGGGTATGTCCTTATTAGGAGCATGAGAATTGACTAATACAGTAAATTTGTACAGGAAGAGTGGGGCACTGCTGTAAAGATACCAGAAAATGTGGAAACGACTTGGGAACTGGGTAACAGGCAGAGATTGGAACAGTTTGGAAGGCTCAGAAGAGGACAGGAAGATATAGGAAAGTTTCGAACTTCCTAGAGACTTGTTAAATGGTTTTGACCAAAATGATAATAGTGATATGGGCAATGAAGTCCAGGCTGAGATGGTCTCAGACGGAGATGAGGAACTTGTTAGAAACTGGAGAAAGGTCACTCTTGCTATACAAAGACACTGACAGCATTTTGTCCCTCCCCTACAGATCTGTGGAACTTTGAACTTGAGGGAGATGATTTGGGGTATCTGGTAGAAGAAATTTCTTAGTGGCACAGCATTTAAGAGGTGACAGAGCACAAAAATTTGAAAAATGTGCAGCCTGACAATGCAGTAGAAAAGAAAAATTCCCATTTTCTGGGGAGACATTCAAGCTGGCTGCAGAAATTTGCAGTAAGCAACAAAAAGTCAAATACTAATCACCAAGACAATGGGGAAAATGTCTCTAGGGCATGTCAGAGACCTTCATGGCAGCCCCTCCCATCACAAGCCTGGAGGTCTAGGAGGGAAAAATGGTTTCATAGGCTGGGCCTAGGAACCCCCTGCTCTCTGCAGTCTCTGAACATGCATACCAGCTGTTTCAGCTCCAGCCATGACTGAAAGGGTCCAACCTACAGCCCAGATCATTGTTTCAGAGGGACCAAGCCAAGCCTTGGTGACTTACACATGGTGTTTGGCCTGTGGGGGCACAGAAGTCAAGAACTGATGTTTGGAAACCTCCACATAGATTTCAGAGGATATATGGGAATGCCTGGATGCCCAGCCAGAAGACTGCTCTGGGGACAGTGCCCTCATGGAAAACCTCTGCAAGGGCAGTGTGGAAGGGAAATGTACTGCCATCATATAAGACATGCCTTTGTTCTTCCTTTGCCTTCCACCATGATTGTGAGGCTTCCCCAGCTATGTGGAACTGTAAGTTTATCAAACCTTTTTCCTTTAAAATTACCCAGTCTTGGGTATGTTTTTATCAGCAGCATGAGAATGGAGTAGTATAGTAAAACTATGTGAGGTTTCAGTGGTCTGATATAATTAAATGATCTCTGAAATAACTTTGAGTTGGTTTCTAAGATTATAAAGTTTGGACTGATACAAAGCTTAGTCTGCATCTCAGCTATGCCAGTTATCAGCTATTTCTTTTTGCACAGACTACTTAAACAATTTAAGCTTTAATTTTCTTCTATGTCAAATAAGCATAATAGTATTTACTTCTTTTGATACTTGAAATTTAAATTAGATAATTTATAAAACATATGGTATATTCCTTTGCATGTAATACTTGTTAAGTAAATGTGGGCTGTGATGATGATAGCTATTAGTTCTGCACCACGAACACTTTTTCTTTTATCCTTGATAAGTTAACCTATGCCAATGTGTCTCCTACTTCCATAATGCTTGTCTCCTTTATAGAATCCTTCTTTATTGACCCTTTTAAAGTAAATATCTCTCAAGAATCTCCGGTTTCTATCCATTTCTCATAATGCAATCTCTCCCAATCTCAAATTCAGTCTTTCTCAATCTAAAATTCTTTACGTCTTTAATCATTTCTCTAGAGATAAATACAAAGTCCTGTCTTTGGTCCTGACTTGTTTCCTAAGACATTGATCCAATTGACAAATGTCATAGAGGTGTTTCACTGTCACTCCTACCAGTGATATTCTGTAGCATTTGCCAGTTTCAACAGTGTAAATTCTCTCATTATGGCCTTTTTCAAGATGTCAACTTAACATCACTGAATGCAAAGTTGGGAGGAGATATTTATGCTGACTCCAATATACCCCTAAAATTTCCCCAACTCATAATTCCTCAAATGAAACTTCATCATATATCCCAGTCCTAGCTACTAGCACATTATTCTCCCAAATATCCAGACTAGAAACATCAGAGTCAGGCCCAATGGCATTTGGGGCATTCCTCAATTGGTCCTTTTCATATCCCTGGGCCTTAGCTGGTGCTGCCACCTCAGCCTGGACTGTCCTTCCCACATCCTCACTGTGGAAATTGTTCTTCAAGCCTGAGCTCAAACTTTGAATCCCTTAAAAAGCCTTCCTCACTCTACTCTTCAATTAGAAGTAATCACTTCTTCCTCTGTACTTACACTAGGCATTTTTCTAAAAATAGAAATATCTGTAGTTACTTCATTAAAAGCAAACACAGCTTTCTCAAGATGAGGAAAGGGAGGAAAATTCCACTGGGGGGTGTAAATATGTATTGGAGAGTTCTGAGGTCTGGTCTTCATTCATTCACCTTTCTCTCAAGTGTCTCATATGGATACAGCCAACAGTGTGGGGACATCAAAGGAATCCTCTCCTTTTAATATTGTGGGCTGAGGATAGATTTTTCAATTCTTCCCTTAATTCTGGCGATACAGTCAAGTGAAGACTGGAACTTTAAAATAAAGCATTCAAACAAACTCAAGAGAAACAGGACCAAAGATACCATGGATTGCATGCCATCAGGTAGTGTAGCTCACTCCAGCATGAAGGATTGAGTTTATTAATAAAGCCAATCTTTCAAGTTTTTGGTTTTTCCTTTTTTTCTTCCATCTCCCTTTCCTGGTATGATTTATTTTTACTAAGAAATTTGTATAGCATAAAATTCAAAAAGGAAAAATGATACACAGCCTAATTCCACATACATACATACCCAATATCAAGCAAACAGGCATGTATTCATAATATCCTACTTTTCTTCAGACTTTACTTTTTAGAGAAGTTTTAGGTTCACCATTGAATTGAGAAGGTACAGAGATTTTCCATATTACACCTGCCCCCACATATATGTAGCATCTCTCATTATTAACATCTCCCACCAAATTGGTGCATTTGTTACCACTGATAAGTCTACATTGGCACATCATAATTACCCAAAGTTTACATCAGGGTTCAGTCTTGGTGTTGTACACTCTATTGGTTTAGACAAATGCATAATGACATGTATCCATACTATCACACATAGTATTTCCAATACTCTAAAAATTCACTGTGCTTTACCTATTCATCCCTCCCCCAACAACCCTGGGAAACCTCAAATAGCATTTAATTATTTTGATTTTTTTGTTATGCTAACTATATTTTTCATTGAATAGAGTATAAACTTCTTGTTTTCAAGGATAGCATTTTACCCATCTCTACACTGTCCATACTGGTCAGCACTGTATTATATACACAATACATAATTCAACAATTTGTAAAAATAATTTATGACATAAGAACTTTAATTTCAAAGTTTAGCTTTAGAAGACTGTGACAGGCAGAAAACATAAAAAGACATAATAGGCCACATGTGGTATTTTTCCATACATGAACTCTTGCGACTTCATTTGACCTTAAATATCATGTAATAAAGATGATTTTATTTTTCTTTCTTTCTACTTCTCTATTTTTAAAAAATAAGAAAGTATACTAAAACAGAAAATAGTTGATTAATTGGAGATTTTTAATGTTTTGCTTTCCTTTATCCTTCAGAAATAACTAATCTTGAACTGTGATTTTGTTTTCACATCCTAAATTTTCACATCCAGCCTTGGAATGATATTAGAATTCTGGAAGAAGTGTCTTTTTTTCAAGGCATCTAAAAATTTCATTGGTATGTTTTTCTTCTTAACTGTAGAGCTTTGACCTTCTAGGACAAAAGAGGAAGAGGAGTTGTGGCAAAGATTGCAACTAATCCTTAGCCTAGAAAAGAAACTGGTCAGACATGGATAGATGGATTTGGTTCAGCCCTGTTCAGGCTTGCTACTCATTGCATCAATGTTCCCGTTCAATCCTTTAGACGCACCCATGTCCCTTCTGCAGAAATCAGTGAATCATATTGAATCCTGAGTAAGCCATCATGAGCTTTACCATGTTAAGCCCTATCTATTACTTCTGTCTCTTATTGCCCTGCCTGTTTTTCTATCACCCGCACATCAATGTCTACCAAGCATTTGGATAAGGAAGTAGGCTAAAAGGGGGTTTGGAATGAAGAGTTACTTTGAAAATAATTGGGCTAAAATTAGGGAGACCCAATTTGGTTCAGGTCCTGGTTGCTTTTATTAATCTAAATAATAAGCACTCTAACTGAAAATGATATTTATTCAGCAATGGGTATTGCAATGGGAATACACATGCCATAGTAAACTATGTAATTATTCATGTGGGTAAAGAAAGACAAAGGTTTTTAAGGAAAAATAAAGAGGAGTACACAATCATTTTGAGATAATTATTATTGGTCACAAGGGTCAATAATAAGGATGACACCAGTTTGAGGTTAGACAGGCAGGTGCTGGGAAGATATCCTTGCAGAAATATTTTTGTGTGTGCATAAGGTTGCAATGGCTTTTATGCAAGGTTGTGGTTTTACAGTCTTTTCTGACAATTCCTGTTGTCAAGCATTTGTGCATGAGAACCCTTTCTTCATTGCCTTCCCTAGCTCCATCTGTCAGGGTTTTTAACACAATTGACTCCATTTTAATTCTGACAGTTTTCATATTTTTAACTAGCTCCTTGATCTTGAATGAATTCCATTATGTTTCTGGATATAATTTATAAAATTATTAAATTGCAATAAATAGTGTTAATGAATTTTTATTAGTCTCACACTTTATTATTTTTACATAACTTGCTTATTTTTTTGAAAAACAGACTTTTCTGATATACACAATGTACTATCTAGGCAAAAATTAGATGGGGCAGTACAATATTGTGACAGTATAATTCCAAAAGATTAACAGAATCTAAACAATTGATAGGGAAAGAGATGGAACAGTGAATGGTATGGACCTCCAGACTCATCATGTAAAATTGACATTGGCAAGGGAAATAGCTTGCAACTTAGTGCTGGCAACTTAGTGCTGCTTAGGTATAGAAATTGGTTATTATTTTACACTGAGAATGTTTGTTTCAATGCTTTAGTTTAGTTTATATCTTTCGCTTCTCCTTTTATTTATAAACTTTTTCTTTATAATTGAAAAATTTAAAACCATAAAGTGAACAAAAGTTATAAAATAATTATATAATTGCCCAAAATTGTTTTGACAAACTTTCAAAATTTTAGTGTTTATTATTTTTATTACTATATTTGTATTATTTTTGTATGATGTATATATTAGATTTTCCAAAAGCATATTCTAAGACAAGCACTTGAATGCAAATAATTTTTCTTTTTTTTGAGACGGAGTTTTGCTGTTGTTACCCAGGCTGGAGTGCAATGGTGCGATCTCGGCTCGGGACGCAAGCAAGGGAGTGGGCCCATGAAACTGCCAGTGGGTATCTAGAGTTAATCTCATGGAGAAACTTCCTACCTGAAGTTCAAGGTAAGTGGTTTAAGGCTGCTGGGGTGGTATGTTAACCTTCTGCCATTTCTGGACTATTGTGTATGTGTCTGGGGTATAGCAGTTTTCCAAGAGTGGGGCAGGGTGGCTGGGAGCCTGGGCAAAGAAAGGAGAATCTTGGGGTTGGTTGAGCGTCAGCTGGAGCCCACCGAAAGGCTGGAGGGATGTGGGTGGGGCACTAACAATGTCTGCTATAATATACCACTTAGTTTTTTAGGTCAATCAGTCTTTTACTTATAAAACTTAAACACGTTTACCACAAAAGATTTAAATGTTAGAAAAGTGAAAATGACATAAATATTTAAAAATTATCTCAAATTTTACCATTAAGCAGCCAGTCACCATTTTCTTTAGGAGAAAACCATTCCCTATTGTGTGTATGTGTGTCATTTTTAATGAAGTCTATTTTCTATTTTATCTTTTCATTTCTGTAATTACATTTATAGCCTCCTATTGTTTCTTAAATCTATAACTGCCCCAATTTTCTCTTTTATTGTTTTATCATGTTATCTTTGAGCTCTTGAATTCAAGTTCTTATTAGGTTATTCGCTAAGGTGACATTGTGATGCATTTTCTCATTCTTTGAAGAATGTTTTCATCTATATTGGGATATTTATCTTTCTTTTGAAATTGACATTCTTTTCTTAATTTCTTCTTTCTTGCATATTTCATTTTATTTTACTGTAATATGTTTGTATATTTTAATGATACTTTCATTCACATTGCTCATAATTGAGCAGTTCTATTCATACTTTTTTTGTTGTTGTTCATATCCTGTGAGTACACACATGATTCTTCCTAGCATAGTTGAACCAAGTTTCTTTTGCCCTTCTAGTTACATTTGAAAGATGCTTTGTTTTCTATCCATTTAAGTAATATATAGAATGGCAAGGGGTGGGCAAGACCTCAGCTGAAGTGGTAATGCAGTGTTTCTAATAGTACTGTAGCTCTGTTCTCTCTGGTGATTTTGTTAAATATTCTATACTGGAAGTAAGACCATTTATTTTTGTGAGTCACATTTCTATGGGAGATATACTTGGATTTCATACCATTTCCTCAGTTCAGTGCATTTACTTTACTTTTGTAGCATATTAATAAATAATTCAACTTATTGGCTTCAGCATAAAGGGTAAAGGTATGCTTAGCCACTGATATTTTCCAAGCTACATTTTCAGATGGCAGAATACCCAAGAGTCTACTATGATAGTTACTTATAATAAAATGAGATTATTAAGATATATGAGACCTCATATATCTATATGTAGACAGTAATACATGAGATAATAGTTATATGCCATTGATAACAGTGCCAACAATTATGAGTGAACCAGTTCTTTAAAAACAAAACAAAACAGAACAAAACAAAACAAAACTTCATTCCAGCGCAAAAGAGTTTGCTATTCATCGATTTCAAGGCTTTGCCTGTGTTTCTGGCATTCTAATTTAGAACTAATCTTTAGTTAGTATCCAACCCCACTCTTAAGTGGTACTAGTAAATTATATAACAGTATTTTTAAGAAATTATTATAATACACAGAATTTACATATTGGAGCAGGGGTTAAACAATCTGGACATTATGATAATTTCTAGTTTATTTTTTAAAATGATTCTAAATAGGCATATTATGATTTAAAATATGTAACTAAAAAATAGGACAATTTAAGGTAAATCTTAAGAGTACTAATAAATTAGAGAAAAAAATTAAGTAAACTAAAGGCATCTGGATAAGTCAGAACCCCAACAGAAAAAAAAAATAATTTAATGGAGTTTAATAAAGACAAGGGATGTAACAAGAGATCATGAAGCACCCTTACTCAGGCACTAAGAACAGCTAGACGGGTTTAGCAGGTCTAAACTGAAAGAGGAAAGGAGAAAAACTTATGGAACAAAGTAAGAGCCTCGGCCTTTTGAGGGGGCTGTTCCTTCCATGCAGAAATACATTCACACCCAACACTTAAACTGGGAGGGAGGGAATGAGCAGAAAAATACTTTGATCCTTTTATCCTCCTACTCTCCTATCTCCTGGCACTGCTCCCCATTGGACAAACCCAGCAGAAAGAAGAGGGCAAGGGAGTCTTGGGGCCAGAGAAAGTAGAAGTCAACCTTCTGCAGCATAACAAGGCACAAGACAGAAGCAAATGGATCTGGTGGAGCAAATGGAGACCAGCCAGTCCAGCAGCTTCCCCTGTCATTTTATTTTTAAAGATCAAATTATTTTTCCAACTATGGAGGCAAAGTGCAGGAATGAGCTCATCATAGAAATAAAAGGCATAATTTCCTGCATTTGCATAAACTTATAAAAGGCAGTTATGAAATCTTTCGTTAAAACATAGTTGTTTCATACATATTACAAATATATAAGCACCCACATACAGAGTTGTTCATACTGTTTTCATAGCTTTTATTGAGTCCTACGTGCAAAGGGCCTTGGTAAGGGCTTTACATAAATGTACTCACATAATGTTTAGTGGTAGATACTATTATCCTCTCCATTTTGCAATTAAGGGAGCTGAAGCTTGGGAAGGTTGCCTTGGGTTAAAAACCAGAAGTGGCAGAGCTGGGATTCTAACTCAGGCATCTGGCTCTACAGCACCTACCCAAGCAAGCACTATCCCTACACTAATTCCATGCCTTTAGCACACAGATGCTGTCAATTGCTTAATTTTGGAGTGTCATGAAGTTTTAGTGTAATTTTTATTATACTTGAGTAATAATTACCCAATTGGCAAACTAACTTGGGCTGAAAGAGGTGACCCACTTCCCAAATTCTGCACAACATCTGAGAATCATATTCTGTTGTAATTTAGCCAACTCTCTCTTTACTTGTGACTGGGCCCGTCCCATCTCTCTAACCTCATTAACATCTTGCTGATTCACTTACCAGAGGAGATGTAACTCTTGTAAGCTTTAAAACCATCCTTCTGAAATACTGTACAGCTTCTTAATTTAACTATGGCACTATGAAAATATTTTGCATCAGATATAATTCTAACAGAAGTTTGTGGCACCTTTTTCAGGGGGATAAATATAAGTTTCCTCTTATGCAACAGAATAAAAAGTATTGAGATTTTATAAGATAATTATTTCTGTAAATTTTAAGAGTAAAACTAGGAACTAAATACAATCTCATGGAACTTATTTTAATTGAAGATAATTTGTGAAAGTACTTTCCCCGACTAGATTAGCAAAATAAAACTATTCTGAATTTTTTTTCTTTTCTTTTTTTTAATTATTATACTTTAAGTTCTGTGTACATGTGCAGATCTTGCCGGATTGCTACATAGGTATATACATTCCATGGTGATTTACTGCCTCCATCCCCCCTACTTGTCACCTACATTAGGTATTTTTCCTAATGTTATCCCTTCGCAATCTCCCTACCTCCTGTTATCCTTCCCTTAGGCCCCCAACCCCCAATAGACCCCAGTGTGTGATGTTCCCCTCCCTGGGTCTATATGTTCTCACTGTTCAACATCCACTTATGAGTGAGAACATACGGTGTTTGTTTTTCTGTTCTTGTGTCAGTTTGCTGATAATGATGGCTTCCAGATTCAATTTGTAGAGATAGTCTAACTATGTTGCCAGACTGGTCTCAAACTCCTAGGCTCAAGCGATCCTCACACTTTGGCCTCTCAAAATGCTAAAATCACAGGCGTGAGCCACCAGGCCCAGCCCATTCTGGTTTTCAATCTATCTAACAATAATTTTGTCATAGCAATTTTTTTTTTTTGAGACAGGGTCTCATTCTGTCTCCCAGGCTACAATGCAGTGGAGGTTGCTCACTGCAACCTCTGACTCCTGGGTTCAAGTGATTCTCCTGCTTCAGTCTCCCCAGTAGCTGGGATTACAGGCGTGTGCCACCATGCCTGGCTAATTTTTTGCATTTTTGTATTTTTTTTTTAGTAGAGACAAGGTTTCACGATTTTGATCAGGCTGGTCTCGAACTCCTGACCTCAAGTGATCTACCTGTCTTGGCATCCCAAAGTGCTGGGATTACAGGTGTGAGCCACTGCATCCAGCCTATCATAACAATTTAATATTGAAAATAGGAATAACCCAAGGAATTACTTTAAAAAGTTAATAATATATAAATTTTAAAATATGGGGCCTAACATCTATTAGCATTCTTAGCTTAATTTAGGTTAAATTGATATCCTAGAGTTTCTAAGACAGATCAGAAAAGACACCAAGAATAATCACTGTTTCTCTTAACTGCTGCCCCCTTTCTCAATTGAAGCGAATGCATATTGCTATAGTAATTGATGCCGGTAAGGGAAGGTAGAGTTTATCTTGGATCCCTTGTTCAGGGCCTCTGTACTGTTGGCCTTGGGCAGTGAATTAGAATGGTGATTAAGAAAAATGAATGTCTGTGCCTTCATTTTGCCAAAAATATTTAAGATTCAGATAAATGCAACCTATAATTCTCACCACCCCTTAGATGAGGTATTTCCTATCCCCACTTACAAAAAAGCTTGTCACTGTCCTTGTGTCACTTCTTTCTACTTTGAGTTTCTTTAGTTGTGTTTTTTTTTTGAGATGGAGTTTTGCTCTTGTTGCCCAGGCTGGAGTGCAATGGCAGTATCTCAGCTCACTGCAACCACCACCTCCCAGGTTCAAGTGATTCTCTTGCCTCAGCCTCCAAGTAGCTGGGATTACAGGCATGCACCACCCTGCCCAACTAATTTTGTATTTTTAGTAGAGACAGGGTTTCTCTGTTTTGTCCAGGCTGGTCTCAAACTCCTGACCTTAGGTGATATGCCTGCCTTGGCCTCACAAAGTGCTGGGATTACAGGCGTGAGCCACCACACCTGGCCTAGATATGGTTTTAAACCAGATTTCTTAGAAACACTAGTATTTAGGAGGGGTAAGGTACAGTGTTGTAGGGCATAACTGCTCTTGGCCCAGTGGCCTTCTAAAGACAGCCTTACCTACCTCAGAAAACTGGTTAGTAAAGAGATGTAGGAGCATGGACACTCCAGGCACACTTTCACTTAATGTGTACCTTTCACTTAATGTGTACCTTTCACTTAATAGCTTGTATGACTTTCCGTAACCTATTATACTTCAGTTTATTTGTAAAATGAGCATTATGATAATAGTATCTAACACATGATGTTTTGAATAGTATATTATCATAAACATGTATATATGCATGTAGGCAGGTATGTATGTGTTGCTCTAGCCACAGGAAGAGACTCTCTCACATGCGAGCACTTTATAAATGTTAGTTAATATTGCCTCTGACTTGGGGGCTAAAATTCCTGTTTAAATATATTTGGGTAGGTATTTTCATCAACGGTCCAATTTTATTAAATTTCTATGTTTTCTTAAAGAACAAAACCAAGAATAAGTTTGAAGTTACAGCAGAAATGATAAAATTAACTTGTAGCATTGAATTGAGCAGTAAATTAGTCGAAGTTGCACTATAATCTTGCTATTTTTGAATAATGAAAGTGCATCTATTGTTCTGCCGCTATCTGAAAAAAAGCACATGCTTTAGACTTCACTACTGAAAATAAATTTAAATACTAAAATAAATTATCCTGTTTTCTATTTAACAAAGCACTTGATCACCAAGTCATTTTCCCCTTTTATAAAATGGAGAAAGTATGTGCAACATGATCATCTGAATACTAATGAAAGCCCAATATAAGTTTATATTGTCATTATTTGTCAGGTGATCAGACAAAATGCTTTACCATGCTACTTAGATTATCTAATTTGATTATAAAAATATTAATATATTCATAGGAACAATTTGCATAACCAAAACTGCAGAAGTGTCGCTAATTGTAAAAGCAGATTCAAAATTATAATTTTTAAAATAATCACCAATAGAAAACTTGGAAGTAACTATATAATAAAATTCTGTTTTTCAGAACCATTTGAGAGCAAGTTGCCAACCTGCTACCCCATTACCCTAGAATAGTATGGGGTATATTTCTTTTTTTTTTTTTGAGACAGAGTTTTGCTCTTGTTACCCAGGCTGGAGTGCAATGGCGCGATCTCGGCTCACTGCAACCTCCGCCTCCTGGGTTCAGGCAATTCTCCTGCCTCAGCCTCCCGAGTAGCTGGGACCACAGTCACGCGCCACCACGCCCAGCTAATTTTTTTGCATTTTTAGTAGAGATGGGGTTTCACCATTTTGACCAGGATGGTCTCGATCTCTTGACCTCGTGATCCACCCGCCTTGGCCTCCCAAAGTGCTGGGGTATATTTCTTACTAACAAGGACATTTTTCAAAACAACCAAACTGCAATCATTAAAATCAAGAAATGACAAAAAAATTAATGAATTACCACAAATACATCAGTACCATTCACTCCTCACAACCCCATTTAAATTTCACCAATTGTCCCAAGAATTCCAGCTTAAATTCTATTCTACATTTGTCAGGTTGCTTTAGTTTCCTTCGATGATAACAGTCTCTTCAGTCTTTCTTTGACTATCGTGACCTTGGCACTTTTGCAATATAGAGGCTAGCTATTTTGTAGAATGTTTTCAATTTGCATTTGTCCAGTGTTCCTTCGTGATTAGATTTGAGCTCTCCATTTTTGTCAGGAATATCACACAAGTGATGATATGTTGTTGATCCTCAGGTATCACACAATTTTGATCGATTCCATTACTAAGGAAGCCCACTTTGATCACTGAAATAAGGCAGAGTCTGCAAAACTCTTCCACTGTAAAATTAGTTTTCCCTTTTGTAATTAACTTTGTGGCTGGTACTTTGAAACTTGGTTTCTATCCCATTCCTTATCAACTTCCAATTTATTCATTTTTCTGTATCTGAATGGATTCATGATTTCCTATAGTGTTCAATGGGTTATAGTTCTTCACTATCATTATTATTTATTTGTATGTTTATCTTGTCCATGATTGGGCCATACGGAGACAACCGTCTCTATGGATGCCTCCTCGCATTCCTTAGGCTGTGATACTTCATGCCAGGCTGCCCACCTAAACCTACCAGATTCCTCTCAACCCACCAGGGCTCAGGCACCCTGATCTAGGCCACCTCCCTCCCCCAGGCTGCAGGAATTCCTGCTTCTTTCTGTTCCACCAAATGGCTTTAGGACTAAATTATTCGGAAAGAGGAAGAGGCAGGGAAAGGAGAAGGGGAAAAAGAAAGGAGAATTGGAAAAGAAGAAGAGAAAAAGGCCCAAATTGCAAAGTTACAAAATGCTGCATCTTAAAATTAATTTTCTGTTGTGTTTTCTCAATTACTGATAAGGAAACCATCAAGGCAATCTTAGGCAATTCATACCTCTATATGAGCATACTCATCTGAAATTGCTTTCAAAATTCTTTTAAATAAATTTTGGTGCTTGTTTATGAGTGCTTCCTGAGTCTGCAGCAAAGAACATTGAGGGAGGATATAGTCATCCTAAGGAAAGAAAACGAATGATGGATTTTTGAAAGGATTCTTTCAGAAGCTTTACAAGTATGCAATTTAAAATGTCTGTTCACTAAAGATAAAATAATAGAGCATGGAATAAATCAAAGTTCTTTTTGATTAGAAGAAAAAACATTTCCTTTTAAGGTTATAAAACTGTTATGGTAAAACTACTCCTATTTTCTGCTCTTCAGATGTAAACTTTAACCCTACTCTGACTTCAGTGAAGTATATACTGTTGAAGAAACCTGTCTGCACACTTTTTGAAAATGTCCAGACTGAAGGGAGCCCAACCAAGTGAACTCTTGGCTCCTCTTTTTAAGGCTCCCCTTATCCTAAATGATCTGCAGTGCTGTCTGGCATTCAGATACTTGTACAGCCTTATAATATCTCTTCTACTGCTATCTTATATTAATTTTCATGCTTGAAAACAGTGTATGTTTCTCTTTGCATCATTAACTAGACTGTAAGCAATTTGATTACACACGCCATCCATTTAATAACAATTTTGTTGTTTTTTTTCTGGATATCATCCAAAACAGCAGTAGATGTGTAATTGTAAAATGAATTAAAAAATGGATAAATGAATAAATCAATCAATGAGTCAATCAATTAATTAACTCAACTATGTGGTATTACCCTCAAAAAATTTTTCAACTGGGAACAGCCCAGTTGGGGTTTGGGATTTTCAGGAGAGAAAAAAAATATTGCTTTTAATGATCTCATTTTCACTTGTTAAATAACAAAACTATAACTTTAACTTAAAAAAACAGCAATTTTCCTTATATTTACAATTTAACATAAGGAAGTCATCCTGAAATTCTTAGGCAATTCATACTTTTATTTGCATACATTGGCCAGAAATTGCTAAAGCAAATGACAGATTTCCCTTATTTCTAAAAGTCAAGGAACAATTTTAAGATTTAATATTCCTACTCTGCCCCAATTAAAATACTTCAACATCATCAGAAATTTGGTACCATCAATGGAAAAGCATTACTGATGTCTTGAGGCAAATATATAGCTTCACCAATTACAGTTATTTTTCTATCTTATTTTAGCAGTTCTGGTTATCTTTAATTAGGAGCTCAACGAATCTGAAGAGTATTATTAACATGTAGGTGACAAGCAGAGTATCTCTTCAGAATATAAAATACAGCATTCAGTATTAGCAAATGCCATTTTGAAAGAAGACCTTATCTCTTTTTCCAAAGACTACTAGCTCTTTCCTCACATTTTGAAGGTGCTAATGATGTATAGTAATATGGCATCTACAGTCTGAAGAAGGTGAATATTGTACATAAAAACATCCAAAGTGGTCCGGGCGCAGTGGCTCAAGCCTGTAATCCCAGCACTTTGGGAGGCTGAGCCGGGTGGATCACGAGGTCAAGAGATCGAGACCATCCTGGTCAAAATGGTGAAACCCCGTCTCTACTAAAGATACAAAAAATTAGCTGGGTATGGTGGCGCGTGCCTGTAATCCCAGCTACTCAGGAGGCTAAGGCAGGAGAATTGCCTGAACCCAGGAGGCAGAGGTTGCGGTGAGCTGAGATCGTGCCATTGCACTCCAGCCTGGGTAACAAGAGCGAAACTCGGACTCAAAAAACAAACAAACAAACAAACAAAAAACATCCAAAGTAAAGCAACAAACACTTTCCCCCTTTCTTTCTTTTAAATGCACTGTTTTTCTATCAGTGACTACTACTAATAGTAATTTTACCAGATGATGATGTGATACGTAAAACAGTGCCCCCTTTCCTGCCCGTTCAGTATCCTGTTTAAGATCCCTTTACTGTGGTCTACCAGGCTGGGCATGATGTGTCTCCCCTCTCTGTTTGAGAACATCTCTTACTACTTCTCTATTTCTTGTGTTCTAGCCCTTCTGGCCTTATGCCTGCCCCTGAGACAGATGAGACTGTTCCTGCCTTTGTGCCTTTACTTGTGCTGTTCTCTCTGCTTGGAACTACCTGTAGTCCAAAACATGACTTGGTGGATGTGAAGGGAGTACACTCAGCTACCTGTTATTTTACATCGTCTTCTCCCACCTCAAATAAACACACACTGTAAATCATGGAAGTGTCATTTCTATGCAAATCGTACCTTAATAAAAAAATCCTCTCAAACTTCTTCCAACCAGATTGCTGCTCTATAGAAAATCTGGAGTCCACTGTCTGGAAAGACAGATCTCCCAAATCTTCAGACAGCTTGTTTCTCATCGTGTAAGGGTCAGGGAAAATGCCAACCGTTTAGAGAGGCATAATGTCACATTCCTCTTCACCACGCAGGCCATCTTCTCCTTACTATGTTCCTTACTATCTTTTATTTTCTTTATAGCACTATCACTATCTGATATTAATTTGTTTTCAACATTTAAATTCAAATCAATGTTTGTATTCCTTCAGTAGAGTGTAAACACTTTGAGAGCAGAAATTGTGTCTGAATCAAACCCTCCTATATCTCCAGTTCTTAGAATGGTGCCAGTACACAACCAGCACACAAAACCTATCTGTTGCATGCATAAAATACTATTTCTTTCCTTGACAAAATTGAATATGTGGCCCAATTCTGAACAAGATAACTCCAGTAATCATACTGAGCAATTGTATGATAATTTCAATGGCCCTCTAAACAATATTTCTTCAGCATAGTTAAATGTTGCTCTATTTATATCCAGGCACTTTTAAGGAAAAGAAAATGAGTAACCTAAAAACCACAAAATTATATTTGTTAAAGTTTCAGTGTTGGGCTCAACTAGTCAAAAGAGAAAGTCATCAATTTTCTATCTTTTTTCCCCCAGACTTCATGAATGGCCTTGCAATTCACCCCGTTTATTGTTCAAGCAAGACGTTTGGAAGTTGTGAGGCCTAGATTGCTCTTTCTTCCTCATCCCCTGCACATTCAATGAATCCTATTAATTCTGCCTCCCAAATATCTTTTCTTGACATTTACAATGGTGTTGACTCTCATCCCATCATATCTGAACTAACATGTGCTCAATATATATTTTGGGATTTGGAATATAATACTTCATATTCTGGTTTTAAAAACAAAATCTTTCTTCCTTTATAATGTAGATTAAATTATTCATTCATTTGCAATTTATAAAGGAATCATTCTGAAAAAGTATAAAGAACCAGTTATTGCTAAAAATGTACAAATCTTTAGGCAAATGGATCTCTATATAATTTTCACTTTTTAAGGAAATATGTTTTATTCCCTCAAAAGGTCAAAGAATTTCTGATATATATTAGTGTTCAGAGAATTTGACAGATTTTTCTAAATGACATCAAAAATAATTGCAAAAAATTTAAAAAATACAATTAAGCTTTTCTTATTGGTTAGAAATTTGGAAACTGAAGTTGTTTCACTTTAATAATACAGTTTGTACTGAACAAAATGTTCTGTTGGTTGCAATGTAGTGTTTTGAGAGTCATTGTCAACTATGTCTTAAAAAACAATTGAAAAGAGAAAATTACTGAAGAGTACTTTTCATGACAAAGACAGACTAAATTTTATGTAACATTGAAAAGTATAAAACTAATATGAAGTTAAATGCATTGTGGGAAATTCACACTGTTCAAATAGTATAATCAGGTAGTTTTATAGTACTATCCCTTGCATATAATTATGATCAACTTTTATTTTACTCCAAATTCTTCGTTATTGTGCAAAGAAAGGAATTTTGAGATTTCTAGATATTCATGGTATTTAAAATTATCATTATTTTTATTTACTGGCTCTTCAACAAAAGAGAAGGTTGAAAATTTCTGATGTAAAGTAAATATATAAAAGACAATGAACTAGTTGAAATATTTTGTAAATTTATATGCAAGTAAATTGAAAAACCTACTAATGTTATTTCAGTTATTTGTGAAATATACAATGAGGATTTTTTTAAGATGCCAAACATCCAATAAAGTGATAATTGTCTTATTATGGTGAAAGACTTTAATATAAGCACACAAAAAGATTAATATTCTTTTTAGCAGTTGATTTTAAAACTCAGTTGATGTACAAAGAAACACCACAATCTACAAGTTAAGATTTGTTGTGCCATATAATGGAATCTGACAAGGCTAAAAAGATTTTGATCCTAATGAGTGCTGTATGAATGCTAACAGGAATACCATGGGGAATGACTGCGCTTGCCAGAATTGGATTTGGAAGCAGCAGGAGTAATACATCCTGGCAACCAGGGGCTGCTTGTTCTTTTAGGGTTTGAGACTTGAACAGCAATGACAATATAAACAAAGACACTCAACATCATACTTTAGAATCAATGCATTTTGCCATTTGGCCTTTCAGGGCAACTGGTTCTTTTACTCTGTCCCTGAGAACACAGTGTTCTTTAATACTTCCTTCTTGAATATCTGCCTTCTGGCTTCCTTTCCCTCCACTCTAATCATCTTATTGTGAGATCCACCACCCTGGTCTCCCTCTATGCATATTCTCATTCCTCATTTAACCCTGCTGACCACTACTTCCTTCTGGGTTGCTTAGACACCACATTTTCCCCTTCCCTTCTTTGTTTCTCTAGGCATTCGGTCCTGGTTTCCTCAGCTGAGTCCTTTCAGTTTTACTACAAACCTCCTGAGTTTCCCTCTAACTGCAGCTGATTTCTTAGGTTCCCATCCTCACATTCCAGTATTCACTATTAATGACCATTCATTGAGTGCTTAGTAAGTGCTGGGCAGTTGCACAAAGAGCTTTACACAAATAATCTCAGTTATAACCTCACAAGAACCCAATGAGATAGGTATAATCAATGCCATTTTTTGGGGTGGGGTGAGAAAACCAAGGCTCAGAAATCTTATCCAATTTCTCATGGTTAATAACTATTGGGATTTGAATTCGATTGTGTCTGAGTCCTAAAACACTATAGAATATGGGCCCCCAATCTGTTAAGCATTCATATGACAAGACTCACTCTAACTTTATGTTATGACTCCTTGTTTCTGCTTCATTCATACACTTAGTTTCCATTCTGAACTACCCATCTGGTAACTGGGTTCCTCTGTATCTGAATTTCTGCATTGTAATCCAATTCTCTTCCTGTTGGCCTGGCAATGAGAGACCAGGAAAATCAGGCAGGAGGAGGATACAAAAAGTCTAGCCTTTCTTTGTACCTTCCAGGCATTTGATGTGCAGAGTTTTATCCCATAATGAAAGTCCAGAGTTTGGAGACCCAGTTATAAACTGACAGCAGCTTGCAAAACAACCCAGTAAAGTGAACAGACTACCTACCAGCTGTAAGACCGACTGGTAAAACTGGGGAGAGGTTGTTGCTAGACTCTTAAAAAGAACCAGTTCAATCTCAGCCAAAGTGTCACCACTGAGCTGTGACAGATATGGTGTCATAGATTGTGTCATAACACCCTCTTTTCTGACCTTCCGGAGCTTTCTCATGACCTAATCTGATTGTGTCTTATGAGTCAGCTTTCTCCTTTGGCATGCTACCTTGGCCTTGGCCTTGGCCTTATTCATTGTACTGGCTAGTTCCCTCTGTCTGACTTCCTCTTGACCTATCACTCTGGGTCAGCTGCACCCTTGGCTGCTTTTCCAGATCTGCCCCTGACTATCTGTACTCACAAGTACTAGGAGTTAATTTGCTTGCACTTGTGAACATCCATATCACTGGGCTTTGTAAGTCACCCTACTGGCTAGTTCCCTCTGTCTGGCTTCCTCTTGACTCATCTTTCTGTGTCAGTTGCTTCCTTGACTTTGCTTTTCCAGCTCCGCCCCTGGCAATCTATCCTCACAAGGACCATAAGTTAATTTGCTTGCACTTGTAAACATCTCTATCACTGGGCCTTGTGTTTGTCTTGCCCTCCCTGCATCTTCCTTAGCCATGGACAACTGCTTTAGCCCTCAGCCTCCCTCAGACTATTCTCCACTCTGAAGTCCTAGACAAACACAGGCCTTCTTCACTAGCCCTTGAAATTGGTGTATTTGCCAAGAAATTACCTTTCACTCTTGAGCTTTGCACAGATCTCCTAAGGGACTCATCCCTTCTCGTGCTTTTCTCATTACTTTCAGATATACCCTATCTTGAATATCTCTCTTGCTTTAAATCTTGCCACTTTACTCAAAAGGGATTCCTGGGCACATTTCTTTCTCACTACAGCTTCTGACCACCCCGTCCAAAAAACAAAACAAAACAAAACAAAATTCACAATATCAGCTCTAAATTCTCAATTTTACTCATTCCTTTCTTTCTTTAAAATCAACTTTATTGAGAAATAATATGGATACAATAAAATGCAGTCACGTTAAATATACAGTTTGATGAGCACTGACAGATGTAGATAGACACTTGTAACAGTCACTGCAGCCGTAATACGAAACGTGTCCATCACCCCAGGAGTTCCCTTATGCAGTTTTGCAGTCAGTCTGTCATCTTCCCTGCCCCCCACAGTTTAGGCCCTTGGCAGTTATTGATCTATTCTCTATCAGTACCTGTTAGTTTTTCCTTTTCTAGAATTTTTTAAATAATAACAATAATATATAATGTACTCTTGTGTTTGGCTTCTTTTTCTAGCATAGATTCATCCATGTAGTGTGTGCGGCAGGAGATTGCTCCTTTTTGTTGCAAATAGCATTACATTGTAAAGATCTATACAATCTGTTTTTCCACTCATCTGTTGATGGATATTTGAGTTATTTCCTGTTTTGGCCATTCCTATTCTCTTTTTAATATTTTAGTTTAACTTTTTATTAAAAACAAGCTTTTAAATGGTTTTTTGAAATAACTGTAGATTCACATGCGACTGAAAGGAATTATATAGAGAGATTCTATGTACCTTTTACACAGTTTCCCCTAAAGTTGACATCTTGCTAAACTATAATAAAATATCACAAACAGAATACTGACACTGATAAAGTCAAGATACATTTCTCTCACCCCAAGAATTCCTCATATTGTCATCGTATCATTACATTGACTTTCTACCTTCTCCCCCTCCTTTAATATCTAGAAACCACTAATCTGTTCTCCATATCAATAACTTCCTCATCTCAGGAATATTATATGAATAGAATATAGGTTGGGCATCCCAAATCTGAAAATACAAATCTGAACTTTTTGAACACCAACATGATGTTCAAAAAAGGTCTCATTAGAACATTTCAGATTTCAAATTTTGGGATTTGGGATGCTTAATCAGTAAGTAAGTATAATGCAACTATTTCAAAATGTGAAAATATCTGAAATTTGAAACACTTCAGTTCCCAAGCATTTCAGATAAAGAATACTCATCTAATTAAACTTAAGAGTTTCTGCACAGCAAAGAAAACAGTCATTAGAGTGAACCAGCAACCAACAGAATGGGAATAAATTTTTGCAGTCTACCCATCTGGCAAAGGGCTACTATCCAGAATATCTATAAGGAACTAAAGCAGATTTACAAGAAAAAAACACAGTCCCATCAAAAAGTGGGCAAAGGATATGAACAGACACTTTTCAAAAGAAGACATCTATGTGGCCAACAAACACATGAAAAAATGCTCATCATCACTAATCATTAGAGAAATGCAAATCAAAACCACATTGAGATACCACTCATGCTCAGTTAGAATGGCATTCATTAAAAAATCTGGAGACAACAGATTCTGGAGAGGATGTGGAGAAAAAACACTTTTACACTGTTGGTGGGAGTGTAAATTAGTTCAACATTGTGGAAGACAGTGTGGTGATTCCTCAAGGACCTAGAAATAGAAATTCCATTTGACCCAGCAATCCCATTACTGGGTATATACCCAAAGGATTACAAATTGTTCTACTATAAAGACACATACACACATATGCTCATTGCAGCACTGTTTACAATAGCAAAGACCTGGAACCAACCCAAATGCCCATCAATGATAGACTGGACAAAGAAAATGTGGCACATATACACCATGGAATAAACACTATGCAGCCATAAAAAAGGATGAGTTCACGTCCTTTGCAAGGACATGGATGAAGCTGGAGACCATCATTATCAGCAAACTGACACAAGAACAGAAAACCAAACACTGCATATCCTCACTCATAGGTGGGTGTTGAAAAATAAGAACACATGGACACAGGGAGGGGAACATCACACACTGGGGTAGGTTGGGGGTAGGGAGCTAAGGGAGGGACAGCAGAGGGTGGGGAGGGAAAACACTGAAATAAATGCCTAATGTAGGTGACGGGGGGACGGAGACTGCAAACCACCATGGCATGTGTGTACCTATTGCAACAACTCTGTGGGATATGCACATGCACCCCAGAGCTTAAAGTACAATTAAAAAAAAAAAAAGAAAAGAATACTCAACTTGTAATACAGTATGCATTCTTCTGAGATGTTTTTTCCCATTAAGATTAATTCTCTGGAGATTTATCCAGGTCATTGGCTAGTATCAATAGTTCATTTCTTTTAAGTGAAGTGGCTTATGCTTGTAATCCCAGCAATTTGAGAGATTGAGACAGATGGATTACTTGAGTTTAGGGGTTTGAGACCAGCCTGGGCAACATCATGAGACCCCATCTTTAAAAAACATATTTTAAAAATTTATTAAAAAATTATGTATTAAAAATAAGTAAAATAGTCCATTTCTTTTTTATGGTTGAATAGAATCTCACAATACACTTGTACCACACTTTATTTAACCAATCACCCACTGAAAGATACCTGGGCTATTTCCAATTTGGGGCTATTACAAATAAAGCTTATATAAACATTTTTGTACCAGTGTTTGTGTGAAAACAGGTTTAATTCTTATGGAATAAATGTCCAGAGACAATTTATAGGTCATTTGGTGATTTCCTATATTTAGTTTAAAACTTTTTCAGAGTGGCTGTACCATTTTACATGTCCATCATCAATGCATGAGGGATTTAGTTTCAACACATCCTCACTAGTATTTAGTGTTGTCTCTATTTTTTATTTTAGCCATTTTGATAGATGTGTAGTACTATCTCATTGTGGTTTTAATTTGCAGGTAATGATAAATGTTATTCATTATGTTCCTTTGCCATCTGTGTATACTCACGTCTTTTTCTCACTTTCTACTTGAGTTGTGTTCCTAACTATTGACTTTTGAGAGTTTTAGAAATATTCTAGATACCATTCCTTCATCAGATAAGAGGTTTGCAAATAATTTTTCCCAAGATGTAGTGTGTCCTTTTATCTTCTTAAACAAGATCTCTCATGGAGAAAACATTTTTAGATTGGTAAAATTCAATTTCTCAATTTCTTCCCATTTTTTAGATCATGTTTTTGGTGTAACCTAGAACTTTATCGTAGTCCTAGACTCTAAAGATCTTCTGTGATTTTTTTCAGAGTTTTATAGTTGTATATTTTACATTTAAGCCCATGCTCCATTTTCAATTAATTTTTCTATAAGATACAAAATGTTAGATCAATGGTTTTGGGGTTTATTTTTGTTTTGTTTTGTGTTTTTGGCAATAGATGTCCAATTGCTTCAGCACCGTTTATTATAAAAGGCTATCTTTCTCCCATTTAATTGATTTTGTCTCTTTGTCAAAAATCAGTTGGGCATTTTTGTAGGGGTCTATTTCAGAGTTCTCTAACCTGATCCATTTATTTGTTGGTCCCACTGTCAATACCACACAGTCTTAATTACTAGCTATATTGCTGTGTAGTCTTGATTGTTTTCACTTTATTTTTCTTTCTCAAAATTGTCGAGCTATTCTAGTTCTTTTGCCCTTTTACATAAATTTTTAAATAATCATGTTTATATCTATAAAAAGCTTTCTTAAGATTGTAATAGATTGTATTAAACATTTGTATTGGTTTGGAGGGTATTGACATCTTTACTTGAATCTTAAAATTCATTAACATATTATGTCTCCATTCATTTAGCAATTTGATTTCTTTCACCAGTTTTGTATAGTTTAAACCTACAAGTCCTGTACATGTTTTGATAAACTTTCAACTAAGTATTTCATTTTTGAGCTAATGTAAATTGTATTGTATTTTGAATTTCAACATCCATTTGTTCATTGTTAACATATAGAAATGCAGTTGATATTTGTATGTTTATCTTATATCCTATGACCTTGCTGAACTCAGTAGTTCCCAGACTTTTATTTTGAAGATTAGTTGGGATTTTCTACATGAGCAATCATGTCATCTACAAATAGAGAGACAGTTTTGTTACTTCCTTTCCAACATTTATGTCTTTTATTTGCTTTTCTTATCTTTATACTGGCCAGAACTTTCAGAATTATGTTGAATAAGAGTGGTAAGAGAGAATGTTTTTGCCTTGTTCCCAGTCTTAAAGGAAAATCATTTAGTCTTTCACCAATAAGTATAGTTTAAGTTGTAAGTTTTTAATAGATGCTTTTTATCAAATTGAGAAAGTTACCATTTGTTCTTGTTTTTTGAGTGTTTTTATCATGAATGCACATTGTATTTTCTCAAATGGTTTTACTGAATCAATAGTATAATCATGCAATTTTCTTTTTTTAGACAGTTAATATCATCATTTCATAAGTAGAGTTTTGAACATTGAATCAGCCTGAGTCCCAGTAATAAACCCATGTGACCATCATAACTCTTTTTATATATAGCTGAATTTTATTTGCTAATATTTTGTTAAAAGGTTTTGTGTTACAGATATTTTATATAGTTTACTTTTTTTGTTGTATACTCTTTGTCTAGTTTTGGTATCAGAGTAGTACTAGTTTTATATAATGAATTGGGATTCTTCTCTTCTGTTTTCTGGAAGAAGTTATGTAGTATTGATGTGATTTTTTCTTGAAACATTTGGTTGATTTCTTCAGTGAAACCTACGAGGTTTGAAGTTTTATTTTTAATGGAATTTTAAGTTGCAAAATAACTTTTCTTAATGATTATAGGGCTATTGAAATTATTTCATATTTGATGAATTGTATTGTTTATGATTTTGGAGGAATTCATTTATAAAATTGTATTTCATAAGGAATTTCACCTACTATATATCTAACTTATCAAATGTTTGTGTGTAAAGTTGTTTGTTATATTCCTATATTGTCTATTTGATGTCAGGAGGATCTGTATTATTTGTTTCATTCTTGATATCGTCATTGTCATCAATTTTTCTTTGTCAGTCTTGATAGAAGTTTCTCAATTTTAGTGTTTTTTAAAGAGCTATCTCTTTGTTTCATTGATTTTTTTCTATTGATTATGTATTTTGATTTTTATTGATTGCTGCTTGTACCTTTATTATTTTTTTCTTTTGATTGTTTCATGTTTATTTTGCTATTTTTCTAAATTCTTGAGGGAGAGCTTCGATTATTGATTTGAGTCATTTCCTATTTTCTAGTTAAGAATTTAATTTTCTAAATTCCCCTCTTAGATTGGCTTTAGCACTGCTTTTGCCACTAAATGTAGGATTCTAGGTTAGCAGTTTTTTTTTTTTCTTTCAGCACTTGAAAAATATTGTGCCACTTCCCTCTGGCCTCCATGGTTTTTAATGACAAATGCACCATCCTTCAAATTGCTTTCCCATCTAGTTTGGGTGGTGTTCCTCTTCCGCTGCTTTCCACATTTTTTATCTTTGGTTTTCGAAAGATGACTATAATGAGTCTTGATGTAGATTTCCTTGGGCTTATCCTTTTTGATCTTCTCTTGGGTTTTTGAATCCACAGATTCGTGTCTTTTGCCAAGTTTGTGAAGATTTTGGCCATTATTTCTTCAAGTACTTTTTTAGCCCCACCTTCTTTCTCTTCTTCTGGAACGCCAACAACATGCATATTAGCTCCTTTGTTAGAATCTCACAGGTCCTTGAGGCTTTGTTCATTTCTTTTTCTAACTTCTTGTTGTTCGTATTAGGTAATTTCATTGTCCTACTTTCATGTTCACTGATTCTTTGTCCTGCCACACTGCTGCTGAGTCCATGTACTGAAAATTTTGATTTTTTTTTTTTTAAGATGGAGTCTCGCTCTGTCGCCAGGCTGGAATGCAGTGGCACGATTTTGGCTCACTGCAACCTCCGACTCCCTGGTTCAAGCAATTCTTCTGCCTCAGCCTCCCAAGTAGCTGGGATTATAGGCACAAGTCACCACGCCCAGCTAATTTTATATTTTTAGTAGAAATGGGGTTTCACTATGTTGGCCAGGCTGGTCTTGATCTCCAGATCTAGTGATCCACTCACCTCAGCCTCCTAAAGTGCTGGGATTATAGGTGTGAGCCACTCCACCCAACCAAGTTTGATTTTTAAAAATATTTTGGTTTCTTCATTTCTAAAATTTCCATTTGTTTCTTCTTTATATCTCTTATGTCTTTACTGAGATTTTCTACTTCTTTGCTGAAACTGTTTTTTCATCTGTTTTAAAAACAGATGAAATATGTTTGCAATTGTGCATTGAAATATTTTTGTTGTAGATGCATTAAAATCTTTGCCAGATGATTCTACCACCCTGTCATCTTGGTGTTGGCATCTATTGATTATCTTTTTTCACTTAGTTTGAAGTCTTCCTGGTTTTTGGCATAATGCATGATTTTCTACTGAAACCTAAACATTTTAGATATTATGTTTTAAGAATCTGAGTCCTGTTTAAACTCTGTTCTAACCAACTTTCTCTGACACTGCTTTGGCAGAAAAAAGGGGAGGGTGACACCTCATTACTCATAGGTGGGAGCCATAGTTTAAATTCTCTACTCAGTCTCTTTGACATCCATGAGGAGGGCTGCTCATTACTGGTGGTAGGGATGAAAGTTCCAGCTCCCTAGCAGGCCTTCACTAATTCCTCGCTGGCTGAGATGGACTGGAGTGTCTTGTTACTATTCCCCACAGGCCATCTACTGACATCACAGGAGTGGCCTCTTTCCCACTGAGGAGTAGGAGAAGTCACACTTGACTCTCTGCTAGCTTTCCACTAATGCTGAAGAGAAAGGTGTTGGGGGAGGGGAGTTAGGCTTTTACAGCCCAACAGGGATTAAAATCCAAAGGTTTCTACTCAACTTTTTCTACTACTACCGTGGCAGCAGTGTTAGGCACCTCATTATAGCCTGGTGAGGGTGGAAATCTAGGATCCCCACTTGACCTCTGGGGAGCATGGGGTAACATTTCTTTCTGAGTTGTGTAGCTGGAGTGGAGCGGTTACTTAAACATTTTGTTTGATACGTTGTTCCTTCCTGTTCCTTTGGTTCAAAAGCAGGGTTTATTGGGGCTTTTTATGTCTGTGCCCATTGGCATATTCAGGTTGCTGGTTTCTTCAGTTCCAAGTCTGAGATTTATGAGGCAAAAAGAAAACTCAAGGAACTTACCATCATGTCATTCCTTAGCTCTTGAGATACATAATTGATTTACTTTCTTCTTTCCATTAGCCAAAATCTTCTTGTGTTTATTTCACATACAGTATTGAGGGTTTTTAGTTGTACTTAGTAGCAGATATGGGGGGAAGTGTATCTAATCCGTCTTCCCAGAAGTAGAAGTTTATCCTTCATTCTTTTCTGATTTTCCTACAGGACATTTCCTTTTTGGAAATGGGTCCCATCATCTCTTCAAACTTAACTTGGCCATTTATAGAAATACAAAGAGGCCCATGCCTTGACCCTCAACTGAGCCATGCTCTGGGTTATGGGGAGAAGATTACAAGAATAATATGTTAGTCTGGGTACTCTGAGTCCTTTCTCTTACGTGTGATCCAGGGAGACAGACAACCTTCAAAATATAAATGGCTGTGTGGGATCTAAGGGGATGTTCTAGGATAACTCACAGGGTACCCCCTGCCCATCTTATGCCCTAACTGTAAAATGCTGTTAGTCTAAGAGGGGCATGGAGTCCACCCAGCAGAAATGAAGGGATTTCTGTGAATGGTGACAGGGGTGACTAAGCAGTACACTGCATAGATGTAGTCCATCTCACATAGTCCACCAAACACACACACACACACACATATATATTATGTTTATCCTCTTACTTTACCACCATTATCATTCTTTGAATGTCATGCTTAGAATATCAGTGTCTTAGCAGGTCTCCTTATTCCCCTTGTCAGATCTCCAAACTGTCATTCCCCTGTTGTAAAACTTTTCATGGCTTTCTGTTGCCTACTGCAATTAATGCAAACCTCTCTGCTTGTTCCTTTACAGTGTGGTTTTATTCTGCCTCGTTACACTTAATTTCTTTCATCCACTAAACCACAGTGAACCTACTTTCTCCCATTCTTCTACCTAAGTGCATCTTCATTCCACTATGTTTGCTCATTTTTTCCTTCTCTTTCCCACTTCTAAAAAGAAGCAAGCCTGGCATTTCTTCCTTTCTTATTCTTAAGCATTAAATCCTATTCCACCTTTAAATCCAAAGTAGTAACCGTTTTCTCCATGAATATACTTCCTTCACGTACCCTAGTTCAAGCAGGCACTAAATTTGACACAAAACAATTCACAAATGGAGAATAGTACAGAGAAAATTTTATCAAGAAGGACCTATGAATGTAGTTTCTCTCTGTCTCTCTCTCTCTTTCATGGCCTTACCAACTAATTCATCTGTCCATGTGGTTTTTCCAGCATGCAGTTTCAGGATAGTCACCCTCTTACATGGTTGCTCAGAGGTCCAAGAGACAATGTTCAAGTACAACACATCACTTCTGCCATATGCTGTTGGCCAAAACAGTCACATGCCCTCTCAGATTCAACAGGGTGGACTGTAGACCTTAACACTTATGGGGAGAATGACAATTAATTTCAGCCAGGTTTTAAAACTATTGCCAGTGCTCTAAATCACTGCCTGAAGCCAACCTATTTCCCTCTCCCTAACTCCATCTTAGGACAGACAATCTGCCAGAATTAAGAAAATTTATTGCCAAACTTCCTATTAAAATGTCAATTATTTCCACACTGGGATCTTCCTAAAACTTGACTTTTCAATTTCCATAACAGTATGACATCCTTGGTACAAATTTGCTTGTAATCAAATTCTGATCTTCTCTTCTCCACTCAGTCGCTTCAGCTCTCCTCCCACTACCAAACTTATCTTTTGACTCTACATCTTACCCTTTCTTTGTATGCATTCTGGAGGCACAGTTCTTTCCAATGGAAACGTCTGTAACTCCAACCTTTTCTTCCAAAAATCTGCTGACAACTCCCCAGTAAAATGCTGCCCTCAGAACTTGAAACAAAGCTATCATTTGACCCAGCAAACCTATTATTGGGTATCCATCCAAAGGAAAATAAATCATTCTACCAAAAAGAGACCTGTATTCATATCTTCATCACTACGCTATTCACAACAACAAGATATGGAATCAATGTAGGGGCCCATCAATGGTAGATTGAATAAAGAAAATGTGGTACACATACACCATGGAATACTATACCTATTAACAAAAGAGAATAAAATTATGTCCTTTGCAGCAACATGGATGCAGCTGGAGGCCATAATCCTAAGCAAATTAGTGCAATAACAGAAAACCAAATACTGCATGTTCTCACTTATAGGCAGGAGCTAAACATTGAGTACACATAGACATATACATGAGAATAATAGACACTATAGATTATGTAGTAGTCAGGTTTAACACTGCTGATGAAGACATAATTGAGACTGGGTAAATTATAAAGAAAAAAAGGTTTAAGGACTTATAGTTCCACATGGCTTGGGAGGCCTCACAATCATGGTGGAAGTCAAGGAGGAGCGAGTCATGTCTTACATATATGACAGCCAGCAAAGAGAGAGCTTGACAGGGGAACTCCCATTTTTGAAACCATCAGATCTCATGAGACATATTCACTATCACAAGAACAGCATGGGAAAGACCTACTCCCATGATTCAATTACCTCCCACCAGGTTCCTCCCACAACATGTGGGAATTCAAGATGAGATTTGGGTGGGGATGCAGCCAAACAGTATTATTCCACCCCAAGCCCCTCCCAAGTCTCATGTCCTTATATTTCAAAACTAAGGATGCCTTCCAAACAGTTCCCCAAAATCTTAACCCATTTCAGCATCAACTCAAAAGTCCACAGTCCAAAGTCTCATCCAAGACAAGGCAAGTTCCTTCTACCTATGACCCTATCAAATCAAAAGCAAGTTAGTTACTTCCTAGATACAATGGAGGTATAGGCATTGGGTTATTCCGAATACAGTCATTCCAAATAGGAATAATTGATCAAAACAAAGGAACTACAGGCCCATACAAGTCTGAAATCCAGCAGGGCAGTCAAAGCTTAAAGCTCCAAAATTATCTCCTTTGATTCCATGTCCTACATCCAGGTCATGCTGATGCAGAAGGTGCAATCTCACAGTCTTGGGCAGCTCCATCCCTGTGGCTTTGCAGAGTACAGCCTCCCTCCTGGCTACTTTCATGGGCTGGTGTTGAGTGTCTGTGCCTTTTTCAGGTGCAAAGTGCAAGCTGTCAGTGCAAGCTGTCTGCCATTCTGGGGTCTGAAGGACAGTGGTCCTCTTCTCACAGCTCCACCAGGTGGTGCCCCAGTAGGGACTCTATGTGGGGGCTCTGACCCCACATTTCCCATCCGTACTGCCCTAGCAGAGGTTTTCCATAAGGGCCCTGCTCCTGCAGCAAACTTCTGCCTGGACACCCAGGTGTTTCCACACATCTGAAATCTAGGCAGATTGTTGACTTCTGTGCACTCACAGGTTCAACACCACATGGAACCTGCCATGGCTTGGGGCTTGCACCCTCTGAAGCGATGGCCCAAGCTCTACATCGGCCCCTTTGGGCCATGGCTAGAGTGGCTGAGATGCAAGGCACCAAGTCCCTACACTGCACACAGCATGGGGACCCTGGGCACAGCCAGTGAAACCACTTTTTCCTCCTAGGCCTCTAAGCCTGTGATGGGAGGGGCTACTGTAAAGACCTCTGACATGCTGTGGAGATGTTTTCCCCATTGTCTTGGAGATTAACATTTGGTTCATTGTTACCTATGCAAATTACTGCAGCTGGCTTGAATTTCTCCTCAGAAAATGGGATTTTCTTTTCTATCACATTGTCAGGCTGCAAGTTTTCCAAATTTCTATGCTCTGCTTCCCCTATAAAACTGAATGCCTTTAACAGTGCAAGATCACCTCTTCAATGCTTTGCTGCTTAGAAATTTCTTCCTCCAGATACCCCAAATCATCTCTCTCAAGTTCAAAATTCCACAGATCTCTTGGGCAGGGGTAAAATGTCACCAGTCCCTTTGCTAAAACATAACAAGAGTCACCTTTGCTCCAGTTCTCAACAGGTTTCTCATCTCCATTTGAGGCCCCCTCTGGCTGGATTTCATTGTTCATATCATTATCAGCATTTTGATCAAAGCCATTCAACAAGTCTCTTGGGAGTTTTAAACTTTCCCACATTTTTCTATCTTCTTCTGAGCCCTCCAAACTGTTCCAACCTCTGCCTGTTACCCTGGTTCCAAAGTTGCTTCCACATTTTCAGTGTCTTTTTGGCAATTTCTCTCTCTACTGGTACCAATTTGCCATATTAGTCTGTTTTTGCACTGCTGATAAAGACATACCCAAGACTGAGCAATTTACAAAAAAAAAAAAAAAAGAGAGAGAGAGAGAGAGAGGTTTATTGGACTTACATGTGGCTGGGGAGACCTCACAATCATGGCAGAACGTGAGAGGCACATTTCACACGGGGCAGACAAGAGAAGAGAGCTTGTACAGGGAAACTCCCATTTTCAAAACCATCAGACCTAGTGAGACTTATTCAATATCATGAGAACAGTATGAAAAACACCTGCCCCCATGATTCAATTACCTTTCACCAGGTCTCTCCCACAACATGTGGGAATTCAAGATGAGATTTGGGTGGGGACACAGCCAAACCATATCAGACTACTAGAGAGGAGAGGGAGTGTGGCATGGGTTGAAAAGCTACCTGTTGGGTACTATGCTTACTACCTAGGTGAAGAAATCCATACCCCAACCTCAGCATCACACAAAATTCCCATGTAACAAATCTGCACATGTATGCCCTGTATCTAAAATAAAAGTCAAAATTAAAATGTATTCCCCTCACTCCTTCTTTCAGTAGAACCCATGTCTGCTATTTTGCTATTCTTGCACACCAGAAAAGGAACAGGCATTCTTCCAACTCCCCACTGCTTCTTGACGTTATTCTTCCACTACCATGTAAATCTTTCTTTTTTGAGACTAATGCCAACTAGGTCTGGCTAGCTGCCCCCTTACTCAGTGCTCTCATTCAACAATATTCAAATTAATTTTATCAACAAAACCAAGTCTTCCTGCCATTCCATGATCCAAAAATGTTTTAGCCTCACAATTATGACTCTCCTGTCCTTTGATGGCCTTTGCCACCATTTAACTTCAATACTCCTTTTCTAGAGCCACCCCTTTTCTAGACTACCCCTTTGTCCTATAGACAACATCATGTACACCAATTTTCAAGTGGAATATTTTTGCAATCTTTGAGCAATTCCTCTTTTTATCCCTTTTTCTATTTCTAATCTCTCTGCCTCTGGCGACTAACCTATAATATTCCTTCTCTTACTAAAACACTTCTTCAGTGATCAATTACAAATACTAGTTTTATTAAATGTGTCCTCCAAAACACCAATGAATTCTAGTGTATAAATCCAGCAGACTCTTTTTTGTCCTTTCTGTAATAGGTGACACAGAATTACCTCTTCCCAAATTCTCCTCTGAGACTGATTTCCTCAGAAGGGCCATCCTGGATCATCTATGACAATTCCATTCTGTCTGTCCATCACATCCTTGCTGTTGGTGTTGCTTATAGCTCACTGCTCCTTTTATTCTTCTCTGTCTACATAGACTCCCCAGATAATTCCTTCTATTTCCTTGGTTACAGCTATTGTTTGCACATGGATGATCTTCAAACTTTAATCTCTTGCTACAACTCTTCCCTGAACTCTGGAATGTCATTTGCAACAACTTGTTGCACTTTCCCAATTGGATATCTTTTAAGTATCTCTACCTTAGCACACATAGCAGCCCTCTCTACCACCATACTTCTTCCACACTCTCAGGTTGGATATATTACTAAAACATAATTTGCATGCAAAAAAAGAATGGTGGTGATTAATTTTAAAAAAAGTAAACAAATGCAAAAATTTTAATCCATGTGCTGCTAATTTGTCCCAGGCAGGCAGAGTATAGGGTAGATGCTTATTATCAAGTTCAGGATAGATGCTTATTATCAAGGCCAGTATCTCCAGGGGTAGGTAATTCTTTCAGCTGCTGCTCTATCTTACTGGAAGTGCTCTTCAAGAATATTGCCTTTTTCTTATTTTAAATTCCACAGACAACTTTCTGATCCATAATTATATCCTCCTTGAACAAACAGATGTGTTATTCTGACTGAGATGTAGCCATTGTGTACCCATAAATTGGCAATCCAGTTGGTAAATGATTCTCTTGTCAGTTAGCTTAGTGTGAGTCAGTCCTCCGGAGTTGATGAACTCTGGGTGAACTGCTAAGATCAAGTATCTGAATCTGCAAAACTAAAGATCAGACTCTGGACTGTAGTAACTGAAAATGAACCATAAACTTCAGAGGTAAGGCCCAGATAAAGAGGTCAGAAGACCTTCTTGTAATATATTTTAAACGATGCACACTTTGTCTTCTATGTCTTTGTCCCATAGAGTACATATCACAGTGCAAAGTATCAAAAAGTTGAATACTTGCCTGTTACTCTGACCTCAGATCTTCAATGGAGTATTCAAAAGAACAATATTAAATGTGCTCAGTCTCTCAATCCTGTGGGTAACCCTCCATATAGGCACCAAGGAAGGAGAGCTAAGCAGAATCCTGGCACAATTAAGGCCTGAAGAATATCTCAGTTTATAGTGTTGCTACTCAGTTATTTCCTTTTATATAATCCCTTATATAATCATATATTAGTTTATAGATTTAGGGCTTGGAGACTATCTCAGTTTATAATGTTACTACTTAGGCATTTCCCTTTATATAATCCTCTCTATATAATCATGTCAGGTCATAGAATGAGTGCCTAAGTAAAATCTTACCACTCAGTTATTTTATATATATATATAACTATATCTTACTTCATAATCTGAGGAATGCCTAGAGTAGACATGGTACAGAGCATAAATTAAGGAATAAGCAGCTTATAGTTGGAGGAATGTCTGGAGCAGACACAGTGCAGAGCACGATTTAAGGGAAAAACAGTTATACCAGGACAAGAACCCATGGCCCAGGCAGTAGCATTCAGTATCGTAAAGATACCCACTGTATGGCAGCCTTGGGGCAAGAGCCACTCCTCCTGATAAAGGAGTTGTAGGACCTTGTTCCAGTTCTTGTGGAGGGCTGCCCTCAGACCAGCAATCCCTCGAGCATCCGAAGGCTCAAAATCCCTCTGGATAATTGCACCTTAGTGACTGTGAACTTTATCAGCTCTTGTTACTGTACTGCTCAAAGAGCACCTTCCTATAGAACTCATTGGAAGCTGCCAGCAGGTGGCGATAACCCTGACAGTTCTGTCATTACTGTGTGACTTAAAGCATCCTCCTATAAATCTTAGAAGTAGCTTGCCCATAGATAGAGGTATTGCATACTGCACCCTCTTCACTGCGCATGGCCCACCTCTGTGCCTCGGTTATCTAATGGGGGTGGACCCCTTACTGCACACCCCTTGCCCTGATGACCTAATGGGAATCGACCCCTTGCTGCATACTGTCCACCTTCTAGCCTAGGTGACCTAATGGGGGTGGACCCCTTGTTTTATTGCTTACGACCCTACCACTATCCTTAGAGATGATTTCACTTACTGCCCTGCCCCCTAACCTATACACAAGAAATACACATACTTCTGGACATTTGGGGCCTCACCTGACTCCACTCATAGGTGGCGTGGCCCCTCGAGCCTAGCTGCATTTTCCTTGTACTTCTGTGTCCTGTCTCTTTGTTTCTCAGATCCTGTGCCTCAGCACACCCCAAGACCCTGTGGGGCCCTCAGCCCTTCAAATCCCACAAAGCCTCCGTGGTGTGGAAGAATAGAAATTATAGAACAACAATAAAATAGCTAACGGAGTGGCAAAATCCTTAGCCTCGAGAATGGCATACTTTGTATGCTTTGCCTATTCTTCCAATATCCTATAAACTGCATCTTATAATGCCCATGTTATTGCTGAGGAACACACAACAAACAGGGTTTAAATAACTTGCCCAGGGTATACAAATATCAAGTAGCAGAGATGGGCTCAAAGCTAAGGTTTTTTTTGACTGCAAAGCGAATGCTGTTAAGCACAGTGAAGGTTTGCTGTTTTGCTGTTAACTCTTCAAACCAGAGGAAACAGTATGAAAGTTAAGCTATCAAAGTTTACATGAAGCTGAGGTTCAATTTCACTATCTTTAACTGCAAATAGTCATTCTTAATATAGGCTAAAAGGATGCTTTAATTTCTTTGGGACTTCAGAAAGGGATATTTAGAAGAATATAACATTAAAAGGAAAAAGAACAAATGCAAGTAACATAATTGTCTTTCCATTTAAGATAGTTTTGAAAAACAACCTCTTATCCTCTATTCATTTTGCTCTATGCCACCTTTTACTGAGTAGTGGTGAATTTTCAAAATTTTCTGATTATGTCAACAGTAGAAAATGAAATGTCCACTGTGACCCACACCACAAATACAGGCAAATGTATGTATATGCATTGTGTTGTGTGAGTATGTGTGTGTGTGTGAAATTAAAACCACAAATACTGAGTTTGTGGACTCTGATCTATTCTATTTCATTTGGTTAGAGTGTCAGTCATAACCCATCATACTGGTTTCATGACACTTTCATGAATTGAGACCTACAGTTTGAAGAGTCTTGGGATATGAGAGGAATGTTTTAGAAGTCAGAATGCCACATTCTTTACTAGCTCCACTTTTGAATGTGAATATTTTGTTCTCAGCTGTAAACCAAGGTGATGGATTTGGATTATTTCCAAGGTTTCTATCAGTTTTAGTCTGTCTTCATGAATTTCCGCCTTCACACAGTTGTGATTTCTCCCTTTCAGGTAACCAGGAAAGGCAGTGCATTTTTTCCCCTCTTTGAAGTACCAACAGCTTCTACTTGCCTCCCCAATCCCTGTCCCCCCGCCCACTTCATTCCCAAAGAGTTGCAGTTCTGTCAGCTGCTCATCCCAGGGGGCTGACTCAATCCACAGCTGCTGTTAGAACTGTCAGTCCCAGCAGCCATGCTGACTGGGGATGTCAGTCCTCAGGGTCCAGCCCAAGGCAATATAACCTTGCAGGATTAAGCAAGTAAGCACAGTGTTAACATTAACATGGATTTCTAGTGACATCTGTTTTGTCTGTAATGCCCCATCCTATCAGACTTCTAAGCCATAATAGATCTACTTTTTGTATTTGGAAATGGAAGATCTGAACACATTTTGGGGAAACATTCTAAAATCTCCCGAAGAAAGAAAATAAACCTTTCAGATCATTAAAATAGGAGAGGGAATCAAAATGGATATTTTGAATCGTAGAGAGAAAAGCGTCTCTGACTTTAATCCCTAAGTGATTTCAAAAATCAAAAGGTGCTCAAAGCTTTAGGATAAATTCTTAAGTTAGGAAGATAATTGTCTGCATTGTTTCTATGTATGTACTAAGACATATACACACATATATACATACATACCTGCCCACAGAAAACTCTACTCAAGCTGATGTGAAGAAGTGAGGATTCCCAAATGGCAAGGTCTGCGAAGTATATCTAATTAAAGAGTTAATACGACTGACACATATCTTAAAGGCTGCAAGAAATCTGCATTTTCTACCCATAAGTTTCTCTTACAGAACACTGACCTCAGCACACAACCAGAAAACCCAACACAGGACAATTATGCACTTACCTTTTCCACTGGGGGGGGAAAAATGTAATGCTTTAAGCATGCTCCCATTTCTTTATACACTGTTTTCACTGTAGCACAGATACTCTTTTTTTTTTTTTTTTAACAAACCTGGGAAAAGCAGGTGATATATGCTAATAGAATCTACAAAGAATTATTAGCATGATTACCTCCATAGATTAAAAATTAAATGAGAAAAAATTACAGCTAACATTTTTAACACAGAACACTAGTATGAGAAGCACACATTAAGGTAGCATGAAGTCTTTTACAATACAAAATTAGCTCACATTCCTATTGGCCATTAAATATCAAATATTGATCAGGATTCGTCTACCTTTAACACTGTAGTTTTTACAGTCTTCACCTTAAAAAAACAACTGAGTTAGTTCAGTGTGTTTTACAGTACTTCCCAGTCTGTATATTATTTGTTAAAGTTTGGCAAAATTTGTGAGTATTAACACTGTAATAACACAGAAGCCATAATATCATGTTTCAGTTTTATTGAGTCTTTTTCAGTTTTAATTGTCCATGGTAAGTACAGTTCTAGTGACCACAATTATGAAGCTCTGCTGTTACTAAAAATAGCAGATACAAAGTTGGCTGCCATGCCTTACACACACTAAGATACACACACGCACATACACACACACACACATGCAGACACACAAGATTTTGCATATTCCTACATGCAAACAATACTATGCTATTATAGGAAATGTACTTTCCTTTTATTAAAAATACAATTACCCACAATTAGTCTGGATTTTGTTAAGCTACCACTGATTTAGATAAACCTGAGAAAGCTCAAAATATCAAGTAACACTGTTTCCATACCGCTCATTCATCAGCACCATCACTCAAAAAGAAATCTGGTTCAATCATCTACATTAAATCACAGATAATATAAAAATAACATTTTTTGCAAAAGCACTAAAACATACTATAATTCAAATTCACAAATTTTGATATGTAACATATATTCACCTTCATATTAATTTGTGACAATGTGTGTAATACAATGTGTAACAGAATAAAAAAACTGTAACAAAATTCAGCAGCCAAATAATATACAATTATCACTATAAAACTTGGAATTTAAGTAAAATCAACAGCAGTGTTGAACTTGCTGGTAGTGTGTTACTTAAAAATTCCACCTTAAAAGAGTTAAGGTTTTCTTATCTCACCTTAAGAAGCAACACAAAAAATTAAGTAGAACTAAGCAGCAGTAGCTGATTGTACCAGCTGCCTTTTTCTTCCCATCTCCTTAAAGATTTTCCTTACATTCTAATGTTGTATATATAATGCCCATCCCACTCTACTGCTAAAACATAATAGATAACTTTAAATGTAAAATAAGACTTTTGTATTTGTAAAGGGAAGCTCTGACCATATTTAGGGACAATAAACTTCCTGAAAAGACAACAAAAACTTTTATTTAATATTTAAAATGTAGACAATACAGACCCCATTTGGCTAAGATATTTTATATGCACTATTGATCTTACAATAGTCTGACACCAAATTATGCCTATATAGAAAAAACTTAAATAAAAAGGCAAACATGCAAAAGCACTTCTAGGGAAAATTAATCACTTGATCATGAAACATTTTCACATTTTAGACCAAAAAGTGTGAAGACTTAAATATTCCAAGATACTGATATTTGAAAAGCACTGTAATATATAACTCTCACTTATGTATGCATCATATATTTTGTAAAATACACCAGTTTGACACATTAATATTATACATTGTAATAAATATAATTTACATTAGTATGTTGGATCTTTCATGAAAGTTTTTCAATCTGTACAACTGAAGGACTGTGAGTTTCTTCAATAAATACTTTTGCCATAGCTACAATTTGACCAGCAAAGTTTAAGCTTCAATAGATACTAACTAGTATTACAGCTTTAAAAATTGTCATTAGCCAAATTCCTGCTGCTATAAGCACTGACACTTACAGTATCCAAAGACAGTTTAGTGTCTTGTCTGAGTAGATTAAGACAATTTATAGGTGACAGGTCCACCTCATAATCTGTGAAATTTACAAGAATTTTTTAGCCAAGGAGTGCAATGAAGTCCCGGAAAATACAGTAGCAGATTTCACATGCTCCTGGCTGTCTAGTTTTCATGCTTTACCATATCCCCCAAGGCCTCAACAAATGGATGTCATCCAACCTTTTTAATCCATGCGTGGTCTTGAAAGGGTCAACAGTCTCACAGCTGGCTGAGTGGCAACATCATGGTTTTAATTCTGAATCCTGACTCGCATGCTATATTTCTTCTTAGTTTGTCTTTTTGTCATTTCAGTGTAAACACAAATTGATGTTCAAAGAGTCAAAGAAGCTGATTTGTAAGCAATAAAACACCTTGATTTGCCATTAAAATATTTTTGTGGTGTGAAATTTTGTTAGGTGAAAAGTTCTATAATTTTAGCTGTTTTTTTTATAAAATGCCAACACATTTCTGCCTTTACTATTGACATACTTCAATCATCATATAACCTGAATCAGTTTTTCAGCCAATAGAGATCACTGCTTCATCCTGTCCTTCTGTATGTTTTCACCATTTTCACACATCTTCCCAGAGGCTTCTTTTGGCCTGGAAGGAGTTGGCAAGATCATTCTTGTTACTATGTGGCATGCATTCACATGTCACCAATGTCCATATGTGATGTATGAAGCTAAAGAAGAAACACTTCGAAAAAAAACATGCCAAGTAGTAAACAAGCATTTCTAGTCACTGTTCACCTCCTCACTGGATCCACACTCACAAAGGTCTCTGAACTCTGAAACAATGTACTTAACACATACTCTAAATTAATCCAGCATCCTGAGACCTAAAAGAAATAAAACTGAAGTAAATGGTGAAGAAACATTATATGAATGTGTACCATTAGGCTACAAGTTCAAGTCTGCTACAGGTCCTGTAATTTCCATCTTAGTCAGTTTAATGATATTGATCTTGTTTAACAAGGTCAATGCAGTAATGACATATTTTAGGTTTTATCTTGTATGATTCCAAAACAGATGTTATATGAGCCTGATGAACTCAGAACTTTGCTAACTCTCTCTCTCCTCAAAATGAGGAGGTGCAGGTTTCTTCTTGATTTAGTTTCTATAATCCTATGCATTAAAACTGAATATGTAAAAATAATCACTGTTTAGGAAGGCTAAATATAGCATTCCTTCATTGATCTTAGTGGCCAGAGGTTGGGTAAAGTGAAGCTACTATGAAGGTCTCAGAAATCCTCAACCTATATAGGCATTTGAAATCAAGACCTGAATTTCCTGTCATTATGTTTCACAGGGCACTAAGGTTCTTTCTTGCCTTAACATACAGCCCCATGTTGCTCGACTTGTAAAGTACTTTCAAACAAGTTGTTCCACCATCAGTTGCAAACTCTGATGTTGACTTTATGGAGGCTACCTTTCAAAACTAAAAATCCCTTTGACACTGGGATTGTCAATTGCATTATCTCACCTTATTATTCTCATTATATAGAATCTGACCATTTCAAGGGCTAGACATGAAGTAATTCAATATTAAGTAAAAGACATTAACACTGTTGAAGCATTTTACCAATTTTTCATTAACATGTGGAAGAGAACAAATGTAATAAAAAAACACTGAACAATAGTCTTCTATTTGTAGTTTGATTAGTACTTTACTTTTCAGTGCTATGGTATCTAGGTACTTAAATTTAATTCTCTATATTTTCCTCTCCACATATATGTTTTTTCTTTAAATATTAAGATGTAAGGTTTATCAAAAGATTATAGCTTCCCATTCTGTCAATGTAACCTATACAAATTCTGCCTATTTCTTATTTTCATATGGAATTTTCTGTTTTCAAACACTTACAGGAAGCAAAAAGAACCTTCTCCACCATGATTTTAATTTAAACTAAAGCCCTCATTTAAAAATGTCTTCTGCCCATCCCAGTTGCTTCACACATTTGAGAATATACTTGGAGGCTATGCATTGTGGATGACTGTCAACTGCTCCTTTTCTGAAATACTGTCCTCCTGCCCAATATCCTTTAACTTACTAACAGTTATTTGACTTTACTCAAACCTTTGTCTGTAATTTATTTGCAATTCTTAAAATTTGTTTTTACAGATGTGAGTGAAGGCTTGTCCTGGAACAAAACAAAGTCCTCAGGCATTGCACAGCAGTGCTGCAAGTAAATGCTCTTTATCACATGATGCCTAAGAGAGTTCATGGTGTTTACAAGGAAAATACACGCACTTTAATTATTTTGAATGCATTTTACCAGTACAATACTATACGCAGGCTTTCCCCATCATTTAGCACCCAATATATAATGAGACCTTTTTCAGAAGTAGCTGGAAAACAATCATTTTTCAGGTTTTTAAATTCATTAACTTTACTTTTTTATTCAATTCCCTAAAAACACTCAGTCAACTATCATCTATGCTTATAAGATACTGAAAAAGACACCCTGCTCAGAGATCCATTGATCTGATACTGGATGAACTGAGTTTATTGTTTTGTTATACTATGCTAAATGTCTTTGAGAATGTAGATTTTCATTTTATTCCTACTGTGAATTTTTAAAAACAATAAAAGCTAGATAAACCACAAACTCAAATTGCAGGGGGCTAGTTTTCTTAGGGAAATTACTAACATCAAAATAGCCCTCATACTCATGTGCCTCACACTTTAAACAGAAAAGCTTGTAAATTTTAAATGCAAAAGAGAAAGTAAATATTTAACTAGCTAGTGTTGTTTTATTATGCATACTTCTAGTCAGAAAGAAGGGAGACTTTGAAAGCAAACCCAAACAAGCTAAGTGTGGATGTGGGCACTTCTATTTTTTTTTAACTCACTATTTTCTTGGTTTGATTTTTTTCCCCTAAACTTACTAGAAAGTTAAAGGTGGGAGAAGCAGTTGGTTCTTTAAGCATCCTACCATATTACAACAGTGAGGTGTCTGGAGATTCTTGTGCCTTCACAAGCTTGTATCTCCATTCTGCTTGAATTCTGATAAAATATTGAGGGTCATGTCTTCACTCTTGGATTGCAAATTTGCCTCACTTCTTCTAGAAGCTTTCCTTGTGGCTCGGGAGAGTCTCCTTCTGAAAGTATCTCCCGCCAAGAAATAGAGAATGGGGTCCACACAACTGTTGAGACTTGCTAGACCTCTTGTCACCTGATACGTGGCATAAACCCTGTCATTGAAAGCACACATTGCTGGGGTCTGAAAATCAAGCCGGGCCCTCAAGTTCATCGTTTTCATCACATGGAAAGGGATGTAAGACACAGCAAAAACAGTCAGTACAATGATCACCAGGTAAATCGATTTCCTCCTCAGAGGAGAGTTGTCCAGATCTTTGTAAATCAAAGCTCTCACAATTAATCCGTAACAGCCCAGAATCAGCACCAAGGGGATACAGAACATGGCCACGGTCGTGCACATGCTGTAGATGAAATAACTTCGCAGGTACTCGTCTGAGGTGGTGTCGTAACAGGTGATGGTTTTGTTTTTGCGGACCCCGGTACCTGAGTAGAAGAGGATGGGAGAGATCGCCACCACCACGATGAGCCACACCAGCACGCTGATATAGACCGCGTTCTTCTTTTTGAGCCGGCCCAGGGACTTGAGGGGGTACACCACACCGCTGTACCGGTGGGCACTGATGCACGTCAGAAACAAGATGCTGCCATAGAGGTTCACATGGAAGATGAACCTCTGCAGTTTACACATGACATCCCCGAAGATCCAGTCTGTTTTATTGAAGTAGTAGAAGATCAGGGCTGGCAGAGTCAGCACGTACAAGAAGTCGGCCAGAGCCAAGTTGAACATGTACACGGAGATGCCGCTCCAGGGCTTCATGTGGAAGACGAACATCCAGATGGCCACGCTGTTGCCCAGGAAGCCGATGATGAACACCAAGATGTAGACGGTTGGCAGGTAGTAAAACTGAAAGCCTGTCTTGGTTAGGGCGCATTTGAAAGGCGAGGTGACGGCGGCGGTGGAGGCGACCGTGCTGTTCCCCCAGGATGAACCCGGACCGGCCAAGAAGGCAGCGTCCGTCCCGTTGGGGACAGCCGGCCACAGCACCTCGGTCATTCTGTCCTCCTCGACTTAGGCGGCGGCTCCGAGGGGCAAGCGGCGGCAAGAGGGCAGCGGCGGCCAGGGACGCAGCAAGCATCGGAAAACCCAGCGAGAGGAAGGGAGCGGGCTCGCGGGATCCCCGCGGGAGGGGGCGCGCGGGCGCTTGCCCACACTGGCTCCAGCCCCGTGTTCGCAGCGGGCCATGAAATCCGCCCCGGACCGCCACCGAACTGGCTGTCGGGCAGGCCAGCAACTTCCCCGTCCGCTGGCAACGCCGAGGTTACACAACAGGGCGCGCAGGGCACCGCCGCGGATAACTTTCCGACTGCGCTTTCCTGTGGGGCCGCGGGTTCGCGCTGCAGAGCGCGCCAGAGGCGCGGCTAGGTCACGCGAAACTCGCCCTGCCGGGTTCTAGCCTGGGGAGAGTGCTCCCCAGCCTCCTCTGCTCAAAGATCAACTTCATTAGGGCATCTTTCTCCTCCCTACCTTAGAAAGGTGCAGCTCAGCTTCGGGTCGTCTAACCGCTTCCTCTGCCCACCCCGAGATCAGCCCCTGGCAGCCATAGGAGCGCGCGTGGCAGCAGACTCGTGCGCCTCTGGAGCGCGTCCCATTCGGCGTCCGCGCAGTTCAGGGAGCCTTTCCCCAGGCCCTGCTCCGTCCGGAGTGCGGAGGGGTTAGGCGGGAGAGCTCTGCTCTCGTGAGGGTGGGCGGAGTTTGGGCACCGGGGCGAGTCCGCGCTCCGCGGGGAGGCGAGGGGCGTGCCTCCGCCGAGTTCCCCCAGCAGCCAGCCGGCGTCCCCCAGGGCGCACCGGGAAGCAGAAGACGTCTTCTGGGGAGCAGGTCTCCGCCGAGGCCGAGTGAGTTCAGCCTCTGCCAGCACGCTGCTACCGGAGTCGGGGGCGAGGGTGAGGGGTGCGCTCAGTCAAAGGTGGCTGGCGATTGGCCTGCGAGCGCTCCTTCTCTCTTCCGCCAAAGTGAAGTTGCTGACACACAGGAAACCCTTCCGACCGCTCAGAGCCTTCTGCCTACAACCCCAGAGCCGACCAGTCCGTGGCAGAAGTCTCTAGGGCCCCCGAGAACCACGCCAGGTGTTTTCAAGCTCCAAGCAGGCAGCAGTCCCCAGCTGGGAACGCCCTGGCATTGCAGAGCGCCCCGCTTCGCCGGGACCGGATTTTTGGCACATGCAAGAACCTGCTATTCCAATAGGGCGCGAGCCTCCAAAGGAGTGAGGGTTGGGAGAAGGGTGGAGGAATCTGTTTCGCCCTTCTTATCTGTTTTTTTTTTTTTTAATTCTAGTGCTGTTTTTTCTTATTACCCAAATGCTAATAAACTTACATCGTTAGTAACATCAACGTGAGAATTTCCAAAATGGCCTTGTAAAATTACTAGACCACATTACACGTTGCTTCAGCGCAATTTGTCATCGAGGATATCACCTACCAGACAAGACAAATTCCCAAAATCCTCCTGTCAGTACATTTAAAGATCAGAAGCTACAATGAAAAAAAAAATTCAAAATTCATCCTTTTGAAAGTAATTTGAATAATAAATGTAATACATTTATATTGATAGACGTAAAAGATGGTTATAATTCCAAAGTGACTAAGGTATGGTTTTGGTGTTGGGGGAGGGGTGGGATTTCCATTTCTATTTCTTTAAGTTAAAGTGATTAGTTACAATTACCTCTAGTATCTTAAAAATACAGTCTGGGGACTTCCTTAATTACTACATTTATTGACAAACTCATTTTCTTGCCTTGAATGTAAGTTTTAAGCAATGCACTTCAAAAATGTATTTGAACAAGTTTAATTGGAAACTGAATGAAATATTAGCTGTTGAGGAATATAAATGGAACCACACAGGAATGGAATCGAGCACTTCTTGACACGTTACTAGACGACACATTAACAAAAGCTTTTCTCTTAGGGGAAAAAGAATCCAAAAAGAAAATATCTATAAAATATATACTATCAAGATTTCTTTCTTGATGTTACATGATAGTGTGCCCTTAAAAAGTAATGGAAAACCATGAGCTCCTGGCTTTGATACCACGAAGGAAAATAGCCGCCACAAGATTCAGGTGGTTCTTTAAAGGAACACATATAGGAGGGAGCATATCTTAGCACATGGCCTGAATACACTAGTGTTTTAAATTGTAGTCAATTGAACAGCATAAAAATTAATGAGAAAACTAGAGTAAATAATTTAAGTAAAGAGTGTGAAGGAGGCTGTCTCGAAAAGTCTTATTGTGTGTGTTTCCTTCCAGTGTCCTAATTATATGGTTTCAAAATTCTGAGCCTTAACATAAAACATTTGTGTATTTTTTTTATTAATGTGGTACTAGCTGGGATGATAGTCTATTAACAGAGAAAAGAAAGTAAAGAAAACCTTTGAGAGTTCCAGAGGTACTCAATAGGTCTTAAGTCCTCACTTCTTCGCATTTTTGATTTGCAACCTAGGCAATATGTAACTTCACTCAGAAGTCCCTTGCAAATGCGTTAACTCATAATGTGTTTTGAAATGTACACTTAGTTCAAACACCATTAAGTACTTTCAGAAAACTGACACTTTACTAGGAATTAGAGGATAGTTGTTTTAAGTGCACCACAGACTTTTTAAAAAATAAATTTTGTAATCATTGCTTTTACTTTCAGCATATTTAACTACATAGTTATAACATGTTTTAAATCAAAATTTTGCCTTGTGGGAATAAGTTACATATATTCAGCAATTACTGATAACTTTCTATTTGTAAAACATTGAACTAGATTTAAGCTAGGAAAAAATCATCTAAGACTCAGTCATTATTTATTCACATTTGAATACCAATTATACATGCCTTAAAGATATGGAAAAAAATTGTTACATATTTGAGTGACATGCCTCAAACATTGCATGTTAATTTTTATATCAGTTTATTGTAAAAATTATTGGAATTTTTGCCATTACTTTTATTTATTTTTTTATTGCATTTTAGGTTTTGGGGTACATGTGCAGAACATGCAAGATAGTTGCATAGGTACACACGTGGCAGTGGGTTTTGCTGCCTTCCTCCCCTTCACCCACATACAAGCCCATTCAAAAATGGGCAAAAGATATGAACAGACACTTTACAAAAGTAGACATACATGAGGCCAACAAACATATGAAAAAATGCTCATCATCACTGATCATTAGAGAGATGCAAATCAAAACCACACTGAGATACGACCTCACGCCAGTTAGAATGGCAATCATTAAAAAATCTGGAGACAACAGATGCTGGAGAGGATGTGGAGAAATAGGAACACTTCTACACTGCTGGTGGGAGTGTAAATTAGTTCAACCATTGTGGAAGACAGTGTGGCAATGCCATTACTTTTAATGGCAGTCTTAGACTCAAAAAAAAATGCTGCCCTTTTTAGTGTAAGCACCTGACTTCAAGACATTTACAATTTAGTTGGAAATGCAAATAACATATAGCTAACCATAATAATAAGTTATAACAATAGCAGCAATAATAGGCCTTTTCTATATACTCGGCACTGTGTACATGCAAAAAGCATTCTCTCTTTTCATCCTTCAAAATATGGACGATGATATTTGACCATTGTATTCCCATTTTGTAAGTGATGAAACTAAGGTACAGGGAGATTAAGTAATTCACCTATGGTCAAACGGTAGACACTGAGATTTAAATGTAGGCCATCTGTCACTAAAGTCTATGCATTTAGCCACTATCCTATGGTGAAAAAAAACCAAGTACAGAGCACTGATGGAAACATTAACTTTTAGTGGCCAGTACAGATTGAGTTTAGAAAGGGTTACTCCCAGAAACCTTCCCTCAGGAGAGAAAATTCTAAGCCAGATATTGAAGTTATTGATAGTCGAAGAATATTTTGGAAGCTTCTCAAATATTCTTTCTCTACATAGGCTTTTAAAAAATAGCCAGCAATTTACATATAATCTGAGAGAGACGATCATTGGGACAACAGATCTGTGCAGTCTTAGACGCATAAACAAAAAGTTGCCTTTATTATGTTTACAACGATTTTTATCACCATGTTTAGAAAATCTTTTTCTTTAAGCCACAGAAAATCCAACAATCATTAAGAATGGGAAAATCATTGGAAAAAATCCAATTAAGGGCCACAGGCAGAAAAAGGAAAAAAACTTCTCATAAGCATAAAATATGAAATCTCCCATCTTAGTAGAGACCAAAAAAAAAAAAAAAAAAAGAAAAAAAACATCAGATTTGACTGAATAAATACCATACCACAAATGCTAAACCTAATTCTGGTAGCAATGTAAAGGAGGTGGGGAGCTGATCGGCAAGACAGCTGTTTCGATTTACAGAAAAGAGACAATGAGACCCTGATTTATGAGATAAAGGATCATTTAGGATATCTCTCTAAATTGAACTTCTGAGATGCACTTTAGGAAAGGGAGAAGATCCTTTCCTTCCCCATGAAGAAAATAGGAGAAAGAAATAGGAGAAGTCTGTGGAATTCCCAGCTGATATCCTCCAATAAAGTAGGAGAAGGAGAAGGCTAAGATAGAGCAGAACTAGAAAGAGAATATACAGAGAAAAAATTAGAATTGTCCTGTGCCAAGGAGGGCCCAGCTGTTCCTATAAATTATACACTTGTCATGGATCCAATCAGTAGGCTTCCTGAAATCTATTTCATTAAGAATCACAGCAGGGGTATAGGACACAGAATATACCCAGCAGGATTGATCTGACGTTGTGTGAGGAAAAAGGGAGAAGAGAGCAAGAGACAGGAGGCCAGTGGGGAGAGGGGAGAGGAAAAAAAAAAGCAGACAGTGAAATGAAGAAAAGGGAGAGGGAAAAGGAAGAGGGAAGTGCAGGAGGGGAAACAGTGCTTAAACAGTGTTTGGAGGACAGAGGAAGAGAAAGCGAGTTATTGCACAGGCATGGGAAGAGTGTTTTGGAAATCTCACTGAGCATAGCTTTTCTATTGTTAAGGTTTAAATCTGGGTGTGTTGGGAGGTATCTGGAAGATGGAGGGATGACACAAGCTGCATAGTCATGTGGCCAGAGTAATGTTCCTATTGAATCACATTGAGCTAAGTTCTCCAGATATGCCTTTTCACTTGCAAGTACCTGTAAGATTCCAGGCTATCTAAACCTTCCAACCTTAGAAAGTTTCTTGCTTCCAAAGTTAAAAATAAGTATTCAACAGAACTGCTTTCTTATATTTCCTTTTAAAATATTGACTTCTCTTATCTCACCTGCATGAAGCCCTAGTCCCTAGTCCTGGGCACTTTCCAATACTTTCGAAAAGCATTTTTGTTAAATACAGAGTAAGAAACTTGAATCCGTCCTGGCTTGTAGAACTGTCTCTAATCATCCTTGTCTGATAAATATTTCCTTTGCTGTCTTTGACAAAGGCGTGTCTTAGAACATTTACTGATAACAGACCAGAAATCCTGTATTACATGCCAGCTCTTCTACAATTTCCTTATATACTTAGCTTTTTAATAAAACAGAGAAATAAATATTTATAAAGCCAGGGAGTAACAAGTATCTTTAGAGCCAGTTACCCAAATCTGAGGTCTTATAGCATAATATGAACCTGTATAGGATTCCTATGGTACCACCAAGGGTAAGAATATGACGTTATTTGAGAGTTACTTATTACATCTGTTATATATTAATTACTGACTTTTTGTACATCTGTATTTTGAATACATACGCCTAATTCCAAGTAGGCAAAGGAAAATCATGTGTAAGAATAAAGAAATACCCCTGTTTTTCTTATGTAAGTCACATCTTCCATTAGTTTACTCCTGGAATGTTGATCTCAATTATGTCCTGAGTGTTTCACACTTTTCAAGATTAAAGTTAATTGAATTTAGTGTCACCTTTCAGAATTTGGAATTTGATTCTCCAAAGAGTTGGTGACAAGTTTTCACCAGTAGAACTGAAAATATAAACTAACTTTAAAAAGATGAGCATTAATTGTATACATTTTAATAAATTATTCTGGTGCTACTTTTAGTTGAAATTCTTGTGGAAAGGCTGGCAAAATAGGTTAATTCCAGACAGTCTTCTTATAACAAGTCAATTTTTAGACATTCTTATGGAAAGGTATCTGGGTAGCCAAAGACAGCACCAAATGAGTCAACCTAGTAAGAAGAAATAGTCCCATACATTGTTTATAAAAATAAAATCAATATACAAATAGTTATTTTTAGTTAGAAAAGAACCATCATAGGCTGGACAAGCTGGCTAATGCCTGTAATCCCAGCACTTGGGGGGCCGAGGAGGGCAGATCACAAGGTTGGGAGTTCAAGACCAGCCTGGCCAACACAGTGAAACCCTGTCTCTACTAAAAATTCAAAAATTAGCTGGGCGTGGTAGCACATGCCTGTAATCCCAACTACCTGGTAGACTGAGGCAGGAGAATTGCTTAAATTCAGGAGCCGGAGGCTGCAGTGAGCTGAGATCACACTACTTTTACTCCAGCCTGGGTGGCAGAGTGAGATTGTCTCAAAAAAAAAAAAAAAAAGAGAAAGAAAAGAACCATCATAGACTAAGTAATGCTTTAGGCAAACAATAATCAGTTACTTCTTGATATACTTATGTTTTCTTTTTTTTTTTTTGAGACGGAGTTTCACTCTTGTTACCCAGGCTGGAGTGCAATGGCGCGATCTTGGCTCACCGCAACCTCCTCCCCCTGGGTTCAGGCAATTCTCCTGCTTCAGCCTCCTGAGTAGCTGGGATTACAGGCACGCGCCACCATGCCCAGCTAATTTTTTGTAATTTTTAGTAGAGATGGGGTTTTACCATGTTGACCAGGATGGTCTCGATTTGTTGACCTCGTGATCCACCCGCCTCGGCCTCCCAAAGATACTTGTTTTCAACGGCAGAGTTTAGCAGAACCTCAGTACCTCAAACTAGTTTTGCTTTTCTTCATTTTTTAGCCTTAGTTCTAGATACCTGATACTGCAGCTAAATATTTATCTTACAGATTGTCATAGTGATAATAACTAGATAAGTAAAACACGGTTTTCCTCACTGGAAACATCTACTTTGAGTCTCTTAGCATAGTTTCTGAAACTTGAATGTGCATAAAGATCACCCAGGGAATGTTCCTAAAACACAGTTTTAAGTATGAAATGGGGTCCAAGCCTTTACATTTCTAACAAGTTCCTTTTGACATCCAAGCTCCTCACCCAGCCACTGCATTCTGAGTAGCAAGGTTTTACGTGATCCTGCCTGACATTGCTTTGGTTTGCCAATTTAAAAATGCTATAGCTGCTTCTGTCCAAGATGAATTTGCCTGAAGCGTTTAGGAAACTTGAGCTCTGACATACATGTGCCATGCACTGTTTAGAGTGCTTTTTATGGATTAGCTCATGGCACATGGTTAAACCCACAGGTTTGCAGAAGAGACAGAACTGGGTTCAAAGGTCAGCTAGGGGCACTTACAAGCTATATAACTAAGATACATTGCCAAACTTGTCATGCATTCATGTTTCTATCAAATAATTCTTTTTTTTTTTTCTTTGAGATGGAGTTTTGCTCCGTTATCCAGGCTGGAGTGCAATGGCACGATCTTGGCTCACCGCAACCTCCGCCTCCTGGGTTCAAGCAATTCTCCTGCCTCAGTCTCCCAAATAGCTGGGATTACAGGCACATGCCACCATGCCCAGCTAATTTTTGTATTTTTAGTAGTGACAGGATTTCACCTTGTTGACCAGGATGGTCTCGATCTCTTGACCTCGTGATCAACCTGCCTCGGCCTCCCAAAGTGCTGCGATTACAGGCGTGAGCCACTGCATCCGGCCTCAAATAATTCTTATATGACAACATAGCTGTGAGAATGTGCTCATTTATGTAAAGTGTTTAGGACCATGCCTAGCAAACAGTAAGTACAAAATAAATGGTAGCTAGAATTATTATGGTTATCATCATCATTATTTACAATATACTCATTGTTTTTACATTAATGGGTGTATCTTGATAAGGAGGCATGTGGATATAAAAAACCAAATCCACCAAAACCAGCATCAGCAAATATAGTGACTTTGTTGGGTAGATAAGAGTACAAGCTCCCAAGGAAGTAGGCATAGGAAATTGAAAATCAGGAATTTTGCCTACTATCTCTACTGCACAGACAAAGGATCCCTGTTCTCTGCCTTTCTCTTTTCAATGACTCACTTTTCTTTCTTCACCTCCTTTTCTTTTTCCTCCCCTCCTTTTCCTTTTCTCTGTTGACCACTTCTCTCTGTTTCTGTGTGGGCATGACTCAACATGGTTACTCAAAACCTGGCCCTTTGTCCAGTGATAAATTCCTGAGGAAAATCTGAATAGTATGGTTCAGTTCACTTTGGCCTGGAGGAGAAAAGGATGGACCAAATGATCAGAGCCTTCCTGCCTTCCTCCAGGTCTGAGTGACAGACTTCAAGGGGGAAAAAAAAAAGAATGGTGAGCTACTTAGGTGATATTGGAGGAGAGAGGATATGGTCAACTAATGAGACAATTACCATCTCTGGTGTAGAAAGCAATGTGACCATGGATGTGATTGGTATTTGGAGGGGAGAGGAGAAAAAAAAGAGTTTCAAGAAATGCAACTGTGGCAGGCAAATTCCAGGAATGGAGAATTGTACCTGTGACCATGCAGGGGCTGGTGGGAAAAACAGTGCTCCCAGAGAGATGAACACAGGCTCTGGAGCCTGCTGCATTCTTCCGCCTTGCTTTAGTAGAGACACCGGTGGAAATTAACTGCCAAGGAGTGCACTCAAGTAGAGGTCTCCAGAGAAAATGAAGAAACTGGGCAGAATGAATGAACTAAGGAGGGAAAAGGCCAAAAAATACTATTGTGTCATCTATTTTGCCTTACCCGAAGGTGTAAAGAGAAAAGCATGATAGAAAAAAAAAAAAATAATAACCTTGGCATCTCTGCTAGGAAAGTGGAAGGCTTCCTTCAATCAAAGATAAGTTATGAGGTTCCACTTCCATCACAAAAACCAGCCCCAGGGCATGTGATTGCTGCTGGGACCCGAATTATTAATTCAGTTGAGAGTAACCCAAGGGACATATTTATACTAATTCGAGTCCCTGGAAATAAGGAGTTTAACATGAACGTCAGAACAGCAGATAAATTGAATTTAGTTTACAAAATGAGTGCCTCAGGAGAAAGTGGAAAGCAAGGCTGGAAAAAGTTTGTGGTGATTGCATTAACCAGTCCTGGGTAAAGTCTCTGTTTATCCTCTTCAGGTATGAAATACTGGTTGTCAGAGACATTAGTAAGATACCATGCAAGGTTAGTGTCACCAAACAACATGGCAGATTGGTGAGGGTTTGGTTTTGAAAATGTGTGTGTGAAGGACAGCTGTGTCAAGGAAAAGCTGACCTTAACTACTGACTGACTTGTTTTCATTAGAAACAGGTGAACATATTCATCACCATGGGCCACTCAGAGATGTACCCAAGATAGATATTACAAAGTCATAAACTGAGTGTGCAGGAAGCAAGGGAAGGTGGCTTAGGAATGAAGGATAAGGTTGGTGTTCTTAGTTAACAAAAAGAAAGGAAAAAATATATATAGTTCTACTGGAGAGGAAGGTCACCTTTATAGTATTCACCCAAGAGCATGTTATAATCAATGAAAGGGGAAATGAAAGAACGGGTGACATCTGCTGCTGGTAACATCTGCTCAAAATAAATGCAGGAAAAGGATGTGGGCTCTAAGAGAAGGGAATGACATGGAATAGGCATCTCAAGAACAGATGGGGAAATAAAACAGTTGCCACTCAGGCCATGGTGGAAAAAGGAAAAGGGAAACAGACACAACAGGTAGGATGAATAAGAGGTAGGTCCATAAATCAGCTGGAACCTTATTTCCTTTTGAAGAAAAGAAGACAAACTCTCCCTACCTCAGAAAAGACCATTTTGGTTAGGAGTACTTAGAGTTAGCATATGAGGAAGAGAAGGGAACCCATTTCTTTTCCCTTGTGGAAGGAAAGACTGAAGAAGGAATACAACATTCTGAAGACGTAAATATACAATATTAAATATATTATGTGTAAAAAGGTTCTATGTAGAAATTGAGGAATATGGTATATGGTGATATATAAGGAGATGTATTAAGGAAATGAGGTGTAAATTTTTGGGCAATGAGGGGAGGAGTAAATGATAAAAGAAAAGTTAGGCCTTAAAGAAACCTTTAAGAACTGACAACCTTAGCTGGGCATGGTGGCGCGTGCCTGTAATCCCAGCTACTTGGGAGGCTGAGGCAGGAGAATTGCCTGAACCCAGGAGGCGGAGGTTGCAGTGAGCCAAGATTGCGTGCCATTGCACTCCAGCCTTGGTAACAAGAGCGAAACTCCATCTCAAAAAAAAAAAACAAAAAAAAAAACCTGACAAACTTCCTACAAGTCTGGATAAAGCAGAACCTAAAGATAAAATATTTCATAACTTAAGGCCTCAAAAGACAGATTGTATGATTATAGCACCCTGAAATGGAAAGCACACATGTATGTGTATGTGTGTGTATGTGTATGTGTGTGTGTGTGTGTGTGTGTGTGTGAGAGAGAGAGAGAGAGAGAGAGAGAAGCAGGATTAAAAATGAAAAAATGGAGACTTGTGTGGCTCTTTGGCAAGGGAAGCTGGAGTATACTGATTATCATTTGGAATATCTAAAATGTGATTGGGAAAGCTGTGGCTTACAGCCAGGATGACAGCACCAAAGAAAGAAAGAATTTAAATTTTACCAGACTTCCTCATTCAGGAAAGGAATGATGTGATGGCACTTTTAGAGAGGAAAGCGTTTCTAATTTAATGATGTCAGCTATATTCCTTTTGTAGACTGCTTGAACAAACTTTTTTTGGCTTATTTGAGCTTGTTAGAATGACAAGTATGATGAAATGAAGAGACTTTCCAATTACTGTTAAAATGCATTTTGTTTCTAACAAAAGGACTGAACTAATTATCCAGGAACAGGATTTTTGTGGGGGGAAAAAATACTGCAGAGATGTCAAACACACATGTGCATACATGCACACACACACATACATACAGAAACACAGTTGTAAGTTTTTACACTCTAGAGCAACCAGTGTTAACACCTACTCAAGTTGTTAACTCAAGGTGCTCTAGGGTATGGTCCAAGAGATTTTTCCTTTTTAATTATATTCAGGTGAATATATATTTCCATGTATATCATAAATCGGGTTACATATAAGGTTGCATTCTGCCTTCCTGTCAGTATAGATACATATCTTACCTTTTTCTAAAGGATGACAGGATACAAATATTATCAACAGGATAAAGGAAAGAAAACTAGAGTGTATTGGCATTACTAAACAGGAAAGACTGACAACAGCAGAGAGCTTGATACACAAAATACAGGGAAACAGTGTAAAGGGAGGGAGAGAGCTACATTTCCTTAAGATATACAAAGGTGCAGTAATTAAGTTTAGATCAAGAATCTGAATTAGCTAAACCATAATTTTCTTTCCAGTAACAAAGATAAAGCTCTTAATCCTTAAGTGACTGCAAAATCTTTATACCCCAACGTTCTCTGCTCAAAAGTTATTGGATAGAAAGGAATTGATATTATAAAGGGCATAAATAGATGTAATATGTAGTATTTTTACAAAGTTCTAAATGAAATTTAAAAAATTCAAACATAAAAGACAGCTTATAAGGTACAAAATGAAAGAGATTATAGTGTGAATCCATTAAAAAGACAGATGAAAATGTAAAGACAGTAAATAACACAACGAACAAGTATTTAAAAATACATCAATAAGAAGTTGTAGTAAGAGTTATTAAACCCAAAAACAAGACCAAACAATTCTTTATTGTAAAATACAAGGAAGATCCAAATTGAAAATCTGAAACAGAAAAGTAGACATAATGAGAAATAATAAATAGGTGTTTTTGAAAATAGGGTGAGATAAGCTAAGTGATTTAGGATATGGTGGTTATTCACAGCCATTGCCAAGATGATTATGAAAATAATAGCAAATATTTAGTGAGCACGTACTGTGCCAAGTCCACAGCACTTCACATTTTTTAAAATTTAATCTTCACAGATAATGAAAAGGTAGTTATCTGCTGAAGGATTAGGGTTTTATAGAAATGGAAAACAGAAAAAAAGGAAAGATAGGAGAAAATAAAGGCATTGAGGCAAAGGCAAGGATCATAAACCTAAAAAGGAATATGTGGCAAGTTAAATACAAAGAAATGTCAAAGTAAATCAATACAAATTAGAAGCTGCTGAATTTGACAATGAGGGTATAAAAATTTCATCAGCTATAGGAAATAAAACTAGGGCAAAGCAGAGATATCATGTAGAAAGTTACATTAAAAAGAAAACAAACAAACTCTAATTAAAACCAATATATGAAACCATGGCAGTTCTCCAAAAGAAGCATGTAAGGATAAAGTACCTCCTAATACTGAAACAGATTATAGGAAAAGATTTGGGAGCCAGATGGCTGAGGTTATTAACTGAGGAGTCACAGGAAGGGAGATGGGAGGAGCAGGCAAGATGGAGGTTTAAATAAAAATTTACTGGGTATTATTAGAAGGAAAAGAAAGGATCCGAAGGTCCTAATCATGGGGATAAAGTCCTTCTGGGAGAGCAGAAATGTAGAAGCCTATAAATGAGTGAGGGAGACAGGAGGACGTGCCAAGTGGGAAAACCCACATTGTAGAAAGGATGGGTACACCACATCACAGAAAATAGAAAGAAATAATTGGAGGGAAAAGAAAACGTAAGAAGTTGATTTTCAGAGCCATGCAAATTGTCAGTTAAGGGTAGAGTAATAAATGCAAATACAAGTAGTACTTTTAAATGCCACTTGTGACCATAAATATGTAAAATAAAATATTACATGTGGAAAACAAACATTAAAACTCACACATTATTTCATTTGCTAAACTCTGGATTATGAGTAAATTGGATCCATTAGGCACAGGGTATTGAAAATATTAGGGTTACTCCAATGGCTTTCTTATAATAGTACTAAATTAAGAATACTAGATGGGGCCTCAAGAAGTGGTTCTCTCTGGTGCATTTCCTTTAGAGGCACAAAGACAACTAAGATGAATGACTGTTTCTTATTCTAGCTAGTGCAAGCAACTCAGTGCTTTCAATGTGTTGTGTGCTTTTACTCAATAACAAAATCTCAGTACTGCATATTTTTGTGCTTTGCAGCCATTAAAAACATCAGGACTTCATAGTTAGTGTAAACCTCCGTGAAAATGATTGAAGTTTCCCTTTTATTTTCAGTAGAGTGTGCCAACAATGATCTAGTAATTCTGCATTCTTACTCAGTAACCCTTAAATTTTGCTTTTCCAAACTCAGAAACTTGAACTTCTAGTATAGTTCATAACACTTGTCTTTTCTTTTATGAAATTATCTTTTTAAGCAGAGAGAGCTAACAAGATAAGGTATTTTCTATGTAAATTTAGATTACTTTGCAGGAATGATACAAGTATTATCTAGAACTCAAAACCCTTTATACACAAATGTCACAAGGCTCCAAAAAGTAGAATCAATCCTGGATTCTAGTTTTTGCTTCCCCACCACCTGACAATGAGCACTTAGCCTTTCTATGCACACTTTCTTTCTCTGTAAATCAGAAGTATTAATTTCTGTCTACACATGTCTTGGGATATTTTGAGAACTGGATAATGGACTTGTGCTTTGAGCTATTTGGAAAAACATACGTGATACAAATTTAAGGAAGCATTGTTTTAAAACCTTGTGCTTTGTGAGAAAACTACTTAGATATTTGAGATTCCATAACCAGCTAAGTATTTACTCTTTATATAGTACTGATGATAAAAGTGTTCCTTAAGTACTTGTTTTTACCATTTACTATATAAATAATACCATGAAATCTGGATTATTATTCTATTATAGGCTAGTTAGAATGGCCTTTGAAACACTATGATAAGGAAGTAGATAATTTAGGTCTGCAGGCAGCAAAAATATTTTTATACTTTCTTTTTTCTAAATTGAAATTTTAATCATGTTTTTCCAGTGTTCAAAAAACTTACATTTTCTCCCCACTTTATTTACACTAAGATTTTTTGAGGCTCTTTATAATAGTCCAAGTCTTCCTTTCCAAACCCAATTCTTCTGTCAAAGCAGTAGTCTTTTATTTCCCACGTATTCTGTAATATTCTGGCCTTTCAATCTTTCTTCTTGACATTTACTCCCTTCAGTGTCTTCTCTGTCTTTTCAATTTTATTTGTCCCTCAAACTGAAGATCTGATGCAGTGGTAGTGTGTGTATATATGTGTGTGTACTTATATGTGATGCTTTATAGTCATATTGTCAAGGATAAAAGTAAAATGTTTATATGTATACATTTTGAAACTTTCCTATAATATTTAAAGCTTTTATTTTCATGAGATTTTTTTAAAGTGCTTAAACTGTCTCTTCTCCCACCTTAACTGATGTGAAATCCCCTCTCTTATAATCAGGGGAAACTCTGAAGTGAGGGAGAAGAGGAGGAAAATAACAGATTTAATATCTACTAGCTTGTATTACTCTGTATGCTAAATGATAACTCTCCCAAATCTTTTCCTCTCAACATCCTGATAGAGTGAAAATGAATTTCTGATGGTGGAATTATTATTATTATTATGTGCATTGACTTCTTATTATCCATGGAGATTCAAAAACTCTAATTCTTCAGTGGATGTTAATTTTAAAAAAAGAAGAAATTATATCAATATTTTTACAATCTTTTCCAGAAGACAGAAGCAAAAGGAGTACTTTCTAGCTCATTTTATTAGGCCAGCATTACTCAAATACTAAAACCAAAGACATTATAAGAAAGAAAACCACAGGCCAGGTGCAGTGGCTCATGCCTGTAGTTCCAACATTTTGGGAGGCTGAGGTGGGCAGATCACCTGAGGCCAGGAGTTTGAGATCAGCTTGGTCAACATGTTGAAATCTTGTCTCTACTAAAAATACAAAAATTAGCCAGATGTGGTGACATGCGCCTATAATCTCAGCTACTCAGGAGGCTGAGGCAGGATAATCGCTTGAACCCAGGAGACAGAGGTTGCAATGAGCTGAGATCACGCCAATGCACTCCAACCTGGGAGACAGAGCAAGACTCCATCTCAAGAAAAAAAGAAAGAAAGAAAACCACAGACAACTATCTCTCATGAATGTAAATGCGAAAATCTTCAACAAAATATTAGAAAATAAAACCCAACAATGTATAAAAAGAATTAGACACCACAACTAAGTGGGATTTATCTTATGATTTGAACCAGGTATGCAAGGCTGGTTTGATATAAAGTCAGCTAATGTAATCCTGAATATGAATCAGTCAAAGGGGAAAAAAATCTCATGATTATATCAATAGATGCAGAAAGAGCATCTGACAAAATCCAACACTGATTTTTGATAAAACTCTCAGCAAACTAGAAATAGAGGAGAATTTCCTTAAATTAATAAAGAACATCTACAAAATACTTACAATTAACATCATACTTAGCAGTAAGAAACTTGAAGCTTTTACACTAAGATCAGGAATAAGGCATAGCAGTCCATCTCGCCAATCATTTTCAACATTATACTGAAGATAGTAGTGTCGTATTGGTAAAAGGATAGCAAATAGATCAATGGAATAGAGTAGAGAGCCCAGGGCCAATTGCAGTGACTCAACACCTATAACCCTGGCCAAGATGGCTGATCCTTAGCAGCTTGGGATTGTGGCTCCCAGTGAAAGCACAGAAAACGAGAGGACGCCACAGTTTTAGGCAAATTTTTGTTGTTCACGGACCAGGAGATTCCCAACAGGGGAGCCCTGTGGGTCGCCACTGTGACTCTTGTGGCCAGCGCAGCTGTTCTGCCGGCCCTTGGCACGGAGGTTTTTGGTGCAGAAAAGCACCATCAATCTTAACACCACTGTTTCGGCCAGTGCAGTGGGTTGCTCAGATTTCGGCGCTGGGACATCCACTCAGAAACCTAATTAGAAAGGCAGTAATTACAAACACGACAGATGGATAAATGTATAACGAAGGGAAGAAACCAGCCTAAGAAGGCTGAGAATACCCAAGATCAGAACACCTCTCCCTCTACAGGGGATTACAGTTGTTCCTCATCAGCAATGGAACAAGGCCTGATGGAGAAAGACTGTGTTCCATTAACAGAGGCAGGCTTCAGAAGGTGGATGATAAGAAACTTCTGGGAGTTGAAAGAACTTGTTCTAACACAATGCAAAGAAACTAAGAACCTTGAAAAAAGGTTTGATGAAATGCTAACAAGAATAGATAATATAGAGAGGAATATAAGTGAATTAACATAGTTGAAAAATACAACATAAGAACTTCGCGAAGTATGCACAAATTTTAACAGCTGAATTGATCAAGCAGAAGAAAGGATATCAGAGGTTGAAGACCAACTTAATGAAATAAAACGAGAAGACAACAATAGAGTAAAAAGGATAAAAAGGAATGAGCAAAGTCTCCAAGAAATATGGGACTATGTGAAAAGACCTAATCTATGTTTGATAGGTATATCTGAATGTGACAAAGAGAATGAATCCATCCAAGCTGGAAAATACTCTTAATAATATTATTCAGGAAAACTTTCCCAACCTAGCAAGGCAGGACAATATTCAACTCCAGGTAATACAGAGAACACCACAAAGATATTCCTCAAGAAGAGCAAACCCAAGGCACATAATCGTTAGATTCACCAGGGTTGAAATGAAGGAGAAAATACTAAGGGCAGCCAGAGATAAAGGTCAGGTTACCCACAAAGGGAAGCCTATCAGACTCACAGCAGATCTCTCAGCAGAAATCCTACAAGACAGAAGAGAGTGGGGGCCAATATTTAACATCCTTAAAGAAAAGAACTTTCAACCCAGTATTTCACAGCCAGCCAAACTAAGCTTTACAATCAAAGGAAAAATAAAATCTTCTGTGAGTAAGCAAGTACTCAGAGATTTAATTACCACCAGGCCTGCTTTACAAGAGCTTTTGAAAGAAGCATTACACGTAGAAAGGAACAACCAGTATTAGCCTTTCTAAAAATATACCAAAAAGTAAAGAGTATCAACATAATGAAGAATTTATATCAACTAATGGGCAAAATAGCCAGCTAACATCAAATGGCAATAATTTTAAATTTAAATTGACTAAGTCCCCCAGTCAAAAGATACAGCCAAAACCCATCGGTATGCTGCATCCAGACCCATCTTACATGCAAGGATACATAAAGAGTCAAAACAAAGAGATGGAGAAAGATTTGTCAACCAAATGGAGAATAAAAATAAATAAATAAATAAAAAGAAGAGGTTGCAATTCTCACCTCTGATGGAATGGATTTTAAAGCAACAAAGATCAAAAGAGGACACAATGGTAAAAGGATCAATGCAACAAGAAGAGCTGATGATCCTGGTTGTGTCTGCACCCAATACAGGATACATAAGACTTGTAAAGAGACTTGGACTCCCACACAGTAGTAGTGGGAGATTTCAACATCAATATTAGATAGATCAATGAGACAGAAAATTAACAAGGATATCCTGGACTTGAACTCAGATCCGGAACAAGTAAACTTAATAAACATTTATAGAACTCTCCACTTTAAACATGCAAGATATGCACTCTTATCAGTACCACATCACACCTACTCACAGGTTTAAATGAAATATTGGTTGGCCATTATTAAGCACGATTGACGGTATAAGGGAGGTTTTCAATACCCATTTTTAGACTGCATTCTAGCCTGGGCAATTAAGCAACACTCCCGTTCTCTCTCCCTCCTCCTCTTCATCGTTTTTCCTTTTCTTCATTTCTTTTCTTTCTTTCTTTAAAAAAAAAAGCTTACCTGAGGAAAACTAAGTACAAACACATCTTGTAGATGTTATTACATTAAGCTAATGCTTTAACATTTTTCCTTCTAAGTTTCCCTATAAAAAAAACAAATTGCCAGGCATGGTGGCAGGTGCCTGTAATCTCAGCTACTTGGGAGGCCGAGGCAGGAGAATCATTTGAACCCTGGAGGTGGAGGTTGCTGTGAGCTGAGATCATGCCACTGCACTCCAGCCTGTGTGACAGAGCAAGATTCAGTCTCAAAAAAAAAAAAATCTTACATACAACACCAAAGGCACAATTCATGATATAATTGACTTTATTAAAATGTAATTAATATGATGGACTTTATTAAAATAGAAAATTTCAGTTATGCCAAAGACCCAGTCAAAAGAATAAAAAAGCAGGATAAATCTAGGAGAAAGCATTTGCCAAAGTCGTATTTGATTAAAAACTCTTACCCAAAATATAAAAAGAACTCTTAAAACTCAACAATAGGAAAGCAAACAACCCAATTACAAAATGGGCAAAATATCTGAATAGACTTCTCATCAAGGAAGATATTCAGATGGTAAATAAGCCTATAAAAAGATGTGCAATATTATATGTCATTGGGGTATTGCATGTTAAAGCAATGAGATGCCACTACACATCTAATAGAATGGCCAACACTCAATGCACTGGCAACACCGATGCTAGAGAGGACATGGAACAACAGAAGTCTTATTTCTTGCTGCTGGGAATAAAAAATAGTATAGCCACTTTAGAAAACAGCTTGGCAGTTTCTTATATAACTAAACATACAGTGATTGCATTCCTTGGTATTTACCCCAATGAATTGAAAACTTATGTCTATGCAAAATTTTGTACATGATTGTTTATGGCAACTTTATTCATAGTTGCCAAAACTTGGAAGCAACAAAGATGTCCTTCTTTAGGTGAATGGATAAACTCTGGTACAGCCATACAATGAAATATTATTTGATACCAAAAATAAGTGAGCTATCAAGCTATGAAAAGACATAAAGGATAATTCAATGAATACCAATAAGTAAAAGAAGCCAATCTGAAAAGACTATACACTGTATAATTCCAATTGAATGCCAGTCTGGAAAAGGAAAGCCTATGAAGCCAGTAAAAAGATCAGGGCTTACCAGGGGTTAATGGGGAGGGAAGGATGAATAGGCAGAGCACAGGGAACTCTCAGAGCAGTAACTATATCTGGTATGGTACTATAATGTGGATATATGTTATTATAAATTTTTCCAAATCTATAGAAAGTACTCACCAAGAGTAAACTATAATGTAAACTATGGACTTAGAGTGATAATGATGTGTCAGTGTAGGTTCATCAAAGATAGCAAATGTACCATTTTGGTGCAGGATGTTGGTAGTGGAGGAAATTGTATGTATGTTGGGGACAGAGAGTAAATGAGAGCTCTCTGTATTTTATGCTCATTATTGCTGTAAATGTAAAAGTACTCTAAAAATAAAGTCTATTGAAAAAAATTTGAGGACAACCCAAAATTATTTTTGAGTATTCTCTTTGCATATTATGGAGACCACCTTTAGTTTCCAATATACTGTTAAAGTAGTAATAAAGGCTAAAAAATAATGTTAACCCATAAGGGGTAAAAAGAAGCAGAGGATGAGACATTAAGGGATGGAAAATTTAAGCAAATTTTGGAGAGTGGTGTTAATTGACCATATCAGAAAGAAAAAGAAAAGAAAGCTGTCTCCAAAGTTAAGAACTTCCACAGTAAGTGAATGAATTTGTATCTAAAAGGGTCATCATTTGGAAATGCTAGCTACCAAAAGAGGGTATGAGAGCAGAAATATTGGTTGAAAGTCTATATATGTGGTGAAGGAGGGGAAACCTAGGTTTGGAACTCCAGGTCTCCACCTTCACTCTTCACAGGAAGGAAATTATCTCTCAACCACTCCTTCTCTCTCTATTTACTCTCTATATACCCAACTCTGAAACTCTGAACCTGGAGACCTTCGGTTAAACAGAAGACTGTGGTGACATCAGGTCTGAAACCCAGAAGATTTGGAAGAGACTAATATGAGCTGATGGACACTTGGCCTCTTTGTAAGCACTCTAACAGGCAGCACGTATGCCCTCCATCCCTTCCCTCACCCTCCAACTCCTACCCTAAGCAGATGATTCACTGACTCTTCTCTAGTGATCCAAAGGGCTCTCCTTCCAACCCCATTTTCTACTCAAAAGATGCATTTCCAGTATCTGGCATTCCTCAGTTTCAAATCTAAATATATAGCCAAGAGTCTCCAGTCATTTGAGGAAGGCCTTCAGTCTGAAAGGGTAAATTGAAACAAATGAGGCCCCAAAAATGAACACAAAAAACTAAAAGGGACAAAGAGAAGTAATCAAAGAAAAGCATAACAGAAAAATGAAACTATAATAGCTCCAGCGAGTAAGAGGAGATTATGCCCACAAAACAAATATCATATCATAAAAAAAATCATAAAATAAAAATCTGGTTGTCTTGTGTATGATAGTATACAATTAAAATTTTTGGTAGGCATGTTGGAATATTAAATAAAAGAAATATCATCTAGGTAGAAAAAAGACACAGTGTTATGAAGTAGCATGTAAAAAAAAACACAGAATTTGAATTCAAACCAGGAGGTCCAACATTCAAATGATAAGTGCTCAAGGGACAACAAAGAAAATGGAGGGAAGGCCATTCAAAAGCACGAACTCTCAGAGTACAAAAGACTACGAAATGATTCGCACAAGACATTAAAAAATATCAAGTCGCATCCTTGCAGAAGTTCAGAAAACAAAGTTTGAAGAGGCTTTCCTAAGACTTTCCAAATATGGGGAAAAATATACATGCAGAGAAATAAAATTAAGTGTCACTGGTATTGTCAGTAGCAGCACTGATTTTTAGAAGAAAGAGAAGCAATAACTTAAAGTTCTGAAGGAAAATGCTTTTTGAACCTAAAATTCTATGCCCAACTAAGCTAGCATTCAAATGTAAGGAGAGAAGCCGGGCGCCGTGGCTTGTGCCTGTAATTCCAACACTTTGGGAGGCCAAGGTGTGTGGATCCTTGAGGTCAGGAGTCTGAGAACAGCATGGTCAACATGGTGAAACCCCATTTCTACTAAAAATGCAAAAATTAGCTGGGCATCTGCAATCCCAGCTACTTGGGAGGCTGAGGCAAGAGAGTCGCTTCAACCCAGGAGGGTTGCAGTTAGCTGACATTGCAGCACTGTATTCCAGCCTGGGTGACAAAAGCAAAACTCCATCTCAAAAAACAAACAAGCAAACAACCAACCACCGCCAAAAACAATAAAATGTCAGGAGAGAATATTTTCAAAAATACAATGTCTCAAAATTAAATCTTTCATGAGTTTTTCCTTAGAAGCAACCAAAAGATATAATTACCGCAAAATTGCAGAATAGGCTGAGACAGATGAAGACATGGGATCCAGGAAAGAGGTGATCCCAGGAGACCAGTAAACAAAGTGAGAATTACCAGAAAGTACCAGACCCAGTAAGAAATAAGTCTAATTTAGACCAAGAAGGGCAGATAAATGCAGAGGATGGTCTAGATGAAAAGCTAGTAGGACTAATGTTATTATCTTATAAGCAACATTTTGGGGGAAACACTACTAAATATTTGGAAAAGTTAGGAAAAATAATTTGCCATAAATGCATAGTAAGTTAAGTCATTTTTAACAAGTCTGTTATTAATTCCTAGGTGAAAATTTGTACATGATAGGGTAGGCAATACAGTGAACAATAATTGCATATATGTAACGAAGTAAAGCTAGACTGAGAATTTAAAATATGGTTTATCTAGTTTGTGAAAATAGGGAAAAGGACATGATCTGGGGTGGTGCTAAAGAGGTAAATCCTCAATATCTAAAAGAAGCCAATAAATAAGGCATGTAATTAAAAACAAAAACAAACAACCTTTGGAACATTACTGAATATTTTTTGAAAAAGCAAACCGGAAGAAAGAACTTAGAACATTGAAAGTGGTTTTATTGTTTTGTTTTGTTTTGTTTCTGGGAAGAAGGATTAAACGTTTGGTGGACTTGATCAAGGAATCACCTTTTGACTCTGTCTTTTAGCACTATGTGTTTGTTGTACTTGCTTGCATGAGTGGCTCTTTTAAAAAATAATAATAATAAAGTATAGATTACATTTTTTAAATTGAAGACCTCAGTGAATTTTTTAAAACAACAGTATGTTGTGCAAAGAAAATAATTTTTATTTCTGATTATTCAGTACTCAACAGTGATTCTGGGTCAGTCATTATGAATGTCAGCTTTGGTTATATAAATAGAAACTATGTAAGAGATTGTAATGGATATGTATCTAATCTAGGGCATAGGTTTTAAAAAATCTATTTTTTTCTCTTGATCGGTGATTTACCTATTTTTTATTTTCTCTATTGCAGAAAATTAAATTAGTTAAATAAGTTTTTGAATTATTTAGCTATAAAAATTTTAAATTAAAAGATACTCATTTTGGTATTTCTTAAGGATGGAGTCAATTTTGTTATTATGAATCATCATAGTGCTACTGATTCTTTATCAATTCTGCATAAAGTGTTTCTAAGGTTGTGTCTATAACTGAAAAATATAGTCAGCCCTCTATATCTGTGGGTACTGCATTAATGGACTCAATCAACTAAGGATTGAAAATGTTTGGAAAAACATTCCACAAAGCTTTGAAAAGCAAAACTTGAATTTGCCACACCAAGTACTACATTGAATCCACACTAATGAAGTGATGTGTGGGCATTAAATTAGGTATTACAAGTAACCCAGAGATTATTTAAAGTAGACAATGTGCATGAGTTACATCCAAATACTACAGCATTAAGGACTTGAGCACCAGTGGATGTTGGTCTAGGGGGTGGTTCCTACAACCAATTCCTCCTAAATACCAAGCAATAACTATATGTGCCATTAGAATGTGGTTCATTGCTATTTTAATCACATACCGTGTTTTCTTAACTCATTTATTTAATACGTAAAAAGTTTGTTTGTTTGTTTCTTAGACAATCTCACTCTATTGCCCAGGCTGAAGTGCAATGTCACAATCTCAGATCACTGCAACCTTGGCCTCCCAGATTCAAGGGATTCTTATGCCTCAGCTTCCCCAGTAGCTGGGATTACAGGTGTGCCTTCCCAGCTAATTTTTGTATTTTTGGTAGGGATGGGTTTTACCGTGTTGGCCAGGACTGGTCTCAAACACCTAACCTGAAGTGTTCTGCCTGCCTTGGCCTCTCAAAGTGCTGGGATTACAGGCGTGAGCCACTGTGCCCAGCCAATACATGAAAAGTTTTGTACTTCGTTGTATTCCAAGTGGGAATTAGGTTATACAGACTGTGACTTTATGAATATTTCTTTGGTGATTTGGAAATTCTCCATTTATCATTTAAAGTTTGTATTTATAATACAAACTTCGATTAGAGAGAAAGGAATAATGAAGTTACACTTGTAAGTTCCAAGTGAAATAAATCATGAAACTTAGACGAGGTCTCCAGGTACTGACAAGTTAACATTTCAGAATGAAGCTACTAAGTTATAGCTCTGGTATTTGATAGTCTAGTGGTCACTGTTAGGTAGACGAGAGACACAACATATTATTTCTCTGTGTTCAGTACAAGCATTGACATCTACAGATTAATGAGTGAGAGAATGAGTCACTTAAGCATGTGGTGTCAAAAACAAGCTAGACTTAATATTTTCAGAATATAAATTAGTCTTAATTGTTAAGTAGTTCCTAACTGCTTTGGACCCCATCTTTTGATGTACTTCAGTAAAAATATACTCTTCTACCTTTATAAAGACATTGAAACTGGTAAAATTATACTGAACATCCTTCACTGAAATGCTGATTGGCCATTTGTCTGTTTTCAACAGCTTCCTGTCTTTCTTCAGAAGATGTCTCCAAGTAGTCACCAGTCACAAATTATCTATCTACATACTATATCAAATCACTATGCAGGTATATTTTGACAGCAAAAAATATAGAGAGCGTCACCTTCTTAAATTTTCATCAATAGAAATAGCCTAAAATGGAAGACTTAGGACAGAACACTTAAATTGATTTTTTTGTGGGAGAAATAGGTGTTGTTATTTACTAAAACTAGGTATCATATATTCTGCAAATCAGGTACTACATGAGAAAATCAAATCATTTGAGAAAATTAAGGACTGTTTATGAGTGATTGATTTATATGATACTCATATTTTTAGGCAGGATTTTAAGATGGTCATATTTATATTTTGAATATTTCTATCACCCCATTATTACGATTTTTACTTAGAACAATTGTCCCTTGTAAATAATAAAGAAAGTCCTAGCAAGACTATGTCCTACAAAAACTGCCGGTACAATCTGCAAGTTTTCTTTCCTATCTTTTAGCTAATATGAAACTTACCCAATACTTTCACTCAAGTAATTTACCTCACCATCGTAACTTTACAGATACCAAAGCCTATACCAAACTGTGGACTTTCAATTTTTTAATGTGATATTGGTTCTTTTCACAGAAAACAAATGTTCTATCTTGGTGGCAAGTGAAAGGTGTTGGGGGTGGGGAGACAATCCTCTCTATTTACTCTGGGATTGAAAAATAGTAACTAAGCAGCACCAAAAGAAATTTCTAAACAGCTGTTTAATATTAAAAAAGACAAAGATCAGTTAAAGCAATATTTTATTCTTAATATAAAGTAGTTTAGGATTGGATAATGTGTCCTGATACATTAGGTATGAGGAACCCTACTAGAATTTGGCAAAAGAGTCTCTAAGTAAATAGGACTGGAATCCCGCCCAAGTAAATTAACTTCCTCCCTTAGGGTTTGTCTTCCCAGCCTACTCCCTGATGATTATGTGGCCAGCTCTCTCTATATTGCTTATATTCTTATCTTTTAAACATATGAAGTGTGCCTGTTCATACAGTCTCCAATTATGTTTACGTAGTAAAGTATACATGCTACCGGCCATATAATTGTATTCACCTTTGTTACTTACAAAAAACAATCTAAAAACTCAAACCTAAAGATGTGTTTACATGGAGCCCTTTCACTTGCAAATGGCAGAAAAGGAAGCTGACCTGGTTTATGAAAATAGGAAGCTGATTAATGCACTTGACTGGGAAGTGCAGGAGGAAGGATGGTTTGAGATATATCTTGAGGTACTCAAGATATCGAATACTGCTAGCACTCGGCAAACCTACCTCCTTTGCACTCCTCTACTCTTTCTTGTTTTCTATCTTTTGCTCTCTCCACTCTCACATCTTCCAGGTCTCCATTTGGCTTTACACTTATGCAGGTTTTCACTTGTGAACAGTAGATGGCTTCAGCTTTCCAGCTCTCACATCCTCTAAGATTCCGCCTAATGGGACAATTCCCCTATCTCTTTTCAGCAGTCTTACTTTTACCTCTGATTGGATAATGTAAGCCATTTTGAAATGTTTGATTGTGGGTAGGAAAATGGTATATTGATTAGCTTAGAACTAGGTCACTGGTTCCACCCCTGAATCCCATCTGTATTAATTTCCTATGGCTGCTCTAAAAAATCATCACCATAACCTTTGTGGGTTAATAAAACATAATTTATTCTCTTACAGGTCTGGAAGTCAGAAGTCGGAAACCAGTTTTACTAGGTCAAAATCAAGGTGTCAAGGCTGTGCTCTCCCTGGGGGCTCTGGGTAAGAATTTGTTGACTTGCCTTTCCAACTTCTAGAGCTATATTCTTTGGCTCTTGGCCCCTTTGTCTTTAAAGCCAACACTGTAACATCTTGCTTTAGTGGTCACATTGCCTTCTTCTACAGTAGTCCTTCTACAGTAATGTAATTCACATATCAAAACTGTCCAGGTAATGTAGGATAATCTCCCTATGCCAAGATCCTTAGCTTAATCACATTTGAAAAATTACTTTTGCCATACAAAATAGCAGTCACTGGTTTTAGAGATTGGGACCTGGGTTTCTTTTGGGGATCATTATTCTAGCCTATCATATACCATTCAAGCATCAAAGCTAAAAGAAGGAGAAATGGAGACTCAACAAATGTTAGGAAGACAAATAACAAATATACGTTACTCATACATCTTACAGGCTGTTTTGCTTTTGGTTGCTTGTCTTTTGTAATTATATTTCCAAATCAAGAGTACACTTTGTGCTTCTAGTTGTAACTTAATGTCAGTGGCCAAATTATCAAGCATTGTATAGAAAATACAAGGAGATAATAAAAAGATGGCAATCAAATTATGGCTTAAACTTCGTGTGGCATAAAATTATCTATTCTATGGACAGATTGGACATCAAGTGTCACTTCAAATTACAGTATAGGTATATTTTTATGATGTGAAGACAGAATTGTGCTTTGTTCACCTCTTAAGAAAGTGAATCACCAATGACCTTCTTCAAAGAACTGGAAAAAAACACCTTAAACTTCATATGGAAGCAAAAGAGAGCCTGCATAGCCAAAACAATCCCAAGCAAAGAGAACAAAGCCGGAGGATTCACATCACCTGATTTCAAACTATACTACAAGGCTACAGTAATCAAAACAGCATGGTACTGGTACCAAAACAGAGATATAGACCAATGGAACAGAACACAGGCCTCAGAAGCAACACCACACATCTACAACCATCTGATCTTTGACAAACCTGACAAAAACAAGCAATGGGGAAAGGATTCCCTGTAATAAATGGTGTTGGGAAAACTGGCTAGCAGTGTGCAGAAAGCAGAAACTAGAACCATTCCTGACACCTTACACTAAAATTAACTCCAGATAGATTAAAGATTTGAACATAAGACCTAACACCATAAAACCCTAGAAGAAAACCTAGGCAAAGCCATTCAGGACATAGGCATAGGCAGGGACTTCATGACTAAAATACCAAAAGCATTGGCAACAAAAGCCAAAATAGACAAATGGGACCTACTTAAACTCCAGAGCTTCTGTACAGCAAAAAAAAAACAATCACTAGAGTGAACCAGCAACTAACAGAATGGGCAAAAATTTTTGCAATCTACCCATCTGACAAATGGCTAATATCCAGAATCTATAAAGAACTAAAACAGATTTACAAGAAAAACACGAACAAACCCATCCAAAAGTGGGCAAAGGATATGAACAGACACTTTTCAAAAGAAGACATATATGAGGCCAACAAACATAAATGCTCATCATCACTGATTATTAGAGAAATGCAAATCAAAACCACATTGAGATACCACCTTACACCAGTTAGAATGGTGATCATTAAAAAATCTGGAGACAACAGATGCTGGAGAGGATGTGGAGAAATAGGAATGCTCTTACACTGTTGGTCGGAGTGTAAAGTAGTTCCACAATTGTGGAAGACAGTGTGGCGATTCCTCAAGGACATAGAAATTCCATTTGACCCAGCAGTCCTATTACTGGTTATATAACCAAAGGATTATAAATCATTCTATTATAAAGACACATGCACATGTATGTTCATGGCAACACTGTTTACAATAGCAAAGACCTGGAATCAACCTAAATGCCCATCGACAATAGACTGGACAGAGAAAATGTGGCACATATACACCATGGAATACTATGTAGCCATAAAAAATGATGAGTTTGTGTCCTTTTTAGGGACATGGATGAATCTGGAAACCATTATTCTCAGCAAACTGACACAAAAACAGAAAAGCAAACACCACAGGATCTCACTCATAGGTGAGTGATGAACAATGAGAACACATGGACACAGGGAAGGGAGTATCACACACTGGGGTCTGTTCAGGAAGTCAGGGTGAAAGTGGGGAGGTCATGGAGGGATAACATGGGGAGAAATGCCAGATGTAGGTGATGGGGTGATGGAGGCAGCAAACCACATTGCCATGAGTATACCTATGCAACAATCCTGCATGATCTGCACATGTACCCCAGAACCTAAAGTACAATAAACAAACAAACAAAAAGAAAGAAAGTGAATCAAACAAGATTTTTAATCATGCACAATAAAATAGCTGTAAAATAGGTCAGTTAATATTGAGCATGTTTTCTATTCTAAAACATATATGAAAGAATTAAAATAGCTTCAATTATAGCCTGATATTAAAAGCAGATATTTCATAAAATATATTGCCCAACTGCTATGCTTTGAAGCCTTCAAAGTTAAGAAAAAACTCTTCTTAAATTGTTTGCTCACTGTACCTCCTTTTTGTGATTGGATTAATTGCTTTCCCTTTCATTCTCAATATGCAGTCAAATTATGACATTCTCTACTAGTTTTCAAACTCTCAGAAAAAGATGGAACAGGTTTTTGGGGCTTGAGTTAAAGCATCTACCCTATCCTTCCACAGTCTTTGACTGATATGTTTAAACAGAGGAATTTAATAAATGATGAGAGAGGAAGGACTATGCTATGGGCGAGAATCAAAAGATGTGGGTTTAAATCTTGACTTTGACTAGTATCAGCTGTGAGAACTTGACAAAACTCTATATCTATCTAATCTTCAATTTCCTTATCCATAAAATAGGAGATAATGGCTGTTCTCCAGAGTTACTGTCATGGTTAAATGTGTAAAGAACAGTGTGTAGTACCAAAAACTGTTGGCACTTTTGAGATTATGTTCATTCTATCACCTGGAAATTTTTTATAAGTAATTTTAGTCAAGTGCTTTGAAGGAACTGGCGTGTCAGTTACTAACAAGTCAGTGAATAGCCACTCTTTGTGCTGCCCTCAAGGTGGCTTTATACAGTTTCTAGTAAAACAGAGTACTACAAACCCAATAAAATTTGTTTAATAGCACCTAACCCAACATATATAAATATGTTTAAAATATATTAAGTCATTATTTTAAATAATTTGATATACTTTAAGAGACTTATTAAAAACATTTAGTGACTGCAGAAACCTCCAATTTTTGAACATGATGCAGGATTTTAAGCATAATGTAAGATAATAAAGTTTATCTTTTTTTTTTTTGAAAGAAAGAAAGAGAAAGAGGAAGGTGGAGAGAGAACAGGAGTCTTGCTCTATTGCCCAGGCTGGAATACAATCTAAAAATGGTATTAAAAACCTCTTTTATGCCAATAATTGTGCTTAACAGCGGAGATAGGAAGGAATAAGGGAAGAAAATAACAAACAGCCAACCAATATTTCATTTAAGTCTGTGAAATGCTATGCAAATACTGAAGAGTGATTTACTTCCAATTATGTGGTCACTTTCAAAATAGGTGTAATGTGATACTGAGAAAAATGTATGTTCTGTGGACCTGGGATGAAGAATTCTATAAATATTCACTGAGTTTACTTGTTCCAGGTCTGAGTTCAAATCATAGATGTCCCTGTAATATTCTATCTCATTGATCCATTGAATATTAACAATGTGGTGTCAAAGTCTCCCGCTATTATTGTGCGGGAGTCCAAGTCTCTTTATAAGTCATTAAGAACTTGTCTTATGTATCTGGGTGTTCCTATATTGGGTGCATATATATTTATGATCATTGACTCCTGTTGTTGCATTGATCATTTTACCATTATGTAATGTCCTTCTTTGTTTCTTTTAGCCTTTGTTACTATTAAGGTCTATTTTGTCAGAGATGAAAGTTACAACTCCTGTTTTGTTTTTCGTTTTTGTTTTTGTTTTGCTCTCCATTTGATTGGTAAGTCTCCCACCAACCCTTTGTTTTGAGTCTTTGTGTGTCCTTGCTTATGAGATGGATCTGGATACAGCATACTGATGGGTTTTGACTTTTTATTCAATTTGCCCATCTGTGTCTTTGATTGGGGCATTTATTCCATTTAAATTTAGGATTAATATTGATATTTGTGAGTTTAATATTGTTGTTTAATGCTAGCTGGCTATTTTGCCCATTAGTTGATATAGATTCTTCATTATGGAGATACTCTTTACCTTTTGGTAAGTTTTTGGGATGACTGATACTGGTTGTCCCTTTCTTGTTCTTTCAGAAGCTCTTATAAAGCAGACCTTGTGGTGATGAAATCTCTGAGAGCTTGCTTGTTCGTGAAAAATTTTATTTTTCCTTCATTTATGAAGCTTAGTTTGGCTGGATATGAGATTCTAGGTTGAAAATTCTTTTCTTTGAGGATATTGAATACTGACCCCCACTCTCTACTAGTTTGTAGGGTTTCAGCTGAGAGATCTGCTGTGAGTCTGATAGGCTTCCCTTTATGGGTAACCTGACCTTTCTCTCTAGCTGCCCTTAGAATTTTCTCCTTTATTTCAACCCTGGTGAATCTAATGACTATGTGTCTTGGGGTTGCTCTACTTGAGGAATATCTTAGTGGTGTTCTCTGTATTACCTGGAGTTGAGTATTGTCCTGCATTACTAGGTTAGGAAAGTTTTCCTGAATAATATCCTAAAGGATATTTTCCAGCTTGGATTCATTCTTTTCATGACATTCAGGTACACCTATCAAAGGTAAATTAGGTCTCTTCACATAGTCCCATATTTCTTGGAGACTTTGCTCATTCCTTTTTACTCTTTCTTCTCTAATCTTGTCTTCTCATTTCATTTCATTAAGTTGGTCTTCAACCTCTGATATCTTTTATTCTTCTTGATGAATTTGACTATTAAAACCTGGGCATACTTCCCGGAGTTCTCGTATTGTATTCTTCAGTTCCATTAATTCACTTATATTCCTCTCTAAATTGTCTGTTTTCATTAGGATTTCATCAAACCTTTTTTCAAGGTTCTTAGTTTCTTTACATTGGGCTAGAACATATTCTTTTAACTCACAGAAGTTTCTTATTATCCACCTTCTGAAGCCTAATCTGTTAATGGAATGCACTCGTTCTCCATCAGGCCATGTTTCCTTGTTGACGAGGAACTGTGATCCCCTGTAGAGGGAGAGGCATTCTGATTTTGGGTATTCTCAGCCTTTTTATGTTGGTTTCTTCCCATCACTGTAAATTTATCCACCTGTCATCTTTGTAATTACCGACTTTCAAATTGGGTCTTCTGAGTGGACAACCAACTGATTGATTCCCAGTGCCAGAATCTTAGCAACCCACTGCACTGGCTAAAACAGCAGCATTAAGATTCATGGTGCTTTTCTGCCTGGGAATCTCCGGTCTGGCTTCCTTCTTGAGTCTCTTTTTCAATCAGCTGAATGGGTGACTCTGCCTTCCTGGAGCTCCAAACATCAACCAACCACCACACCGGCCACAGAGTCACACTGGTAACCCGTGGGGCTCCTCTGCTGGGAATCTCCTGGTCTGTGAGCAACAAAAATTCGTCTGAAAGTGTGGCATCCTCTCGTTCTCTGTGCTTTCACTGGGAGCTACAATCCTGAGCTGCTAGTAATCGGCCATCTTGGATCTCTCCTAAAATTTATTTTAATGAAAACTTAATATAAACTTTATTATCCAGTTTCTTACAAGATGAATAAGATGAATTCTGCAATCCAGGCCAGATACTAATACTGGTAACATGTTGAAGACTTTCTGCCTCCCTGTGATTTATATATTTGCATATTCCTGTCTGTCTTGTTTATATACAGGCATGAGGAAGTTATATTAAAATTGTTACACAATGAGCCATTTTTAAAAGAAATAAAGCCATGAATTTGTTGTCATATTAACAATAGCCTATGTCTATTTATGTTGTCATGTGTTACTAATCATAAAATTAAAGTTAGAATGTATCATGTTTAAAAAGTTAGCTTTAAAAATATAAATTTCTGTATTTTTCCCTTTCTTATATTTGATGCTATATGTAAAAAAAGGAGAAGTGAAACTCTGGATACTGGTAATCAAAATAATTACAATTATCAAATACATATTAAAAAATTATCTTTCTGTGCCACTGACGTATATATTACAAAACTTTAAGGAGTTCACAATAAAAATTTATATGGTTAATGTTTTAGTTTCTTTGGAGGGCATCCTTTATTGGAAAGAGTGTGAGGAGGGTAATTTTAATTAGCAGCCCCAAAATATACTAAAGCTACATAAATTTGCAAACCTGAAATGTAACAATAAAGTAATATGGTACTCAGAGAACCATCTATTATAGTCCCAAAATAGTGCTACTTCTATTACTTCATAAGGTGCCCTAAGCCTTTAATGAATAAAGATGTGATTTTCTAAAATAACTAACACCATTAATTTAAAAATAAAAATGAAAACAACTTATTGGCCCTTTCACATAAGAGAGTACAATGTTCCAAAATTATATACAGAGAAGCTCAAATTAAGTTATCAGTCCTTGGTGAAAATTTAATGAAACCTACATAGGTAACTTATTTTAGAAGTAATTTTTGACTTAATAGTTGGTTATTCCTAAGGTCTCTAATTATTTGAGTTTTTGTAAAAGAGCTGCTTGTATGGCAAAATGCTGAGACTTCCACAAAGAGATTAACTCTTTTTATCAGCAGGAGTGAGAGATACTTATACATCAAACAGAGAGGGAAGCAAATCAGCAAAATCATTCACCTTTTGTAATAATGCCCTTCTTATTATTAACAGCCATGGGGAAGGTTTGGCCATCAGTCTGTGTTTATCTTGAATTTTGTCTACTTTGTGGAATAAAAAGGGGTGAATCTGAAATCTTATTTGGTTAACTTTAGCCTATTACATTTTTTAAAGCAAGTCAGCAACAGCAAAGCTACACATTTGGGTATTGATTTTCCCCACCCAATCTGGGGAGGATAAATCATATGCTAGAACAAAGTTATTCCTGAAGATGTCAGCACTCTTCCGATAAGGCCATCTGGGATGCAACATTGTCATCACATAGGTGAACAAACAGATGTCAGACTCAACTGAGAAGGGACGAGAAGGGGTGCATGTTTTCCAGTGGAAATATAGGACCATTCAAATAGATCCCTTTTAAACTGATGGGTCAGAAAGTATGTCTTAGGCTGTGTCCATTATGCCACCCAACAGATAGCTACTATCCCAACTACAGAGATGTATGAACTCTGAGAGTTAGAGATGGATATTCCAATGTAAGAAAACAGATTTAAATTAAAATAAAACATGTTGGTAAGTGCTTTGAAAACACACTATCTCATTTGGATAAATCTGTATTTTTTGCACCAACTATTCTCTAATTTTGGTCTAATCTCTTTAGTTTTTCTGCAGTCATGCAACAGTAGTTTTGACTACCTGCATTGGGTCAGGCATTATTTTATGTATACATACTGAGTATACAAGAACAAGTAAGACAGATGAGGTCCTTATCTGCTCAAACAAAGATAATAAACATATGAACACATTAATGAACTAATTCAGGTTGTGATCACTTCTATATAGTAAATAATTAGAGTACGTAAATAGAGAGTAGTTGAGAAATACTCCTTTAAAAGTGATTATCTGCTGGGCGCCGTGGCTCAAGCCTGTAATCCCAGCACTTTGGGAGGCCGAGGCGGGTGGATCACGAGGTCAAGAGATCGAGACCATCCTGGTCAACATGGTGAAACCCCGTCTCTACTAAAAATACAAAAAATTAGCTGGGCATGGTGGTGTGTGCCTGTAATCCCAGCTACTCAGGAGGCTGAGACAGGAGGATTGGCTGAACCCAGGAGGCGGAGGTTGCGGTGAGCTGAGATTGCACCATTGCACTCCAGCCTGGGTAACAAGAGTGAAACTTCGTCTCAAAAAAAAAAAAAAAAAAAAAAAAGAAGTGATCATCTGGAAAGGTCCCCAATGTTGTAGGTCTAGGGTGTGAGCTAAAACTGTTAAAAGGTTGGATTTATCTGAAACACTGGTTAACCATCATTCCTGGATAAGAAAATAAGAATGTCCTGCGATGGAAACATTTTGGCAAAGATCAAGAAATAAAAAGAAGTGAGTGTGTCTGGAAAGTTGTGAGGGTGAGGGAAAATGGCATCAAGTATTAGAGGGTTATTCAGAAACTAAAACCTCAAAACCTAAGGGGCCTTATAATCCAAGTTAAGAGGTTTGAGTTTTATTACAGAAGTATTTACTATAGAGGTATTATGATTTTATGACAATAGTCTGTTTAGAGTAAGCAAACAGATAATATAAAATTTGAAACAAAGTGCTTCAGAAGTTATCATTTCTTAAGTAGTTGCAAAATGAAGTTGCTTGATCTAAATTAGTTTTGTTTTTTATAACTTTAAAAATAAAGTTACTATGTAAACCTCATCGTTTATTTGTTAGCAGTGTAAAGACAGTTCAGCGGGACTTTGGAATTCCTGGATCATGTATCCTGGTGATTCTCCTAGAAAAACATGGTATTTGATGAAAGAGGAGAAAGAGGGAGATGGTTGTTAGAGCTGCAGGACCCTGGCATACAGTGGGACATATGCTTTCCCATCATCTTCTACTTCCTTTTCCTTTTCTGTCCTTTCACACATTTCACAGTCTTCACAATCAGGATTCACAGACAGGAGATTAGCTTAGCTTGATGTAGAGATTTTTTATTTTTTTATTTTTTTTTTAGACAGAGTCTCACACTGTTCACTCTTGCCGGAGCTGGAGTGCATGGAGTGCAGTAGCATGATCTCGGCTCAATGCAACCTCCACCTCCCAGGTATGAGTAATTCTCCTGCCTCAGCCTACCAAGTAGCTGGAATTACAGGTGCCTGCCACTACACCCAGCTAAGTTTTCTAGTAGAGACGGGGTTTCACCATATTGGCCAGGCTTGTCTTGAACTCCCGACCTCGTGATTCATCCGCCTCAGCCTCCGAAGATGTAGAGCTTTTAAAACAGTGGACATCAGCTTTTGAAAGATTCTTATAGGTCCTCTCAGGAACATTTGTAATAAATAGGAACTTGTTAACTGGTCAAGTAGACTATATAACACCCTCCACAGCACATGCATACAAACACACAGTTTTACAGTTTTCCCACCAGGGCATAATATAGTACGTGTAAACTCAGAAAGATTTTAGTAACATGCAGACATATGCCAACCATATACCTCACTGCAAGCAGTAATTCTCCCATGGGAATGAGGAAAGATACAGTTATTAAGGTGTGAAAGGTATCTACTGAGTGAGTTAACCCAGTAACATTTCAAAACAAGGATTGCAGACTTAGTGAATATAGGTACTTATTTTTTCCTACAAGAAGCAAAGAGAAGGGAATATGAATTAAGTTTGCTCATTGAAATTTTTAAATGATTTATGAGTTATAATGTATTATAATGCCTTCTTAGCTGGGGATATCAAAGTGGTTTTACACAGGCTTCCACATTGGCCGGAACGTTTTTATTTAAACCAAGGAAGTACTGCAGAACAAACAGTTGTCTATATTTGAGGAACATTCAGTTTCTGTTTCAGCCTATTAGGAAATGTTTCTAATGTTTTGTTCTCCCAGAAAAGCATCACAATTTCTTCTATATTTGGTTCTTGAAGCCTGATGAATATACCTAAGACAATGTTTTCTACTTTCATAATTGCACTAACAGGTCATATTTAAAAACTTGTTGGATATTTGGGAAAGTATGCAGTCTTTTCTATTAACACGTTTTTGAAAGAAATGTTTATTTGATTTCAAGATAAAAAAATAACTTTACATTGGTAGCATAACTTTCAGTGTGATTAGTTTGGTCATCAGGAAATATAAATTTATTAGATTTGTGTTTATGAAATGATGTGCCAGTATTTACAATAAAAATAAAAACTTTGTTTTCTTTATCCCAGTGTTACTTTTCCACACTATTTTCATATTACTTTAAAACAAAAGTTTTTCCCACTTCTGGAATAATGAAAGTGGCATGATTGGCATTGTGTTCTTATCTCAATGGTGAGGAAAAAATGATTCAGTGCAGTTGTCTTGACTCTAGAGGTACAAAAACTTTCTCGGGTGTTAAGCAAGTCCACAGATATTTTAAGAAAAATCAAATTTCATATCTTGAACTTCCTTGCATACCCATGTCTTCAATTTGATCCGGCTATGGACATTCCTAAAAAGTAGGAATGTTACTTTTCCCCTTTCTCCTTTCCAACTGTCCTTCTCCCACTTGAATTCCCTCTTAATCATTGCCCTTCTCATCTATCTGGAATCTTAACATGGTGCATTGTTACAAGAAGAAGAAATCTCTGACACACCCAACAAAAGAATATTTTCATATATTGGTGTTGGGGCCGAGAAAATAAATTACTTCAAAGACTGAGTTTAAAAAATCCATTTGCAATGTAATTTTTTAAAACCAGGTTTTTGCTTTCAACAAAGTTGAAGTAGAATTCAAATAAATTGCCAACTGAAAGATCATAAAAAATGTTTAATATGGCACAATGTGGTTTTGGCATATAAGTCTGAAAGGATTCAAAGAGTTGAGGAACACTGCTCTAACAAAATCCTTTTATTCCCTTAACTTATATAAATAAAATCTTCATAATTTTCCTTCTTTATTCAAAAAAAAATTGAAAAGAAGAAATAAGAGGCCAGGCACGGTGGCTCATGCCTGTAATCCCAGCACTTTGGGAGGCTGAGGCGGGTGAGGTAAGGAGTTCGAGACCATCTTGTCCAATATGGTGAAACCTCATCTCTACTAAAAATACAAAAATTAGCTGGGCATAGTGGCGGGCACCCATAGTTCCAGCTGAGGCAAGAGAATTGATTGAACCTGGGAGGCGGAGGTTGTGAGTCAAGATCGCACCTCTGCCCTCCAGCCTGGCAACAGACTGAGACTCTGTCTCAAAAAAAAAAGAAGAAGCATTCCACATATCTCAAAATCATTTGCAATAAAACTATACTTTATGTTAAATATTACTCTATGAGAGTTTATTTCTTATTTATGTTCCTTTGATTAATTATATATTATTTCTATTATGAATGCAGCTTAGTCCTGAAAATACATTTTAATAGTTAGGGCATTATGGTCACAGGAATATTAATGATGAAAATAATAATAAAATCCTAAGTTTAAACATTTATATATCTATTTCTTGATATAGCAAAACATGCTAAGATGTTCGGTAAAATACTTTAAAGCATAAATGTATACTATATAAAGATAAAATTCCGTGGGTGATGTGCTATGAAATAGCAATTCAAGATTAAAAAGTCATGTACAGTTTTCAAACATTAGAGAGCTTATTCATGTATCATTTAAAGAGATGATAATAGTTACAAATTGCTAAGGCATTGGGAGCCCACTACATTTGAAAGAGTAACACAACAATTAAACTTAAATATTTATAGTATACCAGAAGTCATATTCTTTGCAATTATTTAAAATAATTATGAACAAATTTGGAAGTTAACTTAAAAACATGTATAATAATACAGCTTTTCAAAATTTTCTTACAGAAAATGTGAGCAAACTTTTCTAAAAAAAAAAACAATAATCTAGTGGGCAAAAAACTAAACCTTCTTTAGAATAATAATCATGCAAAAACAATTTTCATAGAAGACAGGTTTGTGCAAAAGAATCGCTTGAACTCGAGAGAAGGAGGTTGCCGTCAGCCAATATCACATCACTGCACTCCATCCAACCTGGACAACAGAGTAAGACTCCGTCTCAAAAAAAGTAGCTAAAAGAAAACTTGGGAGAACATATTTACAATGTTTTGATATAGGAAAGATTTCTTAGGCAAGACTTTAAAAATCAAAAGATTATAAAACCATGGCCCAATTAGTCTGTAACCTTGTAGAAAAGGCCCCAGTGCTGGTGAACACTGATGTGACTTATTTGACACCTTGATTTGAAGCTTTTGATACTATGCCAGGGTGGAGCTGGTTCCTCCCACCTCTGCTGAGATCCCTAGAGCTATTCAGAGCCTGGAAAAAATAGTCAATAGTTCTCAAACTGGCAGCTTCAGATAGCTCAGTTAAAGAAACTGTGCTGGTTTGGTAGCCACTGAGGTGTGGGTGTGAATTTACCATGGAGAGATGATAGGCATCCATGGCATCATTGACTATAATGCTGGAAGACTAATCTTTAACATCTGACTATATTTGACTTACTATTTGAGTGTTCTTGAACCATGTATGATATTTTATTTGATAAAGCAAGATTTGTTTATAAAAAAAAACAGACATAATCATCTTCTCCTTGGAAAATTTTTTCTGTATCATGGTTTTAGCCAACATTCATAAATTTATCCTCTATCTCCCTACTAGATTGTTCCTTTGGATGTTAGAGCTGTGTATAATAATAGTTTTTCATACATTTCTACTTGGATGACCACCAACTCATCCACCTAAAACTTAACATATGAAAGAATGAACTCATCTTTTCTCCTGGTTCTTGCTCCTCCTCTCTGGTTCCCATCTCTGGGAATGGCTAAGGACAAGTGGGAGCTGTTGGAAGATGTTCAACACATTTTCATTGTTTCTTCTTTCTTATCCAGCACCCCAGCTAAAGTCAACTTCTTTTAATTTTGTAAGATATGCTCTCTTTGGCTTCTGTGTCTTTGCTCACCTGACTCTCATACACTCACCCTCCTCTACCTTCATGTGGCTAATTTCTGCCAGTATCTTTAAGTCTCACTACACAGTCAGCTCTCTGAATTCAAGGTTCCGCACCCATGTATTCAACCAACTGGAGACTGAAAATATTCAGGAAGATAATAGAAAAATAATAATACAACACTAAAAAACAAATTTTGAAATAGCACAGTAAAACAACTATTTGCATAGCGTTTACATTGACATAGGTATTATAACTATGTCAATGTAAATATGCATAGACTATATTTATGCAAATATTATGCCATTTCCTATAAAAAGACTTGAACATCTGCAGGAGTCTGGGAACCAATCCTATCCCACCATCCCCCCACTGTAGATACCAAAGGGCAACCATATATGTTGTTTCTTTAATTTCCACATCTGAATTATCCATTTTTGTGCTATGCTCAGGACTTCCAAATATGAGTGCTCAAAGTTTGCATTGCAACACCCAGGAGAGTGTTATTTACATCATAGTCTATGGTGATGGTGGTGCTGGAGTTGTGCGATGTGGTAACCATGTTATAATGTCTCTATCACAGTGCTAACCACACTGTAATGTAACTGCCTGCTGACTTATCCATCCTTCTCAGAGTAGACAAGGGACATCACACCAGAAACCAGAAGTCAACATATGAAAACATAGAATCTTTACCTCCATCATGAGGCCATATAGGCACTTACTGTCTATTCATATACCAGGAAGTAATTTTAGGGAAAGAAGCAGAGAAGAAGTCATCTAAGAAACTGAGTATTTTATCAAAGAGTTAAGATTTCCTAAAAGGTGTAACAGTGAGTTCCTGACAAGGCACAGTAGCTCATGCCTATAATTCTAGCACTTTGGGAGGTCCAGGAGGGAAATTTGCTTGAACCCAGGGGTTAGAAGCCATTATGGACAACATTAATTTTGTTGCTACAAAATTAAAAAAAAATTGCTGGCACATGTGTGGTCCCAGCTACTGGGGAGGCTGAGAAGGGAGGATCACTTGAGCCTGGGAGGTCAAAGCTGCAGTGAACCGAGATCGTGCCACTGTACTCCAGCCTGGGTGAGAGAAGTGACAGAAGGAGACCCTGTCTCAAAAAAAGGAAAAAAAAGTAACAAGCTGAACAATGGAAAATAAGCACCATGACAGCAGATTGCTCTTCTTTGGTTCATTGCCAAATTCCCTGTCCCTAGGAGAGTATCTCACACAAAGCAGAACGGTTTTACTGAATGAGCAAGGAAGTCAAGTTGTCTCATGATTATTGCATTAGACTATATGTAAATTGAATTAAGGGCCTATGAGGAAGACTAGACCAGAGCTAGATGGGCATCCATGTTGCCGGATTGTGTTAAATTTGTGGTCCTCCATATGTCAGCATCTTAAGAATAAGAATTCCTTAGTATCAGGAAGCTTTGTAAGGTTATTCCGTTTATTGAGGGACAATTCAAGAGAAAGAAGAACAAAAAAACATGAAAAGAACTTCATGGGAACTAGAATCATAGCAAAGGTGACTACATTGTATAGATTTCCTGGCTCTTTAACAAGTAACATTTCTATAGCATTTTATAGACCCACAGAACTTCACATACTTTATCTCCTCAGCTACTCACCAGGGAAGATAGAGACTACTCTGCCATTTCCTTCCCATCAAGATAAGATAATTATCTCTCTACATTAAGCAGAGTCCTTTTAAAAGTTTCTTTTACATCTTAAAGGTGATAAAAGTTAATCATCAAAAGCTGTTTGTTTTCTTTCCATTGTGTTTCATTTATTTTCAATAGAGTTTTGTTTGGTGAAAAGACAAGTACAAAAAGAAACTTTAATGGAACTGGATTGTGTTGGGGATTACAAAACAATGCCCCCAAGTGAAAGTCTCAGCAGGAGCCTTAGAAGCAAAAGTTTTTCTCTGACCTTCTCCTGTCTTCCTGTCTCTCAATCCCATTCTCCTCCTCCTTGCCCGTTAGCTAGAATCTCTCTTCCCCGAGGTAGGTGATAGAAACCAGAAGTTCCTTTCCCCAGAGACAGCCATAAAACCTAAAAATATTGTTCTATCCCTCTGTCCAAGCTGTGTAAAAATGGGCTACAAAGAAATTACCTGACCTACCTTGTTTGACTGTAAGTCATAAGACCCCCATTTCACAAAGGGCCTTGCCCCACACACAGAAGTAAGGAATGCATGCTCAGAGAGGCCAATAAGAATCCGGAATGAGAGGTATTGCTGGGTTTCCCCACTCAGTCTATTAATATTAGATCATATCCTTTTAGTTCAATTATATTTCTACACAGTTATCCATACTTTGTTGAACCTAAGCATAAAAACAGAAAATTTGGCAGATCAAAACCACAGTGAGAGATCATCTCACAGCAGTCAGAATGGCTTTTGTTTAAAAGTAAAAAAACAAACAAACAGATGTTGGCGAGTGTATAGAGAAAAAGGAACACTTAGGCACTGTTGATGGGAATGTAAATTAGTGCAGCCACTGTGGGAACCAGTTTGGAGATTTCTCAAAGAACTAAGTTGAATTATCATTCAATCTAGCAATCCCACTTTCAGAGGAAAATATGTCATTTTACTGAAAAGACACATGAACTTGTGTGTTCATCTTAGCTCTGTTCACAATAGCAAAGACATGGAATCAACCCAGGTGCCTATCAGTGGTGGATTGGATAAAGCAAATGTGGTGCATATACACCATGGAATACTACACAGCCATGAAAAAGAATGAAATCATGTCCTCTGCAGCAACATGGATGCAGCTGGAGGCCATATTACAAAGTAAACTAATGCAGAAACAGAAAACTGCATGTTTTCACTTGTAAGTTGTAGATAAATATTAGGTACACATGGACATAAAGATGAGAACAATGAACATTGGGTATTACTAGGTAGGGAGAGAGAGGGGAGCAAGAGCTGAAAAATTATTGGGTGCTGTGCTCACTATCTGCATAATGGATTCATTTGTACTACAAATCTCAGCATCATGCAATATATGTTTGCAACAAACCTACACATGCACCCCCAATTCTAAAATAAAAGCTTAAAAAATGGAAATTATTTTTTGTATTTTTGGGTTTTTATTCTGAAGGTTTCCATGTATACATGTGAAGCAAATTTGCATGTTGTTATTCTATTAATCAATCTGCCTCATGTCAGTGATTTTTCAGCAAGCTTTAGGGGGCCAAGGGCATTGGCCCCACAGTTACCAGTTACTAGGTTAAAGTTTCATCAACTCTTTTCTGCACAACCTTAAGATTCCATAAAATGTGCTGGAGTGCATTGATGGGTTAACTAAGAAGGGTTACTTGTAGACATTTTAGTGGCAATTGTGATTCTTTCATATTTCCAATGAAAATATCACTGAATCTGACCTTTTTCCCTCAGGTATAAAGTACATATTTAAATTCACCCTATAGTGATGCATCTGTTCCTAAGTGCAATTGAAATCCACACCAAAAAGATACCAGAATAATGTAACTGCTTGGCTAACTTTCTATATTTCAACATGTTTAAACCATGTGGCTTTAAAACATTGGAAAACTTGGTTAGTTTTTTTTTTCCTTTATAGCCACCCACTTTAGTGGTGGAAACTCAATTACCATCAGAGTTCTTTTTAATGTATAGAGAATGTAACTCTTTTAAGTGTAGTGTACTGTACCAAATAGTTCAGGGATAGATTACATGTTTGGGAAAATATGATCTTACTTATACCATAATTTAGTTCATATTCAATAATACTTCACTCAGCTTATTTGATCCTGGCATAATTTGAAGAGATAAATGACATAAATATGTTTCAAAATAAATTCTATTGACATCTGTTTGCTCCCTCTGGTAAAATGTATCTCATGGCAGGATAATAGGATATCACAGTTTCAGACTAGTTTTTATTGCTTTTTAAATTGTGCTGTGCCCAAACCAACTGGTGCCTTATGTAAAGAAGTGTTTCTCAGAGCACCAACTGTAGCACTTTCATTCTTGATGAGATCAGGCAATGCAGCCATTTACTGATTGGAGCAAGTATATGGATTCTTCTCTATTGTCCATAATTGTGATAAATATGTTTATTTTTTCTAGGCTTCATTTAAGAATAACATACTTTGGTTGAAGTAGACACTTTTTTTTCTCAATTCATCTACTTCTACAATACATCCTAATGAAGTAATATCTCATGCTTTTGCCAGGCTATAACTCCAGTTGTTTTCACTGATAGAGATTTTTTACACTGAATCTGATATCTCATCTTGAATTTCTATACAGTACACTCTTTAGAAGGTTAATTTTGCTGTCAGCATAACCAAAGCTTGACTTAACTATCTCCCAGATGAATGTTGTTTGAGTTACTGAAAGCCGAGTACAACTACTTCCGGTAAGTTACCATCACATAGCATGTACTTGTGATGACCTTTGAAGGGGTGACTAATTTTCCTTCACCCTAAATGCTGCTCTGGAACCTAAAGACTTTCATTCCAGCCTTCAACAAGATCCTGCTCCCACTTCCTCTTGGGATGTAAATGCCTTCAGAGAGGGAAGCCTAGGATCTACCACCTGATGTTGAAAATGAGAAACTTCAGGAGCCATGGAGATTGTACCTGACTCCAGTGCTGGCAAGAAGCCAGGGAAAAGAAAGGGGAGGGATGTAAGAGAAAGGCTCAGGACTCTCCACAGTTCGACTGCTTCCTATTCCCAGAAGTATTAGACACATGGAAGACATACTTATGTTGTTATTGTTGATGTTGCCCATTTTATGGATAGCTCCAAATCTGTTGGGGAAAAAAGATGAGAAATAGAGAGCATAATAGATAAGCAGTAAATAAACTAGGTTTTTCATTTGCTTTTCATTCAAATATATTGCTTTAAAAGCAAAATTAGGTTGGGCATGGTAGTTTACACATGTAATTTTAGCACTTTGGGAGGCTGAACTAGGAGGATCACTTGGGGTCAGGAGTATGAGAGCAACCTGGGCAGAATGTCTTTCATTAGTTTGGCAATGGAGCTCCCACCCTCAGTGAAGAGACAAGAAAAGAAAATCCTTCAGTATGAGAGTTATCTTGAAATGAATGATCCCCAACTCATATATGCTCTTAAACATCGTATTCTCTCTTAAGTTACCATCTTAGAATAAACTCTCAGAATATGAATTGTCTTTTCTACAAATCAGCACAGCTGTTGATTAGATTTTGATTTCAACTGTTGGTTGGGTTTTGATTCAAATGTTTCATTGCAACATAATTCATTCTTGCATTCATTCATTCAATAAGCATATTGTAAACTTCCTATTTAATTTGTTCCATGAACTATAAATACGCTGGACATAAAAAAACAAGAATGTTCCTGTTCTTTAAGTTGACAGATAAGGTAGGAAGGCTGACATATAAGCCAAAATTATTTTGCCAGGTAGACAAAGAAGTGAGCAAAAGTGCTGAACAAAAGAAAGCATAAGCAAATGGATTTATTATTGAGCATACGAATTCTAACAATTACAAGTCTTACCTTATGATTGAGAAAAAGATTTTGGTGAGAGTTAGGTTTTATATGAGTCAAGTTTGCAAAGAAAGGGAAGGATCAGATGATATTTGTTTGTTAACACAATGGTAAGGAGTTAGTACTTTAGCCTATGAACCAGTGTTTCTCAAAGTGGATTCCATAGACCAGCAGTGGTCTCCATTAAGTGACCAAATAGTCCAAAGATACTTGGGTTGTTTTAAAAAGCAAAATAATAAACAATTACATTTATACGCATTTCAGGAATTTGGAATATGAAATAATTTTCATAAACTACTATTGTTATAACTATTTTATTCTTTAAAAGTATGCATATGTTATAGAGAATTAAAATAAAAACTCCTGCAAGGACCAGGCAGGTCATGTGTATAAATAAGCAGCTTGTCTATAATTTGTTTTTCAGTGACAGGGAGAAATAGGGAGGGAGGGAAATAAGAAGACCTGGAGAGTAATGTTAAGGAATCCAGCTAATTGCTGCCATGTAGGAATTCAAACTATATTATATCATATTACATATTTTAATATAGAAAATATATATTTGTAATATATCTACATAGTATATAAAATACATACACACAATATTATATATATTACATATTTGAGCTTAATATTTGTGTGCATATTTGTTTTCAAAGACTAGCCATAAATCTGGATTTCTAGGCAACCTCTTTCAATACATATGTTGGCAAATAATCCAAATTTAAAACACATGTGGGTCAGTAATATCACGCTAAAGATCACACATCTGTGGCCAGGTTTAAAGTCATTGTAACATTACATGGATAGCATTGGTTCATTCTACTCTTCCAATACTCAGTAAAGGTGGGGAGGAGCAAGGGAGTTTCACTAGCTAAAATAGTCTCCTGTCTCTAGAAACTATTGGTTAATGTCTTTAAAATGTGTTATATTTTTAATATATGTTAGATGTACATTTTACTGTTACTGTGGCATTTCGTTATATTTCATGACATATATCTTGTTTATCAGAAAAGGTCAATGGCTCGAAAGTGATCCACTGAAGAATGAAACAAGGGCTGAAAGTAGAAATACAAACACTCCAAAGCAAAGCTGCAATCTAAATCTGTGTGTGCTGCAAAAGCAAGTTGCCCAAAACGACATAATAAGAAACAGACAACGGCATTTCTTCTAACTTCCTAACTTACATTATCATTATTAGCCAATATTTAAATACCTTAAAAGTAATTGACGCTATCCTAATTATTCGATTATATTAAAAATCAAGCATTAAATATTTCACCATCAAAATGACTGTATTGACTTTTTAATTAACATAATTTTGGAAGGAATCCACATTTATTATGTGGTAGGTAATCTCCATCATCAAATGTGCATATTAGAAGGGAAACTGAAGAAGTTAATAAGGAAATGGATATTCAAAAATATATCTATTCATTGATTCTTCATGATAATGATGTTATATAAGAGCAATTATTAATTTAACATCAAGTACTCTGCTATATCTTTCCAATGTATGCATGATCTCTTATTGATATAACGAAAATAACTCTTAAAGGAAATTATTATTATCCTCCCTTTACACAAATGAGGAGAGCAAATTCAGGTTCTCATATCTATTCAGTCACTGAAAATTCTATAATTACTTAATATCACCATTGGTGCTATATCGAAGAGGCAAAGCCAAAATTTAATATGTTTTATTGAATTATAAACTCATGTTCCTTCCATTTCACAGTGCTACTCATCCGCTTTAATCCATGTAAACCTGTACCTACAGCATATTGAGTAGCTCGTAGAGTTAGTATAATTGTTTTAGCTTGATATTTTGATGTTTTAAAAAAAATGTGGCACATATAAACCATGGAATACTATGCAGCCATAAAAAACGATGAGTTCATGTCCTTTGTAGGGATGTGGATGAATCTGGAAACCAATTATTCTCAGCAAACCGACACAAGATCAGAAAATCAAACACCCCACATTCTCACTTATAGTGTTGAACAATGAGAACACATAGACACACGGAGGGGACCATCACACACTGGTGTCTGTTGGGGAGGACTAGGGGAGGGACAGCGGGTGGGTAGGGAGGTTGGGGAAGGGAGAAATGCCAGATATAGGTGACGGGGGGATGGAGGCAGCAAACCACATTGCCATCTATGTACCTATGCAACAATCCTATATGATCTGCACATGTACCCCAAAACCTAAAGTACAATAAAAAAAAACTATTTTAATTTCACATATTTTAAAATTGGATGCTTTTTCCTTTAAATTCCCATTTTGTTAATCAAAACATATTTTAACAAAGAAATCCACCAAGTCCTAAGTAACTATAAACCATTAACCTTTTTTTTTTTTTTTTGATACAGGGTCTCATTCTGTTGCCCAGGCTGGAGTGCAGTGGTGCAATCTCGGCTCATGGCAATCTCTACCTTCTGGGCTTACGCAATCCCCCTGGCGCAGCTCCCCAAGTAGGTGGGACTACAGGCAGAAGCCACCACGCCTGGCTAATTCTAGTAATTTTTGTAGAGAAAGAGTTTTACTATGTAGCCCAGGCTGGTCTTCAACTCTTGAGGTCAAGCGATCCACCTAACTCAGCCTCCCAAAGTGCCAGGATTATAAGCATGAGCCACTGCACCTGGCCACTAACCATAAACTTTTAAAATGTAGGAGACAATATTTTCAAAGTATCAGCCTTAATATTGGTCATGTATATCTCTGGTGATACATTATATAAACACTTTTCTTACTATCATTTCTCCTAGAAATAGCCATTATATTTAAATCCATTATGCATAGAATGTTGTCAGAGGGGAAAACTTTTCCTCTATCCTGTTAACTTCTGTAAATGGTGACCTGTGAATTTAACTGAAAATAGACAATTAACAGAATTTTTAAAAACCCAACGTTTATTTATATGCATATGTTAACACACAAAAGCAGCAGCTTAAAAGGCTGGAGTTAGAGGTTTACATACCTAACTTAATAGGGGTAAGGAGTCATGAGAAAAGGCTTCTATGGAAAGAACAAATGAGTTTCTAAGTGAAGAAGCAGGAGAAAAGAAAATTTGACAAGCTTGTTTATGTATGTATGAGTGGTCTTTTCCATTTGTATCTTTATGGCTATGAAACTCCCTTTAGCATCATTCCCAGAAGTTTCTGCTTTTAGTGAGATAAGGGAAGCTTGAAAAGACTTCCTTCTGCATCTGTTGAATCTCAAATGTCTTTAGTTTAAATTACTCTTTATGTCAAGTCGAGGGTCTGAGTCCTTAATGCCAGATTTTATCCACATAAGAAAATTTGTTTAGTTATAAGAACTTTCCTGTGATGCTTACTTATTGAAATTCTATCCAACAATTTCAAAAATACTCATTGAATCTGTTACCAGTCACAAGTTCTTAGGCTCATACGCAATAGAAACTGACAGAAGGTCAAGCAGGTTTCCCAGAAAAAGCTTTATTGGGGGTTTATGTTTGAGCACCAGGGAGATGTACAGGGAGGAGAGAGCTCACCAGCTTGCAATTTTTTATTTGATGAGGGAAAGGAGTCAGTGTTAAAGGAAAGGTATTTTAGCATCATTAGGGAGGGGTTTCAGCTGCGCAAATGTAATGTGCAAAAGGTCAGGATCATTCTCCTGGTCTTTCTGCATGCAGCTAATAGGGTTAACTCCCCTGAATAAGATTTATGGTGTATTTATGGTGGCTGCTTATCCTAGTTTCTTCATATAGTTTGCAAGTTCTATGAGCAGCTGTGGCACTAGTGTAGGTGGTACAGCAAGGTCTGGTAATCAGCAGATACAAAAACAAATGCATTAGTGGGTGTGAGGGGGCTAAGTCTCATCCCTACTCTGTCTCTTTTCCTCCCCCAACCCAACCACCTGAGAGATTTTATCTTCCTTATTCTTAAGGAGAATTGGCTAGAGGTCTCATCTTCTGGAGCTACTTCCTGCTGATCAGGGTTGTCATCCCTGCCTAACTTTTGAAGTTAGATCTTTTGCTGACTGTTCTAATGATTTATAGGAACTCAGATCCTCCTGAGAGTGTATTGGTCGTTCCACCATTAGCTTGACTAGGGTCTTTCAAGCCTGAAAGGCACAAACTTTAACTGTCCCCACCCCTGTTGAATACCATAAATGATTATTTAAAAAAATCAAATAACATCAGTGATTATTAGCAAAAATCCTTAAGCTCAGTTTAACAACACCCATAAGAAGAGATCAGAGGCCATCTGGAATCCAAGGGAATAGGCTAGAAAACCAGTCTCCTGCTATCTGGAATATCAGAGTGTGTTGATCTAGAGTATGTTGCAACCAAGCAGCTTTCTGTCTTATTTTTTTCTACTCTAATTTCAATTTGTAAAAATGTTTTTATATATGTGCAGCAAAATGAATTAGTTATCATTCAAACTCCTTGTTCAGCAAGCATATAATCTAGGGCGATTCTATTATCTAAAACTACCTGGGCTAGTGAATTGAGTGATTCTTGAAAATCAGTTAAAGAATTGCCAGTTTCATTAGCTAATATGAATATGGTCTTTGAAATATTCCTCAATACCCATTGATGAACTGCTACTCCCCACCAGGGAAGCAATGAATAGCCCAAAGAAAGTTTGTCTTTATCTGGGATACCTCCTGGTAAATCTCATGCTACCCCAGTGAATAATTTGAAGGAGCTTGTCCAATGTTTGACCTTAGTGTTTTTGTGAACAGAAGAAGAGGCCACTGAAGTTTCCATAAGTTAGTTTTATTGCTTAGACATGGGGATGCCTATTTCTATGCACACACAAAAATGTAGCATGGGAGTGCGCACATCTTACATGTGGCATTTTGGGATGATTGGGTAATATTTATATAAGGGTCTATTGCATGTCTCCAACCCAGACATTTTTACATACTGGTAATAGCCGTTCTAGGGTCAAAGGCCTTGCATAAATTTGAGTAGGCTTAACTGTTGATCCTACTTGGGTATTTTACATTTAAAAAAGTAGAGTAGGAGTTGGAGTTGTCCTGGAAGATGTATAAATATTACCCAATATGTAACCTGAAATGTTGGGGTGGTGTAAGAATTGGAGGCTCTGGAGCCCCAAGGGGTTATAGACTAGAAAAATATGAAAACATAAGTTCGGAGACTTTCAACCCAGAAGGAATTCAAGATTTAGTACAAATTATAGAAAATAACAAAAAAGCTCAAAAACAGTGGACAAGACTAGAATCTAAAAATAGGTATACTATAGTTTTTTTTTTTTCTTAAAACATATTTTTTCCCTCTCCAGTCTCCCATTTTTACCGAAGACAAATCATCAAATCATGGTAGGACCAATTTATTTACAAAATTAGTTTTAGTCTTATTATTCTTTGCCTGATTATTTGCATATAATGTAGCAAGAATTATTATTTGCCATATAGGCTCTTTTATTAAAAAATTGGCTTTGCTGAAACTTTGTTTCATAAAGAATCTTAGACTTTTTTTTTGAGATGGAGTCTTGCTCTGTCTCCAGGCTGGACCAGAAGTGGTGACTTTTTTTTTTTTGAGACCGAGTCTCACTCTGTCATCCAGGCTAGAGTGCAGTGGCACAATCTTGGCTCACAGTAACCTCCACCTCCTGAGTTCAAGCTATTCTCCTGCCTCAACCTTCTAAGTAGCTGGGATTATAAGCATGCACCACCATGCCCGGCTAATTTTTGTATTTTTAGTAAAGGCCGGGTTACACCATGTTGGCGAAGCTGGTCTCAAACTCCTGCCCTCAAGTGATCCACCCACCTCGGCCTCCCAAAGTGCTAAGATTACAAGGATGAGCCACCTTGCCCAGCCTCAGTTAGACTTTTTAAAGCCATGAGCCCAACCATGGATTTATCTGTGCTTGCATTTCCTGGACTAATTGGGTGATTCCTCTCCTCTCAAGGTCCTAACATAACCTGGGGCTCTTGGACCTATCAGAAAGTGACATTCTTTACTTACCACAGGATTCTTATACAGGGACTGCATAGACAAGACAAACCCTCCAAGGGGATTTTATGGGCTCTATAAGTCAACTCCAATTTTGTAAAGCAGTCCGAAACAATAATATTCCAGTTAAAGCCTTGGTAAAGCAATCAGTGCCTCCAATTGTGCCCTGTTACAAAAGAAAGGAGATTCTTATCGGACTTACACAAACAACTTTATTGTCATAAGTTAAGAATATTCACAAATAGTTTCCAAATTCTGGAGAAATCAGGTAGAGAGGAAGAAATATGCTCCAAGAAAACCATGTAATTTTTTTTTTAATTGCATTTTAGGGTTTGGGGTACATGTGCAGAACATGCAAGATAGTTGCATAGGTACACACATGGCAGTGTGATTTGCTGTCTTCCTCCCCTTCACCCACATCTGGCATTTCTCACCGCTGTCCCTCCCCTTTTCCCCCAATAGACCCCAGTGTGTAGTGCTCCCCTCCCTGTGTCCATGTGTTCTCATTGTTCATCACCCACCTATGAGTGAGAATATACAGTATTTCATTTTCTGTTCTTGTGTCAGTTTGCTGAGAATGATGTTCTCCAGATTCATCCATGTCCCTACAAAGAACACGAACTCATCATTTTTGATTACTGCATAATATTCCATGGTGTATATGTGTCACATTTTCCCAGTCTAGTCTATCATTGATGGGCATTTCGGTTGGTTCCAGGTCTTTGCTATTGTAAACAGTGCTGCAATGAACATTCGTGTACATGTGTCCTTATAGTAGAACGATTTATAGTCCTTTGGATATATACCCAGTAGTGGGATTGCTGTGTCAAATGGAATTTCTATTTCTAAGGCCTTGAGGATTCACCATACTGTCTTCCACAATGGTTGAACTAATTTACACTCCCACCAGCAGTGTAAAAGTGTTCCTATTTCTCCACATCCTCTCCAGCATGTGTTGTCTCCAGATTATTTAATGATCACCATTCTAATTGGCATGAGATGGTATCTCAATGTAGTTTTGATTCGCATTTCTCTGATGATCAATGATGATTAGCATTTTCTCATATGTTTGTTGGTCTCATATATGTCTTCTTTTGTAAAGTGTCTGTTCATGTCCTTTGCCCATTTTTGAATGGGCTTGTTTGTTTTTTTCCTGTAAATCTGTTTGAGTTCTTTGTAAATTCTGGATATCAGCCCTTTGTCAGATGGCTAAACTGCAAAAATTTTTTCCCATTCTGTTGGTTGCCGATTCACTCTAGTGACTGTTTCTTTTGCTGTGCAGAAGCTATGGAGTTTGATTAGGTCCCATTTGTCTATTTTGGCTTTTGCTGCCAATGCTTTTGGTGTTTTGGTCATGAAGTCCTTGCCTACTCCTATGTCCTGAATGGTTTTGCCTAGATTTTCTTCTAGTTTTTTATGGTGCCAGGTCTTATGTTTAAGTCTTTAATCCATCTGGAGTTAATTTTAGTGTAAGGTGTCAGGAAGGGGTCCAGTTTCTGCTTTCTGCACATGACTAGCCAGTTTTCCCAACACCATTTGTTAAACAGGGAATCATTTTTCCATTGCTTGTTTTTGTCAGGTTTATCAAAGATTTTATGGTTGTAGATATGTTGTGTTGCCTCCGATGCCTCTGTTTTGTTCCATTGGTCTATATCTCTGTTTTGGTACCAGTACCATGCTGTTTTGATTACTGTAGCCTTGTAGTATAGTTTGAAGTCCGGTAGTGTGATGCCTCCCACTGTGTTCCTTTTGCTTAGAATTGACTTGGCTATGCGGGCTCTCTTTTGCTTCCATATGAAGTTCATGGTGGTTTTTTCCAGTTCTGTGAAGAAAGTCAATGGTAGCTTGATGGGGATAGCATTGAGTCTGTAAATTACTTTGGGCAGTATTGCCATTTTCATGATATTGATTCTTCCTAACCATGAACATGGAATGTTTCTCCATCTGTTTGTGTCCTCTCTTATTTCGTTGAGCAGTGGTTCGTAGTTCTCCTTGAAGAGGTCCCTTACATTCCTTGTGAGTTGTATTCCTAGGTATTTTATTCTTTTTGTAGCAATTGTGAATGGCAGTTCGCTCTTGATTTGGCTCTCTTTAAGTCTGTTATTGGTGTATAGGAGTGCTTGTGGTTTTTGCACATTGATTTTATATCTGAGACTGCTGAAGTTGCTTATCAGTTTCAGAAGTTTTGGGGCTGAGACAATGGGGTCTTCTAGATATACTAACAGGTCGTCTGCAAATAGAGACAATTTGGCTTCCTCCTTTCCTATTTGAATACGCTTTATTTCTTTTTCTTGCTGATTGCTCTGGCTAGAACTTCCAGTACTATATTGAATAGGAGTGGTGAGAGAGGGCATCCTTGTCTAGTGCCAGATTTCAAAGGGAATGCTTCCAGTTTTTGCCCATTCAGTATGATATTGGCTGTTGATTTGTTGTAAATAGCTTTTATTATTTTGAGATACGTTCCATCATTACCAAGTTTATTGAGGGTTTTTAGCATAAAGAGCTGTTGAATTTTGTCAAAGGCCTTCTCTGCGTCAATTGAGATAATCATGTGGTTTTTGTTTTTGGTTCTGTTTATGTGGTGAATTATGTTTACAGACTTATGTATGTAGAACCAGCCTTGCATCCCCAGGATGAATCCTACTTGATCATGGTGGATAAGCTTTTTGATGTGCTATTGCAATCGGCTTGCCAGTATTTTACTGAAGATTTTTGTGTCCATGTTCATCATGGATATTGGCCTGAAGTTTTCTCATTGAGTCTTTGCCGGGTTTTGGTATCAGGATGATGTTGGTCTCATAAAATGATTTGGGAAGGATTCCCTCTTTTTGGATTATTTGGAATAGTTTCAGAAGGAATGGTACCAGCTCCTCTTTGTGTGTCTGGTAGAATTCAGCTGTGAACCCATCTGGACCTGGGCTTTTTTTGTGTGGTAGGCTCTTAATTGCTGCCTCAACTTGTTATTGGTCTATTCATAGTTTTGACTTCCTCCTGGTTTAGGCTTGGAGGTGTCCAGGAATTTATCCATTTCTTTTAGGTTTACTAATTTATGTGCATAGAGTTGTTTTTAATATTGTCTGATGATGGTTTGAATTTCTGTGGAATCTGTGGTGATTTCCCCTTTATCATTTTTTATTACATCTATTTGGTTGTTCTCTCTTTTCTTTTTAATCAGTCTGGCTAGTGGTCTGTCTATTTTGTTGATCTTTTCAAAAAACCAGCTCTTGGATTTATTGATTTTTTGAAGGGTTTTTCGTGTCTCTATCTCCTTCAGTTCAGCTCTGAACTTAGTTATTTCTTGTCTTCTGCTAGGTTTTGAGTTTTGTTGATCTTGCTCCTCCAGCTCTTCCAATTTTGACAATAGGGTGTCAATTTTGGATCACTCCACTCTTCTCACATGGGCACTTATTGCTATATATTTTTCTCTAGAGACTGCTTTAAATGTGTCCCAGAGATTCTGGTATGTTGTGTCTTCGCTCTCATTGGTTTCGAAGAACTTCTTTATTTCTGCCTTCATTTCATTGTTTATCCAGTCAACATTCAAGAGCCAGTTGTTCAGTTTCCATGAAACTGTGTGGTTCTGAGTTCGTTTCTGAATTCTGAGTTCTAACTTGATTGTACTATGGTCTAAGAGACTGTTTGTTATTATGTCAGTTGTCTTGCATTTGCTGAGGAGTGCTTTACTTCCAATTATGTGGTCAATTTTAGAGTAGGTGTGATGTGGTGCTGAGAAGAATGTATATTCTGTGGTTTTGGGGTGTAGAGTTCTGTAAATGTCTATCAGGTTTGCTTGTTCCAGGTCTGAGTTCAAGTCCTGGATATCCTTGTTAATTTTCTGTCTGGTTGATCCGTCTAATATTGACAGTGGAGTGTTAAAGTCTCCCACCATTACTGTGTGGGAGTCTAAGTCTGTTTGTAAGTCATTAAGAACTTGCCTTATATATCTAGGTGCTCCTGTATTGGGTCCATATATATTTAGGATCGTTAGCTCTTCTTGTTGTATTGATCCTTTTACCATTATGTAATGTCCTTCTTTGTCTCTTTTGATCTTTGTTGCTTTAAAGTCTATTTTATCAGAGACGAGAATTGCAACTCCTGCTTTTTTTTGCTCTCCATTTGTTTGGTAAATCTTCCTCCATCCCTTTATTTTGAGCCTTTGTGTTTCCTTGCATGTGAGATGGGTTTCCTGGATACAGCACACCAATGGGTTTTGGCTTTTTATCCAATTTGCCAGTCTGTGTCTTTTGATTGTTGCATTTAGCCCATTTACATTTAGGGTTAATATTGTTATGTGTGAATTTGATACTGCCATTTTGATGCTAGCTGACTGTTTTGCCCATTAGTTGATGCAGATTCTTCATTTTATTGATGCTCTTTAGCATTTGGTGTGTTTTTGGATGGCTGGTACTGGTTGTTCCTTTCCATGTGTAGTGCCTCTTTCAGGAGCTCTCGTAAAGCAGGCCTGGTGGTGACAAACTCTCTGAGTACTTGCTTGTTTGCAAAGGATTTTATTTTTCCTTCACTTATGAAGCTCAGTTTGGCTGGATATAAAATTCTGGGTTGAAAGTTCTTTTCTTTAAGGATGTTGAATATTGGCCCCCACTCTCTTCTGGCTTGTAGGGTTTCTTCTGAGAGATCTGCTCTGAGTCTGATGGGCTTCCCTTTGTGAGTGACCTGACCTTTCTCTCTGGCTGCCCTTAGCATTTTCTCTTTCATTTCAACCCTGGTCAATCTGACAATTATGTGCCTTGTGGTTGCTTTTCTTGCGGAATATCTTTGTGGTGTTCTCTGTATTTCCTGGACTTGAATATTGGCCTGCCTTGCTAGGTGGGGGAAATTTTCCTTGATAATATCTTGAAGAGTATTTTCCAGCTTGGATTCATTCTCTTCGTCACATTCATGTACTCCTATCAAACATAGATTAGATCTCTTCAGATAGTCCCGCATTTCTTGGAGACTTTGCTCATTCCTTTTTGTGCTTTTTTCTCTAATCTTGCCTTCTTGTTTTATTTCATTGAGTTGATCTTTGACTTCTGATATTCTTTCTTCTGCTTGGTCAATTCGGCTGTTGAAACTTGTGCATACTTCGCAAAGTTCTCGTGTTGTGTTTTTCAGCTTTTTCAATTCACTCATATTTCTAAGTTGTCCATTCTTGTTATCATTTCGTCAAATCTTTTTTCAAGGTTCTTAGTTTCTTTGCATTGAGTTAGAACATGTTCTTTTAGCTCACGGAAGTATCTCATTACACACCTTCTGAAGTCTGATTCTGTCATTTTATCACACTCATTCTCCATCCAGCTTTGTTCCATTGCTGGTGAGGAGTTGTGGTCCCTTGTAGGAGGCGAGGTGTTCTGGTTGTGGGTGTTTCCTCCTTTTTGTACTGGTTTCTTCCCATCTTTGTGGATTTATCCACCTATTGTCTGGGTAGTTGCTGATTTTCTGATTGGGCCTCTGAGTGGACATCCAGATTGTTGATGATGAAGTATTTTTGTTTCTTAGTTTTTCTTCTAACAGTCTGGCCCCTCTGCTCTAGGACTGCTGAGGTCCACTCCAGGCCCTGCTTGCCTGGAGTACATCTGTAGCAGCTGCGGAACCATATGGTTGCTACCAGTTTCTTGTTCTGCTATCTTTGTCCCTGAATGATGCCCGCCAAATGTCAGTCTGATCAGTCCTTTGTGAGGTGACTCTTTGGATATACAGGCATCAGGGAGCTGCTTGAGGAGACTGTCTGTACTTTATACTTGAGGAGACAGTCTGTACTTTATAGGAGCTCAAGTGCTGAGCTGTGAGCTCTGTTGTTCATTCAGGGCTGCTAGGCAGGTATGTTTAAGTCTGCTGCAGCAGAATGCATAAAGCCCCTTTTTTCCCTCAGGTGCTCTCCCAGGGAGTTAGGGCTTTTTTTATGAGTATACATTGCGCTGTCCTGCCCAGCGAGGAGGCAGTCTAATCACTGCCGGCCTGTAGTGGCTATGCCGAGCTGCCATGGGCTCCACCCTGCTGCCGTGGGCTCCACCCTGCTGTCGTGGGCTCCACCCTGCTGACATGGGCTCTGCCCTGCTGTCATGGGCTCTGCCCTGCTGCCATGTGTAATTTTCTGTAGTCCTGTTTATATGGGTGTGGTTAGAACTGCCGTGGTGATGGTGGCCCACCTCTATGGTGGCCTGCCTCTGTAATGGCAGACTCTCTCTGTTATGGCGGGTTGCCTTGGCAATGGCAGGCTGCGTCAGCAATGCAGAGTACCTCCATACGGGTCGAGTGCCTCGGTAATGGTGGACGCCCCTCCCCCACTGAGCTTCACCATCCTGGGTTCAGCTGTGCTTGCTGTGAAACTTTCAACCCTGAGCGTTTCCAATTGCTGTTTTGTTTGTTTTTGTGGGGGTGGGACATGCTGAGCCTGATCACCTGGCTCCCTGCCTCAGAGCTCTTTTTTTTTTTTTTTTTTTTAAGTTGAATGGTTGACTCTCTCCCAGGTGTTCCAGTCGCCTGCTGAAAGGGCTCCAGGATCTGTGTGATTTCCTGTGCAGCAACCCACTGCGCTGGCTGAAACAACGTTGCTGCCCGGGAATCTCCTGGCCTGGCTTTCTGTTTAAGTCCCATTTAATCAGATGAATGTGCTACTCTGCCTTCTGAAATCTTCAATTGCCGGTTTAACAGGGCAACCAAACAGTGTATTTTGTATGGAGTGCCGCTGTGCTGTGGCCCTGGCCCAAACAGTTGCGATGGCCCAAACAGCCTCGCTGGCGGCCCGTGGGGCTCCTACACCTACGAATCTCCTGGTCTGTGGGCAAGAAAGATCCGTCTGGAAATGCGGTGTCCACTCACCCTCTGTGCTTTCACTGGGAGCTTCAATCCTGAGTTGGTACAGAGCCATCTTCTGAAAACGCTGTAATTCTTACACACAAGCCCACATTCTGGCCCTCTATCAGTCTGCTTTTATTTCAATGTTTAATTATGGAAAAACTAAATAGTACCCTTTTAATTTTAGCCAACTTGCTCATACACAGAATTTTGTTTACAAGGTTAATCTTTCATAAATCTTCTATAGCTTGCTTAAACATTCAACTTTACCCTATCTTTCTTTAACTTAAGATATCTTCAAACCCTCTGAACTGTAAAAAATTGCTCTTTTTTTAAACACATTCCTATACCTTTTAATTAAAACCATAACTTTTATTTTTCTAAAAGGAAAGTAATTAATTTTTATTATATACCAGGTACAGATTCTGGGACATAGGACAGAATGACAGATAATATCTGATATTTTCCCACAGTGCTAGGGGTCATGGCTAACTCCACATATCCCCAGGCCTTGTGGAAACTAATAGTTTTAAAGCAGGCAAGTTAAATAATCATAAAATATCATAGAAGCAGTTCATGTTTGTAAAGCATCTAATAAAGACAGTATCTGATCTGCCTAATTTAGACCAAATATCTAAATTTTGACATAAAAAAGTTTTTATTTATTTTACTAAAAATCTTTAAGCTGTCTTTATTAAATATTACTAAAGTAATGTGAACTAAAAGACATGTTAGTTAAAATTTTTGTTTTTCTTATAAAGTATTTTATTTAAGCACTTGTTTTTCTTTAAGCAAACTAATTAGAACATTGCACACATGATACATATAAATACACAGATAGAAGTAGATCTGATAGAGTTATATAATTTTTCATTTCCAGTTTTTAAGTTTCTCTTTCTTATTTTAGATCATCAGTCTGTTGATTACCTGCTCCTTTCCCTAAATGATTGTCAGCCAAGCTGTTCCAAATTTGCATTTTTAAATGGATAATTCTTAGGTGAAACAAAATAGAGAGTTCATATTTTATTTAAACCAAGGAAAAATGGTGTAAGTAAAAGTTCAGTCAGACTGCCAGGAAAAACAGACATTCTTAGACATGGAGACTTCCTTAAAGATGTGAATTTCTTAACTGAATTATTGGCGTTAGGGTGGAGGCTTTTAAGGAGCAGCCTATGCCTCCTATGTCCTTTCACTAAAGGTCCAGGGCTTGAATGTAGTCTCTGAGACCAAGTGATTGCAAAGTGAGATCACTCTAGGTACTATACAGCACAGTGCTACAAGTCATGGAGGAAGGCCAAAGTGGCAAGGGAGGAAAGTGAGTCAATTCCCATCCAAAACAGTACAGACTTGGATAATTCTCTCTATCTCCTCACCCTCATACCTGGTCCAGATCCCACTGAGTTGGAGCCCATTGTCTGTGGTAACTAAGTGACAATAAATAAAATGATGTATTAGACGAACAAAATGAGAAAGTGGGTCAGAGCAGGGATTCCTCAGAAATTGGATCCAAGTATATCTCTTTTCTTCTCACAAAGACAACATGCAGAATGACAGGACTACATGCTCCTACCAAGGACAAAAAGGGTCACACACCTCCCTTCCTCACCAAGTGCCACACCGGGAAGTGAAGTAGCAAGGGGCTTTAAACAAGGTTGCCGAATCAAGACCCAGCGTGTCTGAAAGAGTTTTTCCACCAGATGGAAGCCAGAGGAAGGATGCAATGCACTCTTGCAACCTGCTGTATGCTGGGTTGATCAGTCCTGGGAAGCTGACCATTTCAATCTGTCCCTCATGGATGTCTGTTAAGATGGCTCAAACCAGGAAAAACCAAGCTGACAATTTCAATTTCTCCCTCGTGGATGTCCATTAAGGCCAAACCAGTTAAGAAGAAGTGAGAAAGGGAAAAAGAAGCACTAGAAAGAAGAAAGTAGACAGAAAATAAGAGACGAACTGGGGGTAAGGGAACCTGAAGAGTCCCTGGCAGGCTAGAGGAAGGCTCCTCAATTGCAGAAACACTGAATCAGAAATGCAGGTGGCCACTACTTAGTCATGAAGAGGTCACAGCCAGTAGAGAGAAAATGCTCCCCACATCCTGTGGTCCTGCTGCAGTCAAGAAGAAAGTTGTTACTGATCAAGGTTCTTGGGTGCCCATGCAATAGAAATTGACAGGGGCCAAGCAAGTTCCCAAAGCAAGGTTTTATTGAGGGCTTATGTTCAAGTACAAGAGATACTATACAGGAGCAAGAGTTCCCCATCTGGCTCTCTGAGATGAGTCACTTGGAGTCTTCTATTTGGAGAGGGAAAAGGGTCCATATTAAAGGAAAAGTATCTAAGCATGATTAGGGAGGGGTTTCTGCTGCACGACTGCAGTGTAGAAATGTTCTTCAATATGTCACATGATTAGAAATGGTAGATAAGCCCCTCCTTGGGTGGGAATTTTAGTATTATAAAGAGGCAAGGGGTCAAGATGAGTCATTCTCTTGTCTTATATTTTACTGATTTGATCCAACAAATTATATTCATAAATTATTCTGAATTATCTTCTATAATGGTGGTTCGCAAACATTTTCAGACCAGAGAGAGACCAGTTCAGCAAGAGCAAATGACATTTTCAGACTAGCAACAGGGGTATACACCTGTGTGCATGCAGGCAATAGGGTTAACTCCCTTGAATAAGATTTACAGTGGAATGATACTTATCTTAGTTTCTTCATACAGTTTGCAAAGTCTGGTCAGCTGGTATGGCACTGGAGTGGGGGTGGTCCTGCAAGTTCTGGTTGTCAGTGGTTATGAAAAAAACACATTTAGTGTGGGTGGGGGCCACATGCCTTTCCAACTTCATCTCAAATTCTGAGTTGTTCTTTAAATAATACAGACCCTAGATGACATTCTTAACATGACATGTGAAGCCAAGCAAGATAACCTGGCCAAATGCATTCAGCTCCAAATAAGTAAATAATAACTCAGGATGATGAACTGAAGAAGGGCAAAAGAAGGAAGAGGCAGTGGCCTAAAATAAAGTATAGGAAGGTAATGAAGTTATCAAGTATTCTCTTCAAAAACAAAAAGTACAACAAGGCTAATGGTCTCTTCAATCATTCCATTGTTACACAGTCATTACAGGAGCTAATACAGAGCAAAAAAAATCAATAGTCATTTCTGTCACTATGAGATGCAGAGTGGTAATGCCTATCATTTCAAAGTACTGTTTGCAAAATAAACTCTTCCTATGGCCATGGTAAGTATGTAAATTGTACAAAGTTTCTAAACATGACTTACAGATAATTAATAATTGAATTTCTTATTAAAATATGAAACACTAAATTTGCCTAACTACAAAATTCATCATCTTTCCTCCCCCACAAGAAAAACTCTTTTCAAATTTCCCATTTTAGATAATGACACCATTGTTGGTTCAAACTTTCCTAGATCAGTGGTGATTTATATGCTTCCTTCTAGTGAGAGATAATACATTTATAGTTCAATTTTAATTTGATTTAAATATTATAATAAAGAGTCAAAGATTAGTCATTAGACTTTTGTCTTCACATAGCTCAAAATGGCAATAGAATCGGGAAAGCTGCATATTACATAAGTGATTTTATGAGGATCTAAGGCATCAGTAAGGAATGGTTGAAAATGTTTCTTTCCCCAGGAGATATTCCAATGAATCCCTTCAGGGGAATCAAAATGTATCAAGAGAAAAGTTATTATTTTTAAAATGTCTAAAATGTTTTGGATGTATATCCCCACTAAAATCTCATGTTGAATTGTAATTGGGGGAAGAACCTAGTAGGAGGTGATTGGACCGTGAGGGAGGATTTTCCCCTCACTGTTCTTGTGATAGTAAATGAGTTATCATAAGATCTGTTCGTTTAAAAATGTGTGGCACTTCCCCCTTTACTCTCTCTCCTCCTGGCCATGTGAATATGTGCTTGCTTCCCCTTCGCCTTACACCATAATTGTAAGTTTCCTGAGTCTTCTCTAGCCATGCCTCCTGTACAGCCTGTGGAACTGTGAGTCAATTAAACCTCTGTTCTTTATAAATTACCCAGTCTCAGGTAGTTCTTTATAGCAACATGAGAATGGACTAAACAATGTCATTTTGAGGAATTCACTAATGTAACATTTATATATTGATTGCCATATATATGCCGGGATTGTGCTAGGAAAAAACATATATGACATTGTTGCAATTCTCCAATGGCTTACAACGGGGAAGATAAGATGTGTACACAAATACATGGAATAACAGTGTAATATAGACTCTTTCAAAGGAAAATTTCCCAGGATTTCATTCAGAAAAATTACTTGCAGCTGGGGCAATCAAAAAAGTTCCCTACTGGAGTTAAAGTCAACAAAGCAATGGGCATTTTGGTAAGTACATATCTAGGAAGAGAATTGCTGGCTGAGGAGACTGTATAAACCAAAACAATAGGTGTGCAGGAAATAGGAATATGTAAAACAAGATCACTACCAAGTGGGCTATCAGGACAAATCATTAGGTAGTAGTGGGTTAGATCAATTAACACAGACAGAATATGGAATTGATGTTAGGGTTTAATGAGACATCAAATGAACCTAGCTAAATATCAGAAATAATTGCCATATTCTAAATGAGAAGTGAGCTGTGTACCCCTGTTGCTGGTCTGAAAACATCATTTGCTCCTCATACAGACCAAGCTGAGATTTTGAAGAAGTGTAGTATAAGATTTGCCTACTGTATGCTAATTTGCATGCTCTTGCTGAAGTGATTCCTGTTCTGAAAATATTTGAGAACACCATTATAGGAAATAATTTAGGATCATTTATAAATATAATTTGTTGGACCAAATCAGTAAAACGTAAAATTTGTAATTTAGATTGTTTTTGCTCTTTATTACAATGGTGTGTGTGTGTGCATCACGTTTTTTTATTGGTATCTATTTCCAGGAAAATACAGATCTGAGTAGTTTTTTGTTAAGATGAAAGTAACAAGATTTCCCATAACCCACTATATTTGCTTGAAAATTTGTGGTATCATTAAGTGAAATTCAAAGATAATACACTGAAACACCACCAAGCCAGGTGTACGGGGAGCAGCACATGAGCTGATATACATTGTCTCTATGGATAGAGTCCCAGCCACTTCCCAAGCCAAGAGCAAACCCCAAAAGCTCCAACCTTCCCTCACTTGGAAACAGAATGCTAATTATTTATCTTTACAAATGAGGTTAAAAAAGACTTTACGTCATTCCTAAAGATAAATGATCGAAATAACTATCAATATTAAAATGATTCACTCATATTCAAAACATTTTTAAATCCCAAAGTGTAAAAATCTAAACATATTTTAAATAATTTTTATATTTGCACATTTTCATTTTCATGAATTTATGCATGTGTAACATTTTGCTGGCACCTACAAAGTGCATTTATTGAAAGCCAAGCTAGTGCTTTACATATGCTATCACTACTGTGCAAAGCAATGGAAACACAGCTCCATGCTAGAGATCTTTTAACTCATTCTACAGATAAAAAATCTAAAGTCAAAGAGCTAAAGTAATTTCTCCTGGGTTATAATGTTTGTACAAGACCAAGCTGAGATTTTGAAGACCTCTAGCTGATGTGGGCTTTTTCATTTTAAAAGCATTGTTAATTAAACTCTTTATATGTGGCAGTTGTAAGACTTTCCATGTTGCTTTCATCTAATTCTCATAAAAACCCTATATATTTCATCTAACTATGAAACTTGTTCTACAAAAATAAAAAATCAAGGCACAGAAAGAAGGAATAAGTTAGCCACATTCACACAGATCCTAAGAAGTGGGGTCTAGTATGCAGTTCAACAGAGCGAAGCTGTCAACTAATTGTTCTATATGAAATGTAGAACATTCGCTTCCTGAATTACTCCATACCATTGTCATTATTATGACATCATCTTTTAATGCTGTGGATCTATGTATTATGCTCCCAGTAGGCTCTAGGCCTTTAGTGGATATTTTTCTTTGCATTTTATGCTATATGTATTTAAAAATTCTTTTAAAGTCTATGTTTCACTGGAATAGATGCTAATAGAAAGAAAAAGTAGAGGTCAATTGTAAATAAGGACAGAGTAAATGTAGCATAAGATTTGCCTATCATTTGCCAATTTGCATGTGGTTTATAATTACATGTATTATAAACATTATTTATTAATTTTAAAATATAAAAGTAACTTTCACTCATTGTATTTAAACAAAACTGAATAGATTTATGAATGTAAAAATATCTTCTTCTTGAGAACTATGCAAACTTAGCAGTTACATAGCTCTTGATTAATCATTACTTATAAGTCAAACATATTATTTTCTACCTCCCTTCCAAATCTGACTCACTGAAAAGTGAGAAAAATATATGCTTGGGTGGTTTCTACTTTGATCTTTTCAACAAAATGCTGAAATAAGATGTTTTAAGCTAGACACTAAGTTTTGCTACCTTTCTTACCCACATGCAAATAACTTGCTTATTTTGAAAAATTTAAACTATAGTAATTGATTTGACCTTGAGAAGTGGTTAGCCCAGTGCCTGGTAGAGAAGACAGACAGTAGAAGTTCTTTTTGTGTGTGTGTGGTGCCCTCTCTACCATTGTAGTTTAAGAGAAAGAGGGTAGTCCTTGGCCATGTCTGAGTGTGGTCACTGCATTGTCTGAGTGTGGTCCTCTCAGGAACAATTTTTACTAGTGGTGGCATACAACTCAATGTTTTATCTGTTAAGTGACTTTATTTTTGCCATTCCAAAAAGTATTTCCCATCCCCCACCCCCCACCAGCCCCGGCTTGTTCCTAATCTTTACCCTTTACATACATCATGTAGATGATAGATTTTCCTTCAGGCCAATTGATAATGCACTGCATCTTTCACTGACTGAGAGAGAACCAGCTGAGCTTACTGTGTTCATAGATGCATCTCAGACTTGCTGCAATTTTTCACACTATCATAAAGCTAGCCAAAGCACTCAAGAAAGGAAATTTTCATCTCTTGGTGATCAGAGAATCTCAGAGATTTAGAATCGTGAGTCATCTTAGAGTTCATGAAGATCAACTTCATTTCTCAGGGAAAGAAACTTCATTCTAAAGAAGTGGAGAGGCATCTCTGACGTCGGGCAGTGAGTGAGGAGTAGAGTTGGAGCTAGAGTTGACATTTTATGACTCAAAGCATTCTTTTCCCCCAGTTCCAGCTGCCTCCCAATTTCTACATGATGTCATTAAAGAAGAATGTTAAAAACTGGCAGTCACCACTTTCAACCACTTTCATCTTCTGCTCAATGCACTGTGATAGTTCTGAAAAAAAAGTGAGAGTTACTGAGAGAGTGAGACATCGGTGTGTTCTGACTCCGTATTGCTGATTTATGTCAGTATAGGCCTCTTCCACTTTGGGGTACCCCCCTTTCCCTCCACGTTTGTCTTCACATATATACCACTGCTTTTTTTCTAGTAAAGAATTGACTAAGCAGTGACACAGGAGAGGTTTCATATTTTTGTCTATTTGTCCTTGCTCTAAAGTTGAGGCCACATAGGGGTCATCATGAATTTGAGCGGATATTAAATTGAAATGTGAGAGCAGGAGAACACTTTTCCAGATGAATCTGTATTTAATTAGGCAGTCAAGCCAATCTGGTTCGGACATTTGACAGCTTAACTCTCTGATATTAAAAGGCCATTTGTGAGGTAAAGAGTTTGTTAAAAATAAGCATAAAGGTAAAACTAAGATGCTGACTTTAAAGGTGATTGTCAGCCATACTATAGTATCTATCCTCAACAGTATCATAATTATACTAATTATGCCAACTTTATACCTTAACTTTTCTCAACACTTGGGTCAGAGTACTATAAACAGAAAATTTCATGGATAATTTTCACATAAGAGGAAATGATACAAAAATATCATCTTTTAAAGTTTGACTAGAAAGTTGTATAGGAAAAATTCCAAATATAAGAATTAGTTTAAAGAAAAATTCTTATATAATAATTTAATAATATTTATTTACTTCCACATGATTGTTTTAACATGCATTTAATTTTGTTCTGTATTTTGCCTCTCTATATCAGAATGTTTATAGCAACATTTACACTAAGTATAAAAGGAAACCAATATTAATTCACAAAGTAAGAGATACTATTAGTTGTTTACTATGAATAGATATCAAGTAAATGAAGGTTAAAGAGCTAAACATCATTTTATAGCTATGACATTTATCAAAAGTATTCTTGTTAGTATACAGTAAAATTGTTACACTTTGAAATTGGTGGTTTAACTGTAGTCATTTACAGATGGCTTAAGCTGTAAAAAAATTTAGCACTCTTTTGCCCAGTAGTATCATCCTCTTTAGTTCTGGCTAAAATGTATATATGTGAAGGTTTTATTTAGGTTGTTCTTTATAATATTTTTAAAAATGGATTTTGCTAAATGCCTAGCAATTTGGGAACTGATTAAATTAGGGCAAAGCAACTGTTAATATATTAAATAATTATTAAAAATATGGTTGTAAAGACCAAGTAGTAATACAAAAATTCTTTATACTATAATATAGTGTTAAAAAATAGAACACATGCTGTTGTTTGAAGTATGTTTATTTAACCGTGTGGGAAAAACTGAAAAGTACAAAATGGAAACTATTGATTTATGCTATAAGGCGTTTAGGTGCTTTCATCATCTCCAGTTCAGTTAAAAATGTGATGTCTCTAGCGTCACAAACAAGCTGGAAGACATGAAATAAAAGTCAACATTTCAAAAGAAACATCAGGAATTTCTCTAGGAAATAAAACAGATTAAAGTGTTTGCTTCCAGTGTCATGGGAGACAACATAAATTTCATAAGAAGACAAATAACCTAAGTAAAGTCATACACTCAAAAAGGAAGCCATGGAACAAATGATGCAATATTTTGAATTTTTCAGAATGTTCCTGACATTTTTATAGGGGGACATTAGCAATATTTACGTGGTTTCGAGACAGATACTTGCATATTCAACTTATGAATAAAATTAATTTATCATTTGACAAATTTATCATAATGACAAATTAATTAAGTCATTTCAAAAAACATTTTGAGATAAACCAACTGATTAATCCTTAGATTACTATGCCACTGGCATATATTATAATAGTCTGCTATGTTTAAGCTATGATGAAATCCTTGAAGTATTTAGAATAAAGTTTTAGCGAGCCTATTTAACAAATTATCAATTTGGGTTAACATGGGGAAAACATTTAGTTATTTATCTTATGAAGAGATACTTAAATATTTTATGCAATTAAGATTTAGGTGGGGAAAGTATGTACTTACGTCTATTACATATTATAAATAAATGCTAGTGTAACACCTTGCATCTATACTTCAGCTAGGTTGCTTTTAAAACTGATTTAAATGCAAAACAACATTCTAACATAGCTATTTAATACAAATCCCAGGAAATTTTTCTGGGATTCATGAGTTAAAGGAATCTGTGCATTACTTCTCGGGTGGATATACAAAAGAGGGCAAAACTCCAAAAAGAAAATAACTTTATGTTATGTCTAGTCATACGGGACTTTAGACAGGTTCACAGAGATTTCCTAACCCTCAGGAGCTGCAGAAGAATCTGTATGCTCTCAGGAGTGGCAGAAGAGAAACAAGGAAAGTCGAAGGCAGCCTTGAGGCAGCAGTGGTAGCCAGAACGAATGACATCTTATTGTTAACATCTGACTGATAGCTAAGTTCCAGAGAAGCCAATGGATGCCTCTGAAGACACTAATTTGAACAGATGCTTTTTAAAGCCATATAGCAATCTATTTTTTAGTTCCCACAACATTTCAAACAGAATAAGGACCTACAAAAAATGCAGGGGCTCACCAATTGCAAGAAGAAACTTGGAGATAAAATCTAACTTGTAACTCTTCAATATTTTTCAATTATCTTAACATTTATATGGAAAATGCTAAATTCAATGCAGTTTTTATCTTAAAAGATGAGGTTTTTTTTTTCCTTCCTGCCACCATCTCTATTTCAAACTACATGGCCTCACTGAAAATATTTACTACAAAGACAGAGAATCATAGGCTTTCAAAATCAGAATAGTTGTTTGAGATGTTGAGTTCATTGGTTCCCAGACTCCAAGTGATGCAGATCATCTGGAGACCCTGTCAAACGCCAGCTTTCCAGGCCCTCTCCTGGAAATTCTCGTTTAGTGAGTTTGTAGTAAGTCTGGGAATTTGTACTTTTAGCAATGCAAGTACCACAGATGAATCTTGTCCTTAGGAAATTTTAGGAAATATGGAAAGTTTGAGCCCAGCTCCATTTTTTCAGAGAGGAGGAGATGCATCCAAATGTTACATGGCCGGTAAGTCGGTGCCAGATGTGAGACTCTTACTGCAGCATCCTGTGATTTCTCTCTCTTTTTCTAACTATTTAGTGGCTTTAAATTATAATCAGAGTAGGAGTTCTTTCTCTGTAGATCTGTAGTAGATGGTTTCAACAAAAACAAACAAACTTCATAAAGATATGTAAAAAAAAGTAGAAAACATACGGATTTTTCACTGACAACAGTCTATATTAAAACACATTTTACGTATACATAGTGCACTGTGTACATGCCTATGTGTCACATAACAATTAAAAATACGTATATATTAAAATACTAAGACATTTAGCTCAAACTCAGACATCTAAAACCCTCAGTTCTTAGATCCCCTATCAGTTTCATGGGAGTGACTGTTTAAGAGTAACAATGGTGGATAAAAAACATTGGGTTGAGAAGGAACAAAATGGAGATTACTGGTATCCTACTCTGCAACAAAGAGTTCTACTTTTATATATTTTACATGCAAGTCTTCAGTATACAATTCCATGTAAATAAAGAATTCTGTGGCGCGGTGGCTCAAGCCTGTAATCCCAGCACTTTGGGAGGCCGAGGCGGGTGGATCACGAGGTCAATAGATCGAGACCATCCTGGTCAACATGGTGAAACCCCGTCTCTATTAAAAATACAAAAAGTTAGCTGGGCACGGTGGCGCGTACCTGTAATCCCAGCTACTCAGGAGGCTGAGGCAGGAGAATTGCCTGAACCCAGGAGGCGGAGGTTGCAGTGAGCCGAGGTCGCGCCATTGCGCTCCAGCCTGGGTAACAAGAGTGAAACTCCGTCTCTAAAAAAAAAAAAAAAAAAAAACATGTCAGAGAGCAGTGCATTACAGCTAAGTTCACCACACAGACATATTTCAATCTTCAATAGTTAAGTAGAAAGCAATTTACCTTCCCCCTAAGTGCAAACAGGCGGGATATAATTATACCCTCCCAAAACCAGAACCTTTCAATATAGGATTTCTATATAAGGATAATACAAAATCGATTCCAAAATACATAGTAGAAGTCAATCTAATAATCTAGGTTACATACTCATCATTCTCTCTCACCCTACACGTGCCCAATACACATCTCTTCCTGGAATTAAGTTTTGTGAATTTGCTGAGTAGAGAAGAATGATGAAGCAGGGCTATTAGATTAACACCATTTATTTAATCTGTGAAGCAAATCTCTGTACTGATAGGTACAAACTGAAAATGAGTTTTCTAAAGAAAGTCCATAATACAGCTTCATTCCAGCAGAGTACAACTTAGTAACCTCATTGGGGTAGGGTTGGTAACCCGCAGAATTAGCCTATATCCAACAGAAAGCCAAAATTCTACTCTTTAACCAAATAGTTTTTATAGCTGAAAATCAGCTTTCTCAGAGAGTGCATATTTAGAACCTTAGACATATCAAAGATTTTAAGATAATAGCCTCGTATACCTACTTTACATCACACTTCTTTTGTTTTCCTGTTCTATTATTACTTTTTATCTTCTCCTCCCCCCAAGTTCATCAAGGCTTGCTGTCAAATAACTTCAAGGCTCAGAACAAAAGTTCTGTAACAGAAGATTGACAACGCTAATTATTGGCAACAGTTTTTGGCTTTCTAGTTGCCTTGTCAGATCTTGCAGTGCCACCTTAAATGGCTCCATATTTTTTCACATGTATGTAGTATTTTTGAAAATCAAACCGATTACTGTTGACTTGATTTTCTATGCAGTATAAAGCTTGGCAATTTTTAAGCAGAACTTTGAGCAGAAACTCACATCAGGGTATCTGGTTGCAAAACAACAGAAAATTATTCTGGCTAAAAAGCATGGCCTCTTTTTACTACTGTTAAGATTCGGCTCTGTGTCCCCATCCAAATCTCACCTTGGATTGTAATAATTCCTATGTGTCAAGGGTGGGACCAGGTGGAGATAATTGAATCACAGGGGCGGTTTCCCCCATGCTGCTCTCATTAGTGAGTGAATGCTCATGACATCAGATGGTTTTGTAAGGGGCTTCCCCCTTTGCTTGGCACTCATTCTCTCTCCTGCCACCCTCTGAAGAGGTGCCTTCTGCCGTAATTATATGTTTCCTGAGGCCTCTCAGCCATGCAGAACTGTTAGTCAATTAAACCTTTTTCTTTATAAATTACCCAGTCTCAGGTATTTCTTCATAACAGCAATGAGAATGGACTACTTTTCTCAACAATCCTTAGATACTTAATGAGTGCTTACTATGAGTTACTTTTCACTTTATAAAATTTAAATTTGATATGTTAAACATTATTATTTCAATAATTCTTTCCTAATCTTATCCCTAGAATAACAGGAAATAATGTCATTTGGATGAATGCGTGTGTTGCTTTTGAACTGGTCTACCTTATATAAATTAAAATATTTCTCTGGAAGAAAGATGAACTATAACGTCCAATAGAGAATATAAAGCACAGTAGAGAGGAATTGACAGAGTCTTAATCAATGACTCTCTTTTACTATATGATGATGCCTTCCCATTAGTAAGGGAAAGAGTAATTTCAAGATGGAGATGGTTGGATTCACATGGGTCATGAAGAATGGAAGATGTATCAAGAGGTGGCATGGCAGAGGAAGAGAGAACAACTGCTTGTCACAGAATGTTTTCAGAGAATGACAAGCAGGTTGGCAGTAATATGTTTCTTTTTTGAGGGGTATAATCAGAGATAAGTCTAGAGAGAAAAGTAAAGGTCAGGGCCAGGCATGATGGCTCATGCCTGTAATCCCAGCACTTTGGGAGGCCAAGACAGGTGGATCGTGAGGTCAGGAGTTTGAGACCAGCCCAACCAACGTGGTGAAACCTTGTCTCTACTAAAAATACAACAACAACAAAAAAGTTAGCTGAGCATGATGACAAGTGCCAGTAATCCCAACTACTCTGGAGGCTAAGCCAGGAGAATCGTTTGAACCAGGGAGGCAGAGGTTGCGGTGAGCCAAGACCACGCCATTGCACTCCAGCCTTCAGCCTGGGTGACAGAATGAGACTCTGTCTCAAATAAAAAGAAAAGTAAAGGTCAAATAATTCTGGTGGGTTAGAATTAAGTCATAAAGGAAATTATTGGAAGAAATGTCCCACATCCTCACAGAATGGATGGTAATGTTGGAAACAGGCTCAAAAGTGGCCTAGAATCAAGAAGGGCTGGACAAAAAGAATGACCAACTAAACCAGGCATTGTGGCTCACACCTATAATCCCAGCACTTTGGGAGGCCAAGGCAAGCATATCACTTGAGGTCAGAAGTCCAATAACAGCCTGGTCAACATGGTGAATCCCTGTCGCTACTAAAAATACATTTAGGTGGACGTGGTGGCACATGCCTATAATCCCAGCTACTGGAGAGGCAGAGGCAGGAGGTGGCTTGAACTTGGGAGGCAGAGGTTACACTGAACAGAAATCATGCTACTGCACTCCAGCCTGCGCATATAAAAAAACAAAAATGAAAAGAACGACCAACTAAATAACAAAAACAAACAAGCAAGACAGTGTCATTAGGAAGATGCTGGCACTCCAGCATTGCTCCTGCTGGTAACTCAATGCTGGCCACTGACCTACAACATTCCAGTGTATAATTTCTAAATGGCCTCTCCTTTTTTTTTTTTTTTTTACATCATTTGCTTAAGATTCAGAGTGGTGAACATATGGCTTGCAGCTCACTCACCTGTTCCATAGCTGACCAGGGAAGTGAAGAGAGACTATTTTTTAATATATTTTCTAGGAAGACATCCAACCACCTGCAAAGACTCACATAATGAGAAATTTTAGGGATTTGGTCATGTGATCAAAACATGATGGATTCAAGAATTGGGCAGCTAAAACCTAAGTTATTATGTTCATTACAGGGAGTGAAAACTATTAACCAGAGTTGGCTTTATCTACAGTACACTAAAGAAGGGAGGAACTGGTGCCACAGAACTTGGCTAGAAAATCATTGCTAGGCTGGAGTTAACAACACTTTGAAAATGTGCAAAGCCACTACTGAGGGGCTTATCTGAGCTTCACCTTGTCATGGCACTACTGGACGGACTCAATTCTCCTTTTATGTAAACTTAACGGACCAAGAGAAAGAAAGCTGAATTTTAGTAGGAACACTGTTGTACTTTCTGTTAGTATTGTTCCTGGGAAATAACTGTACCTGATCTTTTAGGATTCCAGATTTCCTAATCAGATATCAACAAAGATAGTCAATCTGCATCTAGAAATTAAAGTCTAGATGAAAGGCAAGTGCAGAACTTTGTCCCATTGTCCTCTCCTGATGTGGTATTTGGTATTTCAAGGTGAGTGTCTTCACTCTGATTTGTAAGGTGTCATTCTTACCAGAAACTTACACCTTCAAAGTACCAGCTCTTATTTTCAACAATGAAAAATTAGGAATGTAAAGAAATAATTGAACACACACACACACACACACACACACACGAAACATCAGTGACAAGGCCAAAAGGTTTACAAAGGTTTACAAAGATGTTGCCACTAGACCCTGCAGCTTGACTAACTGAACCACTGCTCCCAGCATCACCAGCTTTAAATACTTCCAGGACCATTAAGAAATGGCCAGGGCCCAGAAGGTTGTTGAGACATCTTGGTTGAATTGGATTTACTTGAACTTTCAAAGGATCAGCTACATTTCCAGAAATTCTGTTCTTCATGATATTTTAGACTTTGATGTTCGTTATCAATTTTGATCACTCTCTATGACTAAGAGACGATACACTATGTAAACAACAAAATTAGGCTCTATGCCTACATCCTTCTTCAGCTTCATTCCTTTTACTATAACATTGGTTTAGGAAATGCAAACACAAATTAGCAGGTGAGATATCATAGCTGAGTTTGCAGGTTGTTCTCATTTTGATAATTTAAGTCAGTTATTTTAAATTTCATGCATTAAGGAGAGGTTTTTTACACATGACCATCTCCCTGGTATAATCTATTTCAGTCATTGGTCAATTTTAGAAAAAAAATAAGGGGATTTTTTTTTTTTTTTAACAAGTTTCGCTCTTGTTACCCAGGCTGGAGTGCAATGGTGCAATCTCGGCTCACCGCAACCTCCGCCTCCTAGGTTCAGGCAATTCTCCTGCCTCAGCCTCCTGAGTAGCTGGGATTATAGGCACGCGCCACCATGCCCAGCTAATTTTTTTTTGTATTTTTAGTAGAGACGGGGTTTCACCATGTTGACCAGGATGGTCTCGATCTGTTGACCTCGTGATCCACCCGGCTCGGCCTCCCAAAGTGCTGGGATTACAGGCTTGAGCCACCGCACCCGGCCAATAAGGGAAATATTACATTGATTGGTAAAAAGTTTTATTTTAAAATTATTTATTATTTATTTAAACTAATGTCTCCTGATAGAGGATAAAAGGCATGTATTCACATTGATGTCACTGTATATTAGAGTCTCTAGATCTGTGATGTTTCACAATTAAGCCCTGGTACTAAATACATCACACTTTGTAACAGTGTACCATTAAAATTTTTTATAATTTCCAATGATTGAATATAAACTCACAGCTAACCATTTACTTGATAAGACATTTAGTTGCATTATTTCATTTAATAATCTTTACAACTATCATATAGAAAAATGTCACTACTGTCTTCATCTCAAAGACAAACAAACTTAAGCGTGGTAATTTAAATAATTTACCCAAGATTGCACAGCAAATAAATCAGTAGTTTCCTATATGTTTTAGACTGTGCTGCCCCAACAGATACACATACATATGAAAACGCTATAGTAAAAAGCCTTTGTCACTGCTATTTCAGACTCCAGACAACATTACTAGGGGACAGGCTTCTTTAGGATATATTATTAATATCTCTATGCAATTTTTCTCATATATTTTACCACATTTTGACTTCTGCAATGGCCATGCTAAAAGAAAATTCTTCCAGTATATTTGGTGAATTACTGATTGTTTATCATATAATATAAATTGTTCTAACTAATTTTCAACAAATGAGTTCTGATAGTTCAACACGTTTCAAAATAATCTTATTAGCTTTGTTTGTGAGGCCAATCCTAGAGTACAGTCTAATTAAGCTGCCTTGGAACACACACACACATCTTCATTGCCATTGGAACTGCTGATTAGTGGCAAATCACTCTTTTCATAATGAAACTTGGATTTCTCTGCAGGGCTGAGAGAATTTGAAAAGAGCTAATAGAAAACTCAGCCCACTAAAGTTCTCTAGTGCCTTTATTTGTAACAAAATCTACAATTACAATCATTCATATGTGAAGCAAAGAAATAGGCCTTTCAAGGCTTTATGAGTAGACTAATTCCTAGCAAAAAGAGCATTAGCCATTTGACATTTTTTTCAACTGGTTAACTATATTTTTCTGAGCTTATTAAAACCTTATTCCAAGCATCTGGAGAAACCTAGAAAAAAATATATGCCAAACAAGGCTTCTGTTGTATCAGCCAAAGTCAAGATGAGTATTAAAAAAAGAAAACGTATATACAACTTATCTATTACTTGCCTAAAATTACCATTTACCCCAGGGTGTCTTCCAAACTTGCTAATGCCCATCCTTAACCAAATTTTTAGCATGATACCCTTAACATATGGGATTTTTTAATGTATTTATAAATTATAGACTTGCCCCATTCTATGGAAAATATGCATTATAAACCATGCATAAATACAGAATTTTTAAAGGATGAGATAAACTTACTTTAAATAATTATTTTATTTTATTTTTAATTATACCAAAAAAACCCCACTTTGAGTTGTCGTGAGATCCAGTTTCAGTTTTCTGCATATGGCTAGCCAGTTTTCCCAGCACCATTTATTAAATAAGAAATCCTTTCCCCATTGTTTGTTTTTGTCAGGTTTGTTTAAGATCAGATGGTTGTAGATGTGTGGTCTTATTGCTGAGGTCTCTATTCTGTTCCATTGGTATGTATGTCTATTTTGATACCAGTACCATGCTGTTTTGGTTACTGTAGCCTCATAGCATGGAGTCAGGTAGTATGATGCCTCTAGCTTTCCTTTTTTTGGGGGGTCGGAGCTTAGGGTTGTCTTGGCTTTACAGGCTCTTTTCCGGTTCCATATGAATTTTAAAGTAGTTTTTCTAATTCTGTGAAGAATGTCAATGGTAATTTGATGGAAATAACATTGAATCTATAAATTACTTTGAGCAGTATGGCCATTTTCATGATACTGATTCTTCCTATCCATGAGGATGCAATGCTTTTCCATTTATTTGTGTCCTCTCCTATTTACTTGAGCAGTGGTTTGTAGTCATCTTTGAAGAGGTCCTTCACGTCCCTTGTTAGCTGTATTCCTAGATATTTTGTTCTCTTTGAAGCAATTGAGAATGGGAGTTCATTCACAATTTGGCTCTCTGCTTGTTTATTGTCAGTGTATAGGAATGTTTGTAATTTTTGCACATTGATTTTGTATTCTGAGACTTTGCTGAAGTTGCTTACTGGTTTAAGAAGATTTTGGAATGAGACAGCGGGGTTTTCTAAATACAGAATCCTGTTGTCTGAAAATGGAGACAATTTGATTTCCTCTCTTCCTATGTGAATACCCTTTATTTCTTTCTCTTGCCTGGTTGCCCTGGCCAGAACTTCCAAACTATGTTGAATAGGAGTGGTGAAACAGGGCATTCTTGTCTCGTGCTGGGTTTTAATGGGAATACTTCTAGCTTTTACCCATTAGTGTGATATTGGCTGTAGGTTTGTCATAAATCGCTCTTATTATTTTGAGATACGTTCCTTCAATACCTAGTTTATTCAGGTATTTTAACATGAAGGGATACTGAATTTTATCAAAGACCTTTTCTGCATCTATTGAGATAATCATGTAGTTTTTGTCATTGTTTCTGTTTATGTGGTGGATTTTGTTTATTGATTTGCTTATGTTGAATCAGCCTTGCATCCCAGGGATGAAGCCGACTTGATATGGTGAATAAGCTTTTTAATGTGCTGTTGGATTCATTTTGCGAGTATTTTATTGAGGATTTTCACATTGATGTTTATCAGAGATATTGGCCTAAAGTTTTTTGTTGTTTTGTCTCTGCCAGGTTTTGGTATCGGGATGATGCTGGCCTCAGAAAAGGAGTTAGGGAGGAGTCCCTCCTTTTCATTTGTTTGGAATAGTTTCAGAAAGAATGGTACCAGCTCCTTTTTGTACTTCTGGTAGAATTTGGCTGTGAATCTGTTTGGTCCTGGTCTTACTTTGGTTGGTAGGCTATTTGTTACTGACTCAATTTCAGAATTGTTATTGGTCTATTTAGGGATTTGACTTCTTCTTGGTTTAGTCATGTGAGGGTGTATGTATTCAGGAATTTATCCATTTCTTCTAGATTTTCTAGTTTATTTGCATTGAGCTGTTGATAGTATTCTCTTATGGTAGTTTGTATTTCTGTGGGGTCGGTGGTGATATTCCCTTTACCATTTTTTATTGTGTCTATTTGATTCTTCTCTCTTTTCTTCTTTATTAGTCTAGCTAGTAGTCTATTTTATTAATTTGTTTCAAAAAACCAGCTCCTGGATTCACTGATATTTTTGGAAGGGTGTGTGTGTGTGTGTGTGTGTGTGTGTGTGTGTGTGTGTGTCTGTGTCTATTTCGTTCAGTTATGCTCTAATCTTTGTTATTTCTTATCTTCTGCTGGTTCTTGGCTTTGTTTGCTCTTGCTTCTCTAGCTTTTTTAGTTTTGATGTTAGGATGTCAATCTGAGATTTTTCTAGCTTTCAGATGTGGGTATTTAGTGCTCTAAATTCCCCTCTTAACACTGCGTTAGCAGAGTCCCAGAGGTTCTGGTACATTGTCTATTTGTTCTCATTGGTTTCAAGAACTTGATTTCTTCCTTAATTTCATTATTTATCCAGGAGTCATTCAGAAGCAGGTTGTTCAACTTCCATGTAGTTGTGTGGTTTTGACTCAGCTTCTTAATCCGAGTTCTAATTTGATTGCATTGTGATCTGAGAGACTGACTTCAGCTTTTTGCATTTGCTGAGGAGTGTTTTATTTCCAATTACATGATTTATTTTAAAGTAAATGCCATGTGGCACTCAGGAGAATTCATATTCTGTCGATTTGGGGTGGAGAGTTTTGTAGATGTCTATTAGGTCCACTTGATCAGAGCTGAGTTCAAGTCCTGAATATCCTTGTTAATTTTCTGTCTTGTTGATCTGTTTAATATTGACAGTGGGATGTTAAAGTCCCCCACTTTTTTTTTTTTTTTTTTTTGAGATAGAGTCTCACTCTGTCGCCCAGGCTGGAGTGCAGTGGTGTGATCTCAGCACACTGCAATCTCCACCTCCTGGGTTCAAGCAATTCTCCTGCCTCAGCCTCCTGGGAAGCTAGGATTACAGGCTTGCATAACCATGTCTGGCCAATTTTTGTATTTTTAATAGAGACGGGGTTTCACCATGTTGGCCAGGCTGGTATCAAAATCCTGACCTCATGATCCTCCTCCTCAGCCTCCCAAAGTGCTGGGATTACAGGTGTAAGCCATCGTGCCCAGTCCAAAGTCCTCCACAACTATTGTGTGGGAGTCTAAATCTCTTTGTAGGTCTCTAATAACTTATTTTATGAATTTGGGTGCTCCTGTATTGGGTGCATATATATTTAGGATAGTTAGCTCTTCTTGTTAAATTGATCCCTTTACCATTATGTAATGCCCTTCTTTGTCTTTTTTGATCTTTGTTGGTTTAAAATCTGTCTTGTCAGGAACTGAGACTGCAACCCCTGCTTTTTTCTGCTTTCTATTTGCTTGGTAAATTTTCCTTCATCCCTTTATTTTGAACTTGTGTGTGTCTTTGCACATGAGATGAGTCTTTTGAATACAGCACACTGATGAGTGTGCTCTTTATCCAATTTGCCAGTCTATGTTTTTTAATTGAGGCATTTAGCCCATTTAAAATGTGCCTATATTTGAAGCTAGCTCTGCCACTTACTACATGCCTGACTTTGCATAAATTCCTTAGTCCATCTCTTCTGCAACATAGGGATAATAACTCCTGTATGCTGAGTTGGGAAAAGTTTAAAATAAGGTAAAATATAAGCAATCCCTTGTAAATATAAAAATTACACATATTATTTTCACTATTATTGAAAGCTGACATAATTCAAACACATTTCTATTGACTTTTTACATAGAAGGTATTTTTGAATTATATTCATCATTTAAAATCAGGAATCTGTTTTTCAAAAAAAAGCAATAATTTCATTTCATGTTTTAAAATCAGCACAGACTATGTAAGTTTGTCATGATATAACTGATGTTCATAATAGCAATTTCTTAGATACTAAAAAATCCACAGTAAATTTTGAGTTATCATAAAATAATTTTTATTCATTTATTCAATATATGTTACATGTCATTAGGTGTACCAGGCACTATTCTGGGCTCTGTCTGAGTATACAGCATTGAACCACAAACCAAGATTCCCAAGCAGATAGTAAGTGGCAGAGCCAGCTCCACATACAGGCCCATTTGACTGCAAGATCTGTGTGCTTTTCCATTCTCTCTTCTGGAATGAAAACTTCAATGCATAGATTATCTACAGTAAGCCAAACACTGTACTAGGCACCTTACATACATATGCTAATTGTTTTAATCCCATAATTATTTTATTAATTAGATGCTGTATCTACTTCTGTATCCATAAGTTTTAACTCTCATGGAGTTTAAAATCTACTGGAGGGAAAGACTATAAACAAAATAAATAAGTAAACTATGTAGTACATTAGAAAGTGATGAATGGCAGTAGGGAAACTAAAATAGGGAAGAGGAATAAGGTTATTGACATTTTAAAAAGGGTTATTAGGAAATGTTTCTCTCTGAAGTTAATATTTGAATAGCAATCCAAAGTGGAGATAGCAGGTCTGATCAGATGTAATGGTGGAACCTCGAGGTGGCCAGAGTGGCTGGAGCAGAGTGATTTAGGGAACATAGTGAGGGATAAAGACAGGGATGTAACAATTAGGTGAAGGACACTGTATATCACTGAGGATTCAGGTTTTTAATTCAAATTAAATGGGGGTGTCTGTGGCCAGCTCTGAGTAGGAAGTCACATAATCTAACTTTCACACAATCACTCTGGTAGCTGTGATAGAATTAAAATCGTTAGGGAGATTATCGAGGAGGATTCTGCAATCATCTAGAAGATTAGCGATGAAGTTTTGGCCCACCATTTGGTAGCAGAGGAGGTTGTGAAAACAACCCAAGGTGGAATATGTTAAAGTAGAGTCAACAAAATTCACTGATGAGTTGGTATGAAATGTGAGAAGAGAAAATTGGGAGGAGCAGATTTTGGGGGAAGATCAAAATCTCAGTTTTGGACATGTTAAGTTTGAGATGCCCATCAGAATCCAAGGAAGTATGTTTATTTGGCAGTTTGTTAGGTATTTGGAATGGTCCCAGTTGAGTTATAAATATGTTAAATGCAGTTCAATATTACATATATTTTATTTTGATCAGATGCAAAGTGTTCACCAGGTTAGATTAATGTATGGCAAAGCAACTCTTCTTTAAATAGAATAGTAAACTAAATAGATCACTCTGGTCCCCAGTCAATTTGAATAAATTATGAGGCTAACAACAGAAAACCTACAAAAACATCTGAACATCACCATTTATGTATTAAATTAAACCAACATTTGAAAATAAAATTATCACATTTAATTTTTCCTTTTTTGGTGCCCTTAAAACAAGTAAAAGGGAAAGTAGAGGGTGTGAGTTCAGAATAATAAAGAAACTGACGAGAAAACAAATGCTGAAGAAAAACCCCTTAAATACAAGTAAATTTTGAAAAATCCATCAGAAGCAATAAAACTCAGTTTAATATTTAGCAGATTAGTAATATATTAACTGATACACCAATATGAAGTCAATATTAGTATCTTTTTGTGTGTACGTGAGCATGCAAGAACGTATGTGTGTACAAACTAACAACATATACAAGATGCCATTCTCAATTTAGAAGATTTCATCATGCTATTGCAATGGTCACATTCCATGTAATTCGTTTAAACCCAGTAAGTATATATTAACCCCCATTTATGTATATCTGTAGTCTTAGTTCTAGTTACTAGAATGCAGCTCCTTTAGTCAATTCCACATACCATAATTCCACTCATTTTTCAGAGTCCTTTCCCTTCATGAATTCTTTCTAAAACTTTCTAGATTCACATGATGTCCTCCAACTCTTCATAACCTTCGAACTTTATGAAATGCTCTATTCAGAGTACCCAGAAAACTGATTGGCAGAGAGTAGGCACTCAGAAAATATTTATTGAATAAATGGATAAATAAGTGAATTGAAAAACAAAGCATACTCTATCCTCTCTTTGCAATTAATAATGAACATTTTTATATTAAAGCTCCTGAAAAGTTGTACGGTTCGGATATCCATTTAACTTTGTCTTTCCTAAGCTTACTTGACCTCCTTATTTTTTTCTCTCTTAACCTACTTACATAGAACTCTTTCTGAGAAGCATGCTTTGGGTAATGCAAACATGGGGGGATAGGCTACTAATACACTGCAAAAATTCATATTTTAAAAATATTGGCTACGTCATAATATTTTTCTTATACTAGTTTTATTTTGGAAGAATGCAGTGGTGTCTTAATGTGCTTTTTTTTTGAGACAGAATCTTTCCCAGGCTGGATTGCACTGGCATGATCACAGCTTACTGTAGCCCCAACCTCCTGGGCTCAAGCTATCCTCCCACCTCAACCTTCCAAGTAGTTGGGACTACAGACGCTCACTAACATGCTAACATTTTTATTATTTGTAGAGACAAGGTCATGCTATGTTGCCAGACTAGTCTCGAACTCCTGAGCTCAAGCATTCTCCTGTCTTGGCCTACCAAAGTGCTGGGATTATAGACATGAGCCACCACACCCAGCACTTTGTAATTCTAAAGTTCAATTAAAAGAGTGATGGCCTAGGTTTTGTGCTACAGTCTGTATATTATCTCAAAAATATTGGTAATTTCTTAACATCTGTGCCTCCCTCTTTATGCACATGATACATTAGTGGCATAAGAAAAGAAGAAAATATGCATTTTTCTGTACTGTATTGGAGGTAAATTCAGTGTGTGATAAATTAGCATTCATTAGAAGTTATTAAAGGAAGCTAAATAGAAATTGATTTGGAGTTATATAACCAAAGTAAGACAATCACTTCAAACTCTCATTCAATTATGCCTACAGTGTAAAAGCAGCAGAAATTGAAGCTGTCTGAAGATAACCATGATTCATTAGTTTTAGCTTTTGCTAAGTAGTCAAATTTTGAAAGTTTGAATTGCTCTGCTCTATAGTTGAAGAAAAAAAATATTGGGAAGTGGGGAAGGAAAAGAAAGAAAAAGAAAAAGAAATAATATAGAAGACTTGCCACTCTTTTCAATGTCATTATTCCAATAGAGTAGAGGTCAGCAAACTTGTTCTTGAAAGGGCCATACAGTAAATATTTGAAGCCTTGTGAATCATACGGTCTCTGCTGCAACTCTGCCACTGTAGCACAGAAGCCCTGAAGAATGGACAAGACGACATTCTTATACTGTATTATCTATGAAAACAGGCAGCTGGGTGGGTATGGTCTGTAACAGTTTGCCGTCCCTTGCTATAGAGGACAAAAGCTCCCCAAGCTACAGCATTAGTCAGTCATCTGTGACAGAGCATGTACCCTCTAGTACTTTGGGATTTAAGAGGTTCTTCAGAGTCAAATCTTTTCTTACATTTGGTCAACCTTATTGCTTTAAATTCTCATTATGGTATCATTATTTTAGCCACTTCCTTGGTTTAACACATTTCCACACTATATCTCTTCTTGAGCACAGAACTCATTCATTTATTCACTCCCATCAGAGAAATCATTAGTAGATGGCCTCCAGATAAATTTTATCCAGAGAGTTGTTGAAAGGGTGAGGCTGAGAAAGTGTGGCTGAGGGTCATCTAAGACTTTCTTGAAATTTCAGGCTTGTTGGAAAAGAATCAGGTGAGAGGAGGGGACACAAACAAAGTCAAGCCAGAGCTTGCCAAAATTAGACCTCACTGCTTCGGTTTTCCTAAGACTGTCTCTGGCCTGTCAGTAGAATTTAATTTGACCTCAATTCTATTTCTGTAAACAGAGATCTGAATGTTGTTTGTGAAGTGTGTTTGGGGAGGTAGGAGAAAAGACAAGTGGAGAGTAGGGATTTATGCCTTATTTTGACATTTGCAGATCATTTTTTCTTATTCTTTTATATGTAGAGAATACCAGATAAGTGCCTGATGCATTGGATTACCTTACCTCTACTTCTAAAGAAAGGAAAAGTTATCTAAGTTCTTTTTTAGCCTTTCCTCTCTTGACCTATTCCTATATTATTGCTTTCTTTTTGACTCTTACTTCTTCATCCTAATGACCAAAGTGGCAGAAGATGGAGAAATGAGGGAGAAAAAAGCATAGGATATGGAAAGGTATGAGGGACCAAGGGACAGGAACAAGAAATAGGACAATTTTGACTTTTTCCCTTTCTAATCACAATTTCTCCCATGACTGGAAAGCATAATGCCTTTACAGAAATAAGTTCCATGTTTACTTTAAAATACCTTAGAAACCATAGGAAAATAATAATATTATTTAATTCCAAGAAAAGAAACATGCACTCCAATAAAGGCTTAGAAGGATTAATTTTTCATGTAATTTTAATATGTATAAAAGGGTATGAAAAGCTGTCTATGGTTCACTGTGGATAAATTTCAACTTCTCAATCTCTAATAAAAGTCATCATTATGCAACTGAATTTGTAAATTCTCCGTTAAAAGATGCTTTATGTGATCAAAGTCAATGAAATACAGACCCCATGAGCCACGTGTGTTCACAAGTACAAGTTTCTAGTATAGAATTTACATTGAAGCAATTCAAATTCATCTTCCCTGATGAGTAAAATCATGAAGCTAATAAAATATCTTGTAAGAAAATAAGTGTCACTTATTTTTAAAATGATCTAATTTTATGGAACATAATCATATGTTTATAAATACTTGGAATATGAATATATTTGCCCAACATTTAATATTGAAAATGCATTACAGTGAATATGAGTGTTATTTGTAATATAATCGAGACATGAAAAGTTAATCAGTAATGCCAACAAAAATATGATTCATAATTCTCCTATTTTCCTAGTTTCAAGTTTCTTGCCTGATCTAGCATGGCCTCTAAGTTACAATACTTAGAACTAGAAACAATATAATGTAAACCTGAAAATTAATAAATGAAGATTTTCATCGTTAACTACAAACTCCTTTTCATATGCTGACATATGTTTTCATTTTATTTTTAATATTTTTCTCCAGAATGAATTTTGAACTTTTCCCTCCCCATTTTTGCACAGTGTGACACTTACTAATGAGCTAAGAGAATTCATGTATGAAATACAATAACAGATCCAAGTTAATGATCCTGTAATGCTCTTGATCTGTCTGACGTGATCTGAAGAAATGTGTTTTCACTTGTGTAATGCTCTTGATCTGTCTGACGTGATCTGAAGAAATGTGTTTTCACGTGTGGCACACTTTTGCTCCAGTAGCTCACACAGTAGCACCACAGAACTTTTCATATGAGGAACTTAGTCTTCTCTTCAATTAGCTAAGAATTTTTAAGTGGATAGAAGTGACTTAAATAAGTCATTTTATGCTTTTTTTGTCATAATGACACATAATCATCAGATGAATCCTCAAGGAAGTTTATAAATACATATATGTATTAAATATATGTATTTATAAACATACGTGTGTGTGTGTGTGTGTGTGTGTGTGTGTGTGTGTGTGTGTATTGGCGATATATATATATATATCCCCAAAAAAGAGAGAGGTCATACTAAATGACCTTGTAAAATCTGTTGCATCTTCTAATCTGATCTCACGAGCCTGACCTCAGGAGCCTCAACAAACAGGCCTTGAACATAATTCTCTAATGACTTGATTCACCACTGTCACCAAAGGTGACATTGAAATTAGACAGCATTTCCATATCTTACCACCAGTAATAGAATAAATCCCTTTCTCTTCTGCAGTGATCTATTTCAGTGTGTAATACGGTTTCATTAGTTTCCGTCTTTGAGCATTTTACTTCTCATAACACTTACGTTGCTCATAGTGTTCACCTAGTTTTTGTTCAGTCCTCTCAATACTCTAAAGTCTGTCTCAAATCCACCCTTATTCATGAGACAGTGCTACCCTGAAGTAACTTTCCATTTCTCAATCTTCTAGAACATCTATTGTAACAGATACTTTGGTATTTTAAAAATATTATGTATTTAATCTAAACATTTCACCAGTATACATCTCATCTTTCTAAGTAATGGAAATTGCATTTGATTCAAGTTTCTATCTAGAAACATATATGCATTTTGAAGTAAATTATTTAATGGTTACAGCATGATGTTTCAGACAGGCATTTTGAAGGTGAATGGAAGAGGAAATATTTATAATAGTGGTTTTTGTTTCAACTCTTTTGCAAGTATTTGACAACAAGTAGATCCAGGTTGATTGATAGAGTGGAGTATATCACTGTAATGAGAGAAAGTTGTTCAAAAAGAAAAATGCTGACAAATTCTCAGAACAAGTTTTTTGTTTCAGTTCATCTGTCACTACAACTGTTAGAGGTTTTTTCTTTCTTGCTGTTATGTTTGATTTGTATAAATTTTTAATCTTTGTTATTTAACATATAGACATTTTGAACATTATTTATGTTGATAACATTGTAAAGAGAGTTAGATTTACATGAACTTAAACCAAACTTCTAATTATTACTTCCATATTTTTACTCCAAAATTCCACTGACTAAAAACTAACGATTAACTTTTTAATGATGTATCCATCTCTATAATGGAGAGAAATATTTGTGAGAGCAATGTTTTCATAGATGCTCCCATCAAAATACAGAAGAATCAATGGCCTGACCTCTAAGGTTTCCAATTTATAGATTCTCGGAACAAAGTCTTCCTAGGAATGCTTAAACTTAATATGTGCTCTTAAGGTTATTCAAACTCAAGTCCCAGATTTACAAATCTAATCTACTTACAAAGAATTGACCTCACCCTAATATTCAGAAGCAAATTCTTTCCTGGAAGTAAGCATGTGCTTTCACCAGAGAGAAAAATAAAAAGTAAAATTAGTATGTCAGTCATTCATCTTGTCATTCTTTCATTCAGCATTTGTGGAACATTCATATTTTTTACCCAAAGGATATAAGTGTACTTAGCCCAATTCTGTAATCTATGTAGAGAGCTAGAATGCCACATCTGACATTGAAGGGCTTCCCATTAAACGTGTGAAATTCAGTTCAATCATTTTCAAGTATTTATTATGAATTTACTCAATTCAACACTCTTTCAGATGTGTTAAGGATGCAACTTTGAATCAAAGGAACCTGATCTTGTCCTCTTTGAATTTAAAGTTCATTGTAGAGGATGTAAGCTAAAACTTGAAGGACAAAAAGTAACTTATTATGCAGTGATTTGGGGCAGGACATTGCTAGCAAGAGTCTGGCTTTCAGGTAGAAATGAGCTCAGTATATGTGACTCCCCCAAAATAGTATAACCTAAAATAGAAAACAATCAAAAACATATTTCTGTTCAGATTGTAGTGGGTGAAACAAAACATGACAGGTGGAACAGAGGATATTGTGACAGGAAAACTTTCCTAGAAGAACTTTCTTAAAGTGGAAGCTCATTAAATGAAAGGAGAGTGGAAGTTCATAGGGTAACAGAAAGGCAAGGGCATTTGGACAGGTGCTGCTGGACCCAGGTAGAGAGAGGTATAAGACAGAAGATACATCTTAGGAAATGGATGTTGGCCTACATAGCTAGAGTATCAGGTGATGACAAGTGCAGCAGAGCACAGTGGCAAATGAGGAGAGGCAGGTGTGTCAGTGAGGATTGCTAATGGCTGCAAACAAAAACGAAAACAATAGAGACTTAAATAATTAAGAATTTACTTTTCTAAGAAGAAGTTTTATGGTAAGCAGTTATTGACTCTGATCACTAGCTTAATTATATCAAGAATAAAGGCCATTCTCTAGGCCTTCCTCTCATGGGATTAACATGGTTGTAGCAGCTCTAATCATGTCATCCTAACCCCATGTTAAATGTACGAAGTAAGGGATTAAGTGGCACAGAAAAGAACCTTTTCTCTTTCAGCATTTTTCTTATCAGGGATAAAAATTCTCTTCCAGAAACTCTCCAGAAAACTTCCTCTTAAACCTGGATAACATGCCCACATCAGATGAAGAATCCAGATTTCCTAAAATCAAGGAACCTTGGTCTAATAAGTCAAGGTTTTCTTAGCAAGGAAGAAGGAAGGGCAATAAGCATCATGGTGGCACTCATAATGTCTGCCAGGGCAGGAGCTGATGATGGAGGGCCTTGGAATTTTGTATGCTATGATAGGCTTCCTCCTATGGGCAATAGGCCTCTAGTTGAAACCTTAGCTAACAATAGCTTAATGATAGTCACATTTTTGTGTTCCTTTATATTTCCTAATTAATTCATTTTTGCTGCCATTTGTACATGACTTTACTTTTTCCCTACTTTGCCCTTCCTTTTTCTGTGGGTTTTGTAGATAAAATTGATATAGCCTTAATTATTTTGTTGTTTTATAAGCTAGTGCATTTGAATCCAATAAACAAAATCCACCAGAATTGAATTCCTTCTAAGTAGTTTCATAATATATCTTTAATCTATTAGAATAGACTTTTCTCTTGGGTCACAAATGTAGACACAAATATCATTTTTATTATCTTATTAATCATTATGTAAACCATGAGTTATATAAATTAATTTTTCTCTGGTTGGATCACTGTGGTAGGATAATGTAGAAAGCATGAAGACTGATGTCTTATTTTGCTTTAATATATAAAATAGTTAATGACCTGTATTTTTTACTCAACTAAGAAAAAATACAAAACTAACAAGTTCATTGATGATGAAAATAGTTTTCCATATTTTATTAGCTTTGCTTTGTTATGCTACATTAAATAAAAGAGTCTCAATAAATTCCCACCTGCTTAAAAAGTTCCTTCCATTTATGCTATAGGCAATTTAGTTTGATGTTTGCTATTTCTGTCCTAAGAAAGAAAAAAGTTAATAAATTCTTTTTTTTTTTTTTTTTTTTTTTTTTTTGAGGCAGAGTTTCGCTCTTGTTACCCAGGCTGGAGTGCAATGGCGTGATCTCGGCTCACTGCAACCTCCGCCTCCTGGGTTCAGGCAATTCTCCTGCCTCAGCCTCCTGAGTAGCTGGGATTACAGGCACACGCCACCATGCCCAGCTAATTTTTTTGTATTTTTAGTAGAGACAGGGTTTCACCATGTTGACCAGGATGGTCTCGATCTTTTGACCTCGTGATCCACCTGCCTCAGCCTCCCAAAGTGCTGGGATTACAGGCTTGAGCCACTTCTTTTTACAAGAAACTATCTACAATTGAATACAATGTCCATCTGTTACTTGCAACAGTTAGTATTTTATTGAAGTGTGGACTATAGAATAACACCATGCTTAGTAGCCGAGAGCTGTTATAAGTATGCAAATTAGGGGTTGAATCATGTCCAGGAAAAAGTTGTAACTTGTGGCAGCAACTACAGGAAATGGCTTTGCCATAGTGGGAGCCCAATAACTGGTCAATTTAGTCCTTTGACAATCCAGATTCTACCAAGGATTTCTGGAATCTCTTCTAGTAATTCCTCACGCAGAACCCCACGTTAGTGGGGATTTCTTAACTTTCTCAGCTTGAGGACTTTTCTCCCAGAAACCTAGGTGTTGTTCATTTTGCATCATGTTCATTAAGTATCTGTTGTGAGAAAAAACAGGAATAGAAAATTAACATATATCTAGAAATATTTAAAAATGCATTTGCTGACTGGGTTAAATGTAATGGTCTGATTATAGGTAATTACATCCTTTCCCTCCCAAACACCACAAAAATTAATTAAAAATAAAAAAATCCTTAATTAATGGTGACAAAGAGAAAAATAGAAAATATAACATCAGAAAAATTCTTATACAAATATTTTAGAAAGCAGAATAAGATGGAGGATAGGTAACAGACATAGCAGAGCAGGTGCTTCTAATGGCAAGTAGGCTTTTCTACCTCAAAAATCCCCTGAGAATCTCTGATTTTGGGGAAGCAAGTTCCTGGAAAGCAGAAGTCAGTGTAAGACTGAACACTCAGAGACTGTTTGAGAGTCTCTTTATCCCTCCACAAATACACACTAAGAGATAAGAAAAGTCTAGTCTCGGAGAAGTTCATTCAGGAAGCAGTGAACACCAAGAAATTAGTTTAGGGTAAAACAAGGTGATAAATTTGTTCTACACACATTCCCTATACTATCCACAGCCCTTTCCTCTGCTCTGTTTCAAGAATGCTTATTGTCATGTTTGATTTTTGCCTGAAAAAAATTGGAGGATAGTATGTGTAAAAAGTTGTTTTTGAAAGGCCCCAGATGTAGACCTCTAGAAATTCAGGAGTTGCTTGAGATGTGTAGAAGTTCATGCTAAGTGAAGTCAACTGGTGACCTTATTCCACACCTCAAGCATCTCTCCCACCACCCAGAGCTTCTAATAAGTTTTTTGTACTTTGATCATCTATACAGATGTTTTTTGAAGATGCAATGTATGTGATAGAAAATCCTTTCTCATAACAAAGAGTGAATAACAAGTGTTTATGAAAATGGGACCCAATTAAAACAAAAACAGGTCATATAATATCACATACATAAAACAAGAACAGGAAACTAGTTTTAAAAAAATAATCAGAGGAAAAAAGGCATTGCAAAATAAAGTAAATTACAGTAAAAAGAAATCTTTAGACGTCAGAAAAAAACTATAAAGTATGTGGAAAATAAGAATAAAGAAATTATAAAAATAGATTATTTAGGTGGTTTAACATCCACCAAGTACAAATTTGAGAGAGAGAAATTATAAAAAAGAGGAGAGAAAATGATCAAGATATCATCAAAAAGATCACCAAAATGTAAGGGCTTATATCTTTAAGTTAAAAGATCCCATTGAATTCCCAGAAAAAATTAATGAAATAATATAATATTCAAAGGCATATTATTATGAAGTTTCAGGAGACTTGGGTTTGAAGGGTAGATTTTTTTTAAAAAAACTCATAACAGAAATATTAGACTGGTAACATAAGAGACCAAAAGATATTAGAACAATAGTATTAAAAATTCTGATGAAAAATTTTCAGCCTATGATTTTATGCCCAAACAAGCTATAGTATCACTGAAATGTGAGGATTGAATAAAGACATTTTCAGATGTGCAATAATTCACAAAAACATGCCTCCTATTACTCTTCCTTTGGAAGCTACCACAGTATATAAATCATGAAAAATGAAGTAGTTAATCAGGAAAAAGGGAGACAGGGCATTTGAGAAACACTGTTTTCTATACAAGAGAGGGAAAAAGGGACGTTGCAGCATGACTACTGTGACTTTAGCCTAAAAACCTAATAGTCTAGATTGAAACAAGAAGTAAAGATCTCAGAGCCAGGTCTTCAATTAGAACAAGCAAACAAAACAAAAATGGAACACCAGGGGAGGGGACTAATAGGTGATTTGAAGTATTTGAGCCTTTGGAATAGTGTTGCCTGGTGTTTAACATATCTGTGAGAACATTTTCAAAAAAGAATAGGTGATAAATAGGTAAGCAGATTTTTAAAATAAAGAAGTAGTTGTTACCTTTGATATTAAAAGTCATATGATAATAAAAACTTCATAAATAGGCACTATTATTTCAGGAGTACATACTATTTATATAGTAAAAATGATGCAAAGGCTGGCTAATGCTTTGGCACAGATGAGAGAAAGGAAGGGTGAGTTTAGTTAAGAGAACAAAAATCCCAATTATCCCCGATACCCCCAAATACTTCTAGTTTTCTTAACATCCCTATGTTTAGTACAGTAGGTCCATTTCCAACTTTGTTCAGATACCCTTTATTAAATCTCTACAATTTTTCTGGGAATTTGTCCTACTATACAGACAAAGGAAGGGTTCTGGATGTCCCGCCAGTTTGTCTTTCGTTGAAATTAATTATTTTTTTAATTGATAAATATAAATTATATATATATGTTTATCATTTATAACATGATGTTTTGAAATATACATACCTTGTGGAATGGCTAAACTGATTTAATTCACATAAGCATTAACTTACATATCACTTTTTAATGATAAGAACACTTAAAATCTATTCTTTTACAGATTTTTCAAGAATATGGTACATTGTTATTAACTATAGTCACCGTGTTGCATAAAAGATCTCTTGAACTTATTCTTCCTATCTGAAATTTTATATTCTTTGACCAGCATCTTCCCAAACACCCTAAAACCCATCCCCTGGTAACCACCATTCTACTTTCTGCTTCTATGAGTTTAACTTTTTAAGATTCCACATGTAAATGAGATCATGTGGTATTTGTACTTCTGTGTCTGGTTTATTTCACTTAACATAATGTCCTGTAGGTTCATCATCTTGTCAAAACAAGAATTCCTTATTTTTAAGGTTGAACGATATTTTATTCTGTATATATACTGTATTTTCTTTATTCATTCATCTCTTGATGGGCATTTTTAGTTTGATTCCTTACTTTGACTATTGTGAATAATGCTGCAAATAACATGACAGTGTAACTATACATACTGATTGACTTTTTGTTTCATGATTTAATTTCATATACACCCAGTACTGGGACTGCTGGATCATATGGTTGCCGAGTCTAACCGGCAAACTCTGATTGATGGATGACAGAAGTACACAGGCACAGATGTTTTGCTTGTGCAAGTGGGGCCAGGGGACCCCACAGCTCACAGATCCGGAAGAGGAAGTGTGGCTCCCATGAAGCCCCATGTGTGAAGAGGCCCCACATTTATTTAGTACAGATTTAATGACAAAGGACCATTAGTGGGTAATTAGCATTGCTGACCCCCCAAGCAGAGAGCATTTCTGCATGGGGATGATCAAAGGTCAGTCTTAGGACAATATAAGTAAACAAGCTATTTAAATAAACTCCCTTACATTCCTTTGTACCTACTCCTAGCCTAATTGCCTCTGGGTAAGGACAGCCACCTTTGGCTCATTCCTTCCCAAAGCTTTGCAAAACCTCTTGACCTTCCAAGAAGGTTTACATGTTTCTTATAATTTTTCCTACCACTCTGATCAATTTCCTATATATGGTTATTCTATTTTTAATTTTTAAAGGAAACTTCATGTTGGTTTCCATAATGGCTGAAATAATTTCAGTTACATAGTCTGGTGTACATAGTTTCACCAACACTGTGAGAGAGTCACCTATTCTCCACATTCTCACTAGTGCTGGTTATATTTTGTCTATCTGATAATAACCATTCTAACAATAGCCATCTCATTGTAGTTTTAGTTTGCATTTTCTTGATGATTAGTGATGTTGAGCATTTATTAATATTCCTGCTAACCATTTGTATGTCCTCTTTAGAAAAATGTCTTCAGGTCTTTTGCCCATTCTTTTGCCATTTGTCTTCCTTAAATTATTTCTGTTTTTCATATATTTTGGATATTAACTCCTTATCAGATGTATGGTTTGCATATATTTGCTTCCATTTGATAGATTATCTTTTTCTCTGTTGCTTGTTTCCTTTGACATGCAGAAACTTTTTAACTTCATGAAATCCCATTTGTCTGGTTTTTTTGCCAATAGTTTTGAAGTCATATCCAAAAAATTATTGCTGAGACAAATGTTGTGGAGTTTTGCCCATATTCTTTTACATAGTAGTTATATCATTTGAGGTCTTATCCTTATGTCTTTAATCCATTTTTAGATGATTATTGTAAATGATGTGAGATGAGGGTCTAATACCATTATTCTGCATGTGGATATCCAATTGTCTCAACAGAATTTATTGCAGAGACTGTCCTTTCCCTATTGTATGTTCTCGGTACCTTTGTTGAAAAATCAATTGCCTGTAAATGCATGGGTTTGTTTCTGTGCTCTCTATTCTGTTCCATTGGTCTATGTATCCGCTTTTAATGTTAATATCATGATGTTTTGATTACTACAGCTTTGTGGGATATTTTGAAGTGAGATAATGTGATGCTTCCATCTTTGTTTTTTTGCTCAAGATTATTTTGATTGTTCAGGTCTTTTGTGGTTCCATAAAAATTGTGTAATTTTTTTTCTATTTATGTGAAAAATGTCATTGTAATTTTGATAGAGATTGCTTTAGATCTATAGATTGCTTTTGGTAGTATGCACATTTTAGCAATAATAATTATTCCAATCCATGAACATGGTATATCTTTGCATTTATTTATCTTCTTCAATTTCTTTCAATGTTTTATAGTTTTCAGTTTGTAAGTTTTTCACCCTTTGGCTAAATTTATACTCAGGTATTTGTGTGTGTGTGTGTGGGTGGGTGGGTTGGTGTGTGTGTGGGGGTGTGTGCATGTGCAGCTACTATAAATGGAATTGTTTCCATGATTTACTTTTTAGATAGTTTATTGTTAGTATACCTATTTTTCTTTTTTTTTTTTTGAGACGGAGTTTCGCTCTTGTTACCCAGGCTGGAGTGCAATGGCGCGATCTCGGCTCACTGCAACCTCCGCCCCCTGGGTTCAGGCAATTCTCCTGCCTCAGCCTCCTTAGAAGCTGGGATTATAGGCATGTGCCACTGTGCCAGCTAATTTTTTTTGTAATTTTTAGTAGAGACGGGGTTTCACCATGTTGACCAGGATGGTCTCAATCTGTTGACCTTTTGATCCACCCACCTCGTCCTCCCAAAGTGCTGGAATTACAGACTTGAGCCACCATGCCCAGCCCTTAGTATACCTATTTTTCATGTTAACTTTGCATCCTGCAATTTTACTGAATTATTTTATTAGTGCTAATAGATTTTTGGTGGAGTCTTTAGGATTTTCTATATCTCAGGTTATTTCATCTACAAACAGGGACAATTTAACTTCTTCCTTTCTAATTTGAATACATTTCATTCATTTCTTTTGTCTAGTTGCTCTGGCTACTACTTCCAGTACTATTTTGAATAGAAATGTCAAGAGTGGGCATCCTTGTCTCATTCCTGATCTTAAAAGAAAAGTTTTTAACTTTTCACCATTGAGTATTATGTTAGCTCTGGGCTTGACATACATAGCTTTTATTGCATTGAGGTACATTTCTTCTATAGCTCATTTGTTGAGAGTTTTTAATCATAAAAGAATGTTGAATTTTGTTAAATACTTTTTTCTGCATTTATTGAGATGATTATACTTTTTGCCCTTTATTTGTTAATGTGGTATCACATTTATAGATTTGCATAAGCTGAGCAATCCTTGCATCCCAGGGATGAGTCCCACTTGATTATCATGAATTGTCTTTTTAATGTGCTCTTGAATTTTGTTTACTGGTATTTTATTGAGAATTTTTGCATCTATGTTCCTCAAGGACATTGCCAGTAATTTCTTTTCCTGTGGTGTCCTTGTTGGGCTTTGATAATAGGGTAATATTAGCTTTGTAAAATATGTTTGAAGGTATTCTCTCTTCTTCAATTTTTGGGAAAAATTGAGAATAATTGGTGATAATTCTTCTTTAAATGTTTGGTAGAATTTAACAGGGAAGCCATCAGTTTCTGGGTTTTTCTTTAATGGGAAGCATTATACCATTTATTCAATATTCTTGCTCATTATTAGTCTGTGCAGATTTTCTAATTCTTCATAATTTAGTCTTGGTGAATTGAATTTGTCTAGAAATGTATCCACTCTTTTCTAGGTTATCAAATTTGTTGGAATGTAATTGTTCCTAATAGTCTCATGATCCTTTTTGTGGTATCAGTTGCAATTCTTTTTTATTTATGTGAGTCTTTTCTTTCTCCTTAGTCAAGGTAAGAGTTGATCAATTTTGTTTATCTTTTCAGAAAAAACAACTCTTAGTTTTGTTGATCTTTTCTATTGTTTATCTAGTCTCTATTTTATTTATTTCTACTCTGATCCCTGTTATTTCCTTCTTCTTACTAACTTTGGGCTTAGTTTGTTCTTTTTCTAGTTCCTTAAGATGTAATGTTAGATTGTTTATTAGAAATCTTTCTTTTTGTGAGGATGTTATTACTTACTGCTATAAAGTTTTCTCTTGGAACTACTTTTATAGTGTCCTAGAAGATTTGGTATGTTGTGTGTCAATTTTTTTGTCTCAAATTATTTTAAAATATTTCTTCTAATTTATTCTTTGACCCATTGGCTGTTCAGAACCATGTTCTTTAATTTTCATCTATTTGTAAATCTTGCAAAATTCCCCTGTTATTGATTTTTAGTTTTATATCATTGTGGTCAGAAAATATATCTGATGTGATTTTAATTTTCTTAAATTTTAAAGAATTGTTTTGTGGCCCAACATAGTATCTATCTTGAAGAATGTTTTATGTGTACTTCAGAAAAATGTGCATTCTGCTGCTGTTGGATGGAATGTTCTGTATGTCCCTGTTAGGTCAATTTGACCAAAAATATTAGTTTAAGTCCAACATTTCCTTATTGATTTTCTGTCTAAATGATCTCTCTATTGCTGACAGTGAGGTATTAAAATCTCCTACTATTATTGTATTATAACTTATCTCTTCAGATCTATTAATATTTGCTTTATATGTTTAGGTACTTCCATATAACTTGCTTCTATGTGTCTATATGCTTCTATATACCAGAAGCATATATATTTATAGTTGTTAAATCCTCTAATGTATTGTAATGAATTGGTCCCTCTTTCATTATGTAATAACTTTCTTTGTCTGATTTTATCTTTTTTTTTAGTTAAAGTCTGTTTTATCTTATGCATCTATATCTACTCCTGCTCTCTTTTGGTTTCCATTTGTATGGAATATCTTTTTCCATCCCTTCGCTTTCATTCTATGTATTTCCTTAAAGGTGAAGTGGGTCTCTTATAGACAAAATATATTGAGTTTTGTTTTTTAATTCACTCAGCCACTTTATGTCTTTTGATTGCAGAATGGATTAAATTATTGCTGTTTACACACTTACTATTGCCAATTTGTTAGTTATTTTCTGATTGTTTTGTAGATCTATTGTTCTTTTATTTCTCTATTGCTGCTATAAAGAAAAATATCTGAAACAGTGACACATAAGACATTGGATATCAGACAACAAAGGACAGTGGTCTTTGAGAGTCACAAAACAAATAAATTGGGCCCTAATATTGCCCAGCTTATTATCTAGGGACTTGGCAAGAAGCAAAAAGAAACCCAGGCAGAACCCAGCAGGCTTCCTAAATTGATGAGATGCAATGGCAAGTCCAGGAAGACCAAAGCAGCTAGAGATTATAAGGCAGAGTACCCAAGATGTGAGAAACCTTCAAGGGTTCATTAGACTACTGGTCAATATATGAATGGGTGTTCAGGAAAAGAACCACATGGAAGGATTCAAGAGAACAACACTCAGACCACACAGGATCAAAACAGTGCCTCTATGCAACTGCTGTACTAGAAAGCCTGATAATTTAGAGGACATTGGCAAGAAGTCCTAGCTACTAGAAAAGCTTAGATGGGAGGATTGCTTTGGCCCAGGATTTCAAGGCTGCAGTGATTATGCCACTGTACTCCAGGTTAGGTGACAAATTGATACCTCAAAAACAAAAGTCTTGCCCCATTATTGGAGAAATATTAGCCTTAGTTCTTCTCTGGTCTAACAAAGATTAAAACTAAAGCCCAAAGGATCAAACTGTTGCCAAATAAACACATGCAGAACAAAAGTCAAGAATATTTACAGGAATACAGAAATATCTAGACATAACAGGGTTAAATTCACACAGTCTGACAACTGAACTAAAAACATTGCAAGACCTGCAAGAAGGATGAAAATATAACTAATGAGGAGAAAAATTGATCCATTGAAGCTGAATTAAAAATGAAGTGAAACGATATAATATCACTGCCTTATTTTTACAATATTGTGAGGTATTAGAAATTGAGATTTTTTCAGTGGGGTTAATTAACCATAGAAAAGGAAATGGTGATTAAATGTAAAGCAGAGTGGGAGGCCGAGGCGGGTGGATCACGAGGTAAAGAGATCGAGACCATCCTGGTCAACATGGTGAAACCCCATCTCTACTAAAAATACAAAAAATTACCTGGGCATGGTGGCGCATGCCTGTAATCCCAGCGACTCAGGAGGCTGAGGCAGGAGAATTGCCTGAACCCAGGAGGCGGAGGTTGTGGTGAGCCGAGATTGCGCCATTGCACCCCATGGGTAACAAGAGCGAAACTCCGTCTCAAAAAAAAAAAAAAAAAAAAAAAAAGTAAAGTAGAAATATAAAATGTAGTGAAAGTAAAGCTTAAAATCTTTCATTACTCCTAATTATTTGGTAATGCTTGTTTTCCTTCCATACAATAAGAAGAGGTTGGGAACAGATTTATTAAAATCTTGAAGTGCATGGTAGTGCTGGTAGGCTGGAGGATTTAAGTATGCTGGCAGCTTATTTCTGGATTATACTAGCAAAACCAGTCTTATTTCAGAATGGGGAGTTCTTAAGTGTAGCTAGATAAATAGCATCCAGATTTTGTACCAAGAACCCTTGGGTGATTTAGGCTCATTTAAAGAGTCTTGAGATTCCACCTGGCCCTAATCAATACTGGACACAATTGCATAGTACTAACAGGCATTCAATTAATCTTCCTTTTCTCCTCCCTGTTTACTTTCCTTTAAGAAACAACAACATAAAATTGATACTTTTTTCTAATCTAGTCTCTGCTCATACAAGAAAAACATAAATAGTCATAAACCTATTGCTTTGAAACTGAGAGATATCCCTGCCTCCCCTAAACCCAGCTTTGCTTCACTTGTTGGAAATGGTGATTTTGGAATTAAAACAAACAAACAAACAAAAAAAAATCTACTCAGCTTACTGAGGTTTTACATGGGCTTTGAGCTTGGCTGGTCCTCTGTCCTTGCTTGCTCTTTCCATATTTAACCAGGCACCAACCCTCCAGGGGTCGTTGCTGCCTTTGCCTGTGCTCCTATTAGCATTGACCTCTGTAGAACAGAGTCCCACAGATCCCCTGGCATGGCCCATATTAGTGAATGAAGCTACTTAACAGCTACCTTAAGCCATTTACAACCTGCCCAATAATGTAAATTAAATGTAAAATAAAGCAAACCAACTTAACCACAATTCAATTTGGTTGATTCACTCATTTAACCAATCCTTAGTGAAACAGTTTTCTTTCACTCTAAATGTTAACTTAGATTTTAGCAAAAACACAGGTTTTTTTGTTTTTTTTTTTTTTTTTGAAGCTCAAATTTTAGCCATGATAACAATAAAAACTGCTGATATTCTGAAGGGCTGACTTAGGTAGCAACTTTAAAAGATTGGATTCAACTGATTGTAGCTAAGAAATACCATTTTAGCAAGAACAATATTTCCCTTTCCCAAATAACAGGTAGAACTGTAAGATCTTGACCAGGTCAGGATTAAGGGTCAGTCAGCTGGGCCCTTGCCCAGGACACTAATCTATAAGGGCACAAAACAATCACTGTCCTCAGTTGGAGAAGAAAGATTATTTATAGAACTCCTCTCTGCGTGAGTATGAGGCTGAAAGGACTATTTTGTTAAGATACTTGGAATGGGACTGGTAAGATCTCAAAAGATGTTGCTGAGAAGCCTGGCAAAAAGTGAAAACAAGTTTTTATTTTGCCCAGTGGGGAGGGGTGAATTCTAAGTTTAGAGACAGAATGGAATTGACACATGACAATGATAAGATACCTCATCTCCCACCAACTGTCTTTTCTTAGTTTCCTTTCCTACAAAGTCCCCATCCTCACCTTTAAACTCTTTTTTTTGAGACAGAGTCTTACTCTGTCATCTAGCTGGAGTGCAGTGGTGTGATCTCAGATCACTGCAACCTCTGCCTCCTGGGTTCAAGCAATTCTCCTGCCTCAATCTCAGAGTAGCTGAGACTACAGGTGTGTGCCACCACGTCCAGCTAATTTTTGTATTTTTTTTCCAGAGATGAGGTTTCACCGTCTCCCCAGGTTGGTCTGGAACCCCTGAATTCAGGTAATCAGGCTCCCAAAGTGCTGGGATTGCGCTTGACCCTTTATCTTTAAACTCTATTGAACAAATATTTTTAAAAAATCAGTGTGAGGGCATACATAATACTTATCTGCATGGTGCATGGTATCATTAAGCCACCACATATCTTGGCCATTTCTGGGCCTTAAGAATTTTAATCATGCATCTCTGAAAGACAGAAAGTTAATAGTATATGACGGCTCAAATATTGAAATTAATGTATAATAGAAAACCATATTTTAGCATAAATAACACAGTACAAGTGCTGAATATTTACAATAGGCTCATTCTACGTGTCCTAACATACTTTCTAACTTAACTGATAAGAAATATTAAAGCGTTATCTTGTGCATTTTAACATATTGTTTAACTGCTGTTCAGGGTAGATTTGTAAATTGAAAAAAAATATTTCAGAGGCAGGTAGTCAGCAAAGAAGGTGGCAAAAACATATGCCTGATTTCTGCAAAAATTTGGGGGAAATATGCTGAAAAAATAATCGACTAGAGTCCTTTAGAGTTAAGGAAGGAATATGTTGTATTACAACAGATAGTAGAATCTATACATATGCTTTTTCATCCAGTTAACATAATATCTGAGCACTAAAGTCTACTCCAGGCATTTGTTAATGGTACAGAGAAAGAGCAAAAAACAAAATAAAGTCCTGTTTCTGTGGAGATTCATCCAAGAGAGAAGAGACAGATAGTAATCTATTAACTATATAGTATATAGTTAATAGATTTAGTAATCTATTAACTATATAGTATATAGTTAATAGATTCTATTAACTATTGAGTTACATAATAACACAATGAGTGCTATGTGGAGAGATAAAGAAGGGAAATAGGGAAAGATTATACTGGCTGGGATGTTGACTGATTTGCTCTTTTATTTACTTTTAGTGATCTGGGAAGACATCACTGGTAAGGTAAAATTTAAACAGAGATCTATAAGAAACAAGAGAGTGAGATATGAGCTCTTCCTGAGGAATCATTTCAGGTAAAGGAAGCAGCAAGCTCAAGAATTCAAGGCTTTAGTGCATTCAACTAGGAGGAAGAGGTCAATATATGTGGTCATTAGAATGAGGACAAGAGTGGTAAGAGAAGATGTTGGAGAGATAGCAAAGGACCTAAGTCATGTTAGGCTGTTTATTGTAGGACTTTGTATTTTACTTAAGAGAAATGGGAAACCATTGGGTGGGGGGGGAAGTTGGGCAGAGGAGTGAGGTGATCTGAAAAATAGTTTTAAAAGACCACTTTGGTACTGTATTAAGCCAATGACATAGAAGAGAAGCAGGGGAAGATGCAGAGTTCAGCAAGGAACTATTTTAATAACATATATTAAAAAAAGACAAGAGCATGGACTAGGATGGTGAGAAGTGGCCATAATCTGGATATGTAGTGATACGCTTTGGTTCTGTGTCCCCACCCAAATCTCATCTCAAATTACAATCCCCAGAATCCCCACTTGTAAAGGGAGCGACCTCTTGGGGGTGATTGGATCATGAAGGCAGTTTCCCTCATGCTGTTCTTGTGATAGTGAGTAAATACTCATGAGATCTGATGGTTTCATAAGCATCTGGCATTTCCCCTGCTTGCTCTTCTTTCTTTCCTGCTGCCTTGTGAAGAAGGTGCCTGCTTCTCCTTCCACCATGACTGTAAGTTTCCTGAGGCCTCCCCAGTCATGTGGAACTGTGAGTCAACTAAATCTCTTTCTTTTATAAATTACCGTGTCTTAGGGACGTTCTTTATAGCAGTGTGAAAACAGACTAATACATGGGATGAAGGCAGTTACCACAGAATTTATTGATAGTTTAGATATGGAGCTAAGAAGAAATGAAGATAAAATAAGAAAGGATCCCAACAGCAAGGAAAAATACCTGATCTTCATTTAAGATGGCTCCAAATGTAATCATTATCAATCTATTTAAAACCTTCTCCTGATGAAAAGCATATATTCAGGGAGAAGCATCCCCTTCAGAAAGATCCGTGAAATTATTGTTTAGAGAGATAGTATTAGAGGAAAACCAATTTGAGGTAAGCCCACACCTAAAAAGTAAATTTAAAGCAGTAATTGAATACCTATAAAGCTGGAAGCAGCTTTAGGGAGTATTACTTACATGATTTCAGTCATGGTTGGTCTTAGGCAAAGGGTTTCACTAACAGAATATTAATCTAAGATAATACAAATATAGAATAGAAAATGATTTTGTCACAGATAAAGTTAAAATTATCTGTGAAAAGGTAAAAGTAAAGTGGGTTTTAAAACAAGACCATAAATTCAAAATTGTTGAGAAATAAATCTGCATTATGACTACCTTTAGTATTCAAACATATATCTTAAAGATTTATTTTATCTTTTATATATGATAAAAATTCCACAAGTACCAAGAAAAAAAGATTATGAAAGCAGTCTGAAATGTTGGTATTTCCCAAGGTAGGTGAGAGATTCTGCTTTGTTTTTTGTTGTTACTTGTTTGTTTTTGCTTTTTTGTTTTTATTTTTTAATAACTTGGAAGAAATCTCAAAGATGTTGGCAGGGAGAAGACTAAAATTCCATGGAAAATTAAAAATGAAGTGTATGTCGAAACTGACAACAACATCTGTTGGGCGGGGTTAATTGAGAAAATATTGTGGTCAGTTCAAGGCTAAGTTGACAATCGTTATTTATTTTGCCAGAGAAGAGCCATACATAGAGATCATTAATATAGACCTACATGAAGGCAGGGGACAGAAGAAAAACCGCCACATGTTAACAAAGGGTATTGCTTTCCTTGTGGCCATATGACATTACTTTGGGGAAGCAAAATGAATGACAAAATGTAGACAATGACCTGTGGAAGAAAGTTCAAGACTAAATGCAGAAAGATTAAAGTAATAAATGCTGAAATTTTAACTAGAGGAGGGAATGACTAAATGTCACATTTATTTAATCTACCAAATTGCCAGAACCTAAAATTCAAAAGAATTAGACAAGAGTGAATTTAAAAGATGTTAATATGTGTCTATGATTTGCTGGCTCAGGGAATGAATATCAAATAACAATGAGTTAATCTAGGTAATGATCAATTTTTATTGACCATTATGTGTTAAACATGTTAAAAGCATTACATTTAGTTTTTAAACAAATACATAGGTCATTTTTGCTATTTCACAATTCAGTTAAAAATTCAGAAAAATCCAAGCCTTGCACACATTTGCACCAGTAGTAACCCCCCAGTCTGGTGTTTGCGCCTCATCCTATTTCCTCTAGCACTCTTGCTACAACAGGCAATCTCTCCATGTTAGAATTTGGTAATTGTCTTTCAGGAACAAAAATCTTTTTAAAAAAGGATCATATAATAGCCGAATTCCTAACTTTTGCTCTTAATCCCCTACTGTCTTCTTTACCTCTCCAAACTGATCCAGGGGTCCTGGAAACATTTTTTTAAAAATCTGATTGGAGTCCCTGGATATTTAGCTGGGTTCTCACTGCTGCTTGAAAAATACTTCGTTGACTTCCTTTTATAGATACAACAAATAACTGAACCATTCTTTTCCCTTCTTCACTAAGCCCATCTCTCTTGCACTCTAAGATTTTTTTTTTTAATGAAAACTTTGAGTCTGAAGTAAGAAATTTAAATTCACCTTTTCTCTATTTTAAAAGCTCTCTGTGTCATTCCTCTTTTTACTCTTTTATTAACAACCTTCTCTGAAAGAAGGACTCTGTTCTCTTCAGAGATCTACCCTATCATCTCAAGCCAAATTGGTTTCTGGATTAATTTCCACATATCTTCACATTCCAACCAGGACTTATTGTGTACCCCCTACTCCACACTATGGTATGTTGTAAGTTTCTTTTTCTTATTTCCTATAAATATGGTTATTTCCCCAATCTCCTTACATTACAAATCATTCTTCTTCATGTCCCAGCTAAGTTTCTGACAATAGTCACAATTCATCTATTTCTTATTATACACCCTTTATCTGCTTATAATTTGCCTCCACCTTACTGAAAATGCTGTCATGAAGGTCATCTGGGTTTTCTTATACATCAACTCTGTTGTTTGAAGAGTTCTCAGTACTCAGTCTCTTCTGCCTTTGGCAGCATCTGAACATGCCGATATTTTTAAATCTCTCTTCTCTGTGAATTTTCCTTTACACTTCTTCTCTGTCTCCTCTCATTGTTCTGTCCTCTAAATGCAAGTCTTTTCAATGTTCTATCATAATTTTCTTCTCTGTGTTGACATTATTTCCTTTGTATTGTCATATACTTCCATGATGTCAACTCTTACCTTTAATGTTTCTGAAATTTGCTTTTGATTCATTTCTTTTTGCATTTTTTTCCAGAAAGATTTTCACCCATGTATTGATTCATTCAAAGTTATATTGGTACCCATTAACAGCATTACTTAGTGAGGTCTGGTTTCAATTTTTAGTTAATTATAGCTTACAATAAAATGTAGACTAAAATATAACCAACAGAACAAAATAAAATGCTAGAATCAATGAAAGAGGCAAAAGTGTAAAATAATTATATGACTATCTTAGTCCATTTTCTGCTACTATAAAAGAATACCACAGACTGGATAATTCATAAGGAAAAGAAATTTATTTGGTTCAGGGTTCTGGACGCAGGGAAGTCCAAGATTGAGGGGCTGCATCTGGTAAGGGCCTTCTTGCCGCATCATCCCATGGCAGAAGGCTGAAGCAAGCATGCAAGACAGAGAAAGAAAGGGGGCCGAACTCTTTTGATAACTAACCCACAACTGCAATAATGGCATTAATCTGTTCTTGATTAATAGAATAGAATTAATTAATAGAATAGCCCTCAAGAATAGAGGTCCCATCTTGTAATATTGTCACAATAGTAATTAAATTTCAACATGTATTTTAGAGGAGACATTCAAGTCATAACAATGACAATCTAAGATAAAGAAAACTTATAGTTAAATACAAAAGTAGGCAGAGCTTCCTAGTTAAAAGGGAAACACACTAGCATGCATGTCTTATTACTTAATAATAAAAAGGAAATGTAAAATCATTAAAATTCTATTCTCCAAGAAGAATTTCTACCAGAAAGAAAATGTTCATATTATGACAATAAACAATTTAATAAGTATGCATAGTGATACACAAAACAACAAATACTACTTTCCTTAAGATACTATTTATTTTACAAAAAATAGAAACAGGTACACAGATAAATTCACCAAACAGATGCTTTTCTTTTTAACGTGTAACTTCTCAGTGAAAGGAAACTGTCAGGTACCACTTTGCTAACCTTGTGAGGAATGCATTCTGAGAATTATGGGAACAGGTTTTATAACTGAGGTTTTAAAATTAATATCCCTTTTTGTGAGCTTCATATTGCAGCTCCTTATACCTCAGATGTGTTTGATTTGGGCATGAAAGTAAAATATTTACACAATTTTTTCACATGCACAACCTGAAGCTAGTGAAAATTCCCATGATCCATTTCTCTACTGAAGTAGATATGCAAGTACCCCTAAATTCTAGTAATCAATTTTTATAAACACATTGGCTCAAATTTGGCAGAAATTAGAATGTTTGAAAGAAAAGGGAATAAATGCTCTTGTACATACATCTATTGGGCTATTATTTCATTTGTGTTGCTGTAGGACAAAGATCTGCATCTGTAAATGTCAGGAGGTTATAGCTGAGACCTGAATTGTGTGTTCTAACTACAAGTGGGAAAAATCACATTATGCTTTTTCCTAATTATCTTGACATATAAGTGAACTGTCACTGACACAAACTTGAATAGTTTTAGATAAATTCGTATTACTGCTTCAAGTCACTTGTTGTGTAATTATGTTTTGTCCTCTGGTGACAGTGAGCTGCAAAGAGATGTCAAGCAAGTAAAACCCACACATTTCAGGCTTTTTGCCAATTTCTTTGACTGCAAAAGTTGAATTTTGCATTGTTCCACAAAAAGAAACATAATTTGTTCCAGTTAACAATTGCTGTTTCTTGCAATAACTACCACACTGAACAACTAATTTTTCAAAATGCACTTTTCACTAGAAACAGACTTTTGTCATTTATTTTGAACACCAGTGTTCTCAACAGAAAAGTAATACGTTTATCCACAATGTTGGATCCTAGCCTCAACAAAACAATGCATTACTGTATCAAAATTACATATTTGTTCACTGTTATTTGAGAAAAACACCACCCAATTACATTGTAAGAAAGAAAAAATAAACATCGGGGAAGAAAACAAATAATTTTACTTGCAGAAAAACAAAGTCATAGCTGAATCTTGGCTTATGTTTCAATCTTGTATTTTAAGTGGTTATGGTCCTAAAGCAACTCCATTTGTTTACCAGCTACCAGGGAAAAAAAAGCAGCAAAAACAAAGTGTGATTCACCTGCCTTATTTAAATTTCAAATGGTTTTTCAGAACTAACAAAAGTGGTCTTTAAATTGAAGCATGTAAGCTAATTGAGGTATTTTTAAAAATAGCATTGCTCACATGATTTGGCATTATTATTTCTCTTTAAAGCTTTGTGATGTTAAAGTATATAATGAGCATACGGAAACAAGCAATGTTTCAGCATCACATAGCTAATAGGTAGCCTAAGAGTATAATTAGGGGAATGTATACATCTTTTAAAACAATTTACATACAAAAATGATTATACTGTTAATTAACTAACCTTTATACATAGCCATAAGCAAAGTTTTTTTCTTATTGTCATATCTCCTTGTTTGGCTCTTATGAAGTAGTAGTCTTTTAAAAATAGAAAATTACTACATTAAAACAAAAAGCATGAACTGATAAAATTAGTGAGTTTCTCTCCAATACTCAAATTTCATTGTGGTTATAAGAGGGATAGTTCTTCACACACCTAAGTCTATCAAGAGGAAAGTCACTCCCTCTGCTCTGCACATGGAGAATCACAGTCAGTATGAATTATTTTTATGCATTTTGTATGACAGATGGACACTCCTGGAAAGGAAGTTGGAATCAGAGATAGTCAACTGCAGAATGGGCTATAGGGTATATACAACTTCAGCAGATAAACTTCCAGGTCTGGCTGAAACTCTACATATTAAGAAAGACAAGGAGGTTAATAGATATTTCTTGGCCATCACAACAAGATCCTACTAACAATAGATTAGTGAACTACCCAATCAATTAGCAGTCTAACAAATAACATAAAACAATGTTAGAAGAAATAACAAATGTTTTGAGTGTATATTAAGGATAGTCAAGAAAGCACCTATAAAGGTCCAGAAATTTGCATAAGTTGTGGCAAGACTCAAATGTTTAAATATATCCAATTATTTATAGTGTTTGCTAATTTCTTTCTAGAAATTACGAAATTGTTGCAAGTGTCGGCTTGTGAGGGCTCACCACTGGCCCTTCACAGAATTCCTCTCCTTCCCTTGGGTAACACAGCTAGTGACTGACTCCTACAAGGATACAAAAGGCCAGCCCCCTTGCCTCAGGGGCCAAAAATGCTCCTGTGATTTAGGTTTCAGAACTCTTCACTTTGCGCATCAGGCCACGGCTGGGTTTTACTTGAGACCACATCTTTGTTCTGCTCTTTCCATCTCTGTCTTGCCTCACGCCCTTCCTTAGAGGTTATTCCTAAGGAGTATGCTGTCAAAACAACACTTGAATCCCTATCGCAGGTCTGCCTCTGTAAAATCCAATCTAGACATTCGTATTTTAGCTAAGATACCTTTGTACGCTCCTTTAAATATTGTTTCTAAATGGAAATCTAACTCTGTGTTATGAGCACTTAACGTGGTTCTTGGCATGTATACACACATGTGTATTCAAGGTAAATATTATCTTACAATCAATTTTAATCTGTTAATAATGTTTATTTTATTTGTATCCTCTATCATCTTTTCCATTCAACCTCTATTATTTGGCATTTTAGAAATTCTCACAGGCATTAAGTCCTTTGGGGAAACAACTTGATAAATAGATAACATTAAAGATCTATTTACCAATAGTAAATCTTATACTTTTACTTAACTGGAGCCTGAATCATTCTTCATACATAGCTATTTGACTACTCAAACTTTCATTTACCTAGATATTTTCATTACAAACCGATAGACATTTTTAGAACATATATCAAGATAAAATTTAAGCATGAAATTTATTTTAAAATTTTTCTTACTCTTCCAGAATTTACAATGTGCATTGCTCTCAATTTAGCATTCCCATTTGTAGGGTATTTTGCAGTAAAAACCTTTTCCAATGTGCATGAAAATTTGTGTACAAAAATATTTATTGTAGCACTGTTTATATGATGAAAAATCTTCAAGATACATTTTCTAGTGAAAGAATCAGGACATAGAACATTGGTACAGAAAATATGTACCACATTGTATAAAATTCAGACTATATAACTAAATATTTGCACACCCATAACACAACTACACATCTATGTGTTAAATGTATAAACAAAGGTCTGGGTAAATTCACATAGATTTAATAAATATAGTTACCTTTGATAAGAAGAGTAGAATTTGGAGAGTCTGATAAAAGGAAATTTCTTGTTGTTTTACATGCTTATGTATGGTTTGACTTTTTTTTTTTTTTTTACAGAGAAAGTATATTTATATGGTACTTCTTTTTATTTTATTTATTTATTTATTTTTAAGACAGAGTTTCACCGTGTTGGTCAGGGTGGTCTTGAACTCCCGACCTCAGGTGATCCGCCCGCCTTGGCCTCCAAAGTGCTCGGATTACAGGCGTGAGCCACCACTCCTGGCCATAGTACTTCTTTTTAAAAAACTTCAAAAACATTGATAGTTGTGGGGAAAAGAGTAAAAATTATCTTAAAAGAAAAAAAGAAACTAATGATCTTTTATTGTCCTTGTCAAATGCAACCATTTTCTAAAATCTTTCTCTCTTTCCTCTGAATTCCTCTATATTTAATTAAGTATGTATCATTCTTAGGGCATTTATTCAATTCAAAAATATTTATTAAATTTCTACTGAGACAGAATTATGAAAATATATTATCCCTATCTCGAGAATTCCCAATTAAGAGAAAGAAATGCATTAACAATAAAGCAATGACCAAAAGCTAAACTATGGCAAACTTGAATGCAATGTTATGAACCTCTGACAGGCAGAATTTTAAGATGGCCCCCAAGATTCTTAGCTGGTTTGTTACTGGTTTTGGCCAATGAGAAACACATGCAGGAGATGGGAGACTGGGAAGAAAGGTTCAGGTATTTCTTTCCCAATTCCTTTTTGCTTAGTCACCCTGCTATTGAGCATACACTATGTGTCAGTCATTAACCTAAGCATATTACATATTTAAACCTCACTTCATTTTTATAACCTACCATTGAAGTGACCGTTATTATTATATTCATTTTTTAAATGGCATTAGGCAAATTGCTGTAGATCACGGAGAGAAAAAATGGTGGAGTCAGAATTCTAACCTAGGTAACCTGACTCCAGAACTAATCACTATCACATAGTATAATCATCTTGGATAACCTGGATTTATGATCTTAGGGAGGAAAGATAAGTTTAACTCATGATTATATAATCATTAGAATCTCAAAAAAACAAAAAACAGACTTTACCATTAATGTTGAATTCTTTCCCACACTTGATAATTTTTTTGTACTTGTCACAGAACAAGATGATATTAGGTATATTTTAAAATCTTACCCATTGTTGCAATACAATTTGAAAATTGGATGAGGGCCTTATTTGCTTCTTTTTTCAACTTATCCTTCCTTTAGCAGGACATATTTGTGTCCAAGCTGCTAACATGGTACCGAGACTTAGCCTTTGATGAGAAACTGGACTCTAATTTCTCATGATCTAGCTATGTACAACCATCTCAGGAGTTCATCAAACATGTTTTCTTCTCAAATGTGTTACCATTTTTGTTTAAAAGTTTCAAGTTTAAAATAAAAGAGTAATGGGGATGTAGAACTTGGTCTTTAATTCAAGTTGTCTAGCTTCAAGATTTATACATATAGCAACATTACATGTGGTATATTCCCTCTAACTGGTGTTGTTTTTAAATTTGTGTTATCAACTGATGTCAATCTTTTAAGTATTACGCTTTAATAATTAAAATTCTGATATGTCTTTGAAATGAATTCAAATTTTGAATTTCATTGAGTTATCAATGAATGCCAAAAGCACCTTATGTTGTTATGAATGCCAAAAGTTTGAACTGCCCTACTATGGGCAAATGGGTGGGTTTTTTAAAAAATGGCCTTTCCTATAAGTAAGCTGTAGTTTGCTCATTGTCCAGAAGTGAGTTATCATGATAGTAAAATTAAGAGTTGTTTATTTAATTTAAGGACTTACTATGTACTGTATAGCATGCCAGATAATGGGAATAAAAAGAAGAAATCAGAAAATCGCTAGTCTAGTGGGAGTTAGAAAATTGGACATATTTGAGTACAGTTGAGATTATATAGACAGTCAAGTAGGTAATAAATAAGCTCTGGGAAGCCATAGAAATGAACATCTAATGAAGAAAAATCGACACTTGCTGAATCTTGAAGGATAACTAGGAGTTCTACAGGAAAATAAAGAAGTTTGTTTTTTAGGCAGATTAATAGTTTTTGCAGAGACAGAGAGTGAGAGAGTGTGATCTATTAGAGAAATAGTAAGAAATTCTTTATTACTGAACTATGGATTATAAGGTTAAGATGTGGCAAGTGGTGTAATTGGACAGGCTTGAGTCAGATTGGGAAAAACCTTGCATTAAGTGTTTGAAGTTTATCCTGGAAGCACTCAGACACCTTTAGAGTTTGGAGAATGTTAAGCAGTAGAATAACATAATTATATATTTGGCTCTAAGGAACTCATACTAACAACTTGCAATGTGTCCATATCACTTCATGGTAACACTCAAACTAGGAATAGAAGGGAATTTCTTCAACCTGATAAAAGACACCTCAATCTGATAAAAGAAAAATATCACAATTTATGGTGAAAGTCTGCAAGTATTCCCCCTAAGATCAGGTGCAAGGCAAGGTTATCCACTCTCACCAATTTTATTCAAATTGTACTAAAGTTTCAAGCCAGGGCAATTAGGTAAGATAAGAATATAAAAAATATCTAGATTGGAAAGGAAAAAGTAAAACTATCTCCAATTACAGATAATATAATCTTCTATACAGAAGATTCTAAGCAATGAGCAAGAACACTGAGTCATTAGAGCTAATCAATAAGTTCAGCAAGGTTGCAGAATACAAGATCAGTATAAAAATATCAATGGTATTCTCTTCACCTCAATATATAACCCAAAATGAAACTAAAGTAAATTCATTTATGATAACATCAAGAATATTTTAGTACTTCAGAGTATCTTTAACAAAAGAAGTCCCAGATTTGTACTCCGAAACTTTCAAAACATCATTGAAAGAAATTAAAGAAGTTTAAATACATCAAAAGACATCTCATGTTCTTGGATTGGAAAACTTAAATGGCATAAATAATATGGATTAGAAAATGTAAATGGCATAAATATTATGGATTGGAAAACTTAAGTGGCACAAATGGCCATATCTAAAACAAATATTATTTAAATGGCAATAATCTGTAAATTGACCTACTGATTAAATGCAATTATGATCAAAATCCAGCTGTCAATTTTGCACAAATTGACAAGCTCTTATTAAAATGTATATGGAAGGACAAATGACTCAGAATAATGAAAACAATCCTTTAAAGGAAAAAGGTGAGGCCCTGTGGCTCACACCTATAATCCTGTAACTCTGAGAGACTGAGGCAGGAGGATCACTCGAGGACAGGGATTCAAGATCAGTCTGTGCAATTCAGCAAGACCCTGCTATAGATAGAGATTCCCCTGAGGTAAATGCAAGTCTAAACTGAAATGAGATTCTACTTCACACACACTAGGATTGCCATCATCAAACGGACAGACAATATCAAGTGTTGGTGAGGACGGAGAAAAATTAGAACCCACATACATTGGCAGTGGGAATGTAAAATATTGTAGCTGCTTTGATAAACAGTCAAGCAGTTCCTCAACTGGTTAAGCACAGAATTACCATACGGCCCAGCAATTACTTCCACACTTACGTACATATCCAAAATAATTGAAAATGTGTGTTCACATAAAAATGTATACATAATGTTTATAGCATTATGTACAATAGCCAAAAAATAGAAACAACCCAAATGCACATAATTGTTCAACCACAAAAAGAATGAAGTGCTGATCCTTGCTACGACATGGATTAACTCTGAAAACAGTATGCCAAGGAAAGAAGTTAAACACAAAATGCTGCATATTACCTGATTAGATTGATGTAAAATGTCCAGAAGAAGGCTAAACACAAAATGCTGCATATTGCATGATTAGATTTATGTAAAATGTCCAGAGTGAGCAAATTCATAAAAATATAAAATAGATTATTGGTTGCCAGGAACTAGGGGAATTGGGAATTAAAAAGGGATTTCTCCTGGGTTAGAGTTCTTTTTCAGGCTGATATTATTCTGGAATCTGATAATGGTAATTGTTATGCAATCCGTGAACATACTTTAAAAGCCACAGAATTGTATACTTTAAAAGAACTAATCTTATGGCAAAGAATATCTTAATAATACGTATTATGTAAATTACATAAAAATAAGATTCATTTGTAAATGGGTAATGCTGATATATGCTAGGTATTCAACAAATACTTGTTGAAAAAATAAATGCATAGTAACTGCCTAAGAATCGAAATTATAGGAAACTGCAACATATGAAGTATAATTAAGAATTTAATCCTAAGTAGCAAGATCAGAAAACCAAAAATTGAAATATTTTGAGAATGACAACTGTTACAGAGTTTTAAACCATTTTCCCTTTAAAAAGTACCAATATTTTTCTGAGTAACTCAATGTAGAATCACTAAGTAATATCTAAATACAGTGTTGCCAAAAATTACTTGCTAAGGGTTATTTGAAATGGATGTGAGGAGATTCGTTAAGGTTCTATTTAAGAATTGTGGATTTTGCAAAGGTTTTAAGTTCAGTTGAAATTTTAGGACAGATTAATCAATTCTGACTTGTTACAAAAGACTGTAATCATGCTAAACCCTGAATTGTTCTCCAGCATATTCTGTACCTAAAATTGATGAAAACAGAATTTTTTTCTTTTACCTTTCAGTTAGGACACATATTTTAAGAAATGGTTATATTTTGTCCAAGTTTATTTAGCTAAATGTAGTGATCATTTGATGTGAATATAACCAAGAACAGAAGGTTGGTAAAGCTGCTCATTAGCTATTTCATTTCTAACCTCTTTAGTTCCTTTAAAAATTATCTTATTTGAGGTGTATATCCATGTCATATAAATATATACGTCCATATCTATGTAGATTATACCAATCTCTTTGCATATGTGCAACTATCTATGAATTATCCAATTTAGTATATATTTAGGCAGTTAATAAGTAAGTTAATTATATCAGTTACAAATTTCAAAGAAAAAAGATAATAAAATTTTAACTACAAATTGCAGGTTATAACTTTAAAAAGATACATTTTTAGGCTGTAATACTGCTAGATAAGTATATTAGTAATATTAGAGACTATTATGTTAAAATTGACATTTAACTTGACTTGAGCAATGACTGTATGTTCTAATTAAGCTTAATGTTCTTGATGGTGAAGGAGCATTTTCTTAGTATATGTTAAACAGTAGTGAGATACACTAATCCAATTGCTCTGGAGTAAATATAAGTTTGGTATCAATGTCTTGACTTCATCAATAAGTGAGAAAAAATGAACACACCCAATCTATCCTGGTTTTGATCATTTGCAGAGTGGTTTTTATAACTAATCCCCCACATATACCTATTTGCTTGTGAGATTTTCAAGTGTCTCCAAGTTATTTTGAGGTTTGTGATAGCATTCATGAACTGTTAGGGTGTTGCTCTCCTTAGTGACATCTTCATATTCAGAGATCACCATCATCTGACTACATAACAGACATCTTTTCTGAGTTATTATACTTTGCTACAAAAAGAATATAATGGTGCTACCAAAAAAAGATTGCTGCGGCCTAAATACAAACATAATTGGAAAAAAACAAATATTCACTTAAAAACCCCTAAATATTTCTAGGGAGACATCTTCTCAAACCCTCTCATTGTGTAAACTAAACAAGCAGGGAGACAGGCCCAAGGTCACAGATGTAATAACCAGATCCAAGCTCAACTCCTAGCATCTACCCTTGCACATACTACAACAGCTGTGTCTAATGTGCATGTCATTTCTGTAGCAATTCTCCTCTTAAATGCGATGAGGAAAGCACCAGAAAGTTTCCTTTCTTTTCCTTGAAGGTATATGTGCTGTTTTAATTGATTTTATAGTACCAATATGGTACTATATTGGTACTAGGGTTACATCAACATAACCCTAATGAAAGATATTTCTCACGATCACGGCAACATACAAAATAAATTTTTCTCATTTTTCCAAAAACACTTCTAGAGTCTGGCAATAAGCAGGGCTTCTATTTGTATAGTTTCCATCTCAGTGTGGCCACAGCTTTGATCTCTACTTTTTTTATTTATCATCATAGCACATATTCTCTGTTACTGTGCAGATAAAATTATACTACATAAATATCATATTTGTTACCTTTAAAAGATGCCTAATATTTTAATATACTTACATGCCATGAGTAACTTAGCTATTTCTATAAGTGGACATTTAAGTTGCTTAGATTTTTCCATTTTTTTAAAAGATAGTGTTGCAATGAATATATTTCTGAGATTTTTATTACTTTAGGTTTGATATGCAGATACGAGATTATCCTGATGAGCTGTGTATAGTTTAAATTATTCTTGATTCTTATTATCATATTGCTTCCTAAAGGGGCTCTTCCCATTAAAATCACCCTAATAATACATAAGGATATTTTGCATCAGATCCTCACCTACAGCATGTATTATTATTAAAATGTTTTTCAAATAGTCCAAATACTGGATTTTATATTAATTTATATATTCGTGTTTGCTAAATTATGTTGATTTTTTTGTTTTTTTTAATGTGTTTATGGATTTATTACCTCTTAAACATTGTTTTCTTCCTTGATCCATTAATATGAATATATTTATTTTAATCTTACATTTAATTTTTTAAAATATTTTATTCACTAATTATTAACTCATTCAAACAATTGCCAAGTGCCCAGTGTATATAACTGACCTGTGCTAAGCCCTGAGTCTTCACAGCCTTTACCCTCAAGGAGCAACACAGATTATGAAATGTAGATTGTGATTAGGAGGCAAAGCAACAAAGAGTAATTACCCCTGCTTAGGGAGCCCTATTCCAGGTAGTAAATGAACTGGATGTCCTCTGATTGGAGGAACAGTTGGATACAACTAATACTAAGGTCCTGACAGATAGAGGAGGATGGGGTTATGCAAAGAAGCTTCTTTGCTGCTTTTTAACTTCATGTTTGACAAGTGAAATTACATGCATAGTAGAGAGAAAAGTCCCCGCTGCAGCTTTTTACTGTTTCTAGGGGTCCTGCGGCTTTTTACTGTTGCTAGGGGGTCCTCTTAATATGTCCTAACACATATTAAGAGCTCTTGTGAATTGGAGGAGGTCTGGAGTTTGTGTACATACTCAGCTGGGGCAGATGGAAAGATCTCAGGCTTTGATAAAGTGGACCACCCTCATAGATTCCCAAACCAATTCAGTGAAATTTTGGGGGGATTGTATGAAAACCTTAAAAGCGATAAGTATCCTTTTTTTCCCCACTTCTGCAAAGATGACTATTCATAGGCATATCTTGTTTCCTTTGACACTAACCATGTAAAAATATGGCCATACATTGTGATGTTAAAATGCAATGAGTGCTGAAGTGTTTTGACCGCTGAGATGCATCACACACACTAGTTTTTATTTCTGCCTTTTGGGTTTCTTCTGTGCTAGAGGTAATGAACTGTGATCAGTCACCTACACATTCTCTTTTCTTGTTAGCTAGACATACAGCCAGATGAGCAGCAGCTTACACTGTAGCTGTGGAAATTGAAATCAAATTATCCTTCTTTATATGGCAATTAGAAAAGCTAACTTTATAGAGGAGCTAACTTTACACGGCACTATATCTGTTTTCATTCATTTTTTAAAAACAAAGTAAAATGACTGTTAACTGGAAATGTGTTGATAAAATGAAGTGTTTGGAAGGTCTTACTCATACCCTTTAGGGTGGTCAAGTATTGCCGAGAGAAAGAGTGGTTACATCTTGAGGGGTATGATCTAAATTAAAATTTCATTTTCTATATTTGAATAATGAGGAAAGTTCTTGAAAATTGAAATGGAACAGAGAAAGCTTAATTATTAAACATCAACCCCAAAAGAAAAAAAAATGAACAAATGCAGTAATTACTGTATTAGGTTAATTTTAAGAAATATAGAAAATAATCTATAATTTTAGAATCCATAAAAGTGTGTATGTTTCCAAATTAGAAATGCATATGAGTAGTGCAATAACAATAATGAATTATACCTCTCAACTTTATTACATTGTGGTCCTTTCTATTCTATTGTCTGAGATGAGTGTTCTTATGGGCAGATGGGTAAAATATTTTTAATATTAATTAGACTTCTGGTAAGTTTTTTTTAGGAAATATAAGTTTAAAAGTACACTTCAGAGATGAAGGTATTTAGAGGACAGCATGCATCTTTGTACTCTAATATTATTTTTGAAAACTGTTGGCCAGGCACAGTGGCTCATGGCTATAATCCTAACACTTTGGGAGGCCAAGATAGAAGCAGAGCTTGAGCCAGGATTTGAAGAACTGCCTGGGTAATATAATGAGACCACATCGCTACAAAAAAGAAAAAAAATAAATTAGTTGGGTGTGGTAGTGTATGCCTGTAGTCCTAGCTATTCAGGAGGCTGAGGTGGGAGAATTGCTTGAGCCTGGTAAGTGGAGGCTACATTGAGCCATGATCGTGCTACTATACTCCAGCTTGGTTGACAGAACAAGACTCTGTTTTGGGGGCAAAAAGGAAGGAAGGAAGGAAGAAAGAGAGGGAGGGAGGGGGGGAGGGAAGGAGGGAGGGAGGGAGGGAGGGAAAACTGCAATATAGGCTGTAATTAGGAATCAAGACAAGAAAAAATTATCACCACAGCATAGGTAGTTTTATTGCAGGCAAATGAGCTACATTTATACTAGCTATATCTCACTCCACATATCTAGTCACAAAACACCTACTTCTATAAATTTTTTCACTTTACAAAAGAAATATTCCTCCTTATTACTTCCTACAAACAAAAATTCAAGTGATGGAAATAACCTGACAACTTTAACTGCAGACTTCCTTTCAGCTCTAACATTGTGTGGACTGTAACTGGCAAGTGTGTTGTGAGAATGTAATGAATACCCGGAACAGAAATAATCAGTTGCATCATTCTCAGCCTTATTTAAACAATGGTTTATACAGTGACATGGGTAGCAAGAAATCTATTCTCCTCCTCCAGCTGGAATAGTCACGCTGAGCTGATCTATTTAATAATTACTGACTAAATATTTACAACAAGTTGCTTTTTTTTTTAAAGCTCAGAGTCGAGATATTTAGAAACTATGATGAGTTTATTTCCAGAGGTCACAAATTAACATTTTTGACATTAGGGAAAGATAACCATATATGGTATAACATTTCTATTCATGGTGGTAATGTATCAGAGGACAGGTCCTGATTGGGTGTGAAATACTGAGTTCTTCTCTGCCAAAGCTTAACAAAAAATTAGAAATCATTTTCATTGTTAATCTGTTTGATACTTAAACTGCTAGTTGTTCTCTTTAATACGTACTGAAGATTATAAAACTTGAACTAATTAATCGGCAATCATGTAAAAACAGCATTGTGAGATTGCCATCTAGTATATGAATCAGATTTCATGATAAAGTGATTTTGTTCTTTTCAATCCTATAGGGAAAAAAAGGTAAAACTGTACATAACAATGTATTTTTTTGTAATGTGCTTTCACAGGAAGAAGAACTTATTGAAGAGAATCCCACGAATGGAGAGATTGAGTTTGTCGCAATAACCTACTACAGGTAAGCTAGAGAGCAATATATGTCTCAGCACAGTGAACAGACTACAGAGACTGGGCCTCAGCATCCCTCCAGCCTCAAATTTTTGGGCTCCTCACTTCCTTTCCTGTGCTTCACAGCATCTTCTTTCCTGGTCCTTAACATGCAATTCTTCCCTTCACATCAGGGAGCCTGAAGGTCCTGTCTCTCTCTCTCTTTCTCTCTCTCAGTAACTTCTCCCTTCACAGATTACCCACAAAGAAGGTTGTAAGTCACTCTTCCAAGTCTGTGGCCTATGTGTTTGTGCAAGTGTGTGAAATAAAACATATACAGAGAAGTACACACAACAAAAATGTATACTTTAACAATGCAATTTTCACTCTTAATAGTATTGATGAACACTATTTGAATTCTTTGTTTTAATGTACTCCAATTTATAATATTTAATGTTTTTGTCTGTTCTATTTCATAACTTTTTCTCTACCTTATGCTATAGACTGAATAGTTATGTCTTCTTGTCTCCAAATTCATATGATAAAACTTAGTTCTTGATGTGGTGGTTTGGATGTTTGTTTCTTACAAATCTCATTTTGAAATGTGATTCCCCAATGTAGAAGATGGGGCCTAGTCAGAGGTTTTGGGTCATGGGAGTGGAGCCCTCATGAATGGCTTGGTGCCCGCCCTGTAGTAATGAGTGAGTTCTCGGGCTGTTAGTTCATGCAAGAGCTGGTTGTTTAAAGAGCCTGGAACATCTCTTGCTCCTTCTCTTACGTGTGACACACTTGCTCCTCCTTCACCTTCTGCCATGATCGTTGGCTTCCTGAGGACTTCACCAGAAGTAGATGCTGACACCATGTTTCTTGTACATTTATAGAACCATATATCACAATAAACCCCTTTTCTTTATAATTTACCCAGAATCAAGTGTTCCCTTATAGCAATGCAAAACAGACTAACACAAAGCCAGGCACAGTGGCTCAGGCCTATAATCCCAGCACTTTGGGAGGCTGAGGCAGGTGGATCACAAGGTCAAGAGATGGAGACTATCCTGGTCAACATGGTGAAGGCTGTCTCTACTAAAAGTACAAAAATTAGGTGTGTGTGATGGCGTGCACGTGTAGTCCCAGCTACTCGGGAAGCTGAGGCAGGAGAATCGCTTGAACCGGGGAGGCATAGTTTGCAGTGAGCTGAGATTGCACCACTGCATTCCAGCCTGGTGACAGAGCAAACAACAACAACGCCAAAAAAAAAAAAAAAAAAAAAAAAAAAACTAACACAGATGATTTTAGGTTAGGAGATAAGGTCCATGGAAGATGATTAAGTCATGAGGGAAAAACTAAGAGCTCTCATAAATGGGATTAATGCCTTCATCAAAGAGGCCTTGGAGAGCTCCTTTGCCTTTTCTGCCATGAAAGAACACAATGAGAAGGAACCAAAAAGTAGGCCCTCGAAAGACAGTAAATCAGTCAGTGCCTTAATATTAGATTTCCCACTCTCCAGGCCTGTGAGAAATAAATCCAGCATCTGTTGTTTATAAGTCACTCAGTCTACAGCAGCCCAAAGACACCCAAAATGATGAAGGTATTCTTTTATGTTGCTTTCCAAATTTTTTTTTGCCTTTTGCCAATGGCTTTGCCTTTCAGAATTCAGAATTATTTTTTGTATTTGTATTTTTATAATTGCTGTGAGATAGAAGTCAACATATTAGGCAGAGAGAATAGCCAGCACTAAGAGAGCTATCAGGATCCTGAGTCTAAGAGGAAGAGGAATAGGAGGCTAGAGCCGGTGAATGAGGCAAGAGGGAGAGGAAATGCGCAGAGGCAGCCATTGCCAGGTGCTGAAGAACATCTTTGATCTTGGTAAGCTTTTTAAATTTTGTTCCAAAATATATGCGACACTATCTAAGAATTAGGAACAGGAGTGTGATGTGATAAGAATTACCTCACTAAGAATCACTGACTACTGTGAGAATAATTAGCAGAGAACCACAGGTAAATGCAGGTGAACCAGTTACGAGGATTTTGCACTTTGCCAGGTGAGAGATGATGGAGGTTTGGACTGGGATTCCAACAGCAGAGGCGGTGAACTGTGAACAGACTTGAGGTTTATTTTGAAAGTAAATTTAACAAGGTTTTCTGATAGATCAGATATAGGCTTGAGAGAGTGAAAGGTATCAAATATGATTCCAAGGTGATGACATTTACTGAGATAAGAAAAACAATGAACATTTTTTTGTCTCAATGAAACACTGATCCGGGTTTGAATGTTTCCAGATGTAGTCTATACCACTAATTTTGGACTTGTTGGTAAAAAAATTACCTTATATTTGATAATGCCTTCCTAGCTAATATATAAGCGTATCAGTTTCCATCTCTTAAAATTATTATAAAAATAAGTTTTAGATATTTGCCAAGTATTCTCATAGCCACTATTCGATCATCCCTTGAAAGGTTCACTGAGCCATTAGCTCCCCTTACTTTCAGCCCAGGAAGGGTAAATACAATATTTAATAGGTAGTGAAGTTGAATCTTCAACTATCTATGACTCTAGAATTCCTTGCTTCTTTTATGTATCTTCTGTAACCTTAGTAACTGCAATATCAATGGCTAAGCACAAAAAACACTCTTAATAGTTTGCTAATTGGTTGATTGAATGGTACACACCTCTTATATCTGGGGAAAAAAAGATTTTTGTCAGCTATCAACTGATTACACCAGAAAGCCAGAACCTAATTCTATTTCTTCTACTTGATGGTATTATCTTTTTTTAATTAAGTTTATCTAGAAATGTTTAACTTTTAAGCCTTCGTGTATTTTCTAATTAAGGGATATGAACATACCCTGGAGTTATCCTCCTGCTAACTTTTCCTAATCTGTTTGTTTGAAGTCTCCTTAGTGAAGAAGTGTGAATCGAAGCATGAATGATAAAGAACAAAATGTTGTTTCTACCTGAACTTAAAAATTCAGCAGAAAGAACTCATCAGCAGCAATTAGTGTCAAAATCCAGATGGTCAGAAGAGACAGACCGCTACCTGATTTTATTAATTTATTAAGGAAACGTTTAACATTGAGATGGGTCTTCAGAAATGTACCCCAAATATGTTATTTTTCCAACAGGCTAATTTAATTAATTCCAACTGAGTTAATTTGAACACATTATCATTGTTTATCTAAAGAGAAAGAACAGGTACAATAAGTTCTGATATGGTGGAGTGAACACAAGACTGAATCCTTTAAACAATTAACGTGAATTCAAGTAACAATAGTTTAAAATCTGACCATGTTACACTGTCCTCTTAGAGTAAAAATAAAAATAGGTGGGGCGCGGTGGCTCAACCCTGTAATCCCAGCACTTTGGGAGGCCGAGGCGGGTGGATCACGAGTTCAACAGATCGAGACCATCCTGGTCAACATGGAAACCCCGTCTCTACTAAAAATACAAAAAATTAGCTGGGCATGGTGGTGTGTGCCTGTAATCCCAGCTACTCAGGAGGCTGAGGCAGGAGAATTGGCTGAACCCAGGAGGCAGAGGTTGCGGTGAGCCCAGATGGCGCCATTGCACTCCAGCCTGGGTAACAAGAGCGAAACTCCGTCTCAAAAAAATAAATAAATAAATAAACTTGTAATACCTGGCATTTGTATAGTGCTTTATAAATTCCATAAAGTGCTTGTACAAATTTTATTTTGATTTGATCTTTACTATCACCCTTAATTATACCCAAAGTTTACATTCAATTGAGTGATTGTGCCAGGCATTGTGCTCAACGTTTTACATACATTATCTTATTTCATTTTTTTTTAATAACTTACAAGTGAGGTTGGTTAAGTAAGGTTTTTGGTGATCAGACAAATATATGCTATCTAATTTAAAATTTAAAATATGCTAATTTTCAAGGCTAAAACTAAGGCAATTGAAGCAGTTTCTTTGAAAGCATCTAGTTCCAATGCTTTTTTGGGCTTTATCATATTCTGTCCAAGGTTCATATTTTTATGACAGTCTGTCTGGCCTTAGAGTTTGTACTTATTCTCTTGCCCAGATATTTCAATCTGATTAAGACTAATTTCCAAGCTTGGAAGGTGAAAATAAAAGAAGATTGCTTTACCTGTAACCACTTTGTCATTTACATAGAAAATAAAGCATATCAGATCAAATTTAAAGGGAAGAAACACATTAAAAGTTAATTCTACCTCCCAGATTTCCAGACTTAGTAGAGAGAAAAGAGGAGAAATCTCAGGCTATGCACACAAGGCAAAGAGGAGTTTGGCCGCCTCCTGCAGCCTTTAAGTCCCTACGGAGCTAGGTCAGTCTCGATAGCCACTAAGAAACAACTTCTGACAGCAGGTCCAGCAGACTTAATAGTAATGGGACATTTGAGGACCCATGATGTACAAGTCCCATGTCTGCCCTGGAGAGGTGGTCATAGGGCCCTCTCTTCTTTAGTTAACATTGTATGAAGGAAATACATAGGCCAAGAAATAATCAACAAATATGCGAGAAAGCTTTTGAGAGAAGGAAAGCAATCGGGATGGGTGCATGCTTTGGAGTGGGGATATGGTGAGCCTGCTGTCAGGGGAAGAGGGCTGCCGGTAGCAGCAGAAAAAGGGATAGTAAAATAAAGTTCTTCTCCTTCCCTTTCCTACTGTGTTCAATTATTGGGAAAATCATAGATAGTTCTCTGGCCTCAGAATTCTATGCCAACTACCACTAGGGTTGGTGTTCTCAGAGGACCTATCAGAGCAGCACTGAAGCTTGGTTGGAAATAGGAGTTGATGAAAACACATCATATAGATTGGGCGTACCTAATCCAAAAATCTGAAATTCAAAATCCTCCAAAATCCCAAAACTTTTTGAACACTAACATGACACCACAGGGGTGGCTGAAATAGTGTTATTTCTGCTTTCTGATGGCTTAATCTATGTGAATTTTGTTTTGCACAAAATTATTTAAGAGATTGTATAAAACTACATTCAGGCTATATGTGTAAGGTGTATATGAAACAGAAGTAAATTTTATATTTAGACTTGAGTCCCAGCTCTAAGATATCTCATTATATATATGCAAATACTCAAAAATCTGAGAAATCTGAAATCTGAAACACTTCTGGTCCCAAGCTTTCCAGACAAGAAATAGTCCATTTGTATCTACCAGACATGGCATTTTGCCTTTTTCTCCAGACCCCTCTAAACCCTAAGGGTTGGTGGACTACTTCCGAGTGTGGCTGCCTCCTACCAATTCTATATTTACCTGAATATTTAGAGATAAGTAACAGTTTCTCAGATGATAGATGATAAGAGTGATTTCTGCCAGCCATGGTGGCTCACGCCTGTAATCTCAGGACTTTGGGAAGCTGAGGCGGGTGAACTGCCTGAGTCTTGGAATTTGAGACCAGCCTGGGCAACATGGCAAAACACCGTTTCTACAAAAAATACAAAAAATCAGATTGGTGTGGTGGTGTGCGCTTGTAGTCCCAGCTATTCAGGAGGCCAAGATGGGAGAATCACCCGAGCCTGGAAAGTCTAGGCTACAGTGAGCTGAGATTGTCCCACTGCAATCCAGCCCTGGCAACTGGAGTAAGACCTTGTCAAAAATAAAGTAAAATAAAATAAAAATTGGTGAATTACAATTTTCTGTTGGCTGAACCTTTTCTCCCTAAGGAAATATCTCTTCTGGCTGGATGCTGTGCCTCATGCCTATAATCCCAGCATTTTGGGAGGCCGAGGCAGGTGGATCAGCTGAGGTCAGGAGTTGGAGACCAGCCTGACCAACATGGAGTAACTCCATCTCTACTAAAAATACAAAATTAGCCAGACGTGGTGCTGGGCTCCTGTAATCCCAGCTACTTGGAAGGCTGAGGCAGGAGAATCATTTGAACCTGGAAGGCAGAGGTTGCAGTGAGCCAAGATCACGCCATTGCACTCTAGCCTGGGCAACAAGGGTGAAATTCCGTTTCAAAAAAAAAAAAAAAAAAGAAATATCTCTTCTATTCTTCTATCCTCTCTCAACTCATTAACAGACTAGACTGGGGTCTGGCCTTCAGATTTTCCTTAATAGTCACTCCAGACAGAATAGCTGATACCGAAGCTCACAGGCTAAGATAACTGGAAACCCAATAAGTACCTGGAATAAAAATAAAGAACTGAAAAACATATACCATCTAAGACAAATGCTATTATTATTAGCTAATCACACACAATTTGAACATAACTATGCATGTAATTTCAAACCACTGCATTAAAAAATCCAAGTTAAAGTTTATACCAATATGAAAGCTCTTACTAAAAAATATGAATGCTGGTCAGGCAAAAAGACTGGAGTTGTGAAAAATGAAATGATAAAAATAAAGTGCCTACATGCCTGGGTATAATACCCAGTTAGTAGTTAGAATTCCTCTCTCACTTTTAGCAATTATATACTTTGTAAATAAAGAGCCAGGTTTGTGTCTTTTTAAAAATTGATACAGCTTCTGGCACTGTATGGGTTTACTGAGGCTGCTGTAACAAATACTACAAACATCGTGACTTGAAACAACAGAAATGTATTCTCTCGCAGTTCTGGAGGCCAGCATCTGACATTGGTATCATTGGTCTGAAATTGAAATGTGGCACGGCTCTGCTCCCTCAGGAAGCGCCAGGGGAGAGAATGTTTATCTTGCCTCTTCCAGTTTCTGATGGCTGCTGACATTTCTTGACTTGTGGCTACATCACTCCAGTCTTCAAGGAATCTCCCTCTGCTTTGTCTTCACACTTCTGTGTTTGTTTCAAATATCCCTCTGTTTGTCTCTTGTAAGGACACTTGTGATTACATTGGGTCCAGATAATCCAGAGTAATCTCTCATCTCAGGATTCCTAACTTGATAATCATCAACAAAGACCTTTTTTTGTCATATAAGATAAAATTCACGGTACTAGGAATTAAGATGTGGGATGCATTTTTTGGCCTACACCACAAACACCTATGCTTACACATAGTAAGTTGTTAACAACTATTTGTTGAATAAAATCTCTCCCTTTCCACTGCCTTTTCTAGCTCTTATGATCTGTATTATTGATAGCACTTTGTCATATACTTATATATATGTTACTTGTCATACACTCATAGATATATTGTTTTTACATGTTTTCTCTTCACTCTTTCTAGTGATCAGCTAACAAAAGTGCTTTTAAGCAACATGGTTGTGAAGAAGACATCATAGACATGTTAGACTAGAAGCAGATGTCAGTCTTAATACTTTGAGCTATGATGGAAAGTAGCAAGCAACAAGGGGATGGTTCATTTAAAAATCTATCACTTTCCAAGTGTACTTATGTTGCTCATCATTTTTTCAATGAGTGACTAAGAAAAACACTGAGGACTTCTTTAACTTGTAAGTTCACTATTAAGAATTTAAGATGTAAGTTTGACATAGTGTGACTGAGTGCCCTCATTTTTATAACAAACTTTTCTCTTCTCTGCTTTCCTTTTTTCCCCACTTCCTACTTAGCACTTTAGAAATGCAAATATAGCCTTTCACCTTCCCTTCACCAGACACTCCCTACAGGGCAAGTTCATCTACTCTGTGCCTGGAAGTCTCACCCCGCAAGAGACTGTCTCAAGAGATAACTGTCAATTTACAACCCAAACTATCCCTGCTATGAAATCCTCTCCTATCTTGTGAATTTTGACCATCTTTACAACCTAGTTCTGCCCATGAAGATGCCAACTTAACCACCCGGTAGATAAGGCACCAAAGCAAGTATCCAGACCCCCACCTACTCACTTCCTCCCCTGCATGCCATTTATGCCAGCATGTCAGGCCACCTTTTAAAAGAATACACTTTCTACTTCAAAGGTGAAGTGGTATCCTTAGGCAGGAAGCCTGAACTTCTCCTAAGCTAGCTTTGGAATAAAAAGCCACTTTCTTTATACCAAGCCTTGCTTTTGTTAATTGGACTCTGCAAGTGGCTGAACCTGTGTTTTGGTTACAATATCATGGATGACACCAGAATGTGTTTCATAGTTGAAGAAATAATGTGGTTATCAAATGGATGATATGATTAGCAAGAGTATCTTCACATGGAACATAGGCAAAAGTGACTGGGCTCTTGGAGAGAGGGTGTGTTCTGACTTGTGGATTGATATAGTCTCAATGATGGAGCTGTGGGTGAGGACATCTTCAGTTTTCATCCCCTTCAAGAAGGCTGACATAGTTGGAAGCAGTTTATAGTCATCTCCCCATAGCGAAGACAATTATTGTTTGCTTTTGTCTTCCCATATAGAACTGTTCACAAAGAGATAATGAAATTTTGATGGAGATTTTAGTAGTCAGGGAAATGTTATAGCCTTAGCTCTCACCATAAGTAAATAAATTAGAAGTCTACTTATTTATGCATCCTCCTGTGTTGAGCATTCTGAATCCATTCCTTAAGTTTAAAATATACTTATTGAGCATCTACCATGTGCCTTGTACCTAGTGAGGTGCTGGATATATCATGGAGAGCTTGATAGGCTTAGCCTCTTTTTGCATTCCTTTATACTAACAAAATCATACCTGTAAAACTTCCAACCCATTACAAAAAACAAATGACTAGGCTGGGCACCGTGGCTCACTCCTGTAATCCCATCACTTTGGGAGGCCGAGGTGAGTGGATCACAAGGTCCAAAGATTGAGACCATCCTGACTAACACAGTGAAACCCTGTCTCTACTTAAAAAAAAAAAAATACACTCAAGCCTGTAATCCCAGCACTTTGGGAGGCCGAGGCGGGTGGATCATGAGGTCAAGAGATCGAGACCATACTGGTCAACATGGTGAAACCCCATCTCTACTAAAAATACAAAAAATTAGCTGGGCATGGTGGCGCGTGCCTGTAATCCCAGCTACTCAGGAGGCTGAGGCAGGAGAATTGGCTGAACCCAGGAGGCGGAGGTTGCGGTAAGCCGAGATGGCACCATTGCACTCCAGCCTGGGTAACAAGAGCGAAACTCTGTCTCAAAAAAATACAAAAAATTAGCTGGGCATGGTGGCGTGCACCTGTAGTCCCAGCTAATTGGGAGGCTGAGGCAGGAGAATCGCTTGAACCTGAGAATCGCTTACACCTGGGCAACAGAGCAAGCCTCCATCTCAAAAAATAAAATAAAATAAAATAAAATAACTAAGCTGATGGATTAGCAAAAACATACCACCAATAACAACATCAACAAAAGTATCTCCATCAAGTTCTTTAGAGTGTCACAACTAAGTTAACATTAAACTTGGTGTCAACATTTATTCATTTATTTATTCACTGATAAGCATATTATGATACAAAAATGATTCATAGGAAGACCATAGTAGATATTTATTTAATTAAGCTTGGAGAATATTGAAATATATAAAAATATTGAGTCAACTAAATAATAATATCTTGGTTATCAAAACTAACAGATATGATAAAATAAACAGTATAATTAAGTAATATAGATAAAAGAGCATACCTTCAAATTTTTTATTACTAAAAGGAAATAAAAATAAGACAGTATAAAAATATACATTCAAAAAGAAGAAAAGTTTCAGAGTTTAAAGGCAGCAGACTTTGGTATACAGTATTTTCAAATGACAGAGTCTAATCAATAAAATTACAGAAGTTCCTTTATCAAAACATGTTAAAAGGAACTTCAAATTAATTAATTTCCACATGAGAATATACAGTGTAAGCCAAGATGCAGAAACTTTATAATTAAGAGCAATTAGATTACTATCTGAAGGAAAGCAGGTGAAAAGCCAAGCTACTTCCGGAGAACTGATATGACTCAGGAGACTGACTGATTATGCAACATACATGACTCATATTTCTTTCCTGCTACTAAGAGTGGAATAGACAGGCATTGACAGTGTCCCCACTCAATGAAACATTCTTCAACATTACATCTTTATGTCCAACTCACCCCAGATCTCTAGGTTTCATTGTAAACTGTTTGATTTAGCATCCTAGCCACCTCACACCTCTAAGCACAAAAGTCCCCAAAATCACCACAGGAAGAGAGCAGCTATCCTTGGTCCAAATGGTTTACTATTGTATGTAAATTTGTCACTTGCTCTACTTGCTTGGGCATTTTGTTTCACTTGGTAACCTGATTTCTTCCCCAATTACTCTGTTGTAGAGGAGACAGAGTCAGAACTGCTAAAGGCACAGAAGTGACAGCTGGGAGTGAGGAAGGAATCTAAGGAAACACCAAACAGAAAATCACAGTTGTCCATGACACACCCGCCCATGTATTGCAGAAATCTCCTAGGGCAATGTTGGATTGTAGCTTTCTACTCAAAGTATAAGGAGCAGCCTGAGTCATCAAGAAAATGTCAACCAATATTCAAATGCTCCCTGTTCACTAAGACTTGGGAGTGGGTAATAAACTAATTTAAAATAGAAAGCTTTGTCATTTCTAAGAGGGGCCAATCTAAATATTTGCTTGGTTGAACCTTCATTTCTTATAAAGCAGGTATGAGCTCTCACCCAAAGATACCTCACTGAGGGCTCTGAGATAAAGTTTACATCTCTTGGAAGCTAAAATGGCATTTCCTAAAATCTAAAGTGCCTGAGTCCCAAAGACTCATATATATTCATATATTCATTATTTTATCATATATTCATTATATGTCTCATATTCATTATATGAAATAATTTTTAAAAATGAGTTTATTATTCCAATGTACTTAATAATTATAATAGAAATAAAAGCAGATAATGTTCATGAGTTGATACCTTATAGAGATTACCTGACTTAGTTTCTCTACAACCCTTAGAAGGAGAGATTATTATAATCTCTTAAGTACAAAAGAGGAAACTGATGCTGTCACTGGTTAGACCCAGGTCTCACTGCAGACAAGGGGCAGAGCTGAATTTGAATTCTGGCTATTTGACTCAAGAAACAGAAGAAATATCTGATTCAAGTAGTTTTCTTTGTCATTGTACCAGGTGTGTACATTTATTTACCAAAAAATATTAATGTGCTCTCTTAAAACTAAACCTGTTCAGAAAACATATTTCTGTTATTTCAGAATGAAGTTGAATTTCTCGATTTAAAAAGCTACCTAGGAAATGAAAGAAGCTATGCAACAGAAATCGATTCAGAATTTTAAGGTACACTTTCAGTTAATAGAAATCAATGAAAACATGGTTTCATCAATTTCATGAATAGAGTCATCAAACCTATAAGATTCTATGTAGCTTATTAAATTGCTTCATTCAATAAAAGCTGTAACAAACAAATTTGCTAATTGATGGAATAAATAGCTATTTAGGAACTGTATGAATGATAGGAAAATAGACCAGGTTTATTGCTTTTGAATATAATACACACGCATAGTTATCAATGTGCATAGTTACTATACTACTTTTAACAAGATGTTTTGAAGTGAAGATTCTGTTTTGAAGTTCTCCTTCAGAAAAGAAAGATTTAATGTTTTTTATAGATATTGATTTGTTTACATAATAGGATAAGGCTTGAGTAAGTTTAACCTCGTAGGTGCCCTGCCATCCAATTTCTTCTGCTCCTTTGCTTAGCAAATTCTTATGCAAAGAAATTGCAAAGACATTTTCAACCCAGATTAAATTATCACATATTCCTAATTAGTGGAACTTGAGATTTTATGTGAGTTCTAGTTCATAAAATATTTTGATGTCTTTGTGTAATTGTGTGATTACACTTTGAATGTCAAAGACAGAGGAGGATGGGTCATGGAAAGGATCCAGAATTAACTGGGAAGTCTGTGTTTATTTGAATGCTAAGGAAATTTAAATGAATGTAATAGCTACAAATTGCACTGATGATTCAGGCTCCTGTTTAGTTTGGTATTTTCAGGAAAACACAGTTACCTTAGCAACTAGTATATCACATGGGATATGCTGTAGCACGCAGAATGTCTCAAAGTCAAAAGCTTTTCCCTCTGGAAGACATCATACTAAGAAATGGGAAAATAAAGAAGCCAAATCTCCTACTTAATGAATTATGTTGTTTATCTCCTTGACAGGTAGAAAATAATTTATACGTAAATGTGTTTTTAATGCTATCCAAATGCTAATATTTATATTACATAGATAAAGAAAAAACAAACTACATGCCCTAAGTGCACCAAGTAATTCTTCATTTGAACTGTCTAGACAGTACATTGACTGACCTGTAAACCTCTCCAACTGAATGATCTCTTTCTTTGGAGAGGGGTGTTATAGATAAGATTCTAAAAACGTTATATAGTCAGCTATTATTACTAAACACTAAGAAGTAGAGGTATTTGTTTCCTGGAGGCAGTAACTCTGAAGTTATAAAATAATAGCGTGAGAATTTAATACTATACTTTCACAAGTCTAAAACAGTCTAGTTGAGTCAAATATTAAATCAAGCTGATTGCTGTCTGCCTTGATATGGAAACTTAACTCATATTAATTCAAGGAAAAGAAAGTGGCTTTAAAAAAAAGATTCTCAAATGTGTACATTGTTGGAGAAACAAATATTTACTGCATGTCTCCCTAGTACAAGAATTTTCCAGAAACAAGAAAGAAAAGCTGGCCTTTGCAGATTAGGCTCTAGCTGGAAGAGACATACAAAGCAAGTCAAAACAAAAAAAAAAAAAGAAGAAGAAAGAAAAGAACAGAAAGAGAAAGAAGAAGAAAGAAAAGAACAGAAAGAGAAAGAAATTAACAAGGTAAATTACATTGCAGGGACTGCCATGAAGAATATGGTACAGAAGTCATCTTCCTCTGCTTCTTTCTCTTCCCTTCCCTTCTGGGCATTTCAGCCCTGAAACTCTTCTATGGAGTAGAGCAATGTAGGGGGAAAAAAAGTTTGGTCACTTAGTACAGATTATCAGAGTTGTAACAAGGTGAGAACACCTACAGCAGAGAGGGATGGTGAAGATTCGAGACTGGTTACAGAGAGGAGAATTAATCGTGTAAGAAAACACACTAGAAACCATAGAGGCCAGATTTCTTACCTCTAAAAAGCAGTTACAATTAATAGAAAATGTGACAACTAGAATGAATCATGTACAACTGGATTGGATGGAAAAACATGGTTTTCAATGCATTTGCAGATAAGTATAGAAATAAATAGATAAGTAGAAATGTATTTTAGTAATATATAACAAATATATCTAATACCTAATATAATTTTATATATAATATGTAATTATATATTATGTAATTATGTGATATATAATTATATATGCTTTGATTATATGATACATATAATTATATACTTTATATATTCCTTGGTTCTTTATAAATTATGTAAAATTATCCATTTCTTATATTTCTTGGTTCTTTCCACTGAGAAGGCTCAAGCACCAATATCAATAGCGATAAGCACACTTGAAGCCCAGATTTTGGATTATAAATATGATTTTATGCCAAAAGGAAACAGCCTCCTTAAAAAGATGGTTAATCCCAGGGCTAGGGTAGAGAAAGTACTAGATGAGTCTGGAGCATCTTATTGCACCAGAAATCAAAGAGAGATTCAGATGATGATGAGAATATGTCAAAAGGGGAAGCAAGTCAGCTTGAAGAGGCTCCTACTAGCCAAATCTGGGACTATTGAAGCATCAAAATAAATAGTGATAGTAATGGATGAAAACATATTGAATAAAGTAGAGAACCATTCATTCATGCAGATATGAATTAATAAATGAAAAAACTAGAAATGTAACAAGAAAATGATATTATACTTTCAAAGTACCTCTCCCCAATATGCTTACAAATTACAAGGGGAAATGAATGACTTTATACTGCAGAAGCCTGGCAAACACCACCTTCATCAAGTGATCAAAATAAACATCACTTACAAACAGCAAAATCAAACCCATCTGCCACCTGAGAGGATACAATGAGAGGAACACAGCATCACTGCGGTGACATTTCTGCCAATTATGCATAATTCAATCTAGTCATAAGGAAATATCATGTAAACCCAAACTGAGGGATATTCTACAAAACAACTGGCCTATAATCTTAAAGAATATGGTCATGAAAGTCAGGGAAAGAATCAGAAACTTTTCAGATCGAAAAGACTACAGGCAACAAAATACAATGCATGACTTTGAAACTGGATCTATTTGTTATAAAAGATATTATTGGGACAATGTGAATAGAGCCAAACAATTAAATGATAGTAATGTATCAATTTTAATTTTCTGAGGTTGTTACTTGTGTTGTGATTATTTCGAAGACTGTCTATATTTAGAAAATAAGTACTAAAATCACAAGGAATGGGTGGGCCATCATGTCAGAATCTTACTCTCAAGTAGTTCAGATAAATTTCTTTCTACAATATTACCTCTTCTGTAAGTTTTTAACTAGTTCAAAATAAAGCATTTGTAGAAATTTAATATGACAGATTAATACCATACTACACATTGGCAACTTCTTTATTTGTGTTGTGAGGAAAATATTCTCTCAAGAGTTGACATTTCAAGCTGAGAGCTGAAAAATGTGTCAGTCATTCAAAGACCTGGCTGAAGAGGGTTCCAGGTAGAATGACCAGCTGGTGCAGAGGCCCTAGACATGAAGGAGTTTAGTGAGTTCCAAGACTAGAAAAATAACTGTTCAATGTAGCTGGAGGCCTAGGAGTAGTGATGAAAAGTGCATAGATAGGCTTTCAGGAAGGGCCTCACTGATGATAAAAAGTTTAGAGTTTTATTGAGGTGCTAAGGAAAACCAATGAAAGATATTACCAAGGGAGGAATATGAACTTATTTACATTTTTAAAAACCACCTGGCAGAGAAAGGGGACAAGAATGACTATAAAAGAGATAAATTTAAAGGCTATTTGCAGTGAGAGTAAAAGGTGGAGAAATATATCAGATATATTTTGCAAATAGAAGTGATAGGATTTACAGATGAATTGAATGAGGATGATGAAGAAGAGAAAAACAAAGGGTAGTGAGAGCAGCTGTTCCTTATTTAGAGTTTGCTGTGTGCCAGGCTGCCTCTAATCACTCTGCACACATTTATTAACTCATTTAACCCTCATAACAATCCTATGGGACAAGTACTATTGTTAGCCCCATTTACCCTTACTAAGGCATGGAAATGTTAAGTGACAAGACTAAAGTCACACTGACAGTACATGGCAGAGCTGTGATTTGAATCTATAAACTGTGTACTTAACCACACAGTGTATATCTTTTTCTTTCTAAATCAACTTTTTGAGATAGAATTTACATATAGTGCATCACTTGTAAGTGTACAGTTCAATGAGTTTTAACAAATGTATGAAACCGTGTAACTATCACCACAATCAAGACACAAAGTTTACATGACCTAAGAGTTTCTCCTATAAACTTTTAGACTTAATTCTCCCCAACTTATCCCTGATCCCATCAGCTCCAAACACTAGTCGGTTCTGGATTTTATTTATTTAAAGACAGAATTACACTCTTGTTGCCAGGCTGGAGTGCAATGGTGTAACCTTAGCTCACTGCAACCTCTGCCTCCCAGTTCAAGCGATTCTCCTGCCTCAGCCTCCCGAGCAGCTGGGATTACAGGGGCCTGCCACCACACCCAGCTAACTTTTTGTATTTCTAGTAGAGATGGGGTTTTGCTATGTTGGCTAGGCTGGTCTCCAACTCCTGGCCTCAGGTGATCTATCAGCCTCAGCTTCTCAAAGTGCTGGGATTACAGGCATGAGCCACCACACCCGGCCTGGTATTTCATTCAAATGGAATTATACAAATATACATTTTTGTGTCTGGTGTCTTTCCCTTAGCTTAACTGTTTTTAAGTCTCCACTATGTTGTTACATGGATCCAGAGCTTATTTATTTTATTGTAGCATACTATTCTGTTGTATGGATATAACAAAATTTGCTATCCATTTACTAATTGATGAACATTTGAGCTTTTTACAGTATGTGGCTATTTTGAATAAAGTCAGAAACATTGGTGTACAAGTCTTCTCATAAAACTTCTTTATGAAAAACAATTTGAGTACAAGTCTTTTCACAAAACTTTTTTTAAAATTACATTTTGAATAAATGTAAGCCTAAGAATAGAATTGCTAGGTCATGTGTTCCATTTTGCAAGAAACTGCTAAATAGTCTTTCAAAGTTGTATTATTTTACATTCTCATCAGTATGAGAATTCCTCTTGGTCCCATCTTTATCAACAGCTGGCATTGTCAATCTTTTTTAACTTTAGCTATTCTAGGGTGTATATAATTTATATTTTTGTAATGGCTAATAAGGTTGAGCATTTTTAATGTTATAATCGACCATTCATATATTATCTTTTACAAGTCTGTTTACTTTCCCCATACTTAATTTTTTTTTCTTTTTGTCTTATTATGTATGTATTGTAAATGTTTTTTCCCCCATCTGTGTCTGAGAGCATTTTTTTCTTTCTTTTTTTTTTTTTTAATTGGAGAAGTCCTGCTGCTGGCCATTTTTGTTTTCTTAATGGTGTCTTTTGAGGATAAAGTTTTTAATTTGGGTTAAGTTCAATTAACATTGCTTTTTTTCTAATAGCTAATGCTTTATTTTGTCCTGAAAGTTTGCTTACTTCAAGGTTACAAATATTTTCTTTAGAAGATAGTTTTAGCTTTTATCTTGGGTCTATGATTCATACCTAGTTAATTTTGTTTATGGTGTGAGGTAATGATACTTTTTTTTCTGATATGGATATCTAGTTGTTCTAGAGCTATTTTTGAAAAGACTATCTTTCCCCCCATTACATTAGTGCTTCTTTTAACAAAAAGAAAAGAAAGAAAAGAAATTAATTGATCTTGTACATGGGGGTCTACTTATGGACTTTATTCTGTTCAACTGATTACTATATCTATCGTTATGCCAATTGTGTAGTTTTGTTTATGGCAATTGTAATTGTATAATAAATCTTTAAATCAGATACTGAGAGTCCTCAACTTTGTTCTCTTATTTTGTAGAACAATTTTAGATTTACAGGAAAACTGAGAGGAGTACAGAGAGATTTCATATACCCTGCACCTAGTTTTCTCTATTATTAACACCTTACATCAGTATAGTAGAAAAGAATTGCCAGGTTATACATTCCATTGTGCAAGATGGCACAGTTCAGTAAACTATAGTGACAGACAACAGATTAGTGTTTGGAGTGGAAAGAATCAGGGATAGGATGGAGAATTAACTCTAAAAGGTTATAGAAGAAACTCTTCAGTGATGTAAATATTTTGTATCTTGATTTTGGTGGTAATTACATAGTTTCATACATGTGTTAAAACTCATCTTCCACAGTTCATGAATCAATATTGATGTACCACTTTTAACTAAGGTTCATACTTTTTTTTACATTTGCCTAGGTTTGTCTAACTTCTTTTTTTCCCCAGGACACCGCATGATATTTGCTTGTCATGTCTCCTTAGACTCTTCTTGGTTGTGCCAGCTTCTCAGACTTTTCTTTTTTGATGACCTTGGCAGTTTCATAAAGTATTGGTTAAATATTTTGTAGGATGCCCTTGTATTGGAATTTGTGTTTTTAAAATCATGATTAGATTAGGGTTACAGGGTTTTGGAAGCAAGAGCACAGAAGTAAAGTGGCATTTCCATCATATCATATGAGACATACATAGTACCAACATAATTTATCACCATTCATGTTGACCTTGATAGCCCAGCTAAGTGAGGTAGGGTTTGCCAAGTCTCTCCATCATAAAGTTACTTGTTTCCCTTCTTTCCATAATGTACTCTTTGGAAGGAAGTCACTATTAAGGAGGTGGAGGTTTCATTTCACCTCCTTGAGAGTGTGGTATCTATATAAATTATTTAGAATCTTGCAAGGGAGATTTGACTGTTCTTCCCATTAATTTATTTATCTATTCATTCAATTATCTATTTATAATTATAAGAATTCATGAATATTTATTTTATGCTTTGGGTTGTAATCCAATATTGCTTTATTTGTTGTTCAAATTGTTCCAGCTTTGGCCATTGGGAGCTCCTTCTGTTGCTTCCTGTGTCTTTTTCACATACCCCCATAGACGTCAGGTTGTTTGTGGGTTTTGTTTTTTTTTTTAAGCATTTCTTACTTTCTAGCACAGCAAGATGCTCCAGGCTCATTTAGTGTGTTTCCTGTGTTAATCTGAAAACCAACCATTTCTCCAAGAAGCTCTGGTTTGTTTTACTGGAAAATAGCATTAGAAATCAAGATTTGAATGTTAGGTATGCTCTATTATTTTTCAAAATTGTTTTGGATTTTTAATATCCTTTGCATTTTTATGGAAAAACTCACTTATTTTGATTGAGATCATACTGAATTCCTCCTAGGTTGTAGCTTGGCCACTAGAGAGATTATTGTATCTTTTATTGAAATTAGAATATCAGTGAGACAATTAGATGGGGATGGAGAATCAAAAATTCTATTTGGAGCACGAATCTAGGCCCCATTGACCCTCCAAAATCTCAGGAGCAGATTATTAATGCCTATTGTGAGATAATAGGGGCAACATGGCCATAACTAGTTAATTAAAGAGTGGCTTAAAATCTTTAAGCCGCTAGCTGATAATATCCAAATCATTAGTTTATCAATTGCTGATTTCTGTATTTTTTGACATAAAGGGCAGTAAATTTATAGCTGCAGCTCATTCCCTATGGCTACATTGAATCTCAAAAGAGGGGAAATAATACAATGTTTCTTAAGTAGCTATCATATTTATTGTATTGTTCAAGTATTTTGGGTGCAAAATGCATTTAACGACTTACAATAACCTGAAAACTAGCTATTATTCTTCCTACCTGTCAAGTTAAGATTGAGGTCTGAGAGAATAGGTAACTTTTTAGTCATGCAGCAGGGAAAGGTGGAGCTGGAGTTTAAATCCAGAATAGCATTACCTCATCAAATATTGCATGGGACAGACACTAAAAAATTATCCATTGTTTATCTGAAATTTAAATATAACTGGGCATCCTATATTTTATTTGGGAAATCTGGCAACCCTGATCCAGGGCCATCTGGACTCAAAGGCTGTGCTCCTTTCGTCCCACAATGTGCACTCAATACATCAGGAAATACGTGCAAATTCAGAAAATATTTTTGCCCACATTCTGTAATTTAATTTACTTTAGTTGCCATGTATGTAATATATATCGAAGTGGCCCGCAGTCCACACTTTGGAAAAAGGTATAATATTGGTCTGAAGATGAGAAAGGAGCTTTTTGGGTTTTTTTGGAGTAGACAGCTACATGCGACTTTAATAAAGTTAACCTTTTGCTTCAATCAACTGTCATCAAATTGGAACTTTTTCCAACCCAATAATTCCATTACACATTTAAGCTGTTCTGTAGCACTTAAAAATACAATCTAAAATATCTGAAAAAAATAAAATAGACACAATGTCTTGTCACATTCAATGCTCTCAATCTCTAATTAAAAATATCCGACCAGTGAGACTACTAATGTTACTGTTTTCTCTTTGGAGACAGAGAAACCTCTCAGTAAACTAAAAGAAATAATTAGTATCCTTACTAGCAATGTACAGTGTAAATTTAAATTTTCATAATAATCTTCAAGGTTTTATGACAAAATCTCTTCTAGCCTCTTGTCCCTTAAAATTTTAATTTTCTTCTTTAATATGTCTCCTGTTCTCTATTTCAGTATGTAAGGATATTCTATTTCCTACACTAGTAGCTTCATGTGCCTCCTAGTTTTATAAATAGGAGAAACAATATAAGTTCTTAAAAATTACATGAGAGTTTTTATAACCTTGGAGTACTAGAAAGAATTTCCAAATAATGTATCAAAATTTTAAAAGGCATAAAAAGAGAAGGTTGGTAGATTTACCATACAAAAAAAGCGGAGCTTCAGTCTAATTAAAAACACAATAGGCCAGGAGTGGTGGCTCATGCCTGTAATCCCAGCCCTTTGGGAGGCTGAGGCGGGTAGATCATGTGAGGTCAGGAGTTAGAGACCAGTCTGGCCAACATGATGAAACCCCATCTCTACTAAAAATACAAAAAATTAGTGAGGCATGGGGGTGGGTGCTGTAATCCCAACTACTTGGGAGGCTGAGCCAGGAGAATCATTTGAACCCAGGAGGCAGAGGTTGTAGTGAACTGAGATCATGCCACTGCACTCTAGCCTGGGCAACAAGAGCAAGACCACCTCAGAAAAAAAAAAAAAAATCACAGTGACAAATTAAAAGTCAAATATGAATTGGTCAGAATATTTGCATATAGACAGATAATAGTTCCTAGACTATTTATTATATTTTCTCTGGTTTTATATGTTTTAAAACATGTGACATTGTTATTATTTTTGCCAGCATATTTTAAAATTTCTGTTCTTTTTGTTATTTCCTATATTCCATTTCTTCTATGATGATTTGCTTTTATTCTTTTTGAACTACTTCCTTTATTTTCTAATTCAGTATGAGTCATGGATGGTAAATTATCTTGGTCTTCCCTATCTGCATTTATTATTCAATTCTTGAATGCTAGCTAATTGTGTGAAGTTTCCAAGTTTCAAACTTCATTCATTTCTTTCTTCATTCATTCAGATGAATTTAGTTTTTTCCTCTGATATCTTTTAATGTTTTTTCTTTAGTTTTGATATTCTGCAGTTTTGCTATGATGTCTCTAGATATGGATATATATGTGTATGTTCTGCTCAAATTTTGTTTTTATTTTTTCACTTAAATAATAAAAAATAAAAATTTCAACTACTTTATATCTGTATATTAATTTGCAAATGTTGAAACTATAACATGTAGGGGTCAAAATATATTATACCTAAAATAGACCCAAATTCAGAAGTCATGTCATATGATTGTCAAGATTCTGTGAGTACAACTACATGCAAAACCAGGTATAGGGTCACCTATATGGAAAAGAAAAGAGAGAGGGATTTGGAAAGTCATCTTTTAGTACCCTGGCATGGGCTCTAAACTTTCAAATAACTCTTTTGAGAATAATTTAATTTTAGAAGTAGCAGCTTGGGGAGATGCACTGAGACCTCAGGCAGTTTTGGAGACTATTTTGAAATAGAAGACCATAGCTGAGCCAGAAAGTGAAACCTCAATGCATACATGGAAGCTACCATCTGCTGGTAAGATCCCAGGAAAGATTAAATGGTCCTGGGGGCTCCATCTCTACATTTATCCCGCTTTAATCAGTGACTGTGGGCCAGAGATTAGACAGTGACTTGGGCAAGTGAGAAGCACAGTGGGGGATGTGGGCTGGGGCTATGTGCTCTGCCTTTCATCTGACAACTGCTAAGGGCCTTCACCCCAGGACTGCAAGCTTTATCCATACTTTATGCCCCTTCAGGGGAAGCATTGCTTGTAGTTTTGGCTAAGCTTCCCATTGGTAAAGGAGGGCACCTAAAAAGATAAGCATGGAGCTAGGGATAGAAAGAAGCTCAGCATTCTGGGGAAAGTAACATCCTTTATCAGAGAAAGGTGAGGACTTTGCAGAGTACCAAAGTTTGCTAGATCAATTTAAAAAGTTGAGAATAATAGAGCCTGAGAAAATTTTCTTTTGGGAAGGAAAGATATACAGGTGAGCTAAATCTCCTTTGTAGGGATGCAAAATTTACTAGGATAAGATTGTAGGGAGAATAATATACTTCAACATACTGTCTTAATCCATGCAGACTGCTACACAAAACACTACAGTCTGGGAGGTTTAAACAGTGGACATGTATTTTATTGCCGTCCTGGAGGCCAGAAGTCTGAGATCAGGTGTCAGCATGGTCAAATTCTGGTGAGGACCTTCTCTTTCATGCTTGCAGACAGCTGACTTCCTGCTGTATGCTCACTTGGCCTTTCCGTGGTGAGAGATTGTAGAAAGCAAGCAAGCACTCTGATGTCTCTTCTTCTAAGGCCACTAATCCTATCGGACCAGGGCTCCATCTTCAAGACTTAATCTCAACCTAATCACCTCTCAAAGACCTCATCTCCAAATACCATCACAATGAGGGCTAGGGTTTCGACATATAAAGACTGCAGGGACAGACATCAGTCCGTCACATACACTAAACCGTTGTGTTTAACATCACCAGTGAAACCCAGCTCTTGGTCTTTTCACAGCTTCAATAATAAAAGCTAGGCCCAGGTGACTCCAGCCACATGCTGCTTTTATAAAGTGTGGAGTAGAGAGGAATAAGAATGTTGCCAGGAAAAAGAAAAGCTCTCCTGATACTTAGAGGAGGAGATAAACTGAAAAGGGTGGAGTGGAGAGAAAGGAAGGGCAGGAGGAAAGGAGAGAAAGGCAGGAAGTCAGGCTCAAATGTCTGTTCCCCAGAAACAGAGCTGAGGGAGATTTCCAAAGCAGAGGTGTTTGCGTCATCTACTTTGGTACTTTGGGTCAATACTGCCACCGGTATTGGACTCCAGTATTTGCTGGACTACAGAAAAGGAACAAAATTTGTTGTGAATGTTTAGGCAGAAGGACAGCCTGAATTCAAGCCTCAGTTTCCTAGGCATGTGTGGGGTTCGCAGAAGATTCTGCAACTGTCCTAGTCCCACATAAGGTAAAGTGAAAGTGCCAAGAGAACCGGGGCCAGAAGAGGCAAATCCAGACAAGAAACTGGCAGGAGGTGCAACCTTGTGACTGAGTTAAGGGTAAGATCCATGGTTGTTGGAGATATCAGCTACTTGGAGATCAGGAAAGGAATGGTGCAGGAAGAAAGGCTGTACAAACCATGTGTTTCCGGTGTTTTCACATCTGGGGCCTTGCTGACTCTAGAGAATTCTGCCCTTCCGAAAGCTAGCCAGCTTCTGGAGATGGTAAAGGACTTGCTGCCTGCAAGTGCACCTTTCATATGCAGACCAACCAATCCAATGCCTACATCACCAACCATCTCTATTGAGCTCTTATACTCAGGGCCATTATCCCCCTGCCCTAGCTACCCCACCACCTGGTACCAAATAACTAGAAATAGCACCTGTACCTAGAGGCTGCTGACATTATTCAAACTAGCCAATCCTAAGCTTGCTTACCCTGCCTCATCCACTTCTTCCCTCAGATATCATAATAAAGTCTCTTGCCCATACTTTTTTCTCAATCCCCTTACCTCCTGATCCTGGTACTTACCCACGTGGCCATTCGAGTGAAGGCAAGTGTCCCCTTCTCTTGAAATTGTGAGTAACAAACTATCTTTTCAATGGCAATTACCTCTTGATCTGTTAGCTTTACTGTATCTGAGTAATAATAAAATCTACATTTTAAAAGAGAGGCCAATACTCAGAAATCAGAAATCAGTGGCACAAGACAGTGTATTCATAGAACGACCTGTAGCAGACTCTCTCCTCCTGGACATATCATATTCTCTCTGCATCCTGAACAAATTCAGGGAAGAATAACAGCAGGAGAGACTCCTTGACAGGGGGAAATTGTCAGATCTTTGAACTGATTCAATGTATATCTAAAAATGGCCCCTTAAACCAGGACAAATTCTGTTGTGTTTAATTTGAAATATTTAACCTCTCCTGACCCACAATGAATTCACATTAGCCACGGAGTGGCACATACATTAGAGAGAAAGGAAGCACGTTTAGAGAGTGGAATTTTCTACCCTAGGTCTCAATATTTATTTGTTTTTAAAACAAATACATTCTTTTCATTGGGATTTATTTATAATTATAAATGAACACATATTCATTACAGAAAAATTAATTGCAATATTTATAATTCAATACAAGGAAAAACAGCTTACTGACTCTCCCAACATTTTTTGAATGTATCTCTCCACATATTCATTTAGTGACTATACATTGTATATATTAACAATATTTGTAAGAAATTTTCCATACCAATAAGTGGTTTTACTATTAATCACTTAATTCATTAAATCAATACTCTGCCATTAGATATTTTGATTTCTTTCTTTTCTTTTCTAAAAATACTCTGAATATCCAAGTTTATAAAACTTCGTGTGCATTTTGTATTATTTCTAACTAGATTAACTTATAGAAATAAAATGAAAGAGTTCCAATTTCAATTACTTTTTATCATTTGAACATTTTGATGATTTTTGTTCATATTACCAAATTCTCTCTAGCTGTGCCAATTTATACACCTACCAGCAGTGTATGGAAATGTCCATTTCTTCCTTCTCTTGAACACATACAGCTTTAAAAACTTTTTTTTTAATTTATTTTGAGACAGAGTCTCATTGTGTCACCCAGGCTGGAGTGCAGTGGTATGATCTCAGCTCACTGCAACCTCCACCTTCTGAGTTCTAGTAATTCTCATGCCTCAGTCTCCCAAGTAGCTGGGTTTACAAGTGCATGCCACCATGCCCAGCTAACTTGTTTTTTAGTAGAGACAGGTTTCACCATGTTGCCCAGGCTGGTCTAGAACTCCTGGACTCGAGTCATCACCTGCCTTGGCCTCCCAAAGTGCTGGGATTACAGGCATGAGTCATTGTACCCAGCCTTCAAAATAAATTTTTGTAAAATCTTTGCAGATAGAAAAAATAATAGCATCTCTTACTTGTAAAATTCTTTTCTTTGATAATCAATGAAGAAGAAAATTTCTCATATATCTGAAAATTTCTCATATATCACATATATGCCCTTTACTTAAATTGTGAATTCAGATGCTTTCTCAACTTTCTTGGGATAGATACATCTTCCTTAATGATGTCTAAAAGTTTCCTTTATGCTAGGGATTATTAACCATGTTTGTCACATATGATGCAATTTTCCACCTGGCTAGTTATCATCTTCTAATATTGTTTTATGATACTTTTGTTTCATTTTTGTTGACAAATATTTAATATATGTATATATAGAGAGAAATATGAAATACAAAGATAGACATATGTCCCACAAATTTTCCTTTAATTCACAATTATTCATAGAATGTTAAAAATATGTGTTTACTGGCAGAGAGTAATAATTGTAGTAAATTAAGGAAATAAGTTTAAACAAATATGTGCTTACTCAAATTCTGCCTACCAGGAGCTGCTGCTTTCTCAGCTCACACAGCATTCACATGAGCTTCAAGGAATTTCAACACCCTAAAACGTCCTTTTCCCTGGTCCTTCAGAAAACAGTAGAAATAATAATAACTCTTAATGTCAGGGGTCTTGTAGTAGTTTCACAGTCCTCCACAGGAAAGATCTCATTTAATGCTAAAAGCTTGTCAATGTTGCCTCATCTTACATGTGGAGAAATGAGCTTAGTGACTTGCTCAATCACATCTGGGTAGTGAGTGAGATGGCATGACCACTGCAGGCATACTTCGTTTTATTGTGTTTTGCTTTACTGTGCTTCAAAGATGTTGCATTTTTAACAAATTGAAGGTTTGTGCCAATTCTGTCTTGAGCAAGTCTGTGAAGTCATTTTTCCAACAGCATGTGCTCACTTCCTTCCTCTATGTCACATTTTGGTTATTCTTGAAGTATTTTCAACATTTTTATTATGATTATAAGTGTTACAATGGTTTGGAATCAGCGATCTTTGATGGTACCATTGCAGTTGTTTTGGGACGTCACCATCCACACCAATTTAAAATGGTAAACTTAATATGTAAATGTTGTGTGTGCTCTGACAGCTGCACTAGCCATTCTCACCTTCTCCTTGGGCCTCCCTGTTCCTGGAGAAACAGTATTGAAATTGGGTTTTTTAATAACCTTACAACGTTCAAGTGAAAGGAAGTCTAAGTGTTCAAGTGAAAGGAAGAGTCACATACCTCTCACTTCAAAGGTTAGAAATAAATTATTAAGCTTCGTGACAAAGGCATGTTAAAAGTTGAGATAGGCCGAAAGCTAGGTTTTTTGTGCTAAACAATTAGTTAATTTGTGAATGCAAAAAATAAAGAATCATGAAGTAAATTAGAAGTGCTACTCCAATGAACACAGGAATAAGAAAGCAAAAGCAAAGCAGCCTTCTTGCTGGTATGAAGAACGTTTTATTGGTCTGGATAGAATATCAAACCAACCACAACATTCCCTTAAGCCAAACCCTAATCCAGAGCAAAGCTCCAACTCTCTTCAATTCCATTAAGGCTCAAAGAGGTGAGGAAACTGCAGACGAAAAGTTGGAAGCCAGAAGTTAGTCATGAGGTTTAAGGAAAGAAGCTGTCTCCATAACATCAAAGTGCAAGATGAGGCAACGGATGCTGAGGTAGAAGCTACGGCAAGTTACTCAGAAGATCTACCTTAGATCATTGATGAATATCACCACACTAAACAACAAACTTTTAATGTAGAGAAACAGCCTCTATTTGAAGGAGATGCCATCTAGGACTTTCATAGCTAAAAGGAAGTCAATGCCTGGCTTCAAAGCATCGCAGGGCAGGCTGACTCTCTTGTTAGGGGCTAATGCAGCTCATGACTTTAAGTTGGATACAGAGCTTGTTTACCATTCGGAAAATCCCAGAACTTTTAAAAATTATGCCTAACTTACTCTGCCCGTACTCCATCCATGGAATAACAAAACCTGAATGACAGCACATCTGTTTACAGCATGCTTTGCTGAATATTTTGAGACCTAGTGCTCAGAAAAAAAAGATTTCTTTCAACAGATTACTGCTCATTGATAATGCACTTGGTCAGCTATGAGCTCTGATGGAGGGGTACCAGGAGACTAATGCTGTTTTTATACCAGCTTGCACACCATCTGATATGGTTTGGCTGTGTCCCCACCCAAATCTCAACTTGAATTTTTCCTCCCAGATTTCCAAGTGTTGTGTGGGTAATCCAGGAGGAGGTGATTGAACCATGGGGGCTGATCTTTCTTGTGCTATTCTCATAATAGTGAATAAGTCTCATGAGATCTAATGGGTTTATCAGGGGTTTCTGCTTTTGCTTCTTCCTCCCACCATTTAAGAAGTGCCTTTCACCTCCCACCATGATTCTGAGGCCTCCCCAGCCATAAGGAACTATAAATCCAATGAAATTGCTCTTTTTCTCTCCAATCTTTTTTTTCTTTTTCTTTTTTCTTTTCTTTTCTTTTTTTTTTTTTTTCTTTGAGACAGAGACTCTCTCTGTCACCCAGGCTGGAGGGCACTGGTGCAATCTCCACTCACTGCAACCTCCAACCTCCACCTCCCAGGTTCAGCCATTCTCCTGCCTCACCCTCCCAAGTAGCTGGGATTACAGGTGCCTGCCACTACACTTAGCTAATTTTTGTATTTTTAGTAGAGACGGGGTTTCATCATGTTAGTCAGGCTGGTCTCAAACTCCTGACCTCAAGTGATCTGCCCACCTTAGCCTCGCAAAGTGCTGGGATAACAGGCATGAGCCACCACATCTTGCCTTTGGGTATGTCTTTACCAGCAGCATGAAAATGGACTAATACACCATCCATTCTACAGCTTATGGATCAAGAAGTAATTTGGGTTTTCAAGTTTTATTATTTTAAGAAATACATTTTTTTAAGGCTATAGCTGCCCTAGATAGGGATTCCTCTGATGGATATAGGCAAAGGAAACTGAAAACCTTCTGGAAAGATCTCACCATTCTAGATGTCGTTAAGAACATTTGTGATTCATGGGAGGAGGTCAAATCATCAACAACAGGAGCTTGAACGGAATTGATTCCAACCTTCATGGGTGACTTTGAGAAGTTCAATACTTCAGTGGAGGAAGTAACTGCAAATGTGGTGAAAATAAAAAGAGAACTATGTTTGAAGTGACGTCTAAAGATGCGACTAAATAGCTAAGTTTGAATGGATAAAGAATTGCTTCTTGTGGATGAGCAAAGAAAATGGTTTCTTGAAATGGAATCTACTCCTAGTGAAGATGCTGTGAACATTGTTGATATTGCAACAAATGATTTAGAATATTCCATAAACTTAGATGATAAAGTAGCAGTAGGGTTTGAGAGGATTGACCCCAATTTTGAAAGAAATTCTACTGTGGGTAAAATGCTATCAAACAGCATCACAAGCTAAAGATAAATTTTTCATAAAATAAAGAATCAATGTTGCAAATATCACTGTTGTCTTATTTTAAGAAATTGCCATAGTCACCTCCATCTTCAACCACCACCCTGATTAATCAGCAGCTATCAACACTGAAGCAAGACCCTTTATAACTTGCTAACGGCTTAACTGATCATTAGCATTTTTAGCAATAAAGTGATTTAATTAAGATATGTAGATTTTTTAGACACAATGTTATCAAACACTTAACAGACTATCGTATAGTGTAAACATAACTTTTATAGTTACTGAGAAACTTAAAAATTCGTTTGACCCACTTTATTGTGATAGTCACTTTATTGTGGTTTTCTGGAACTAAACCTGCAATATCTCAGAGGTATGCCTGTAAACACATGCAGTTTTCTTCCCACCCTGAATTTCATGCTTTCTGTTATAGGATTACTTTCCTAATGTCAAAAGATTTGTGAAATCTATCAATCAAAGTTGATAAATAGTGATGAGAAATAAAAGCACCATCTCTGGGATAATATGTGAAAAATGAACATAGATTAGAATCTTATACATTGGCAATGTTACTGTCAAGATGTATGCTTGAATTTAAAAGTAACCTGAAACAGGAAAAAATATGGGATCTCCTCTTTCTCAACCTAAAATCCAAACTCTAAGGAGAGTCCAAGTTTATGATTCTTGTATTCATCAGGGTTCTCTAGAGGGACAGAACTCGTGTGTTTGTGTGTGTGTGTGTGTGAAATACTCACTTTTAAAGTAAATTTGATTTTTTTGAAGCATCAAAAATTATCTCAGATAGAGTTTTCTGTGTAAGATATGCTTCAAAATTAGTGATGTCATTTGAGACCAGAAAGTTGGATATGACTTCAAACTTTCAAGTGTTTCTCTAAAAGCAATTTCCAGAGAGGGTCTAACACATGTTTCCCAAGACTGGCATCATCATCTATGCTCCTCCCAACAACACCATCAATGTCATCATTAGTAGTATCACTTAGTGAAGACTGAAAACTTAAGAGGATGGTGATTTTTCATATGTGACACTTTCTATTCAAAATGTATTACTCAATTAAATGCATTTAGTGCCCCTCAACTTGTAACTTCCAGACTTACATCCATTTGTCGATATAATATGTTCTAACAACAGACGGTATATCATTAAAAATCTTTATTACACTTAACGCTCTTCTAGGATGGAGAGAAATCTATTTCCAAAATTTACATAAACATCCTCTAAAATTAGGAACTTCCATTTAAAAGGCTACTTGGGGTTGATCTAAAATGATATGCAATATTGTGCTTTCACCAGTTAGCTGGATGATATCACCCTCTTGAGGCAAAGTGCTAATTATTTGTGCACTTCATTATGAGGCAGTTCAAAACATTAAATTTCATTCCTGGAGGAATTTTAAATTGGGAAAAATGACAAATACTGGTTACATTTAAAATTGTTTTTTAGAATTTGATTTCTAATTACTTTTTCTTTTGAATTCATGTTCCAAATTAGGAAAGATCTTAGCTAGATCTTCTGGATAACTTGCTGCAGCTTCCGTATTATCACTTGCTGCTTCCTCTTGTACTTTGATGATATGGAAACAGCATCTTTCTTTAAACCTCATGATCCAACCTCTGCTAGCCTCCAACGTTTCTTCTGCAGTTTCCTCACCTCTCTCAGCTTTCATGAATTGAATAGAGTCAGGGCCTTGTGCTGGGTTAGGGTTTGGCTTAAGGGAATGTTGTGGCTTGTTTGATCTTCTATCCAGGCTAATAAAACGTTCTTCATATCAGCAATGGGGCTGTTTTGCTTTCATAGCATTTCCTGTGTTCACTGGATGACTACGTGCCTAGGTGATGATCTTTTTGTGATGCATTTCCCAGGTGCCCTTTGAGTTTCTTGTATTGGATGTCTAGATCTTTAGCAAGGGCAAGGACATTTTCCTTGATTATTCCCTCAAATATGTTTTCCAAAACTTTTAGATTTCTATTCTTCTTTGGGAACACCAATCATTCTTAGGTTTGGTTGTTTAACATAATCCCAAACTTCTTGGAGGCTATTTCTTTGTCTTGTTGGATTGGGTTAATTTAAAAGCCTTGTCTTCGAGCTCTGAAGTTCTTTCTTCTACTTGTTCAATTCTGTTGTGGAGACTTTCCCATGCATTTTACATTTCTGTAAGTGTGTCCTTCATTTCCAGAAGTTGTGATTGTTTTTAATCTATGCTATCTATTTTACTGGAGATTTTTCCATTCATATTGCATATCATTTTTTTTAAATTTCTTTAAGCTGGACTTCACCTTTCCCTGGTGCCTTCTTGATTAGCATAATAATTGACCTCTGAATTACTTTTCTGGCAATTCAGAGATTTCATCTTGGTTTGGATCCACTGGTGGTGAGCTAGTGTGATTTTTGGTGGGTTTTAAAGAACCTTGCTTTGTCATATTACCAGAATCACTTTCTTGGTTCCTTCTCATTTGAATAGACTATGTCAGAGGGAAGATCTTGGACTCAAGGTCTGCTCTTCAGATTCTTTTGTCCCTTTGGCTGTTTCCCTTGATGTGGTGCTCTCTCCCATCCCATAGGGATGAGGCTTCCTGAGAGCCAAACTGCAGTGATTGTTGTTTCTCTTCTGGGTCTAGCCACCCAGTGAAGCTACCAGGCTGGGGGATGGCATTGGGGAGTATCTGCAAAGAATTCTGTGATGTGATCCATTTTCAGGTCTGCTGCCGTGGATACCAGCACCTGCTCCGGTGGAGGTAGCAGGAGAGTAAAGTGGACTCTGTGAGGGTCCTTAGTTGTATTTTTGTTGTGTGCACTGGTTTTGTGTTGGTTGGCCACCAGCCAGGAGGTGGCTCTTTCAAGAGTTCTTCAGCTGCAGTAGTATACGGAGGATACAGGCTTTCCCCAGGGTTGCCTTTGGATAAATATTCAGGTTTCTCAGGTTGTGGGCAGAGCCATAGATCTCCCAAAAGGTTATGTCCTCTCTCTTCAGCTAACAGGGTAGGTAGAGAAAGACCATCAGGTGGGGGCAGGACTAGGCGTGTCTGAGCTCAAACCCTCTTGGGTGGAGCTTGCTGCATCTGCTGTGGGAAATGTGGGTATGGTTCCCAGACCAATGAAGTTATGTTCCCAAGGGGATTAGAGCTGCCTCTGCTGCATCACACAGGTTGCCGGCAAAGTGGGGAAACCTGGCAGCCACAGGCCTCACCCAGCTCCCACAGAGCCCACACCCGGAAAGGCCAGTCTCACTTCCACGATGCCCCCACAACGGCACCAAGTTTATTTCCAGACAGCTGGTGAGCAAGGCTGAGAATTTGCCCCAGGCTACAAGCCTCCCAGCTGAGAAAGTAAGCAGACTTACAGTTCCTCAGCTGTCCCATGGAGCCTGCAGTGACAATCCACCTCCTTCAAAAGGTCTATGGATTCTGTGGGCTTTCCTGGTATGTTCCTATGGTGGTTCTTAGAGCAAAAGTTCACAGTGTGTATCTCTACACACTGCTCTGTCTGTCTGAGTGGGAGCTGCAAGTTAGTCCTGCCTCCTATCCGCCATGTTTTCCCATCATAAAGTTATTAAATCACCCAATTTCAATATTGCTTATTTGGGAATAGGGAGGCCCAAGGAGCAGGAGAGAGATGGGGGAATGACTGGTAGAGCAATCAGAGCACATACATTTGTTAAGTAGTTCACCATTTAATATATGTGTGTGTGTGTGTGTGTGTGTGTGTGTGTGTATACATATATATATATATATATACATGTATTTTGAGACATACTTTTATGAATGGTTCACCATTTAATATAAGCATGATTTGTCATGCCCCCCAATTACAATAGTAACATCAAAGATCATTGATCACAGATCACCATAACAAATATAATAATATTGAAAATTTTTAAATATTATAAGGATTACCAAAATATGACACAGAGCACATGCTTTTGAAAAATGGTGCTGATAGACTTGCTCAATGCAGGGTTGCTGCAAATCTTTAGTTTTAAAAAAATAGTATCGCCAGCATGGTGGCGCATGCTTGTAATCCCAGCATTTTGGGAGGCAGCGGCCGAATCACTTGAGGTCAGGACTTCAAGACCAGCCTGGCCAACATGGTGAAACCCCGTCTCTAAAAAGAATACAAAAATTAGCCAGACATGGTGGCATGCGCCTTTAATCTCAGATACCCATGAGGCTGATGCGAGAGAATTGCTTAAACCCTGGAGGCAGAGGTTGCAGTGAGCTGATATTGCACCACTGTACACCAGCCCAAGTGACAGAGCGACACTCTGTCTCAACATATTTATAATCTGAAAAGTGCAATAAAGTCAGGCACAATAAGATGAAGTATGCCTACACTCTATAAACATCTTTAGTAGATTAAGTACAGATACATTTAAAATAATAATAATTTTTCCACACGTATCTCCCTCAATCCAAAATTCAGCATCAATAAGCTTAATAGTGAACCAATTATAGAAAGCACAAACACTACAAGATTGCCCACTAACACCTCCATTATGTATATCCATTATATAAATTGTTTTATAAATACTAGCAAAAGCAAATATACAAGAGAAATGAATGAGACATCAACACTGAAGGAGAAGAGAAAATTACTAATGCTTGCATATATAATTGCATGTCGGAATAACAGCTAAAACAAAAAGTTATACAAATCAATAAATTGAATGATAAAATATTAATATAAAATTATTAAAGCCTACATAAGCAAAAAGTAACCTAATGCAGAACATAACAAAAGGAAAAATCATGTTTAAAATAACACCCAGGTTCAACTTTTATTGCATAAAAGTAAGAGCTTTGAGTAATCTAGAAATACCTATCAAAAAATGTGTGCGCAACAAACTTCATGGAACTAAGGAAAACTAAGATTGGATTACCTAGGTGCTGATGGCTTTGAAAGCTAACTAGCATTAGGGACAGGATTTTGGTAGCCCATGATGCACAAGGGAAAGAATAGATAATTTGCCACACAAGATAACCTAGAATGAATTCACAGATTCACTAAGTCGCCTATGGAAAATTAAGACATTCTTTGGGAAAGAATGGGTCTCTAATAATAGAAATGGGAGAGTTTTAGATGACTCAGACTATCCAAGACTACCAGGTTCCAGTGGGAATGCTTTGCTAGCAGAAGCAACACCTTACCTCCAGTCTATTATAGAATTTGTTCTTGTTTTGCATGAAGATCATGTAATGGGAAGTGAATTATTTTTACGCCTTACCACCACCATTTTTAAAAGATTCCTAGACCTGTAACTAGAATCAGACCCTACGTGGCTCTTGGTCACAAACACAAATTATACCTTGAAAGGGAAAGCTTACCAGCAAAGGAATTGCAAAATTTTGATAATTTTTCTAGACAAAAACATAGAGAATATCTGAAACAATAGAATTCCAAAGTGCTAGACCAATGTGTCAGCAATATATGATTTTATATCAGTCAGATACATCAATATATGTGAATTCATCAGAGATTTGGAATTCATCGTGACAGTTTGAATAGCAGTAATACTCAATTGACTAAAAACTATATTCAGTGGTGATCCACACTGAATAAAGTTGATATGAGAAAAATAATCTGCATACTGCAAAGGAAGGCACTCTAAGTCTTAGATCACATGTGCCATATGTGACCAATGAACCCACTTCCTGTGTCCGCTCAAAGAGGTTGACAGAAACTTATGTCTTCATGATAAATGCACTGGTGAGAAAAGCACCAAAGTGCTTAAAAAGTGTGAAGTGGCAGGTTTTTTACAGGTTGAGGAAGCTAGTGGGAGACACTGCAGGAATCTCAGCATGGCAGAAGGGGTGTAGTTACCATAACAGGCAGCAGAGCCAAAGTCATTTTCATAATGGTCTTAGCTACAGAAGTCACAGGTGGTGGCTAATTGATCATAGGATTCCTAAGTGGATCATAGATTTCCACCAAGATTCCTTCTGGGGTATGTAACTCACCTGGTGAGGAGAGAACTGACTTGAGCCACGATAATAAATCTCCATAGCCTCTCAGTAAGTAGACAGTTATCGAGTCCTGGGATATTTCTTAGACTCAAGGCTCACAAATGAAGGCGAAGCCCTGCCACTTTGAGAAAAAGCCATAATAACAGGATCAATAATATGTTTTATAATGTTTCCACTTTTTTTCCTCAAAAGGACATGTGCCTATTTGCTAAAGTAAGTATACATTGCAGGTAAAGGAAATGTCCAGACCTTTCTGATTGTTAGCTAACCCAGAATATAACCACGTTAGGCTGAGCCTTTGGAAGCTGAGTGACAAATGGGATTTGGGTTTGGAACCATCTTGCAGTAGAAATGTTAGGCCCATGTATTTATTCTATAGATATTTTTGAAGTTTAGTGTGCATGAACACAATAAATATACTCAGCTATGGGCATAATTGGCATCAGCTACGGCTCTGTGTGTATCTGTGTGTGCATGTGTGTCTGTGTGTGTGTTTGTCTGTGTACTCATTTAATTCACAACTTTTGAAGCAGAGCCTATTGATTTCTCATTTTACAGTTAGGAAAATTAAGATCCAGAATCAATAAGTAACTTGCCCCTAAGGTCACAAGCCCAGTTTGTGGCAGAGATGGTGATGCTGCTGGCACCCTGTCTGGAGCAGCCACTGCAGGGATGCCAGCTGCAGCAGGAGAGGCATGTCCAGGGCTGTGCTGTCTATGGAGCTGGTGGGAACCAGCCACGCTCCCTGCTGAGTTGGCAGGGTGGGAGCCCCATGCTTCTGGGCACAGCTGCAGCCACCCAACCACAGCTCCCAATCCAGGCATCCCTGCACTCTTGGGAGCCCAGGAAGCCCTACCTGCTCCCACAGGATCAGAAGTGCCTGCCCCCACTCCCTGGCCTCTCCCTGCTCCCAATGAGCACTCCAATTTTGGAATGAATTTGTAACCAAGCCTGGGTGCTGTCACAACCCAGCTGGGTATGCACGCACTCAGGGTGGTACTGACATGCCAGGCCCCCCTCACTTCCTCAGTTGCCTCCTAACTATGGGCACTGATGACTGTGGGAGAGAGGCCAGGGGTGATGTTGAGGGCAGCTCGGAATGGGCCTGCAGGCACCCCTTGGCACAAACAGCTTGGGCACCATGGACAGCATGTTGATGGCAGGATGCAGACAGGTTGCTGGGCAGAAAGGGGTGGGTCCCCTTCAGGGATGGCCTGAAGCTTGGGGGCCAGGCTGTCAGTTCCAGGTAGAGTCCACAGCCCAGAATGAGAATTTACAATGCTTTTTCTGGGCCTGCCCATGGCCACCCATGGACTAATCAGCATGTACTTCCTCTCTTTTGAGCCCATAAAAATCCTGGACTCATTCAGACTCACACAGACATTGAGACTTAAAGCTGCAGGAAGGAGCTATCCATTTTGAGTCTCCTTAACTTGCTGGGATGACCTGCCTGCAGAAAGGAGCTACCTACTCTCAGTCTCCCTCCACTGACAGCTGGACACTTGGGACTATCTGCCCGCAGAAAGGAGACAACCACTATGAGTATCCTCTCTGCTAAGAGCTGGATGCTCATTGGGATGACCTGCCTGTAGAAAGGCACTACCCACTTCAGGTCTCCTGAGAGCTGTTCTGTCACTTAATGAGGCTCCTCTCTGCTCTTCTCACCCTTCAGTTGTCTACATACCTCATTCCTCCTGGACACGGGACAAGCACTTGGGACCTGCCAAATGGTGGGACTGAAAGAGCTATGACACAAACAGGGCCAAAACATGCTTCCTGCTTGCCATGCTGCAGGTGATGAGAAGAACTGCAGCCCTTCAGTGAGCCCAGTCCTAGGAATTCCCTGAGCCAGGGCTGTGACTCCCTCTTTGGGGCTCTGCAGTTCCTGGCAACTCCAAGCTTCTGGGTGCCACCGCATTCCCTGGTGCCTGCAGTGGAAGCCACTTGTGGTATGCCTGTTCCAGCTGCAGCCTTGCAGGGAGCCAGCATCTGTGCCAGTGCCTGGAGCTGTCCACCCCACCACAGATGGCATGACTGGCTATATGCAGTGACAGGAGCCCATGCTTACTCACACACTGCTCACCACTCTGTTCCTGGCTCACCCTTAGCAGGCATGGGATCTGGGCTAGTAGCACATGTTGAGTGCAGCCTGCCAGGCTGAATGAGCAGAATGAGCTCAGCAAGCCTCAACAAAAACTTGGGCAAAGGCACCACCAACCACAGAGGTTTCTGGCTGGAAAACCAACACCCTAAATATACCAAGACAATGAGATTTGAATTCAAACAGGCAGTCTTCTAAATCTGTATTTTAATCATTGTACTATATTGCAGAGTATAGCGCACACCCATTTCTCCCACATCCCCCCAAACACACACACACACATTTTAGGAAAATATATAAGACACAAATGACATTGGTTATTTTGAAAAGAATGACAGGGAGGACTGAAAGGAAAGCTTTTAGTTTTTTATTTTATAGATTTTTGTGCTGCTTAAGTTTTCTAGCTGTGTGTATAATTTATTTTTCCTTAATATGTACAGAAATGCAATTTTAAAATGTGTACAAAGGCCCTGAAGTGAGAAAGAGCATCCACTGGAATCAAAAGGAAGTTTTCATGATTGATGCATAGGGCTAGATGTAAAAGAGAAATAATTAATAGCTTGATAAGGAAGATAAGTCTTTGCAGGCCATTTTAAATAGTTCGAATCTTGTCCTAAAAGTAATGGAAAATTATTTAGAGTTTTAAGCATGGGAGCAACATTATCAAATGAATATTTATTTAATAGATTTCTGGGTAAACATGTGAATAATAGATTGGAGATAAGCAAAAATAGATGCTAGGGATTATTTACTAGTGAATTAGAGTAGCGCAAAAATAAGATAAAAATAAGTCACCACTGGGACTATGATATTGGTAGTAGGGATAAAAATAAGGAATGATTACATAGCTATCAAGTAGGCAAGGTCAGTGTGATTCGGTGGTTGATAGGCTGATGAGTGACAGGGAAAAGGTAAGACTTATTCCCAGTGTTTGGGCTTGTATACCTCATGAGTAATGGTGCCATTCACTGATAAGAAAGCAAAAACTGGAAAAGAAAATCTGTGGTCAGTTTGGAATATGCTGAGTCAGAGGTAGCAATTGAAATCCATGATAAAAAGCAAACAAATGGGTATATGGTTTTGGAGCTCAGAAAGAGGTCTCTGTTCAGCACAACCTGGCTTCATAAGAGTAAACAGGAGAGACATATGGGAGAAAATAGCTGGTGAGCAGGGAGGCTGAGACAAACAGCTCCCAGGAAGGACCTAGCAAGTAATTGTTGAATGAATGAACGAATGGAGCAGCCAAGGAGGCTGAGGAAGTTTTCCAGGAAGGAAGTGAAAGAAAAGATAAGCATCATAAAAGAAAAGGAAAGAAAAAAGACTGATCAGTTCAGACAAATAAAGCTAAGGAACAGATTGCACTAATAAGGGTTGATAAAGATATTTATTTATTACCAGGAGGGGTGGCACGTTCCTGTAGTCCCAGCTACTCGGGAGGCTGAGGCTGGAGATTCTCTTGAGTCCAGGAGTTCTGGGTTGCAGTGCACTATGCTAATCAGGTGTCCAAGCACTAAGTTCGGGATCAATATGGTGACCTCCCGGGAGCAGGGCACCACCAGGTTGCCTACAGAGGGGTGAACCAGCCCAGGTCGAGAACAGAGCAGGTCAAAACTCCCATGCTGAGACTAGTAGTGGGATCGCATCTGTGAATAGCCACTGCACTCCAGCAGAGGATAGGATGGACCATAGTGAGAGGGGAGCACAGGCAAGGTTTTACTAGATTAGGAAAGACACCAACAGGAAAACTATACAAACACACATACTATGAGTTATATATACAAATAATATATTAAATACATGCGTGCATGCACACACACACACACACACACACACACACACACACTAGGCTAGTGCAAAAGTAAATTGCAGTTTCAGACCGTGAATTTGAAATCATTACAACTAGGCTCTAACACGTTTTTATTAATCAAAATAGGAACCAATACAATCAACACATTTTGCCAATGAGAAATAAGTTTGTTTATTCTTATAGCATAAAAATCTATGCTTCAAGATTCAACAAACTCTTGGAAAGCATTCTTTACATCTTGCTGGTTGTGGAAACATTTTCCCTGTAAAACATTGTCAAGATGCTTGAAGAAGTGGTAGTCAGCTGGCAAGAGCTGAGAATACTTCTCAGATGTAATGGTTTTGCCAGGATTCAGAAAGCTGTAGTGGATTGGAGCGGTAGCAGACCACCCAACGGTTACCATGACCGTTTTTGTGGTGCAAGTTTGACTTTGGGAAGTGCTTTGAAGTGTCTTCTTGGTCCAACCACTGAGATGGCTGTCACCCATTGTCATATAAAATCCACTTTTCATTGCACATCACAATCCAATCAAAAAATGGTTTGTCATTGTAAAGAATAACAGAAGATGAAACTTCAAAATGATGATTTTTAAATTTTCGCTCAGCTCATGAGGCACCCACTTATTGAGCTTTTTCACCTTTTCAATTTGCTTCAAATGCTGACCAACCACAGAATGGTCAACATTGGGTTATTTGGCAACTTCTTTTGTAGTTATAATAGGATCAGTTTCAATGATTGCTCTCAATTGAACATTGTCAACTTCTGATGGCCGGCCACTATGCTCCTCATCTTCAGTGCTCTTGTCACCTTTGTAAAACTTGAGCCACCATTGAACTATATGTTCATTAGCAGTTTCCAGGCCAAATACATTGTTATATTGCCGGTTGTCCCTGCTGCTTTAAGACCCATTTTGAACTCAAATAAGAAAATTGCTCGAATTTGCATTTTGTGTAACATCATTTCCATAGTCTAAAATAAACATAAAATAAGCAGCAAGAAATAAGTCATTAACAAAAAAACCATAGTGATAAATGCCAATTAAAATAATGTATAATATAACTACATTTATTTAAGAGTATATTCCAACATGAAATGGCAAATTCCAACAATCCAAAAACCACAGTTACTTTTGTACCAACCTACTATCTTCTTGGGCCAGTACTCCTGGGCTTAAGTCTTATTAGGTTTTTGTGCCAGAACAATCTGTATAACTTCTCTGTGCCTCCTTTATTCTGTCTGCAAAATGTGGATAATGGAATAATAATGGAAATACTTATTGGAATTGTGAGCATTAAATGTGTTAATGGGTGGAAAGAACATAGACTAGATACTGGTACACAATAAGCAATCGGTAAGTGTTAGCCATCATTACTGCAAAAATAATCCATCTTAGAGAGCTTTTACGTTCATTTAGAAACCTCTTCCTTCAAGGATGTTCAAGTGTTCGGTGAAGAAGGATGCCAGCACTCACACAGACACATCATTACCTCTATTCCTTGATAATGGACAGTATTCTTGATGCCAAAAATACTTTGGACAGGCTGACAGAGCATTAAGCATTGATTTTCTGACTTTCCCTGTAAGTCTTTCCTGAGAAGTTATCTCTTTTCCTTGCAACTCCAGGTCCTCGGGGGTCTTTGTAATGTAATTAGTCTGACCTGCATTCTCTCTTACTCCTGGAAGTGCTACTTCTCAGTGGCATAGTGGGTGCAACATCATTATCACAGAGGCACACGTGCTTCACTCTGGAACTGGCCATTATTGATGGCACTTGCCCAGAACTCAATCTTTCTGCAATACATCTAAACTTATTTCTCATAAATGTTGGGTACCCACTTTATAGAATATGAAGAAATTTAAAATTTTAAATGTATGAAGAATTATTAAGGATAAGATGCATGCAAAATGTCGTAGTAAAAATCAGAATGCAGCTGGGTGCAGTAACCCCAGCACTTTTGAGAGACCGAGGTGGGCAGATAACAACCAGCCTGACCAACATGGTGAAAATCTCTACTAAAAATACAAAAATTAGCCAGGCATGGTGGCAGGTGCCTGTAGTCCTAGCTACTCAGGAGGCTGAGGGAGAATCGCTTGAACTCAGGAAGTGGAGGTTGCAATGAGCCAAGATCTCACCACTGCACTCCAGCCTGAGTGATAGAGGGATACTCTATCTCAAAAAAAAAAAAAAAAAATCAGAATGCAAAAATTTATCCACACTATAATTTCAACTCTGAAAATGTATGCATGTGTGTATTCATGTTCTGCTTGGAAACACAGACTGGAAAAAGACACCTCTTAAACTCTGAATGGTATGGTTTAATTTTCTCTATTCTTTTTCAAATATTTACAGAGGTCTTTTGTTACTTTACAATTTTTTTAAAAAGTGTTATTTTGTGGGCTGGATATTCAGAAACGTTACTGACATTCAAAACCATCCTCCTTTGTGTTGTTCCCAGGCAACGTTGTAGCTAACTTTAATCTCTCAGAGCAAAGCTTTTGTGAAAGCCCATCCTGAAAAGTTCCCATGGCAATCCAAATCCTAAGTCATTTCAAAAGAAAAGTATTGCCCATTTCTTCTGGTCCAGTGACTACATTTTTTGGTTTTGACTTTTGGTTTTGACATTCTTTCATACAACTATTTGTGTGCCTATAATGTGCCAGGCTTTATTCCCTGCAAATAGAGCAGGGAACAATACAGGCATTAATTCTTATCATCACAGAGCATTGCATCACAGGATATATTTAACTCTTAACTATATTTGTCATTTAATTAAGGATGGACACTGTGATATAGAGGAACACTACTTCATTCTCTGTCACATAGTACATACACCTCACAGCCCTGACTATGCCACCATCTTTCTCCCTTCAGTTGACCCTGTCATTTCTGCCCTATGACCAACTGCCCCTGGGGTTCTCTGTCAGAGTTTCTGTTGACTCTCATTGCACAACTGGTTGTTCTAGAGTGGGGAGTATCCAGTGATCAAGAAAGAAAAAAATAAAAGAACTATCAAATTTCAAGCATATTACTTCATGTAATGAAAGTTACAGTTTCATGGAACAGGCAATATTAACCACCTTTTACAGATGAGGAAACTGGTTTAGTGAGGGGAACATTTAGTGAGGGCTTTCCATCTTTCATTTATTTATTTATCCATTAATTGACTCAACACATATTTGTAGAGTACCTAGCTGCTAGGGATGAAATTAAGAGTGAAAACAGACCATAAGCTGAAACATGGGATGATAAGGAAAGGAATATTGTGAAGAGAATAGAGAGGGCAACTTTTAGACAAGAAGTTCTACCTGAGGAGTCTGAGGGGCCCACCAGGGAACCCTGCCTATGGGGCAGGGAGGGTAAGAACAAGAGGCTCATAGGGCTCAGAAAAGGGAAATTTCCAGAATATTCTTTGCCTCCTCATTTTTTCTCAGGACCCTGTCTCTAAAGTTAGTCACTCTCCCAACTCTGATTTTTATTTTTAAACAATTTTTGAGGTATAATTTTATTTTGCTACAATAAAATTTATTCATTTTAATTGCACAGGTGGATGAATTTTGACAAATGTATATACCCATGTAACCAAGTCCCCAGTCAAAATATAGAACATTTTCATCAGCCCAGAAACTTTTCTACTGCCATTGACAGTCCTCAGCCCTAAAACACTCACTGACCTAATTATCACTCTAGATAGATTTTGCCAGGCTTTCAACCAGCCCCTAGGTGGATACCTATCCATGGAGACTATGATGTCTCATTGGCTGTGACTTTGCCCAGATTCCTGGCCACTCAGTTTCTTGGAAAAAGTGCAGTCATTAAAATCAATTGCACTATTTCTGGCATTGTAAAGCTACAGAAGTCACTTTCCATAAGCACCTTTCCATTAGAACCCATTATCCTACAGGTGGAGACTTCTTAGAGGCTGATGAGCCAATCTGAGTCAAAAGGTCTTCCCCTTTTTGTTTCTAGGAGTGATAGTCATAATTGTCCAAGTAAAAACTCCTATGTATTTGAAATCATGTTGAATGCTGAGTGCTGAGGTTGTTTAACTTTCTTATAAGAACTTTAATGAAAAATTTATACATGTTTTAGCATTTGAAAAATTGATCTGCTCAATGCTTTGCTTTCCTGGAGTATCATTCACAGTCCTACAGGTCTTAATATATTGGTAATTGTTACAGAAGAAACATCTGCTAATTAATAGGCAGTGTGTATGTTTACCTACTGAGACATAAGAGTAGAGATATCAGATATTATTACCATAAGGTCCTCTGCTATGAAATGCGTAAGATTGATATACCTGCCTTCTCTAATATTTTCTTTATGGGAAGTAGATGAGATACCCTTGTATCTTCTGAGACAAAGAAGGGGGAATTATTAAGAATTCACCAGATTATATTACTTCTGTTCAGCCTCCAAACCTATACTCCTTTATGGAATTAACGCTTATAAGGAGCACGAGCTATCCTGGAGATTTTTTAGTTTGTTCAGTTAGTAATGCTGATAATATAAAATTTTATCAGTTCCAGGAAGCAGTTCTTTCCCTTATTATTTTTTCAATCTATATAAAAGTAGTTCCTTTCTACTAACCTTTAGAGCTATAATATTCGTTCTTCTAGTATAGAAACTTGCAATAAATCCTTATGCTTCAAAAATGCTTAGAGCTTTAAGAATTGTCAAATCCCAGACAATCTTTCTAAGCCTATGTTCTGAGCTCAAGATTAAAATGAGCAGAGTTCGGGTGTTAGTACCATATATGCTTTACAGAATCACAAGAAGATTAAAGCCCTCTATTTCCAGCCCAACCTATAAAAACAAAAAACAAAAAACACCCTGTTTGTCTCTAAGAGTATTACAATCTGGAAAAAGAAATGAAACAAAAGAGAAGGAGAGAGAGATCCAATCAAAGAAATATCCAGTTTTCTGAATTCCAGATGCCTCTTCTAAACTAGCCCTGGAATCTATAAGATATTAAGAGTTTTGTTTTTCAGGCAGAAGGCAGCATTCCTTGACTGCCCTAGAAAATTCCCAAGGCTTCCCATTTGAAATTTAGTTCCATTTCTTTTTCATCCCATAATTCTCTTTACTCTTCATTTACTATGACAGTGAATATGAAATTGCCAATGTAATTCTAATTAATTATATGTTTCCAATGGAAGCCCAGTTATCACTGTCTTTATCACTCCTCTTTGTTTCTCTCTGGAAGTCTGGTTCTTCATTTACTCTCTTAGGCTGCAGATGAGATGAATTTGGAAAGGCAAGTGGGGGAAAAACAAATTGTAAATCACATTTGAATACAATGCTAAGCCTTTGGAATTTGTCACGATATGAAGAGCCAAACACATTGAAGCAATGAAGTAACATCTCCATTTACAGTTGTGATCCTGTTTAAGAAAAATCACATAAAGATTTATGAGACTCTGTTTTATCATTTGAGTATGTATTATTTATATTTATTTTCCTGTCTTTGCTTTTCTTTTTCTTTTTATAATCCACCACAGATGGATGGAGAGAGAAAGAGAGAGAGAGACAGATAAGATGATGTCTTATTAGGGATGGGAGGATTTTTTAGTCTGCTCACATTGCCATAACAAAATACCACAGTCTGGGTGGCTTAAACAACAGAAATTTATTCTGTAACTCTTCCAGAGGCTAGGAGTCCAAGATCAAAATGTTGGCAGGATGGTTTCTTCTGAGTCCTGTCTTCTTGGCTTGTAGATGTCCAGCTCCTCACTGTAGCCTCACGTGGTTTTTCTTTTGTGTGCATGCATCTCTTGTGTTTCTTTGTGCATCTAAATTTTCTTTTTTATAAGGAACACCAGTCAGGTTAGAGTCAGGCCTCCCCTATTGGCCTCATTTTGACTTATTTACCTCTTTAAAGGCCCCATTCTCAAGTACAGTTACATGCTGAGGTATTGGGAGTCGGGACTTCATATATTAATTTTAAGGAGTACACAATTCAGTCCATAGCAAAAGGTATAATGCTTTTGTTGAGGAAGACAAGCATATGCAGTAATGGTGGTGATAGGAAAAAAAATGGATAACAGATAATTTTCTAATGTAGAATTAAGATAATTTAATGATTAATCTGACATGGAAGGTAAGGTACAGAAAGAATTGAGAATGTCTCCAAGTCTTTTAGTGTAGGCAGCTAGATATACAGCTGTAAAATTAACTAAAATTTTAAAAATTCTGGACAAAAGACAGGTTTGGGAGAAAACCAGGATATTTATTAATTCAACACCTATTTTGCAAGTTTTGACTACATCTCTAGCACTTCTCTAGGAAAAAGACTATACCTAACCTCATCAAGTTTATACTCAAGAGTTCTCTGAACGTGTAATACTTGAAGTATTGAAAAGACTGGAAACAGTAAAGTAGATATGTTGAGTAAGCAGTTAAATATATAAACCCGAAACGCGCCGGGCGCGGTGGCTCAAGCCTGTAATCCCAGCACTTTGGGAGGCCGAGGCGGGTGGATCACGAGGTCAAGAGATCAAGACCATCCTTGTCAACATGGTGAAACCCCGTCTCTACTAAAAATACAAAAAAATTAGCTGGGCATGGTGGCGCGTGCCTGTAATCCCAGCTACTCGGGAGGCTGAGACAGGAGAATTGCCTGAACCCAGGAGGCAGAGGTTGTGGTGAACCGAGATCGCGCCATTGCACTCCAGCCTGGGAAACAAGAGCAAAACTCCGCCAAAAAAACAAAAAACAAAAAAAAAAAACCCGAAACTCAGGAACTGGGTCAGCACTGCACATACGAATTTGGCAGTGAAAGTATATCTACTACTAAAGCTATAAGTCTGAGTTAGTTCACCTGAGAATCATGAATACTGAGAATCAGTCTCTGAATCAGGCCAATGCATATGGATTATAAAGAAGAAGAAAGACTGTTAAAGGAGAAGGGAAAATAACCAGCGAAGCAGGAGGAAAACAAATGACTTCACTTTTGACTATGTCCAGCTGAGATTGCCTGTAGAATTGCCATGTGTGTATACATATATATATATACATATATATAGATATATACCTTCAAGTTAGCATTACAGAATAACAATAACAATTTTTACATGCACACTTTATGTATTCAGCTCTTACCAGCAACTCCGAGTCTAAACTTAGAAGTTCTAAGGAAAGGACTTTATGCATTATCTACACCAATCTATAATCAACAGGAAGCAGCGCAAGTCCTTCAGCAGCCTGTTCTCTTTCCCAGACATTTCTCTGCCTCCAGCAAGCTTGTTTAAAATACTCATTTGCTAAGCCTGGACTCTGCAAGACTAACTGGAGCTGACCAGCCCTCGTGGGCACTGACCTTAAACACCTTGTACAGTATTGACATAACTCCCGCTGACTTTTGCTTGTCCATCTAAATTTCCCTCGTTTCCCATTATTCTCGCTGAGGCTCCCCACACTGCACTAAGAATCTCTTTCTTCCACATTTAAAGCCTTTAATTATTCCCCTAGACATCCCTTCACAGTTTGGCAGTGCAAAAACAGACTTCAGGGAGAGGTTTTCTAGAATTAAACAAATAGATTACATCACTGTTTCCTGTTCTTTTCAGAATTAGGGCAAAATTATGTCTTTGTCATGTTAGTGCATGCAAGGTCGGGCCAAAGAGGAGTTTGGCAATTATTCCTTGAGGGGAATGCTAAGTGGTCCTTCAGCAGCAGTCACAGCTGATAATGATAATTTTCAGGAAAACAAAAATGAAATCTCTGTGGCTTCTATGATAAGACCTTCATTTCCTTTCAGATATTGTTCTCATTTCACCATTAACCAAATTCATGCTGCTAGTGAAGTGCAGCTCTGATGTGCCCTTGTCAGTTTTCTCCCCAGTCTTCCCCATTTTTAAGGTCATCATTCACATTTTGTTTTTAAGCATAATCCACCTTTTGATGAGTAATCCTCTTTCTCAAATTCCTCCCAAATTTTGCTTCTTCTCAAGCCACACACACAAAAAATGAGTTTCTTTAAAAATACATACATAAATGTAATTTTGGCTTTTTTAAAAAAATACTCCCTTTTAATAATAAGGCTATTACACACTCTCCCCTTCTAATAGGGCAAAAATTTGGAGGGGGGTTCACATTTTTTGAAGACTATTCTAAATGAATGGCACACTGTAAATTAAATGCAGACAAAGTCAACATAAATTTAGTCAGACAGATGAGGGAGAAAAGCCCAAACTCTGGTTTATTTCTCTTCTCTACCATTTTTTCTTAATTCCCTAGTTATTTCATTTTGCTTGTGTAGTTGGTTGTTTGTTTTTTCCCCCCCTCTCTTTTTATTCTCTCAAGCATCTCACCTCAACTTGGGCACAGACTGAAGACAAACCACAGCCTTCACCCATGGTGCAGGCCCAAGTCCAGAAGGCAAAAAATAGTCCTGCGCTCTCTTAATGTGGTAAGGGAGGGGCGGTGAGCTGGGGAAACAAAGCCAGGGGTGGGTTCTCAAGGTCCCAGTGAGTCAGGGAAATAAAGTACCTGGGATAGTGCATCATTCAAGAAGAGCATACTCTGATGTCTCCAGGGCCAAGAATGTGGCATAAATGAGCAAAGCCTAACAAAAGTGAGTATAGGTCGCTGCATAGAATATGCCCCATGTGGACAGAGCTGATAGTATATATCTGCTGCCAAATGTTGCCATTTAGAACTGTGGGGTTAGTGCTGCCCGATTTCTAATTATTATTTTTGAGATAGCCAGAAACAAGAAAGTTTTGTAAGTGTGTAAAATAACCCAGTTTTGCAGTCAGTTAATTTTGCTTTAACATCATCATCTTAGAGACCACCAGTTTGAAACCTCTAGTTTTGCAGTAAGAAAATAGTATTCCACGTGTCTGCCCATTAGCGACATGCTGATTAACAGGCAGAGCCCAGATCAGCATATAAGTCTTATTTCTCTTAAGTATTCTTCAGCTGTTCTTGGAATGAGTTTCCCAATTTATCAAGTTTTGGAAAAGAAGATACAGACAACAATAATGCTTTTTAAAAAGAGATATAAAAAAGGAAAAGCAGCAGTATTTTCCCTCCTTCACATATTATTTTGATATATGCTTCTTGGTTTCTTTCATTCTATGTCTTTTCAGAAAAGAAAGAGATACACTCCAAGAGAGATAACTAATCTGTTTTGAGGGCCTACCATGTGCCAACCAACTTTTTTTTTTTTAAGGACTTCCAGTGTGTTTTGTCTTTTAATCTCATTTAAGGAATTGGAGAGTAAAGTAGATAAACAGTAAACAAAATGAGATCCAAAAAACATAATGTAAAACTTTACACAAGAATTTAAAAAGAATTAAAGAATAACCAAGAAAATGATGTGTGACTTTAATTTCTTAAATATGTTGTAGGGCAAATATTGGGATGTGGGACAACTCTAAACTTGCCTACAATTATTTAGCAGTTATCTCTGATGGTGAAGGTAAGAACTTGAGCTTTACTTGAGGAACTGAAGGCACTTCTCAAGCATATAAGATTAAGATTTTTTAAACTGCATATTTGAATACAGCTCTACTTAGAAAGAGGCTAAGACTGAATGCATACAGATCGCTAAAAGCTAAATTTTCTGTGTTAATATGAGCACATCAAGAGAAAAGTAGTGTTTTGCCAGCCCAGAGCTAGCATGTCTGGTGCTTGTCATTTACTCCTTTTTCCGTTCATTCATTCAACACATATTTATTGCATTCAGCACAGTTCAAAGTACCGGGTGATATAGCAACTGGAAAAGCCACAGGAGATCCTTGCCTTCATGGAGTTTATATTCCATCAAGAAGAGACAGACAACAGACAAGAAGAAAGCAAATAAATAAATGATGTCATTTCCAATAATACTACTCACTAAGAAGAAAATATAGCAGAGTAATATGAAAGAGAGTGATAATGAGGGCAGGGGGCTATTTTAGATCATTTACATCAGAATCAATAACATCCAGAAGGGGAGACATCAGAAAAGAGAAATATAGAACTGGATGTGCAAAGTTTTGGAATTAGAATGAGCTTAAGTTCGAGGGACAGAAAGTTCGAGGGTCTATGAGGCTAGAGGGTGTAGAGCAAGGCTCAAAAATGAAGTTAGAGAGGTCAGGGGATTATGTTTCCCATGGTGATAATTTTTTATTTTGTTCTAAATAATACAGTAAGCCATTGGAGATTTTTTTTTTGAGACAGAATCTTGCTCTATCACCCAGGCTGGAGTGCAGTGGCGTGATCTCAGCTCACTGCAACCTCCTCCTCCCAGGTTCAAGTGATTCTCCTGCCTCAGCCTCCTGAGTAGCTGGGATTACAGGCATGCACCATCATGCCCAGCTAACTTTTGTATTTGTAGTAGAGATAGGGCTTCACCATGTTGGCAGGTTGGTCTCAAACTCCTGACCTCGTGATCCGCCCACCTTGGCCTCCCAAAGTGCTGGGATTACAGGCATAAACCACGGTGCCAGGCCGCCATTGGAGATTTTAAGTAAGGAAGCACCCAATCTCTTGGGGGAGATTGAAAAGGTTCCAGAACCCCAGAAGGAAGAGGGGTTTCTGAGCTCTATGTGCCAGTAACACTACAGATGCCCAGAAACCTTCAAGAAAAAAGTCTGACTTCAGTTGTTTTGTGCAAAGCAATTAATTTGACTGAGTAAGATGCTGGCCAGAGCTGACAGCATGCCCAAATCTTACTTGTAAAATACTACTCAGCCCATTAAACAATCAGTCTGAACATGGACCTAAAGACATGGATGGACCTGAACAGAGACAGTCCTCTCAAAGACAGCGATGACTACTGTGGATTCTTGTGAGATTGTGCACTGCCATCATTTATCTGTTGATTTACTTTGCAGACTGTGATTTTTGCCCTTTAATAAAACCTCTTTAGTGTTTGTACACATTGTTGGTGAGAGTATATAGACATATGCATCAAGAATGATAAAAATATGTATTCACTTTGATCCAAAAATTTTCCTTCTAAGAATTTATCTTAAGGAAGTAATCAGAGATGCTATAATAAGATAAGATGGAAAAAGTGTAAATGCCCACCAATAGTACATGGGTTAGGGGCATTACAAACACTTACAGTCATTCAATATCATGTACTGAGAAAATACTTAAAACAGCACAAAGTTCCACAACGTAATTTTAAGTAAACAGAAGCTACAAATTACTATGTACAATATGAGCCTGGTTTTGAAAGTATGTACATTTATATGTACATATTTTGTTTCAATTATGTATTTTAATATGTTAAAGTGTTAATAGTGGTTCTCTCGCTTGTAAGTTGAACTGTCAATTTTTCTTTCCCCTTGATTATTTTATGAAGCTTTGATAATGCACATAATTTAGGTTTATAAATTTAAAATTACTCTATCAGATGTACTAATACTTCCCTTGAAAGTTTTGTGCCTTCTAGCTTGCCAAGCAGGGTTCTGAGAGGCCACCATGTCCAAGAGAACCGTGAGAGTTCTGAAGTATAATGCAGCCCCTCCAACGGTCATATGTTACAAGGGTCACAAAAAAGATGTTCCCATGGCCCAGGTACTTTAGCAAAAAAGAAGAAAACTCAGCTGCAACCCACTCCTGCTTTGAAATTCCAACAATTTCATTTTACTTTTTTCCCCTTACTTTCTTAATTTGTAAGACTTTTGTGCATTTGGTAAAGATATGCTTTTCCCACTAGAATGGAAGCTCCACAGAGCAGACAAAAGTCTGTTTTGTTCATGCTGTATCCCAGTGTCCGGCGTATACTAAAAACTGGGTGACTATTTGCTGAGTAAATACAGTAAAGAAAAATGCATGAATATGAATATAAGTCCTATCAGTGGAGACTCAGAGAAAAACATGGCACAACAGCATTACAGGTGTGGGTGCATTCCGGTCAGTGTTCAGTAAAAATGAATGTATAATGTTTAGGAGAACTGTACTCTTTTGTAAGGGTATACTGTTCTACAAATGTAGCTGCAAAGTGTCTTTTTGCTCCAACAGCATTTTAGAATCTACTAATTTCTCATATGAGTGTCTTTATTTTTATTTATTTATTTATTATTTATTTGAAATGGAGTTTCACTGTTGTTACCCAGACTAGAGTGCAATGGCACGATCTCAGCTCACCACAACCTCTGCCTTCTGGGTTCAAGCAGTTCTCCTGCCTCAGCCTCCCGAGTAGCTGGAACTACAGGTGTGCACCACCATGCCCAGCTAATTTTTGTATTTTTAGTAGAGACGAGGTTTCACATTGTTGACCAAGATGGTCTCGATCTCTTGACCTCGTGATCCACCCACCTTGGCCTCCCAGAGTGCTGGGATTATAGGTGTAAGCCAGAAAGAGGTATTTTCTCAACTACTAGCAAAAAAAGATTAAGGCCTATGAGAAAAAATTGATATTCATAGACTAGTATTGCTGCTGTTATTCATGAAGGCATAGAATGAAAAGGGATCACCTCATAGAGAAGAAAGGGAAGTAAAAAAATGACACTATGCAAATTGCAAATATCCTATAATTATTTCTTCTGTACTATTCACATTCAAAAATTATAAATTCAGGGAACATGCCACAAAGCCCTGTGGTATTTTATACAATCTAAATAAGGTTCAAAGATCTTAAAAATGTTCACATCTTTTTATGTAGGGATTCCACTTCAAGGTATAAACTAAGGAAAAGTAATAAATGCAGGCAAGGATTTGTGTACAAAGTTCAACTGTAATATGAAAAATAAATTGTATTTTATACATAAATCATAGGCAAATAGTGCTAACCTGGGACTTAGCTGTATTGTCTCTCCAGAGAAAAATAATAAGATGGAGAAGAGAGAGATTATTTAAGGAATTGGCTAATGCAATTGTGGAGGCTAAATTCATATTCTGCAGGGTAGAAGGCTGGAGATCTACAGATGAGTTGATGTTGCAGCTTGAGACTAAAGATAGACTGCAGGAGCCAGGCGTGGTGGCTCGCACCTGTAATCTTAGCACTTTAGGAGATCAAAGCAGGCAAATTGCTTGAGCTCAGGAATTTAGCCTGGGCAACATAGCAAGACCTCATATCAAAAAGAAAAGAAAAGGAAGACAAGGAGGGAGGGAGGGAGGGAGGGAGGGAGGGAAAGAAAAAAGAAGACTGATAGAATTCCCTCTTCTAGGGAGATCAGTCTTTTTTGTTTTGCTTTGTTTCGTTTTTCGGTAAGGCCTTCAACTGATTGAATGAGGACTACCTATATTATGGAGGGTTATCTGCTTTACTCACAGTCAACTGATTTATATAATCTCATCCAAGAAACATCAGGATATGTTTGATGAAATATATGGGTCCCCTGGCCTAGCCAAGTTGACACATAAAATTAATCATCACATCAGCCAATATGCACATTTGGAAAGACTCTCAGAGAAGCGAACTTCCCAAGCTGGATGAGAAATAAATCATTGACATCCTTCCTTAGTGTTAATATAAACTTTTTCCTGAAGTCTGTAAAAGGTTGCTGAGAGTCATAGAGCCAGAAAATATCAGATAATACCTTCCTTCTCTTCTTTTATTTTAAAGTATATAATGCCTTGTTCTGAAAGTGTGTAATTCATAGATTATCTTAATCACTTTGCATCCCAGTAGCTCTTAGTACAATGCTTTCCATGTAGGAGGCATCTGCCACCTCCTGGAGCAATTAAAATTAGCCTTGTTTTTTTCCTTTGGTGTTGTAACCATAGGAATACATGAGCCTTGTTCTTTTGAGCTCAATCAGAAAGAGGTCATGTTGCAGAACCTAATTTGTCTTCATTCTCCTCTCCCAAAATGTAACAGGATTTACAAATTATCTCTAAGATCATGTAAATGACAGCTATACTAAGAACATAGGAATTCAGAGGAGAGAGGTGGCAAGGAAGGCTCTTCATGAAGGAGGTGAGATTTGAAGGAGGAATAGGATGCATATAGTCAGAGAGGCATGTGGAGCATTATAGTAAAAGTAAATAGTGCATAAAATTGAAAGAGGTGGAAATGTGCTCAACAGGCACTGGATTGAGCAGAAAGTTTTTTTTTTTTTTTTTTTTTTTGAGCAGAAAGTTTTTAAGAGAAGCTATGAGAGATGTGACTGGAGAAGTACCTGATAAACTTGACGACAGTATAAATAGTTTGCATTTTAAAAGGACTGGGGAATCATTGAGAGTTCTGATTTGAAGGATAACATGATTAAAGTAGAATTTTATGAACAGGAAAAAAATATTCTTGCCATACTAATTTATCCTCTTTAAACTAATCAATTTAATTTTTTCTTATGTCTCCCATGTGCCTGACTTTTTTGTAATCACAGACAGAATAACCCAATTTCATGTACAAATTATACAATACTAAGCTGCAAATCTATGCTCGACAAAAAACTAATTTAGAAGTAATTTTACCATAAAAATTATTTCAATGTAGTTGTCACAACTAATACCTGTTAATGCATTTATAAATGATCACTTGTCAGAGGGAAAATTTAAACAGGAAAACGTGGGCTGCAGAGAACCACATTAAAATGAACTATATAGATATAAGCTAAAGGGAAGAGCAGATTTCAAAATTAAGAAAAAAGAGACACAAGCTGTACCCAGCTGTCAAATTAAATCTTCCAGGAAGGAAGGAAGAATTGGTGGCTTGCAATTTATCTCAAGCAGTAAAGAATTGACTTTTTCAATGTATCAGACTGTGTGGTTGGTATTTGGAAAAGACAGAGTGTTGTAGTGGGAATAACTGGAGTTGCTTTGGAGTCTGAGTCTTGTCTCTGTTACTATCTAGCTTGGTAACTGAGTGAATATTCCAATCTCTAAGCTCTAGTGTCTCCATGTGTAAATAGACATAACACTATGCCAAGAGTTAATATGCCTAGTGTATTGGGTAAATGTGCTTAGCGCATTAGCTCACATATAATAGCCCTCCTCAAGGACACCATTTATCCTCTCATCACCTTCTCTATTCTAACTACTGTCATCGTTAGCTGTAAAGTTGTGGCCAACACCATCACCCTCACAGTGCCACTGTGCTGAAGGAAAAGAAAGAAACCTCTCTGAGTAACACCCATGAGGCTCTCATTGTACCAGGCCCCTCAACACATCATTATAACAAAGGTTTGTAGACAGAATTACTTATATTTCACCTGACTGCTTTGTCCATTGAAAGAACACAGTCTATATATTCCTACCTGGTTAGAATCAGAGGTATCTACCTTTTTTCTTCACAGACTTCTAAAGTAAGCAAAAGAATGCCAGGATTAAATGATTTCTGATAGAGTTCTTATATACAAAAGATCTCAGAAAACTCTTTATCTTAGTAAAGAAATATAGCAATAATAATTTATGTTTATTGAGTGCTTATTATCTACTAGGCATTCTTCAAAACGGCTTACATGTATTAATTGAGTTAATGTCCACAACATGTTGGTGAGGCCTATACTTTTATTATTGTAATTTTAAAGGTAGGAAAACTTAGGCTGGGCGCGGTGGCTCACGCCTGTAATCCCAGCACTTTGGGAGGCCGAGGCAGGTGGATCACGAGGTCAAGAAATCGAGACCATCCTGGTCAACATGGTGAAACCCCGTCTCTACTAAAAAAAAAATACAAAAAATTAGCTGGGCATGGTGGCGCGTGCCTGTAATCCCAGCTACTCAGGAGGCTGAGGCAGGAGAATTGCCTGAACCCAGGAGGCGGAGGTTGCGGTGAGCCGAGATAGCGCCATTGCACTCCAGCCTGGGTAACAAGAGTGAAACTCCATCTCAAAAAAAACGGTAGGAAAAATTAGATAGAATTTATGAAGCATGCTTGAGGTCACCCTGCTTGTTAATAACAGAGCTTGTACTAAGAAACACATATTCCTATGTACTTGTCAGTACATGAAGCATAAAGCAAATTATATTCAAAATTGTGCCTTTCATTCAAGTGAAAATAAATTTGAAAGCAAGTGAAGTATTAAACTTCTGATGTGTTTCAAATGTTTATACTTTCAAAAGAGTAAATTACATATCATGCTGTGAGAAAATCAAGCAGCAAATTTAGTGTATCATCTTTAATCAGAAGTGTTTAATTTTGGATTTAACTAAATATTATTTAAAGATTACTTTGCAGGGCCAGGAACAAGAAGTTATGCCAGTAATCTCAGCATTTTGGGAGGCTGAAGTGCGAGGATTAGTTGAAATTAGGAGTAAGAGGCCAGCCTGGGCAACATAGGGAGACCGAAACTCTACAAAAACAAATGTTTTAAAAATTAGCTGGGCATAGTGGGTACTCAAGAGCCTGAGGTGGGAGAATTACTTGAGCTCAGGAGTCCAAGGCTTCAGTGAGCGATGATGATGCTGGATATGTGTCCTCACCCAAATCTCATGTTGAAATATAATCCCCAAGGTTGGAGGTGGAGCATGGTGGGAGGTGATTGTATCATGGAGGTGAATTTCTCATGAATGGTTTAGTACCATCCCTTGGTACTGTCTTTGTGATAGTAAGTGACTTCTCATGAGATCGGGTCATTTGAAAATGTGTGGCACATCCCCACTTGCTCTCTTGCTCCTGCTCTGTCCTTGTGATGTGACTGTTCCCCCTTTGCCTTCTGCCATAATTATTTGTTTTCTGAGGCCTTCCAGAAGCTGAGCTGATGCCAGCATCTTACTTCCTGTACAGCCTGCAGAACCGTGAGCCACCTAAACCTCTTTTCTTTATAAATTACTCAGTCTCAGATATTTCTTTACAGCAATGTGAGAATGGCTTAATACAGTGCCATTGCACTCGAGTCTGGGAGACAGAGCAAGACCCTGTCTCCAAAAAAAAGAGAAAACTTTATAAAGAATTAGTGTACTATAGAGAGAAAGAATCTATAGAATAATTTCAAATTTCCGACACTGTTGATTCTTTTTCTCTCACGATACATCTGTGTTAAAGCTATGAGCATCTTTGGTATTGTGAAAGTTGAAATACATATTGGGTAATTCTTATCATACCCAACTAAACCAGTCAAGAAGCCAGCAGAGAAGAACACTCAGGGAACATAACATTGCTCCAAAAATGTAATTCTCTAAACCTGGGTGCTGAACCTGCCAGCCGTAACCTGAAGCCAGTTTTACCTAATGGCCACTGGGACAACCTGCTACAACTTTACGACTCGTTTTACCCAACTCAGTCACTTACCATTCAGAGCCTACCAGCTCCCCAAAACGTCACTATTGCCCATGACCTTTCTTGAAGAGCAATACTTAACATTTCTCCTTTTTTTTTTTTTTTTTTTTTAATTTTTTATTGGATTATAGGTTTTGGGGTACATGAGCAGAGCATGCAAGACAGTTGCGTAGGTACACACATGGCAGTGTGCTTTCTTTTCTTCTCCCCTTCACCCACATTTGGCTTTTCTCCCCAGGCTATCCCTCCCCATCTCCCCCTCCCACTGGCCCTCCGCTTTTCCCCCCAATAGACCCCAGTGTTTAGTACTCCCCTTTCTGTGTCCATGTGTTCTCATTTTTCATCACCCGCCTATGAGTGAGAATATGCGGTGTTTCATTTTCTGTTCTTGTGTCAGTTTGCTGAGGATGATGTTCTCCAGATTCATCCATGTCCCTACAAACGACACTAACTCATCATTTCTGATTGCTGCATAATATTCCATGGTGTATATGTGCCACATTTTTCCAATCCAGTCTATTATCAATGGGCATTTGGGTTGATTCCAGGTCTTTGCTATTAATAATACCTCTAACCTTCTCTTTTTCTACCATACTTAAGACCAATCAGTCTGCATACATGCCCCAAATTGCAGTTCTATCTTCCCAGATAAAACATTTTAATTTCAGACATTCATCTCTACATTTTATTTTACTTCAACAGTGTATAAATAGCAGTTGAATTTCTAATTCTTGGATATACCTTATTACTTTTAAAGAGATTTATTGAGATATTTAAATACGATAAAATTCACCCATTTTAAGTTTGCTATTCAGTGACTTTTTTTTTAAGAGTATTTACAGAGTTGCACAACTATCACCCCAGTTAATTTTAGAAGATTTCGGTTACCCTGAGAAGAAGTATTTTGCTTATTTGTAGTTATTCTCTATTTCTATCCCTTCCCCTTCACTACCACCCATGCTTCCCATCCCGAACTTTTGACCTTAGGCAACCATTAATTTACTTTTTGTTCTATAGATTGGCTTGTTCTGGCATTTCATATAAATAAAATCGTAAGATATGCTCTTTTGTTTTGGGCTTCCTCATCTTAGCATAATGTTTTTGAGGTTCCTTCATGGTATAGTATGTATAGGTACTTTGTTCTTTTTTATTGCTGCATAATATTCCATTAAATGGGTAAAGGCATGTTTTTCCACATTTTCAAATGTCAAATGGTTATTCAAATGTTAATGAACCTGATATAAGACATGAAAAAAATTATATCAAATGATTGATATTTGAATAACCATTCTACATTTTGGTTATTATGAAAAATGTTGCTGTGTACATTTGTCTTTGAGTGTACATGTGTTTTCATTTCTCTTAGGTAAATAACAAGTAGTGGAATTGCTGGGTCATATAGCAAGTCTATGCTTAATTTTTTTTAAGAAACTGCAAGATGGTTTTCCAAAGTGGCATATGTTTTTACATTTTTACACCATTTTACATTCCCACCAGCAATGTGTGAGAGTCCCAGTCTCTCCACATCTTTGCAAACAATTGCTATTTTCTGGCTTTTTGATTATAGCTACCCTAGTGGGTGTGAACTAGTAACTCATTTTGGTTTTGATTTTCATTTTCCTAATGATTAATGGTGTTGAACAAATTTTCATGTGCTAATGTGTATACACTTTGAAAAATGTCTATTCAAATACTTTGTCCATTTTTATTTCATTACTGATTTATAGGTATTCTCTATAAATTCTGAATACAAGTTTCTTAAGAGAGAGATAATTTTCAATACTTTTCACCCAGTCTATTGATTGCATTTCATTTTCTTGACCATGTTTATTGAAGCACAATAGTTTTAAATTTTGCTAGACACAGTTTGTCCATTTTTTTATTGCTTATGCTTTTGGTGTTGTATCTAGGATATTACTGCCTAACCAAGATCATAAAAATTTACTCTTATGTTTGCTTGTATTATTTTGTGGGGTTTCATACATACATATACATGTATGAAACCCTATGTATAAGTGTGTACATATATATGTATAAAACCCTACAAAATATATATTTCATATATATAAACCCTATAAAATATATATATTTCATATATATATACTGTATAGGTATGAAACTCTACAAAATAATAAATATGAAAGTAATTTAGGAGCAAATGTTCTCTGGAAATTTGGATGAAGTGAAAGTCAAATTATTAAATGACATTGTATTAGTCTGTTCTCACACTGCTGTAAATAATTACCTAAGACTGGGTAATTTATAGAGAAAAGAGGTTTAATTGGCTTACAGTTCCACAGGCTGTACAGGAAGCAAAGCTGGGAAGGCCTCAGGAAGCTTACAATCATGGCAGAAGGCAAAGGGGAAGCAAGCACATATTCACATGGCCAGCATGAGAGAGAGCAAAGGGCAAAGTGCTACACACTTTTAAACAACCAGGTCTCATGAGAACTCCTTCACTATCATGAGAACAGCAAGGGAGAAATTTGCCCCCATGATCCAACCACTTCCCACCAGGTCCGTCCACCAATATCTGGGATCACAATTCAATATAAGATTCAGGTGGGACAAAGAGCCAAACCATATGAGACACAAAAGAAAGAATGCAGACATAGCCATTCAATATTATGCACAGTAAAAAACTGTCATCTATTTTTCCATGTTAAGGTGTATAGAAAGCAAAACACCCCCTTTACCATTACTTATAGACGGCAAGATCAGAGTACAGTAAGACTGAACCAAGAGGACTAATGACAGAAAAGCTAATCAACAAGAAATGTGCCATCAAAAAAGCAAGAACATATCCAGTTTTTACTCAGGCTATAGCTAAACAGTCAAACTGGAAAATGCATAGACTAGCCAGCAAGAGGAGGTGATGTTTGACCAAGTAAGAGACACCATTCTCTACAATGGATGACAATAAAAACAGTCATTTAGAAAGGTAGTTAGAGACCCTGAAGTTGTAGGAAAGTGATCTTAATCTATTTAAACATTATGAATACTAAAAAATTAATTCATAATTTTCACCTTAATATGAAGTAGAATATGGTTGTGTTCCTTGACCAACGGTAATAAATGTGTTTAATAATCTATAGAGCATTCAAATAAGATGTCTCATTTAGAATATATTATCAATTTTCTTTGTAGTGCTTTATAATTATATCTACTACCATTAAAAAGTTCCACTATTATTTGCTTGAAGGTTACTGATAACCTGCTTCTTGCCAAATCTGTATGTCTTTTATTCTTTGATAAGTAGGAAAAGGTTATCACTGAGTAGGAAAAGGTAATTTAAGGAGTATGAGACAAATGTCTGTCAATTGAGAAAGCCATTGAAATTTGAGGGATAAAAATGAAAGCTCTATTTATAGATATTAAGCTCTAGAATTTCACAGTTTGAAGGAACGTTAATCTAACAACTTTTTTTTTTTTTTTTTTTTTAACGGCTGACAGGCTTGGAGAGGTTGCTTAAAGATTAGAACCCAGTCTGATAAATCACCTACGATACGACTTCATATTCAAAACTTTATGGTCCTGTGTTAGTCAAGGGTTTTAGATCAATATATGTTTCATCCCTTTAATATTATCGGAAGACTTTCAGGAAAGGCCCTTTTTTTTTTCTGATTTATCAGCATCAAACAGAGTGTTTGGTTCAAAAAACATTTGTTGAGTAGTAGATCTTAAGTGGTATTCACTTGAATTGTTATTCATTTTAGCTATTTATAAAAGCTTAGTCCGTCGTTTCTTTGGAACTGAAACTTCTATATCCCAAAATTCAACTATTGTTTGCTTTTACATTTTTCAGCTTTTACTCTCCTTTATCTTTCCATCTGATGCCTATTTGTTAATGTCATCTGTTGATATCTTTTTAAATTTTAAAGATAAGAATTATAAAATCAATTAAGAATTTTAAATAGTTGTAAAAATATGTATAGGTTGCACAGGAAGAAAAGTGATTATCTTTGGAAGAGTCTCCAAATTATTTAGTCATAGGACAACAAAAAACAGTAATAAAAAATTAAATTCAATTCAACCAGCACTGATTGAGCATTTCTTAGGTTTCATGCATTAAAGATATAACAGGAATAAGACATAAGTCTTACTTTGAGAAACTCATATATCAGTAGAAGGTATGTACTGCATAATAATGGAATCATTCATTGTATTTCAAAGCAGTAATAATACTTCATACATATAAGATATTTCATATCTTATATCTATTAACACATTTAATGCTAACAACAATTTTGTAAATGAGAAAATTGAGGCATGAAGAGGTTAAATGATCTGCTCCATTTATATAGCTAGTTTTTGGCGGAGCTAGTATTTGAACCAGGCAGTGTGGCTTCAGAGCCTGCATTCTCATGCCACACCGTACCGCCTCACAACTAAAAGCAATTTTTAAATTTTGTTTATGAGACAATTTATTTCTTTTTACACATGTAACTCCAAAATTAGAAAGTAAGATTGCTGGTTATTTTACATCAGGACAGTAAATCCATTTTTGACTTGTGGGAGATTTTTCATGCAGAAGTTTGAAGATTGTAAATGCTTTTACAATTATATAACATTATTAAAACATTTTTATTTTATGAATATGAAATATTTTAGAAGTGATGGGATAGCCAAATACAAAGGAATCACCAGAGAACCCCCAGCTGGCCTGTGCAGAATGCACACTGGGTGGAGCCTCGGGAAATGCATGCTGTTTTCAGTGGGGAGGAGCCTAGCCCCTCCTCTTCCTGGGTGAAACCTGGAATTCAATCTGTGAGACAGGAAGCATGTACTGGCAAGACTCTTGCTCTGCTGAGGGTACCTGTTTCCCCTTTTTGCCCAATAAATTCCATTTTTCTCACCCTTCAAAGTGTCTACAAGCCTGATATTTCACAGCCCGTGTGGCAAGGAACCCATCTTTAGCTGAACTAAGGAGAAAGTCTTAACACAGTACAAACATCTGATATAACATATACATGCATTTCTGAAAATCTTGCAGTAGGCTACATTTGATACACTTCAAGTAACAGAGTTAATGGGAAAAAAATCGAATTAGCATAGACCACTCAAAACTTATGCCACTTGATGACCAGAGCATTAACAATAATGACAAATCCTACTCAAGAACAATTTATCACGGTTTTAAAAAAATGTTAAAATCATAATAAAGAAAGCAATACTACAGTAACTAGGAGGACTTTATTGTAAATGCAAATGAAAGTAGGCTGTCAGAATGAGGTAAAAGAAAGACTGCTGAATTACAGGAAAAAGCACACCACCATCAGAAGTTGTAGGTGAATAAGCAGATGCAAGTTTCACACATACTATAGCAAAAATATGGCTGGTAATTTTGGATCACTATCTTGTCATTGTTTCTTTTGCACATGATCAACCTCCTGGGAGACAGGATGAATGGACATCATGTATAGTACTGTATTCTTCTGTGGCTTGCTGTATGCAGCTTTGTTAGCATATTTTGCACTCAACCACAGTGAAAATGCTGGCAGTGCAAAATGCAGGGGGAAAATCCCTTAAGAGCCTTCTCATCACCCAAGTTATATTCACATCATTCCCTCTTTAACAATCTCATTTCAACTTACATTACAGAACATGCTCTGTAGCAAAATAAACTGTATTTGGAATGGATTACATTGAAGAAGAGCATCAATAATTTTACCACTAAATTATTTCTTATTTCAGGTTCCTTTCTCCTTTTGTGTTAAACACACTTAAAAATTAAACATGTAAAATGCTTCTCCAGATTAAGTTCAATTATAGTTAGCAGTATAGGTGTCATTGCATAGAAAATACTGCTCTCCAGGCTGGACATGGTGGCTCATGCCTGTAATCCAGACAGAGGCAGGATGATCGCTTGAGCCCAGGAGTTTGAGAACAGCCTGGGCAACATGGCAAGACAAAATTTAATTAGCTGGGCATGAGGTGGGAGGATTACTTGAACCAGGGAAGTTGAGGCTGCAGTGAGCCCTGATCATACTACTACACTCCAGCCTGGATGACAGAGCAAAGCCATGTCTCAAAAAACAAACAAACAAACAAAAAACAAAAACAAAACTGTTGCTCGCACTTCCAAGAAACAAAGAGGTCATTCACACATGTTCCTTTGCAATTTCAGCATAAGCACAAATATTTTTCTTCTTTCATCTCTATCGACTTTAATACAAAATTTAAAATAATATGGGATAACTATTATAACCCTCATTCCCAGCAGCTGTAATTTAGGACTGAGGGATTAACTAACATTGTAATATTTTTCTATTATTTAAAAGAGAAAAAAATAGAAAATAGCACTTTTCGCAGTCATAATAAAAAAAAAAAGTTTTGTCCAATTTACAAAAGGTTTCTGCTAATTAAAACCTATTTATACAGTCACAGTCGATGTACTATCAAAGTTGTTACTTGAGTAGTCAATTAACTTTCCCCAAAGTACCACAACCAGATAAAACTACAACCAGATAAAAAATTGTAGTGTTGTCCTAATTTAGTCCTAATGAGGAGTTGAACATCTTTTGTATGTTTGCTTCTTGAGTTGCTGAAGGCTTGATTTACTCATCCCAGTAAAAGTCTCTGCTTGTTCCCCGCCTTCTCTGAACAAAGACTGATTTTCATATGAAAAGAGCTAGTGAATGTTTTCCCTTAGGCACTGGGGCTAGCTTTTCCCAGAGAAGTAGGCTGTTGCATTGCTTTTGTCATCTTTCATCACGGAAATGTTTTCAAAGAGCAGCACGATGATAGTCAAGTTGGTCTCTGCTTTTATGAAGAAGGTGATGGAAGTGAATTTTAAACAATTTTAGCAACAAATGTTTGCTGGTATATGAATCTGGATTTACAGCAATTAGAGGTATCTGAATTTTCACAAGATAGTGTAGGCATACTTTTTCTTTGGTCTACCAAGATCTGACACTCATTGTTGTTTTGGTTTTCCCTGGTACAGCTGATAACATCAACATTTAAAAGTAAGCACTGTAGAATGCAGTGCTTCAAACCCAGCCGCAGCTTCAGGTTGAGTGATGTTATCAATGGTTATAAGAGTAACAGAGAACTCCAGAGCCGGATTCTGTCTTGGCTTGTAAAATACCTTTCAGTTCTACCTTTAGCATGTTTTTAAGTAGAAAGTAACTTAGTATCATTATGTAACTAAATCTCAGAATCTTTTCTGGAAGGGAGCAAAGGATTTTGAAACATTGAAGATAACAGTGACAAAATGAAGACAGGCAAAATTATATTCTTCTATTGACATTACCTGTAGCTCTTCAGTGGTACATCTATATTAACAACAAACTTCAGGCATTCTGAACAACTGTTGAAGCTCTGTTTGAGAACATTTTAAATATGAGATAATTCTTTACTCCCCCTAATAAAGCCCTGTCTCATGATTTATGCATCAGTTCTCACAGCCTGGCTGCACAAAACAGTTTAATTCCAGAGTGCAGAGAAGCTGAAATGAGGAAGTTGAAGAAACTGAGCGCTTTCTTGGGAGTGCCTGGATATTTTTCCCCTAACGATCTGTACCTGGAAACCCTGAGAAACACAGCTGGTATGGGAGAAAATGTTAACCTGCATCCTACGGCTCTAAATTCATTTCCAGACCTCGCCTTCCAAACTGTCTTCCCAGCAACTGACCTGACATCTTGCATCAGACCCAAGAGCAGACAGTTAGTTGCTAGGGGGCTGGCTACAGGGCAGCTGCACAAAAAATAAGCTAAAAAAAGAGTCTCTCCTTAAAATATAGCATTCTAGAACACTTGAGGTTTTCTTTAAAAAAACAACAAGATTCACAAGTTAATGTTCAAACATGTTAATTCAGAACTTTCAATTATAAGATGAGTAAGTCCTGGGGAGCTAACATACAGTATGGTGAATATAGTTACTAATACTGTATTGTTTACTTGAAATTTGCTGAGAATAGAACTTGTGTCCTCATTTCCTCCCTGCCACGCATACAAAGTGGTAACTATGTGAAGTGATGAATGTGTTAGTTAATCCAATAATTAACTAATAAATTTATTTTAATTAATTAGATACATTTCACAATGTATATGTGTATCAAACCATCACAATTTATACCTTGAATTTATTCTGTTTTTGTTAACTTATTAACTTACCTCAATAAAGCCAGAAAAAAAGTTAAAATTTCCCCCCAAACTAATTCAAGAATGAAGATATTTGTTTATGTAACACTTGCATAAAATAGAAGTATCAGAAAATATGATAATGAAAAAAGGCAGAAAATGTGAAAACCATCTCTTCCTGATGTAGTTCTGACTTCGCTCAGGGCTCATCCCAGATGGTTACCTTGTGTACATGCTATATTCTAATTGGAACAAAAAAAAAGAATGACTCATCTTAAAATTTTTCATTTAATTTTATTTGTTGAAAAGTTTTCATTTAAATTTTATGTTAAAATTTTACTGACTTAAAATAGAATTTGAAATTCCTAAAATAATTAAATATTACTAAGTATATAGAAGGACCTTAAATTCCATGTAACTTCTTTTGTTTCTGATATGATTCCCTGCCTTTGCTCCGTTTCCATTCCTTTCCCTTTGGGTTTGAATGGGGAAATTGATGACTAAGATTATATTACTATATACTGAAATATTGAAATGAAAATTAAAGTTTGAAAATAATATTTATCAAAAGTTAACCTTATTGCATTAGGCCAGTTTACATTAGGCAAACTGCTAAGAAAATTAATCTGTACAGCGATCAAAGGCATTATTATATTCCAAATCCCCGAAGTCTTTCTTGCCTCTTGTAGCAAGGTGCATTAGCAGACTAATAGTATTTCCAGATAGAAAAATGGAAAGGAAAATGCTGAGCCTGTTATAGAGAAGAGCTTAAGAGGCTTGTGTGCATACATTAGCCTTCTGACTCTGGATTGATTTGCAGAGTGCCACTGCCAACTCCATCTCAGGGAGTCCATCATTAAAACTTCCACTGACTTCTCCAGCCCTGCCACCGTGCCCCAAATTATTTTGTAAGTTTTCCAAATTGATACTTTAACTTAATATTTCCTTAAGGATGAGAAAGTTTAAGCAGATTCAAGACTGATAGAATTGATGTCTCATTTTCTTGGGCAATTTCAGCAAATACTAAGTCTAGGATTTTCTCTAGATTTGTATTTATAGTGTCTATATCTCTACTAACATAGCCAATCAATTGAGTTCGTAAAGAGATGAGAGGAAAACAAGAAAAAGAAAGCCCTTCTCCTGTTGTTAAGTAGTGACAAATTCCTTTCCAATTTCTCAAGATTTTCATGAGTTTTTAAACAAACACAAGTAACACAAGGCTAAAATATATCAAACACACAAAAATGTAGAAACTGGTGATAAATTAGTTATCAAAATTGCTCCTTCCCCTTTTCCTTTCTGTCATGTATCAACATGAGGATCAGAGATCTGACTGGAAATGGGTTGTTTTCCTGTGCATTAATAGAAAGTGACTAGTTTTAAGGGCCAGACACAATGGCTCATGCCTGTAATCCCAGCGCTTTGGGAGGTCAAGGTAGGTGGATCACTTGAGGTCAGGTGTTTGAGACCCGCCTGGCCAACATGGGGAAACCCTGTCTCTATTAAAAATACAAAAATTAGCTGGGAGAGGTGGAGCATGCCTATAATCTCAGCTACCTAGGTGGCTGAGACAGGAGAATCACCTGAACCCAGGAGGTGGAGGCTTGAACCCAGGAGGTGGAGCCGAGATCGTGCCACTGCACTCCAGCCTGGGTGACAGACTGAGACTCTGTCTGAAAAGAAAGAAAGAAAGAAAGTGACTAGTTTTTCTTTATTCCTGATCAGGTCCATAAATAAAATAGATTAAGATCTCCAAATTTAAACATTGAGATTTGTGTGGTGGTTTCTCATTTCCTTTTTATATTTTCAAGAAGACTCTGTAAAGATATCATTTATAAGAATTATTTAAACGTGCTTTCTGCTATCATGTTTCTTGGGTTTGGATAGATGACTTGGATTGCTTCTAAGCAAAGCATGGAGAGACAAAAATGATATTACTTACCCCCAAAGGAAAAAGAAATAATAAGATATGTTTACAGACCACTACTGATTTATAAGTACACCATATTCTAATACTATTTAAGATTTAGCTGGAAGAGATGTCTGTTTACAATGGTTTCTATTAAGATAAAAAATAGTATTTAATAATATATCCATTTTAATATTTCCAGGGTTGAGACACAGAGGGAGCTTTCTAGTTTCATTAACAATGTCCTGTGTGTGCTCACCTTGCCTTTAGATGAAATCTGAACAAGGATGTTTCATCACTGCCGTTTTTTGTCCTACAGAAGGCTCATTACTTGGTACTCTGCTTATTTCACCAGCTCACACCCCTAACCATGCTCAGTTGCTTTTTTATTCAGATAGGCAGCCCCCATTTTCCTTTATCACTTTAGCCAGTTCTGTTGACATTGCTGCTTCCCTCATATCCTTTGTCCTTTCCTAAACCTATCTACTTTACCTAGCTACCCTTAATCTGTTTTCATTTTTAAAAATTTATCTATTTTTTGTAGAGACAAGTTCTCATTATGTTGCTAATGCTGGTCTTAAACTCCTGGACTCTACAGATCCTCTTGCCTTGGGCTCCCAAAGTGCTGGGATTACCAGTGTGAGCTACCACACTTGGCCCCAGCCCTAATCCTAAACCACTTCATTATCTTAGGTCCTTGAATTCTGGTGGGAAAACCACACCACTCTTCTGATAGGTGCTGCTCCAAATTTCCACTCACAGTTGGCCTGCAGACTATCTAGCCAACCATGTATATGCTCAGAGTATGCAGTTTCTGCCATCCCTCACAATGCAAGTCAAAACCATCCACATGCAGACTGTTTAGTTGTCCTTCACCTTCCTTGCTGCCCCTTCACTGTTCCCTAGCAGCACCCTTCTCCCTTATTTCAGAGACCTTAAAACCTGCCACCAGGATTTTACCATCTGATTTCCAAGTCTCATGCATCTGTCTATCCTTCAGATGGTCTTTTCTACTTCTCTAAGGTCTGTTAAGAAATATTTACCAGTGTCTCATCCCACTCCCATGTTTTCCATCTCTTTCTTCTTTCTCCTGCTTTCATATTCTCCCTGCCTTTAACAGACTATTATCTCATTTCTGTCTGCACTTCGCTAAAGTTTTCTGGCAAAGCTGGCCTACTCTTTTCATCTTTATTAGTTCATACCCTTACACTATTTGACACAGGTAATCATTCCATTCTTAATGAAATTCTCTCCTCTCTTCCCTCTGTGCACACATACTTCTATGGGTGTCCCCTTGTATTTCAGACATTTCAATTCCAATCTTTCCCCCCGAATGTTGTGTGATTTTTTTTTTGTTTACCTGGGGAAAAGGGAGGGCTGAAGTGGTAGAGCCAGGATTCTGAACCAAATAGTAGAACTCAGAGTGCAGCTATGCAGGTTCCATATTGCATAATGGTTTCAGAATTAAGATTTAAAAAAAAAAAGAAAAAGGAAAAGAAAAAAAGAGTTGACATCCCAGCTTCACCACTTACTGAATGGATACTCTAGGCAAGTTAGTTTCTTTCAGCACTGCTTTTCTCATCTACAGAATGTAGCTAGTAATACGGTCCAGGTAAAGTTGTTGTAAGGAACAGCTCTGGTAATAAATGCAAAGAGTCTGTAGCTTTCTAAGAAATGACAGAATTGAGTTTAAGTTTCCTCACATATTTATCTTTGTTTTCAGTGTCAAGCATGAGACAAAACAGGGAGGTAGGGAGTCATTTAGGGCAGCATTACATTAGGGAAGGAGAGAGAAGCATTCTTGCCATAATGCAGTTGAACCAATTTAACAATTACCTGAGTTTAAGAGACTTCCATTCTTTTGAAAGGCATGTTGATCTGAATGCTTTGCCAGCACCGTTAGCCAATCATTCTTCACAGCTTCCTTCTTATCCTAGATCCCTCATGGATTAGTGACTCCAGATTTGCACTTCCCAAAGCACATTCTCATATTATCTCATTGCTTTTACAACCCTTTTTTTGAACACCAAAGACAGAAACATTTAATAAGAGTTTATTAAGCAAGCAGAACATTTCTAATTTTGTGGAGAGTTTTTTACCTATAGGTTTATAATTCAAAGAAAGAACAAAGAGTCTATAAACGGTTTAAAGCTCTTGATGAAGGATTTTTTATTGTAAAATTATTGCTGTCATACAAATAGAAAGCAAACGTTGTCAAAGATTTTATTTAATTCATCATTAATTAAAGTACCAACAAGATGTTACAATCATGTCAAAGAGAATCCTTAGTGTGCATATATACAACAGACATCCTCAGAAATTTGGAAGTGAATATACAGATAGATGTGATATTGTCAATATCCACCTGACAATAACTAATTAAGTTCTACCACACACAATTCATTTTCATTTCTATGGATACCTATTATTTGTTTTGTTTTGTTTTGTTTTGTTTTGTTTTAGACAGTCTCGCTCTGTCACTCACGTTGGAGTGCAGAGGCACGATCTCAGCTCACTGCAATCTCTGCCTCCCAAGTTCAAGTGATTCTTCCACGTCAGCCTCCTAAGTAGCTTGGATTACAGGCGTGTGCCACCACGCCTGGTTAATTTTCTTGTATTTTTAGTAGAGACAGGGATTTACCATGTTGGCCCAGCTGGTCTCAAACTCTTGATCTCAGATGATCTGCCCACTTCTGCCTTCCAAAGTGTTGGGATTACAGGCATGAACCACTGTACCCGGCCCCTATCATTAGTTTTCTGCAACATATAGAGTTGTGAAATAGTTCAAAGACAAGGAAAAGAGAGTCACAGAACATTCAGTAATTATTTTGTCCATTGAAACATTTTTCTCATTTTTTTCCCAACAGTTTAACTCTTAAAGCTAGGAAGCTTACAAACTGTATGTTTTGCTATGTCTTGATACTGTATGCAGATTATTTCTACTCAACCAATAATGAAACAGATTTAGAATGTATTAAGGGGTTCTAAAATAATATACAGAAATAGGATCCTGAATGGATTACACAACCCTGATTTCTACTTCTAGAGTCAATACTTGGAACACCATGTGTCCTGATTTCCTTACATGTAAAATGACATTAACATTTTTTCTATACTAATATTTCTATTTTAGAGTAGAGGGCAGAAATTATAGAAGCAGGAAAAATAAGATTCATCATTTTTAGATGTAACATGTTAGTACAGCAGCTGTTTCAACTTAACATTTTCTCCTAATTCTTTCTCTTTCCCCCGCCCTTCTGGTCTGCATGGTAAAGCTTGATCAGGATCTCACTGGGAAGGGAAGGAGTGGTGCTGGTGCAATGTATGAGGAATATGATAGAGAATCATCATGGCATTTCCAGAACAAGTTCACAATGGAATCATTGTCAGAGTTCCCTTTGCTTTGACCCTGATGCTGAGCATGAACTCAGGGCAAATGCCCCATAGTTCACCCAGCTGGAGCCCCGTGAGAACAAGGAAGGTGATGTCAGCTTTGGCACTCTGTTTAAGTACAATGAAGCCTGTGCCTAGTGAATTTCATGAAGATGGATCATCACCCTCAGCTCTGTGTTTATAAAGACATCAGGAATAAACACACAAACCTTAAGAAGATAACCACAGCCACTTTTATCACCCTGAAAAATGAATCGAATTTTTAAAATGAATGAGTTATTTAGAAAGTATCATAAATATATCATGAGACCCGTCTTTGCTACTTAGTCAATATCATCAGAGCATCGGGAAAGCTGTTTTGTTTTTATTTTCCATGAACCACAGCTCCTTGTCACTTACAGTTACATAATCAGTTATTATGTCAGCCTTTACTATATTTTATCACTTTCACTTTAATGTTACATAGAAAAGAACAAATATTTTAGATCTAGAAGTAATTGGGTGAAGCTTTCTTAAAATTCCTATAAAGTTCATGGCACTTCTGAAGAGACTCCTCCATTCTATCTCTAAGAACAAAATTATATTTGATTTCACCACTCCTAAATAACAAAAGCAGTGATTAAACAGAATTGTTTTCATTCCCTTTATGAATAACTTTTTATTCTAATCTATTCCTTCAAAGAAATCACTAATCACTGTTGCTTTTACAATCATACCAATTAGGCATGGATTTAAAAAATAAAGTTAGTGTGTCAAAGTGCATTGTTAGAAAAGACGCTAAGGTAAAGAGGAAGAAGACAGAACTCTTACGGGGGTTGAGACCTGGGGGAGCTTCAGCTGGTTCAAACATCTGTAGACTAAACCCCATTATTTCCATGAAGAAACAAAAACAAACGAAAAACTATCATTTGTCCAAGCGTATTGCCATTAGTGTGGTGTGTGTGTTTACTGCTTGTTTCTGTAAAAGATAAATGTTTAAGTATGCAATTGAGGAGAAAGACAGAAATGCTTGTAAATATATTGTTTCCCTAAGCACACACATATACAAAAAAAAAAAAAAAAAAAGACTCTGAAAAAGGAACTTGCATATTCTTACTGAATTTTGACAGATTAAAAAAATGGGAAAGAGATATAGCTGTTGATAGTAAACAAAGGTAGAAACATTTAGCTTTCAATCACTATAGAACTAAGTCAAAACCTGCCCTTTGTTTCAGTTCCAGAATCACAAAGGCAATTTTGAGATTTTTCTCACTAATTCTTGCCATTCACAACAGATAACATGTGATGAATGTTCATTACGTGCCAGGCTACGCTAAGTCTTTTACATGCATCAACTATTTCTAATACTTATGATAATTTTATAAGGCAAGTATTATCATTATCAATCTATTGACTATTATTATTCAAGACTTTATGTGAATAAGGAATTAAGGGTCTGAGAGGTTGAAATTGCCTAAAGTCACAGAGCCATAGGGATCCATGGCAGACGTTATCTTTCCTATGTTTTGTATACAGTGGCTTAGAAACTCAGTAGTTGTAGCACGGAGATTCCGAGACACAAGTAACCTAAACCTGGAAATGCTTCTTAGGCTCTGCAGCAATGCTTTCCAAATCCTTTGCACTTCCTAATAATTCTAACATACACAGTACCTTAAGTTCTTTGTATTGTTTAGAGGTTTTTATCTCACTCTCTTTTCTTACAAATTCAATGAATTTTGCCTGCAAAGGCCCTTTCTCAGGTCCTTCTTGTGTCTTTTTCTGTTCCTCCAACTACATTAAATTTTTATACAAATTTTAAAATTTATTTTTAAAACCGGGGCCGGCCCTGGAGTGCCCTACATGCCCATGCTCCTCCCAATTCCTTGCCCCTGGCACATGTCCTTTTGCCCTTTTCTTATCTTTTTGTCCTTTGCTTACAGGAAATTGCTTTGTCACCCCTTTGGTGTGATTCAGCAGGAACCCAATCATACTACAAAGTAATGAGTGAGTAATAGACTCCAGAGACTGTGTTAAGTAAAGGTATTGAATTGCCAGAATATTTTATACTTGTTACTGATATAATATTTTAGTTGTTTGCAATTTTAGATAATAGGAAAGAAAATAATTGATACCCCAAACTGAAAAATAATGAAATTTGTATCTCAAAAGAGCCAAACCCTCTTCACTTTCTTTCCTGTGCCTTCTATGTCTTGGGTAGGAAATGAAGGCAACAGAGTGTTCCCCCACATAAGCTCCTCAAATATTAGTTTGTTTTCAAGATATGTGGACCTTCTATTAAGCTACATGCAAGAAAGGAGAACTGATGTGCTTCATCATTAACATATTAATTATCCTTACTTCTTTCTCTGATTAGGCAACAACAACCTTCAGGACAACAATAGCCTTTAGCTTCTAGTATAAGGGAGAGGGAAGCTTCCACTAGGCTACTGCTGTTAGGTTACACACATTTCTTAATATCAGAGGCTATGACCTCTGTTAAAGCAACACACACACACACACACACACACACACACACACACACACACACACATTACCCTCCATGATTTTTACTTTTTATTCTTCTGTATTTCACTATCTTAACTCTTCTGCTATTTAATACACAACTTTTGAAGATTCATTATTTTATTCTCTTTGAAAGCTGAGATTATGTCTTAATTAAAAAGATAATCTATGCTTGAGCACACAGTTTAATGGAGGAAGGTAAAACTGACTAGGAACTTGTAAATATAATGCAATGTGCATAATACTATTTTAGGGAATCGAGTAATCTAGGAGCTGCTAGAATTCAGGTGACGTAGTGCAGAGTGAGAAGAAGTCATCCTGTTCCTTCCACTCTAGGCCCCTTCCTGGGCCACAGTAAGTGCAACTAGATTCTTCTCTGGGCCGCCTGAATAATTTGCCGGGCCCAGCATAAAATGAAAATGTGCCTTTAAAGTTACCAAAACACAAAACATTTTCCTTTCTTCTGTGGTCCCTGCCTCCTGACCTATCACAGTATTTTACATTTACTATTTGAAGTCAGATTCCCCAGCACAGCAATGCAAGAGCCACCCTACATAGGTACCCCAGTGGTCCACCCCGCGACTTGCAGCATACACATTGACGTAGCCCACCAGCTGCTTGGTTCTCTTTCCACCAGCCGCTGCACCGACACCATTTGGAATAAGTAATGCATGGTGCTTTCACCAGCAACAGGAAAGCCGAGACAGGTATCGTCTTCCCTTCCTATAGGGCCTCCTCCCAAGTTACGATGACCTTCATGGAGGTCGCAAATGGTGCAGGCATTGCAATGTAGCACTTGGGATTTGGCATTTGGTCAAAAGCTACATCAAAATGCCTGCACCATTTGCAACCTCCATGATGAGACTTACTTGGTGCCTGGATTGGAACTAGATGAGAGGCTGAATTGCTTACTGAATATGTCATGGTGCTGCCAATTAGAGGCAGTTAGCCCCTGCCTTGTCTGGCCCCAAGATGTCCTGGAGCGGTTGTACCTGCCTCTGTTCATCCCCACTTCCTTGCCCATGGCACAGGGATGAAGGTGGAAAAAATGGCAAACAGCTGAGGTGGGAAATGTGTGTTGCCCAAGGGAAGTGGCAGGAGGAGAATGCATGTAAGCTGAGGTTCCAAGCCCCTGCATAAATCTTATTGTTCAAAGTTAAAATTATTATTTAGAACACCAAGACAGCAACCCCAGAGCATTAAATTCCTACTAACACATCCTTCTGAGTACATAGAGCTGGGCCTGATATGATTCCACTGGCTTTATGCCATGGCCAGTCCTGCTCCTTCCTACCAATCTCCCACTCTATTATCTTTTACTGTTGTCAATTACTACTTTAGGAAAAAAACTTACTGTGCATTTTTCTTAATTTTTATTTAACAGCTATTCTAGGATAAAGTAAAAGTGTCTTAACCTAGCAACAATTAGGCTTCAGAATTTCGCATCACCTTCAACTGCAGCCCTTATCTCTTCCCATTGCTTTCCACTGTGTCTATCTCCAGCAGCTCTTGGGGATTTTGCTACACCTAATGAACTCCCCAACATGTGTTTGTGCTTCCACATTTTTGCACTATTGTCTCCCTTTCTGAAGAACTCTCTAAAATTCTTTTCCACTAGTTCCATCTCAAGGCTTATATTGAAGGTTATGTCTTCCTAATTTCCCCAGTCTCACTGCTCTCACTCAGCAACATACCTTCCTCCTTATGCTCCTCTGCATGTTTCTTGATGCCTTGGACAGTTCATAGATGTACTTCCAGTCATAAAAGCCCAGGACTCTGAGATAATGCCAATTCAAATATTTGATCCTGAATTAAAGTCCACCCCAACTCTGCTGATACTCCTTTCACAGAGCAAGTAGGGTGGAGCAGCAGCAGAGAATGTGAAGGACAATGGAACAGTTCGCCAGTGGCTGGTTTTGACTAGTCAACGTGAGAGATGGCAGAGACTACTCACAGTGAGCATATACATGGTTGGCCAGAGCAGACTGTAGGCCAGCAGTGATGCCTAGGGGTGGTGTGATTTCCTCACCAGAATTGAAGGACTTAAGATATTGGATTGATTGAAGATTAAGGCTAGATAAGTGAAAGAGGTAAAGTGTAGAAAAGGACAAAAGACTCAAGGAAAATGGCAATGCTAGCAGAAGTGACTAAAGTGATGAAGGAGGAGGGCGTTGTCTAACTGAACATAAATCAGGTAAGTCTGGTTGGAATCATCAGCTGGTAAAACAAGCGGGGGACAAAGTAATAAGGCTTTTGTAGGCCAAAAAGTGGGAATGAAAAGAAAGGTGTTAGAAAGTTTGAAGAAATATGACTCATTCTGAATTCTACTGATAGCATAAAATAATATATGGTACAGTAGATCCCCTAATGTGAGGTTTCATTTACCTACAGTCGACCATGGTCTGAAAATGTTAAATGGAGAGCTCCAGAAATAAACAATTTGTAGGTTTTAAGAATCACTCCATTCGGAGTAGTGTCATGAAATCTCTTTCTGGCTCACTGTGTCCCACCCAGGACGTGCCTCATCCCTTTGTTCAGTGTGTCCACACTGCATACCCTACCTGCCCAGTAGTCATAATCATCACCTGCTCCTGACATCCTGCCATCGACAGTGTCATGGCTAGATGATCCAAGGTCTCTTGAAGCAGATGATCCACCTTCTGATGTCCTCCTTCTGATGTATCATCAGAAGGTAAACAGTAGCCAAATGCTACATCACAATGCCTGCACCATTTGTCTCACTTTATATCATCATGTGGGCATTTTATCATCTCACATCATCACAAGAAGAAGAATGAATGCAGTACAGTAAGATACTTTGAGACAGAAACCACATTCATATAACTCTTATTACAGTATATTGTCATAATTGTTCTATTTTATTATTCATTCTTGCTAATCTCTTAGCGTGCCTAATTTATGTTAGACTTTATCATTGGTATATAAGAAAAAACACAGTACTTGTATAAGGTTTGGTACTATCTGCAGTTTCAGGCATCTGCTTGAGGTCTTGAAATATATCCCTTGCAGAAGAGAGGAGGCTATTGTAATTTAGGTCAGATTGAAGAACTCCCTCTCTCTCTCTCTCTATATATATATATATACACACACACACACAGGCACACACATGCATACATATATATGTATAAGCTTATATATATATATATACACACATACATATATATGTATAAGCTTCAATCTCTCTCTCTATGTATATATATGTGTACAAGCTTATATATATAGCTTTTTGATATTGAGAGAATAAAATGGCTAAAAAGTTTAAAAGGGACCTCAGTTCTCAATGTGAATCTGATTGGTCCAGTAAAGTGGTTGTATCTACCTTTTGCATACTCAACATCAGTGTATAAGAGCTCAGTTCATCCATATCCTTACCAACACTTGATATGGTCAGTCTTTCCAATTTTAACCATTTTTATAGGTGTTTAGTGGTATCTTATTGTGGCTTTTTTTTGCATTTCCCTAATATCAAATAAAGTTGAATATCTTGTCATGTACTTCTCAACCATATTCTTTGTAAAATGCCTTTTCAACTTTTTGCATCTTTTTAAATTTTGGTTTTTATTATTGTTTTGAAAGTTCTGGACATATTCTGAATACAAATCCTTTATCTGATACATGCTTTGCAAATATTTTTGTGTGTCGTTTTTCCTTTCATTCTCCTTATAGTATCTTTTGAATAGCAGAGTTTACCAGTTTTATGAAGTACAATTAATCCATTTGTTTTCTTTTTTGGATTGTACTTTTGATGTCATATCTAGGGAATCATTGCCTAACCCAAAGTCACAAAACTTTTTAAAAGTTTTATAGATTTAAGCTTTATATTTAGGTTTATTGTCTATATATTTAAGTTATTTGTTTATATATTAAATAAGATAAGAATAATTTTTTATATATCAATATCTAATTGTTCTACCATTATTTGTTGAAAATGTTATCCTTTCTTTAGTGAATTGCCTTTAAGCTTTTGTCAAAAAATTACTGTTTATAGGTCTGTGGTTCCATTTCTGCATTCTCTTCTTTTCCTTTGGTCTATTTGTCTATCTTGACACCAATGACACACTGTTATATGTTTACATATACAGAGATGCTTATAATTAGTTTTGAAAACAGGTAGTTTTAGCCCTTCATCTTCTTTTTTAGCTATTCTATGTCTTTGCATTTGTGTTTGAAATTTAGAATCAGGTTGGCAATTTCTACAACAAAGTTTATTGGTATTTTGATTGAGATTGCCATCCCTTTATTCATCCATTTTGGGAAAATTAACATTGTAACAATATCGAGTCTTACAACCTATAAACAAAAATAAAGACTCTCACTGTATCTCTACCTCAAATAATTTTTCTTAGTGCATTTTCTTTCATTTCTTCAAGCAATGCAATTTTAAGTGTACAAATTTTTGTCTGATTTAGTCCTATTTTATATTTCTGATGCTACTTTAAATGGCCTTGCTTTTAAAATTTTAATGCCTAAGGAGACTGCATATTTACATTAGGGCACATAACTCATTTTAATTTTCTAACAAACTATTGTCTACTCTTCATCAATTCAAAATTCTTGCTGAAATTTTCAAGATGTTCTATGGCCTCCTTTCTGTCTGTCACTTAATCCATCAAAGAAAAGTCTTACTTTTTTATTTTTTATTTAAGAGTGCCTGTTTTTCTGACATATTATATAATAGAAGTTTGGGAAAGTTACTTAGTAAGAAACTGAATGAGGTTATTTTGAAGATAGCTTTAAGGGAAATTTCTTTTTATAAAATTCTGAGTGTAATTCATCCAACAATAATAGTCTAGGTACTGGGCTTTTTTCAAGGACAGAACAGAAAATAAAAATATTTTGATTGTTTTATTTGAGCTACAGCGAATAAAACACTCTAAAGAATGTGTGTTTAGCTACCTATATTATATTAATCGCTAGGAGACCAGAGTACCATTTAGTACGTTACTTTTTCCAGAGCAATGAATGGTGTTTCGTTCTCTAATGGGATTAATTTAACTAAGACCGTTAATTGAATCAATTCATTCCCCCAGAGAAGCTTTTGCTCACCCTCCCTTTTCCACTGAATTAAGGAGAGGCTGTATTTTCTTTCTTTCTTTTTTTTTTTTTTGTATTTATATTTAGCATTATTCCTTTGGTAACGTAACAGCATTTAAGTTACAAAATGAGTTAAGAAAATGATTCATTATGGACTTTGGCAGAAAAATATCTGTTTAGTAGAAGCTTAGAATGTAATTTATTTCTGAAATCAGTTGAGTGTGGTCTTTCCTTAAGACACACTGAATCATACCCCAGAATGTGGGTCTTGAAAAAAAAGTGTCTATCCAAATTTAATGTATTTTTTTTTTCGGAAGTCATATGACTTGGGAATTTGAAAATAGCCATTTTTTGTGTGAATATTAATAAGTGGATCATCATATTCTTGTATTCCATCTCAGAGCCATTTTTATGGATTGGTAAACATAACTGGAAACTTAAATTACTTGCTATTCAGTCCCATTATTAGCCACAGTACTGCTTGGAATAATATCTGTGATTCTCATAATGCGTATGCCCCGGGTTTACTGCTGCATGTACGAATCAGCATAAGTACTAGAGTGGGGCTTCTTAGATTTGGATTTGAGTCCTAATTTCCCAAGACTAACAGTGGCCAAGCAACTTTAGTATTAGTTTGTTATGGCTGCCCTACAAATTACCACAGACTAGGTGGCTTAAATAACAGAATTTATTTTCTCACAATTCTGGGGTCTGGAAGTCTGAGATCAAGGTGTCAGTAGGGCTGGTTTCTTCTGAGGCCTCTATACTAGGAATGCATATGGCTGCCTTCACTCTGTGTGTTCATATGGTCACCTCTCTGTTATGTGTCCTAATTTCTTCTTACAAGGACATCAATCACATTAGGTCTCAGCCTAATACCCAATTTTACTTTGGTTATTTCTTTAAAGGCTGAATCTGACTTTCAGATTTTATATTTAAATATTTTGAAAACTTTTTATACTGATTCGTATTTTTGCTCATTTTTAGTCGATCAAAAGATGTCTCTCTTTTTTTGTTTTTGTTTTTGAGACAGGCTCTTACTTTGCCAACTCAGGCTGGAGTGCAGAGATGCAAGCACAGCTCACTTCAGCCTTCAAGTACAGGGCTCAAGGGATCCTCCAGCTTCAGCATCCCGTGTAGCTAAGACCATAGCTGTGCACTCACGCTTGGCTACTTTTTTATTTTTATTTTTGTAGAAACGGTGTTCCATTTTTTTGAGCAGGCTGGTCTCAAACTCCTGGGGTCAAATGACCCTCCTATCTCAGCTTCTTAGCGTGTTGAGATGAGACAGGTGTGAGCCACTGTGCTCAGCTTGAATAAACTGTCTCAAAAACCCTGATTGTTATCTATTCCGCTGTTTGTTTACTTTCTCACTAGGAATTAATATCCATAAACTCTCATTCATTTAGCAAATATGAATAGCTACTATGTGTCAATTATTGTCCTTGACATATAGTAGATGTTCACTAATATTTCTTCATAAGTCATGATTATTGCAGTTTTGGTTTTGCTTATTTTTTTGTTACCGAAAATCTCATGGTGAAAACAAAAGGTGTTTTACTTTACCATTTTTATTTTCTGAAAAACAGTAATGGATACTCTTTTCATCCATTTACTTCTTGCAAACAAACATTCAGAGCATAGGAAATTATTTGATTTCAGAAGAGATCATTAAATTACCTGTTTGGAAGGGATCTCCATTTTGGAAGTTTCCAAACTGTTAAATCTATTCTTTTTCAGGTAATATCATACATATTTAAAATACCCAGAATTGCTATTTTTCTAGCACAAAGGTATGATATGTATCCAAATTTTTAACTTTTTAAAATTTCAACATCACTAAGTCAGAGTAATGAGCCAGCTTTGATAAACATAAGTAGAAAATTAGAGCGACATTATGAGTGATACTCACAATCATGTCGATCTTGACATCCCATTTACTTTTGTAATTGTTAAGATTACACACTTTCACAAAGATACATAGTTGTTGCAAATCTTTAGTTTAATCTAGAAGCTGGAAAGAGGAGATAGTTGGCCACTTTTTTTTCAAAGTTAAATCACGACAACATCTACCATCTGCTCACATTCCCCTTCACAAAAATAAGATTCAGACAAGAAGCTTCCAAAACCTTCAGATGAAACCTGTAAAAGATATTATCACAATTCTTCATCCTGCCCACTCACTTGCTATTGCACAACTACTGTTAGGCAGCAATGAACACGTGTACAGAGTACCGGCATCTGAGCCCTAACGTTTAATTAGGCTTGGCGCATGTGTGTGGTGACAATGTACTCAGACGTTTTTATGTGAAAGAACAAGCACGGACCTGAATTTTTAAAAGAAACAGAAAACAAGTCTTTCTAAACTGTGCACATTTGCAAGAAGCTCAAATATACACTAATAGATAACAAGTCTTTTTTCCAAGAACTACCCTCAGCAAGTTAACCTAGAAGAACTGTTTAATGAGCTAAATGGTTTTCAAAAACACAGTCTGAACCGCCCTAACACTCTGCAACTACTTCTCTTCGTGAGTGAAACACTGAGACCAATGGAAGTCAGGCAAAACACACAGTTTCTTCTCCATCCTTTGTGCTCAGATACCAGGATGCTTTGTTTTTCCTCAAACACATATTCTTTCCCTCCCTGTCCCCCGACCCCCAACATTTGAAATATACTTAACATATTTTCTTATTTCATCCTGTAACAGAGGAGAGAAACCTTTTGCTCTCATTTTATTGTAATTCTTACTACACTGTACAGCAGGATATATGTTACAGGCACTAATTAAATAATAATTTCATTGAATTGTTTATCCCAAAGATCTATAATCATCAATAGATCATTCATATTAAAATGGCTTATATTTTGCTTGATTTAATGAAAGCGCTTTTCTGTGCAATTCACATTCTTAGAATTGTGTATATTTCTTCTAAGCCTTCTATATAGCAATATTTTTTCAGCTGCCTGAGTTCTTTTTAATCCAGTTCCCACAGAAACATTGTTGTTTAAGTTGGCAATTTTTATAGTAAAAGAGAAGGCACTATCAGAAAGCTAGGAAGGTGTCAACAGTGTGGGATTTGCCTGTGGGCTTTGACTGAGGGGCTGATGAAAAATTAAACAACAGACATGAAACTTTTTGGCTCAATTGTACTAAATAAACCTTTTTTCATGTTTGCTCATACCTTCACCCTGAATTGTATATGAGAGTGTTTTCCAGAATCTCCTGAAACAAATGCAAGATAGTATATGTCTAAATATGCGTCATTTTATCTTTTTTTGAAGGCCTAGTTGTCTAGAAGCAAAGACTGAGAAAAGTCTGATAAAGATAGGGGCTTACTATTATTATTAGGAGTTTGACATCTTTGGAAGTGAACGTCAGAAAGCAGGATGGCAGAGAGAGAATCCCCCACCGAGAGTGCAGGAGTGCATATGGCCCATCAGACATGACCCACATTGGGCTGAGATGGCTGGGCCTTTCTATACGTCTGTCTTAATTAGGTACTCTGCAAAAAAAAAAAAAAAAAGTGCTAGGCAACGTGGCTCTCTGCAGATGGGTCAAACCCTAACAAAGGTGACAACTAGAGGCTGTCTGCTGGGGCAGAAAGTTCCTTCTTTAGGAGCCATCTGGGTAGCACAACTCCATGTAGTGCTCCCCCAAATGGGAATAGAAACTGTTTTTTAATATTTTTGAGATTGAAAAACAGAGACAAACAGCTAATTTCCATCAAGGGTTCTGTAGTACCAGGTAGGCTTTCAGTTAAGAAGCCTCATGACTCCCTTGGCAGAGTTGGAGAATTTATTTTTCTGTAATCTGAGTATTGTGATTTCATAGCATTGATTATGTTCTGGCTTCATGGTTCTACACAGTGAATCCTGGCACAACATAACATCAGTTACACTGAAATCCCCACACTCCAAATACCAAAGAGCATCAGATTTTCTTAAGATCTCATTTTCTCAGATAAGTAGAACTGACTAATTAACAGATCTCAAGAGGATTTAATTTCTCTGAGCATATTAACCATTTTTAGAACTTGGGGATTCAGCTCATTTTTCTTTGAAATGTGGCAGTTATGACAATGTGATATGAATGTTGAAAAATTAAGATTATAGACTGGCAGAGAGGACAAATACCAGTAAGAAGTTGGAACAGAATTGTGCTCCTAAGAAAATTAGATGGGAGGTTTTCTTTCCTTCTTTCCTTCGCTCCTTCGCTCCTTCCCTCCTTCCCTCTTCCCTCCCTCCCTTCCTCCCTCCCTCTCTCTCTTTCTCTCTTTCTTTCATATTTTTGTGACCAGGTCTTTCCCTGTCACCCAGGCTGGAATGCAGAGGCACGATCATGGCTCACTGCAACCTCAACTTCCCAGACTCAAGTGATCCTCCCACTTCAGCCTCCCAAGTAGCCGGGACCACAGGCGTGCACCACCATGCTCGGCTCATTTTATTTTTTGTAGAGACAGGGTCTTGCTATGTTGCCCCAGCTGATCTCGAGCTCCTGGGTTCATGCAATCCTCCTGCCTCAGCCTGCTGAAGTGCTGAGATTACCAATAGAAGCCACCATACCCAGCCAGGCTCCTGTTTCTAATGGCCCTTGGCTCTCACAATTTTCATTCTTCTTGTCCAGGAATCTTCCACAGGATGTTTACATACACTAAAGCATGGACTGTGAAGGACTATTATATAAAGTTGAATTAATTTGAAAATTCCTCTCACAATTTTATTCCTGCCTTTACAGGCCTGGAACCACAATGTTATAGGTATTTTTATAGACAAGTATTACTTTTAATATGGTTGTGAATATTATGGTTTTGCCCAGGAGAATAGTTTTGTGTATGTGTGTGCATTTGCTCTACTTTAATAAGAAAAAGAAATGTAAGAAAAGTCTAAAGAATATGCTAACTCACTAAATTGCAAGAAACCCTCAAAGGAAAACTTGTGACTTTTTAAGAAAAAATACCGCACTGTAGAAAGCCCTATTGAAGGCATTGAGGAATGCCGAAGGCCAGGTAGGTGTACCTGTGCTTTATGATCTGCACAGAAGAGATGAAGTGAGCCTGTGAGGCTGCGCAGTGAAAGGAGGAAGAGCACAACGTCAGCATGAAGCAGCCTTGGTACACTCCTTGGTGTCACGCTTCTTCCCTCTCCATTGATGTGTCAGGTTATCGATGCTTGCTAAGTGTCAGTTTTCTTTTCTGTAAAATGAAGATAATAATACTCACCTCATGGGATTAGAATGAAGGTTAAATACGATAATACATATGAAATGATTAGCATAGGGTCTGTAACAGGGTGAGACATAATAAATATGTGATATTATTATAAATCCCATTTTGCGAGATCAGTATCTAAGTAAAGATAAAATAGTGAAAAGGAATAGAAGGGTGAGAACACTCAGGCTGTCGAAAGTTTTTAACAACAGTTGGCCATGAATGGATGCTGGGTAACAATGTTTGCAGATAGTAGCAGGAGTTTGAGAAACAACTTTGAAAAAAAAAAACTAAGAAAGGAAGGTTGAAAAATGATAGAATACATGTTTGCTTAGAAACCCAGCTGTAGTTAACAGAGTCACAAAAGTATTTAAATGTGTCCATTGAATTTGGTGATGCAGGGATGGTCAATAGCCCTTGCTGAAGCAGTACCAAAGGAGAGAAACCAAGAGTCAGATCACACACTACGTTTTAGAGAATTTGGAAACCCGGGAAGGAAAGTGACTAGTTCATTTTCAACAACTTGGATAAGAGTTAAAAAAAGAGATGAAGCACCTAAAGGAAAATAAAAAAGAAAAATTTGAGAGAACTGAAGATATTTATATGACGAGGGAAAGAGAAAACAGACAGGATACTAGGAGGAACAGGGTCCTGGAGCAATGAAATGAGAAGGTCTTATGAATTAAAGTACAGCATTTGGCGTGAAATGAGAAAATGGAACACATTCTGTAAATAAAGGTAGATATGTTGGTTTAGTTACTATATTAATAATAATTACTGAAAGAGACTCAGGAGGTTTGTGGTAGACTAAGCACCAGCATGCTTTCCCTCCCTCTTAGAATCCTATAAATGATGACACAGAAGTGTTCAAAAAACAAAATAAAGATGAATCTACAACACTGATAATAATCTACGCTGAGACATCAAAAAAACTTTCAATAGTTTCTTAAAGGGTGAAAAAACCGTAGTATTTTGAAGACTAAAAGTAAGCAAGGTAAACAGTGAAGAATATGTACCAAGGGGGCTTTTCACCAGAACCAGAAAGCAGAAATGTCACTGAAAATAAATCAAAGGGATGAGTTAAAGTTCCAGGCAAGGAACAACCTCACCAGCCAGAACTCCCTCCCTTCTTCTGCTCCCATCTGAGTGAGCAGAAGTCCTCATGTTTTCCTCCAGGCAGAAAAAAGAAGCCTTTGATCTAAACATAGGCAAAAATCAAACTTCTGTGAGTGTTAGTGTCACGAATGAAATTCACTCTCAATAGAAAGCTGAAAACCTGCTCTCTCACTTTGCAGCAAATTCTGCCAGACATGCCTGGCCTGAATCACACCAGATTCTTCAGTAACTTTCTACTCCAAGGGACCTACCAGGGAATGCACCTTTTTATGCAATGCAGCAGAGAGCCACACAAACCCACCTAGACCAATCAGCCCAGGGTTTCAGATTTAAATATAAGTAGGCAATGAAGGGTCAACAGGCATGTAAAGAGAGGTAACAATACACACACACAAAAGATGAAAATAAAGACAAAAACACTGCCCTAAGATAATTTAGAGAACAAGAAATGACCTAAATGCCCATCAACAGATGAATGGATAAAGAAAATGTGGTACACTACTGAAAGTAATAATATTTCATTGAAAATGGAATACTATTCAGCCTTAAACAAGAAGGAAATCTGCCATTTTTGACAACATGGATGAACCTTGAGGACATTCTGCTAAATGAAATAAGCACAATTTCACTTATGTGAGTTATCAAAAATAGTAAAATTCATAGCATCAGATAACACAAGGATGATTGCAGGGCCCGTGGGAATGAGGAAATGGAAAGTTACTAACGAATTAGCGTAAAGTATCAGTTAAGCTATAGAGATCTGCTGTGCAACATTGCACCTGTGGTCAACAATAATGGATTGTATTGTACACTTAAAAATGAATTAAGATGGTAGATCTCATGTTAAGTGCTCATATTCCAATTAAAATAAAGTTTTTTAAAAACCTCCATTAAGTATTATAGTCATAGAGATTCAAGATAATGCATTTTAAATAAAAATAGAACAAAAAGAATATAGATGTAAAATATAATTACTGAGATAGATGCATACATACACACATTTATACATACATACATGGCAAAAGAAAACCAAATGGAATAAGATATAAGAATTAGAGAATCTGGCCAACCAAGTTCAGTAGCACATCAAAAAGCTAATCTACTACGATGAAGTAGGCTTTCTTCCTGGGATGCAAGGTTGGTTCAACAAACACAAATCAATAAATGTGATTCATCGCATAAACAGATCTAAAGACAAAAACCACATGATTATCTCAATAGCTGCAGAAAAAGCCTTCAAAAAATTCATCATCCCTTCATGTTAAAAATGCTCAATAAACTAAGTATTGAAGGAACATACCTCAAAATAATAAGCATCATATAAGACATACCCACAGCCAATATCATAGTGAACTCTTAAAAGCTGGAAGGATTCCCCTTGAAAACCAGCACAAGAGAAGAATACCCTCTCTCACCACTCCTGTTCAACATAATACTGGAAGTTCTGGCCAGGACAATCAGTTAAGAAAAATAAAAAATTATATTCAAATAAGAAGAGAGGAAGTCAAACTATCTTTGTTTGCAGATGGCATGATCCTATATCTAGAAAACCCCATCAACTAAGCCCAAAACCTTCTTAAGCTGCTAAGTAACTTCAGTGAACTCTCAGGATGCAAAATAAATGTGCAAAAATCACTAGCATTCCTATACACCATCAACGGGCAAGCCAAGAGCCACACTATGAATGCACTCCCATTCATAATTACCACAAAAATAATAAAATACCTATGAAAACAGCTAACAAGAGAAGTAAAGGCCCTCTTCAATGAGAACTACAAACCACTGCTCAGGTAAATCAGAGAGGACACAAACAAATGGGAAAACATTCCATGCTCATGGATAGGAAGAATCAATATCATGAATATGGCCTACTGCCCAAAGCAATTTATAGATTCAATGTTATTTCTATTACTACCATTGACATTCTTCACAGAATTAGAAAAAAGAATTTTTAAACTCATATGGAACCATAAAAGCCCAAATTACCCAACAAAATCCTAAGCAAAAAACATGAGTCAATAAATGTGATTCATCATTTGGGTAGCTGGAGGCACCAACTTCCTACTACAGGGTTACTAGAACCAAAACAGCATAGTACTTGTATAAGAACAGACATATAGACTGATGGAACAGAATAGAGAACCCAGAAATAAGACTGCACACCTACAGCCATCTGATCTTCGACAAACCTGACAAAAATAAGCAATGAAGAAATGATTCCTTGTTTAATAAATGGTGCTGGGAGTTCTGGCCAGCCATTTGCAGACAATTGAAATTGGACCCCTTTCTAACACCATATACAAATATCAACTCAAGATGGATTAAAGACTTAAATGTAAAACCTAACACTATAAAAATCCTAGAAGAAAATCTAGGCAATACCATTCAGGACATAGGCATGCACAAAGATTTCATGACAAAGACACCAAAAGCAATTTTGGTAATAGCAAAATTTGACAAATGGGATCTAATTAAACTAAAGAGCTTCTGCACAGCAAAAGAAACTATCATCAGAGTGAGCAGACAACCTACAGAATGGGAGAAAATTTTTGCAATCTACCCACCTGACAGAAGTCTAATATATAACATCTATAAGGAACTTAAACAAATTTCCAAGAAAAAAACAACTCCATTAAAAAGTGGGCAAAGTACATGAACAGACACTTCTCAAAAGAAGACATATATATATGCATCCAACAAAGTTATGAAAAAAAAGCTCAACGTCATCGATCATTAGTGAAATGCAAATCAAAATCACAATGAAATGCTATCTCACACCACTCAGAATGGCTATTATTAAAAAGTCTAAAGACAACAGATGCTGGTGAGGTTGTGTAGGAAAAGGGATGTTTTTATACTGTTTGTAGGAGTGTAAATTAGTTCAACCATCATGGAAGACAGTGTGGTGATTCCTCAAAGATCTAGAGGCAGAAATACCATTTGACCCAGCAATCCTATTGCTGGGTATATACACAAAGAGATATTAATCATTCTATTATAAAGATACAATTAACATGTATTTTCATTGCAACAGTATTCACAATAGCAAAGACATGGAATCAACTAAATGCCCACCAGTAATAGACTGGATAAAGGTAATGTGGTATATATACACATTATGTATGGAATACTATGCAGCCATAAAAAGGAATGAGATCCTGTTCTTTGCAGGAACATAGATAGAGCTGGAGGTCTTTATCCTCAACAAACTAATACAGGAAAGGAAAACCAAACATCACGTTTTCACTTATAAGCGTGAGCTGAACAATGAGAACACACGGACACATGGGAAGGAACAACACACAGTGAGGCCTGTTGGAGGATTTGGGGTGGGGGGGGGAAGGAGAGCATCAGGAAGAATAGCTAATGGATGCTGGCCTTAATATCTGGCTGATGGGATGATCTGTGGAGCAAACCACCAAGGCACATGTTTACTTATGTAACAGATCTACACATCCTGCACATGTACCCCTGAACTTAAAATAAAATAAAAGTAAATAAATGAAACACTTGGAATAGTACCTGGGAAAAAAAGGATTAGAGAACCTGTGGGAATCTATTATACAAATAGATTTTATGAGAGGCATGAGTATTAAGTATTAACCAATTTAAAATGTAATATAAAAAATATAATAATGGCCAGTAAAATATGAAAAGACTAGGAAAATGCACATTTTCCTGAATGTAAAGTATTTATTAAAAAAATAAAAAATAATACTTCAGCTACCAAAGAATAATTTCAAAATGGAGAGATATAGCATTTTTTAAAATAATTTGTGATGCCATTTGTATAATCCTTAAAGCATTTAAAACATTGGATGGTATAGGTTCCTTTGGAATATAGACATACGTAGTAAAAGTATCCAGAAAATAAATGTGTACATATGAGATTGGTTCAGGAGGCTGAGGCAGGAGAATTGCCTGAACCCAGGAGGCAGAGGTTGCAGTGAGCCGAGATCGCGCCATTGCACTCCAGCCTGGGTAACAAGAGTGAAACTCCGTCTCAAAAAAAAAAAAGAATATGGAAAAGGGAAAGGATTCATGGATGTAATCAAGGAAGGGTTAAACAGTTATCTCTAGCAGATTGCATATGCTCTTTCTTAATTTGCTTAGTGTATCTATCGATGAATGTTACATTATTCCTGTACCTTTGTAATTGTTTTAAATATTTTGTAATTTAAAAATACCCCTGGGAACTATGGGTTTCTTTTATGTTTTAACAAATGCAAGCAATATGTTAGTCACTGAAAAATTTGAAAGTCTGACAGGTTTATTATACCTTGTTGCAACGCGCATTCAAGGCCTAAGTCTCCTGTGCCTTCAGGTAAAACGATACAGACCATTTTATTTATTTCAAAGGCACTGATTTCCTGATTAGTAACTATGTATCTAGAAGGGAAAAACAACTTCATTTCTTTTAGGCCACAATAATCTCTGTGTTCCAGAGTTTCTCATCATTTGGCAGCTGTCATAGCAGCTGAGGCTATCATTTTTATCTCAAGGGAAAAATGGGAAGCTGCTGTAAAATGTTCAAATCCTGAATTTACTGAAGTATTCATTACAAGCTACAAATCTAATTGACGCCACAAAACAGTCACTAACTTGCAACATTAGAGTCTAAATTCTAAAAATCTGCATTTTCTCATTTAAAAATTCTAAGAGACAAATATTAAGAAATACTGGAAATCATCAAACATAATCAAAAGTGGGATTTGATTTCCCCCCATTTTGTTTTATTTTGCTTTCTTTTGTTTGTTATAGCAGATGGAACAGAATACAATTACCCCACTTGAACAGCAATTGATATAACAAAATCCCTGGTTTCCTAACTATACAAAAAGGAGTGTTACAACATAACAAATAGTAATTTCCTGTGTTGATGTAAAAATATTTGATTAAATAATAAATTTCAAATCTCACATATGTTTACAACAATGTTGCTTCTAAATTAGTTTTTTGTTTTTTTTGTTTTTGTGGGTTTTTTTTTGAGACAGAGTCTCACTCTGTCACCAGGCTGGAGTGCAGGGGCACAATCTCGGCTCACTGCAATCTCCGCCTCCTGGGTTCAAGCAATTCTCCTGCCTCAGCCTCCCGAGTAGCTGGGACTACAGGCGCACACCACCACACCCAGCTAATTTTTGTATTTTTAGTAGAGACGGGGTTTCGCCATGTTGGCCAGGATGGTCTCGATCTCTTGACCTCGTGGTCCGCCCGCCTTGGCCTCCCAAAGTGCTGGGACTACAGGCTTGAGCCACCACACCCAGCCACTCCTAAATTAGTTTGACCCTCTAAAACCACAACTCTAATTTTAGAAATTTAGTAATCATATCATTACCCAAATGAAGCTCAGACTTCCTCCACGTAACCCACCCCTAAAGGAAGATCTATTCTGTGGAATCTACTGTGCCCTGAGGGATCACAGACATGTAAAACATTGCCCCACAATTGGAAAGTTCTGAAAATACAGAAAATTGATAAGTTTTTATTAAATTTGATACCTGGTTGATTTCACATATCAAAAATTTGAACTGGGATGCATACTCTTCACAGTATTCTTTCTCAGAATATTGATGTTCTGTCAGCATTTTTCATTCTGGCACTTGATTTTTCTGCTCTATATTTCAACATTTAAATTATAGTATGTTATTTTCTTGTGGTTGTATGTGTTTAAGTCTTATATTCCAGAGAGCATAACCATGGCTAATATTATTGGGAACTTGCTTTGCCAGTGCTTATGCTAAGCCTTTTGTGTGAACTGGTTTACTTAATCTCCACAATAACTGAGGTAGATACTATTGCTATCTCCATTTCATAGATGAAGAGATTGAATCATACTGAGGTTAACTAATTTGCCAATGACATTAAGTAAGCAGTAGAGCAAGAAATTGTCCTCAGACAGGCTGTCATTGGACCTGCAGATTTTAATCACCTCACCAAAAATTAAACATCAGATATGTATTTCCTTCTGTCACTTCAGAATGTACAGGGCAGTGCATACATTATGTTATTTTTACACAATCATGCCTTTTGCACGTGAAGAAATCAGACTCCAAGAATAATTGACATTCCTCACATCATGTAGCTAGTAGGTGTCGGATCCAGGACTAGTGTGTTTAACACTAGATCTAATGATTTTTCCCACTGTATCATAGCTTTCTAGAAAATATGACCATTTTAAGTGTTACTTCAAAGTCTTATTTCAAACTTTTCCAAATTAGAAATTGAGACACTGGTTCATGGAAAGCAAATTCTAGTTTAATGCTAAAAGCTGGATTGGAAAAATGTGGCACATATACACCATGGAATATTATGCAGCAATCAGAAATGATGAGTTTGTGTCGTTTGTAGGGACATGGATGAATCTGGAGAACATCATCCTCAGCAAACTGACACAAGAACAGAAAATGAAACACCGCATATTCTCACTCATAGGTGGGTGATGAAAAATGAGAACACATGGACACAGAAAGGGGAGTACTAAACACTGGGGTCTATTGGGGGGAAAAGGGGAGGGCCAGTGGGAGGGGGAGGTGGGGAGGGATAGCCTGGGGAGAAAAGCCAAATGTGGGTGAAGGGGAGAAGAAAAGAAAGCACACTGCCATGTGTGTACCTACGCAACTGTCTTGCATGCTCTGCTCATGTACCCCAAAACCTATAATCCAATAAAAAATTAAAAAAAAAAAAAAAAAAAAAAGCTGTGGAGGAAATAATTTGAGAAGAGAAAGTTTTATCAACTCATACAGAACGTTTTATTATGGTTCTAAATTAGAAAACTATATGAACTGCTTAAAGATACATAATAGTTTTTAAATAAAGAATAATAAAATAGATAAAATGAAGCATTAGATCAGTTTGATAATATCAACTAAAATCTTGTTTAGGTATTATGGTAATTGACACAGTTTTTCTTCTCTGTAGTTGCTTCCAATTCAAGATAATATATTAGTCCTTTGAAATAACTATTATTAGAGCAAACATTATCTAATATTTACTATGTGCCAGGCATTGTTGTGGTTCTAAATTAGGAAACTACCTGAAATGCTTAAAGATACATAATAGGTTTCAAATAAAAAATAATAAAAGTAATAAAAATAATAAAGAAATAAAATAAGCATTAGATCATCAATTGATAACATCAACCAAAATCTTGTCTAGGTATTACGGTAATTGACATAGTTTTTCTTCTCTGTATTTTCTTCCAATCCAAGATAATGCATTAGTCCTTTGAAATAAGTATAATTACAGCAAACATTATTTAACATTTATTATGTGCTAGGCATTGTTGTAAGCAATTTGCCTGAGTTGACTATTTAAAATTCTTGCAAGAGCTCCATGAGGCAGCTACTGTGGTTATCACAATTTTCAGATGAGGAAAAAGAAGCATAGAGAAGTTTAATAATTTGTCCCAGATAAGATAGCTGATCTGTCTCCAGAATCAGTGCTTTTTAGTCTCTGTTGCATAATAATGTGAGTGCCTACTATACACCATGGGATCTAAATATATTATTGCTAATCCTCTCCTGACACCAGAATTACCAAGTAGATACGCTTGGGCTTCCTTCACAGACTGAAACATGAAGTTCAGCCCAGTTAAGTAATTTGCCAAAAGTCACTCAGCAACTACATGCTTAAACCAAGGTTCACATCCGCCAAGTTCAGTAGCTCATGCCTATAAATTCCACCAGTTTGGAAGGCCAAGGCAGGCAGACCGCTTGAGCCCAGGAGTTCAAAACCATCCTGGGCAACATGGCAAGAGCCTATCTCTACCAAAAATGCAAAAATCAGCCAGGTGTGGTGGCACACACCTGTAGTTCCAGCTACTCAGGAGGCTGAAGCACGAGAATCGCTTGAGCTAGGAGGTCAAGGCTGCAGGGAACTATGATCACATCACTACACTCCAGCCTTGTCAACAGAGCAAGACCCTGTCTCAAAAAAAAAAAGAAAGAAAGAAAAAGAATTCAAATCCAGGTTCACCTTACTTGGAAAATTATGTTTTTCAACTTCATAACTTGACTTTCGACTCTAAATGAATCCATCATGAAAAAAATAATGTTAGCTGGTCACACTTGGCTGTTACGTCTGTTAGCCTGTTTAAATACTCACATCAACTGCACTAACACAGAGGTCACGGAGACATATGCTGCCTTTTCTTTACAAAACAGCAGGACCCTACATAGCCATTTATGTTTTAAATTGTGCAGGAGTTGATGTTTCTTGGAGAAAATATTTTATGGTCGCAGTATCCAAAAAGCAAAAAGTTTCAAAGACAAACTGAAACTTTGGTTGTGGAGATTGCCAAGAGTATGACAGAGTCACAAAACCCGAACAGTATAAGCAGCCATGTCTCATTCTTTTCCTAGACATGAAACTTCTGATTTCCTGGATCTGAGCTGACCCTTCAGACTGTTTCAATGACATCTGATAAAAAATGAATCTGAGCAACCTAAACATTAGGCTTTAATATTATTAGATGTGTGCTGCTAATTGCATATTTGATTTTAATAAAGATAAGCGATAACATTAAATAATTTGGGATTATAAAATATTACTAATATAGGTGGATTTCATTGTCATAATCTGAGTTAGAAGTCTGACCAAAAATGCTCAATGCCATGCTACGTTTTAAAAATAAAGAAAAATGATGTGTCAATGTAGTTTCATCCATTGCAACAAATGTACCACTGTGATTCTGAATATTGATAGTGGGAAAGTCTCTGCATGTGTGGGGGCAGAGTATATGGAGACTCTCTACTTTCTGCTCAGTTTTTCTGTGAACCTAAAACTGTTATAAATAAAGCCCATTTAAAAAAAACCTAAGAAAGTGGCTGGGAGCAGTGGCTCATACCTGTAATCCCAGCACTTTGGAAAGCCAAAGAGGGATGATATCTTGAGCCCAGGAGTTTGAGACCAATCTGGGCAACATAGTGACACACCGTCTCTACAAAAAAAAAAAAAAAAAGAAAAAGAGAAAAGAAAAGAAAAAAAATTAGCCAGATATGGTGGCACGTGTCTTCTGTGGTCCCAGCTACTCCGGAGGCTCAGGTCGGGGCATCACTTGAGCCTAGCAGTTCTGGGCTGCAGTGAGCTATGATCATGACCCTTCAAAAAATCATAATTAAAAAAATAATAAAGTAAAATATAAAAGTTATAGACAGTTGACTTGCCATTTATGCAACAGACATGTATAGAAGGGAAAGAATTATCTTCTACAAGTAAATGAAGATGTGAGGCCGCACTATTTGCCACTTGCCTACAAAAGAAGAACATCATCATGGAACTTGTATGTACCAGATGTTAGCTATGACTATTTTCACAGGTAGACTTTCAGGGATGAAGTAGGTACAGCTGTCCCTTGGTATGCATGGGAGATTGGTTCCAGGACTTCCCCAGGTACCAAAATCCACAGATGCTGAAGTCCCTTATATAAAAAGATGTAGTATTTTCATATAACTTATGCACATCCTCCTATATACTCTAAGTCATCTCTAATTACTTATAATGCTGAACACAAAGTAAATGTGATGTGACTAGTTGCTATATCATATTGTTTATGGAATAATGACAAGACAACGGAAGTCTGTACATGTTTAGGACAGATACAATTTTATTTTTTCCAAATATTTTTGATTGGTTAAATTCGTGGATATGAAACTCACAGATATAAAGAGCTGACTATATACATTCTTTACCTCATTCCAGAGTCATATTTATACGGATCCTCATCATTTTAAATTTTTGTCATTAAAAATAGAGTTAAAAGTGAATGGGAAGTTTGAAACACTGGGGAAAAGGAAGGAAAAAAAAAGGTAAATGGAGCTTTTTTCTTCAGAAGTCGCTGTCATCAGAAGTGGTGGCCAGACTGCTTGGAAACAGCAAATCTTCCTGTTGAAGGAAACCCTAAAGGAGGCACTGATCTAATGTATCCTGACCCTTCTGAGGGCAATCTTAGCTCCTCGCGCTACTTTAATTGCATTTTTGAATCAAAAACATTCAAATAATGCTTCTGTGCTATTATTTGTTTGAACTCTGATGGAAGTCAATTGGATGAAACAATCTTTTAAAAATCTCTTTGCACAGTTACAGAAGTTCATAATTCAGGGAAGGTCACAATTATCTTCTGATAGTGATTTTTATACTTTCTTTTCTCTCCCAAAGTACCCAAGATTTCCTGAATGGTTTATTCTACTCCACAGATTTGTTCTCTTGGCTGTTGCCCAACCCTCAACTTTTATACTCAGCAAAATTGAAATGAATTTTTCTACTCTCTTGTTCTAATTCTAGTTTATGGGCAGTTCTGTTTTCTTAACAAAATAAGTAAGTGGTTAACAAAGATGAACATCAGGGCTCATTGGTTCTGTCCCTGAAATCACAGGAAATTGGAGATGCTGGCCAAACATTCAATTTTCAGCATTTCATACATAAATTTGGTCAATCTTTTTATTATTTCCTCAATCTTTTGCAGTCATCTTAAACTTTTTTATCTTATAATTTCCTGAAATAGCCCATGCAAAGTGGTATCTATGTCATACACACAATGGCTTTCAGCGATTCTTACAGATTTCAAAGCTCTCTGGAAGTTTCCTTCCTTCTTTCCTTTCTTCTTCCTTCCCTCCCTCCCTCCCTCTCTCCCTCCTTTCTTCCTTTCTCCCTCACTCCCTCCCTCTCTCTCTCTTTCTCTCTTTCTTTCTTTCTTAGATGGAGTTTCGCTCTGGTTCCCCGGTCTGGAGTGCAATGGTATGATCTCGGCTCACCACAACCTCCGCCCTCCCAGTTCAAGTGATTCTCCTGCCTCAGGTCCCAAGTAGCTGGGCTTACAGACATGTGCTACCACACTTCACTATTTTTTTGTATTTTTAGTAGAGATGGGGTTTTTCCATGTTGATCAACTGGTCTCGAACTCCCAACCTTAGGAGATCCACCTACCTCTGCCTCCCAAAATGCTGGGATTATAGGCATGAGCCACCACACCTGGTTAGAAGTTATTCAATTGTAGTTTTTATTTTAGTGGTCCCATACCTCAGAGACATTGAAAATGAACCTACTGTCATCACCAAAGGGCTGCTTAAAGGTTGAGCAACCGCTACAGAAAATCTTCATCTTACCTGCCCTCCCTACCACTCTTGTTTTTATTCCCAGAGTCCCTATCTTCACTTGTGAAATGACAACCTCTTTTATAAATATAAACCAGGTTATTTTAAATTATTTTTCATGTTGTATTTATTTCATCTATGAATTGTTACCACTTTGTATGATTTTGCAGCATCTTGATTCCTGGGTTATTTTCTAGGTAGTTAAATGCTATTCTTTATCTATGTACCACTTGGGTCATACAGTTGCCATGGCAATAAGAATCCAGAGGATAGATACCTATCCTAAAGGAGAGATGACCTGTGGAGACAATGCAATTTGTTCACGAAGCATGGTCCTAGAATGCTCAAGAGGGCTTAGCCCTACCCTCTCTAGTCCCAAAGGATGCATATTAAACCAACGAGGGAAAGTTGCATGCTTGGTCTAAAGGATGAACTTTCTAGTAATTAGATTTATTCAATATGTGCTGAGAAAAGGAGGTTGTGTGCATGAGTTTCCAGGCACTGGAGACGTAATAGCCAAGACCAAGGAGGGGTGTAGTTCAATGGGATCTAAGATCCCTCCCAACCATGGGATTCCACAGTTCTCTATTTCTTCAGGGGATGGGCACCATATACAGAATATGTATCCATTTACTATTCAGAGAGCTGAGCTTGGATTCTTACTAGAACTACAACTTCAAATGCTGTTTTTCCAGCCCTGACTCTGTCTTGACTTGTAGCATGGGAATTTGGGGTAAAGGATTTAATGCTTCAGTGCATGTTATACATTTGTATATGAAAAGGTGGGACCACAGTGTCACAGTGACTAGAACAGTGAGATCCGGGTTCCAGTCTTGTCTTTGTCAAAAATCGGATTAACAAATCTCTGAGGTTCTTCCTGCTTTAACATTCTTTGAATAAGAACATAGTTCAGAGTAGCTGATAAAAAGCAACCAGTGAATAGGATGCCCCTGGAACTTATGAAGTACAAAACTATTATTTTTTAGTCAAACATTCTCTTATAATAATAAAACAAGAGTTACCATTGTCTTTCCTGTTTGGTCTCAGGAAATAGTTTAAGTGTCAGTAGGCAAGCAGGAAAAAAATGTTATTTCCAGATTAATAACATCTGTTCAGGTTAACTGTCAACTTGCTCTTACTAGCAGATGTTTTCAAATTTCTTGAACATAGACAAATTTTCAAATACTGGTATGCCAGGTGCTGGGAATAAAATGGTAGGTCACAGACAAGGAAACACACATTCCTTTACTTGAGACGTTCTCTTTTGGTGGAAAAGACAAAGATGTAGGAGGCAGTAATAATAAGTTGGCCTACTGCAGCATAAGCTAAGATTCAGGACTAAGTAGAGGACAAGTGCTTGGAAAATGTACATGACTTGTTCTGGGCACTCAGAAAAAAGCTGGATGCTGAGTTTTACATCTCAGTTGCTAGACACAAGGCTCAGCGCAGTGAGTCATCACGTCTTAAAATTCAATGGCAGTAATACCTCCATTTGTGTGGTGCAGAAAGAGCACAGTTAGCCGTCACAACTTGTTACAGAAACAGATCAATGCTTGGTGAGGTTAATCTACTTTGAACATGACAAGGCACGAAGAGGTTGACACCCAGCACTTCCCTCAGCTCCATTTAAATTCAGCCTAACGCCCCACAGCCAGCCAGTTTATGTGCTGTTTGAACAAGATATGCTTCTGCTCGTGATTAATATAAGCTTTAGAGTTTAGTTTGGAGAATCAGTTCAGCAGGCACCAGTTAGTTCTCTGCTTTCTTTTTCTCCTGTCTTCTGTCCCGGTTCACTCTTCCAGCCAGGAAATGGTCTCTGTTCTATTTTGTGAGTAGGTTAAGGCGTTTTATTTAGACAAACACTGAAAACCTCCCTTATTTGAAGATTTCAGCTTGGTACTGATGCTTTCTGTCTGTTGGAGAGCACTTGGATAGTGAATTACCTCATTGTTTTCAGATGAGAGCAATTTACTGAGACTGTGTGGGTGTCTAACTGAAAGAGGACAGTTCTTCAGAACCAGCCTGGTGGTGATGCTGGTCCCAAGAAACAGGGTTGGTTTGTAATCTAATTCAAAAAGGCTGTTAAAAATGCAAAAACAAAGCAGGCATTTCACATGTGCAAAAGGCCACTTGCGAAAAGCCTCCATGGAATTCATATTAATTTAGATTTGATAATTTTTTTATCTGGACACCAGCATTCTAAGCTATTTATCTAAAATATGAAAGTTTCATACTAGAAGACCATTTAAAAACTACTTTCTATACTGTTTTTATCATAACATAGTTAGGCAGCTCTGGACTGTCTGTATTGAAGGATGCATTTATTAATTGTATTTATACCAACTTCATTTCAAAAATTATTTTCAGTTGCCAAGCTATCAATATGATCTCTACGTTAATTACTAACTCAAAGCAGGCTTGGCTTCTACTTGGGGAACCTATCTTACTTAAAATTTTATTCCATTTGCTGAAAATGACGATGATATGAAAGCTCCAGGCAGTGCCAGGAGGACTGCCATTCAGTACACAAAAGAGCAGGACTTAACTAGACAGCTCAGCTGGAGCAACAGTAGCAGCAGCCAGCTCCAACTCAGGCTGGGAAATACTCTTGGCACAAAACTTAAGCAACAATAGTGCAGTGGCAGCCACAGCAGCACCCTCGCAGGCTTGCTGGCTGCTCAGGCAGGAAAGCCGAAAAGAAAGACAAACCCAGTATTTTCTCAGATTTTTCTTGGCTCTACTCAGAAATAGGGTCTCTGTTTCTGCACTCTCAATCAGGGACCTTATTGAACTATCTTTAAAAATGATCTCTTTTATAAAAGTTTGGATTCCTTTATCCAGGGGAGACATTTCAATCCACATGAAGAAATGTAAATTCCAGACAGGCCTCTTTGAATAAGTTGGTACACTCAGAGAACATTTGCCCACTTTCTCCTACCCTCAATCCGTTCCTTCACTTTGTTTCAGTCCTAAGGTCTTCTGGCCCTAGAAAGTCACTGAAACTTTTCTTATCAAATTTGTGAATAAACACTTTCAAAAGTTATGTTACTTGACTTCTCAGCAACATTGATCAATTTTGACCAATTGATCAATGAAGACCTTCTTGAAATGCTTTCTTTCCACGTCCTCTCTGATTCTTCTACCTGTTTCGACCTTTCCTTCTCAACTTTTCATTTTCATTGTAGCCTCCTCCTTTGCCTTTCCTTCAACACCACGTTTCCTCTGGTCCTGACTTGCATCCTCTTCTAGTTTTACATTGTGTCCCCAGGCTGTCACAACTGTTTTCAGTGCTTTAGCTGCCAGGTATATGGGGTGATTTCAGCAAGCACTTCCAATTCCAATAAACTCTAGTCCTATTTAGTCAATTGTTTCCTAGAAAGAACCACATACAGGCCCAACAGACTCCTCAAACTGAATATGTGCAAAAGGGAGCTCCTCTTCTCTGTGGTCTGTAACCTGCTTCCCTTCTTTGTTGTCCCATATGCCCTCAACTGGCACAGTGTCTACCAGAAGGTCAAATGGGGAGTCATCACTGCTGCTTCCCTTTCATCACTCCCATACTTAATCCATCAGCAGGTCTTCTTGAATTTACTTTCTTAATATTGCCTGAATCTGTCCATCTTCTTTTTGTCCTTTGCTGCCAGCTGTTAACCTAAATTTTTGACCTCACACATCCACTCAGGGCCTACAATAATATCATACGTTTTTCAACCAGATTGGTTGTTTTAATAAGTATCTAATTTAAAACCAGTAAATGGCTTCCCATTGCCCTTGGGATAAATCCCAAGGTTGTAAATACGTGCCTTACGTTTCAAAGCTGGCTTTTCTCCAGCATCTTTTGGGCCACAACGATTTGCTTGTTGTGATGATGCTCTATTGGCTTCTCTTAAAGCATGGCCATTCCTGTCTCAAGGCATCTCACATGCTGTTCTCTGTTTGGCATAGAGAGGCTTAGTCTTATATGTCCTTCCAATTTCAAACTCAATCTCCATCCCCTTGCCAAATGCTCTGTCAGCCCCATATATTTCCCCTATCATAACAGTCATTATTTTTTGTTCTCATAGCTTTTTTGACAGCTGTTTTTTACTAATACTCTGTAAACTCCATATGGGCAGAGTCTAATTTATCATTATTTCCTCCAAGTAACAGGGAACATAGAGCCTCAATGAATATTTTTGAGGGTATGAAAGAATGGATTTAATATTAATTTTTGTGTAGCAAAAAGTATAAACTATAAACATTTTAAAAGGCTTTACAGAACTTTTAGTTATGAGATAAAATGTGTCTTTGCATTTATTCATAGAAGGAAATACTGACATTCATGTGCTGGTTGATATTTGAAGGAGATAATAAAGTCATATTTCAATCATTCCCTTAATATAGAAGGCATCTATTCTCTGTAAACCTTTTTTTTTTTTTTTTTTTTTTTTTTTTGGCAGAAAACTAAACACAAATGAGTTGTGGCAAAATGCAATTAGGAAATTTTATGTTCATTTTGTTCCCTTTCCCAAAATTGTTTATGTTGCTCTGTCCCTCCTCTCTACCAGCTGGAGTTGATAAGAAGATACTGATGCAAAACCCAAGGCCTAGAGCTATAGCGGAGGCCAGAGAGGACAAAGGGATAACAGGCAGAGTAGGCAGAGTATTCCTTCCCTCTGCCCTACTCCTGTGAATCTTCTCCTTTCACCCAAGTGCCAACCCGAGGAAAAAAAGACGACGCCCTTGTGAAGAAAACAGCTCTTCCTGGGGGAGCTTGAACTTTAACTGATTGGTGGAATCCTGTATTGACTGAATAATTACCTGAAAGATACTGCTGTCAACAGAGACTGAGTTACCCACAAGTGTGAATATTGATTGCCATTACACATCAGACATAAAGACTTGAGAGTAAATTAGGTTCCATTTTTCAGGGAAGCCAAAGGACATTAAATTTCTGTACATCTGAGCCATAGTGCAAAAGTTTAAATCTAATGTGGAGTGAAGTCCAATCCTTGGTCTTCCTCGATACAATATTTAGAAGACTGCCTGATATCTGAGCATAACAGCTAGGTTTCATCCGTCTAACTGACTCAAGAAAGAAAAGTTTCAGTTTCAGATGTGAAATATTACTCTTTCCAAACTATCATTTTACTTAAAATATGCACAGGAACTATCCAGGGTCACAAGGAAGCCCAATCTAACGTTCGTAAGAAAAGAACCAAGTCTTTTCCCTTAACCTTGATGTGAGGCAACTTTGTTCCTCCATCTCTCCTCTTTTCAACACTGCTGAAATCTTCTCTCTCTGCCTCCTATCTCACAGTCTCTATTTTTGACTATCTCACATTTTAAAAAATGAATACAAATAAAAAATGATAAAAAATTGAGTTTCAGCTTTTTGAAACTCTTCCAGCCTGAAGTGAACTACCTTTAAAAACGTTGACTAGGCATATAAATCAAGGGTTGAGAAAGCAAAGGATTAAGATAAAATATGAGTGAAGATTTATAAAATGTAATGAGTAATAATTTTCTGTTTGATTCCATAGAACTGACTGAAGTAATTTTCTCATCAGTCTTTAATATAAACTTAATTAGCTCTATTGGTAATAAAATAATTGCAAAATTCTGACAAACATTTACCTGGAAAACTAAAAGAATAGAAAGCAAATCTCCTGTAACTGGTACTCTTGATTAAAATTTCTCAGTAAGGCCGTTTTACCACATGATTAGCAAAGGAGAATTCTATCCTCATCTTCACAAATGTACTGGAATTTCCAAAGCAGCCCTGTGGCTTTACTATTGTGAAAAGTTCTTATAGAATTTCCTAATAACTTCTTAGAGGATCAATAAACAATACTACATTGATACACATGCATTAGAAAAATTACATGTAACTCTGATTACTTCATCTAGGAAAGATACACATAATTATACAGCATCATTCTCATTGCTTTGTTCCTTTCCATTGTATGAATGTGCCAGTATTTGTTTAATTAATTCCCTATTGTTGCATGTTTCCACTGTTCATGTGTTTTTTTTTAAAAAAGACCCAATCTACATTCTCTCTGATAAAGTACCTTTGGTACCTTTACCTTAAAGGGAGTTAAAACATGCATTTTCCTTCAGGAAACATACGATAACATAATTTTAAAGGGAACATATTACATGTCATCCAATGATGATGTGAGAAAGAAAATGTTCAATTTGAGAACATTTTATAAAACAAATAACTTGGCTGAGGAAAAAAAGTCACTATAAAGTTTGGCTTTTTTTTTTTGAGACAGAGTTTTGCTCTTGTTACCCAGGCTGGAGTACAATGGCGCGATCTTGGCTCACTGCAACCTCCGCCTCTTGGGTTCAAGCAATTCTCCTGCCTCAGCCTCCCGAATAGCTGGGACTACAGGCGTGTGCCACCATGCCCAGCTAATTTTTGTATATTTAGTAGAGATGGGGTTTCACCTTGTTGACCAGGATGGTCTTGATCTCTTGAAAGTTTTGGCTTTTAAAAAGAACGTAGCTGTTATGCTAAAACAGAAAAGGAGAAATTCTATTTCTTATGCATTTAAAATACATAAAGTTTGTCTTTTTAAACCTGATCCATACTCCAAAATATTATCTTCTAGAAATAATTTCCAGGACAATAAATAGTGAAACACCAGTGTCCAAGGAAACACTTGGAAAATTATTTAAGAATGAAATGTCATTTATGACTGAGTGTATTGGCCACTGTTCAACAGATGATAGGTTTAGTTTAATTTTAAAAGTAATTTATCAGGTTTACCTTTGGTAATAAATCCATTGAAAAGGATTTCCCTTAAATTAAAAAAAAAAAAAGAAAGAAAGAAAAAGAAAGGAGACTTCACTCCAGTGAGAAGTTTGTAAATTGGGGAGATACAGCCTTTGGAACATTAAAAGAAAAACCTTAGACAAATTAAATTTAACAGAATTTAACTGAGCAAAGAATGATTCATGAATTGGGCAGCCTCTCAAGCCAGCATATGCCCAGAGGGACTCCTGTGCAGCCACGTGGTGAAGGAAGATTTATGAACAGAAAAGGCAAGTGACATACAGAAAACAGAAGTGACTTAGAGAAACAGCTGGATTAGTTACAACTGGGCATTTGTCTTATTTGAACACCATTTGAACAGTTGGCCCCCTGTGATTGGCCAAAACTTGGCTACTAGCACAAGAGTAGGTTACAGTCTGTTTTCATCTCCATTTAGGATATCATTAACTTATGTACAAGAGAAACCTTTGTGCCAAACATAAAATATGTAAGGAGGCAGTTTTAGCCTAAACTCAATTTAACACGTGCAAAAAAAAAAAAAAAAAAAAAAAAAAGGCTGTGTTCTGAGACAATAAGGAGGGGTTGCCCTTTGTACAGAAAGTTTCTGCCCAGCTTCCCATTCTAGTCCACTATGCAAGTGAGGGATGTAAATTTGTTTAGTTCTGATTGGCTGACGCATCTCACGGTCTATTGGTTAGGTCTGACAGAGGAAATGGGATTTTCTAGCAGCCGTTGACTCAGACGACATGAACAAGAATAGAGAGCTATGAAAATCCCAAAGTTATGCTAGTATATTTTCTGGGAATGCAGAATACACACGTGACCTCTCTAGTCAGCAAATGACTCCTTGGCTATGTTTTGAATTTAGGCCCAGTTAGCCACTCAGAATCCATCTTGAAGGACTGGCTCCTTCAGGATTCATACCTTTTCTTATAGGCAGATTTCTGAAAAGTATGGATTTTAATCTTTAACATATGATATTGATTGCACGCACATAACTATACTACTTTTTTAAACATCATGGCAACCATCTCTTTGATGACTCCAGTATATTATTGGAGAGAAATGATTCTGCATATTTTATGCACATTTATTTTATAATGGACATGCTAGAAATCCATAGTAACTGTATATAAACAGCATAATCATGGCTAACTGACTTTCAGCCCAACAGTTTTAAAGCTATAATACTGTTATATGAGATGGCAAATGTAGTCTGGTTAACTGCATAGTGGTGGTGACATGCATATATATAATCGTCTACCTGAGAACAAAATTATAAGACTGTACATTCTTTTTTTTTTGAGACAGAGTTTTGCTCTTGTTATCCAGGCTGGAGTGCAATGGCGCGATCTCGGCTCACCGCAACCTCTGCCTCCTGGGTTCAGCCAATTCTCCTACCTCAGCCTCCTGAGTAGCTGGGATTACAGGCAAGCGCCACCGTGCCCAGCTAATTTTTTTTTTATTTTTTATTTTTAGTAGAGACAGGGTTTCACCATGTTGACTAGGATGGTCTCGATCTCTTGACATCGTGATCCACCCACCTCGGCCTCCCAAAGTGCTGGGATTACAGGCTTGAGCCACCATGCCCGGCCTAAGACTGTACATTCTTTAAGTTTGGGCCTGAGACCTACGCATATTTAAAGCTCCTCAACATTTCACTGAGTACCCTGTACATACTAGGCCTGTAGAAAGGGAAATGGGAAGTAACAAAAGAAATTATGGGCCTCTTGTTGCGTAAGGCATGTTATGCCAACAGCTGTAATGTAGGTCCTTCAGGATTCAGCTGTGTAGGCCCTCCTGGTGATATATGTAGCTGATCTCCATGAAGAGGGATTATGGAGACTGATGGTCACAAATGAAGCTGGAGTATGGGGAGTAAGCATGTTTTAAGTGTATTTAAAGTCCTAGGTTTAAAAAATATAACGTCATTTCATGTAAGGGTAAAGATCGAAGTTATTCGAGGAAGTTCATACTTCCTGAAAATTAAAGAATAATGGCAAAGAAAAGTAGGATTTTGCAATTGATCCTCTCTATACCGATATGTGTTTAATGCAGGACTTTAAAGCTTTAGGCTACTGCCTAGGAAGGATAGAAGAATTAGTACTTTGCTTGCCACAATTTCCAAATAATCTTTTTTTTTCTTTTTCTTCTTTTTCTGCAAAGAGATTTGGAAGGCTTACAAAAGAGCAGCTTCCTTGGTTTGCTTCCAGAACCTCCACTTCTGGCAAGGCCCAGAAACACAACAGCAGCAGCCCATCTATCGATGCTTTGGATCCTTTACGCTGACCACCAGCCAGAAGCTGGGGGTGGAAAAAAGAATCGACAGCAATAGAAATGCTTCTGTAATAGAAATGCTCACGCCTGTAATCCTGGCACTTTGGGTGGCCAAGGAGGGCGGATCATGAGGTCAAGAGATCAAGACCATCCTGGCCAACATGATGAAACCCTGTCTCTATTAAAAAAAAAAAAAAAAAAAAAAAAAAGACAGAAAATACAAGATTGAAATTAACCAAAACTTGGGGGTGAGGTGAGGGGTCAGAAGTAAATGCTACACATTATATCATATTTTGGCAACAAAATGACTTAGACATTAAGTTCCATGAAAGTGATGACAATGCCTGTGGTTTTCCTTGTTCTCCAAAACCTAATATTGGGATTGTGCACTAAATAGCTGCTCAGTAAATATTTGTGGAATGAATATAAGGAAAGACTAAATTATTTGTAGTTGGTCTGAAGGATAGAGACTTTAGTTAACTAAAGATAATCTTCCTGCTTATTTTTCTTTGGGTGAAAAACATTACATTCTGGGTTTCATCAAAATAAGAGGCTTAAAACAATTATTCTGAACAAGTAGCTTCACTACTGCATGTTAAACGTTTTCCAGAGGTGCATAAAAAACAAAAGCAGAGAAGAGTTTTCAAGTCCTCAATATTTGTACCCATAGAGTTTGAAGAGCATTTCTACTGCCCCACAGCTTGAGGAAGATGCTTTCTCCAGGGTCAGCAACGTCACTAACTTTGCTTTTGGAGGTACAAAGCTTTGAAGCTTCAACTACAACCCTCCCAGTGAAAGAGGATGGGGATGGATGTGTGAAAGATTCTCTCAGATGGGTTGCAGGGTAAAGAGGTTGAGAGTTAAAGCGAGGATTGAACAGCTTCCTCCATTATTCATAGACACTTGCCGTTTTTGAAAACCTCTTTGAGAACGTAGAGGTTGCAAAGATGCACAGACACCAGCCTTCATGCTTCTGGGTCTTATACTCTGGCAACCCCTTCACCAGCTGTAGCTTCTTATAATTTCTTCTGCTCAAACTATAATTCATCTTATTTTTTTAAATTAATAGTTAATTTAGGTTTATATATTTATAGTTATAAAATCTATGTTGCACTAATCTATGTTTTCATAATTACCATTTATATTAAGCCCCTTTTCTACCCTAAGTTCTGCTTATATTACTATTTTTACACTCAAATATTTTAAGATATATTACAAATACAAAATTCTACCCCTAAAGACACCTGCATTTTTAAAAAAAATAACTAACAAACATCTTTCAAAGACTATTTCTGGCCAGGTGCAGTGGCTCACACCTGTAATCCCAGCACTTGGGGAGGCCGAGGTGGGTGGATCTCTTGAGGCAAGGAGTTCGACACCAGCTTAGCAAACATGGTGAAACCCTGTTTCTACTAAAAATACACAAATTAGCCATGTGTGGTGGTGGGCACAAGTATGATAATCCCAGCTATGCAGGAGGCCAAGGCAGGAGAATTACCTGAATCTGGGAAGTGGAGGTTGCAGTGAGCTGAGATCTTGCCACTGCACTCCAGCCTGATGCAGAGAGAAACCCTGTCTTAAAAAAAAAAAAAAAAAAGCAGGGTGTGATGGCTCATGACTGTAATCCCAGTACTGTAATAACATTACCACACTTAACAAATGTAACGATACTTCTCTAATACTATCTAATATAAAATTCATACTCAATTTTTTCCATTTGACATCAAAATGTTTTTTATAATCAGGTGTCTTTTTAGCTACACACCTTAAAACTCTCATCCACATCCACAGCTCCCATCACATGCACGTACACACTTATACACACACACCTACATTCATACACACACATTGGCATACTCCAGTAGATGGTTTAGTCCCTGTCTTTCTTCTGGTTTACCATATGGTAATACTATGCCTGCCCTTCCCTTATCCTCCCCTGGGTCATTCTCTCCTCCTGTCAACCCTAACATTTCCTACTCAGCCTTCCCAGGACAGCATAAAAGATGCAGGTGGTCAGTCTTATAATTAAAAACACATCTCTGAACACACTGTTCCAGGAAAGCCCTTTTCTGCTCCAAACACAGGCTTAGGGTTTGGACTGCTCTAGCTATTATAACAACTCTCAAAGAAGCACTTGTACAATTCAGAAGAAAACTTCCCTTACTGTTTGGCAGAATTTTTGTGCTCACAGATGCACACAGGAAGAACAACCAGCTTCACTAGCACTGGCACAGAAGACCAGGAGCTGGACAAGTGTCCCCAAAAAGCCCCAGCCTGCTTTTATCCCCAACGCTCTGGAATCCCTTCCCTCCAGATTCTAGTTTCTAGAGAATGCCACAGATAAAGTTAGCTTGTACAAATATACCATGCCTTTGAGAGTATTTATGTGAAAGCTGAAATACAACAATGACACACTCTCTCTCTCTCTCTCTCTCATGTGCATGCTAGTTGTGAAGGCTGGGACTTTTATGGACACGCTGGAGAGTGAAAAGTTAGATTTGGGTCAGGTGTGGTAGCTTAACATCTGTAATCCCGTCATAGGAGGATCACTTGAGCCCAGAATTTCGAGACAAACCTGGGCAACATAGTGGGACCCCGTTTCTGTACTAAATACATAACAAAAAATTAGTCAGGCATGATGGCACATGTCTGTAGCCCTACCTACAAGTGCGAGGCTACAGGGGGCGCTAGAGGTGGGGGGTTGGTTCCAAGAGGTCAAGCTGCAGTAAGCCATGATGGCCCCACTACACTCCAGCCTGGGTGACAGTTAGACCCTGTCTCAAAAAAAAAAAAAAAAAGAAAAAGAAAAATAGATTTGTGGCAGGGAGGGAGGAATATTTTCTCATTTTCTTTTGCCAGTTACCAGAAAATGTTTTCTAAAATGATTTAAATCATAAAAGTCAGTCTTTACATTTTAGAATTACCTGTTAGTAATAGACACTGCTTTATTCATGGAATCCACCTGCAACCTTTTTATCCTTTGGAGTGTAATTCAGAGTGCACTTCTTCAGGAATTTATCCAATTTAAGATATGCCCTACTATGTGAGGCAGAGTGTTGATGGCCATGAAGAAGAAATGAGGATAGTTGTAATGAAGCAGCATTGTTTGTCTGAGGTAATACCCCAGAGGTTTAAGAGGTGAAAGAAAGAGACAAGATCTGTCCCACAGAGAGAGAAGGGCTCCTGAGTGGGTCCTCCGGGCTGTGATGAAATGCACGGGGTTTTATAGACAAGTGTGAAGAGGTGGTGGTCCGATTTACACAAGGTGTGAGAGATTGGTGGGACCAGGTGTATCATTGCATAGTGCAAGAAGAAGCTGACCATCCCACCCTAATCTTTTATTATACAGATGGGGTCTTTACCTGGCTGGCGCCATGTTGCCTGCTTTTTTTTTTTACTGCACATGTGGTGCCAAACAAAGCGGAAGAGGGACCCTCCGTGTTGAATATACATAGCTTCCAGGTATCCCTTTTCTATTGACACAACTGCCAGGGTTTACCTATGCAAGCTTTTAGCTTGCTTATCTATGTGTGCAGCTTTATTTTTCAGGCTGCTTTTTGTTAGAAAAAAAGTGATTTGGGGGCTGCTTTTTATTAAAAGAAAACCTTAACAAGGACTCTCTTACTCTCACTATCTGCCTAAATAATTTATTTCTAGCTCCTGTATCAGTAATGCACGGAACAGAATCTTTCGCTGGCCCAGGGCTCTATGTGATCAGTGTCCCTTGGAGAGAGATATTCCAGACATTCTATATTTTCAAGTCATTCGGTTTTCTAAACATTTCCTGAAGCAATATAATTTGTTCAGGACTCTCTTTTCTTCTAGGTATGCAATTCCATGTCAAAGACAGCTGCATTCTTTTTTTTTTTTGAGACATAGTCTTGCTCTGTTGCCTACCCTGGAATGCAGTGGCACGAATCTCGATCTTGGCTCACTGCAACCTCTGCCTCCTGGGTTCACTCAATTCTCTTGCCTCAGCCTCCTGAGTAACTGAGATTACAGGTGCACACCATCACACCCAGCTAATTTTTTGTATTTTTAGTAGAGATAGGATTGAGCTATGTTGGCCAGGCTGGTCTAAAACTCCTGACCTCATGATCTGCCTGCCTCAGCCTCCCAAAATGCTGGAATTACAGGTGTGAACCGCTGCTCCTAGCCACATTCTTTAAGGTAGTATGTTGTCAATGGTGTTTTAGAGGATATGAGAGGACTTTCACTACTTAAGGACTACCTCTAGTCTATAGGGCACTGTTATATAAATTAAAAAGAGGATCTCCCTGGGGAAGATGAATAAGAAAAAGGGACCCCTCTAGGCATATGCAACCACTCCCAGGAAATGGGAAGTCAATAGAAGCACTTTTTTGCAAAGAATAAAAAAGCTTGGCTTCTATCCAGGGGAAGTACTCCACTTCAGGGCACAGGATGAGCAAAACAGAGCTGTGTTTTAGTCCAACCCTCTTAATGGGCAGAGGGTTCCATATAGACTGCCCAGCCTTGCTTGACTCACCTGCCTTCATATTCCTAACTGACCAAATCCCTGAGATTGCTGGCTTGTATAATCTTTCATGTTTTTTGTTGCTTTTTTTTTTAAGGCAGGGTTTCACTGTTGCCCAGGCTAGAGTGAGGTGGAATGACTCACTGCAGCCTCAAACTCTTGGGCTCAGGTGATCCTCCCATGTCATCCTTTCAAGTAGCTGGGACTACAGGTGTGCACCACCACACCCAGTTAATTTTTTAAATTTTTGTAGAAAGGGAGTCTCATCAAGTGGCCCAGGCTGGTCTCAAACTCCTGGACTCAAGCAATCCTCCTGCCTCAGCCTCCCAAAGTGTTGGGATTACAGGCATGAGCCACCACTCCCAGCCTAAGCTTTCATTTTAATAAGAGATATGACTCTTAGTCTTGGTAATTTTGTAACACTGATAACATTTTCATTCATGGCTTAATCTGTAGCAGGCTTCAAAAGTAGCATTAACCTAAAGGGAAGACACTGAAGCACAAAATACGATTTAAGAGTTGACTTCACCTGTAATCCTAGCACTCTGGGAGGCTGAGGTGGGTGGATCACCTGAGGTCAGGAGTTTGAGACCAGCCTGGCCAACATGGTGAAACCTCATCTCTACTAAAAATACAAAAATTAGCCAGGCGTGGTGGTGGGCACCTGTAATCCCAGCTACTTCGGAGGCTGGGGCAGGATAATCGCTTGAACCTGGGGGATTGAGTTTGCAATGAGCCAAGATCTTGCCACTTCACTCCAGCCTGGGCATAAGAGAAACTCGGTCTCGGGGGAAAAAAGAAAAGAGTTGACTTCAGCCAAAGTGAGGATGGCTTCCCAGAAGACTCAGACCCAAATAACCTTGGATGTGACCTCCTTTTGGCCTTTATTACAAGCATGTTTTTAAAGACAAAAATTGTGACAGAGAGTGGGCTAGACAAAGCGTTTTGCCAGGAATTCTCATTGGATTACAGAAATAGCATTGATTAGTGATTGGCTAAACTTTATTAAATTACAGTGACTGCTGCAGCATTGTTAGGTTCATTTATAGCTACTTGTGGCCATACCAAGCAGTTTCAAAAGATAAATTCATAACTCAAAATGGGGGAAAGAGGGCATGAGGCATGATTGCTGTCTCATTTTAATGTCTTTCTGTGCCTGATAGTTTTAAAGAGCTCACATTCCTCAGATAAAAGTTCTTTTCTTTCCTCATTATTCACCAAAACAAGAAAAACGAAAAGAAAGTGAGACCACAGGTGTTTAAGCAAGATGGTTAGGCAGCACTCTTAAAGAAGAAAAAGGAGGCCGGGCGCGGTGGCTCACGCCTGTAATCCCAGCACTTTGGGAGGCCGAGGCGGGTGGATCACAAGGTCAAGAGATCGAGACCATCCTGGTCAACATGGTGAAACCCCGTCTCTACTCAAAATACAAAAAATTAGCTGGGCATGGTGGCGTGTGCCTGTAATCCCAGCTGCTCGGGAGGCTGAGGCAGGAGAATTGCCTGAACCCAGGAGGCGGAGGTTGCGGTGAGCCGAGATCGCGCCATTGCACTCCAGCCTGGGTAACGAGAGCGAAACTCCGTCTCAAAAAAAAAGAAGAAGAAAAAGGAGCCCTCTGCACTCCATACAGGAGAAAACAGAAAGCATTCTCTCCACCCATCTGGCTGCCTATCATGAGACAAAAGATACATGTATGTACAATTCACTGCAGAAAGAGAACTTGGTGCTAGTGCATGTAATTCTGAGATGAACAGCAATATTGCACAGTGCACTATTGAAGACAGCACTAATTAAAGCATGCTTGTAAGCACTGCACAGGCCTAGCCTCATATCCACAGATACTCCCTTCACATGAGGAACAGGTATGCAAGACATGTATTTTCTATCTTTCATATAAATGCATTGCTTCTTCATGGCTTAGATGTTAATTTATCACGATTTTCAGCAATAAGAAAGTGGATGTTTGTGTCTTTTAGTCTTTCACTATTTGACTTCTAGAAAATCCCTTTTACTTCCCTAATCTCATTGTCTGATGGGTGGAACCAACATAACCCTTACTTTAGGCTGGGCATGGTGGCTCACATCTGTAATCCCAGCATTTTGGGAGGCTGAGGTGGGCAGATCACCTAAGGCCAGGAGTTCAAGGGTAGCCTGGCCAACATGGGGAAACCCTGTCTCTACTAAAAATACAAAAATTAGCCAGGTATAATGGTGCATGCCTGCAGTCCCAGCTACTCGAAAGGCTGAGGCAGGAGAATTGCTTGAACCCCAGGAGGCGAAGGTTGCAGTGAGCCAAGATCACACTACTCCACTCAAGCCTGGGTGACAGAGCAAGACACACACACACACACACACACACACACACACGGCACCTTACTTTAATAACATCTTTTTTTTTTCCTGCTATATTTTGATGGAGAAAATTTTTGGGGTCAAAAACAAGATTGCAACAAATTTAGTTTAAAGATCTCAATGACCTTTATTTGCAATTCTAGATCCAGGCAACACTTTTCTCCATAAAATAGAGTAAGTGTTCCAGTGAACTGGGCAGAAGAGAGAAGAGTTTGGCTTTATAAACAGACAAGGGCTGAAGAAAGAAGTAAAGAATAAAGAGTGTATTAGTTACTTTCAGACAACAATAGAAAAATAACTGATTAGTTAATATCAGATTACTTCAGGCTACCTTTTCTGTGAAAAGATTAAAGCAGAGAGAACTTCATTGTCATGCGGATTAAAGATTTAAATTGGCCTCTTTGGGAAATTGGCTGTTATCTCTCTTCTAATTTCTCGGAAGTTCAGATAACAATTTAGTTTAGGTTCAGTGACATGAAACTTTATTTAGCATGATTGACTCCATTTTTATTTTTCTTCTGAACTGTTGAAAACAATAATTTCCTATGATTTTTATTTAACACATAGTAAGTATTTATATTCCAGGTCACAGAATTATAACTAATATACTGTAGTCATTTCAACATGGCAAAAAATATTTAAAACTTCTGGATAATGGCATAGGACAAGGAAACAGATCTTTAACAGGACATGACATTTTAACAATGAAGATTGCATATCATTTTATACTTTTGGGAGGCTTTCAGTGAAGTTATAGAGGGAGGAAATTACTTTGACCACATTGGCCACCTCCAAAACAACTAACTCCAAATCTTTGTTGATGTGTAAATGGTTAATTCTGTACCTTTATTTCATCTTCCTACCCCTTAAATCTAGTGCCCAGTGCAAATGGTAAGGGTGGAAATACAAAGTTATTGAGTTAGGAAAATGTAAGTTTACTTCCTAAATATGAGACAAGAATTTCACTGTTTGGGGCTTATATTATTTGTACTTAGAAACCTCAAGTTCATTAAAATGTAATGTACATTTCTGTAATTCGGGAAACAAAGGACTAAGAATAGCAAGAAGAAACTCAAAACCCATTCACAGTCCCCGTGCACAGTTCCCTTGCCTAGGAAGATACTTTATACTACCCTGACAACTTATCTGATTGTAGTAATTCCAAGGAGCTCTGGGCGTTTAAGGATAAAATACAACCGCTGATAAACCTTGCCTCAGTATTTAAAAATCTCAAATGCCTGCAGGGACCAGATAGAAATATGAGTGAAGCAAGAGGAGGGTTTGCCTATTAAACACATAGAACTATTCTGTGTTTCCATGAAGAAACACGCTCTTCATTTTTCTTGAAACGTGTCTGTGTTGGCATCGCATGACATTTGTTACCCCACAATTGATAGAGATATGAGCAGCAGAGAAATAGTTCCAATACTAAAAGGAAAACAAACTGGCTGTCCTGGTGCGATGATGATTGGCAACTGTTAGCCTCAATGTTAGACAGACAAAGTGAGAGATCAAATTTGTGGTGTCCTAGAAAGCTCTCATCTTGTCTAATGAGAGCAGCTACTTCTCAGCCCAGTGCATCATTATTGCACAGAAGTAGGTCAATCCATTTTTCCCCTATCTTTCAATTTTCCAAAGGAAGATGGAAACTTAGATTTTTTAGGTAAAATCTCCTGATTTTAAATTTTAGCTTAACTTCTTTAAAATTGGTTGAATCAAGGAAAACACACACTGAAACCTCTGGTCAACATGACGCAGTATCAGATTAAAAGAACCCCTCGTGTTCTTGGAATTTACAAGTTTAGAAGAGAAATCAGTGAGTGAGCAGCAACATGTATCTCAATGTGGAAGAATTTGGTTTTGCAAGTGATGCAAAGCACAACCCTCAGATATTTTTATTCACTACAGAATAGAAGGGCTTTGGTCAACCCCCTAGGTGTCTGTGATTTCCTGACTTATTGCTTGTAGCTTTAAAAAAAATTATTTTTTTCGAGATGGAGTCTTGCTCTGTTGCCCACACTGGAGTACAGTGGCTCGATCTCAGCTCACTGCAACCTCTACCTTCCGGGTTCAAGCTATTCTTCTGCCTCAGTCTCCCAAGTAGCTGAGATTACAGGCGTCCACCATCACGCCCAGCTAGTTTTTTATGTTGTTGTTGTCTTTTTAGTAGAAACGGGGTTTCACCATGTTGGCCAGGCTGGTCTCAAACTCCTGACCTTGTGATCCACCCACTTTGGCCTCCCAAAGTGCTGGGATTACAGGTGTGAGCCACCGTGCCTGCCACTTACAGCTTTTATTTTTTAGCATTCAACATTTGTGTCATGTACTCAGGAATGACATACCCTATCTTGGCTGTGTACTTATATTCTGGGTATGTATCTGTTTCTATAGATCACTGGATGAGAAATTTCTTAGTGTTTCTCCATTGGATAAATAATTCTGTCTATGCTGGGAATAGTTGCTACATCAGTTCCTAGAAGATGGAGTAATGCATTTAAAATAGGACCATGCAGCATCAAATGGGTTAGTTACCTGTTAAAGACATGCGTGAGGCCAAGAACCCAAACCTGTTGATCTACTATAGTCACCCTTGTGCTCTTTGTTCCAGTATATGAAACATTCCAGGCAACCTGGAGGACATTATGCAAAGTGAAATGAGTCAGAAAATAACATACAGGATTCCAGGTAAACATGCATAATTTTACTAGTTACAAATCCATTCCTGGTCTCCTACTCTCAATAATTGGCCTAGACATCTTGGGAAACTAAAATCCCTTTAGCAGGAGGCCTAGACTCTAGAAGAGGCTGCCACTAGCCCTCTTTGACCTCCATTTTTTATTCCAAGAAATAAATTTCTCTAGACCCCACCTAACCACCTCAGCTGTGTTAGAACAAAGAGAAACAGATCACATTTCTATGTGAAACAGAAATCAAAGAGAAACTCTTTCTTCTTTAAGGGCTGGCTTGGTCCCAGTTGAACAATGAATTCTTCTTTCTTTTTAGATACTCTTTTTGGTCCCACTTAGACTTTCAAGGATGAGGGCATCTCTAAAATTGAGTATCTTGCAAACCACAGTTTTGGAATAACTGCAAGCTTTCTCTCTCTCTCTCTCTCTCTCTCTCTCTCTCTCTCTCTCTCTCTCTTTCTCTCTCTCTCTCTTTTTCTCTTCTCTTTCCCCTTTCTGGACATCTGCCATTTTTTTCTAAGCTAATGCACTCCTAAATGTCATCCCACACCTTCCTAGAATACAATGGTGAAGCCACCTTTGCAAAATTATGACTGAGACAGTGAAAGAGATCTAACCTAACTGACTCCATCTTGCTTCTTTCTTTTTTTTTTTTTTCACCTGGGTACAGGTGGGCTAAGCTTCCTTCTTGCCTGGGGACTAGACTGACTTTGTAGGACTAACAAATTAGCCACAAGATTAGAAATGATGGCTTAGGAGTCATGTAGCTGGAGGCTACAAGATTCTGACCCTCCCTCAACAGCTCCTAAGATCAGTGCTTGAGATATTTTGCAGACCCTGCATTTGATGGATCAGCTGTCACCTTGTGCCCCCCACCCAGGAACTTAGCACAAGAAGACAGCTTCGACTCCCTATGATTTCATCTCTGACCAATCAGCACTCCTGGCTCACTGGCTTACCGTCCCCCCTTCAGGTTGTCTTGAAAAATTCTGATCCCCAAATGAGCAGGGAGATTGATTTGAGTAATAAAACTGGTGTCCTGCACAGCTGGCTCTGTGTGAATTACTCTTTCTCTACTGCAATTCCCCTGTCTTGATAAATCGGCTCTGTCTAGGCAGTGGGCAAGGTGAACCCACTGGGTGGCTGCAATGGTAGCAATTCTAATATCACTTATTTATTCTAAGCCACATAGTCAGTTCCTGAGAGTAAACTAACAAACAGTCCTCAAGTTCTCCAGCATTAATTTCTTTTACCTTTAACCAGATCAACGACTTCCCTGGATTTGTCAAGGTAGTAATTTACAAACAAGTAGCAATTTTTTGTAACTTCAAATCAAGAAACAAAACTAACAATAGGAAATAAAGAAACAAATTCCAGTTTTTAATTTATCCTTAAATTTAGTCCAATGCCTCACATATGGAATAGCTTTTTTGTTGAAAACTCATCTCAGAGTTTCAATCTCCTAATCCACAGAGTCAATCCGATGATCCAAATCTGAACGCTTTCTATATGAGTGGCCTATTTCCCATTTTCTTTAAGAATTGATCTCCAAGTTCCAAATAGAAGTCTTAATTGTACACACTAATCTTGGGGAAAACAAACCAAATCTAACTCAGAAATAAACCAATCTGTTACACCTTTATTAAACTGCTGGCATTTGTCAGCAATTTCACAAATACTGGGCCTTTGATAAATCTTTAAGACATTCTTTACAAATATGATTCTTTTGTAGGAAAAAATGGATAGACTGACTCATGGCTCGTGTTTATATGCATGTCTGGAGACTCTGTTAAATTGTCAGGCAACCGTGCTGAGCTCTGTGCAGAAGCAGCAGCTCAAATTCGTGTCTGAAAGAGAACATCTGTGCTGGAGGCAGGAAAAGGCTAATCCATGGGTCCTGCCCAATCTGCTGTTGGAGAGGAAGGGAAGGCAGATGATGCTGATCTGTTCTTTACATGAAGTTGCTCCCAGGGTGTTAAAGTTAGGGAACCAGCTCATGTAAAACTCAATCTTCAGGTGACTCTCAAACACAACACCTCTGCAAGTCTTCCTCTGCCATCTCAGAGACAGTTACAGTTTCAGGGAGAGCCATGTGGGGTGATTATTTGGTTTATCAATAAATAGTTAAGCCATTTGTATTGATAGAGCAGGCACCATGCCAGTTAAAACATTCTTACACAACCCAGCCACTCTGGATGATTTTACATCTTGAATCCAGGCACAATAAACAGCTTAAGATACTTGGAGCTGAGAAATGAAAACAAAGGATGTGGTCTCGCTGTGGCTCCCTGAACTCAGAGATCTGTGTGGTTTCCATGATTATAAATTATCTTAAAAGAAGTTGAGTTTTAGGTCCAGAGAAATTATTATGAGCAGCAGGAATACAGTGACTAACTTGATGGGCCTTAATGTCAGATCGTTGCTCTGGTTTTGTTTCCTTCTAAATGTTGTTTTCCCCTCCACAAGTCACTTTTTTGGCTTGGCAAAAATGAACAGCAGACTGTAGAATATCAAGGAAGTGAGATCTGAGTCTTCCAGCTGTGTTGCTGTAAGGGATTCAATTAGAGCACAAATGAGCTCCACACACATATTTGGGCAGCTCAAAGTTCACTCTCGGGGGTGGGGCCTTGCTAAAAGAACTCATTCTGTTTTAGCTGATAAGGAAGTGTGCTTCCTGTTTCTCTTCAAGGACAAGAAACTTAAAGTAAAATTTTAGCCAGCGTCAGAGAACTATGACACTTTCACTTCCTAACTGGAGACTTAGGACTTGCTTTGTGAAAAGCTACCGTTGAGAGAAAGAGCTCGAATCTTTGGTTTCTTCCTTCTTGCTATAAAGAATAGGAAAGAGATTACTGGTCTCCATTCTCTCCCTGACACCAGACTAAAAGATTCCTTGAAATGATCAGAACGGAGAAATATATTATACTTTATTCACTTAACCCTAGGTAAATTATGTTACCATTTCTCCCTTTCTTTCTTTCTTCTTTCTCTCTTTTTTCTGTCTTTCTCTCCTTCCTTCTCTTTCTCTTTCTCTCTGTTTCTTTCTTAACTTACTATTTTAAAAAATTATTATTATTAGAAACAGGGTCTCACTTTGTCACCCAGGCTGGAGTCCAGTGCCATGATCCTGGCTCACTGTACCCTCAATCTTTTGGGATCAAGAAATCTTCCCACCTCAGCCTCTTGAGTAGATGAGTAGTGGGAACTACATATGTGTGCCACCACACCCCACTAATTTGTAAAAATGTTTGTAGAGACAGGGTCACACTATGTTGCTCACGCTGGTCTCATACTCGGGATCAAACAATCCCCCCATTTCAGCCTCCCAAATTGCTGGGATTACAGACATAAGCCACTTTACCTGGACTATGTTACCATTTTCATAGTAACATATTTTTACCACAAAGCTAATTTATCACTAAATACACTCTGTTCTTCTTATAATGAACATGTATCATTCTTTTTATTTGCCCAGCATACATCTTGCTTTTTTTGTATGAGGAATTTTCTAGCTTATGAGTATTGGAGGGAGGCAGTGACCTCTTACCATAAAAAGTCTAGGAAAATTGCTTGAAGTGAGGACACAGGCATGTGTCTTTGGTTTTGTCAATTAGATTCTCTCTTGACCGATGTGGGTTTGAGAACTGATGATGCAAAGACCTATCCTTCGGGTTAGGAGGGCAAGAGCTCCCATCAGCATCTGGCACCATGACTATTCACAGTATAAGCCTCAAGATCTGTGCCTAGAAACAGTGGCATCAGTGTCTCTATGAGACCAGCCCTACTAGGCTTTATGTTGGGCAATACAAAGTTCAACTTGGTTCTTGGTGAAAGTCTCCAAGCCAATTATCTGGTCCACTTGGGGATAAATAATTATCTGCTTAAATAAACCAAATTGATTTCTGTTGCTTGCAGCCACAACCCTGACTGATTTGCTTCCTCAATCTTCATTTTCTTCCCTGGCTCCTCTTTTCCCTTTTTCCTTTCCTGTCTTTCCTCTTCCTGCTTTGTTTTCCTTTCCTCCCTCTTCCTTCTTGCCTCTCCTTTCTTCCCTCTCCCCCTTCCCTCTCCTCTGTTCCCTCCTTCTCTCTTCCCTCTTCCCATTTTCCTTTCTTATTTCCTTTTCCTCTCTTCCTCCTCCTCTTCCTCTTTTTTCTCTCTCCTTCTCCTCCTCCTCCCTGTCTCTTTTCCCTCCCCATCCTCTTCCTAGTTCTCTCTCCATTCCCTTTACTTTCACTCTCTCTTCTGCATTATTTTAGTTCTATTTTCAAGTCATTGTTGACAATCCTACCTTGAAAGAAATAAAAATCTCTAAACTTCCATTTTGTAGTTGATGAAACTGAAACCTAACATGTTTAAGCAAATTATTCCAAACAGCCAGAATTCAAGGTGCCTTCCTCTTAATGTTCTTAGCACTGTGCCTTCATGCTACCTAAATGGTATATTTGATATGTTTCCTGAAGATGAATGAGCTGTTGACTTAATACTACATATGTAAGGGAATAATTAATAACATTTAGTAAAAGGACATTTATAAAATATTACACATTTCTATATTCTTCCACTGCCTTGACATAGAGAATAGTAGATGGGTATGTATTTGTGTCCAGTATATGTTTATTTGACTTGTGTGGTTATGCGGTCATATGAAAAAAAATTGAAGTGGAAACCTGGGAAATCACTTCTGTTGATCCAGTAAACTAACAGTAACCATCTTCAGTATTAGTTATTATAAACAGGGAAAAACCAGTTGAGATTTTGCATAAAACATTACAGTGTTCTTTCAAAAGATACATCAATCACATCTTGTCTTTCTTTAGCTTAAAATCACCTTATGGCTTTCCACTGAACTTAGAATAGGATCCAAAGTGTGAGTAGTGTAACAGTATTATTTCGAATCCCCTCTAGGACATTTGTGAGATAAAAGGAGCCCTATCAGTGAAAAAGAGGACGCCAGGAACAAGCCGAGACTAAAGCTCACAAGCAAACCAGGATGCTCCATTACCCCTTCCACATGGCCTTGACTTTCTCTCTAACCTCATGTTGTACCACTCATCTCGTAGCTCCGTTTGCTTCCAGCATTCTGGTTTCCTTTTATTCTTTGAGTACCCTAAGCTGCTTTTCTTCTCAGAGGTTTTGCACTTGCTGTGCCCTCTGCCTGGAACACTCTCTTCTTACCTGTTCACATGGCTGCCTCCATTTCATTTCGGACTCGGCTCAAGTGTAGTTTCCCAAGAGAGGCCTCTTTGGACTATTCTGATAATGCTCATTCCTCCCAACCCCACGTCTCCTTCTGCTTATTACTTATTTGAAATAGTTGTGTTTACATGTTGGTTTAATTTCCAGATATCTAAACATAAACCCATAAAAGCAAGGACCTTGTCTCTCAAGTCCACTTCCTTATCTGTCATGCCTAGACAGTGGCTGACACACAGAGATACTCAAATGTATTTGTTAAATGAATGAATGCATAAGAGTAGAATTGGAAAATAGCATTTTACCAATGATGATTGCAGTTGTGCAGTCAAAGACATGACAAAGAATGTTAACATTTTAACATTCCTGCACATGCATATACAACATAGCAAAACACAATTCCTAAGAGAGCACCTTTATATTTCCATTTACTACATTTATTTATTTATTTTGAGATGGAGTCTTGCTCTGCATACCCAGGCTGGGAGTGCAGTGGTGGAATCTCAGCTCACCGCAACCTCTGCCTCCCGGGTTCAAGTGATTTTCCTGCCTCAGCCTCATGAGTAGCTGGAACTACAGACACCCACCACCATACCCAGCTAAGTTTTTGTATTTTTAGTAGAGATGGGGTTTTACCATGTTAGACAGGATGGTCTTGATCTTCTGACCTCATCATCTGCCTGCCTTCGCCTCCCAAAGTGGTGAAATTACAGGCATGAGCCACCACACCCAGCCTACTACATTTATTTTAATGGTCCAAAGGTACCAACCTATTTCAGAGACTTTCATGTACTACATAGAGGATAAGATGAGATGAGATGACTGCTTATAAATGGAATCAGAACTCTAGCATCAGAATTAGAGAATAGAGGACTTAAATGTGCCTGTCTGTGGTAGGTTGGCAGTGTTCCATGAAGGCTGATAGCGTGGTCTTATGTTCCCTTCAGTCATCTAAAATGCTTTCATCTGCTCATGTCCTTCTCTTATCACTTATGTCACATTTTGCCAAAAAGGCAGAGCAGGATGTTTTTCTTTCTAATATTTGTACTCACCAACCCTGACTCCCACCCCGATGGTACCTTGATCACTTGGAGCTTATTAATGTTTGTTAAACTAAATTGAATTAAATTATATAAAATAGATCTATATAATATAAAATTTTCAAAAATGATTAACCAGATATTTTAGGGACACCATCAATGATATATGAAACAAACTCGTGACCAATGTAAATGTTGCTGATTTAATAGCTTTTTGCATCGTAAAGTTTAAGATCCGCCAGTGAGTTTGGGCTAAGAGCCCGTCTTAACCTGTCTCCAGTTTGCAGGTGCTTTCTAGTCTCCACGGTCTTCTTATGTCCCACAAGCTAGTGTGTGGGCAGTGCCCAGGTACCACAGGGATGTCAATCACCTGCAGTGGGCCTCAATTTAACACTGTGACCCTCCCTGGGGTTTCCGAGTTTTCAAAATAGGTTTGGGTAAGGAACCAGCCCACCTTATTTTCATATCTGCACTTCACATTTGAAACTATTTCTTACAGAAATTTTCAAATACTCCCTGAAGTAGGAAATATAGTTCAATGAATCCATATGCCTCCTCACTCAACTTCAACAGCTATTCATTTTTTGCTATTCTTGCTTCATCTCTTTTTCTGCCTACCAAACTTTTATTTTTTCAGCAAATTTTGAATTCCAGTTAGCGTATTATTTTACTAATAGGTTCTTTAGTATGTAGCAACATCAGCAATGATTGTTAGCATGATTACAACACTTATCACATCTAATAAAAGTAACAAATAATTTATTAATAGCTAATACATTAGCTGTATTCAGTTTTCTTCAATGATCAAAAATGTGTTTTTGTAATTTTTCTGTAAGAATCAGAAAGCAAATAAGACCAAATATTGCTGTTTCATTGATACATCTCTTAAATTTCTTGTAGTCAAGAATACTATCCCCTCTTTTTTATGCCAGTATTTGCTGAGAAGACTGAGTCATTTGTCTCATAATTGCTCACATTCTAGATTAGGTTGACCATGTCTTTCAACACGCTTCTTTATCTTTCCTACTTTCTTAAAATTCATATTAATTATTCAGAAACTTGGTGGGGGTGTTGGTGGTTTATAGGTCCCATTATATCACATCAAGAAGAATATAGCGCCTGGATATCACACTTTCTGTAATGTTTAGGTTGATGACAGCATTCAGATGTTACCGGTCTCACATATGTACTACAAATCCCTCCCCACTAATTGTTCCTCTAATGGTTACAGCCACCATCAATGATAATTGTCCAAATTTATTATTTCATTAAAAATTTCAACATGAGATTTTTTTCAAGCCCATTATTACACTTCTTTTATCAGGGAGAACTTTTCTTTTTTCTTTTTTTTTTTGAGACAGAGTTTCACTCTTGTTGCCCAGGATGGAGTGCAGTGGCATGATTTTGGCTCACTGCCACCTCCACCTCCCAGGTTCGAGAGATTCCCCTGCCTCAGCCTCCCGAGTATCTGGGATTACAGGCATGCAACACCATCCCTGGCTAATTTTGTATTTTTAGTAGAGACAGGGTTTCTCCATGTTGGTCAGGCTGGTCTCAAACTCCCGACCTTAGGTGATCCGCTCACTTCAGCCTCCCAAAGTGCTGGGATTACAGGTGTGAGCCACCACGCCCGGCCGAGAAAACTTTACTTCATCAACTATTTATTTGCCTTAAATTTTGGTTCTTGCAGCAGGATAGATGCTTGAGTCTCTTTCCTTAATTATAAATTTTGAGGATAATTTGTTAGTATTCTAAGAAGCTCCAAAAGTTCCCACTGAGTTTTTATTTTAAATACCCACATAGTCTTGATTTTTAAATGTTTTCATTTAACATGTTCAATTCATTGAAATTATTTTTCTTTTTTGATTCTTAAGTTCCCCCAACTTTGGCCAGGGGAGTCCCTTCAAGTCTGTCCCTGTCTTTTGACACCATGCAGTTTCCTTTGATAGTTTCTTTGCTTTCAGGCACAACAATATGTTCCAAGTTCATCTTGTCCATTTCTTGTTCCAGACCTGGAATCAGCAGTTTTTTAAGGAGTCTTGTTTCCTTTTAATGGGAAATATATATATATTTTTAAACCACAGCCTGGGCACCAGGAGTATTCATTATTTCCTGGTATTCATTGCTTCTCTGTTTTGAGTGGAACAAGTGATAAAATAGTATATATACTTTTTTAGAAAAATAAACATCATTCCTAAGTTCATGCTGATATTTTCACCAATTGCAATGAAAGATACCAGTGTTTTTACATGCTTGGTTTTTATATTTATATCTCTTTTCTCTTCTTCTGAACATATCTTGATTCATGAAAACATTAACATAATTTTTTATTATACACATATACACACAATAGTTTCAAAATAACAATAGCAATATTTTCAGTAATAACCTACTGAATATATTTTTAAATTTCTTTATGGTTTTCTTTTTTATCCTTAGAATGTGTGGTCAAAATATATTGAATTAAAGCCAATTAAAATGAATCTCCTCCATATCATTGTCACCTATATGATATATAATTTGGTTCACTTGTTTCAGGTTTTGAAAATTACTGTTTTTCAGTGTAACTTTTAAAGTTGTGTTAAATATAAGCATGTTTTCAAAATGAAAACCATAAAACAAGGTATATCCAGTTTTAGAAAAGTTGAGTTTCCATCCCTGCCCCTACCGCCCTTCTTCATAGGTAACATGTCTGTTAGGTTTTAATACATATTAAAGCAAAACCTAATGGAAGTGTGTGTGTGTGTGTGTGTGTGTGTGTGTGTGTGTGTTGAAAGCATAAGTAAATATACACCTACATAATTAAAGCAATATAAGCATATCTATTTCTCCATTTGCTGCACAAAAGGTAGTGTGCTATGTATACTCTTGTATAACTTGCTTTCAAAAAATTTTCAATTAATATTTCTTAGTAATAACTTCATAAAAATATAGAGAAATACTCCTCATTTAATTAAGATTGTATACTATTCCACTATTTGAACCTACCTAATTTGTTCAATGCATTCTTTACTGGTGGACATTTGGGTTATTTCCAGTTTTTTTTCTGTTACAGATAGTGATCTAGTCCAATTTGTAAACTATATCTCCCTAAGAAGAGATGAATAACCAGATTCTGAGAGAACAAATTTTATTGAGTTGTCACTATCTTTTTTTTTTCCAAGAAATAGTTTCACTCTATCACCCAGGCTGGAGTGCAGTGGCATGATCTTGGCTCAGGGCAACATTCTCCTCCCGGATTCAAGTGATTCTCCTGCCTCAGTCTCCCAAGTAGCTAGGATTACAGGTGCGTGCCACCGTGCCCAGCTGATTTTTGTATTACTAGTGGAAATGGGGTTGGCCAGGCTAGTCTCGAACTCCTGACCTCAAGTGATCCCTGTGCTTCGGCCTCCCAAAGTGCTGGGATTATAGGCCTGGACCACTGCACATGGCCACGTTTTCACCGTCTTAAATGTCCTAGGGAAGTACACACATATTGAGATGTGATTCCTGCTCTAGGGGAATTCACACTCCAATTGAGCTGAAATTTTAGATCCATCTTTTGTATATATGGCTGTATCACTGAATAGCTGTGTGATTTCATAGTGTGTGATCTTGAGCAGGGTAATGAAGCTCTGTGGGTCAGTTTCCTTAGCTGTGAAAAGCAATCATGGGATCTTCCTTCCAGGTGTGTCATGAACGTTACATGAAACAAGATTTTTAAAAGCGGAATGCCTAGCACATATGAAGTGCTCAATAAATGTATCCACAAACGGATATAGATATGTTGGCTAAAATACACCATCAGCAAAAGTTAATAGTATTAATATTTTTGAAGAAACGTGGCACGGTAGGAAGAGCAAGGACTTCAGCAATGGTAAACCCAGGTTTAAGTGCTGACTTTACACCTCCCCTGGCCTGTCTTGACTTTTTTTTTTTTTTGGCCTTTGAGCTTCATCTCCTTCACCTGTAAAATGGGAATAATATCACTCATCTGGCTTTAGAGCTTTGGTAATTATAAGAGATTGTACCAAGGACAACTTACAGCACAGAGTAAGCAGACAAGAAGTATTGCCTTATGTCTCTCTCCTGCTCTAAGACTGCAATATGACTTAAATTGGCAATTGGGACCCAGCCATCATACCAAGTGTGGTCTTTTTACTGGGGCTGCTGGGCAAAATGTCTACTTATGGCAAAGCGGAGGCACCAAGTAATTCCTCCTTAGGATTCCCCCTGTTCTTCATTGTTCCATTTTCTTGAAACCTAGGCATTAGAGGTTTATCTTAAGACCTCTCTCTCTCTCCTCAGAGATGTTCTCTCTTGTTTTCTCCTGATCTCCACTCTACCCAATAGTGCAATGCACCACCTACATGGCTGTACTGGACACTGCAGTCTTGGGCTCAGATCAACATCAAACTCACAAGGCAAAGTAAGCTCCACCCAGCCCTAAGTAGTTTTGGCCTTAAGAGAAGACAGGAAACAACCAAGCATATGTAATAACAGCACAGTGGAGTGAGTATTCATTATTCCTAGTCACGGTTTCTGACGTCCCAGTTGCTTTACATTTGGGACACGTGGTGGTCACAGGAGGCAGGCCGATTACATGCAGGCTACCTCAACTCAGGGAAGACAACAGATGAATGGTCTCCTCACCCTTCATACCTAGTGAATTATAACCCTTCTTCCCCACTCAGATGCAAGTAAGTTCCTCATGACTGCATTTCAATGGTAAGGTAAAAAGAGCTTCATCCAGAACATAGTCAATAGGTTAATTCTCATTTACCTTGGATATGGCATAAACTCTTAAACAAGTTCTTGAGTTAATGCTGCAGGGAGGTTAGACCAAGAGTCAAATCCTTAAGTGTCTCCAAAACCAGAGGAAATGTTATGAAACCAGCTGTTAATCCTTGCCACTCCATATATGTGTGGAGGGATTTTAGTATAATAAAATATAGTATACTAGATACAGATACAGTGTAAAATGCTTTATATAAATCTCCTTATTCAACCCCTCATGACAATTTTACAGCAAAAATACCATTTTATTCTAATTTTACAGATGAAGAAATAAATTACAAGTTCAGAGTCAAATTGGCCAAAGTTCAAATCCTGATTGCCTCACTTGTTATCTACAAGTGGAGAGATAACATAGCCCCATGAGCCTTCATTTTCTCACCCAAAATAATAATACCTACTTCCAAAGCACCATGAACAGCGTAAAGCACAGAAATATGATGTGGGGCAAAAATCAAGCCTGCAGTCCCTCACCAAGCCATGTGCTTTATGACTTTTTCTTTCCAGATTCAAGAGCTTTTCCTAACTTGCAGAGAGGAATTCTACAAGCTAGTGGCAACCAGTGCTGCAACCCAGTAGAGTTCATAGTTTTTGTAAAGACTAAGGAATATAAATGAAGAATGCCTTGTATATAGAAAGCTTATAATTAATGTCTGCTCTCTTTATTCCCTTTAATGTGTCGGTGATAGATCTTTCTTTCAACAGAAACTGTAAATGGTCAGTAAAAAATTAGAATTACTCTGGTCAGCTGTCTATGCCTTTCAGCAGGTATTCAGATCAAGAGTTCAGTCTCTACAGTAGGATATGAGGACACACTATTAGCAGAAGAGAATCCCAGAGACATGGGTCTCCTCATCTTTTCACCACCGTACACACTTCACCTGCTCTGCCTTTTTATAAGGGCAGCATTTCCAAATCAAAGCGATATCTTCATTTAAGTCTAAAACCCACTATTCCAGCTTATCTAAAAACTCCAGCCTACATTTTATATTTTAAAAATCAGCTTTGACCAGCCTGGGCAAAACAGAGAGACCCCCATCTGTACAGATAATAATAGAAAAATTAGCCATGCATATTTTTTCTGGGTGCTCCTGGGGCCCCAGCTACTCAGGAGACGAAGGCAGGAGTATCACCTGAGCCCAGGGGGCTGAGGTTACAGTGAGCCGTGATTAAGCCACCACACTCAAACCTGGGTGACAGAGTAAGAACCCATCTCAAAAAAAAAGTTAGCTTTGCTAACTGTGTGCTAAAGAAAATTTTCCAAGTTGATTTTATGCACAAAATTTGATGTGATTTAAATAATTTGCACCAGGACAATCCATAGTACTAATGTCACCATGATATACTCTGACTGCTTTGCAAACTATATAAGTAGACGTAGCAGATTCAAGTATATCCTTGCAGTATACCCTGAAAATTATTAAATTTGAAGATTCACAGAAAAAATAAATTTGATCCTATAACAAAGAGCATACAGGAAATAATTTGTTTCCTTTTCTATTGGATGTGCTTTGTGCCATTGATTTTTAAAGTCTGGATATTTTAGTACCCATTTTTATGGTCACAAAAGGTAAGAACCTTTAATATAACAATAGTCACAATGCAAAATATATTTTCTGCCACCTGGTCAACAACATGCAAATAAAGGTATCATCAAGCTGTGATTGTTCTAGGAGAAACTGAGTGTTTTCCACAATTGTGGAAGAAAATGGGAGGTCAAAGATTTTCTGTCATAGGGTGAGGTGAGGTGAAGTAGAGAGATTTCCCCAAAAGGAATGGGGCAAGGGGCAGCAGTGGTTACATCAAATGCCAGGCACTGCAAACCAAAAAGAATGACTCGAGAGGCTGGTTTTTTTTGCCTGGCTTTCTGGGAATTCTTGTTCCTGCATGAGAACCTCTCATTTGAGGTTCTTTTGACTCAGCCCACAAATGCTTTCTCATTTTCTTTTTATCTCCTTAGTATTCTATTCATTTAGTTGTAAAATGCCTCAGAAAAGGCATTCTTTCCTTAGATAGTCCACGTTCTTTGCTATTCATCCCCCCAAAAGAACAACTTCAAACAAGATTTCACCATTTTTAGACCTCATTTCAATTCAATATCATTGCAGTATAAACTCTAGTTATGTGGGCATCTTGGGTGTGCTACAGGTCATGAATGATGTCTGTAAATAGAACAGAGTTCCTGTCCTCTAGAAGCTTATAAACTATTCACACCATCTTGGAAATGTCCATCACCTTGTCTGTCTATTACCTCTAGGTTGTGAGCTAATGTCAGGGCAGAAACAGGACTTCCCCAGTCCTCAGTAACTTCTAGGTGGTGATGCTAAGTATGCACAGAATAATATTTATTGTTTGGATGAGTTAATTAATTGAAGGAAATCAAGGTGGTAACTTGGTTGGGCTAGAAAATACTTTAGGTGGAAATCAAAGGCAGAAGTAAAGCACAGACATGAGACAAGGAGCCAGTGGAAATGTATGGGCTCTCAGGCAGCTGGGTCCAGGGACTATGCTGAAAAGCAGTCAGGCAGGTAACCTGATGTCCAAGACAGATTCCAGTCTTTGAAAGAGGACAAAGGAGTTGAGACTAAATTTAATCTGCAAGAGGTGAAAGATTTTATATTCCTAAGCAGGGACTTCAATAGATTAACCCTCTGGTGTGCTGAACAGAGAGGGATGAACCTCTTCCGTTGACTTGTGGCTTCTGCACGTGTGCACAGACAGCAGAATGTGAGGAAGGAGTTTGGAAATAAACATGACAAGTGTTGCTGACTGTCAAGTAAAGAGATTGATCTCTCCTCCAGTGGATACAATTTGGGTGTAGTTATGGCCTCCTTTGAGAATTTTTCTTCAGATGCTAAATCTCTGCTGACCTTTGTAGTTGCTACATTTTCGGCTAAGAGTCAAGGGCTAAACCAGGCCAAAGCATGGTGTTTCTGCTACTGAACTGAGAAACTCAAAGCAACTTTCTAAGAATACCTCACTGAAATACCTCATTGATCATAAGAATTAGAAAGAAATTACTATGGGTTATATTTGCTAAGTCATAAAAGCCTATTAGTATCAACCTTCAGTCTAAGAGGATCTATGATTTACCCAAAATAGGTGTTCTGTGTGGAAATTGTTTATGGTATATTAGAATTTAATAGAATTAATAGACTTAAGGTGAATTGGAATAATCAGTTTCTGGACTCACAGCCCATAAAATCTCCTTCTCCACTTATCTAAAGGGAACTTTCCATTCTATCTTGATGTGCGTTAGAGATGGAATATCTCCTGACTTGGAGCACTTTGCCCTGTCTTGTCCCCACACCCATCCCACCCCTGCCCCTTGTGACTCACATTTTACCTCACAGCTGTTTTTCTAACGCATGTCCAGTCTTCTTGTATTAGAAGATGCTTTCAAGTTGAGTTCTCTGACCCAGTCACACTACCTTTTGCCAATTTCCATCTCTACTTCAACTGAATCTAGTAAACTAATGGCTCTCAAATATTAGCATATATCAGAATTCCTTGGAGGGTTTTATAAAACACAGTTTTCTGGTCTTCATCCTTAGCATGTCTGAGTCAGGAGGTTTGGGACGGAGCCTGATAATTTTCATTTCTAACAAGCTCCCAGGTAATGATGCCAGTACTCTTTGGGGCCACTGTCTGACAATCATTGCAGCACACAATTTAGTGCTACCTGTATTCAAAGCCTGGACTTCAAAATAGGGACAGAAGTTCAGTTTTTGTGTTACATTTATAGGGAGTTCAGACATAAGAGACAGAATAATATCACATTTCAATAACAACTAACATTTTCGTAGGTACTTATGAAATCATTACACTAACTCTGTGGGTTAGGTGTAATTCATGTGGTATTAATATGCCAAGGTAAGAAAATGAAAGTTTAAATAAATCATCAAAATTGCCTGATACCACAAAGCCGAGTTTAGATTCAGATTTCTCTGCCCCCAGTAGGAAATTTTGGTCCCTCAAATTGTGCCCCTTTGATGGTATTCTGCTGGTGGAGAAAGTCTCAGATGTGCACGCTCAGAAATGGCAGTTTTCCCCAGTGTAACTAGAGTAATCAAATGTAGGAGGACTGTTCATTATTTCCACTTACTCTGGAGTGATCTACTTGGGAGACATTTCAGCCTAGATAAACCTTTAATCCAAAGCTTTGGAAAGTCACGTCACCCTCTGGTTCTTAATTTCCAGATTTGTGAAAGAAAGAAGTTGAAATGCTCTTAAAGTTTTTTACTCACTTTAAACATCTGTGGTCTTCACTTTATTAGCCAAGATTCAACTGCATTAATTTATATTGATAGAGAACTGCCAAGGAGTTAGAATCCTGTTTCCACAAGGAACACCTGCATTAGAAACCATCTACACCGAGAACCGTTCTATCAGAAGGCTGCATCGAGAGCAAAGAGAGTTAGGCTCTTATGATGGAGAATAGTATCAGAGAAAGGTAAAGGCAGCTTTTCACATTTTCCCTGAAATAATAGAGCTGAAAAGGCATCATGCTACTTATATAGAGTCTAGAGTCCTGTTTAAGAAATGAATCCTTTTCACTCATTATCTTCCTCCAGTGCCTTTGTTGATGCTACCTAATTAAATGCATCTAGTCTTTTCTTGAATTAAAATCACATTTGCTCCATTGAAGTTGGGCAGATACTGTTGTTTCATCTTTAGTGAACCCACATAAGAACCTATCTAGGGGCTGGACTGTTTCTCCAAGTGGTGAACTTCATTTAACTTCAAGCAAAAGCTGACATCTTCTTGTACCTTGTCGCCAACTTCTAGAGTGACACTGTCTGGAAACTACAGACCATATGTACAGACAACAAGGAGACTTTGTATAAAGGATTTGATTTTTTCCTCTCCAGCTGTCTGGAGAACAGCACAGGAAGTGTATCTTTCATGCATCATGTTTATGAAGTGACTGGTCATTGTAAAAACAAATTTATAACTGGTGTAATGTGTGTGGGAGATGTCTGGTGGCCATCGTGATACTAATCATGGATAAAATTAGAAGCTAGCATCATGAATTTGGAAAACTATGACCTTGATGTATAGGGTTTATCATTTAATGAAACAGCGTCTTAGATACCTTTTATTTATGCAATCTGATTTTTTTTTTTAACATTGCAACATTCAAGAATTTTGCCGGAAAAACTAATATCAAAGTAGAGCACTTGTGAAATATTTTGTACAACAAAGGTCTGCAAAATTAGTGGGAGAGTTATATGATGTTTCATGTACTATTAAACACTCCCTAATTTTCTGGGAATGTGCTAAGTTAATTTAGTAAGACATAACTAGCATCAAAAAAATAAAATAAAATGGAATAAAATAGAACAGAATTGGAGTTGAAGAAGTTCTTCACTCATCTTAAAGGAAAGTATTATATTGTGAAAATTTTGTTTTAGTTTAGTTTAGTTTAGTGTCTTTGTGTGTGTGTGTGTGTGTGTGTGCGTGCGTGTGTGTGTGTGTGTATGAGAGAGAGAGAGAGAAGAGAAAGGGGAGGAGTCTGAAATGTTAAATGCATTTTTTTAACTGTAGGTAGTGGTTGTTTTTATTTTCCTTTATTCTTTTTTCTTCTTTTTTAGAGATGGGGTCTTGCCATGTTGCCCAGGCTGGTCTCAAATTCCTGGTCTCAAGGAATTCTCCCACCTCAGATTCCCAAAGTTCTGGGATTGTAGTTTTGAGCCACTATACTGACCCATGGTTATTTTTAATTTTTATTTTTATTTTCCTGAGATGGGAGTCTCATTTTCCTGAGATGGGAGTCACCAGGCTGGAGTGCAGTGGCACGATCTCAGCTCACTGCAACCTCTGGCTCCTGGGTTCAAGTGATTCTCCTGCCTCAGCCTCCCTAGTAGCTGCAACTATAGATGTGCACCACCACACCCAGCTAATTCTTTTTTTCATTTTTAGTAGAAACGGGGTTTCACCATGTTGGCCAGGATGGTCTCGATATCCTGACCTCGTGATCCACCTGCCTCGGCTTCCTAAAGTGCTGGGATTACAGGCGTGAGCCACCATGCCAGGCCTAGTTCTTTTAATGCCACTGCATTGCTAGATAGCCTATCACTTTTTGCCCAATAAGATAGAAATAGGTTGTAGCCTGCTTTTATTGTATCACTCTCCTCTAAGAGTCTATAATTCAGACTAAGCAGATGTTCAAAAAAGCCATGCAGTAATCCAAGATTACATGGAGAACAGTTTTCATATTTAGTATAACAAGTTGTGTGAAATTTGTGCCCTGACTTCCAGAATGAGAAACTGCAAGTAATACAGTTTCAGTGGCCATTTGAGTTCTGAGGTACAGCAACAAGCTGAGAAAGGATCCTTGTAAACACCTTCTCTTGCCAGCTAGGGCTACATGGATATTAAAAGTTCTATGACAGGACAAGTACAGGCTAAATCGAATAATCAGTCCAAATAAGTCCCACACAGATCCAGAGGATAACATAATGAACTCAACCAGAGCTAGGAGTAGAGAAAAACTTCCAAAGGAAAGAGTATTGGAGCTAGCCAAGCAGAAGTAGGTGGGTGGGGGGTTACTTATTTGGGGAAAGGCAAGCAAAGACATTTGGGGAATGGGGATTTTCTTTTCCCATCTTATTTATGCAATGACAAGGAATAAATAAAATGCCATGAAATGATTTTTAAAGAATTTGTTTTGTAATATGCTTTAACTTACAGATATTTAATTTTTTGTTGCTAGTTTATAGATCGATAGAGATGTAACTATTATCTTTTGGTACTTAAACCTTAGTAGGCCCTCATGTAGGTGTTTTCCACGTGTGATCTTATTTATTTCTTACCTCTGCAACCTCATATAAAAGGTGGCATAGTTTCTCTCTTATAAGTAGAACAAGTCACAGAATGGGAAACTATCTTGCTTAAATCTGCAGAATTTGAAAGTCAGGGAGCTTGACTCTAACTTAGATTTGTCTGGCTCTTCTGAGAGCAAACTAATTTTGCTCTATAAGAGACGACTCTTCTAAGAACAAACTAATTCTTAGGGAGAAAGTCCAATTCAAAAGTTTTCTGGCAAGTAACACTCTAGCTGCTCATATTTGAGTGATATTCTATAGATGAAGATGCAACAAACTTCTCTGAAAATTTTGAGTTTGTTCTTAAAAGAATAATGTCCTGAAATTTCCTTCAATGTGAATTGCTGCCATATATCAAGTTGAGACCTCAAATATTCAAGTCATTATTTTTTTGGGCGATAATTAACAATGTCAACTGAAGTCAAAAGAGTTCAGTGAAAAGCATTGTCAACCATTAGATCCACTCTACTTTTTAGTGTAAAAATAATTTTAGAAGAAACTTAAAGTAGGGTTTTAAATTTTTAAAACATCTAAATTTAAATGAAACAGACATTACAAACTATTCTGTTTGGTTACTGCTTTGGGATCAGTTATTATTTCCATTTAAAGTGATAGCTTTTTCTGGCTTCATTTAATAGAGAAATCTCTATTTGCCTAAGAAGGCTAATAATGATCCTCCTGAAACTGGGAGAGGCAGTATATTGAGATATTTTGTGCTCCTACTTTGGGTGTAAAGGGTGTCAGTTGAATGAAAATATCTCATATACCTTTTTTTTTTTTTGAGATGGAACGTTGCTCTGTCTCCCAGGCTGGAGTGCAATGGCACGATCTCAGCTCACTGCAACCTCTGCCTCCCAGGTTCAAGCGATTCTCTTGCCTCAGCCTTCCGAGTAGCTGGGATTATGGTTGCATGTCACCCTGCCTGGCTAATGTTTGTATTTTTAGTAAGGACAGGGTTTTACCATATTGACCATGCTGGTCTCGAACTCCTGACCTCAGGCTGTTCTGCCACCTCCCAAAAGCTGAGATTACAGGCGAGAACCACTGTGCCTGGCCCATATATCTTCTTTTGAATGTTGAACATCATATTCCCTTTTACTCTGGGTTTTCTCAAAGCTATCCTGCAGTAACAACCCACTATTTTTAATGAAAATAGCTTTTCTCCATAATTTCATCTATTTAATCAAATTATAGCCAATATAATTAATATTTATTGAAAATTTACTCTGAACCAGAGAGTGTTTCGAATAAGATTTGCAATTTAAAATCTGACACAAATATTTAGATAGATATCATTATTCTATTTTTTTGTATAAGGAAAAACTGAATCTCAACAAGAGCAAATAATTAATAAGCTATAAGTTTGTGTTTATTTTCAAGAAGTCTTATTTCAGCACCAAAGCTTTGAAGCAAGCATTTTTAACATTGTTTACCAGGCTGGATTTCAAGAGAATAATAGCTCTGCAAGGTATTAACAGTTATTTTTCAAAACAAGATTCCAATCTCTGAGTAGTTTGCCAATGCATGAAAATTATTGCACCATTTTGCAAAACCTTTAATATGTTAATAGGCATTGTGAATCTTTAAGAAAGAATACTGTGTTTCTATGCAGTGTTTCTCAAACATATTATATGTGTGTGCACATGCACACATGCACAATTGCATGTATATATATGCATATCTGTAATTGTATTATATACATTTAAAAAACAATTACACATATTATAAGTAATTACATACATATGTCTTTACGGTACACTCATAAGGAAGCACAGGTTTTAATTCATCCAAGTGTTCACATTAGTGAGGTCTTATACTGACTTTGGCATATCCGTGGCCATTTCTAATTCCTGTGCACTAACTGTAACATAACTCAAAAATGATAGTAAGCTCCTAAATTTTTCAGAGTACAGCACAAAAAGAGAATATTTTAACACTCTGAAATTTATATCCCTTCCATAGGATATAATACTCAAAAGTATTCACAGTGACTAAGGAAAGTTATGTAATCTGGAACATTAGAATTAAAGAGTCCATCACACATCTTCTAGTGAGCCTTCTTCCTCTGAGAAAAGTTATACAGAAGTTTTCAAGACAAACTGTTGTTTTTTAGAAATTTCCAGTAACAAAAGTTATGTAAGTTCAATTTTTAAACTCTTTCCTGAGTTATATTGACCTAACCACATAAAAGTGGCTTTTAGTTGTAAAACGAATTTCCTCCTTTTTCTCCGGTTATGTCCTTGGGGCAGTGTTTTGGAGCTCTGCTTTTAGAATTGGGGAAAAGTTAGTCCTCATTCCATCAAAAATATCATTTTTATAACGGTAACTATATTAAGATCGGTGCACTGTAAAATGAACTTTGTGATAGTAAGAGTAATTATTGTGTGGAATTATATAATCTGCACAGCATAGCCTTTATGCATGTACACACAGGTACACCACACACATGCATACACACAGGCGTACACTTACACATGCACAGCTTTTCTTGCTAATTTTGCCTTATGATAATCTAAGAAAATTTACCGTAGTCCACTACTCTCCACAGTAACCTCCTTTAACTTGGATTCATGCTCCATCTACTGAAGAACAGTAATGATTCAAGATACTTGGCTTCTAATTTGACTCTCAAAACTATGGGGCTTATCTCTTTTTGGCAGTTTACTTACAATACTCATGATTTGGTTTTCTCATCTATAACATAGGGTTAAATAATTTTGGGTCATGCCTTAATTAATTGGTATAAAAATCAAAGTGATATATGTGTGTGAGGGTACTTGAGTTCCTTTTATTTTTTCACTTCTCTACTCATTATGTTTATATTTTAAAAATACTTTTCCTCCTTGTTAAGGGTCCCATTTTACTGCTTCTTGTCACACCCAGTGATTTGCTATGGAATGTTGGACATTGTGATTGTTATACTGTTAAGTGTCTGGATTTTCTTGTCTTTAATGAGCATTTTGACAGTTAAGTTGCAGATCAGTTTGATTGCTTTGAGTCTTGTTTTGAAGCTGTCTTAAGGCTGGGTTTGTTGCTGTTGTTGTTGTTGTTATTTTGTTTTGTTTTTGAAACAGGGTCTTGCGCTGTCACCCTGGCTGGAGTGCAGTGGCACCATCACAGCTCACTACAGCTTGGACCTCCTGGGCTCAAGTGATTTTCCCACCTCAGCTTCCCCAGTAGCTGGGATTACAATTACGTGCCATCATGCCCAGTGTACTTTTTTTGTAGAGATGGCGTTTCTTGCCCAGGCTTGTTTGAAATCCTGGGCTCAAGCAATCTACCTTCAGCCTCTCAAAGTGTTGAGATTACAGGTGTGAGCCACTGTACCTGGCCAGGGATGGTTTTAAGTAGCCTTTATTTCTGGGATAATTTCACCAAGACATGGTCATTTGGAGTCTGTACTGATTGTCCTCAAGTGATTACTGAGGACTCTTCATGCTGATTGATTGGTGCTCAAATGACACCCTGACTTTTGTGAGCTCTAGAAATTATTCTGCTTACAAATCCTAGGTTTCTCTTTGAGTTCACGGAGTTTTACTCCTACATGCACTGTCTAGTACTCAACAACGACTCAAGGTGATTCCCGTAACAAATCTGCAGTTAGGTTTTTGTTTTGTTTTTATAGTTCTCTCTTTTCTGTAACTCTGTCCTACAGCTTCAAAGGAACTCAGCCTCTCTGAACTTCAATTTCTTTCCTCAACTCCCTAGGACTGCTAGATTCTGTTTGGTTTCCCCTTCCATGTGACCTTGGTACAGAAATTGCCTCTAGGCAGGAAGCTAGGGAGGTTGTAGGGCTCACACCATTGTTTCCCTTTCCTCAGGGATAATAGTCCTGGGCTGCCTATTGCCTAAAGCCTAAAAATATTTTATTTTAGATATATCATCCAGTTTTCTGTGTTTATAGCAGGAAGTTAAGTCTTGTCCTTGTTATTCCATTGTACAAATTTCATATAAAGTTTCTTTCAATTCTTTAAATTATTATAGTTTTTCCATTACTTCTCTCAACACCTATTTCTTAAACATTTAGATCAATCTACTCTCAAATGTCGGTTGCCATTATGTGTTTGAGTGGGTATGTGAGAGAGAAAGAGGAGAAAGAAATACCAAGCACATTATAGAAAGATACCATTTTTTATTTTCTGCTCTTCAACTTTCAGGTTTTGGCTTTTGAGTAGTAGACCTTTTTTTTTAAAAAAATACTTTAATAGTTATATTTTTTTAAATGGGAACAATTAAAGCATCAAAATTGTCATTTCTGCTGTTTTATTACCTAGAATGAAGCTAAGTAAAAGTGAATTTAAAGAAAAAGGATTTTAAAAATCACAATAAACATAAAAAACAAATAAGGCAAGCTCTGTGAAGGTGGCAAGCTGGTGTATGGCTGACGGGTTTGGGGCATCCCTTACATAGTAGAAGAACTAGATAAAGTGAGAGAACAGAGGAGTAAAGCACTTGGACATTCTGCATCTGATCTAACACTTTACTTTTATTCCCTTTGAAAATTCTGTCTTCCAAAGATGTATTCATATTAATATTCTTCTGGGGGGATCCTTCTGCATTTGAGTTGGCTAATAGAAGACACTTGCAGCATCTGGAAGTCAGCAATATGACGTTACTAGCGACATCCATTTTAATCAGGAGTAAACTAAGGAGCACTTAGTCCTGAACATCACTTCTTCATCCATACTTTCCTTTCCCCTTGACAACAAAACACTTTTTCCATTAATTCAGAGAGAAAAAGAAGACTAGGTGAAAAACTTAAAATAGAGCTATTAAGACATCGGAACACAGAGTAAAATGAATGAGGACTTTTCTGACAGAAGGAAGCAGAGGATTCAATTTAAAACCTGTATCTGTTTTATAGTTGCCTATGCTGCGGTTGTGTTGGATTGCCAGCGTTCAGAAAGCAGACACTGTCATTATGGATTAACTGGATGAATGACTTACTAGGGAGGAAAAGAACTGAATGTGTTCAGAGTCGGTGACTACCTTATTCTAAGCCTAGGTCTGTGCCTCTGCCTCCCAGTGCCATATGGCAGAAGCATAGGTGGGTTATTTGAAGTTTATTTAGTTCTGAACTTTTCCATGAAATGTGGTGATTTTATTCATTAACACTGAGAAGGCACATATTCTGCAATATGATTAGCAATAGTGAAAGGAAGCTATGGAGATAGCTTGTTATAAATATAATCAATAGCTCTATAGATCTGTGGTTTTGTTGAATTCCAAGGCTTTGAGACTAAGGCCACAAAGATCTAAGTTGCAAGATGCTCTGTTTTACTCTTTTTCTCTACATCTTCTTTACATCCCTCCTGATGCTACAATTTCTTCAGAGCTTGTGACTGTGTGTAGAGTTATTTAGCTGACCCTTTTAGCACACAGTAGTTGTGAGAAAACATCATGTCAAGTCATGCTGTGAGGGGAAAAAAGTTAAATTCTGCCAGTTGGTTGTCAAATATCTTGTAAGAAAAATTGAGTGCTTAGCCTTCTATATAGGACTGTCAATTAAATATTTAAATTTAAAAAATTAAGGATGAGCCAATGCTTCTAAATGGAAAAATACAATGATGTGTCACTAAACTACAATACCGATGAAGTTATTTTCTATTCTTTTCCATGAGACAAGCACCTACTGAGATAAGTACAAGCTCCTACAAGTAGAAGAGACTTGGAAAACAACACAAACTAGAGGTTATTGGGGAAGCAATGGCAGAGACTTTACTGTTTCTTCATATGTTCTTTTTAAAAAATACTGGAACTCACCCCCACAACGGGAACAGCTAGCATTAAAGTTGGTATTGGCCACTAGATGGCAGCGATGCCTCAGTAACATTACTCGAACAATGCGGACAGTTTGCCAATCTTTCTCCATCTCACCTCCAGATTCTTAAGCACCATTTTCCATGCTTGAAACTAACACTAATGGAATCATAAATTCTATCCATAGCTCCACTCATTTTCATATTTTATTCTCAAGAGGAAAACATAACTTCTCTTAAGCTCTTTATGCTGTCTATAATTTCTAAGACTTTTATTCAGACTTTGCTTTCTGGGATTTTTTTTCTGCCTTTCACCCCATTTTCAGCTTTTTTCTCTCCTCTTGTGTCCTCTCTTGTATATACAGATATGCCCAGAAATATTCTTAAAATTCTGCTCAGCTAGGCATTAAGATCAATCGCGCATGTTTATCTTGGCTTTTCCTCCTCATCTCATCCTTCCTCTGTAGCTTAAGAAGACTTTCTCTGAGAGGAGAAAGATGAACTATTTACTTTTAGTTCCCAGTTCCTAGATCTGCTAAATCATGTCTTCGGCCCCACAGAAGCAGAAGAAAAAAGCTATGGAGCATAAATCTCATGATTTTGTCTTCTCTGAACAGACATTTCTGCCAGTTTGCCTTTAGGGATGTTGAGCTTTGAGAATTCTTTCACCCGCTCTTTCGTTTTGTTTCTTCAGCTGGGGTTAAATGAAGTCAGTATACAAGAGGACCTCTTTAGTGAGATGTTATTGCCAACATCCACTTCAAATATCAACTTAATTAAAGCAACTGTGCTTCTATGGAGAATCAGCATACAATCACAGAAGTAAACCTGAAAGTTAACTTGAAAATAATGTTGCTCAAGTATCTGAAACCTTCATAAAGGAAAGATATATGTATGTATCCTCCAGAGCCTACAGATCAAAAGGGAGGGTCTTGTAGGGCTTTACTGAAATCAGAGTCTGACATTCAGGCAAGGGAAAAGGCATAACCATCATTTATATTTTCCTCCCAGGAGGGAGTCTGCACAAGACTTCAATGCTGGATCATGGTGGAGTGTTATGTGCAATGGCAGTACCTGATGGTGAATCTCTCAGATAAGACATTTTAAGCTTCGTAGGTGGAGTATATCATTGCTTCAAGAGTCACTAGCCAGATGCTCATTTTTCTGAAAATTTGGTTCTTGGGAGGCTTACATATGTTTCTTAAAGTTTTATGTCTAGTTCTGAGAGAACTCAGATTTCTGGAACAAAGATTACCCATCTACACAATAGAGTTATTAAATATTTATTATTTATATTGCTGTGGTAAGGAATAAGTAACATATGCAATTCACCCTGCATAGTATGTGATAGGAATTAAGGAATCAATACATGTAATTTCCCTTCTCTAAGTAATAAACAACAAATGGTTATAAGCATGGGCTTAAAGCAAGACAGATTTGCATTAAAATTCTGCTTACCCACTTACTGGCTTTATGTTTTTGACTTTTTAAGTTTGGTTTTCTTCTCTGTAAAATGGAAATATAATAGCACTTACCTTATAGGCAAGGTGCTTTTTCAGGATTTATTGGCCATGTGTGCTCTACAATAAATATGCAAATAATTGAAAAATATATTAATAGTTCTAAGAATATTACTACTATTAGAAAATGTTTTGCAGCCAAATTGATGAAACACATCAAAACAGCTGGAAAGGTCAAATTAAGGCTGGGCATTAGAACTGATCACTAAGCTGGGCAAATGATGAACTATTTATTAACTGCTTTAGGACACAATTATATTATCTATATACTGTTTTCTTCTACAGTAGAAGTGCATTTCTAGAAAAAAATTGAGAATGAAATAGAATAATTTTCTCTTGTTTTGGTAAGAGGAAAGTTATTTAAAAGGGCTGGATGATAAAGGTAGCTAGGTTTAACAGAATCATGGAATGCTCATTGTATCAATCATTTTCATTCTATTACTATTTCAAGCACACTTAATTTCTGCCAATAATTTGATTATTTTTAAAAATTATAAGAACACTTATAACTAAAGACATATTTTTCCTTAATTAAAAAAAATAGAAGTCAGAAGCTAAGTTTAATTTCTATGCTTTGCCACTTAATAAATATATATTACAAGGATACAAAATCCCCCAAGACTTGCAATAATAAGGAAAATATTCAATTAACACAGCAGTACCTGAGTAGGATGACTGAATATCCAGTCTGTGTTCAGATTGTAACTTAAATACTTTGGTTGTAAAGGGAATTTCCCTACAGTAATGACAAATTAAGCAATAAAAAATGATCTGGTGACAGAAGAAGTGGCCAGGGCATTACCAACACACCCAATCTTCAAAAATTCAAAGAAGGTAATTTTCTTATTTAAAAAGAAAATATCAAAATGGCACTGCACTCTAAGCATAATGCATTTAGGCAGATTGGAAAAGTAAATTTGTGTTTCTTCATGATTTGTGGGACTCAATTATAACACACTTTATTGTTATCTTCTCTGGAGAAATCAGAAATAAAATTCTGCCCTTACCTGCCCTCCCTGTGGTCACTGTATGAATTCAATTATAATACTTTGAAATGCACTCTTGTGAATCACATTGAGGAGGTTATATCAAACAAATATATGTAGTTTAAATTATAGAAATTAATAGATATGTCTGTGACAATAGCTTAACTCGGAGAAAAAATAATGCAAACTATCATTTATTTGCTAAGCTCCTGGCAACCTTGCCTAGATATTTTGATGTATCACATGTTAAAGAGCAAGAGATATACATGAACATGAAATATATGTTACATTTTATTAGAAAATGAATTAATGTTGTATATATAAGGACATTGGCCTTTAAAAATAAAACCTCTAAAGTCATGTGTTTGTTCTAGGATTGCAAGACTTTCTTTGTTTCTCTAAAGGAAGACTGAAAAAACCCTGGCTAGGTTCGGCACAATGAAAATAAAACAGCAAGTCAGAACATAGCTATCTTATTCACAAAAATATCCTAGATCAGGATAAGAAGTTGCTTATAATTTCAGGCATATTTTTGGCCTCATACATGCACAAAGTAAATGGAGTACAATTTTCAGAGATATTTAAGTGAACAATGGTATGGCATCACCACATTCTATCTTTCACATTATTACATTCAGCTAACTCATCATTCCTTTTTTCCTGAACAAAAATGTATGAGAGTTGTAAAGCCCCAAGTATCAGATCAGATTGTTCTGGCTTTATCTCATCAAACGTTTTCTATATTGAAAAGTTATCAGAAAGCAGCACACACACATAAATAATCTTCTAAACAGGGTTTTCTAATATTAATCAGAGCATATTAGTATTGCTTTCTGTTTTGAGTGAAAGAACTAGATTTAAAATTCTCTTCACTACAATTTTAGAGACTAACTTGAAGTTTAACTTGAAGTTTATAAAGCTTAAAACTTTTCAGAAGAGGAAACAGGAGACCAACAGAAGTAAAATGACACATATTGGGTGACATTAAAAACGGATGTAGTGATCATAACATGATTCTGGAGTTCATTCCCTTCTTGGGATAACCCAAATCATGGGTTTCATTTTAAGACTTAGCCAAGTCCCTTTCTAAAATTCTCCTCTACATTTTCTATTCACTGACCTCTCTATCATTCACCTACATTTTCTGGTTATTAAAGCAATTAAGCCATTCTGTTGATCGCTTTTGATGTTTTAAGTCAAAAAGAAAATAAATCTGTTGATATCATTTAACAAGTTATTTAACCAGTCCTTTCTGAGATTCTGCTATGTGCCAGGGATACAGTTCTAGGGAAATCAGTGATAAGACTATTTTATTCACTCGTTATGGAGCTTTTAGTTCTGGTAGTGGCAAAGAGACAATAAACAATACATCATGTATGTGATCAGTACATCAGTAGTGATTAAAGGGTATAAAAAATAACACAAGGGATCTCAACAAAATAATGGGAGGAGAGAAGGTCTTAATTTCATATCTTTGAGAAAGACCTCTCTAATGAGGTGACATGTCAATAGAGAACTGAGGGAACTTAAGGAGTGAACTGAGTGGCCATGGCTGAAGAAAAGAATTCCCGGCACAGAATGTAGAAATTGCAAAGTCACTGAGACAGGTGTATACCTTGTGTGTTTGTCAGTGGTGTGAACTAGTAAGAAGTGGAAAGGGAGTAGGAGATGAGATCTGAGATGTAGCTAGGGGCAAAGTCATGAGGGATTTGTGTTTGAATTCTAGTAAGATGAGTTTTGTTATCCTACCTACATTTTGAAAGGGGGTCTGGATGCTGAGTGCCATGGTCTGCACCTATAGTCTCAGCTACTTAGAAAGCTGAGGTGGGAGGATCCTTTTGAGACCTCTTGGTCTCATGGATACCTGCCAGGGCAATGTAGAAAGACCCTGTCTCTAAAAAATAAGAGTGGGGGGAAGTGATTAGACACAATTATGACTTCTGTCCCTACAGGCTGCAGTCAGTGCTGCTGAAGATTCAGCTTTGTTTCAGGCTTTCACACCCAAGCTCTGCAGCTTTGTTTGGGCAGGTGTGGAGGGAAGCTCCCTGAAGGCACTACACAGGCTGAGTCCTGTCCTTACCTGGCTGTAGAGAAGGCCTGCAATGGCGTCTTGTTTACTTTTAGACATATTTTGACATTTTTCAACAGTATTATGGCTGGTGTATTTCTTTGTATTCTAAGACCAAAATCCAACCAAATATGACCATTTATTAATAGGGTTGAAAATTTTAAGTTGCAGATGCATTCTCATCAAAATAAACAGGATCACCTGCCCTCTTTTTGACTAGATTTAGAGGAAGCAATCAGCAATAAGCATAAATGAAATATTTGTTGAGAAAAATGAACCAAAATATTATGACCAGTAATTTTTTGCTTTGTTGGTCAGTTTCTTGAAAGACTCTTTGTTCCATTGATAGCAAAAACCAGGGAGACACTATTGAAATTATAGCACAATCACTTAGGGAAATGAAGAAAAAGTTTTAAAAATTGTAGAAGTCTCTAAAATTGTACTGAAGAGAATTTTAAGTCTAGTTCTTTCACTTGAAATGTAAGGTGAATATTTCTCCCAAAGTGACAGTCTATAAGATGTATTTTCATTGTACCTAAAAACATTTGTACATGTGTTAAATTGACTAATGAGGCAGGAGAAAAAATATTTATTGCTTCTGAACACAAAAACTTATGAATCTCACTTTTCTTCAACTTCTTCCAATGATGAGATTTTACCCAGGATGAATTTAGAACTAAAATGTAGCCATACTTACTATGCTTGGTTAACTTTTAGTGTAAATTCAAGGGCTCTTCTAATTGTAAGCACTACTTAAGTTTAAATATAGGATGGCACAAGGAACTGTAATGGAGATTTGTTGCTGTCAAAGAGATATGAGAATGAAGCCTTCCTTTCCTGTTTAATAATTCTATAATCCTGAATAAATTTATGATCACATTTGAGCCTGCTTATCTACATTTTAGTGTCATTATGAGGACAGAGTTACATCTGATTACTAATTAATATAGGAAGTTAGTAAAAATTTCTCCCTTCATCTATTTTCTTTCCTTTTTTGAGACAGGGTATTATTCTGTCACCCAGGCTGCAGTGCAGTGGCACTATTACGGTCACGGCAGCCTTGATCTCCAAGGCTGAAATGATCCTCTCACGGCACCTCCTGAGTAGCTGGGACCACAGGCACGTACCACAGATCCAGTTAATTTTTTTTTTTTTTTTTTTTTGCAATAGAGATGAGCTCTCCCTATGTTGCCCAGGCTGGTCTCAAACTCCCAGGCTCAAAGGATCCTTTCGCCTTGGCCTCCCAAAGTGATGGTATTACAAGTGTTAGCAACTGGGCCCAGCCCTTTATCTATTTCTAAGAGTGGCTTTCAGGTACAGGTTAATATTTGTATATAAAAGTAGAGAAAAAAGTAGAAAACACACTCATATACATACTAAAATAAGAAAATTACAGTTAAAATATGCATGTTTTTCTACACTTAAATTTTTCTTTGATAAATTAATGAAATTTATTAACCTCAAAAAGAGAAGCAACTTCTAAATTTTTAAAAAATCAGATCTGTGTGAAATAGTACAGTAAATGATACAGGATCATTTTTGTGTCTTCATTTTTTTCTATTTTAAACATTTTAAGCATTCTGATAGTTTCTGGGTTACATTAACCAGTGGTGGTAACAGCTGGTAATTACAGATGCTTGTGGCTTGTTTTAATCAGATTGAGCCCCCATAAGGGCTCACTCAGAGAAGTGAGAGATGTTGAGAATAGGGCCAAAGAGTGCCAAGGTCAACAGAAAGGAGAGTCCCTAAGCAGCAGCTTTAGATGTGGATTCAGGAGTCTTGTCCTTGTCACCTGCAGGGAAGCAGCTGTATTTGTCTTCCTGCTGAGATGACTAACTCTGGTTAGTGCTCAGTGAAAGCTTTGATTCCTTATTTATGAAAAAGGTGATAACAGGAATTTGGAGTTTGAGAGACACACTTCAGCTGTCTGGGAAAAAATTCGTAGATCTGATGGAGAACGATGATGAAAACTAAAGTAAATAATCAAATGTTATGAAGCATAGGCATGATGAATTTAACATCAAGGTTAACAGACATACATTTTAGAATATAACAAAGAATAGGTGAAAGAGAAATAATGATAAGCACAAATGCAAGAAAATCCATGTACACTTTTTCCCATAGATAAATAATTCAAACCTTCCTGTACTGATAATTTAAGCACTATTAGGGCAATCATAGTTGGCCATTATTTTTTTCACTTTTGGTTTCCAAGTGCCTAGAACAGTGCTGGTGATAAGAGATGCTCAATAAGCATTTATTGATTTTTTTTTTTTTTTTTTTTGAGATGGAGTTTCACTCTTGTTACCCAGGCTGGAGTGCAATGGCGTGATCTCGGCTCGCCGCAACCTTCGCCTCCTGGGTTCAAGCAATTCTCCTGCCTCAGCCTCCCGAGTCGCTGGGACTACAGGTGCATGCCACCACACCTAGCTAATTTTTGTGTTTTTAGTAGAGACAGGGTTTCATCTTGTTGACCAGGATGGTGTCGATCTCTTGATCTCGTCATCCACCCGCCTTGGCCTCCCAAAGTGCTGGGATTATAGGCGTGAGCCACTGTGCCTGGCCGCATTTACTGATTATATGACTAAATGAATGATTGAATGAAGGAATAAGTGAATGGCTGGCTCAATGGATTAAAAGCAATAAAAAGATCTAAAGTAGACCCCCAAGAGATAAAAGTTTGAAGAAACTTTATTCAAAGGCAATAAAGAAAAGTGAAGTGAGGTCCTTTGTAATTTGTTAATAGGTTTGTTAATGGGGAAGAGACATTTTTACAAAAACTGGGATCAAAACATCGTAGAAAGTCTAGTGAAGTCTAGTGAGGGGTATTCAGCCTATCTATTGCTGCAGTTTTCCTTACATGGCCTTTTAATGTCTAACTAAACCTTACTTAGATTTCCTTGATAGTAACTGTAACAGATAGTATTTATGTTTCTGTCTTTTCCAACCAAACTATAATCTTCTCAAGAGAGATTCTAGTGGATGTGCACAGATATCATATTGTGCTTTTAATTTCAATTTTCCTGTTGGTTAATGATGTTAGGCATCTTTTCATGTGCTTATTGGCCATTTGAATATCTTCACTGGAGAAATGTCTAATCCTGTCCTTTGCTCATTTTTAAAATCAGGTTATTTGGTTTTCTTGTTTTTTTCTCTTTAGCTGTGAGTGTTTTCTGTCTCTTTTTAGTTGGGTTTTTTTTTTTAATCAAGTTGTAAGAGTTTTTTTCTATTCTGGATATAAGACCTTTACTAAATATATAATATGCAAATTTTTTCCAGCTTCTGACTTGTCTTTTTATTTTCTTAATAGTGTCTTTCGAAGTAAAAAACTTAATTTTAAGGAAGTTAAACTTATCATGCTTTTTTGATGGCCCTCACTGTTATGATTAGTCTAAGAACTCTGCCCACACAAAGAACATGAGGACTTTCTCCTATCTTTTACTGAAGAAGTTTTATAGTTTTAGCTGATAGATTATATCTGTGATCCATTTTTAGCTAAATTTTGTGTGTGGTGTGAGGTAATAATCTAAATTTATTTTTTAATATGGATATCTGCTTGTTCCAGTACCACTTGTTGAAAAGACTATCTTTTTACTCTTACACTAATATCTTTGTCAAAAATCATAAGCAATTATTTCAAACTCTTAATTCTGTTCCATTTATCTATATACCTATCTTTACACAATACCACACTGTCTCCATTATTATACAATGTTTTAAAATTGAGTAGTAAAAATAAATTTGTTCTTCCTTTTTCAAAATTGTTTCGGTTATTCAAGATCCTTTGCATTTCTATATAAACTTTAGGAGAAACCTGTCAATTTCTGCACAAAATCCTGCTGGGATTTTGATAAATACTGTGTTAAATCTACAGATTAATTTGAGGAAAATCGTCATCCTAATAATATTGAGTTCTGCAATCCATGATTACAGACTGTCTCTCTATTTTAAATTTTCTTTAATTTCTCTCAAGAATGGTTTATAAAATGCAATGTATAATTATTGTACTTCTTTTGTTAAATTGTTGGAAGAAGCCCTTTATCAGAATGAAGTTTTTTCTAGTTTGCTGAGAGTTTTTATTATAAATGTTAGGTTTTATCAAATACTTTTTCTGCATCTTTGAGATGATGTATTTTTTCCTTCATTCTATAATATGATGTGTGTATTACACTAACTGATTTTCAAATATTAAGACAATCTTTTGGATAAATCCAGTTTGGTCACAGTATATATAATCTTTTAAAATAAGTTTTATATGTTGTTGAATTGACCTTATTAAAGTTATTAAAGAACTTTGTATGTATGTTTATGAAGGATATTTGTTTTCTTTCTTTGTGATATCAGGCTTTGTATCAGGTACGTGCCACCATGCCCAACTAATTATTTTTGTATTTTTAGTAGAGACATCATTTCACCATATTGGCCAGGCTCTAACTAATGATCTCAACTGATCCACCTGCCTTGGCTTCCCAAAGTTCTGGGATTATAGGCATGAGCCACTGTGCCTGGCATAGTCACTGCATTTTTTAATGGAGTCAGGTATAGAGAAATTCATTTCACTCTACTTTCTTGTGAATAGGCTAACACTGTTTCAGCCAAAAGCATATTTCTATAAGCTCACTCAACATTGTAGTCAATGAATTTAATTTTTATTCAATCAATTGACTGTTAATTCTAGTGTATTTTTATGTGTGTGTTTAAATGCACATTTTCATTTTTTCTCTGATTTTCTTTGTATTTTGGTTGGACACTGGGAAAGGCAGTTCCAGTATATACTAATATGGTGTCATTCATGTCCAAAAGTAAAATCTAATTCTTAGGATGGCAAATAACAAAGTTTCAGAAAATAAGTAGATGTAATAACATAGTTTGAGACTTTAAAAGGAGTGGCAACTTGAGAAGATTGATATCCACGTAAAAATTTAGTTTAATTTACATAGGCTCAAATGTTTCTAATCTATAGGAAAGGAAAGGGTCCATAATGAATCTGAAATTAGTGCACAAGTGGCTATATAATGAGCTCAGCCACTAAATAAAGGAGTAATTTAAGTCAATACAGGCACCAGACATGTAAGATAAGCCAGAGAAATTTGAGGTTTAAAAAACATATAAAGTACATAAAATGAATAGGTGCGTTCAGATGAAGAACAAGAAAGAGCTTGCTTGGAAGTAGGAAAGTATAATGAGAATGTATAAGAGTGAATAATGAACTGTTCAATTCTTTGCTTTTTTCATTCTCTCTGCCAAATAAAATCATTCTTAGGCTAGAAATCTGGAAAGAAAAAAACATCAGTAAGAGAGAGATGAAGGCCAAAACAGATAAAGACATCTTCAGATATCACCAATCAACTTGTAATTAGTTTAAGTCTCCTGTTTCAGATTCATTACATCCCAGGAGCTGAGGGAACTTGCAGATGACATTGTTGAGCAGCTGCCAATAATCATGAAGCCTAGCTAAGCTACCAGACAAACAGACAAAAACCAGACTCATCTTAACCAGCTTTTAAGAGGAAGAAGAAGTATATGCCACAAAATATACCCGGTTAGTCTAAGAACAACTCTAGGTAAAAGTTTAGAGCAAATTGCATAATTTAGCTAAGGAAATGGCACTCAGTGAAGCCACTATGAATTCAATAAGAACAAATTATTCTAAGTTATACTTTTTCTAAAAGGGTTACTGGAATAACATTTCAACAAGGAATGAGAATCTGCCAAAAGTGAGCTTAGAATGATCATCCTTTTATAAAACCATAAGGTATTAATGACAATAATAAAAATTGTATGTATGCACGTATATACTTATTAAATCAAAGACTATTTTTAAAAAACAGATGGTGTCTACTTACAGAAAAAAAGCAAGTCAGTATTACAATCCTGTATTTAGCTATTTTCTTGAATTCTGTTCTGCTTCTTAAATTGTTTAGGAAAAAAATCCATGGTATATTTTTCTGCTAAGACAGATTCTCTCAGAATATTTATGATTCATATTTTATTGTTTCATTTTTTTAGGTTTTATAAAATTTAACTGAGAAGTAATTAGAACATTTAGTAAAATGGCAGAAGCACACAATAAATGCATAAATTCAAAAACATTTGTAAAGCAAAATAGTAACCATTTAGGATATTATAGATAATTTCACAGTAGCAACAAAAATGTAAAACTCATGAATAAATGTGATTAGAAATGTGTGAGAATAATATGACAATGAATCTCTACTGAAAGACTAATACAATGCATGAATATGTGGACATATAGCCATGGTCTAGGAAGAGAAACCAATAATATGTTCATGTTAATTCTCCTCAAATTTATATATTGTATATCCTTTTAATTCTTGTCAGGACTCTCTTTGGCACTTAACATAAACAATTCTCAAGTTTACCTGGAAGAAAAATTTAAAATACATAGGAAAATTCTTTAAGAAAATGATGCAGAACAATTATGATCAGATAGTCATTTGCATTTTAAAAGTATGATAAAATACGTGCATTGGCATCAGAGCAGATAGATGAATGGAGTAAATAAAAATGCAGTACAGTTTTTCTCTGAATTGTAATGATCATTTTCATAGTCATCATTTACATTCGTTTATTGTCTACTCTTGGCCAGCCACTATTCTTAGTTCTTTTATGTATTTACTCATTTAATTCTCATGACAGTCCTGAATGATAGCCCTAGCCTTGCTTTTACCCTCCAATTTATGGTATAATTATTTGGCCCTATAGCATAGTGCAAGTGTAAGTCCACTGAAGAAATAAAGAACGGGCTGGCATCAAGGGGCTCAAATCATCAGCCATCGACATGGAACACAAACTTTCACTAGCAGAAGGTGATGATGACTCGCTAAAGTCTTAGATGATTGCTAGCATCTTTTAGCAATGATGCATTTTTAAATCAAGCTATATACATTGTTTTTTAGACACAATGCTATTGCATACCTAATAGATTACAGTACAGTATAGACATTTTCTTGTGTACACTGGGAAACCAAAATATTCATGTGACTTATTTTATTGCCGTGGCCTAGAGCCAAACCCACAATATCTCTGAGATATGCCTGTGTTTGGTTGCTTATAAAATCAATTAAGAAAGTACAAAAGTCTTCCTGTAATCAAGTAGCAACAAGTTAGAGGATAAAATAAAAGGTAGTATTCCCTTTGTAACAGCACAAAGCACATTAAATATGTAAAAATAAATTAAATAGAAAAATATAAGATTTACATTTAAAATCTATCTTGTAAGTTATATTTATCCTAGTGATTTCAATAAACAAGGCATGATTAAATATATTGTATCTATGACTAAGTGCCTTACAATTAATTCATGAAAATTTCCCTGATTGATTTCATGTGTTCCCATTCAGGATTTATTCATTCACTCTTTTATTCATCCATTCATTTATTCATTCATTCACCTACACAGCAAATATATATGAAACCTACGCTTTTCTGGGCACCAACATCCATAACCCAAGTATAAATAATGGGAATATTTTTCTTCAGCATAACACATTTCTTTCCCAGACATGCAAAATTACCCACAGAAAAGCAACAACCTCTATCCGAAATGAGAAATTGTTTTGTTCAGGTGCACAAATATGATTAGCAGCATTGGTATATAGAATAAAAATCACCAAAGATTATCAAAATGTATCTAGATTCAAATAGGGAATATGTGCCTGGTAGAGAGAATATAAGTGCAGAAAAAAATTCTATTTAACTTGATAAGAAACCAACTCGAAAAAGAAGGTAAAGACTCTGACTGTATGTGCCAGAGAACTCAAAGTCTTGATGACAGTATTCCTTTTCTTGAGTAGCCCCTGCACCCAACTTCAACTAGCTGACAGAATTCTGGATGTCCAGTCTACTAGCCCACCCTTATATTTGCCAGACTATTTTCCCTTGGACCTAGAGATGAAAAAATTGTAAACTAGTATCTATTAAAAAAAGAAAAAAAAAAAGAAATGAGTTTTTAGGCCCAGATATCATTAAGACATGAAAAGTTCATGACTATCCAATTACATTATAATAATTGGCCTCATTAGAATATCATGTTCTCTAAGCAAAGATTAAATCTGTTCTACCTGTTAACTTCCTTTAATAAAATATTTCCCATAGTCTAATATGGCTTCCAGTCATCAGGGAACAAACAAGAGATTATGAAATATTTGCCAAATTTTTCGTTTTGACCCTAAAGTATTATGCTAGTCAGAATAATTAACACTAGCTGTCAAAAAAAAAAAAAAAATTCAAAGTCTCAGGGACGTTTAGCCCTGTCTTATGTCATAATCATGGTTCAATGTGACTCAATCAGTCTTCTTATTTGGCTATTACATAACATGATTATATATTAAATTACATGTAACTGCATATAGCATATAAAATATATGCAATTGATATTATAAATATATAGTATTATAAAGTATATCATATATTATATTGAATTTTGTATAACATATTATACATTGACATTATATTATACTGTGTTAAACTATATTATGCTATATTATATTGGCCTTTTTATATCATCTGAAATACACAAATTCTCTGTGGCAGGAGAGGAGAAAAATGTCAGAATCACACTGGTTCTTAATTTTCTTTTTTTTTTATTGTTCAAATCGTAATTATCATTCCATTTTTGCCTGCTAAACTTATTTTCACTTCTGTGAGAGAATTACTTATTTAACATTTCCAAGTAAATTATATTTTTATCAAGTAAACTCTTTTTTCTCTCATATATTTCCTATCTTTTTTTTTTTTAGAAAGGAGAGAAGGAAAGAAAAAAAGGAGTGAAGGAAAGGAAGAAAGAGGAAGAAAAAGAGGCAGAGAGAATGGGAATGTTGCTTTATTCTAAAAATGGGTATTGAAAACCTCTTTTATGCCAATAATTGTGCTTAACAATGGCCGATCAATATTTCATTTAATCCTATGAGCAGGTGTGATGTGGTACTGACAAGAATGTATATTATGTGTATTTAAAGTGGAGAGCTCTATAAATGTTTATTAAGTTTACTTGCTCCGGATCTGAGTTCAAGTCCTGAATATCCTTATTAATTTTCTGTCTCATTGATCTATCTAATATTGATGTTGAAGTCTCCCACTCTTATTGTGTGGGAGTCTAGGGAGTCTAAGTCTCTTTAAAAGTCTTATGTATCTGGGTGTTAGGATCGTTAGCTCTTATTGTTGCATTGATCCTTTTACCACTATATCTTTGTTGCTTTAAAATCTATTTTATCAGATGCGAGAATTGCAACTCCTGCTTTTTATTTATTTATTTATTTTTGCTCTCCATTTGGTTGGCAAATCTTTCTCCATCCCTTTGTTTTGAGTCTTTGTATATCCTTGCATGAGAAATGGGTCTGGATGTAGCATACCACTGGATTTTGGCTGTATCTTTTGATTGGGGGATTTAGTCGATTTCAATTTAGGATTACTGCCATTTGATGTTAACTGGCTGTTTTGTCCATTCGTTGATGTAAATTTTTCATTATGTTGATGCTCTTTACTTTTTGGTATATTTTTAGAAAGGCTAATACTGGTTGTTCCTTTCTATGTGTAATGCTTCTTTCAGAAGCTCTTGTAAAGCAGGCCTGGTGGTAATAAAATCTCTGAGTACTTGCTTGTTCATAAAAGATTTTACTTTTCCTTCAGTTGGCTGGATAGGAAATTCTGGGCTGAAAGTTCTTTTCCTTAAGGATGTTGAATATTGGCCCCCACTCTCTTCTGGCTTGTAGGGTTTCTGCTGAGAGATCTGCTGTAAGTCTGATAGGCTCCCCTTTGTGGGTAACCTGACCTTTCTCTCTGGCTGCCCTTAGTATTTTCTCCTTCATTTCAACTCTGGTGAATCAAACGATTATGTGCCTTGGGGTTGCTCTTCTTGAGGAATATCTTTGTGGTGGTCTCTGTATTACCTGGAGTTGAATATTGTCCTGCTTTGCTAGGTTGGGAAAGTTTTCCTGAATAATATCCTGAAGAGTATCTTCCAGCTTGGATTCATTCTCTTCATCATAGTCAGGTACAACTATCAAATGTAAATTAGTTCTTTTCACATAGTCCCATATTTCTTGGAGACTTTGCTCATTCCTTTTTATCCTTTGTTCTCTATTCTTGTCTTCTCATTTTATTTCATTAAGTTGGTCTTCGACCTCTGATATCCTTTCTTCTGCTTGATCAATTTGGCTATTAAAACTTGTGCATATTTCACTAAGTTCTCATGTTGTGTTTTTCAGCTCCGTTAATTCATTTATATTCCTCTCTATATTGTCTATTCTTGTTAGCATTTTGTCAAACCTTTTTTCAAAGTTCTTAGTTTCTTTACATTGGGTTAGAACAAGTTCTTTTAACTCCCAGAAGTTTCTTGTCATCCACCTTCTGAAGCCTACTTCTGTTAATGGAACACAGTCCTTCTCCATCAGGCCCTGTTCCGTTGCTGATGAGGAACTGTAATCCCCTGTAGAGAAAGAGGCTTTCTGATTTTGGGTATTCTCAGCCTTCTTAGGCTGGTTTCTTCCCTTCGTTATAAATTTATCCATCTGTCGTCTTTACAATTACCCCCTTTCTAATTAGGTTTCTGAGTGGACGTCCAATTTATTGATTCCCAGTGCTTGAATCTGAGCAACCCACTGCGCCAGCCAAAACAGCGGCATTAAGACTGATGGCGCTCTTCTGCCCGGGAATCTCTGGTCTGGCTTCCTTCTTGAGTCCATAATAGGCGACTGACTTCCCGGAGCTCCAAACGTTGGTCAGAAGGGGAACCAGTCCCGTTTACTCTGCACCAAGAGCTGCCGCATCGAGGCGGTGGCAAAACCACTGCGCCAGCCACAAGAGTCGCCCTGGTGACCCGTGGGGTTCCTCCACTGGGAATCTTCTGGTCCGTGAGCAAAAAAATTTTGTCTCAAAGTGTGGCGTCCTCTCATTCTCTGTGCTTTCACTGGGAACTACAATCCTGAGCTGTTAGCAATCAGCCATCTTGGATCTCTCTTAATTTTCTTCATATGAAGGAACACATGTAACTTCTTCAGATAGTCCATTAACTAGAGAATTAGTTACATGTTGGACCCACCCTAACTAAAAGCAGGTAGGAAATAGAAAAGACATAATGGGTATTTGGTGAATACTAGTGGTTTCTTCTACAGATAGATTCTTGGTTTAAAAGATTTAAAACTATGAACGAAGTGCCTTTCCAGCTTTTTATGTATCAGAAAATTTATCCTCCAATGTCACTGCTCACTTACGTGAGGCAAATGGCAATATCTTCCTCTCTTGAGCAAGTTTGTGCCTTAAAAAATATCTTTCTCTCCACATCATGAAATATTGCCTCCCCAAAGCCAGTGGGATATAATTAGCTGAGACACATTATAGCAATATATAGTCTAATTATAGACTAGTTTGTAGCAATTTAGGGGAAGGATTAGCTATAATGTGAGTAAGCAATTGGGCATGTTTTAGACAAGCATTTTCATGTCCATTTTATAAGTAAATAATAAACTAAGTCTTGAAAAATTAATTGATGATTTAGTAAGGGTTATAGAACCAATACATAGAGGCTTCTGACTCTAAATCCCAGACTTTTACTGCTAACATAGCTTAGAAGACAAATGGTTTCTCTAGGCCAGTATTGCCCTCAAAATTTCCTCTTTCACTGAGTTCCCTTAGAAATTCAGTGCCAGAATGAAAGAGACCTCATATAAGGCATATCCCCTCTTGCCCTCTCCCGCCATTCCTCATAGTCAGGACTAGCTTTTCCCACTGACCACTCATCAGAATCCTCTGTCCTTTCCCTTCCAAAGAGCACTGGTGTCAACAAGGCACAACAAACACAAACACATGATGGATGACATCACATAGTCAGTCATCATAAAAAGAAACTCACTTTAACTGGAGACACAATGACTTGAAATTAACACACAGTGGAATTGTGGGCAATATGACAGTGCAGTAATCTGAGCAACCTAGAAATCTCATTAGGTAGGACACTATCTCTGCTGACTTTTCAGGGATTATCACATTCCCCATTAGGTCATTGTACTGACTGACTGATCTAACTTTGACATTACAGTAATTCATCTTAAATCATATAATAAACATTAAAATATATATATACAAATATACATATATATGTTTTAACTAAACATTTAAAATATACTTCTCAAGAGAAAATGAAAGGAAATAATCTAAACACCTGAACACAAAATGATTACAGAGACATTATCAAATATTCAGATTTTATTTCATGGTAAACTCAAAGCAATTATCCTTGTATAGTTAGTAATTTTTCCAGCACAATTAAAAAAACCTAGATGAAGTCACAAAAAGTAATTTTTCTCATGTTATATTATGCTTTTATTGTAACAGAAATACCATCATGAAAAAGTTCATCAGACTGTTATTAATGTCAGGTATGAACATAAGGCATAAAGTTTTCCAAAGTCCTATCATTATATATTATTATATAATAGTGCATTCTAATATTAATAAGAATTTATAATTCTTATTCATTCCAAATTCTTTTATAATTCATTTCTTACTCTTATTCCTTTCTAATATTAATACGTGTTTCCATATTTGTCAACATTATTTTATTTTAGGGTAATTTGTATATTAAATTAATACCATTTTTGTTTAGTTCTATAATAAAAAGTTCTACCATTTTTGTTTAGTTCTTTAATAAACATCTGCTGATGTTTATTAAAGAAGCTACTGCAGTTTGCATTGCCAACATTAGGTGGCAATAGTTCTCTCTCTGTAATTCATAGAAGTTGTTTAACATGTTATTTATGTACTATTGAAATGGTGTGTGCTTCAGTCCATTTCAAAAGTCTTTCTGTAGTAAAACAAACATGTTAAATAGTTGATTCAAAATAAGATCAATCAGATTAAGGTTTTTATAAGACCCAAATAACTGAGAACATTATGCTACATTTGATTTTCTCCTTTCATATAACTTAAAATAAAAATAGTTACAGTCATATTATAGTTAATGACTGGCATTGGTTCTAAGAAACATTATCTTTAGACAATTTTGTCATTGTTTGAACATCATGCAGTATACTCATCATGCAAACCTAGATAGTATAGCCTCCTACACACCTGTGGTATAGGTTTGTACCTTAGGAGCAACACATTATAGCCTGTTGCTCCTAAGGTACAAACCTATACCACAGGTTATTGTATTGAATGATGTAGGCAATCAGAACTCAATAGTATTTGTGTATCTTAACATATTGAAACATAAAAGAGGTATAGTAAAAATACAGTATTATAATATTTGGACCACTGTTATACATGTGATCCGTTATTGACCAAAACTTCATTATGCAGCATGTGACTATAAAACTTACATGTGCTTAGATATTAAAATTGGGTTTATTTCTACATTTTCCGCTTTCATAATTTTAGATAAATCTTTTAAAGCTAACTCATCTCAGTGTCTCACGCTCTCTCTCTCGATCTCACTCTCTCCTATTTATTTATATGTTTGTATATTTAGTGAGTGTCCCTCTTTGTTCATGACCAGAGCACATACTCTGGCAACTGGGTAACCTTGTTCAAACCCAAAGGCACACACTACATAAGAACAATCCAAGTTATAATTCAAGGTTTACTAGTTTTCAATTCTGTGATGGTTAATGCTAATTTTTCAATAATTTTTTTCTCAAGCCAAAGCCAGGTACACACATGTACACATTCAGAGTGTCTTACTCCCTTCATTATAGCAATAGCAAATAAAAATCTCATAGTATTCTATTATAATTAGAAAAAAATGTATTTAAGTTTATTGTGGCTATATCAGAAATCCAAGCAAATTGAGTATATCCAATATAGAAGAGTATTACTAACATTACTAATTAGTATTATTAATAATACTAATAATGCAGGTCTACTTGTCGTTTGATACAAGAAAATTTTATATCTCAGACGCTGGCAGAAATTTGAACCCTTATTCTGGATGGTAGAGCTCATGTCTATCTGTTCCACATTATATCTTTTGAGGTTAAAACAGTGCCTGGAAAATACTATGCCCTCAATAAACGTTTGTGGAAAAGCTTTACAGACATTTCTGGAGCTCCTAATTTGAATAACAGTGTAGCACTTAGGGAATACACCTCAACTCAAATGGAACCAGATTTGAAACCCCAGCTCTGAGACTTACTAGCTGTGGATATTGAGCAAGAAATTGGCATTTATTAACTTTTTAGAAGGTATTCATTATTAACATAAATTGAGCTTCAATTTTCTTATAGAAAAGAATGAAGGAAATAATGTATGTAGAGCACAATATATAATGGGCACTTAAACTCTCGAATCTTATTATTGCTTACCCACAGTTATAATTTGTTAATCTGCATGCTGATGAAAAGAATTAATGTAGACAACTGATATAATTTGGCTATTTGTCCCTGCCCAAATCTCACGTTGAAATGTGATCCCTAGGGCCTGATGGGAGGTGTTTGGGTTATGGGGGTGGATCCCTCACGGCTTGGTGCTGTCCTTGAAATAATGAGTGAGTTTTCCTGAGATCTGTTTAAGTGTATGGCACTTCCTGCCCCACCTCTCTCTTGCTCCTTCTCTCTCCATGTGAGACACTTGCTACCCCGATGCCTTCTCCCATGGTTGCAAGTCTCCTGAGGCCTGCCTTGAGGCAAAGGCTGGTGCTATGCTACCTGTATACCCTGCAGAACTGGGAGCAAATTAAACCCCCTTTCTTGTAAATGACCCCGTCTCAGGTGTGTCTTTACAGCAATGCAAGAATGACCTAATACAACAACAAGCCATGTTTTCCTCCTTAAAAAAAAAGAGGCATGATTCTAGAACACATGAGCATAATTTTCCTCTTCCATGTATATTCATGGCACCCCTCAGTTCTGATTTTGCAAATCCAATTTTAAAGCCATATTTTACCACCATTGAAAGACCAAATTTTAGTAGGAAAGCAACCTGGGGGCAACAACAGCTGGGCATACCATAATTTACATTGATATTTTGCTTCAGTGCAATCACAGTTCAAATCAAATGCATTCCTTTTTGCGTCTCACCTTCTTAATTAACAGTAAATAGTCGGTGTGGCAGGCAGGATTTAAGATGGCCCCTGAAATTCCCATTTTCCTTGTACAATCCTATATAATCCCCACCCACACTTTGAGTGTGGGCGGCATTTATAAATATACAGGGTAGCCAGTCCTTGTTTAGATTATGTGATAAAACTCTGTTGTAACAGACCAGAGAGAGATATTCCAGGCAGTAGCAGATGCTCCCCTGATGGCCTGGAAGAATCAAACCACCATCTTGCGGAGAAAGCCTCATGGCTGGTAATGGTAGGCCTTTAGGAGCTGTGGCCCTCAGTCCTACAACCGTAAGTAAATTAATTCTGCCAATAATCAGTGAGCTTGGAAGACAATTTCCCTGAATCTCAGATGAGATTGCAAGTTCAACATGAACCTTGATTTTAACCTGGTGAAACCCTGAGCAAAAGACCCAGTTATCCCATACCTTGATTCCTATAGCAAGGAAACTGTGAGATAATAAATTTGTGTTGTTTTCAGCCACTACATTTGTGGAAATATATGAGGCAGCAAACTAGTAGAGAGGTATTTGAGAAATGTCTAGTTTATTAAAACATTTATCTAGATATTCAAGTAATAATAGGAAGTACCTGAGCTTATCAGCATGCCTCACCTAAAGCAAAGTAAATGTCATTAACATGTGCAAAAGAAATAATTTTTAACTAACACTAAATGGTAAAACAACAGCAACAAAAACCCTAGAAAAAAATTGATCCATAGATTGCTAGCTCTATTGAATAGTCTAGGAAGGTCAAAGTATGCTTTCCACATCACATAGCTAAAAATCACCCAACTCTCTGGGCTCAGAAGAAATTATGAATTGATCAGTCTGTTACAATTTGGCTTCAGATGTAAATAAGTTTTTTGGGAAGAAATTATTGTCATCAGTGAAGTCTGGTATTTTTGTCTGTTTGATAATTAATCATATTTGTCCTTGTAAAATAATAAATTAGAATTCTCTGGAAGCCAAGCTTTCTCTCAACTGGTATTACTGAAGGGTTTCACTCACTTGTTATTTCAAATGGAATAATGATATGATTTCCTAAACCAAGTGCATGTTTTATTTTCTTATTTACAGGATGCGCTTCTTAATACTCATATTTGGCAAACTGTGAAGTGTCATTTTTCTGTGCAGGTGCTCAGATTTCATATAGCCTGCAGATAGAACATTTATGTAAGCAACAATATTGACGTTTTTCTGATAGTTCAGTGTGGTTCTGTCATCTTCAAAATATGCCTGACAAAATAAATTTTGAAAGTGAATTTGTAATAATTGTCAAATAACAGTGTCCTACAATGTATTAAAACTTTCTGTCCACTTTAATTAGTGACTATTTTTGAGATTTCAAGTACATGGATGTGTTTGAAATCTAAGAACTGAAAAATTATCAGCAAGTTAAATAATGATTAGAGCTAACATTCATTAAGTTTTTTCCACGCGCCAGGTACTGTGTAAAGCATTTTATCTGGATTAGCTTATTTAATTTTTAAAACAATTTTATCATTTTGGCCATTAACTAGAAGACAAAACTGAGGCAGTGACAGGTCAAATGACTTGACCAACTTCATAAAGCTAAACAACTGTAGGCCAGAAGATAGACCTGACCAAACATAGTCAAGCTGCCTAATACAGCATGCATGTTAGATATCGCGTTGCCTAAATTAATGGTAAATAATGCATGAAATAATGCACTAAAGAAGGTATCTGCCGGTTAGTGAGAGAATTTGTCTATTTCTTATTAACTGGGTTTCTAAAATTGAAGTAACAATTAAGTAATGTTCAAAATGGTCAGTTTTACACCTTTCAGATCTCCAAATTCACTAGCATCTTCCCACAAACAAATTTTTTTTTCCATTTTCCTGCAAGAGTAGTCTATTCACATATAAATAAATATAATACCTATATTTTTTACACAAATAAAACATTTAGACACTGCTCTGTATCTTCAGTTTTTTCACTTAATCATGTACCTGGGAAATGATTCCATGTTAACATGATAGATCTCGGTTTATGTTTTTACTTGGAAACTTTTCAGCTTCCCACTATGAAAAATAACAAAATTCTCAAGAATAGCAGAATCTTCTTTTTCAAGCCTGTGAAAGGAAACATAAAAGAAGAGAAAAAATATTTTATCTCTTACCCATAGAGTGGTTTAAAATTTTCATTTTACTGACAGAGAAAATAATGCTAGTTAAGACATGAGACCAGATTTAAGGCTGCTATTTCTCAAATTACTAAATTTTTTTCTAAGGGTTAGTATTATAATTTCAGTTTCAAATAAGACTTTCATTTATTTTATAAACATTTCCCCTCCCTTATGTGTTCAAAAAAGCAAATTCCAATTAGTCATCAGAATAGTAAATCACAACATCTCCTTATCCCTTCTGTAACAAATGACAAATTGCTATGCCATTCTCAGCAAAGATTTTGAGAATCTTAAAATCACAATATAGTCTTCTCTATTCAATAATTGTGAATGTATGTTTGTGTGCTTGTCATTCTACATTCAATAATTTGAACAGCCAAAGCCCTTGAGGGTCAAATTTGGATTTTTCTCGGTTTTACTGGCTCTTGCTCGTTGTGGCCTTATGCCTTCTATGCTTTGTAATTTTGGATTGTGAACTTACTTAAATGACTAACTTCATTAGTGGGAATTCAATGAGGTCTATGATGACTGGGCATCCCTTTAGAGAATATTTGCTTTTGCTTCTACCAGGTGTTTGGAGTTGCTATCAGTTTAGAACCACATAAAATTAATTGTCTGGTGTGGGGCTCATTAGACATTGCAGGTAAGTGAAGAATGAATCCCAACCCCCAAGATTAACCTAGAGGCTACACCGAGAGTGAATGCTTTCCTTATTGTTTCTCTTCACTGGTGAGCAGATTTTTACAAGTCTATTATTCTTTGAGAATGTTGTCTTTTTTGGTTCTCAGGTATATATGGATCCCCTTTTCAAAATCTTCATATTTGAGTGTACTAAGACCTCATTTCCCATCCTATGTGGAGCTGCAGAGAGACAAGGTGTTGGGACATAGAGATTTGAAGATATACTCCTCAAGGATGATGTCAGGTGGTATGATAGCCTGCTTTGTTTCTCATTCCGTGAGGATGTCCTTCTACATCTTATGAATCAAGCTTTGCATTTAAAAATAAGGTTATTATATTTTGCCCAACATATGTAAAAAGTTTTTGAGTGGGAGATTTTTGAAAAAGTCAGTTATGTAACTTTACTAAAAACAGAAGATCCAGAAAATCTTTAGGTTGCTTTTTTTTTTTCATGAATCTGCTAACCTCTGGCCATCAAATGAACTTCTAAACATAGCACTCTAATGTCCCCCTTTCCAACATTATATTGCAAAATATAATAAACGTTGTGTACTAGACAGCAATGGAGGGGTAGATGAGAGTGTTTGGAGAATTGAATAGGAGTCTTATGTATGGTATGGAGGAAGGATTTGGATTTGGCCTTCAGACCTTGGACAAGCCAGTTCGCTTTTGAGTAGGAATAACAGAACTTAATCTACAGGCTTATCTTAAGAACTAAATGAAATAATTTATTAAAATCTATCTGAATACCAACTACTCACTTGTGTCAACTGAATCAGTTATAAAAGGGAAGATTTGAGGACTGATTAAGACAAAAACATGACCACGAGGTGGCAGTAGTACATAAAGACCTTCACTGAGTTTAGTAATACGACAGGTTAAGAGAGGGGAAGTTTCTGGTGACAGCAGACCTGCCAGAAACGACGGGATGGGGCCACTACCCAGAGGGGTAGAGGTCAAGGGGACAAGAGAGGAGGCGCACATGTCAGGGTGATGTCATTCAGCAGCAAGGAAGAGAATCTCTGGGTCAGAGAGTTGCAAGGAGGAGCAGGGGATTGGGATCTTTTATAACGCTAGGGTTTGTCTCATCTTTGGTAGATATTTGGTGTAGTTTCATGGGATATTCAAAGTATGCTGCTTAAATGGCTAAAGAATATACTTACTTGGGCAATCGCTTTAAAGCAATCGATGTGTAAACATTTTAGTTTGGTGCTGGGTAGTGGCAGGATGTCCTAGTCTGCTGTGAAGAGGTAAACACTGGTGCCAATATATAGGGGCCATTTTAACCAATTGGAACAGCACATACCCACATGTATGGACATACACACACATCCAGGATGCAAATTGCCATCCTAATATCCTGCACTGGTTATTTTTAATTTGTTGCCTAGATCCATTCTCCATATTCTCTGCCTTCCTTTGTCCCCCAGGAAGATGGCCACTATCTACAGTACACTCCACGCTTCTTGCTCTCTGGCTTCTGTGTGTCACTAGCTGGAGGTCAGCAGTGGGAGGACAGAAAGGCGGGGGTATTGATTTTTTCTTCTCTTTACTGCCTCACTGTCCTGGCAGAAGCTGCATTCAGTTCAAAGCTGTTGTCTCTGCAGCACCTCCATGACCGCTCCATTCCTTTTCCCTCTGGACTAGTGGTGGCTCAGGCATCCTGCTCTTGCTAATCCCTCAGTGCTTCACTCTTATGTTGGTTTCCTTAAATCAGCACATCATTAAGTTCTCCTCTCTTACATCTTTGAGTGAGTGAGCCATCTCACAGCTAGAACTCCTTATTAAATCACACTAAATAGTGTCTCTGTTGATGGAGGGGAAGTTTCTCTTTAAGAATTGCAAGCTATGTATTTAAACTTTAAGGTATTTTAAAGTACATAATACATTCACATGGCTAAAAAATGAATAGCTATAAAAGTGAAAAGTAAAAAATGTTCTTTTCCTTCAAACCTTGTTCCTCATCTAGCCCGAACCTCCTTCCTTTCTACATAGAAATCTATTTTTAGATTTTATGGATCTTTTCAGAGTAATGCATATTCAAGAGGATATAAATATAGATTTTTTATTTTACTTTATTTTTCACAAAAGGCATATTATACATACTGTTCTAACTCTTAGGGTTTTTTCACTATATAGTTTCTAGGATTATTATTTTTTTACAGCCATATAACACTCCACTATAAAAATAAATTTTAGGTTATTTAGTCACTCCTATTTATGGATTTTGCATTTATTCTAACCATTAGCTATTATGCAAAAATATTACAAAGAATAAAATTGAGCCTATATCATTTTGTATATGTACAAGTACATCGGGAGAGTATATTTCCAAAAGTAGAATTACCGGGTCAAAGGCTGTATGCATTTACAGTTTTCATAAATGTTGCCAAATTTTTCTTCATAGAAGTCATACTAATTCATGCTTCCCTCAGCAAGGAAGAGCTCTTTCTTCCCCATAGCCTCACCAAAACAGTATGTTTGTTAAACTACTTTCTCCTATGAATCTCTCTGGCACCATCTCATACTCCAGAGAGTGGAGCAGAAGGTTTACACACAATTGTAGATACAAAAAGAAAAGTACTCCAGGTGAAAAAAAATTAATTTTAATTTAATATGCTCGATTTAAATACTAGATACAGAAGAGGAGTTATAAATCACTCTTTTAAATGATTCTCACTACATTGTCTCATTTATTTTTTGCTTAATATTACATTTATTTTCTCCAAATGTCTCATTTATTTACACTTCAAAGAGTGGCAATGAAAGAGGTGATGAGGGAAAATGGTGGGGTTTTTTTTTTTTAAGTACCTTTTTCTTTTCTGGTGAGTGCTCCAAGTTCAATGAGACATAAACAAATTTATCAGTCCTTAGGGGAAAACATGTAGCAGTTCCTCTCCTTTCCCATTTCTCCAAGGAGTTAGTCACAAAAGATTCATTTCTCGAGCTCAGAGCTGAAATATCTGGCTGGTGGTGTTGGTGATCTCATGAGATTTGTTTCGAGACATGAATAGAAGAAAAACAGTTCCTTCCCTCTTAATGTATTCGCTGGTTCACCTTCTGTGGTTTTGCTAGTGAAATGTTAATTTATCCCTGCTCTGATCTCTATGCTGGCCACCCTTAATACAGCAAACTATTAAAAATGTATTTGTAAATATTATAAGGCAGAAGACTGACGGTAGATTTTTACAACCTATTCTTCAGAGAAAAGGGCTCTCATTTTAGTGTTTGTCAACTTCTATGATGTAAATATTCCTTATATGGCCAGTTGTGAGCTACCCAAGTGAAGTCACTGAATGCAGAGGTGGTACAGTAGACACCGTTTATAGGTTTCTATCACATAGTATTCTCACCATACAGATACGATAGTTGCACATCATCTCAGCAGCACAGATAACCGTACATTGTAGTAAAAAAATTAGGAAGTCATCTGTTCTAGGTATTTACTATCCTTTGTTTCTAATATAACTTATTAAATTCCATTTATAGTATTTATTTTAAAGATAATGGCTGTGTTTCATTATTGACTTACAAAATTCTTGAGAATTTCTCAATTGGTGTAAGTGGTATAAGTGGCAAGTTGGTATCAGTGGCTTCTCCAGCACACTGCTGAAAGGGAAATATTTTAGTCACACAGAGAAGCAAACCTCTGAAAAAGAATGAGTTTATTTGTGAACTTCCAAATAAGCATAATCACAATAATAACACTGGGAAAGATTGCCAGTTCCCTCCCCATATCCAATTTTCCCTTCCTTCTTTCTTTCCTGTAAATTTCCCACATAACACCAGTGTATAATTTTCCCTTCCTTCTTTCTTTCCTGTAAATTTCCCACATAACACCAGTGTATAATTTTCCCTTCCTTCTTTCTTTCCTGTAAATTTCCCACATAACACCAGTGTATAATTTTCCCTTTTTCTTAACAACAGAAATTTGATTTCATTATTTTTAGCAGTGCATTCAGCAAAATGTAATATTTTCATCTTACTTAAAGAATAGGGAAGGTATGTGACTGAGTTTAGGTTAATGATATTTGGGCAAAAGTTGTTGGGTAGGGCTCTGGAAACCTTTCTTTCTTTCTTTCTTCTTTCTTTCTTTCTTTCTTTCTTTCTTTCTTTCTTTCTTTCTTTCTTTCTTTTTCTTTCTTTCTTTCTTTCTCTCTCTCCCTCCCTCCCCCCGTGTGTGTGTGTGTGTGTGTGTGTTTCTCTCTCTCCCTCCCCCCGTGTGTGTGTGTGTTTCTCTCTCTCCCTCCCTCCCCCCGTGTGTGTGTGTGTGTTTCTCTCTCTCCCTCCCTCCCCCCGTGTGTGTGTGTGTGTGTTTCTCTCTCTCCCTCCCTCCCCCGTGTGTGTGTGTTTCTCTCTCTCCCTCCCTCCCCCCGTGTGTGTGTGTGTTTCTCTCTCTCCCTCCCTCCCCCCGTGTGTGTGTGTGTGTTTCTCTCTCTCCCTCCCTCCCCCCGTGTGTGTGTGTGTGTGTGTGTTTCTCTCTCTCCCTCCCTCCCCCCGTGTGTGTGTGTGTGTTTCTCTCTCTCCCTCCCTCCCCCCGTGTGTGTGTGTGTTTCTCTCTCTCCCTCCCTCCCCCCGTGTGTGTGTGTGTGTTTCTCTCTCTCCCTCCCTCCCCCCGTGTGTGTGTGTGTTTCTCTCTCTCCCTCCCTCCCCCCGTGTGTGTGTGTGTGTGTCTCTCTCTCTCTCCCTCCCCCGTGTGTGTGTGTGTTTCTCTCTCTCTCTCCCTCCCCCCGTGTGTGTGTGTGTGTGTGTGTGTGTGTGTGTGTATCTGATGGCATTCATCCCTTACAGAACCACCTTTCTTTTCTCTTCCTTTTTTGCACCTGTATATGATAAACTGACTCCGGGCAGCCATCTTGTGAACATGAGGTGGTTCTGAGGATGTAAACTTCTAAGCAGAACGGCAAAGAAGGAAACAGAAGTGTTCTGAGAGTGAGAACATAATATAGTCAATATACTGCCGAGCTTGAACAGCCTACTTCTGGACTCCACAGTACATAAGCAAAACATTAATGTATTTTTAAGCTACTTATTTTTAGATCTTTCTAACTCACAACCAAAAGTATTTCTTTTGTTTATTATTATTTTTTGAGATGGAGTCCTGCTCTGTCATTCAGGCTGCAGTGCAGTGGCACAATCTTGGCTCACTGCAATCTCCACCTCTGGGTTCAAGTGATTCCGTGCCTCAGTCACGTGTAGCTGGGACTACAGGCACCTGCCACCACACACGGCTAAATTTTTGTATTTTTGGTAGAGACAGCTTTCACCATGTTGGCCAGACTGGTCTCAAACTCTTGAACTCAAGGGCCTCAGCCTCCTAAAGTGCTGAGATTACAGGCATGAGCCAATGCACCCAGTCCCAAATACCATTTCTAAATGATGATATAGTTAACATTTATTGACCATATACCATGCGCCAGACACCGTCCCAAGTAATTTTCAAGTGTTACTCCTAGAAAGGTAACAACATTCTATGCAGATTAGACATCCTTAGTTTGTGATATTTTTATAGACTCGTATGTCCCAGGAAGGATTAACTTTATTCTTTATTTATTTTTTAAGGCAGCATCTGTTGCCTAGCCTGGAGCACAGTGAGGCAGTCACAGCTCACTTCAGCCTTGCCGTCCCAGGCTCAAGTGATCCTCTCACCCCAGTCTCTGGAATAGCTGGGACTGCAGGTGCACACCACCACACCCAGCCAATTTTTTTTTTTTAATTTTTTGTAGAGACAATGTATCCACCATGTTGCCCAGGCTGGTCTTGAACCCCTGGGCTCAAGCAATCTATGCACCTCAGCTTCTCAAAGAGCTAGAATTAGAGGCACGAGCCAATGCAGCCAGCCTGATTAACTTTAAATGTATAAATGCTCACACCTTCCCTTCAGCAGAAAATACATATTCTAAGAATCAGATTTATCCTTTCATGCTACAAGGAATACTTACTCAATTTCTGCTCAGAAAAGTATTAATAACTCTATTATATTTGACTTTTATGTGCTAGTCAAGTATTCAGTTCACTGTCTGCAACAACATAGATCATTTCACAATAACAGGCAGTTAAATATGATTGACTATAGGAAGCACTGTTCTGGTGTTCTATAGCTTTCCTATAAATATTTAATTGTGGGAACTCTGCTCCATTTCTCCACACAGTTCTAAAAATTTCTTTAAAATTATACTATTAAACTTCTTGAAATGCCCAGACATGGAATTCCTACTGGAATTGCAGACATAAGGAAGTAACATTTCTAGTTCCTTCCAGTGAATCTGTGACAGCACTTCAAAATATAACAACTCATTGAAATTGGCTCCCAGGAAGAACAGTTGATAATCAGCTAGAAGAATGAAGCCTTTGGCATACTTGTCAATCATATCTAATGTTGTATCATGTAAAGGAATGTAATCACTTCTGAATGGTATCTCTTAAGAAGAAAACCAGCTTTTATTATAATGAGGCTTTTTCTTAAATTTAACTTTTGAAAAAAAAAATCTCAATTCCTCTTTTCTGAAATACCAAGTAGCCCGTTTTGAATTATTTTACTGCGTCTAACAGTTCATGCTATGGTTCATCTTTTTTGAATTCTAAAATTAAAATTGAGGGTTTTTTTTTTTTTTAGTTTTTGTTGGGTTTAGTTTTTTTAGTCCACAAAGTGGAGTTGTCAATAATTCTTGTATTCACCAAATCAGTCTTGATGTCGTCACCTTCACTCAGGACTGCCTCTCCGTTTTATAGCAGTAACAAACGTATCCTGAGCAAAGTTGGAATTCCAGAGGAAGCTCTAGAAATATATTCTAAAATATATATTCCTTTTCTCCCCACCCTACCATGACATGTTTTTAGAGACAGTCTTTTCTTCATTTAGTTATTCATTGTGTACAATTAAGGGAAAAATAATTCTATGATTTATTATGGATTTTCTCCTTTGCATTTCTTCCTGATTGAACTGTGAGAATTCTTGGTTCGTTCGTTTGTTTGTTTTCTGAAAATAGGGTCTCACTCTGTCACAGAAGCTGGAGTGCAGTGGTGCAATCATGGATTATTGCAACCTTGACCTCCTGGGCTCAAGGGATCTTCCCACCTCAGCTTCCCTAGTAGCTGGGACTACAGGTACATGCCACCATGTACATGTATGTATGTATGTGTATATATATATATATATATATCCCGGCATGGAGAGACAGAGTCTCACTATATTGAGCAGTCTGGTCTCAAACTCCCAGCTTCAAGCTATCCTCCCACCTTGGCCTCCCAAAGTGTTGGGATCACAGGTTTGAGTTGCTACATCCAACTGGAACTGTGAGAATTCTAAAGCAATACATTAAAAATTCATGTATACACAAGGATTTAAGTAATGGGCTTTGTTGCTGTTGACAAAAAATTGTTTGAAAATTCCAGGTTGTATGAATTAACTACTTTGTAAAGTCAGAGCTGCTGCTTTTCTGATGCCTGTTCACAGGCAGGAAACATCTATAGGGAGGGAGAAATCTCTGTGGGGTTCAGAGTTGTGTCACCTTGTTTTTCTGTGCCTTTACACAATGTCTTATCCCGAGCCTGAGACAGAGAATAATTAATTAGTCACGTTTGTCAAGTCCTTACTCTACACCAGGCACAATGCTAGGCGTGTGGCATGTGTACCTTCACTAATTTTGCAGTAAACCTCACAGTTTAGCATGGTCGTTATCATTTCTCGGATGAGGAAGTAGAAACTTGATCACAGCTATGGTCATAGCCCTAAATGCTAGAGCCTGAACTCAGCATTGTTTAATCCCAAGGTCTTTGAACTCAACCTTCAGTACCCCATCATGAACACTAGTAGACATTCAATGCATACTTGATTGCATAGAGGAGCTAAAGGCCTGTAATAAACACATCCCTTTTAAAGTCCCCTCCTTTAAAAATAAGTCCCTACTCAGTCCACTGATTAGTTTTACTTAGTTCATCTAGCCTCCCGTTACACTGGTTGAGACCTTCACCTGCTAACATGAATTATTTTAATCTGATGATTTCCTACCTGCTAAAGATAAACACTTAGAGGTAGTAATTTCAATCTTAAGGAAAGGAAGAGAGTGAGAAATGGAATAATTTTAGAGTAATGTTAATTTTATGCAATGGCAAGATTCATATTGGGCTGTAAGGTAGCCCAGAGATAATGAAAGACAGAAGAAAAAGTGAGAAGTCATCAAAAGTAAATTATTTTACTTTGTAAATGTGCCTAAGGTCCTTTTGGCTGAAACAGATCTACACACCACTACTGTCACATCTGGCTTCTCAGCAACATGTCACTAATATTTTCTCTGAGCCTTGATCAATAAAAAGTTTTTTAAAAATTAAAATGTAATAGCAATACTACATGTACTAGACCAAAACAATTTTGAAGATCATATATTTAAGTTGATAATTCAAAAAGCCCTCTTGGATATAGATGTTCCCCAGAGTCACCATTCAGAAATCTATTACAAATCCTTTAGTTATATATGCCTTGAAGTTGTGTAGAGATACTCAGATCTATACAACAGAAGGCCGGTGACACAATCCAACTGCATGGTTCCTGCAGGAGAGGGCTGCTGCATGCTCTGAAGATTGTGCTCACTGGCAGCTGTTCTCATAGCCTCTTTTGTAAGAAGTAAAGCCAGTGGATTTACAGATGTTTTATTAGTTTTCTATTGCCTCCTTCACAAATAACCACACACACAAAAAGCACAAATTTGTAATCAAACATTTCTGTAGGTCAGCAGTTAGACAGCACTCACTGAGCTCACTGAGCTCAAATGAAGATGTCAGCAGGTCTGCTTGCTTTGCTGGAGGCTCTAGGAGAGAATCCCTGCCCTTGCTTTTTCTAAGTTCTAGAGCTGCCCACATTCTTTGGCTCATGCCCATCCGCGCCCTCCACCACATACCAGCTTCCCAGATGACATTATCATATCTCTCTAACCTTTCTCTCATTCTCACATATCTGACAATAGTTGGAAAATATTCTCAGCTTTTAAGGACTTGCATAGTTACACTGGGCCCACATAGATAATCTCTCCATCTCGAGTTAGTTAACATTAATCACATCTGCAAAAGTCCCTTTTTGCCATGAAAAGTAACATATTCACAGATTCCACAGATTAAGACATGGACATCGTTAAAGGTCATTATTTTGGCTAGTCCACATGGCCATGGGACAACCAGAAAAGTCGCCGTAGAGAAAGCCTAGGAGGGCTTAATTCTCAGAGCAACCTTAAGGCAGATCCTCCCGTGGCAACCAATAACTCGAAGGGCAATTCAAACCATCAATAGGTTCCAACTGTGAGTAGATTTTGTAACGCTGAGAGGAATAAAATTGGGCGACGTGGTCTTACTGCTTCAATGTTAAAATTTTCCAATTTAAATTTTAATCATTTATAATTTAATTGAAGGTGGCAGATATTCAAACAAGTGGTCACAACCATACATTTAAATTATGGAATCATAGAAGGAGACATTAACTTTACTGCCTAATGCTTTAGTCCTCTCTACAAAATTTCTCACCAATGATAGCTAAGCATAGCAAGGAATGGTAATTCACTGCTCATTTGAATTTTGTACAGTTGTAATTGTTTGAAGGTTCTTCTTGCCATTATGCTGAAATATGCCCATCAGTTGTGTTCATATATGGCTCTCAGTTCTCCCATTTGGAACCACACAAGTGAATTCAGGCCAGGCACGGTGGCTCACCCCTGTAATCCCAGCACTTTGGGAGGCCAAGGAGGGCAGATCAGGAGATTAAGAGAACAAGATCATCCTGCCAACATGGTGAAACACATCTCTACTAAGAATACAAAAATTAGCTGGGCATGGTGGCACGGGCCTGCAGTTCAGTTACTTGGGAGACTGAGGCAGGAGAATCACTTGAACTGGGAGGCTGCTGTTACAGTGAGCTGAGATTGTACCACTGCGCTCCAGCCTGGCAACAGAGTGAGACTCAGTCTCAAAAAAAAAAAAGGAAAACTAAATTCAGCACCTACTTGCTAACTGGTTTTTGAGGGGGCATATAGAACCATCCTAGGCCACTGAATAGATTAGAATAAAGAATCTAATAAACGTTTCCTTTTTTACAATTTGAGTCAAGAAAACAAAAAAGAACCTAGCTGACATAATCATTTGTAAGACCATTTAAACAATGCATAACATCATAGATCCCCTAAACTGTTTTTTGTTTTTTTTTGAGACAGAGTTTCACACTGTCACCCTGGCTGGAGTGCAGTGGCACAATCTCGGCTTACTGAAACATCTGCCTCCCAGGCTCAAGTGATTCTTCTGCCTCAGCCTTCCAAGTAGCTGGGATTACAGGCACCTGCCATTATGCCTGTCTAATTTTTTTGTATTTTTAGTAGAGACAGGGTTTCACCAAGTTTGCCATGCTGGTCTTGAACCCCTGACTTCGTGAGATGGAAACTTGAGTGTCAGAGGTCCATTAGGGAGATTTCTGGGGAACGCCTCTAAGGAATAAGGGAAAATAATTAAGCAGAAGAATAAAACTATGATGTACTTGTTAAAGAGTGATCTTAAGTTGAGGCAAGGGGTCCAAGCCTTATTATCCTTCCCACGTTGACCAGTCATTGGATGCAAATTACACCCAGAAGAAGGGGTATGCAAGGCAGCCTCTATTGAAGGAAGAGCTATTCTCCAAATAAGATGCACCTGTGAGCTCTAATCACTCACCACCCTCAGTAGCTAAGTGCCTTCATTCTGAAGGTGGTGCACTGTAATGCCTACTATAATTTACAAACTCAAATAAAAATCTTCCTGTGTACTCTTGGGATTATGATATCATTAATATTGAAATAGAAACCTGAAAAAACGTTTTGTCATCATCAAGGTCAACCCTCTCAAAGCAGTAAAGAGGAAGCAATATAGATGATACCCTATGAATCACACAACTTTAAATGACATGGAACAAATGGTGCTCAAATGAATTTTAATTTATATATCTACTTGCCTACTCAATATCCTCATCTGAATGCCTAAATGGCATAATAAAATACAAGTCAAGTATCGATTTTTTCCTGCATAACTGTGCCTCTTCCCCAAGATTTCCTACTTCAGCAAGTCATACAGTCATCCTTCCAGGTGCTCAAGTTAAAATAATCTGATTCACTATATTTTCTTATTTGATGCACATTCAATCCCTTAGGCATCTTATGGGCCCTTCTTTTAAAATACAGCTAGAATCAGACCATTTATACCTTGTTATACCTTGGCATAAGGCACTATCTGCACTTAGCAGCCTAAATGGTCTCTTACGTCTCCCTTGCCTTATAATCTATTTTTCACACATCAGACAGAATTATTCTTTTAAATCTAAGAAACATCATGTCACTCCTTTGTTCAAAACCTTCCAAAGACTTTATGTCCTCTTCACAGCCCCCCTCACTGTCTCTCTATCTTAATCACCTACCATATTCTCTTCACTCACTCTGCTCTGCTAACTCTATTGTTCTTGGTATTCCTCAAACACACCAAACCAAACTCACCTCCTCCCCCGCGGCCTCTTCACTTTCTGTTTTCTCTGCCCAAAGTGTGTGCAGAGAGCGAAATATCTGCATAGATAGGACCCTCACTTCCCTCAGGTCTCTATCAAATTTTGCCTGTCAAAGTAGGCTTCCCTGCCCCTCCCAAATCTGTCAGTCTTAATCCTCTTTTCCTAATTTATTTAGCTCTTTGGTGATCTTTTCACCCCATTTACCATTCTTTCCCAAAATGAAACTTTGTTGTAATATGGCTGTCAGTATTGATGGCAACTTATTTTCCTAAATAAATACCTAGCACATCTGGCATCTGGCATGGTAGAAGACAAAAAATTAAAGATGACGGGGAAAGCAAATTTTGTGGCTTTGCTTAATAAAGGAATGTTCTAACATTGGTGCCATCTGGAAGGGACTGACAAGAAATAATGTTTTCAACTTCCAAAGGTGTCCACAAGATGTTAGAGAACCACCTGCTGGTCGTTATATTCATGACATTAGAAGAAGGTTGAACTAAATGAATTCCAAGGTCTTACATATCTGGGTTAATGTGATATTGTTAGAATTTTAAAGATATTTTACTGGTTTATGAATTCTTAAAATATTTTAATTCATCTTCAGCTTTGACTAGACAATTTATCTCAACATGCTTATGGTTTGCCATTAAAATGACTCTTCATGTAAACGAGACAAAAACTGATTTCTCTTGAAGTGTTCATTATGCATATGAGCACTTGATTAGAAATATGGCAACGAGAAATAAATAATCTCTCAGAAGTTCATTACTGAATGATGCTATCATGTTCCAAATAAGCTCAGTGTGAATTTCAGACTGGCTCATTAATCATTAGAAGACAACTCTAATCAGTAGAATGTGACTCTAGCTTCACTTTAAAGCAATTGTACTTGATTGAAAATAGCAGCCAATTAAGAAAAAAATACAAATGATTGGCAAGAAGGGGGAAAAAGACTTTAAATCTTAGACATAATGACTTCATTGATTGCTAAAAATTTAGTTGTTTAAAACTCTCAGATTGTTATAACAACCCTAAATTAATCCTGCACTATGAAGATTAGAAGAGTAATTTCTAAGTATGGTAAAGAGAGTATTCACTCTTTCCTTCCTCAGTAAGAGAACCCCAACCATAATGGGGCTATAATACATTCTTGTAACTGACTAGATCAAAGCCAGCCCTGCTGCAGCTAAGTGACAAGTTTCGCCATATTATCTCTATCTATCTATCTATCTATCTATCTATCTATCTATCTATCTATCTATCCATCTATCTATCTATCTATCATCTATCTATCGAGAGACAGAAAGAGATAATATGGCAAACTTCACTGTATAGCATTAAAGAAAAAAACATATTTTTTCTCTTCCTGTCTCAGTAAGAGACTATCTGTAAAGCTGTCTATAAAGACTATCTATAAAGCTGTTTTTACACAGACTATATCTATCTATAGATCATATCTCTATATAGAAAGAGATACAATCACATCTCTCTCTCTATATATATATATATATCACAGATGATGCAACTGACCATGAGTATTTGAAGTGCATAAATATATCCCTATTCCCGAGATAGCAAATCAAGGATAACATAATACTGCTGCTTACTTAGTAGAGTTTTGAACTCATTTAGTACAACTCCAACCTAGTGCCATAGAGCTTGATTGACGTGAACCAGGTCTTACTGTAGCAGAGATGGGGCTGGAATATAAGTTAACTGACTCCAGTTTCTATGCTTTTTCCCTTACACATATTCATTAGAGTTCATATTCACTAAAAATACAAAATTTAGCCAGACATGTTGGTGTGAACCTGTCATCCCAGCTACTCAGGAGGCTGAGGGCAGGAGAATCACTTGAACCCAGGAGGTGGAGGTTTCAGTGAGCTGAGATTGTGCCACTGCACTCCACGCTGGGAGACAGAGGGAGACTTCATCTCAAAAAAGACAAAATTAATAAATAAAAGAACTACCAGAGACTGGATAATTTGTAAAGAAAAGAGATTTAAATGACTCACAATTACACAGGCTATACAGGAAGCCTGGCTGGGTGGGGAGGCCTCAGGAAACTTACAATCATGGAGGAAGATGAAGAGAAAGCAGGCACGTCTTACATGGTGGGAGAGCAGGAGAAAGAGAATGAGGAAGGAGGTGCTACACACTTCTAAACAACCAGATCTCATGAGACCTCACTCACTATTACAAGAACAGCAAGGGAAAAATCTGTCCCCATGATCCAATCACCTCCCACCAGGCTCCTCCTCCAACACTGGGGATCAAAATTTGATATGAGATTTGGGTGGGAACACACATCCAAACCATATCAACCTACTATGGACCCACAAAAATTACAAATAAAAAAATTTAAAAGTTTTTTAAAGTGAAATATTCCTTTCATGATGTGGGGAAATAACCACAGATACAAAGAAAATTTAAATAATCAAAATTGACTACTTGAGTAAACTACATCTAAATATATTTTAAAACATTACTTTTCTGGGAAGATATACATTACTAAAATTGACCTCTCCATTTCCATAAACCAATCCAATAAACATAGAAGATATTTCAAAGTGCTATCCTTTTAAAAATTTTGGTACATGGTGTGCGTTTATGTATATAAAGCTGTTTTTTTTACACAGACCTCCCTGGAGTGGAAATTCTGACTTGAGCAAGGCAAGTGGGTGTGGAGCTCAGCAAACTGAATAGGTGTGACACTGAATTTCCTGGTTAATACATTGCCAAATGACAAAATAAAACCTACATAGAGATTAGCTCTATTCTAAAGCTCTGCTCAGTTTCCTTAGAGATTTGTCTAGAGTTTATTTTATGGGAGTACATTTTGGTAACAGCTCACTATGAACAAAAGCTACCTCGAGTTTCTGTTTGTTTACTTTGTTTCCTCCAACTGTGATTTTTCATCCTCTTCCTGTTTTGCAGAAATTTAGTGAAATTTCCGTTTCAGGATGACATCCACCCATATCTTAACCTCCACAATTCTTTTTTTCTATTATGAGTTTATTCTTTCTTTCTTTCTCTCTCTCTCTTTCTTTCTTTCTTTCTTCTTTTTAAAATTCCATCGACAGTCTAGCTATTTAACATATTACTTTTTTTTTTTTTTGAGAGGAAGTCTCACTCTGTGGCCCAGGCTGGAGTGCAGTGGCACAATCTCAGCCCACTGAAACCTTCACCTCCCAGGTTCAGGCAATTCTCCTGCCTCAGCCTCCTGAGTAGCTGGGATTACAGGTGTGTGCCACCATACCCAGCTAATTTTTATATTTTTAGTAGAGACAAGGTTTCACCATGTTGGCCAGGCTGATCTTGAACTCCTGACCTCATGATCCACCTGCCTCGGCCTCCCAACGTGATAGGATTACAGGCGTGAGCCACCGCGCCCGGCCGAGTTTATTCTTCATCACACATCTTACCTTTATTTTAAGCGAGGTCTTAGCAGGCAGAGGAGACAAATGCATGCTTCTGGTCTGCAAGAATTTTTGACAGCAAGGATTTTTATCTCTGTTCAGAAAATATTAGGATGTAAACATTGATAGATAAGTAAAGCATATATATATATATGCTTTTTTAAAGGCCAAAATTATTTCATGGATAAAGCATGTATTTTTTAAAAAGCAATTTCTGTTAAGCATTTTACTAAGATAATATTTACAATTATGTATAAATCTAGGTGCACAAGACCTTCAAATTCTGGTAAGGTAGTCATCATATCTGTTTAGTGTCCATATAACCAATATTAAGATAGCTTATTACGTATTATTGATAATAGTAAAGATAGTTTAGAAACATAAAAGTTTACTTGACCAAAATATGAACATTTATGTAAATACCACCTACACATAAATCATCTCTTATTTTTAAAAAGCCTAATTTTCTTACCAAAAATATACTTTTCTTTTCACAACTTTCTACCTTTTCTTACTACCAAAAAATTCTCATCTCTCCTTTGCATCCCCACCACCAAAATAAAAGGATTGGATGACAAAGGATTTTTAAAGATAGACTTAGATTCCACTTATCTCTATCCTAATACTCATAAACTAGCAAATAAACAACCCAGCCTTTAAAAATTCTAGTGTTCTCATATTTCATGTTAAATCAAATTCCATATTCACATATACAATCCATGATTCAAGGCATATCTATATAATCTATGAGAGACTTAATTTTTTAATTTTAAAATCCAGTTCAGAAATTCAGCATCTCCAAAATCAAAGTATTACAGAATAAATGCTAGCAGAAGATCAATTTTTAATAAAATTTTCAATAAACTACCTTGGAAGATATCACTTGCCTTAAGATATGTAGGAAGATCCCTAAATAAATATTCTCAATTCTTTCATAAATTGACTATAAAATTCACACAAAATGTAATTGTATATTTCTAAAATGTATGCATATTAATCTCAATGTCTACTACAAATAAACTCAAGTGAACAAGTTTTAACATATATGGTACATCAATTTTATATTAACTAGATTAATATATTTTAATATATTCTGGCGGTGCATTTAATAAATAAAAGGAACATATATTATGATGTTGACTCCCTAATAATGCAACATCAAAGCAATTGTTTTTTTAAATATAACTGTGAAGGGTAATTTCAAACTTAACTCATCTGAATTGTCAAAATGAGCAGGTATTTGTTTTGAAATGTAAAAGGATTTTAGTAAGTTTAATTAGAAACAATTTGGTTAATTTAGTGGAAGAATGGCAAAACAAAGCATTTAACATTCTCTCATCTTCCCTTTTCTATTTCATCACTCATATTGTCATGGTAAAAAGAAGTTTATCCCTGAATTACTTACTTCTGCGGTCTTGTCCGGAAGCCTTATCTAACTTCTGAATCCCATGATCACTGTCAACTCTAAGTAGCCCTTTTCATTTGCCTATGACTTGTGGGGGCAACAATGAGTGAGAAACACTGTTTTGCTCACTGCTCCATGGCAGATGGTAGGAACTTAAATATTTTTGATAAATAAAAAATTAAATGAAGCAGCTATAGTGTAAGCATGCTAGACTTAAGATAAATATTACTTTTTCCACATATTTGACATAAAAATAAAGATGACAAAAACTATTATTCATGGTTTGTGAGGTGGTCATTTGTGGTAGAATTCTTCCTACACTTTGTTCAACTTGTTATTTTCCATCTCTTGCTAACCCCTGACGCTTTCTTGACACGTTTCTTATTTTGTTGAGTCTGTCATACGGCAGACAAAATACAGCTCAGCATCCATCTTTTGAATTGTGCAGAGAGTAAAAATACTCTGGGCCAAAATGGACAATCACAGTTTTTCTTTTATTTAGAAACAATGCAACCTGATATTAAAATCCTGCGAAAGAATTGGAAATTAGAGTTGAGGGCTAGCAAAGATACTAGGAAATGGAAAAAACGGACAGCAAATCGAGGCAAGAAAAATGAGACACACTGGTTGGGAAACCAGAGCACATTGCAAAATCACCTCAAGAGTAATGTGCTGCTGACCATTTTGGCATTGAAACTGAGAACAGGATGTAGAGAGCAACAGATGGATAAAATGCTCCATTCAATGCCTGGGAACATCTCCGCGTTGACCAGTAGTTTCTCTTCTGGGAAAATGGAAACAGAAGGAAAACTTAGCTTAGACAATCACTATGCCTATAAATTAGTAGAGGTGTTGTTTACTGACTTAGCCATGGAAAAAGAAACTTTATCAGATAATTCATTGAATATCTCATCCAATTCCTTAAGTTTTAGGAGAGAAAGCAATGATACAAGGCCGTCAAGTAACAACTTGCTCAAGTTAAATAAAACTAAAATGCAGATCTGCTGACTTCTAGAGAGATGGCCTTTCCAAGATTTATTTGACAGTGAATCATTTAAAAATGGTTATTTAGACTTACAGTTTCAAAAGCATTACAGCGGGGCAAAAACAAGGCAGCTATGAAAACTTGCCCCAGAAGGGAGTGCAGACCGAAGACCTGGGAGGGTGTTGGGTGGAATTCTGATAGTGGCAGCAAAGTGAAGTCATAAACCTCACAAATAAAAGTTACACAACATTTAAACATACTATTTAAAAAAATAACTATTAAGGAGTAGTAGGAAGTATTCAAGTACAAACAAAAGCCAGAGGAAATTTTATGCTTAAAAAACTGTTTACAAATGTTAGGGAATGACTGGATATTCTCGTTAAGAACACCTATAAAAAAGAGAAAAAGCCACCTAACTAGGTCAAAGATGCAGGGGAATAACTCAGTACTAGGGGAGTAGCTGAATATTTGAAAGGGAGATCCTGTGAGCAAGAGAAATACAGAAAGGGGTGAGAACCAAAATCTGCATGTTAAGTTCTGCAGAAATCTCCAACTGGCCAGTAAAATACAAATGTGTAAAGCAGAGCCTTGTGAATCTGGCAAATATAGACCAACGAGTCATATAGTCTTGAGAGACATATTCACCAGGGGAGATTGTGAGTTTGCTGCTTTATTTTTTATTTATTTATTTATTTTTTAGCTAGGTGTATTTTCCAACTCATACTTCAACCTAGCAAGGAAAACCTAAATTTTACTAGTTTGAAATAGCACAGAAAAGAGCCTGAAGCTAGTAGAGCATCTGTAAATTTAAGGGGAACTCTCCAGCAGCAGAGTAACCACTATGTGTGAGTTTAACAATGTAAAAATGCATTTTGCCTGAGTCTTCAGCTGATTGCCATGCAGTCACAGTGGAGATTCTTAGTGGACAAGGCTAAGAAAAACAGCAGCTGGATGCTCTGAGCAATAAGTAGTTATCAGCTGCTGCATTCCACAGGGAAGAGTGGGGATACAGTTTGAATCCAGGAAAATTAGCCAACTATTATAAAGAAAAATACCCAGAAGAACACTAGAGAATCCAGAGTTGCTACAGTATGTTATACAGTATACAATGTTCAGTATCCAAATACTGGCTAGACATGCAAAGAAAGAAGAAAGTGGGATCTATAATCCAGAAAGATGGCAGTCAGTGGGAACTTAGAACCCTAAACTGACAAATACAAAGAACATTTTTTTTCAGTACACTTGGAACAGTCACCAACATAGATCACATGCTAGGCTGTGAACAAGTTTCAATGAACTCAAAATGACAAAACTATTATTACATAGTTATTCTCTGACTGACATCTGGTTTATCTCAGGGATTCTATCTGTTGATCTGTTGGTGGTTTTTCACTTGAGAGTTTCTCAGGGTGTCCTGGTTCTTTGTACGGTGAGTATTTGGGGATTATATCCTGGACATTTTGATAGTATGTTGTAAGACTCTAAGTCCTGTGACAATAAACTGGCTTTTCTGCTCTTGTTGTGGCTATTTCAGCAGGCAATTAACCTAGTTAGGTTCAAACTGGGAGTTCTGTCTTAGCTTCCATGGGGAGCGTTCCAATGTCAACTGAGTTTTAAAAGCCATTGCTACGCTGTTCTTGGTCTATTCCACATATCAACAGCTCAGGACTGAGCCCAGGACTTTTGTCAGTTCGTATATAGAATTAAGGCATCCCTATTTTCCCTCTCTCCTTTCTGCAAGTTTTCCCCTATTTTCTGACTCTCCCAGGGCTCCCTTTTCCTAGTTCCCTGTCTTGAAAGATGCTATTTGTTTTGTTTTTTGGCATTTTAGCCACTTTTGCTGCTGCACAGTTATGCACAATTTAGGCTGCCATTGAAGCAAGAGTAGCCCCTTTCCTGTTCTTCCAGCCAGAAAGACTATTTCTGAAATTTGCTACCTGAACCAATTGCCCAGAAGCTGGAGCTGTCCTTGGACCAAATCACAAAGATAAAAGAGGAGAGAATTCACTGGGAACTCACCCAATAAAGATTGTCTATCAACTTTGGTCTTTCCCAATTCATTTATTAATTTTCAGAGTAGTTGCTTGTTTGTTTATTTTGGGTATTTTGTCCAGGGTGTTCGGTTGTAGCCAATGGGAAATATAGCTATAATGTTCTTATTCTGTTTTGTTCACTGCCAGAATCTGTGGGTAATTTTGTTCATCATCTTCCCCTTTTACCAAATTTGTTACAATGAGCACAAACATTATTATGTATTTAGGAATAAATACAAAATGATAAAAATGGTCTTTGCAAAAAACACTTCTATAGAATTTTCGCTCAGCATAACTGAAAGAAATAATTTAGTGACTTGTGTATATTTACCGTTGTTTTCATATGTATTCTCTGCCTTATTAAAGTACATGCTTCTTGCCAGGGTGATCATTTTCAGAATTGAAATGAAGTCACTAATATTAAGAAATTCCCGCTTGTATACCTGATAAAGAAAGACTCCACAAAGACCTTACACAAAGGCCATTGCAATCGTACATATTTATATATATGTAGAAGAAGTATACTTTATGCTTAAAGAAATATATATATGTATATATACTTCAGCAAGAACATCTATTCAGCAACTGCCTGTCCAATCTTGGACTGGTCACCCTTGTTATTGATCTTTGTAGCCAAGGGTAATTATTTCAAAACAATTATGGACTCCTCTTCATTTTGTTCTTTAGAACGATTTGTCTTCCTTTACTTACTTGCATAAGCACAAAGTTTTCTGTACCATGTATATTCCAATTGCAAAATGCTATTTCCAAACAAACATAATATTTATTGATTGATTGATTTAGAGACAGAGTCTCACTGTGTTGCCCAGGCTGGAGTGCAGTAGCACTATCTCAGCTAACTGCAACCTCCACCTCCCAGGTTCAAGTGATTCTCCTGTCCTAGCCTCTGAAGTAGCTGGGACTACTTCAGAGTAGTCCTGAAGTAGCAGGTGTATGTGGTGCCACGCCTGGCCACTTTTTCTGATTTTTAGTAGAGATGGGATTTTACCATGTTGGCCAGGCTGGTCTTGAACTCTTGACTTCATGTGATCCGCCCACCTCAGCCTCCCAAAGTGCTAGGATTGCAGGTATGAGCCACTTTACCTGGCTGAACATAATTTCTTTTTAGAGTCTGTTTGTAATTTAGGTTGACACCAAAACCTGTGTCTTGCTTATCTTTTCTTCTGTCCACCTAATTTAGCACTTGCATATAACACTTAGTGAATGTTAAATTTCACTGGTTAGATTGTTTTCTCTGTTGCTGTCTCAAGCTTCCCCTGTTACTATAAAGAAGCTCTGTCTTCTCTAGCAACTCACTGTAATGGTTGACTTTACTTTTCCCTACACTCTTTTTAAAGTTTTTTTTTTTTTAGCAAGAATAGAGCAATATTCATAGTGACTAACCCTTCTAAAGGAACTTCCCCAAGAGAAGAGATTATGCCAAAACTTTGAAAAAATAAATTATCAGTGTCCATGGACATATGAATTAAAGATATTATCTGGAGTAAATTTTAACCTACTGAGTGAATTATGCAATACAATTAGTCCTGTATCATATATTTGACTCATATTGAGAAAGTATTTATTTGACTGAAAATACTTCTAAAAACAAGAAGTATAAATGCCTGTTAGGATGAATTTTAGTACTTGGTTCTTGTTTCTTCTTGGTCTTGTTCACATAAAAACCATCATAATTTATAAATTATGTTTTAAAGTCAGACATTTTAAATTATTCTAAAAATTGCCAATATTATGTAGAATTGAAGATAATCACCTCCTACCATAGTCACTCCTACTATTTTAATGAAATTGTTTTTTAAATATATAATTGATATTGAAATTATAAATAATTTTTCAGATGAATAATGATCTCATATTCCATAATCCTAACACAATTATTAACATATTGTATTTTCTAGCAATCATTTTTTCCTGGTCATTCCTTTTTCATTTAACCTTAACCAGTCTATCTATATACAATTTATATCACAGTTTTCTCTTTTCTTCCTAATCCTTACCATGATGCCACATTATCCTCATAACCTTAATTTTAATTAGTACCTAATATGCCAAGAAAAGATGGCACCATGACTATTGCAAAGAATTTTCTTGTCGGATAATTAGATTGCTATCAGTTATCTAACAGAGCGCTTGGTATGTAATAGGGGCTTAATATATAGTTGGTATTTTTGTGTTTGGTTTCCAAGATTTGATGGCTATATAGTGTGTCAAATGTCTCCAGATTATTTGCTAGGTTCTATCGGTCTTGAAAGTCATTAAAATATGTAAGTCTTCCAAAGATTTTTAGTTGGAAGAAAATAATCCATTTTAGAACTTCTACAAGTACTCACACATTGGAAACTTTCCAGTGTGGACTAAATTACTCTTAGTGCATCTCTGGTCATGTCCTCCAAAATCTCTGTACCTTGACTGCATTCATTGTGTAAATTCCTGAAATCGGCTTAAATAATTGATTGGGGAAAAGAATAAAAAGCCTCATACCATTAACAAGATTGGACTCTGACTCCCACAAGTCTAATTATCCCCCTGCAAAGTACTCTTCTCTGTTCTTTAACTCCTGTCTCTTAAAACAATTAGCTACAGTCCTGATTTTTGTTTCTGTTCATTATCTATAGGCTCTAACTTCAAAGTGGCTACAGCTAGTGGATTTTTATGCTTTAATCTGGTATTATTATGGCACAATTATATGATACTAATACTTCTTTCAAAGTTAATTTGTTTCGTAGAATCCATTATAGTATGAATTGTTCCTTATTTCATCATTTTGTTTAAGGAGATTCCCAGTGAAATTTCTATTTTGACATTCTTTTGGCTTCTGCAAGTGGATTATAAGCCATTTGGTCTTTCTCAGGTAATCGTAACTTTTCTCTTGGTATAACTAAAGTTAATGCATTTCTTACCTTCAATAACAGTGTAATTTCTAAATGTGCCACAACAGAATTACCTTGCTTTCGTTCACTTAGAGATGGTGGAATGAAAATTTGGGGTAAGTGGAGAAAAAAAGTGTGTTAACTATAAATATATGAGACAACCTATTTTTTAATGACATGAAGATTTTATCAGTCAAAAATATTTTGCACTGTCTCTATTGAATATTGATTGTAATATTGTTTGGGTTTTTTTCATTTTGAAATTAAATTAAAAATTTTGTTTTTTTAGAGGCAGAGATTTGCTCTGTTGCCCAGGCTGGAGTGCAGTGGGGTGATCATATTTCACTGCAACCTTCACCTTCTGGGCTTTAGAGACCCTCCCTCTGCCTAAGCCTCCTGAGTAGCTGGGACTGTAAGTGTGCACCACCAAGCCCGGCTAATTAAAAAAAAAATTAAGAGATGTGGTCTTATTGTGTTCTATCTCTGGAATCTAACTCTTGGCCTCAAGGAATTCTCCTGCTTTGGCCTCCTAAAGTGCTAGGATTATAGGCATGAGTCACTGCATATGGCCTTGTTTGGGTTTTAATAATCCAGTTCTCAGCTAATTAAAATGGCAGTGCTCATTCTCACTCAGGCTGTTTGATGTATCTGTTCCTACTGCGATGGAAAAATCATCTGGAGGACATAACCCTTAATAACCTTTAATGAGACCTCAAACTATAATCTGTCAGAATAATTTCCTGAATGTAATTCTTCCTTGTGCTTCTGCTGAACATTGATATGCAATGAGATGTTAACCACTCCTAAGGGAGCTGGTTGAGTTTTATTATATTTCAGAAGGAACAATTATTTCTCTAAGAGATCATGATTTAATTTGGATAGTGTATCCAAGGACCTCAACCTCAGAACTTTCTCTAGAAATAGAATGACCCAACAAAGCCGCTTCTGAAACTTCATGTTTTCTTTCATCTTTCTTTTTTTTTTTCTTTGTCTTTTTTTGACATGGAGTTTTGGTCTTGTCACCCAAGCTGGGGTGCAGTGGCATGATCTCGGCTCACTGCAACTTCTGCCTCCCAGGTTCAAGCAGTTCTCCTGTCTCAGCCTCCCAAGTAGCTGGGATTATGGGTGTCCACCACCACGTCTGGCTAATTTTTTTTGTTTTCAGTAGAGACAGGGTTTCACCATGTTTGCCAGACTGTTCTCAAACTCCTGACCTCAGATGAGGTCACCCTAAAGTGCTGACGTTGGCATCCTAAAGTGCTGGGATTACAGGTGTGAGCCACCATGCCCAGCCTGAAACTTCATCTTTTTTAAAGAAACCACATTGATGCTGATGACATAAAAATGATTGGAATGTTCCTTTATTGAATGGCATGTATTAAACATATAACTTCCCTGAATTTTCTCACCTAACACCTTACAAAAACCATATGCCTCTTTTCTTAATCATGTGATTAAATGCCATCCAGTGAATCTGATCATAATACTTTGCCCTTACCAGCCTAATTACCTTGTGCCAGAATTGACAGAATACTCAGGCTTTCCATCTCTGACAGTGCCAACTTCATGTATAGACTCCATCAACATTTGGTTTTATCTCATCTGTCTATTTCTGTCCGTGATTTGATTCTGACTAGAGCCATGTCAATGCAGGAACTTGAGTTATTCTATATCTATGCCTGTCACAGTCACCTGAGACTCCATTTTGTACCCTGCAACTATGGGTGGGATTTTAAAACCTCACTGATGTTTAAAAGAAAGAGAAAAGCTTATGTATTAGACACTGTTTTAAAAGTGATTATCTCTTTCTCAGAAGCTCCTTAATTTTCAAAATGACTTTTTGGCTATGTTCACTCAATGTGAATTTTAAACATGGACTTCAGAAAAATATTACTCAGATCTCTTATTTCCATTCATGAGTTTTGCCTTGAGAATTCAAGATATTCTTAAGAACTCTAGAGTCAGAAATACCTATTTTGATTTATTGCTTAATTATTAATGGCGTATTTGGCAAGGTACATGTTCTCTCTGTTCCTGAGTTTTTTTCATTTCCCTTGTAGAGATAAAAATACGTCTCAATAAGTCAGTTGTGAGAATTTAAATAAAATGATTTCCATGTTGTAATGGGGTTCTCTCTACTCCACGTCCAGAGCATTCTCAGGGCATTCTGAGCACCAGCTCACCTAGATCAGCAGCCTGAGCCACCCTATCTTTACTGTGCAGAGATCCTAGTGCAGTGAGGACCTCTCTGCTACATGCTCAGGGGGATTTCCAGGTATTCAGAGCACCTGCTTGCCTAGTTCAGCATCCCTAGTTACCTCACTCCTCCTGTGCAGAGATCTTGGTGCACGGGTCTCCTCTCCGCTCCATGCTCAGGCAGATCTCCAGGCATCTGGAGCACTCACTCTCCTGGATTAGTAATTTAGGCCATACCTGATCTCTGTTACAGCCAAGGTGGTTTCCCAGCTTTGCATCTAGGCACACCTCTAGGGACGTGGTGGCTTCTCACTGGATTCTCCCTTGGCACTGGTGTCTATGCCTGACATCAGAGGATCTGTAGATGGACCTTCCCATTCCAGCTCTGCCCCTTTTACACCCCACCCAGGACTGAGCAGGGAGATCAGACAACTATAAATTTCACAAATCATCTCATTGCCTGAAGCAACAGAGAGTTTCTGCCACTAAACAAGGATGAAGTATATACACAGCCACATTGGCCACAGCCAGCTCTTACCTGTAAGAGCAATCTGCAGGCTTGTAGATTGTACTCCACAGTCCAATACAAAAACCTGCTAAAAGAAGTGTGTAAGTCTATGACAGCAATGTTATAAGACCCTACCCAGCTTTCTCTACAGTCACAACCCCTAAGCGGCGGAGGGAGGGAAAGGGAAGATAAAAATAATAATATAATAATAATAAAAACATTATACAGGAAGAATGAAAAAGAAAAAATCCTACCCACACAAAACAATTACAAAAATTAGAAGTGCCAGCATCTCCAGATGAGAAGGAAAGAGCATAAGTATTCTGGCACCATGAAGAATAAGAATGTGAATTGCTCTGCTCTTTAGCAATGGTTCCTAACCAAAAGGGAAACTCAGAGATGATGTATGAAGAATTCAAAGCATGGATTGCAAAAAAGCTCAATGGCATCCTTGATCAGGTTGAAAATTAACACAAAGAAACTTCTAAAGCAATCCAGAAAATGAAGGAAGGAATAAACATCTTGAAATCAGTCAGAGCATCTGGAATCAAGAAACTCACTTAAGGAATTTCAAAGTGCCACTGAAAGCTTTATCAATAGACTACTCCAAGCAGAGGAAAAATTTCAGAGTTAGATCAGTTTTTTAAACTAAGTCCTATAAAAATAAAGAAAAAGAATTTTTAAGAAATAAGCAAAGTCTTCAAGAAATATGAAATTACATAAAGCAAACAAATTTGTGAGTTATTGGCATTTCCAAGACAGGAGAAAAAGTAAACAACCTGGAAAATATTTGAGGGAATAATTCAAGAAAACCTCTTTAATCTTGCTAGAGAGGTAGGTATTTAGAAACAAGAAATCTAGGGAACATCTGTGAGATGTCATACAAAATAATCAATGCCCTGCATATAGTTACCAAATTATCCAGTGCTAAATAAACAAAAACAATTTAGAAAATTTCCAAAAGGACCTCATCTCTATTTTTCCATGATAACACTAAAGATATTAATACAAACAGTTCCAACCATAAAGTCCCTAATATTAGTCTCCATTTTGCACATAAACGAATGTACAAGGCACATGGGTAGTAACTCATTCAAATTCATATAGCTAGGAGATGGTATGTAGTCGAAAAGAGAAGTAAAGAGGATATAGTACTCTCATTATGAAAAGCAAGAATTCCAATCTAAGTATTTAAAGTTGTGTTTAAAACTTGTGTAGCATCACCTTATATATTCAAATATACATGAGACTGACAGAGAAACACTACTGCAAAATTGTTGAGAATATTCTTAATTACATAACTTGCTAGCCCCTATGTAATACCTAATTTAACAAAATTTCCCTCTTATAACAATTTGGAATTGAGAGAGTGATATATTTCTCTCTTCATGTGAGTAATTGAACTCAGTCAGTCTTTGTACTTTGGTAGTCTGGAAAATCAAAGTAAGACACATCTACTCAGTTGCTATAAATTTATTTTCTTCTCTAAGCCTTGTTTTTCCTCTTATATGCCATTATATTTTCTGAATAACATCCCTTCAGTGAAATAAATATAAATACTACTATACAGTCAACCCAATGTTAATAAGCCCCATAACTGACCTGCTTAACAATGAGGGAGAGCTCATTGTCAGTAAACTTGAAAGCTAAGGGTATCATTCCCATTCTCTCCCTCAACCAAGGCATTTTATTCTCAGCTGTTCTGACTTAGGAATGAAGTCACTATTCTTTATAAAAGGGAAGCAGAACTACTGGGTGATTTGTCTTTCCAAGTGGGATTTTGGCTTCTAGGCCAAAATCTTTTTTTTTTTCATTACACTCAGTAGAGACTTGTTAATTTTCTATCCCTAAAGAACAAATCAGAAAAATAAAATGTTGCATTAGCTGTATAATTTATTCATTGCCTGAGTTATATCTTTGGTAGACATTTTGGTTTTAATAAAATGTACATATATTTAAGACTGGTACCATTCTTTTTTTTTTTAAATAGTGGTTTATGGGCCTCCAAAGGTCAATGAAATAGTATTTCTAAGTACTTAATTCCTTTTTCCTTAGAGATAACTTTAATTTAATTAACTTTTCTCCTGGAAAGTGGAGACAATAAAGAAAAAGAGGTTAGAAAACAGTCATACATCCAGATTACCTAGGCTCACAAACTGGATCTGCCTCAACTTGACTGTGTGTTCCTTGGTGGCATACTTAATCTCACTGTGCCTCAGTTTCCTTACCTAAAATGGTGATATTAGCATCTGTTTCACAAGTTGATTTTTTTTTCAGTTTTTTTTTTTTTTTTTAATGGATTGGAGGTTTCAGTAGGACGGGAGAATCACAAGGAATCAGGTGTTCAGAGGAATGTATTGAGTAGAGGTGAGGAACTAGGATGTTGAAAAGTAAAAAATGGAGAGAAGGAAAGGAGAAAAGAGGTAATACAGAGAATACATACAGGTAATACAGAGAACACCACAAAGATATTCCTCAAGAAAAGCAACCCCAAGGCACATAATCGTTAGATTCACCAGGATCGAAACGAAGGAGAAAATACTAAGGGCAGCCAGAGAGAAAGGCCAGGTTACCCATAAAGGGAAGCCTATTAGACTTACAGCAGATCTCTCAGCAGAAACCCTACAAGCCAGAAGAGAGTGGGGGCCAATATTCAACATACTTAAAGAACAGAACTTTCAGCCTAGAATCTCATATCCTGCCAAACTAAGCTCCACAATTGAAGGAAAAATAAAATCTTTTATGAACAAGCAAGTACTCAGAGATTTTATTACCATCAGGCCTGCTTTACAAGAACTTCTGAAAGAAGGATTATACGTAGAAAGGAACAACCAGTATGAGCCTTTCTAAAAATATACCAAAAAGTAAAGAGCATCAACATAAAGAAGAATTTACATCAACGAATGGATAAAATAGCCAGTTAACATCAAATGGCAGTAACCCTAAATTTAAATCGACTAAGCCCCAAATCAAAAGATACAGCCAAAACCTAACGGTATATCTAAAGATACACAAAGACTCAAAACAAAGGGTTGGAGAAAAATTTACCAACCAAATGGAGAGCAAAAATAAATAAATAAACAAAAAGCAGGAGTTGCAGTTCTCACATTTGATAAAATAGATTTCAAAGCAACAAAGATACAGTGGTAAAAGGATCAATGCAACAATAAGAGATCTTAATACCCAGATACATAAGACCCATAACAAGATTTAGACTCAACGAGACAGAAAATTAATAAGGATATCCAAGACTTCAACTCAGATCCGGAACAAGTAAACTCAATAAATATTTATAGAGTTCTCCATTTTAAATACACAAAATATTGATCGGCCATTATTAATACCCATTTTTAGAATGAAGCAATATGCCTGTTCTGTCTCCCTCCTTTTCTTCCTCTTTTCTCCTCTAGGCCAAAATCTTGACAAAGTCTTCCCTTATTTTCTTTGCTTGAGCTCTATTGTTGGGAATGTGCCCAGTGTTGTAGATGTATATTGCCCACAGTTCTTGCAATTGGTTAAAAAGAAAAAAAAAGCTGGGCACAGTGGCTCATGCCTATAGTCCCAGAACTTTGGGAGATTGAGGTGGGTGTATCACCTGAGGTCAGAAGTTCGAGACCAGCCTGACCAATATGATGAAATTCCATCTCTGCTAAAAATACAAAAATTAGCCAAACATAGTGGCATGCACCTGTAATTCCAGCTACTTGGGAGGCTGAGGCAGGAAAATCGCTGGAACCTGGGAGGCAGAGATTGCAGTAAGCTAAGATTACACTCCAGCCTGGGGGACAGAGTGAGACTCCATCTAAAATAAATAAATAAATAAAAAATTTTTAAAAAGTGCACAGGAACAAGATGATAAGAAACTAGCCTAATTGCTACCGGATTGAAGGTTTTTCTCAAATTTTGCTCTTTAAGCCTGTCTCTCTTAAATACTCTTGAACCTGAGTTGGTCCTTCATTAATAATATGTGAACATAATATAAACTAACCAGCATGACACACAGAAGGGACAACTGTTTGAGATGGCTGTTTTGACATGTTCTCTTTCCTAAGTGATAGAGCAGTTTTCATACAAACATAAAACCTCAGTGAGCTCCTGGTAGAAGAATATTAATCAATTCACTTATTTCCCAATTAAAATCTGAGTACCTCTACTCAATGCCAACGTTTTAAATATGTTTCTTTATTATCCCTAATGAGCTAAAATAGCTATTAATCATAGCTAACATTTTGAGGATTTACTGTGTGCCACACACCGCACTAAGTGCCTTACATTTATTTCTTCTGTGTATTCTTAGTGCCTTGTGACAGAACTCAACTCTATCATTATAAGAATTTCTTTAGGGCAGCTAGACTGTTCTCTTTCTTTGATACCCAGTAAATGCTAAATATAATTTCTTGTATAAACACATTGAAATTCTCTTCAAGCCAAAAAAAACACTTTATTCTGGGAAGAAATTCAGAGACAGGAATAGGTAGTGAATATACTTTTTGGAGGAAGAGGAAGAATAAATGCAGGTAATTAATGTATAACCAGAACAAATAAAATCTCAAATAAATGGGAGAATACTGCAGAAGACATCCGTGTCTAGTTCTTAACCTATAACAATATATTTCTTAAGAAAATATCTCCCAAAAGAATGGAATTCTCCAGAGTGCCTCTTCACATTTCACAAGAATCTGCACTGTACTCTGGTCATCTTCATGGTACGGCATCAGGTTTGGAGGAATTTCTAGATTACATCAAACGCCAACACTGACATCTGCTGGAAATGCACATTACCCAAGTTTCTGCAGTTGGTTAAGTAGAAAAAACGTGCAAAGGAACAAGAAGAAACATTTCTTTTATTGAGACTATAATCTTGGCAAACAAATTTTTAGAGATAAACATGGCCACAGGGTTTTTACTATAAATTACTAATTGTTATATACAGAAGCCTTAGCATGTGGCCCAAATAAGTGTATTTGATATTTTTAAAGGAAAACATTATACATATCTCTGAATAAGAATAATTTAATTTCACCCCGTGTTTCATAAACTGCATGGTTATTGTTCTCTGTATTACAGAAAAAATTAAGTTAGTTGGACGCCTCACTTTTCATGGATATGGAGAACACAGTTTTGACAAATGAGTTGTTGCTGTGATTTGTATTATTCTGTCCATTCATCTAAGTTTACTTTCTGCTGTCTCACAAATTAGGTATTTTAGGAATAGTCAAATTGAAGAAATATACACTTTCCTACACTTGGTTACATATAAATTTTAAGTATAATCTGATGTAAAATATTCCTTTTTACACTAATCTTTCATTTACTGAAACTTTTCAGTAAAATTTTGCAACTTAGAGAATTATTTTGTTTCATTTTTTTCAGAAAAAAATTATGTATTTTCAATGGATATCTGTAAAATTTACTTCCTAGTTTCCTAGCCTAAGTCTTATATGTTAGGAAATAATATTTTCTTCTGAATTTATTTTACAAGTTATCGTTTGGGGGAAATATTTATTTTATCTTTTAAAAAAGTATATTGTAAAATATAGCAAGTAAATAGAAAAAGTATACCATATATAAATGTGCAGCTTAATGTATTATGGAAAGGTTGGCAGTCATGTAACCATCACTCAGGTAAAGAAATAGAATATTGCCAATATGCTTCAAAAAACCCTCATTGCCCCTTCGGTATTACACTCCACATCTTTGCTCATTTTTACAGTTTAACCCCTGAGTACACATTTTTAAATACCATAGTTGAGTTTTGCATTTTGCTCTGATTTGTATGCACATAAAACCATTTTTTGAACAAATGTATTACTGATCATCTTTTGGGTTGTTTGTGATAAGTTTAATGCTTTAATAAGCATCTTTGTTTAAGTCTTTTGGTGCATATGCAGGCATCTCTGTTGGATGTAAATCTATGAATGGATTCGCTAGCTCATAAGTCATAGGTCTTCAACTTCAACAACACCAAAAAATTTTATAATGTGGTTTTACCAATTTGAATTCTACCCAGCAGTATATAGTATTTCACTTACTTCACCTCTTTGCTGACACCTGATATTGTTACTTTCTCATCTTGGCAACTGAGGTGGAGTAAGTAGAGGCATTTCATTTGGTTTTTAGCTTGTGTTGAATATATTCTTTGATAAAGTACCTGCATAAGCTCCTTGCCCCTTTTCCTAATGGGGTGTCAGTCTTTTTAAAAACATATTTCCAGAAAGTCTTCATGAATTCAATTTATTTGCCCTTTGTTGTTGTGTTGCAAATACCTACTCCTATTAATGCATACCAAACACAGGAAAAATCAGGATTCCTTTAATGAGCTATTTTGGCTTGGAGACTGTTGACCTGGTTGAAACTTTCCTGGAACTCTGCTGCAGTTTGAAAATGTTTCTCCCCTAGTGCCCCTTCCTTCACAGGTGTCAGCTCTATAGGACAGTTTGACATCCCCTTTTAATTTCTCTGGCTCCCTCCACACTAAGTCTCTTGCATTTTTTATCCATCTTGGCATCTACTTCTTAGAGGGCCCTAAGTAATACAGCCCCTCTACTTACTATCCCAATTTGCCACCATGTTGACTCTTAACCAATAATTGGTTTCCTTGCCTGCAAATTTACCTTCACAAATCCTGTCTCAGCAACAACCAGAATAATTCATCTGTCCATAGCTGCCTCCTGAAAGTATAAATTCTTTATTGAGGCCCATCAGGTCTCCATGACCCCATACCAGTCTATGCCACCAGTGCCTTTATTTGGCCCTCTCAGCCTCTCATTTTAAGTGATAATGATACCAACTTTGTTGATGCCTTCCACTCATGTATTTGTTTCCACTGTGCCTTAGTAAGGTGGCCTCCTCTGCCTGGGATAACCTGCCCGCCTCTTTTCCTAAATACAACTGCTCATCTGGTTGGCACCTCCTCCAGGAGAACTTCTCACATCACCTCAAGCTGGATTTAGTGCCAGACCCCACCAAACACCCTATCCCCTCAATACTCCTACGTCTTACACGTTACTGCCTTTGTGCCTTTCTCCCCAAGAGAACCAACCACAGCCTCCACCAGAGCAGGAACATTACCTTATTCGTTTCATTGCCATATGTCTAGTGCTAACACATACTCAGCTCAAAGTAATCAGTAGATTTTTATTGTAAAATCCAGCATTACACTCTAATAATTTATTAATTTACTATTTTTAGAAACCCTTAAAATAAAAAATAATTGATTCATTTGTTCAAGTGTTTTGAATCATTAGAGAGAAAGTGATTTGTATTTTGGGAGATGACACCAGAAAGCCATGATTGCTGTTTTGGTCATTTCAGGGTTATAGGAAGCTCCATCAGAGGGCGAGCAAGAGAAGGGAAACAACATAAATTAGAATCAGTGTTTTTTACTGATAGTAACTCTGGAGGAAAACTTTTAAAATCGTAATACGAATAACTAGTGCAGTGGCTCACACTTGTAATCCTAGAACTTTGCGAGGCCGAGGTGGGCGAATCACCTGAGGTCAGGAGTTTGAGACCAGTCTGGCTAACATGGTGAAACCCCATCTCTACTAAACATACAAAAAATTAGCTGGGTGTGGTGGCACACACCTGTAGTTTCAGCTATCTGGGAGTACGAGGAAGGAGAATTGCTATAACGCAGGAGGCAGTTGCAATGAGCCAAGATGGCACCACTGCCCTCCAGCCTGGGTAACAGAGCAAGACTGTCTAAAAAAAATACTAAATTGAGGTCTGAGTTTTGTGGAGAACTAGTTTATTTGTCCATCCTTGTCCATTCTTCTTTGAAACAAGACTAACAAATAAACTAATACACTGATTTTATCTTTTGGAGTCTTGAAAAAATGCAATGAGGCAAGTATTTCAGTAATTTTTCTTATATAATTCCATCATATACATATGCATGTGGTGGGTAAGAACTTGATAACAGCAAATGAATGAATTTCAAATTTCAAAAGATATCAATATTATACCAACACATCCAATCAATTCGAGTTAAAGTATCATTAAAGTTTGTGGGACCAAAATGCAGGTGATTATCACATTTTGTCTTGATCAACTTAAGGTCTGGTTACAGTGCATTACAGAAGGCAGATAGTAATATTCTCCTTATCCTTATGAACATGATAATGCTTTTACAAAGTTGCATGACACTGAAAATCAGCAGAAAAACTGAATTTGGGGAAATTTGTGTTCCAACAGCCATCGACCTGTCTTCTGGGCTCCTTCTCTTCCATTGCTCCTTAGGAATCAGTGACCTTTCTCTTTTCTCATAACACTAGGCATAGTCTTTTAGCATATCAATTACCAGTTTGTATTTTAACTAGTTGTTGATACATATATCTTGCCTACTCTTCATTGGATTATTTGAGGACAGACTTATATTAATCTCTCTACCACAGTGCTTGGCAGATTAGCTTTCTGTAACTTCTTATGGGAAGAACAGAAAAAAATATGAGTGAAGAGAGGGGTGGAAGAGGGATGAAGGGAGAAAAGAAGGAAAAAAACTAGTATGTATTTAAGTCACTTTTTCAATAAAATCTTAAAGTTTTAAATTCTCATGAATGTTAAAACTCACGTCTGAAGTTCATGTTTAAAATTCAGGGATTGATAGCTGCAAACAAGTGGGAAATTATAGAATAGAGTGGCTTCACAAAGTTTTAAATTCTCATTAACTATGAATGTTAAAACTCATGTATAAGATTCATGTTTAAAATTCAGGGATTGATAATTAGCTGCAAACAAGTGGGAAAATTGTAGGAGAATAGAGTGGCTTCTCAGACCCCCTTATCTAATGAAGTAATGGTTCGATACACATTTTCATCACGAGGGTTCTCCTGGGAGCTAAGACAGCCTAAATAAAGATCAGAGCTTAGAGTCCTATGAAAAAATATAAAGGGACAGGATGAAAGAAAAATACACACTACTAATTAAAACAAATATGTTAAAAAGCATTCAACTGTAAGTATATATTCTGTACGAATCAATGTCCACTGCAATTTTTCTATCTTGTGAATGGATTATGCTCCTCCTATGCTCTGCTGTTGATGCTAGTTAGTACAGGTTTTAGGTGCTGAGGGAAAGAAACCAAAACATAAATAAAAACAGTTCAGCAGATGGTAAGGAAAGGCATCTGAATGCAAGGCAAGAGATTTATAAGTTCAGAATTAGAAATATTTTAAAGGATGCAAAGAGAACAGGAAGGTATGTTCTCTTTCACCACAGATGCTTTATAAGAAAATGTTCACAATGTATATCACACATACCAGAATATTCCTTCCCACATCCTTCTCTCCCTAGACAGCGAGTTAGGTAATCACATCTTTGTATTCAAGAGAGAGAATTTTTAATTAAACACATTCTAAATTACTATATTTGCTGGTATAGGATGGGGTTTTGGGGGTTGGTGGAGAGTATGGGCTGGAAAATACCAGGTCACTTTTCCAGACTATTTTACAAAGAATGGAAGGCATTGAATCAATCAACCTTTCCAGATACAGTGTGTACATTGTTTTTCACAATCTGAAAAGTAGAGTGTGAGAGAATATTCCTCATCTGCATTTTCCATCAAGGCTAGAAGACAGATTTAATTAAAATTCAAGTATACAAACAATCAGCCAGTTCCTACTAAATAAAAACATGATGCTAGGCTCTAGGTGCTTCACAGACATGAGTATGACTGGTTCCTCTTAGCAAGAATGTACCTGTCTTTGGAGCAATTCCAAATTGTAAACAACAATTTGAAATATCAGAACAAAATGAGTATGGAAATACAGTTAAAAGCAATACATCATGAGAAAATAAAGCAAGAAATAATGCGTCATAGTATCAGAAGGGAAAAGAATACCTCTGGATCCAGTGGCACTTAATTTGACAAGAAGGATGAGTCAGTATTCAACAGCAAAGATGGCTGGAAAGTGTACATGCATTATTTGATTTTCATAACTACCAATGAGATAGTTATGCCACCTTTACTTTAACAAGGTCTCTGCTTAAATGTCACCTTTTTGGAGCACGTTACTCTCATCTCCCATGCCATTATGGTTTCCCTGTTAGCAAATCTTCCCATTTTGCACAGTTATCCTTTTTTGATAAAATTATAATAGATAATAACTGATTCTGGTGACTCAGTATCTTTTAGAGAGGAAGGTGATGAGATAATCCTAGAAACAAAAAGTTTAATTAATTTTAAATAGAAATTTATTTAAAAAATACAGACAGAAGACTGACTTGATCACATGGAAACTAGTTACAATTTTAGAAAATTAAGACCAAAGGTTAAGATTTGCAGGGACATGGATGGAGCTGGAATCCATCATTCTCAACAAACAGAGGAACAGAAAATCAAATACTGCATGTTCTCATTCATAAGTGGGAATTGAGTAATCAGTAGTCATATCAAGGAGAACACATAGACACGGGGTAGGGGGACATCACACACAGGGGCCTCTTGGGGGTTGTGGGGCAAGAGGAGGGAGAGTATTAGAACAAATACCTCGAACTGCCATTCACAATTGCTACAAAAAGAATAAAATACCTTGGAATACAACTCACAAGGAACGTAAGGGACCTCTTCAGGGAAAACTACAAACCACTGCTCAACGAAATCAGAGAGGACACCAACAGATGGAGAAACATTCCATGTTCATGGTTAGGAAGAATTAATATCGTGAAAATGGCTATACTGCCCAAAGTAATTTACAGAATCAACGCTATCCCCATCAAGCTACCATTGACTTTCTTCACAGAACTGGAAAAAACCACCTTGAACTTCATATGGAACCAAAAGAGAGCCCGCATAGCCAAGTCAATTCTAAGCAGAAAGAACACAGCGGGGGGCATCACACTACCAGATTTCAAACTATACTATAAGGCTACAGTAATCAAAACAGCATGGTACTGGTACCAAAACAGAGATATAGATCAATGGAACAGAACAGAGGCATCAGAGGCAACACAACATAGCTACAACCATACAATCTTTGATAAACCTGACAAAAACAAGCAATGGGGAAAGGATTCACTGTTCAACAAATGGTGTTGGGAAAACTGGCTAGCCACGTGTAGAAAGCAGAAACTGGACCCCTTCCTGACACCTTACACCAAAATTAACTCCAGATGGATTAAAGACTTAAACATAAGACCCGGCACCATAAAAACCCTAGAAGGAAATCTAGGCAAAACCATCCAGGACATAGGAGTAGGCAAGGACTTCATGAACAAAACACCAAAAGCATTGGCAACAAAAGCCAAAATAGACAAATGGGACCTAATGAAACTCCACAGCTTCTGCACAGCAAAAGAAACAGTCTCTAGTGTGAATCGGCAACCAACAGAATGGGAAAAAATTTTTGCAGTTTACCCATCTGACAAAGGGCTGATATCCAGAATTTACAAAGAACTCAAACAGATTTACAGGAATAAAACAAACAAGCCCATTCAAAAGTGGTCAAAGGATATGAACAGACACTTTACGAAAGAAGACATATATGAGGCCAACAATCATATGAAAAAATGCTCATCGTCACTGGTCATCAGAGAGATGCAAATCAAAACCACACTGAGATACCATCTCAGCCAGTTAGAATGGCGATCATTAAATCTGGAGGCAACAGATGCTGGAGAGGATGTGGAGAAAAAGGAACACTTTTACACTGTTGGTGGGAGTGTAAATTAGTCCAACCATTGTGGAAGACGGTGTGGCGATTCCTCAAGGCCTTAGAAATAGAAATCCCATTTGACCCAGCAATCCCATTACTGGAAATATATCCAAAGGTCTATAAATCGTTCTACTACAAGGACACATGCACACGAATGTTCATTGCAGCACTGTTTACAATAGCAAAGACCTGGAATCAACCCAAATGCCCATCGATGATAGACTGGATTGGGAAAATGTGGCACATATACACCATGGAATATTATGCAGCAATCAGAAATGATGAGTTCGTGTCGTTTGTAGGGACATGGATGAATCTGGAGAACATCATTCTCAGCAAACTGACACAAGAACAGAAAATGAAACACCGCATATTCTCACTCATAGGCGGGTGATGAAAAATGAGAACACATGGACACAGAGAGGGGAGTACTAAATACTGGGGTCTATAGGGGGGAAAGGGGAGGGCCAGTGGGAGGGGGAGGTGGGGAGGGATTGCCAGGGGAGAAATACCAAATGTGGGTGAAGGGGAGAAAGGAAACAAAACACACTGCAATGTGTGTACCTATGCAACTGTATTGCATGCTCTGCACATGTACCCCAAAACCTAAAATGCAATAAAAAAAAAAAAAGAACAAATACCTAATGCACGTGGGGCTTAAAACATAGACGATGGATGATAGGTGGAGCAAACCACCACTGCACATGTGTACCTATGTACAAACCTGCACGTTCTGCACATGTATCCCAAAACTTAAAGCAAAATTAAAAAAAAAAAAAAAAAAAAGGAGCAGCCAGGTACAGTGGCTCATGCTTGTAATCCCAGCACTTTGAAAGAGCAAGGTGGACTGCTGGAGCCCAGGAGTTCAAGACCCACCTGGGCTAATAGGAAGACCCCATCTCTGCAAAAAATTTTAAAAATTAGCCAGGTTTGGTGGTGCAGGCCTGTAGTCTCAGCTACTTGGGAGGCTGAGGTGGGAGGATTGCTTAAGTCCATATGGTTGAGACTGCAGGTAGCCATGTTTATGCCACTGAACTCGACTGGACAATAGCGCAAGGTCCTGTCTCAAAAAACAAAACAAAACAAAACAAAAAAACCAAAGAACAATTAAAGAAAAAAGTTAAGTCCGGGTGCAGTGGCTTATGCCTGTAATCCCAGCACTTTGGGAGGCTGAGGCAGGCAGATCATTAGGTCAGCAGTTAAGAGACCAGCCTGATCAACATGGTGAAACCCCATCTCTACTAAAAATACAAATATTAGCCAGGCATGGTTGCACATGCCTGTCATCCCAGCTACTCAGGAGGCTGAGGCAGGAGAATCACTTGAACCCCAGAGGCAGACGTTGCACTAAGACAAGATCATGCCACTGCACTCCAGCCTGAGCAACAGAACGAGGAAAAAAAATGTTAAAAGGAGTTTTAATATCCTTTTGCTATTTTTTACTAAAACAGCATACATATTTACTGATTTGTCAAGGTGTTTTCTATAATTTCTCAACTAACAGTGATAGGTAAAGTGGAAGCTTTCTAGGACGTCTCCATATTCTGAAGATGACAAGTTGACTCAAACCAGGAAATGATCTAAGAAAAAATGTAAATAATTGTTTTTTTAAAAAAAAAATACAGAAATTTAAAATGCAATGAATATTCACTAAACAAACTAGAAATCTCCAAAAAGTCAGAAAATTAAAATCTATTATCTTACCACTAAAATCACTTTCCTATGCGATTAAATCATTCTTGAAAAAATGTCTTTAAAATATATAACACTCTATGATACTTCACTTAACTATTTCTGAAGTATCGAATCAATTCCTGAGATCAGAATGTTGCCATGATAAAAATGCTGAAATGAACATGCTTATTAAAAAATACGTTTTCAATATGCAAGTTGCTTTTTAAGGAAAAAGTGAGTTACACAATAAGTAGTGTAGTCATATCATTATATCCAGAAGAGAGTGTACTGTTTTTTGTTTTTTTTTGAAACAGGGTCTTGCTCTGTCACCAGGCACCAGGCTGGAGTGCAGTGGCCCAATCTCGGCTCACTGCAATCTCCGCCTCTCAGGTTCAATCAATGCTCCTGCCTTAGCCTCCCGAGTAGCTGGGACTACACACATGTGCCACCACGCCCAGCTAATTTTTGTATTTTTTAGTAGAGATGGGGTTTCACCATGTTGGTCAGGATGGTCTCGATCTCTCGACCTCATGATCCGCCCACCTTGGCCTCCCAAAGTGCTGTGATTACAGGCGTAAGCCACCGCACCCGGCCAAGTGTAGTTTTTATTTAATTTTATTCTAAATTATTTTGCGGTATAAAGAGGTTAGAACTAGTGAGGGAGGAGGGAAATACTAGATCAGTGTCTATTCAGATGAAATCACATATTCTACATATTTTGTTTTAGTCATTACACTGTGAGGTTCTTGCCATTGATCCTTGATCTCAGACTGGCCTAGCATCATGTACAGTATACAACTAGATTCTAATGTTTATTGAGATAGTACTAATTTAAGCATTCAAAATAAACCTGATAAAATACCTTATAGAAATATACTAGTGCCACTCAAATGTTACTAGTATTATTTTGATAAATATAATAAAAATATTTAAAATATATTAATGGTACCATTTTCATGATGAGGCATTCATTCTATTATCTGATCTTGAACACAGTTCAAGTATTTAAAGGGGGATTCAAAGAGTTAAGCTTAGATATGCCTAAACACTTACTTTCAAATTGGGTCTAAATGGGCTGTTATCTGTGACTATATCAAATTGGAATAAGAACTACACAAAATTTTTTTCAGAGTTAATAAAAACGTACTTGATTCTGTTTTTGAAATACTACAAATGAAGCCACAGCAGGACCTGTTGTGGTGGTAAATTACAAGATAGTTTCATTGCTAAACAGGAAAGATAGAATTACAGATAATGAAAATGAATAGAGATAGTGTGTACCTGGCTATTTTGAAAGGGATGTGTAATCCAAGAACTAGGATAAAAAGCTGAATAAGTGATTTTTAAAATGGATAAAATAGCAAGCATAGTTATCATGTATCAATTACATGCTATAAAGCAAGCACCTTTCTAAGTTCTTTATATGTATTAAACCAGTACTTTCCTCCAGAGTCATTAAATCAGAATTCCTGCAGATAGGAACCAATTATCTGGAGGATCTTTTAAAAGTACTGGTACTTTTCTTGAGTCACCACTTCCTCAACCACTGCAATGTCTCCCCAGTGCTTTAGTGGCTAGTTCTTGTATGAAAGCAGCTGTATGCCTCAGTAAAATGATAGATTTCTACATCACTGGCCTTTAGTGTCATTCCAAAGTTCAAATTCCATGAGTACCAAGGGTCTGTGATGAAGTAATAGCTCTAGCAAATGATTTTGTTCTCCAAATGAAAAATCAATGACTTCTAACACAGGGTCCCATTCTGTGAGCTGAGGACCCCTAGTGGGCTTTGTAATAATAACTCCTTCTGAAATAATTTTTCAGATGCATGTATATGCTGTTGTGATTAACAAAATAGTTTCATTTAAAGTACTGTGAAAGTTACAAGGGTTGGTTACTGTATTTTTTTTCCAATGAAAATATTTCCAAAATATTATCACTAACTGGATGCCTTGATATTACTCAAAAAGGGCTGTGAACTCCTGCTTTAGATAATCACCTCGAGGCATCACCTTCTCTTTTTGACAAGTGTCACCCAGAACAGTTGGACCTACTGAAAATAACAGAATTGTCCTTTAGAACTCAACCAGTAGCAGAACTGTATTGATTATGAATAACGCACTTATTTTTATCCCAATACATTTTAGGAAAAAAGGCATCAACCTACAAATGAGCATTTGCAACCCTTGACCAAATACCAAATGGCAGTCAGCATAAAGTAGTACTAAATGACAAAATGTGCATGTTCTTCACGTTGAAACTCTGGCATTCACTGGCTGTCTGTAGAAACTCCAAAGCTTATATGTGATGCCAGGTCCCACTTCAAATTTTTAATCTAGTGTTTAAGAAATTCACATACACACATACCTCAGGAGTAATATCATGGCCTGGCTCACAGGTCATATGCATAAATTCTTTTGTCCCTATAAATATAGTGCCATCATCTCTCTTGGATTGCCTGATTTCCAGTGCTAGTCAACTGATGCGGCAGTCAGGCAAATAATAATTCTTTAATAGAAAGTCTGTGATCTATAATTGATAATTTTTTTTCTTAGCATTTTTCACCCCAACACCTAAAATGATTTCAATCAGCACTTAAAGTGTCAGACAGGGGAAGAAGGCAAGATTTTCAGAAAACACTGGGTACAGGATGGCTATATATCCTGATGTCGTTTCTCCCTCTCAGTATCAAAGGATAATTGGTAAGACAACAAATGCCTTCCTTGCAGTTGCAATCAGTTAAAACCAGACAACAAATTTATACATCAATATGTTTGTAAAGATACACATGCAAGAATACATGAAATACACAAAAATAATTTAGTATTCAATCTCAGATACACAAATATACTTAAGAAAGAGAAGTTTTATTAGGGCAATTTCACTTTATTTTTCCATACAGCAAAGTCAACTACTGCAGTAATAATAAAATAAGCATAAAACAAATTGCAGCCCAAGACAAAATACATAATTTTAAGCAACTACAAGCAGAAAGTAAGTTGTGATTACATAATAGTAAAACCAAGCACATTTGTCCTTTCAGCAGATGAAAGTGGTAGGGTTGCTGATAAGTGCAACATTATTAACCAGCTGGAGTGAAGGCTGGATACACTAATTCATTTAACAAGTGCCCATTGTCATATTTTGCATTTTTGAGTGCTTCTGAGTTGAAAATTAAAACCGTGAAATTTGAACTGCGTTTTATTTTTCACCTGCTGAAAGAACAGGATCCTACGGCAATTAAAAAACAATCACATAACAACTATAGCTACAGTGTGCTGTTTGGTTTGCCTGTTTATGATTTAAATTTTGTGAAAGTCAATACTTGTTTTGAAGATTTTTTTTGTGAACAATAAACCACTGAAATTGGCAGAAACTGATCTGAATAATATATGTTCTTAGTATAGTTCTTTCTCTCTTTTTTTGTTGAAGTTTTAAACATGCAGTAGTTTTGAAAAATGTAAGGAATATCTGATCCATGATTTCACCTTAATGGTGGAAGTACCTGCTATTTTTGGTAATGATCTTCAGGCAGATTTGGCCCCATGGAGTTTTTGTCAGTCATGAGGGTTTGAAAGGACGGCGTATCTTTCCAGCTGAAAAAATCCTGGCAAACTACAAGCTGTCCACAAGAAAGCAAAGCAACATGTTTGAAGGGGTATGGAGTGCTAACTCTGTGCCACTTTTGCAAGCAATTTTGCTCAGTCTGTCATTGTATTAGCCTTAACAAAACTCCTTGTAATTATAGACGTTTTTATTCAAAATAAGATCTTACTATTATACAGGTTTCTCTCTTTTGACTATATACAGAAGTGCAAAAAGTCAACCTTCTCTCTAGACGTCCCCACATGCTAAACTGCAGCATAATCAACCCTCAAGAGTTTGCACACACGCTGTAATTTTCATTACGTAAACTTTGAGTATTTGGATTATCAACAAAAAGTCCCTTGTTCTATTTATTGATTATGCAGCTTATTTATAACAAGGCCTGATATTCAGGGATTTCAAAAATATTAAACAATATTTTAACATTTGAAATGGATACAGTAGAAAATAAATTTTATTCTAATATCTAGGATCTAGATCTTCTTATAATAACTAATTACAAACAAAATAAATCATCAAAATATTACTCAATTGTCTGCCAGGATTGTTGCAATAGCAACAACTTAACTTCTTACTTAGCAATGATTATATATTTATAAGATATCCATATAAAAGATCTTTGTTCTTTTAATGAAAACTAGACAAGAACTAACAATGACTGACATTCTTACACTGTAATATTAAATCAGTAAAATATAAATCATTTAGTTAACAATACGAATATTCATGTGACACTACATGTAATTCAAAACTGAGTATGTTATGAAGGAAACACTACTTTTTTTGTATTTTGAAAAATTCATCCGTAAAATCTAATAAAACAATAGTCTATAAACTGAAATGGTATTCAATTGTTAATAGAAAATGAAAATCTAATAAATGTAGGAAATGAAAAACTACATTTTAACAAGAAAAATAAGTAATATTCTATAATGTAACTAACTACAATAACATGTGAAGTCACCATTACTTTCTTAACACGATTGAAATTACATTGGTATGGGTTCCAACCCGTAATGTAATAATCTAAGGCTTTAATAGATGTACAGTACAATCAGTAAAATCAACACATCAGTCTTATATTAGAAAGCATCTCTCTCAAGCATAAAAACTTGCAGTAAACTTGGAAGTATGGAAAGTTCTATAACTGAACTTTCACTTCTCCCATTCCATACTATAACTACCAGTGACCTGGCCCCTACTTCAGCAATTTTTAGAACTGCTGAACAGAGCAAAAATATCCTTTACTAGCTGCAACATCCAAACCTCAAAAAAAGGAATTCCTTTGGATGAATCCATTCTTAAAAACTGAATGCACATCTATTTTTTTAAAATTTTGTAAAGGCTTTCTAAGGCTATAAGCAGTTAATCTGAACAAAAGAAAACAAAAAAAAATCACATATAAAATTCACCCATGTACTTAACCCACCCAATTACTAGGTTAATTAAACATTTCCCATTTTCATATTTTGGTTTATCATGCATCTGATGACAGTGCTGCTTTCTTCTTTGTTTAGAGTCACTATTTTGAATGTGACTGTGATGAAGCATTTAAGCAAATGTGAAACCATTTTTGCAAAGCATTTATAGTCTTTTGACTTTTGACAGAGGCTATAAATAGAAGCAAAATAATTTCCTCAAACATTATTTTTGTTATTGTGTCTCAGAAATGGCAATCCCTTTTGAATAACATGTTATACGGTATAGTATGCATAAATATTAACTACAATGCTTTAAAATAATTTTACATATATCTATTATATATATATCCAGTATGTGTGAGTTTATCTGTATTGAGAGAGTTTGTGTTGTGCTGTCTATAGTTACTGTAAAGTTAAATTGGCCATTTCTGAGACAGCTTTGGTTTCAAAACAAACAAACAAACAAAAAGAATGGTGCCCTTTGACTGATTAGAACTAGCAAATATGCAACAAAATGTGGCTCTGAAAACAATAACACTGAAGAAATAATACTCTAATTTGATGTACAGTCTATGGCACTTCATGAGAATCCTTAACAACATGGTACTTAACGCCATGATGTGCTTTAAAAGATACACAGTTGTGGTTTTGCTTGGCACATTCATCTCTGTCAGATCCCTCCCTCACCACGTGTTACAATCTATTACATTAAAAATATTACTCTTAAACAAAAATGACTGTGCATGCACACTCTCATCTATAATGGCAATTTTAAATACAAGGTGCACCTTTGTTATTTGTAAACCTTGAAAGAAATAAACTTATTTTTAAAAAATTATATCTTGGTCTACAGACGTACCAATACATAATAGAATCATGGTTACACCATAGTCTGTCTTTTCAAGATGGCATGAATATATAGGAAACTAATTAGGTATGCATCTTTTAATGCATAACTCTGTGCTAGAAAAGAAAGACAATGTTGTTCTTTTAAACAGGAATATCACCTCAGCACAAATATCAATTAAATGTACAAAGTGTATAGGCAACAGTGTGCAGTGGATTTCCATGTTGTCTTTTCTTCTGGTTAACATGCAATATGTGGATGTCTTGTGGCTGAGGGACTTTTGTGTGTGTTGCTTGACGATATATACAATATGGCTAATGACCTCGTCCTTTACTCTAACCAAGCACACTGTCCTTTCCTCTTTAGCGTGATCTACAAGGGAAAAAGAGATAATATTTATTAAAACAGATAATGACTAAAAGCAGTTTCTAATATACATTTAACATGAAAATATTCTTTCTGATTAACCAGGATATTCGCAAGTTATTATATCTTCATATAAAAACAAAAACCATTTCACAAGTGCAGGCAGATCAAAATTTATCTATCATCTCTGTATGAATGAAATAACATGTACAATCTAATAAAACTGTAGAATGTGCTCAAATATTTACCAATCCTAAGCTCAAAGTATAAAATACTTTTGCAGAATCAAGAGGCATGATATATCAAGCTCTTTTTTAGCATCACTGTTGTAAGGCAAAATTTAAACTTACTTCTTTTCTGAAGTTTAATAAGGTTTCAAGAGCAAAGGTCTGGCCTACAAAATGAAAATTCATGTAATACACTCTATTAAACAAGATTCATTCTATTTGGGTGCTTGATAAGCAGAGTGCATGTTTGAAAAAAAAAGAGTGATACTTTAAGTGATGGCTTTGGATAATTCAGTTTGTCAAGGTTTTTTCTCCTAAAGCTAAAAAAATAAAAATCATCCTTTATGAATTACAAAATTATCACTCATGAATCAAGTTTTAATAGATAGTACAATGTACTTGTGAATTAATAGTTCCAGTTTTTACGTGAAATTTGTTTCCATCAGGGAATCTTCACATATATTAAAAGTAAGCTTCAAAATACAACCTTGAAAATGAAAGCAATCACCATCTAGTGACTTAAAACCAGTTTAAACATTGCAACTCCTTATGAAGATGAACAATCATTTGTTAAATAAACAGAACACTAAGAGCTTAAGCTTCAATACAGACAAACCTACTGGTTTGCTAATTACTGTGGGAATCTTTTTTCAACCTGGATTATTGCTAAGAAATAGAATACAGTTAAATATATACATACTAAACACACCTAATTGACTGTAAGAGCTTGAAACAGATTTTTTTAGCATGTCAAATAAACTCTTCTTCTAAACCTAAAACACTACAAAGTAACGCTGCTTCCTCTAAAAATGTGGCTATTGTTCAGAATCATGAACCTTTTTATCAGAACTGCTTTGAGAAGGCTTATGAAATAGACAAAAATAAATTTTAACAATTTAATTTATGATTGCAGCATATCTTTGGAGTACTTCTCTGACTAAGTCTATCATCTCTTTCTTAAGTGGCTCTTGAATTCTGCCTATCCTCCTTTTGCATGGGCTCTGACTTTGTTCAGCTTTTAACCTCACAAGAGTTTCTGAGTTGGTTCTCAGCCACCATTGTCTCCTGACTTGGCACACTGTCCTTCTTCTACAAGGCCTTTACACCTCCATTCTTTTTAGAACATCACCTTCATCCAAATTCAATTGTTTGCAGATCCTGTTTGGAATAGTTGCTCCTTCATCTTTGCTCCAAGAGATATTTCTTCAAACCTCTCTTATTTTAATGTATTATATTGAAATTCCTGACATCTTTATCTTATTGTCTATTCATCTTTATCTCCTTGCCATGATAACTAACACAAAGTAGCACCAAAAGCTCATTTGTAAATATGTTAATAAACAAATAAATAAATGAAAGGAAGCAACAGAAAATGGTCACCCATCTTAACCAATTTCAGTTTCAAATGTAATCTCTCTCTCTCTAAATATAAAAATAAGCACCTAACAAGCAACTGAGCACATTCAAGTTATAACTTGAATGCACTCATACTGGACAAAACATATTCCTATAAATGAAAAATGGGCACCTTTGTAAGAACTTAAGACAGTGCTTTAAAGGCAAAATACAAGACAAGACAAAATAAAAGACTTTTAAACCATTTTAAAAATGTTACAGTTGCAACATTTTCAGAATTATATAATCCTCCGAGGTAACTAAAGTACCTAAGATTCATATGAATTTGGAGATTTGTGTGTACACATATATGTGATGTGTATATATTTATTTCAAGTCAGACTCATTGCATTTTTTTTCTTGAGACAGGTCTTGCTCTGTTGCCCAGGCTGGAGTGCAGCATGGTGCAATCATGGCTCACTGCAGCCAGCCTCACGTCCTGGGCTCAAGTGATCCTCCCACCTTAGCCTCCATAGCTGCTGGAACTATAGGAGTGTGCCACCATACCTAGCTGATTTTCTGTTGTACTTTCTGTAGGACAGGGTTTCACCATGTTGCTCAGGCTAGTCTCAAACACCTGGGCTCAACCAATCCACCCACCTCAGCCTCCCAAAGTGCTTGTATTACAAGCATGAGCCACCACGCTTAGCCAAACTCATTATATTCTAATGCCCCTGTGTATGGTGATGCATGGGATGAACTGAGTACATAGTCTCATTTAAGGTTTAGCCAAAGAATAAAATAAAATAGTAATAAGTGATGATTTACACCAGGAGTCAGCCAAACTACTGCCTGTGGGCCAAAAATGTGATGTACTGCCTGTTTTTGTAAATAAAGTTTTACTGGAACACAGCCACATCCATTTGTTTACATGTGGTCTCTGGCTGCTTTAATGATACAATGGCAGAGTAGAATAGCTGCAACAGAAACCATATGGCCCACACAGCAAAAATACTTACTGTCTGACCCTACAAGAAAGTTTGCCAACCCTTGATCTATACTCTCTAATTACTTTTTGGTCATATGTTTTCTTTAGGCTTGTGTTTATTTCTAATCTGAAATTTTAAAAAATTACTTTCTTTTGGTGCTTTGTATATTTAAGTGATATTAACATATTTGTTATATATATGTCTGATAAAATTCCTCAACCCATTTAAAATAAAAATGTGACCTATATATAAATATTTTCTCAGAGGTTTTACAAAATTTTAAGTGCACTATACAATTGCTATCTTTAAAAAAAAACACCACAAATATGCAACTATATATTTCATAATGAACTTACTGTTTAGTGATGAAAATTCTACATCTGGGTAACATACTTGTGGCTAGTCAGATGTTCGGCAGATATTATGGGTATCTAGCAAATAAAAAATTATTTAATGAATGATCCATGCAAGCAAGCCAACAATCAAGAGATGACAACATTTTAATATTAAATTTTTAAAGAAAAGTGAAATTCAGCTGTGAGGTGACAGTCCTTATCTGGTCAACATAACAGTAAGTTAATGTAAACTTAAATGCCAAAGTAGCAACTAACTTTTTAAAATCTTCATGTTAAATGCTATTCTATAAATGTTACCAGTTTTTAGGAAATAAGATAAGTAAAACTATCAAAAATTCATGCAGAGCAGTAATTGAAAGAAGCCCTTTTTGTTGGCCTACACACAGACACACACACACACACCCCTGTGGTTTCATCCTGAAATCAGATAAGAAAACGTCTTGCCTATTTTTGTGCAACCAAATTTCTACATTTTCATTCAAATTAGGGTGTCTAACTTTTTTTTTTCCAAATTAAAAATACAAGGTAAGCATTATAAAGCAGTAATTCAAAAGAACTAGGTAAGAGCATAGGTTTACTTCAGAACATATTTCTGAATCCTGATGGCACCTTTCATTGTATTTTAAATGGGGAAGATAACTTGAGAGGAAATATAGTAAGAAACCAATATAGAGTTGACTTATTTCAATAGTCCCCAAAGTTAAGAACTTCAAATTTGTAGCTTGATTCTTCAACCCAAAATTAATGGCTGCTAACCTGAGAGAGACAGCACAATAGATTGAGAATGTCAGAGGACTGAAGGCATGGGTTCTACCCCAAGAGATCTATTTAATGGCTGTGTGACCCTGAGCAAAGCAACTCATTACTCTATACTTAACTATCTTCTATAAAATGACACTAATCCCATTTCAGCAATGTTGTTGGGAGAATAACGAAATCACATACACAAAGGCATTTTGTTGTTGTTTTTTTCAATTTAGACATCTTAGGCGAATTCAACATACTATAATCCACAGTCTGGCGTGTATATTAATATGTCCCTGTTTTATTTTCAGTTCTCAGCTGACATTTTTACACAATTTTACAGCATTGGCAAATGGCACGAAAATGTGCTCCAAGCATAATGAAGCTTCTCATACCATTTTTCCTGCTGCTGCAGGACAGGATGTTGCACCCAACAGTGTAGAAGCATCAAGGATGGGGCTGTCGAAACATACCAAGGACCTTCAACACCAATCGATGCAGATGAAGGGCCAGCTATAAACTTCTGCATGCATGCAGGCTGCATTTTGTGGCATCAGCTATTTCCAGCATTGCTAATGTACTGTAGGCATATACATATGTATGTATATGTAGATATAATATATGTGTGTATATATATATCCATTCCCTTTTCTTTCTTTTGGTTGTCAAATAGTATGAAGACCCAAGATTATGCATGAAATGGTCACAGCACAATGCAAAAAGTAAAGTGTCCCCTACAACCCAGGTGGCCAAGGGCATGTTGAAATTTGCTCTGCTATAGTTCTGCTTACACCAGCAATTCTACAGTCATATATGGTATACACATGAGAGTTCTTTATCATTGATTTGCAACTGTAGATGGATTGTATTGAGTCCATCACGACAGTTCTACCAAAAATTACTTATTAACATGCCACATATGCACAATCTAGCATTCTTGTAAATGAGTCTGATGTGTTCACGTAAACCCAGGGCTATTTTGAGAAGCTTCTGAGAAATTAACAATTCTTTGCCAAGAAACGTTTAAAGCTTGACTGAAACTTTAAATTCATTTTTTTTGTATTCTGATTCTGAAAGTTTTTAATGGTTATACTAATAGCTGAATATTCTTCATCAACAGTATATGATGTATTGTGGAACAAGGGTGGCTACCCCTCACAGCAATAACAACAAATTGATGTCTCAACTGGTCTTCCCTTCCCAAGGGGGAACATGTTGATTCTCATCTGATACTGATTCTTTTGAGATTAATTTGGCTACATTTAATCTTCATCTATGGATGATCTGAAATGTGGCTTCGCTCTAAGTTTTTTCTTACACTGTCAACTCTATTGAAGCGCAAATCTACTTCATATAAATAAAACTTGAAATCAACCAGTATTTTCTGAAAATATTTTTAAGTAGAGTCAGAAAATGCTGGGTGAATGAATGTCAATTTTTAAATTTTAAATATTTTAAATCATCATTTAATTTTAAATAGTTATTACTGTATATCATAAGATTTAAATTTATGAAACAAATCCCTTTCACTTAAAAGCATCTCACGTAAGTGTTACTCTATAAACTCGTATGGAATACAGAATGATTGTCAATTTGTCATACTTAATTTCTTTTTTTTTCTTCATAAATCTCCAACATTTATGCTGGGTAATTGTAAAAATAAGAGCACTTAGAATTTTTCTTTCACTGAAAGCATTCAGAATAAAAGCTTAGAAATGCTGTATACAAATGATTTATTTTGAATTAGCTTATTAAATGATTTAGATTATAATGAATTTATAACAAACTCTATTTACAAGAGTGGTCATTTGTGGCATATGTAATACAGTTAAATATTTTACTTTCTATTAATCATTTGGGCAAGAACTGAGAAACTGTACATATCAAATGTTTTAAATAAAAACCTTAAAATGGTCTCTATTTTTGACTGGTCAAAATACCTGCACAATTGGTTGAAACCAATGAGAATTGCTTGTGTAAATATCATTTTAGTAGCTTCAGAAATGGAGCTGCGACAACTTTGGAGCACTTATAAATGGCATAAAAGCATTCTGCTGCTCATCATAGAGAGAATGTGTAGGCCAACAAGAGGTATCTTTGAAACCCCATGCTTATTAAAGCACCCTCTACAGCCCTCACGTACACACGATTCCCACTGACCTCAATGGGAAATCCACGTGCGTAAGAGCTGTTGGATTGAGCCCTAGCAGAGTTGTTTTTTAAGAAACAAAGCTGTAAATTAGCAAACCTGGTTGGCTGTGGCTGTTGCAGCGAAGGGAACACTTGTGGCAGATGTTGTTGCTGCGGACACAGTGGCTGGCGTAGCACCGTGCACCATGGGAACTTTCGGAGGGAAAATCATATAAGCGAACATACAGAAGAGTGTAGCAATATGGAAACCATGGCAACATGGAAGAGATAATTGGGCATGGTATTTATCACAGCAATAAGCCATGTGACAGGACATCATCACCAGCGAGTGACATGCAATCACAGCGCAAAGCAGGACAACATTCCAAGGAGAGAAGGGGAGGAGGGATGAAAGAGAAAAAAAAGGGGGAAAAAGCTTGTTACCATCAAATCAAGAAAATTGACACAAACAGGCTTAATTTGCTAAGTCAAAAACAAGAATTTTATATAGTGTTCATAGCAGACATTTAAAATCTAAGTCAAGGTACAAGTATTTACTTAATATATACAGTTGTCTGTTTGAATGAAAGTATTTTTTTTCTCATTTACTATTATAAAAATATACAGTATATTACTTTTATGAAACAGATTTTTTTTTTATACACCAGAACTCATAGTCCAATCAAAATCCACCAAAGGTGACTAAAGGAAACTGTTGTGTGTAAAGAAAACATTTATGTGAGTCCATGTCAATTAAATAGAAAATGGCATTTAATTGACAGGTGTTAGTAAAAGGGAAATGGACTTACCCAATAGATATAAGTTAAACTTAGCAGTGGATTTTGAGGGGCTGTGAGGTACATCATAGGTTTAAGATAATCAAGAAACAAAGCTGGCACCTACCAACACTTGTAGCGGGTGTCATGCACAATATTGAGCCTGCCCATCATGCATTGCAACAGGAAGGTGGATTTGAAAAGGGAAAAGAATTAAAACATCCCATCACACGTGTAATTAGAAAATTCATTTGAACAAAGAAGAAAAATTGTTATTATGGGAACAGTGGCATGTAACTGTCAGCACAATCAAATCATACAACAGCACAGTGATCAATTAGAACTAGTCTCAAGTGAAGAATAAAAGCCAGTTTAACTGTGTGCTGGTACACTTTGTTTCTCTTAATTGTTGTCTATAAGCAAAAGCATTTTGGAACTAATTTAAATCCACTTCATTATTTTAAAAATAATATTGTAATCTGTTTTGTTTTAATCTGATTACTAACCATCTGGTTGCTTTGCTGTTTCTGACTTTAACTTATGAATGCCTTAACATTTTCTTTATATCAAGCACATACTAACTTATTAAATATATTATTTATTATTAAATACTAAATAACTCAATGTACAAAACTGACTTAAAAATATAATGAAACCCAAACATTTATTTTATTCCTTTTGTTTTATTTTCCTGTTCATTGTAGCAGCAAACATACAGACATGGAAGGGGTTGTGATTATTCATACAGAATTTATATTTGGAGCTATACCAAGCAATAAATTACACATAAAAAAGTGAAATTTCTGCATTTCCTTAGTTTGAAATTAAAATGTAGGAAAAGCATGAAGAGGGAACATAACTTCTTGTAAGGATCAAATTGGTTTACTTCATGTTATCTAGGAAATCAGAGTGGTTTTCATTGCTGCTTTAGACCTTCAAGACTTCTGGGAGTAGCAAATGTTCAAGAAAATTTCGCATATAAGAAACTGCTAATTAGACTTCACTAAAAACCTTGAGTGGGAGATAGTGAAGATACATACATCACATATGGGGTGTTAGCACTGATGCTGACAATTGTTCAACCATGATAAGCAAAAATAAATGGTGCATCTATAGATAGTCCTTGTTCTCTCTGACATGTAAATATTGAAAATTTAACTTATTTTACCAAGTACAGGGCACTTTCCCGTATGCAGAACTAGTGTTCTTTCTATGGGATTATTTTAGAATTCTAAATTTTAAAATATCAAAGGATTTTATATTTCTATCTAAATCTTGGCATATCCTGTTTAAATACTAGCAGCATCTGGGATGAACATTTGTTAGAAAAGTATCTGCCAAATGAATCTTGTCAGAGATGGTCCTATAAAATGAAGCTGCCATTGAGAAACTCAACTCAAACGTGGATTACTTAACTGGCATCCCTGTAACAGCTGCAATTAGTTTGTTATCACAATTAGACTGTGGGCACAGTGATCAATGATTAAACTCTGTAATGAATCTGGGGACACATTGTATCAGGTAGAATAATAATATATTGACAAGCATTATGACACTTGATGATCCCTGTCATTTGCTACTACTACTGAGTCAAAGACTTGTGAAAGACAAACAGAAACAAGCCAGTAATAACAAAGAAGTTATAATAATTTGAGACAGTAGAGCAAGCAAAACTTAATACTGGATCTACATCTTATGAAATCATTACTGTCTTAATGGTAGGGTGAGAGAATTGGAAAAGAAACGACAAATGAAAAAGAATAATGTGATAATTAAGGAATATTAAAGCCAGTTTAAATACTGTATGGGTTATATGTTTCAATTATTTATTATTATGCTGAGATTTGCCTACTATATTTCATCCCATGCATAATTAAGCCTGCACATGCCGAAAATGAGTTAACCTTATACTATCTCTCTAAAACTCTAAAGCTTTTATGATTTAAATTTTAGTTTGAGTTATCTTCCTCATTACCATTATAACCAATGCACACAGTTTTGAAAGGGATTTGCAGCAAATAAACATAAGGGCAGCAATGATAATACTAGCCAGGGTGCAGTAACTCACAAATATGAGGACATAATGCTGTAGGACCCACTTACCAAAAACGAAATCACTTTTGAAATGACCGTAATTCCCATCTTTACATGGGTTGATTTACTAATAATAATGTGCAAATGGCCAATTTAAATTTTTCCTCAATTTTCAGCACAAAGCAAAATTTAAGTGAATGTATTTGTCAATTTCCAATTTTCCCTACAACGATATCTGCAGAGCAGAATGGTGTATTTCTAAGAAATGTGTTATTTTCATTGCACAACTCTTTAAATAAAAAATTTTAATTGATATGTATGAAAATGTAGGAAAAACTAGGATAAAAACTTACAAATAAGATGTATGCATAGTTAAAATTACTTGAAGTAGAAGGGAAATAAGTAGAAGAGAGAAAAAGAATTATAATAAAGATTTAGTTGGAAGTTAGAATTTTGATGTAATACTTCAGGCCTATTTAGGTTGATTATAAGTGTTAAGCTGATTAAGATCTACTAAAAACAGTGTATATCATTTTAAAACTAAAAGTTAACAATCAGTTGGATTATTCTCAAAATTGGTATCCAAACAAACAGTACTTTCTTTATTTTATTATAAATAATTAATATATAACTATGAATGACTATATTTATTAATGACACTAAATGTGACAAATCTTTTTGTTTCTCTTCTTTCTATAAACACAGCCCCGCCTATCCCCACCCTTATACCTACACACCACCACCTAAGAAAGTTTCCTGGCGTTTGTTGCTATTCTTGGTGGGGTTGTAATTGTAATACAAGCCAAAGTAGAATTTGTTTAAAGCAAATGTATTTTTAGAACTGTTACAACTCATAAGCCAACCTTGATTGAGGGAGATATGCAAGAGAGGGAGATATGTGAGAGGTGTGCTTCTGACGATGGTAAGAAGGCAAAAGTGGTCATGTAGGGCAGAGAAAAAAGTGCCTCAAGATTGAAGTGGTAGGCAGTGTGCAGCTCCACAGGTAGCTGGGTAGGTAGCCTGTTCTTTCACAACAGCCCTACAGACAGCAGGCCTTCAAGGGCACGGAAGCCTGCAGTACATAGGACAAGGAAGCCTATACCCAAGGCAAGCACAGAACCCTCAGAGTACCTGCCTGAGAGCTCTTGTAAGCATAGGCAATGATCTTATCAGTAGTGAGCAGTGGTGACTGAGGAATGAAGAATGAAGAATACATAGCCTGTCTGAGAATACCAGACTGCACAAGACCTCACTCAAAGTAAGGTCAGGAGAGAGAGGGGCTGGGGGATGGAGTCCTGGATTCCCAGGGAGATGGAGATTAGAGATCAGAGCTAGACTTAATTTAATTTCTCTCTCAACCCAGGGAGATGGAGATTAGAGATCAGAGCTAGACTTAATTTAATTTCAAGGGAAAAAATTATGTAAGGGAAAGTGGTATTTCTTTTTTTTTTTTTTTTTTTTTTTTTTGAGACGGAGTTTCGCTCTTGTTACCCAGGCTGGAGTGCAATGGCGCAATCTCGGCTCACCGCAACCTCCGCCCCCTGGGTTCAGGCAATTCTCCTGCCTCAGCCTCCTGAGTAGCTGGGATTACAGGCACGCGCCACCATGCCCAGCTAATTTTTTGTAATTTTTAGTAGAGACAGGGTTTCATCATGTTGACCAGGATGGTCTCGATCTGTTGACCTTGTGATCCACCCGCCTCGGCCTCCCAAAGTGCTGGGATTACAGGCTTGAGCCACTGTGCCCGGCCTGAAAGTGGTATTTCTTATACACCCTAATTTCATGAGTGAAAATTTATACCTGTAACATAAATAGATTCTAAATTATGCATAATATCTCCAAATAATCAATCTGGCCCTGAAAAGGGAAGGTTAAAACAAGTATATATCTAAATTTGAAAAAACAAAACTTCAGTATGAATTTAACCTAATACTTATTTATCTTTAAATGAGGTGGAAGGTGTAAAACACCATGGAGTTAGGTGATCAGTAAGGGCTACTTCCACTCTCCCAAATTATTTTTAAGGTGTTCGTGTAATAAGCTCATAGATATTGGGAGACTAACCCAGGCCAGCCTGACTTGACTTCAAGTTATACTTAAATCTAAACCTTATAAAAGTCATTTAACTTGGGACAAATCACTGTACCTCATTAGGATTCAAATTACTCATTGGTAAAATGAAAATATTAATGCCAACCTTTTTGGTGTTATAAAAAAATGAGATAATGTGCACAACGCACTCAGTGTAGCATGGAACCAGAGCAACCATTCAATAAAAAGTGGCTCTTTTGGACAAAATGTGTGAAAAAACTTGGCCTAAGGTAATAGGGAATTGTAGGCTTGGAACCGAAGGGTACAGTACGTGTCGATCTAAAGGATTTACATTTAGTTTTCATTTAAACACTCTTAAACAAACAAAAATATTTCTAGATACTAGATTTTACCCTTGGGCCATGAATTTGCAATCCTTCACATAAATACTGGTATACTATGTGGCATACACCAATATTTATTACTGAATAAATGGAAATATGGGTGAATAGATAAATGGGTGGATGAATAGATGGATGGAAAATGGAAGAATAGAGGAAGGGAGGAAGGAAACAAGGATAAATGAGGAAAGAAGATGGGAGGACAGAATGATAGGAGGATGAATGGATAGATGGCTGAATGATGATTAGATGGGTAATGTCCATAGTAAATCCAATTATGTTCTTAAAGTATGTAGTAATTTTTCTTAGCTAGCTGGCTGGCTTGTCACTGCCCTGATCTTTTGCCAACAACCTACTCTGTATACGCAGTCACCTGCTTTAAGAATTTAGCTAATCATGCTTCACTGTAATTTGAATAAAATAGGTCTACATATCAGAATCATCATTGAATAAACAGACTATAGATCTCTAAAATTTGAGCTGTGAAAAACTAAAAGAATTCCATTTTCTTCCTAGTCCCAATAAAATCTTCAGAGCATACCTTCCAAATTATTATACTGTGATACTATCTAATTCCTTGATCATATCATTCTTCTGTATTATTTGTCTGCAGAACAACCAAACTTTGGAAAATGAAATTCCTTTTCTCCCAGGTATTAGACATAGATCATTTGTGAATTTGTAGTAAGATTTCCTTTAGTTCTCAAAGGGTGTTCTTAAAAATCTGAATTAATCACAGAAATTTAAATATTGAGAAATTTCACATATAAGCACACAGATGTCCAGAATATCTGGGGAAAAAAATCAGACACAGCAGCACTGTATATCAGGGCTACTGTGTTAGGTTGTGCAGGTTTGTATAACCAACCCTACGAGGTATATACATAATCAACTGTGGTTTACATAGACTATGATGTAAATGGTGCTACAAAGGGTTTGTAGTACACCAGGTACAACCTGCCCAGGCAGACAATCCTTTGAGGCGAGAAAGGCAAAGTCTGAACATTGACAATACTCTTTTAGCCTGAGCCTGTGCTCCCCTGTGCCTCCCAGATCCCACAGCTCCCAATTTGTTTCTTGCTTCACTTGTGTTTCCTTCCTGAACCCTGAGGCTTTTGCATTTACATTCCCTGCATTAGACTTTTTTCCTTTCTGACTGTCTGACAAAGTGGTGGGGCAGAAATAACGATGACTTATCCCTTTTAACCTTTTCATGCCATAGGGTCAATTTTTTGCACACAGGTACATATTATATAATGAAAATACTTGTAAATAATCATGGAGTCACTACTTACTTCTGATTATGTGATTAATAAAGGTCAACCTGCTGCTTCAGGCCGTTAAAACTAAGTTGCAAATAAATGTTATTTTATGATACTAATATTATATTGATTATATTTGAGAAATATATATGTGTGTATGTGGGTGTGCATGCACGTGTGTGCACGCACGCGCGCGCACACACACACACACACACATAATTTTATTTATTTATTTATTAGAGATGAGTCTTGCTCTGTCACCCAGGCTGGAGTGCAGTGGCATGATCTCAGTTTTCTGCAACCTCTGCCTTCTGGGTTCAAGTGATTCTCCTCCCTCAGCCACCCGAGTAGCTGGGATTACAGGCATGTGCCACCACGTCTGGCTTATTTTTGCCTTTTTAGTAGAGACAGTGTTTCACCATGCTGGTGGCCAGGCTGGTCTCAAACTTCTGACCTCAAGTGAGACACCACCCAAAGTGCTGGGATTACAGGCGAGGGAGCCACCATGCCTGGCTTATATTTGAAAAATATTGATAAAGAATGGAATATCTCTGATGCAAAACGCATTGCAATAAATGCAAATATATCTTAATATTTTCAGCATATTTCAATTAATGAAGATTTTGTTTAAATTAGCAGTGCTTAACCTAGAACAGAGAGACAAGTATGATTCTGATTTATGAACGAGTTTATTATTTTCCTAATTTGACCTTTACCTACCATCTTTGGTTCTATCCACAGACAAAAAAACTATTCTAGGGAGATACTAGTATCACAAATAAGGGTCATCATACCATACGACTGATGGTTACTCTTATTTAGGAAAAAAACTATAATCATTTGAATGTTAAAAAAACAAATGTGAAACCTATTTGATAAAATAGATTATTTCCGATTTCTTTAAATAGCATAGATTTGTTTTTTAGACTTTAGTAGAGAAACTATCACATTTTTAAAAGACTAGCCAAGTGTGGTAGCAAGAAGAGGGGAGTGAGTAGAGGAGTTAAGTCTGAAACTGACTGTGAACAATCGAGATAACTCACTACCATCGGTCTAGCCAAAACTGTCATTTCTCATGGTAATGTTTTAGCCAATAAAATAAACTGACAAAAATAAGTTTTAATTTCTTCAAAGAGATTATGACAGTTACATATGATAACTTGAAACCTTGTCTGCTCGTCTGACTACAGAAAAACTATGGATTGTTTGTTCGGAGCAGCGAAAGTCTAGGGACACAGCAACTTGCACGAGAGCGAGAGGATTAATTTCTGGAAATTTATGAAAAACTATAGATGTTGAGAGGAAAGTTACAATATTACGAAACGTAAGAGAAGTGTGAGTTTTCCCTCAGAATGCAACAAGTACACTACAGGTCAAAATGACTTAATTTTTGTTCCAATATGGACAAACTGCAACTTGATAGATAACTATTTTACGAGTACAAATATCATTTTATACATGTGTCTGGGGCACTGGCTATTTCAGCTAGTGGAATATCCTACTTAATTAAATGTTACTTCATATTAATTCTACATATGGATGGCTGATTTTCAAAGATGCACCGTATAAAATGTTATGGTTAGGAGTAAAAATTCATATAGATGTAATTTATTATTTTGTTTATGACTCAAAAATAAATTTGCATTCTGTTATAGCATTATGAACCTAATACACTGTAAATACTGCCAATATATTTGAATATAAAATTGGGAGCTGGATTTTTGACATATATATCTACTCATTATTTTCATTAATAAAATAATTTTATTAAATAAATCTCTAAAACCATGGTATTCTGAAAATAAGGGTGAAGTGATAAAGAGTAAAGTGAGATTAGAGTTTCTGGTTAGTAAAATTCCAGATAATAATTAGTTTATATGTATTTTCTGAAATGAATTCAGAGTGAATAAAAAGAGTAAATTTTCAGGCAATTAAATGAGTAGCTAGTCTGTATTTTATTCTTTGAAATCTGTGTGAATAATTCCAGATTATGTATACATTACCAAATTGAAAATGAGCTGAAACCACAAATGGAAACTCCATAATAAATGTAAACATTGCTGAGCACTTAGGGCTATTTCAATATTAGCTTATGAACAGTAATAATTTTAACCAATAAGAGCCCTTTTTAAGAGCTCTAGAACACAAAGTTTTTTTTCATTCTTGACCTTGTAAACAAAATGGCTGAAAAGTAAAAATCAAAACTGAAAGTGTCATTTCATATAATTTAAATCAATTCTATGGAATAATGAAGGCAAAGGGGTCTTACAGCAAGAAAGTATCATAAAATAGCTTGACAGACATATAACAATGTTGAGGAAAGAGAAAAAAAGAGAACCATATTTCATTTCCAAATTACACAAACATGAATAAATATATAAAATACCACAGATCCTTAAACCATATTTCATTAAGCTAAAATCTTTAGTTTTTAAGGAAAACCACATGAGACACCTTAGATAAGTTTCCATCATTGACCACCTTACCTGACACCTCATCTATAAATACAAACAAACTTGGGGTGTGGTTTATCTGCTCTAACAGTAGGACTCTCTGTGGATTGTCAGATTCATTTATTAAGAAACCCCACCCCTTACCTGGTGGGAGAAATGCTGTATGCTGTTGTAACTGCATGTTGGCTAGAGCCTGTTGGTATTGGAAAATACCAGTGTTAAAGACTGCGGTGGCACCGTTGGTTTTTTCAAGAGCAGGCCTCTTTGGTAATGGGGGAAGTACAGCTTGAGGAATTCCCTGTTTAGTGAATGAGTATAAAAAACAAATACCAGTAAAAAGAGAAAAAGAAAAAAGAAAAATCAGTCGAAGGCTAAAATTGTTAGGAAGCATGAGCAAGCAAGCAGCAGAGCACTTAACTACCCGAGGGGGGAAAAAAATCAATGAACAAAAAATTAAGGAAAAAAAAAAAGCAAGATAAAAGCTTTAAAGGAAGCATTATTTTTGTCCAAACCAAAATCTCACTAGTACGAGAGCACATGTTATAATGAGTTAAAGTGCTTTATGTCCCATAATGCTTCAGGCTTTCTGTGAGAAGCCACTGATTTGGGTAAAGAAGAAAAGCCGCACTGCGAGCTCCATGAGGATTGACAAGTATAAGCAATGTTAATAGTTAATTGTACAGAGTGACTGAAACAGATAAAATAAAAACTAACCCCACTCTGCTCCTCCCCCCAGATCTACCTAGACATGCAAATGTCCCAGAGCATGCAATTTTTTTTCTTAAATACTGAACTTTACTAAAATGTAAATAACTCTACCACTAAAGCCATGCTAACCAAACAGGTACATAAATATACATTCAAAAATACACTCTTTACGTCCTCCAACTAGTTCTTTAGAACATTCTACAATGTAGTTAAACTGAATGTGGGCTGCTGGGCTTTCAGAATCTTTCACTGTATGATATCCATCTATGTACTTATAGTCTTTCTACTAATTTTGTCAGGAAACCACACTCAGTTTTTTCATTGTACTTTACAACTCTATAACAGAAAAAAGGATATATATTTTAAAGTTGATTTAAAAAAAAAAAACCTTGTATCTACAATAAAGCTACATGCCAAGCTAAAAGGTGAAAGGTCATAGTACCAGGTCAAAGGTTGCCTCGAGGGGTCGCTTCAGTGATTTGACAGCCGACTGAGTCTTAATTAGCAGGCAGCGAGCACATGATGGCAATGGGCCAGTGGGGTTCAAGCGCATTAACATAAACAGCAAGCAGAGGTGCATCATGGGGGCAGCAGTGCATTTTTGGGTAGGTGAGAAAAAACAAATAAAAAAACAAATCATCGGAATGCCATATACAACGAATAACAAGACTAAGCATGCACAATAAAGGCACTACTGAGTTGTTATTGGGAGGATAAACTCCTCTTTGTAGTTAATTACGAACAAGATACTCTAACAGAAAAAAAGAGTGAAAGGAAGAGAGGAGGAGAGAGTCTGCCTTCTGTATTTTTGCTCAAGTATCCATAAACAAACACAGAAAAGATCTCTCTCGTGACTATTTCACTGTGTTATGAAATACTACACAGTGACCTTTAAAATGAATATTTCATTGATTTGTCATATATTTAGATTTAAAAATGACTACATTAAAACAGCTAAGCAAAGAACAAAGAATGGGCTCATTAAAATCAGCTATTAGATCACATTAAAATTTACCTTGAAAATATAGTTTAGTAGCTATTCTTAATGATCTAATTTTTAACTCCTCGAGTGCTACTGTCTCTCTCCTTTCTATAGAATGGCATAGTCAAGCTTCTCTAATTTACTATTATGTTTATGCCACAATATTATTTCAGACAATCTAGATAGTGTACTGTTCAAAATCCTGTAGCTAATTTTAAGAACAATTTTGTTGAAACAATTCTCCTAAATAGTTCCAGATCATGTTATTGTTAAAAGCAAGATATATGTAAAGAAGAGCCTTGATGTGCAAAAGAACACACCAAAGGAAAACAATGGCTGATTAGATGGCACACAGAAATAAGAAGACCGAAAATGGCAGTATCGTTAAATTGAAAAGGAGACAGGTGGTTCTTTACAAAGCAGAGATTTCAGAAACCCTACATCCAGAATAAGACAGAGTAAGAGTTAGGCCAAGAGTAGGAGCAATCTAAACCATTTGAGGAGTTACCCTCACTTCTGTGAAAGTAACTTCTTTATATGTTGTCTGGGATACCTGAACAAACATATCTTCAGCAATTTTTTTTCAAAAGCTTAATAAATGAATAGTTTGTAGTCAGATATAGTTGCTCACTTTGCTTTTCTGACTGCTATCAAGGAGAGAGCTGATGTTTCTACTCACCATGGCAGCTGCGGTGGCTGCAGCCTGTGCAGCTGCAGCCTGGTTGACCTGGTATTGGGCAGCCTTGATCTTGGCTTGCAAATGTGCAGGGGGATGAAAATATTTGCACTTTTCCCGAGAGCATCTCCCTTTGATGTAATCCATACACACAGTGACTGTGTTGTCATTGGTGTCAATCATTGTGCTGTCAGCAGGATGAGCAAACCGACAATCATTTTCTCCTCTGTTGCAATTGCCACGCTGGTACTCTCGACATACCTATGAGATCATTAAGTACATGAGGTTTAGTCAACATGAACAACTAGAAGCTTTCTGAAGACTTTAAGTGCAAGCCAAGTGATAGAAGGCTGTAGATGAAAGGGGAAAAATGATTTTCAAACAATGCAACAATGTAACTTCAGCCTTTCCTAGATTAGTTACAAATTATAATTCCATTTCAGTATAAATGTCCATAAGAAAGAAAATGCATTTATAACATTAATTATGGTAAAAATATAATCTGAAATGGTGTTGATATACTTATTAATTGCAAAGGGAAAAACAGTAACTTTAAAGTAAAGAAACATGACCGATATCACTTTAACCAAGTGACCAAAATTAACATCACCAGTGATACATAATGACATTGTGTACCTACTGATATGATACAATGAGAAGGACACACAATCAAAGTAGTGGTATTACTACCTGAATTTAATCAAGAGGAAACATCAGATGAAGTGAATGGAAAGATACTTTACATAATAACCGAGTAGTACTCTTCCAAAGTCTCAAGGTCATGCAAGACAGATTGAGATATTTTCACAAACTGGAGGAGCTTGGAGTCAGAGAAAGAATATTGGGAGGACAACTGGTAAAATTTGATTAAAGTCTGTAGATTACCTAACAGCAGTATATCAATGCTATTTTTTCTGGTCTTATGAGATTCCACAGTTATATATGATATTAATGTTTAGCTCAGTGAAGGGTTGACAGAAACTCTTGGCTCCATTTCTGCAACTTTTGGGTAAATATAAAATTATTTCCAAGTGAAAAATACAAAAAAATCAAATTTGATAGCTTTTTATGAAAATGTTTGAAGGAGTTATTTTTTGATCTTTAGAGATTCACTTGGTAGCTATATAAACCAGTAAAAATATTTTGGTTTTGTTATTGTCTGTTTGTTTTGTATTTGCTAATTCTGTTGATTTTGCCATGGAGATCTTAAGGAAAAAGAAAAAATTGATTATTTCTCATTCATCTGCGCAATTTTGACTCTTACTATTTTGGCCGAGGCGGGTGGATCACGAGGGCAAGAGATCGAGACCATCCTGGTCAACATGGTGAAACCCCGTCTCTACTAAAAATACAAAAAATTAGCTGGGCATGGTGGCGCGTGCCTGTAATCCCAGCTACTCAGGAGGCTGAGGCAGGAGAATTGCCTGAACCCAGGAGGCGGAGGTTGCGGTGAGCCGAGACTGCGCCATTGCACTCCAGCCTGGGTAACAAGAGCGAAACTCCGTCTCAAAAAAAAGAAAAAAAAAAAAAAAAAGCTGTCTCTATTCATGATAGTTTGACCGTTTTACCACAAGAGGGCCATCTAAAACACAGAATGTCCTTCTAATACTTCTCATGCTCTTCAAGCTTCAAGGAAACAGTTTTTAATTGTTGAAGTATCTTTCACAAGTAGTAAAAGAAGATACTAAGCACTTTATTTTGAAGTTAAGCAAGAAAGAGAAACTGTAACTGCTATGAGTTAGGAAGCAAAGGTTTTCTTGAATTTGTAGAAATAAAACGATTGCATTTAAATCTGGGTATTTTCCCCCCATTATATTCATAAACTATTACGAGGAAAGTGCTTCTTAAAGGAGATAGTATAATTTGTACCACACTACATTTTTAAAAAGAACATTATAAATGATATCTTGCACTACTTGGAAATCTCAAGCTAGCTAAAGTTTTGTGTTCCAAATACATATAATGAGCCAATGTCATTCATCACCACACACAGACTTATTACAAATACAAAAATGACTTAAAAATTTATTCATCATTCTGTTTTTTTGTAGTGTATTTATCTTATTGAACAGAAGAAAAAAAGTATAAAACTATAACCAAGATTTATAACTTATAAAGCAAAAATGATCAAGCTGTTACCCAGAATAATCATCCTCCTCTCCAGCTGAACATTAGAATAAGCTATGGAGCTTACAAAACAGTACCTAGTACCTAATCAAAACTTATTGTATGTGAGGCTCATCACTATACTCAGGAAGAGTGATGTGCCTACATTAAATAATGATAAAAAGGTGTGTGTGTGCGCACGCGTGAACATGCGTATACACACCAAACATAGACTACTGCATAAACAACAGGGCTACTTTTCTATTTAAGCAAATCTACGTCAGTGTAGGAATCACCAAACAGGAAACTTGCAGAAGGTCTATAACTGATCTCTTCCGGCTGCTGTTCACTCCTCAGTAATTCCTGCTTTCTTGAATATGCTCAAAATGTATCAGGAACTAACATTCCATTTTTCCAATTTAGTGTACTCTTTGCCACATTAACAAGAAAAAAGACCTGAAGTTAGTCTACTTTTAGGTTCTGTGTGTATTTGTGTGTGTATGGCAGGTGGGGGGGGGGTAGTTCTATAGGTTAGGAATTGGTTTATTATAACTTTACATTCTTTACTCTCCTGTGGGATGCATTTAGAAAGAATTCTAAAAAATACTTAGGCAGAGTTAATTACTAAGAATTAGCTTAGAATGTGTCCTAAAACCAACCTTTTCTGAGGGTAGAAGAACTTAATCAATCAACCTCTTTTGCATAATATGCATGTTTGACCCTTTCATATTTTTATTTTTTTGCAGCTTAAGGTTTCTCCTGACATAAGAAATGGGACAAAATAAATATACTGTAATAGCTACTCTCACATTATTCTTGCCTTTGAAAAAATAAAGAAGAAAGGGAAAATCTCTTGTGAAAACTTGCGCTGGTGAGTGTTACAGGCCAGAGGGACTGGAAGTTTACCAGGCCTTAGATGTGCATCTGAAGTGTGGGGTACCTATGGGAACATGAACTTTCCCATGCTTTTAAAACACATTTTCCCTAATAGACACCATCAATAAAATGGGATCTATCCCTTGGTTGCCCAATATGGGTTTGGTCTGGTTTCTCTGATAAACTCAAGGACACTTTAGACTATTTTGATCCCCAAAAGAAATCTTTTAGACAGATTGTTACATTAGCAAATTATAACTAACAAACAAAATTTCAACAAATTTAACCTCATCATTAAAATCAGGGTAAGAAATTATAACGTTTACCACACAGAGAATTTGAAACACAGAAGGTAAAATTAAATCTGAAAATTCTAACAACATTGTGGTTCATTTTTTTCTTCTCATCCAGTCTTCTGTATACACACATTTTAAAAAATAGTTGATAGCTACTATTTGGTGCCCCTTTTTGCTCAAAAATGCAGCATAAGCATTTTCTTATTTTGCTAAATAATTTTCAGAGTGATCACTTTTGATGGCTGCATCAAATTTAATCAAATAGTGTACATAATACAGATAACTCTTTTGGAGGATATAGAGATAATTTCCAATATTTCCATAATACAAATATTCAAATAACATATTCATGATTACAGGTTTTTTTGATCATTTTTGAAAGATAAATGTGCAGAAATGGCATTTATATGTTGATCTAATTACTGGGTCAATTATAAAAATATTTTATAATCAGGCACGGTGGCTCATGCTTGTAATACTGGCACTTTGGGAGGCTGAGGCGGGTGAATCACTTGAGGTCAGGAGTTTGAGACCAGCCTGGTGAACATGGTAAAACCCCGTCTCTACTAAAAATACAAAATTTAGTTGGACATCGTGGCGGGAGCATGTAATCCTAGCTACTCAGGAGGCTGAGCACGAGAATCGCTTGAACCCGGGGGGCAGAGGTTGCAGTAAGCCAAGATCCCGCCCACTGCACAAAATCCCGCCCATAGCTTGGGCAACAGAGCAAGACTCTGTCTCCCCCCGCAAAAAAAAAAGAAAAGGAAAGAAAAGGAAAAAAAATGTTTGATAAATGGTTTTCAAACCTAAAGTAAGATAATAAGATCTATTTAGCTACACATAAAATGTGAGCCCTTTACTCTACAAGTACTAAGGCAAGATCTATAAATGAAGATATTCACTGAAAACATTTAAATTCTAAATTTTATTTCCAGAAAACATCTCTGGAATAATTATATACTTTAAACAATCAAAAGAAAACATAATCAGAAAAATTTCCCAAGAAAATGTAAATTAATTCTAAATAAACCTTCTTTTGTTAGCTAAACAGCAGTGATATAGTGGACAGACAATAGGGTTTGGAGTCAGAAATTGTGAGTTCCAGTTCTTATCACTTTACTAGCTATGGACGTCTATTTAAAAGGTCATAAATACCAAATAAAATAATGCATAGCTTATAACACACCATACAAATCTGGATAATATAAATAATTCCGTCATTTGATCTCTAATTTTTTAATACATGAAAACATATTTCAAAATGGTCAAAATAATATAAGTTTTATAAATAATACTACATTCAACAATGCTCTGCAAGTTAAAGCACTGTAATTCTAAGGAGATTCATGTCAATATTTGAATTATTCAAAACTGGGGAGTCATTTCCATGTTCTTTAAGGAGATATCTCTTTGAGGTAACATGTTTTGTTTTCACTGTATTTGTATAATTAACTCAGCCATCTTTGGAAAATAACAGTCAAAAGCAGGGACAGAAAGTTAATTATAACAAGAAACTGGGACTCTGTCCATTTCAATATCTTGAGAAGTCAATTTAATAGTTAATGACCGATATTAAGAAACATATTCAAAGACATATAGCTACATGTTATTTACCAATAAGCAGCATGGACTTTAAGCGGTAACTAACAAGCTAACTTTTTAACATATATTACTTTACAGAGTAATCCTGGATAATCACTTTGGATAATCACTTTGACCAATCACTTTGATCAAAGCATTCTACTACATTGTTAATCATGAATTTATAATTTAATGCGAAGGAATTATCTATTTTCATTTTAAAAGGAATTCTCTACTTTAGTAATCCTTATAATTCTGGTGACTAGATAAATAACTATAGTCAATTTATTGGACAATTAAAATCCTTGAATAAATATTGGATGATGTGATTTCTAGTTTCAGTTGGTGATATGGTTTGGCTGTGTCCCCATGCAAATCAAATCTTGAATTCCTACATATTGTGGGAGGTAACTGATCTGATCCAGGGGTCAGATCTTTCCTGTGCTGTTGTTATGATACTGAATAAGTTTCATGAGACCTGATGGTTTTAAAAAGGGTAATGTCCCTGTGCAACCTTTTTTTTTTTTTTTTTTGTCTGTCAACATGTGAAACATATCACCTTCTGCCATGATTGTCAGGCCTCCCAAGCCACATGGAACTGTTAAGTTCAATAAACCATTTTCTTTTTGTAAATTGCCCAGTCTTGGGTATATTTTTGTCAGCAGCATGAAAATGGACTAATATAGTTGGTTATTCAATAACTGCACATATTCGATCCATTTTTCTTCTTAAAAAATGAAGAAAAGGACACCGCTTTGGCTACCTCATAGTATTTCTGTTAGGATCAAATGAGAGCATTCTTTTAAGTCTAAAAGGCAGACTCCATCGTGACTATTCAGGGCAGAACACATAAGCATACTTCTATAGGTAATGGAACTAAGAATCTGCCACTTGATCTCATATGAAAACATAAAATGAAATCAGAATAGGAATGACCAACAACGGAACCATTAAATCCACTTTCACACTGTCATTTATTCATTCCCATGAATGACTGTGGAAACCCAACAGGACAGGAAAATAGACACAACTTTGAAAGAAGCTTGTCAATACACCAAGTTAGCAATTACTCTATTATTATTATTATCATTATTATTATGAGACAGGGTGTCCCTCTGTTACCCAGGCTGGAGTGCAGTGGCGCATTCTCAGTTCACTGCAGCCTCAAACTCCCTGGCTCAAGCGATCCTCCCACCTAAGTCTCCCAAGCAGCTGGGACTGCAGGTGTGAACCACTGTGATTATTCTAGCAATGACTCTATTTTAAACAATTTACAACTCTACAATCACCACATAAAAACTCTAAACACAGAGATTAACAATTGACAGAGCCATAGTATATTAAATTGTTTAAATGAAGATGTGACTACATTTTTAAGAGCTGCTCTAAAGTTTATCACAGATTTTAAAAAACAACCTACATAAGCCTCTATGTGCAAAACTCGTAAGGTTTCTTGGCAATTTTCTGGAGATGGTAAAAAAAAATTACAAAACCATTTTCTAATTTTTCTAATTTTTTCTGAATAGAAAGTCTTTTTACAACATCATGTTAAATCCACTAAACATCTAAAAAAATCCCAACCTGGGCATGCTTTTCACTGTCATTCTAATCCTCATTTAGCTTTAAATGTTCTTTTTTGTGTAGCCAAGTGGTATTATATGTTTTTCTGCCTATATGCAAAGAGTTACTAGACTCTTCTCTGTAAGTAATGGAAACATATAAGAATTAGTGGCCCAAATTAGAAACTCATGTAATGAATACCTCATAGAATAACACTTTCAACCAAGAATAATTTATTTTAATACAAGCAAATGCCAACTAGAACTATCAGAAACCAAGTCATTTGTCCACCTCTCCTGGATACTCATGTTTTGTTCATATAGACTGCTGATGTAAAAATGATGCAGCTGGGCTGGGCGCAGTGGCTCAAGCCTATAATCCCAGCACTTTGGGAGGCCGAGGTGGGTGGATCATGAGGTCAAGAGATCGAGACCATCCTGGTCAACATGGTGAAACCCCGTCTCTACTAAAAATACAAAAAATTAGCTGGGCATAGTGGTGTGTGCCTGTAATCCCAACTACTGAGGAGGCTGAGGCAGGAGAATTGCCTGAACCCAGGAGGCGGAGGTTGCGGTGAGCCGAGATCATGCCATTGCACTCCAGCCTGGGTAACTAATGAGAGAAACTCCGTCTCAAAAAAAAAAAAAGATGCAGTTAACCAAATGTCACTCTAATGTTTTCATCAGTGTCTGAAATACATGACTCCTGGTTTTTATTTGATTACTCCTATGTAATATAAATTACCTTAATAGTCATGATTGTTTACCTAAAGTATTTCACTATGCTGTGCACAGTGTTCTCATCAACTTATTGGAGGAGACAGATTTTTAATTAAGGATGACAAAAAAACTACATGATTTACAAATACATTAAATAAATGATGAAAAGTTGAAGCCTAAATATAGTTTTTCCACTCAATATTGCTGAGTAAATGACAGAATGAATGCATTCATCAATTCTTTTTGCATTATAAAAACTTACTGTGCATCTTGAAAATAAGTCAAACAATTTCTCCAATTACTAACTCTTTGTAATAAAGCAGGATTTGGCTAAAAAAATCAGTCTTTTCTAAAATCTATAGATTTGAAGAATTTCTTAACATAATCATGGAAATAAATTGCTGCTTAGAAATTATATTAAAAGGCAATCCAAGGTCACAAAATGAATTTCTTTTTTCTTTCTTTTGAGACAGTCTCACTCTGTCACCCAGGCTGGAGTGCAGTGGTGTGATCTTGGCTCACTGCAACCTCTGCCTTCCAGATTCAAGTCATTCTTCTGCCTCAGCCTCCCAAGTAGCTGAAACTATAGGCATGCCATCATGCCCGGCTAATTTTTGTATTTTTAGTAGAGACAGGGTTTTACCATATTGGCCAGCCTGCTCTCAAACACCTGACTTCATGATCTGCCCACCTTGGCCTCCCAAAGTTCTAGGATTACACGTATGAGCCTCTGTGCCTGGCCACAAAATGGACTTTTAAAAGACACATTTCAGACTAGACTGCTATGTAAGAGAAGTCTGAATTTTAAGGCTGAACGTGGAGGCTCACACCTTTAATCCCAGCACTTTGGGAGGCCAAGGCAGGTGGACCACTTGAGGTCAGGAGTTCGAGACCAGCCTGACGAAAATGGTGAAACCCTATCTTCACTGAAAATACAAAAATTAGCCAGGTATGGTGGTACAAATATTTAATCTCAGCTACTCAGGAGGCTGAGAGGCAGGAGAATTGCTTGAACCTGGGTGGGGAGATTGTAGTGAACCGAGATTGCGCCACTGCACTCCAGCCTAGGCGACAGAGTGAGACTCCATCTCAAATAAAAAATATGAATTTTGGAGTACAGAAAATACTTGGCAACCAAGTCTTTTAAAAAATAGCCAGTAAAGAAAGGATAATATGAATTTTGATATAAATCTCATGTTGGGTGCATATGCAATATATGTAATATATGCTTCTAGATATATTTATATAATTAAAAAAAAATGTTTCAGCTGGGCGTGGTGGCTCACACCTATAATTCCAACACTTTGGGAGGCCAAGGAGGGTGGATCACAAGTCAGAAGATCAAGACCATCCTGGCAAACACGGTGAAATGCCATCTCTACAAAAATTACAAAAAATTAGCTGGGTGTGATGGCGGGTGCCTGTAATCTCAGCTACTTGGGAGGCTGAGGCAGGAGAATCGCTTGAACCTGGGAGGCGGAGGATGCAGTGAGTGGAGATTGCACCACTGCATTCCAGCCTGGGAGACAGAGTGAGACTCCATCTCAAAAACAAAACAAAACATTTCAATAGCTTGTGGCTGGTGTTAATGTTAAAACAAGAAAATGACCTAAATGTCCCTAGAACGTTCTAATTGGAAATGACCTTAGAGATTATCTGGTGCAACCCCCAAATTTTACAAGTAGGGAATATGAAGCCAAGAGAATAAGAGAATCCTGATCCAAGCTGACTCACCTAATTAGCAACATCACATGCAGTAATTCTTGAATTCCTATTTTCCAATTTAACATTTTTTTTTGTAGAATCACACTGGGTGCTGTAAAGATGTCAGTTTTAATCAATTATGTAAGAACCAGAAGGCTGACAATCTATGGTATTTTAAATTTCTTTATTGTCTAACAAGTTGCAGTAAAAAGAAAGAAGTGGCAAGAACCGGCCAATATTTTAACTGATTCAGAAAACTTTTCACCTCAGAAAGAACTCAAAATTCAAAAATATGCTTCAGAATTCCACAAGGAAAAAGTATATATTTAAATGCCAAATGATGGAGCATTTGGCCAATTAATTAATGTGTGCATTTATTGCCATGTCTTTTAGACTTCAATATGTCATGCAATTAGCATGCGAGGAAATAACCTGCAGATAGGATTGTCTAAAATCACAAGCACATAGCAGGAAGATGTGCCTCTAAGCTTCATGCTGCAGTGTCCTAACAGGTGGTGACTGTGACACTGGATCAGATCTTGTTAACAAGAATAAAATAGGAAGCTGCACTACAATCAAGCATTTAGATAAGCAGAATTCAGATAAAAGGGAAATGACAGTTGATGTAACGGTATCCATTTGTTCTGACTACAGCAAAAGAAAACAGACAAAATATGCTAAGTAGCTCCTCACAAAAAGAAAAAACCCAAAGACAAAAAAGTCTTCCTTTCAACGAAGCACTATAAAATATAACCAGTAACGAACTACCTAAAATTGTGAATGTGGGAGGACTGGTTTAGAAGACTTATAACCAGCTTTCTGAATGTCATCTATTAATAATTCATTAAAGTTCAAATCAGACTGCTTATTTGGTTCCCATTAATCAATCAACAATTATTCATTAAGAACTCAGGGTTGGCCAGGTACGGTGGCACACGCCTGTAATCCCAGCACTTTGGGAGGCTGAGGCAGGTGGATCACAAGGTCGAGAGAGACCATCCTGGCTAACATGACGAAGCACTGTCTACTAAAAATACAAAAATTAGCTGGGCATGGTGGCACATGCCTGTAGTCCCAGCTACTCCAGAGGCTGAGGCAGGAGAACCACTTAAACCTGGGAGGTGGAAGTTGCAGTGAGCCAAGATCGTGCCACTGCACTCCAGCCTGGTGACAGAGCGAGACTCCATCTCAAAAAAACAAACAAACAAATAAAAAAACTCAGGTTTGCTTTAGAAAGGTCAGGGGAATAAAACTGCTTCACATGCTGAGCATTCAATAATTTTAGATATTTTAAATGTTTTAAGTTTCTTCTTACTCCATCTGCAAACAGCATTAGTTAATTAATAAGCAAGTACAGTTGTGTAACCACAAACCACTCAAAAATCCAGGTATATCAGGTGTATCTCTCCAGCAAGAACAAGTTTGCAGACAACTTGTTTCTTTATTTAGAAAGTCCCATAGTCTCTGCCCAAAAGCTCCCTGATCTGATAAACACCTTCAGCCAAGTAGTAGAATACAAAATCAATGTCTAAAAATCAGTAGCATTCCTATAAACCAACAACATCCAAGCCAGGAGCAAAATCAGAGTGCATTTCCACTCATAATTGCCACAAAAAGAACAAAATACTTAGGAATAATGGCCAAGAAGGGAGGTGAAACTCTCTAAAGAATGACATGTACTCCCAGCACTTTGGGAGGCCGAGGCAGGTGGATCATGAGGTCAAGAGATTGAGACCATCCTGGTCAACATTCTGAAAACCCATCTCTACTAAAAATACAAAAAAAATTAGCTGGGCATGGTGGTGCATGTCTGTAATCCCAGCTACTCAGGAGGCTGAGGCAGGAGAACTGCCTGAATCCAGGAGGTGGAGGTTGCAGTGAGCTGAGATCACACCATTGCACTCCAGCCTGGGTAACAAGAGTGAAACTCTGTCTCAAAAAAAAAAAAAAAAAAGAACGACAAAACACTCCTCAAAGAAATCATGGATGACACACACAAATTCAAAAACATTCCATGCTCATGGATAGGAAGAATGAGTAACATTAAAATGGCCATACTGCTCAAAGCAAGCTATACACTCAATGTTATTCCTGTTAAACTATCAATGACATTCTTTGCAGAATTAGAAAAAACTATTTAAAAATTCATATGGAATTAAAAAAAAGAGCCTAAACAGCCAAGACAATTTTACACAAATAAAACAAAGCTAAAGGCACCACATTACCTGACTTCAAACTATACTACATGGCTACAGTAACCCAAACAGCATGGTACTGATACACAAAAGACACATAGACCAATGCAACAGAATAGAGAACTCAGAAATAATGCAGCACATCTACCACCATTTGATTTTCAACAAAGTTGACAGTAACAAGCAATAAGGAAAGGACTCCCTACTCAGTAAATGATGCTGGGGTAACTGGCTAGCCATATGCAGAAGACTCAAACTGGATCCCTTCCTTACACCACTTACAAAAACGAACTCAAGATGGATTAAAGGCTTAAATGTAAAACCCAAAAACTTAACAACCCTGGAAGGTAACCTGGGAAATACCATTCTAGATACAGGACCTGGCAAAGATTTCATGATAAAGATGCCAAAAGCAATTGCAACAATAACAAAAAATAGAAAAATGGTATCTAATTAAACTAAAGAGTTTCTGCACAGGCAAAAGGAAACTATCAGCAGAGTAAACAAACAACCTACAGAATGGGAGAAAATATTTACAACCTATGCATCCCATGAAGGTTTAATATCTAGAATCTGTAAGGAACTTAAATTTATGAGCAAAAAACAAACAACCCTATGAAAAAGTGGGTGAAGGACACAAACAGACCCCTTTTAAAGAAAGATATATATATATGTGGCCAACAAGCATATGAAAAATGCCCTTTATCACTAATCATTAGAGAAATGCAAATCAAAACCACAATGAGATACCATTTCACATCAGTTAAAATGTCTATTATTAAAAAAGTCAAAAAATAATAGGTGCTGGCAGATTGCTAAGTAAAAGAAAAAATTATACTCTGCTGGTGGACATACAAATTAATTCAGCCACTGTGGAAGACAGTGTGGTGATTCCTCTAAGACCTAAAAACAGAAATACCATTCAATCCAGCAATCTCATTACTGGGTATATACCCAAAGAAATATAAATCATTCTACCATAAAGACACACACATATGTATATTCACTGCAGCACTATTCACAGTAGCAAAAACATGGAATCAACCTAAGTGCCCATCAATGGCAGACTGCATAAAGAAAATCTGGTGCATATACATCATGGAATACTATGCAGTCATACAAAAGAATGAGATCATGTCCTTTGCAACAACATAGATTGAGCTGGAGGCCATTACCCTAAGCAAACGAATGCAGGAAGAGGAAACCAAATACCACATGTTCTCACTTGTAAGTGGGAGCTAAACGATGAGAACTCATTGACACAAAGAGGGAAACAACAGACATTAGGGCCTACGTGAGGGTAGACAGTGGGAGATGGGAGAGGATCTGAAAAAGTTACTATTGGGTATTGTGCTTGGTTACATAGGCAATGAAATAATCTCTACACCAAACTCCCATGATACACAGTTTACCTATATAAAAACCTGCACATGTACCTCTGAACCTAAAATAAAAGTTAAAAAAAAATCACCTCATCCTCACCAGGGAAAAGAGGAAAAGGTCATTTTGTTCCTTAGGTGGGTTCAATGGCAGGTCTGTACCTTCAAGGTACATTTGATGTTGTCACTTTTTCTCTACATCTACAGTTTACCAAATTCATTAATTCACAGTCATTCTGAGATTCTGAACAACCACTGTGAAATAAGATGTCTAACTTTAATTTCTTTTTCACGTGCCAACAGCAGAGCCCCTGCATCTGATCATCCTTTACTCTAGAACTTGGAGGTTTATGCAAAAAAACTTTTATGAGAGCACACTGCATAAACAGTTGCCTTTCTACTTCAACCAAAATATTGTAGAGCTTATGAGGAAACTTGCATTAATAAATTGTCAAATGTTTATAGATACTAATATTTGTTACATGTTTATGAGAACAATTTTTAGGGGACTGATAATATTTGTTACTCTTGATAGCTGCAACAACAACAAACATTGAGGAGGCATTTGCTATGTGCCAGATATTCCCCTGACTGTTTAAGTGCCACTTTAAAGATGAGAAAATTGAGACACAGTGATGTAACGAGGCAGTCTGACTTTAGGGTCCAAGCTCTTATTGACTGTTCTAAACATGGATGTTGTGGCCTTTATAAACACTACATTAATCAAATACAGCATATCTATACTCTAGTAAAATACTCCATGCACTACACCAAAATATTCTTTTTTAAAATTTTTACAACTTTTTGGCCATGGAAACACACAAACAAACAAAAAAACACACTGAGAATTACAATGTAGTACATAAAGACACCAACTAGTCATTCCTACCTCAAGTCTGTCTGTTCGCATTAATTTCTGTGCAGCAGCTGCAGCAGCTGCAGGTACAGGGACACCTGGATTCCCTGTTACCAACATTGGTGCAGTCGGCAAGATCTCTGCTGGGACCAGGCTTGGAGAAACAGGTCCCAGATAGGGATTAAAGGCTGCTGATGCATTGGTGGCTAAGCTTGGTGCAACTGAAAACATTGGCTGAAAAATAAAATAAAAGCAAAATTTAACATGCAGGTCTCAGCTCAAAGTTGATATTCTTAATTATACATTTGTCCTCCATCCACTTATCCATTTCCTTCCTTCCCTCCTTCCCTTTAATCCTGTGTTCATTTACTATCATTTAGGATAAGGCTGTTTCATTAAATAAGCATTCATCAAATTAATGTTTTTCTAAAATATAATAGGTAAAATATCCATTAAATTATTCACTGGAATTTTGAAGCTGGGGGTCTATAATACTTGTAATTTTTAAAAAAAATAGATAAATTATGCAGAAACTTCTTGTGGTCACCTAATCTCCATCTCTGTCCTGATTTAATTCTAGATACCTGTCTAAGAAATACATTTTGTAATTGCTATGTCAGATGTACTTGAAAGAACTGTTTACAACTGTTAACAGGTTGCAAATGTCCTATTATTTGGAATAAATAAAGTAGAACTCCCAGGGGATAAAAGAGCTTTAAAGTCAATGTAAACTGTAAATAAATCTCATGGGTTATGTGAAAGGTGAAGATGCCACCTTGCCTTTTGAGCACGTAAGATAAAATGTTTGGTATACTTACGTGATGCAGATTTTTATGGGGAAAATTATAATGTTCCACCAGCCTATCATACCTTACTAGGGGGAAACAAGTCTAAAATGTGAAGTCTGAAGTAGAACTGCTACTAAAGAAATGCTACATGATTGCTCAAGGAAATACATGTGGCAGAACTGAATAAACTGCTTCAAGACAGAATTTCTTCCAGAAATGCTTTCATGAGAATATATAAGGATTGTTTCTATTTGTTGATATGCAAAAGTAGCATATCATAAAATATATCTGCTCTTAAATAACATTAATTTACCTAAAATCTAACAATTTGTTTTTCTAGTGTTTAAAGCATAACAGAACACAACAATTTCAGACCTTATTGATAGTACATTTTTAACTTCCTAATAGGCTTTCAATTCTTGAAGTTTAATGCTTTGTGTAATAATGTTTGTTTCCAAAACACAAAAGTTTGTAGGCAAAATGGATGCTGTTCTTTCAGGTAATATTTGACAATTTATTTTTTTTACTCAGCAGTAATGCATGGAATTATAAAACATTTTTTAGAATAAAAGAGACATTACAATGTATTAATAGCTAATTCTATCATCTGATAGGAATAAGAAATTAGATGACCCCTGAATATATGCAGTATTTAAGAGAGCTTTGTAGTAAAACTTTTTGCAATATAAGGTATACATTACAAAAGTAATTCTTATAGTACACAAGAAATAAGTTAAAAAATAAAATATATCATTTATTTACTCTGGCCCTGATTCATTCTATATTTAGAAAAATAAAATAAATTTCAAGTATTCCCTTTTCCTTAGGGCAGTGGTTTTCAACTGACTTATTCTACCTCTCAGAAGACACCTGGCAAAGGCTGAAGACATTTTTGGTTGTCACAGCTGGAGGGGAACTATTGCATTTAATGGATGGAAGGCAGGGATGCTGTTAAGTGTCCTACAACATACAAGACAGCCCCTCACAACAAGGAATTATTCAGCTCCACAAGTCAATGCTGTCGATGTTGAGAAGGCCTGTCTTAAGGAATGTACTCTTTTGTTGACCTCAAAAATTGCTTGGGAACAAACTCTTTGCATTTAGCTATACATTTTTACTACCAAAAATATGAAAAAACAGAATATGTAATACATACTGTGATTCACTGAGGAGAAGAAACAATACTATATAGATTATACCATTTCAACTTAAAATAATTATGCCTCTGAACATGTTGGTCTGAATGCCATGGTTAACTGCTCTGCCAGGTCGATGGCTCTTGCCTGATGAAGTGGCCTCAAGTAATGACTCTAATCCCCAAACCCTCCCAACAAAAAGCAGCAACATGCAGACAACAAGAACTATCTGTGCATTCCAAATCTTAACAATCAACAAGCTGTCAGAGACTAGAGCCCAGGGCAGTCTCCATCTACCAGCACTCCCCTGAGCAGCAGCTGACTTAATGCTGCACCACTGTCCACTCTTTGCCAAGGTGGCAGCAGGACAAGGATTGACTGTATAATGAATATATGTTGAACTTGGATTTCTATTCAAGGATATTCAGGCTAAACTTGTACTTTGTTACGCAGTGTCAAGACTGTATATGAAAATCCAGCCAGACCAGCACCCTAATTTCTGTATTAGTCATTTAAGAATTATAAGATATTTAGCATAAAAGACTAGAAGTCTATGTCAGGAGACTGAGAGACTAGTTTAGCAAACGGACAACGGAAGCCATTCATTATCATTCTTCTTTGTATTCTTTTACTATTAATTATGTATTTCCATATAGTGCATTTTTAATGTATACTTCAGAAAGTTGTTGAGAAGTTTATGTTACTGTACATAATCTACTATAATTACTTTAAAAGGAAAGGTCAAATTTAAAAACTTTTTTTTGGAAGAAAAAGCATTTTCATTTTAATAAAATGAGACCAGAGTCTAATAAAACTCAGCTCTCTTAAATCTCATCAAATAAAATACATTGGAAATCTAAAAATGGATATGATGCAGCTGTTGCACATCACAGACAAAATAATACCTTTATTATATAAAAATACTGCTTTTAATAACTGGCAATAATCTTTCCTGAGTTGTTTCTATAGAGTCATCAAGAGAATTGATCTTTCACGTTAATTCAGCAGAGCAAATTCAAATCTGAACAATTTTAGGGCACTGTCCCCGAATAGAGTCTGTAGGAGCTTTTAAAAATGTGAAACATTAACTATTCAGCAAGCATTATCTCAAATTGTTCCCTCTTTCGATAAGTACAGCTATTTGCTGAACATGCAGACAATCAATAACAATAGCTTTATACTTTGAAACTTTATTCCAAAAGACACACACACACACACACCACATTCCCTCATTTGTTTTAAATTTTTGTAAATTTGTTACATCGCTTTAGTCATATTGTATTTTCAAAAGCGTCTTGTTGAAGTAGGTCACTGCTAGCCCCATGAGAGGGTGCCCTGATCAGATTAGGAAAGTACTTAACCTGCGCCACTGCCAGTTTTCTCTTCCAAAAGCTATCCTGCAGGGGTTCAGCAGAATCTCAAAGACGGATATTCATGCAATGGTATTATCAAGTGGCATCCTATTTTATCTGAATGATAACATTTAACCAGGTACTTGAGATACTGATTATATTCTTGTGATAATGATTTGTAGGTAGCTCTGTTTCCAAAAGATGTAAGACAGTTTGGTTTATGATTGCCTTTTGCCAATGAATACCCTCACCAGAGAAAAACAAAGTACAAACTTACTAATTCTGGTGCTGTTTATGGGTTAATTACTTGTTTTAAATCAGACATTCTGATTCGATTAAGGTAATCAGAATTCATTATAAATGAAAGTGTTACTTAATTTCATATTATGACCCTAATTAGCTATGCAAACATGATTATTACCAGTAATTCCATATTTATTGTGTGCCAGCATCTTGCTGAGTGCTTTATCTTTGCTATTGTATTTAATCCTTACAACACTAGAGTATGAATTCCCTTAGTAATTTTTTTTTCTTTAGTTTTTGAGGGATAGAGATCAGAAGAGATCTGTTTAGTTCCCTAAATCTCCAGAGCCTGGAACAATGCCTGGCACAAAAAGGCATGCAATAAACACTTGCTGAATTAGTACTTGAGTGAATGAATGAGTGAAGGAATGAGTGAAGTGCAGCCTTCTCAAGTGGGTATTAACCCCATTTTTGCAGATCAAGAAAAAGGCTCACAAAGATTATGCTTCTATAGTCACAAATGAGTGAATGGAGGCCTAGGAGGCAGAATTGGAATGTGTCCGATTCCAAGTGGTTCTGAAAGAAGAAGTTTTCACACAATGAACCAGGCATCCGTTAAAATCACCCAGAAGACTTTTAAACTGTGAATGCCCTGGCCACTCCTCACTCTTCAAAATCTTTGGGGGAAAGGCAAGCAGACAGCAGTATTTTTTTGAAAGCTCCTAGGTGATTCCAGTTCCACATACTATGTGGTTTTCTATAGATATAGGTATACTTTTCTGAATGTAAGTAGGGTCTCTAAGGATACATGTTCCCTTATGGTTCTTTTCCTTTAAACATGGTATATCCTCCACACTGACTGCTACCCGTGCCAAGCCGATCTGTTTAATTCCTAATTGTGCTTCAAGAATTAGGACTCTTTAAGTAAGTTTATCCTGATACATCCACATCTCTAACTATGAAGGGGTTTTTCTTACCCTCTGTTCTCACAAACTCCTAATTACCCGAATGCAGCATTTACCGCTGTCTGTGTTTACTTGACTATCTCCTCTAGTCTAGTAAGACTGGAGACTTTTGCCTTATGTCTTGTTCACGTTATATAAATCCTGCATTTGGCATCTATACAGATCCTCTATAAACATTTACTTAACATATATACTAATGGATTTGCTAACTGCTTTTCTCTGCCATAGAAACAAGCAAACACATTAAATATTTTTTAGAATAGATACTTGAATGTTAAATAAAAGTGATGTTATTTTCTTTACCTCAAAATTTAATAATTGCTATCTCTAATACACCTGTCTAAAGTTTATTTTTTCTTTTTGTTTTGCAGTTTTTTTTTTATAATAAGCTTTCTAAGTTTCAGTAATGTAGTTACCATGCTGTAACAGTGCAAATATCATAGGGGCTGATATTTATTTTAAAACACCATGTGAACACTGCTTGTTCTGCAATGTTTGAGATTTTTTTTTTAATGGGGTGAGTATAAGTAATAAATAATATGTAATCAATATCAGCAGAAATTCACTGAGCACAAATTTTAAGTCATAATTTTCTAGATTTTATGTATGTATATAAAGCAATAAAATATAAAGTGCTTTTTTAAAAAAAACCACACACGATCAAGGTATATGAAAGCATGTTTCCAGGTAGGCATAACCCTGTAATTATTGTCAGTGAACTATTTTGAATATAAACAGTGCCAAAAGGTAATAGGAGTTATCAACAAAGTCATATTATAAAGTTCTTTTTTCTAAGAAAGCAGGGCCAGGCACAGTGGCACAGTGAGTCTGGCCTGTGATCCCAGCACTTTGTGAGGCTGAGGCAGGAGAATCACTTGAGCCCAGGAGTATGAGTTTACAGTATGCTATGACTGTACCACTGCACTCTAGTCTGGGTGACAAAGTGAGACCCTCTCTCAAAAAAAAAAAAAAAATTAAGTAGCAAATGACTGGAATAAAATAAGAGATACTGTTATAACTCCGCTCCTAGACTGACTTGTGACTGGATAAATCAAATGGGTACCTCCTTTACTCTTAGTTTCACTTTATCCTTAATCCAGTTTTACTGAAATAACAAACATTTAAGTAAAGAACACTCACTCCAGCCCTTTTAATAGAAAGGGCCTAGTTCCTAAAATCCAGGGCCCATTCTCTCAGGCTGCTTGAGGACTCATAGGCCCCTTGATGGAAAAAAGTAGTAAGAACAGCAGGGGCCGGGTGCGGTGGCTCACGTCTGTAATCCCAGCACTTTGGGAGGCCAAGACAGGCAGATCACAAGGTCAAGAGATCGAGACCATCCTGGCCGACATGGTGAAACTCCATCTCTATGAAAAATACGAAGATTAGCTGGATGTGGTGGCATGCACCTGTAGTCCCAGTTACTCGGGAGGCTGAGGTAGGAGAATTGCTTGAACCCAGGAGGCGGAGGTTGCAGTGAGCAGAGATCTCGCCACTGCACTCCAGCCTGGCACCTGGTGGCGGAACAAGATTCTGTCTCAAAAAAAAAAAAAAAAAAAGAACAGCAGGATGGATGAAAGGCTGCTCAGAGCAACTGACAGGGAAGCATTTTACCAGAAACACTCTGGGATAAAGTGGCCTTCTCTCGACCATTACCTGGATAAAATGGAAAGTAAAGAACCAAAAAAACAATTTAAGAATTCTGAGTGTTCCTGAAGTGTGACAAATGATGACTTCAAAGCATTCTGCATCTGACTGGCAACAAATGCTTACAACATGACGTCACAGCAAAGTCTAGCTAGGTGACAGAAGCAGCAAAAAAACTCTTGAGACTTTAGGTAAAACCAAAAACTGAATTTCTCTATTCCTAGGCTATTTTAAAATTCATTAAATGCACAGGATTTCTTCACAAATTATGTACCTTGAGACAGCTAGGTTGTGTACCTAAAGAACCACTGCCATCAGAAATTATGGAAAGCTAAGGCTAACCTTTGGGTTCACAGGTAAAGGCAAATGAGGCCATTACTAGAGAAACTCCAGACATCATGCAAAGCTCCTTATAACCACTGCTTATGCAGAGTTCTTTGACGGCAATGAAGAGAGCCTGGAAACAACAGAATTTCTGAAAAAACACTTTGTTGGGATGAACTGAAGAAATCAAAGTCCTCCAGGTTGTAAGCCATGATATACTGCCTATTTTTGGTTAAATTATGTAGTAATTTTTCATTAGATAAAATTTGCACCAGATGGTATGTGGCAAAGTAAAAATAATTTTAAAAAAGAATCCAGAAGTTTTATTATTTGAGCATTATTGTTTTTATTATTACTTAAATTCTGAGATACAGTATAGAATGTGCAGGTTTCTTATATGGGTATACATGTGCTATGGTGGTTTGTGGCACCCATCAACTACATTAGGTATTTCTCCTAATGCTATCCCTCTCCTTGCCCTCCAATCCCCCACAGGCCCCAGTGTGTGATGTTCCCCTCCCTGTGCCCATATGTTCTCGTTGTTCGACTTCCACTTATGAGTAAGAACATGTGGTGTTTGGTTTTCTGTTCCTGTGTTAGTTTGCTGCAGATGATGGTTTCCAGCTTCATCCATGTCCCTGCAAAGGACATGAACTCATTCTTTCTTATCACTGCATAGTATTCCACGGTGTATATGTGCCACATTTTCCTTATCCAGTCTATCACTGATGGGCATTTGGGTTGGGTCCAAGTATTTGCTATTGTGAACAGTACCACAATAAACATATGTGTGCATATGTCTTTATGGTAGAATGATATGTAATCTTTTGGGTATATACCCAGTAATGGGATTGCTGGGTCAAATAGTATTTCTATTTTTAGATCCTTGACAAATCACCACACTGTCTTCCACAATGGTTGAAATAATTTACACTCCCACCAACAGTGTAAAAGTGTTCCTGTTTCTCCACATCCTTTCCAGCGCCTGTTGTTTCCTCACTTTTTAATGACTGCCATTCTAACTGGTGTGAGGAGGTTTTGATTTGCATTTCTCTAATGACCAGTGATGATGAGCTTCTTTTTTTTTTTTTTTGATGAGCTTCTTTTCATGTTTGTTGGCTGCATAAATGTCTTCTTTTGAAAGTGTTTGTTCATCTCCTTCACCCACTTTTTGACAGGGTTGTTTGATTTTTTTCCTTGTAAATTTGTTTAAGTTTCTTGTAGATTCTGGGTATTAGCCCTTTGTCAGATAGATAGATGGTAAAATTTTTCTCCCATTCTGTAGGTTGCCTGTTGAATCTGATGCTAATTTTTTTTTTTTTTTTGATGTGAAGAAGCTTTTAGTTTAATTAGATCACATTCGTCAATTTTGGCTTTTGTTGCCATTGCTTTTGGTGTTTCAGTTATGAAAAACCATGGGCAAAAAACAAGGTTTGCCCATGTCTATGTCCTCAACAGTTTAGGCTAGGTTTTCTTCGATGGTTTTTATGGTTTTAGGTCTTATGTTTAAGTCTTTAATCTCTCAAGTTAATTTTTGTATAAGGTGTAAGGAAGGGGTCCAGATTCAGCTTTCTGCACATGGCTAGCCAGTTTTCCCAACACCACTTACTAAATAGGGAATCTTTTCCCCATTGCTGGTTTTTGAGATCAGATGGTTGTAGATGTATGGTGTTATTTCTGAGGCCTCTTCTGTTCCATTCATCTATATATCTGATTTAGAACTAGTACTATGCTGTTTTGGTTACTGTAGCCTTGTAATATAGTTTGAAGTCAGGTAGCATGATGCCTCCAGCTTTGTTCTTTCTGCCTAGGATTGTCTTGGCTATATGGGCTCTTTTTTGGTTCCATATGAAATTTAAAATAGTTTTTTCTAATTCTATGAAGAAAGTCAATGGTAGCTTGATGGGGATAGCACTGAATGTATAAATTACTTTGGGCAGTATGGTCATTTTCACAATATTGATTCTTCCTATCCACAAGCATGGAATGTTTTTCCCATTTGTTTGTGTCCTCTCTTATTTCCTTGAGCAGTGGTTTGCAGTTCTCTTAGAAGAGGTCCTTCAAATCCCTTGTAAATTATATTCCTAGGTATTTTATTCTCTTTGTAGCAGTTGTGAATGGGAGTTCACTCATGATTTGGCTCTCCATTTGTCTATTACTAGTGTATAGGAATGCTTGCAATTTTTGCATATTGATTTTGTATCCTGAGACTTTGCTGAAGTTGCTTATAAGCTTAAGAAGTTTTGGGGCTGAGACAATGGGGTTTTCTAAATATACAATCATGTCATCTGCAAATAGAGACAATTTGACTTCCTCTCTTACTATCTGAATACCCTTTATTTCTTTCTCTTGCCCGATTGCTCTGGCTAGAACTTCCAATACTATGTTGAATAGGAATGGTGAGAGAGGACATCCTCGTCTTGTGCTAGTTTTCAAAGGGAATGCTTCCAGCTTTTGCCCATTCAGTATTATATTGGCTGTGGGTTTGTCATAAATAGCTCTTATTTTGAGATACTTTCCATCAATACCTAGTTTATTGAGTTTTTAGCATCAAGGGGTGTTGAATTTTATCAATGGCCTTTTCTGTATCTATTGAGTTAATCTTGTGTCTTTTGTCATTGGTTCTGTTTATGTGATGGGCTACGTTTATTGATTTGCATATATTGAGGCAGCCTTGCATCCCAGGGATGAACCTGACATCTTGATAGTGGTGGATAAGCTTTTTAATGTGCTCTGAATTCAGTTTGCCAGTATTTTATTGAGGATTTTTGCATCAATGTTCATCAGGGATAGTGGCCTGAAATTTTCTCTTTTTGCTGTGTCTCTGCCAGGTTTTGGTATCAGGATGACGCTGGCCTCATGAAATGAGTTAGGGAGGAATCCCTCTTTTCTATTGTTTGGAATAGTTTCAGAAGGAATGGTAACCAGCACCTCTTTGTATTTCTGGTAGAATTTGGCTGTGAATCCGCCTGGTCCTGGGCTTTTTTAGGTTGGTAGGCTATTAATTACTGTCTCAATTTCAGAACTTGTTATTGATCTATTCAGGGATTTGACTTCTTCCTGGTTTAGGATTGGGAGGCTGTATATATCCAGGAAATTATCCATTTCTTCTACATTTTCTAGTTTATTTGTATAGAGGTGTTGAGTATTCTCTGATAGTAGTTTGTATTTCTGTGAGATCAGTGGTGACCCCATTTACATTGTGTCTATTTGATTCTTCTCTCTTTTCTTCTTCCTTAGTCTGGCTAGCAGTCTATTTTGTTAATATTTTCAAAAAGCCGGCTCCTGAATTCATTGATTTTTGAAGGGTTTTTTGTGTCTTTGTCTCCTTCAGTTCTGTTCTCATCTTAGTTATTTCTTGTCTTCTGCTAGCTTTTGAATTTGTTTTTGCTTCTCTCATTCTTTTAATTGTGATGTTAGGGTGTCAATTTTAGATCTTTCCTGCTTTCTCACACAGACATTTAGTGCTATAAATTTCCCTCTCAACACTGCCTTAGCTATGTCCCAGAGATTCTGGCATGTTGTGTCTTTGTTGCCATTGGTTTCAAAGAATTCATTCATTTCTGCCTTAATCTCATTATTTACCCAGTAGTCATTCAGGAGCAGGTTGTTCAGTTTCCATGTAGTTGTATGGTTTGGAGTGAGTTTCTTAATTCTCAGTTCTAATTTGATTGCACTGTGGTCTGAGAGACTGTTATGATTTCCATTCTTTTGCATTTGCTGAGTGTTTTACCTGCAATTATGGGGTCAATTTTAGAATTCATGCTGTGTGGTGCTGAGAAGAATGCATATTCTGTTGATTTGAGGTGGAGAGTTCTGTAGAAGTCTATTAGGTCCACTTGGTCCAGAGACGAGTTCATGTCCTGAATATCTTTGTTAATTTCTGTCTGTAATATTGACAGTGGGGTGTTAAAGTCTCCAACTATTATTGTGTATGAGTCTAAGTCTCTTTGTAGGTCTCCAAGAATTTGCTTTATGAATCTGAGTGCTCCTATATTGAATGTGTAGATATTTAGGATACTTAGCTCTTCTTGTTGCATTGATCCCTTTACCATTATGTAATACTCTTCTTTGTCTTTTTTGATCTTTGTTGGTTTAAAGTCTGTTTTATCCGAGACTAGGACTGCAAACCCTGCTATTTTTGCTTTTCATTTACTTGGTAAATATTCCTCCATCCATTTATTTTGAGCCTATGTGGCGTCTTTGCACATGAGATGGCTCTCCTGAATACAGCACACCAATGTGTCTTGAATCTATCCAATTTGTCAGTCTGTGTCTTTTAATTAAGGTATTTAGCCCATACTTTAAAGGTTAATACTGTTATGTATGTATTTGATCCTATCATTATGATGCTAGCTGGTCATTTTGTACATTAGTTGATGCAGTTTATGTGTCAGTGGTCTTTACATTTTGGTATGTTTGTTCAGTGGCTGGTACCGGTTTTTCCTTTCCATGTTCAGTGCTTCCTTCAGGAGCTCTTATAAGACACGTCTGGTAGTTACAAAATCCCTCAGCATTTGCCAGTCTGTAAAGGATTTTATTTATCCTACACTTACGAAACTTAGTTTGACTAGCAATGAAATTCTGGGTTGAAAATTCTTTTCTTTAAGAATATTGAATATCATCTCCCACTTTCTTCTGGCTTGCATGGTTTCTGCCAAGAGATTTTCTATTAGTCTGATGGGCTTCCCTTTGTGGGTAACCCAACCTTTCTCTCAGGCTGCCCTTAACATTTTTTTCTTTTGTTACAACCTTGGTGAATCTCACCATTATGTGTCTTGAGGTTGCTCTTCTCAAGAAGTATCTTTGTGGTGTTCACTGTATTTCCTGAATTTGAGTGTTCTGAACTTAGTTCAAACTTCCCTGTCTTTCTGGTGTTTGGGAAACTCCTTCCCTCATTTGTTCTTATGCTCATCAAGTAATTATTGATCTCTGCCATATACCCAGGCACAATACTAGATGCTTCCCAGTTTGCTTAGACCTTGCTGTCTCCCTCTCCCCTTCCTCTTCCTCCAAGGTTAGGGAGCCAAACTGATTGGCCCTAGAGAAGTCAGATGCTGTCACCTATTTGACTAAAAGTTTTGTCACTGCTCAGATGCTCTTAATACTCCTGATGCTATGGATCTACTCATAGTATTATCTTCTTTGATATGACTACTACCTGGATTGGATCCAAGTTAATGCCATATCTTCAGACATTCATCTATAGTAGTGGCCATTCTCTTTGAGTGGCAACCCTTTTCCTGTTAGTCACCTGGCTATTCCTGTTACAGTCCCTATTTTAAGGCCCACATTAAACTCCCAGTAAGCAGCTGATTATGACCTTTCCATTCATTTCTGAATCTCCATGTCATTATCCTCAGCAAAACAGGGTTGACTACAGAAAGGATAAAAAAAGTCACAGGTAAGGTTTTGAAAGCAAATTTCCTGTATTAAAGCTTTCTCTACAGTCAGTAGAGTCCCAAATGCCTTAAAATTGAATAATTAAAATGATTTCTATGCTTATTACAAAGTCATCACTCTGAATAATGTGTATTTTTAGACAATGATCTCAGGATGCCTTTAGCAGAAAGGTAATTCCACATTCAAATCTAGTCATTTGAAGAAAAATTAACATAAATCCTGAATGTGCTCACAACTAATAAAAATAATCTTTGTCTAAGCAGATAATTTTCTAACAAAAGCATCAGAAAATGTGATGACTGTTCTGATGGTTTCAGAAATCTGTAACTTAGTGATTATATAAACAACATATTTGTTAGTTTGTCCCAGGATTGCACATATGAAACCCTAGAATAGACTTGAGAGTCAAGACTTAAGGACTAGGTCAGGTAATGGGGTGGCCAGTATTCTCCTCTTCAATCTGGGACCTGCACTTGCTGATCTCAAAGGTGCTCCTGATTGCAGAGAGGTACACCAAAGACTTATTAGATTTTGAAACTGTAAGTGACAGCCAAGTGCAAATGAGACTTTTGTCCTACATGTTCTGTTAGAGAATGATTATAGTTAACTAAATGGAAATCTTCATGCTATCCCGATATAGCCATATGAAACTAGCAGTTGTCACAAAAGCAACTTTAACTATCACACTTTTAACTGAGCCTCAAATTTCAACTGTATAAAACTGATCATTGGTATCACTGTCCATGTAATATGGAGATCCCTTCCACCTTGAAATGCAACCCCCTACTCTTTTTTGGAACGACTGTTGCATTAAGTTCTAAAAGAGAATAATAATTATATTAAATTCGGGTTTTAAAATATTTTTGGAAAAAAATTAGCACATGCTACAGTTAGCAAACCAGAAAAACATGGGTCTTCATATTCCCATGACCCCATAATATTTCATATAACCTAGTGACATAAATTATTGACAGATACATTCTGATCATTGCAAATTTCAACATCTATTTAAATTTAAATGCAGAATCAGTATATCACAATTAACATCAAAGCACCTTTTTCAACTTAACACTAATTGTTACATTAATCTATTACATTTTGATGAATAAATATGAATAGAGATTTTACTAAAGTCATGTATTAAACACACACTCCAGAAATCCAAACAGTTAAATAAAAATGTGTGTTTCAAAGCAAGAGTCACCCATATTTTCTGCTCAGCAAACATTAAATATCGATAACCACCCAGCTTATCAACTTTAGCTCCTTTTTTAAGCCCTCAGAGTTTCAGCCTCTCCTGATTAATTCTCCATTGATGAGACTTCCAAGTCTATGATATTGATTTGCTATTTTCAGAATTTTCCTAGCACTTGTAGCTATGAAATAATTTCAACTTAAATTACAGAAGAATAAGAAAGGTGCCTTTTCAAGAAAAAGAACTATACAGATTTTTTTTCAAGGAGAAAGGAAAGGGAAAAATATCCTCAAAATTAAAAACTATATATACTAATTTTAAATATCATTATTACCTCTAAAGGCAGCTGAAAATGTGTACTGATTATACTGCTAAGTTAAACGATCACTGTAACACAGACCACTGTAACACCTGCCAGTCTTAGGATTTATTTTGAAGAAAAATTTAGATGGAAAAAAATGCTATAATGTAAATGTCCACATGATTTAGCCAGAAGATGAATACCTACACAAAGTATAAATTTTTCCAGCATTTGACTGACATTTAATTTTGCTAGAAAATGCTAAGGCAACTGAAATTGTTGCCTGTGTTCATTTGATTTAGTTCAATAATAACTTTAGCACTAAATCTGAGCACTCTGAATTACAAACTTAATGAACGAAGAATGAAAACACGCTTACCACGGGTTGTAATGGGGCGCCAGGCATCATGGCATTGGCTAGTTGCATTTGCTGGGCCAACATGGCCATGTTCTTCTGTTGAATCAAGTTATTGCGTCCATTTATCTCCAACTGCGTTTTTAAATGTGGGGGTGGATGAAGATATTTGCAGTTCTCCCTGGAGCAACGGCCCTAGGAAAACAAAAGCAGCAAACATTACCTTAAAAAAGAATAAAATCAGCAAATTATGAAAAAAATTATAATGCAAACCACCCACTTGAAAGTATCATGGGTTTTTCACACAAGGCATTGTCCATATCATTTTATCATACATTTAGAACAAGTAATGAATTCACCAAAATGCATTATCAATATGAGAGATTGAAACATTTGAAAAAGTTTAAAAGCTTAAAGAGTTCCAAATATTTTAATGATATTAGCATTAATATTTCCAGATTTAAGTTTAAAATCTACAAACTGCTAGGGTAATACTAAAACACAGAATATCAAGTAAAGAATATCAGGCTCCTGCCATATCTTCCTGGTTAAATTTAATGATTTACGAATTAAAGTTTTATAATTTACTTTTACTTGTACCAAAAACTTAGGAAACAAACTTAGAGGACTCAAGGCACATTGCATCTTCAGTAAAACACCTTTACAAATATCTAATAACAAATCAAATTAAAATTGCTACTAGGCTTTACCAGCCCATGCATTAAGAATTTGCAATTGAGAAAAAGAAAATGCCCATGCATTCCCACTGTTTACACAGAGATTAATATGTATAATGAAATATTGGTGAAAAATGTAACCTTTAGCTTTTCAAAGATTAAATCAAGTCTTCTCCATTTCACAAAAACAATGAAACAAGAAGAAATGGATTTATTTACCCTCCAAAAATTTTATAAAATGGAGAAACAAAATAAGTTGCTATAAGCCAGGAATGGTGCTGCACTACCTCTGTACTCTGTCCTGAGCAATTCATTCTAGTACCTTCCTTGCCTATACATCACCCAGACCATCCTACAAATGAACATAGCCTGGACTGAAATAATGGAGAGAAATCATACATGTTTAGTAATCTTAGCACTTTCAGAGGCTGAGGCAAGAAGTCCCCTGAGCCCAGGAGTTTGAGACCAGCTTGGGTAAAAGAGCTCTCACCTCAAAAAAAGTTACTATAAAATTATAAGTATAACTATACCTTCCTTTTGGATAATTCTTTTTAATTAAAATATTCATTAAAGTCTGTAATGTGCAATATGGCGAGAGGCACTCTATTCATATTATTTCAATATATTTTCAAATCGTATTGATAGTAGCAGATCTCATCAACCATCTTGACAACTTCCTTCACCAATAAATCTAAGACTGTTTACAAACAGTAGAAGAAAAGATTAATTGAAGCCATCATTCAGATTCTAAAAAAGCCAATTTGGTATAATTTAACTTTATACTATAAATTGACTCTGATGTTTATGCTTATGATAAAATCTGTCATAATTCTAATTTAAATAATCAGTTTTGTTTCCTTTTGTATGAAGTTTTTAGGAATGTCTCTACACTGGGCTAGAATCATAGGATACTGCTTGTTATTTTTACGAGCTTTATGTAATACTTGAAATCAGTAGGCAGTGGAGGACAGTGGATAGCAAGGACCTACAGGTCTCATGAGCTGGGACAGAGGCCTTGCTCTCTCACTCATCAACTGCATGAACTGCATAAGAAATTTCTGTAAGCCTCAGGCTCTCTATCTAGTACAGAATTATTAGAAAACCTGTATCACTGCCACCACAATGTAAATTGTGTATCAGACAAAAGAAAAATAAAACATTGGTATGAAGACCATTGTTTAAACATGTATTAGTTATGGCTATTGGTAGGCTCACAAAGTAACATAATACTAAACTTATTCCATATAAAATCACCATGCTTGATTTATGTTGGGATCATGAGCAGGTTATTAGCTTAAAAGCATCCTGATGCAAAACAACCAAAAACAACCTTAGAATCACAGGATAAACTACAGACTAGGACTGGCAAAAATAAATAAATTCCTGGATGGCACATGGTCTAATTTCAGGGATATTCAGTTGAAGTCTCCTAGAAAAAGTCTGCTTTTTCGATACAAGAATAATTTGGCTGTAAGAGAAATTCTTGTTCTCAATTATCTCCACATCATATTTCTTACTAAAACTAGATTTCTTTAAATGCAGATAAGCGGGATTATAGTCACCCCAAGAATTTACTTCCTGTCAATTCACTCATGTCAGTTTCTATAGTTTCACAAATAGTACACAGATAGTCCTGGGCCATCAGCAAGACCTTCCAACACTACTCTGGTCTTCCTAAGCACTTCATTCCAGTACCTTTCTTAAATATATATCACCCAGACAGACCATCCTACCAATGAACATAGCCTGGACTGAAATAATGGAGAGAAACTACGTGTGTTTGCTAAACATTCTGCATCACTGCATCTCAAAACTTTTACAACAAGCTCAGACCTTTGATTTTCATTTTGAATTTCCGACATCTACTCAGGAAAAATGCTGTTCTACTTTTCGTACCTATGGTCCCTTCCTATGCCCAGCTTGATTTGATTGTGTCGAGCCCTCACTTTCAAAAATCTGTGTTCCTAAGAATCAACTGATATTTGGTGGAAAAAGTATACAGACTACCAAGCCTCTCTCACAGAGAGCTGTGACCACAGGTTTGAGGATCCAGAAATTGACATTTTAATAAGCATTCCAGATGATTCTGCCATAGCAGAAAACACTACAAAATACAAATGTGCAAAGCCATATAAATTTTTACTTAACATGTGTGGAAAAGACGACAGAATAATATATGAGATAAACTGTGGATAAATTTATTAGATAAATTTACATTGTGGCAGTGATACGGGTTTTCGAATAATATTAAACTTTGCTTCTTAGGAAGTTCAAAACATGTTTAATGCTTACTGCTGCTGAATCATTATGGTCTGACAAATAAAAAGGTCAAAAATAAGTTAGAATAAACATCCTCCATTAGAACTGCCTAAAACCACCAGGAACATACCTTCCTTTGAGAGTTAAGGTAAATATTACACTGGTATGTTGCCAGCTTCATCCATCTCTGAGTCCTTAGTAGCATCACACCTCAATAAACATTCACAGAATGAATGAATGAATGAATGAATGTTTATTTCTTACTAAATGCCTCAAGATGTATTGTATTCTAACTCTATTCTAGAGACAATAGAGATAACAGAAAAAAACTAAATATAAGACCAAATCTTGGTTCTAAGTTGTACTGATCTAATGATGCTTTTATTAAGAGGCCAGTCATTTAAATACATGATAAAGCTAGCCACAGTTGAAAAGAAAACAAGGAAGTTTTTAAGTTTCACCAGGGACAAAAGGAGGTTTATATAGACATTCAATGTTTTTGGCATCCTAAAACCTATACAATGACAATACATTTTGAAAGTCTAAAAACAGAAATTCATTAGTATCTGGAGTTCACATATACAGACTTTTATATTGGAGCTACTACTCTAAATCATTTAGGGATTTCACTTAAAGATACATTAAATTAGGCTACTAAACTAATGTAAAATATAAAAGATCTTTGTCTTCAGTTTTGATGGGTAGAGTAGCTCCAATTATTGTAATAACTGTATAATTTTATTAAATATAGCTTTGTTCAAATTGTAGCTCTGATACTTATTTGCTGTATACCTTGTGGAAGTTAGTGCAATTCTCTGAGTGGTCACATCTTTTCTATATAAGAGTATCAATGACGTCTATTCTCATTAGTGATGTATGAAGATTGGTAAGACTACAGGCCATCCTCACAAATGGCACCTGGCATAATAGGCAGCCAATAAATATTAGTTATATTCCTCTCTTAAGTTCTCAAGCTAATAACAAGCAGCAGTTGCTCAATTTAACCGCATATCTGCTAAAACCTCTAAAAATAATACAGGTAGTAAAACCAAGTGGCAATGCATATCAATCATCAGTAATGTAATACAAGCTTGGCTCTTAATCATCACTGTATATTTGCCACATCCACCAAGAAAAAGTGCCATTGTAACACATTTCTTTTAATGTTATGTTTCTGTGCCTTGCTTCTGTTGATTATACTGAAATCTTACTTTTGGAGAGTTATCCAGCTGCCCAGCAGGCCATTCCATAGAGCCTACATAGTATTAGGTTGGGGAAAAGTAAGTGTGGTTTTTGCCACTAAAAGCAAAACTTTTGCCTCAGCCTAACAGATCCCTTCGGCTCCACTCAAGGAGGCTTTTAAAATAGAATTAATTCAACAAAGATTCCAAAGACAATATTGCAATACATATAGTATATATTTTAAGGGAAAGGAGGAAAGTTAATAAAATATTGGTTTCCACCAAGTTTTTTTTGTAATAATTTTTCTATACTTTTCAATTAAAAGTAATCTGTCCAAACAAAGGCAAAATTTACCCGCTGTAGTCTTAAAAACCTGTATGTGACCAGTAACAGTCATTCAATAAATAAATTAATCAAGTAATTTCTGAAGTTGTAAGTTGTTCAATTGTGAATTTGAGAATTGTCTCATTAGTCTTTCAAACTGCCATAATTTTTTTTGGCTATAATGAAGGAAAATACACATTTAGATTAAGTGTTTAATCCTCAAAATAAATGTACGGTTCATTTATAAACATTAAAGTTTAATAGAGTATACTTTTATATTATATATGTGCAAATATAGTATATAAACTGTATATGTGATATATATAGTAAGTTATAAATTAAAAATATGATGGAAGCTAGTCAAATTAACAGCTAGTAATTAACAGCTAGTCAAATAAGAATAAAAGTGAATGAAGCTAGATATGGTAAGTTAGAAATATGAGAAAGAAAGCTATTTCCTAGCTATGCATTTATGAACTAGCTAATTGAGAACAAAACGATTAGAAGTTGGTTGGACTTAATTTTTTAAAAAAATCAACATCTTAAATGAAACTAATTTTCCATTTTTAATTATATTCTTCTACTTAAGAAGAAAGGAATATTGTGATTTACGAAGTCAGACTCTAAAGACACATGTTATTAAGCTGCCAAATGCTAACTGTGTGGCAGGATTACAATTACCAAGTTCTATTTAGGTAGACTCTGGATATAAAGGAGAAATGGAAAGGGTACAGGGCTACTAGCTTATATTCATAAGTCTTTTCCAATTTTCATTATGGTTTTCTGGTGAGACTCTTCAAACTATAATCATTTATTTCAATTGTTAAATCCCAGATTTCTTTTTTGGATAGCTGATATATTCAAATGTTTTTGAAGCACTTTCAGGGTATTCATTGCTCAGATACTGGCCAGAAACCGTATCATTTTACACTTGCAAAAATGTTTTTTATGGCTCTGCCATGCTTTTTAGTTATTTCTAAAGCTTGGGTGAATAAACACACACACATACACACAAACACACACACATATATAAAACATTTATTTAAAAAGTACAAGTATCTAGTATTAGAAAACTTATGGTAGCCCATAAGGTGAATGATATTAAGAGAAAATTATATTTCACATACATAGAAATATGCATACACACATATATACTTCAGGGTTTTGTTTTCACTTTGACAGATGTGACTTTGATTCACTGTAACAATCACAGTTTACTGGGTTTTGTAAGTACTGAAAATAACTGCATCTAATACAAATGTTGCTCTTAAATGTATATTTCCTGATAACTCACTTGTTTCCATAAAGGACTTGGGTTAGCTTACAAGAGCACACGCATCCTAAAAAGATGCTCACAATTTCTCAACCTCAGCACTACTGATATTTTGGGCTAGATATGTATTTGTTGTGGGAGCTGTCCTGTGCATTGCACGATGTTTAGTAGCATCCTTAAGTTACAACCACTAAACGCCTATGTTACCCCTACCCTCAGTTCTGATAAACCAAAGTGTCTCCAGATATTGATAAATGTCTTTGTGGGGAAGGAGGACAGCATCATCTTTTGTTGAGAGTAGTGGTGTAAACCACCACTTTACACCTAATGGAATTTAATGGGGGGCTGTATTTGTCTGCCTGGAATATCATAACAGAATACCATTTATACCAGTATCTGGTATACCAGATTTTATTATAACCAGTTATACCAGAATTTATTAAAAGAAAATACCAAATATACCAGTGTATAATTATGCATATATAATATATGTATATGTAAATATACATAGCATATATCCTGTTAATAAGTAAATACTATATATCTACTATATTTAAATCATATGGTAAACTATGGAGGAAATATATTTTCATATTAACACTATCTTTTGTTTTATTTTAAGTTCCGGAGTTCTGGAGTACGTGTGCAGGATGTGCAGGTTACACAGGTAAACATGTGCCACGGTGGTTTGCTGCACCTATTAATCCATCACCTAGGTATTAACCCTAGCATGCATTAGCTATTTTTCCTAGTGCTCTCCTAACCTCCCTCAATCTCTTACCTTGCACTCCCCAACAAGCTCCAGTGTATGTTGTTTCCCTCCTTGTGTCTATGTGTTCTCATTGTTCAGCTCCCACTTATCAGTGGAAACGTGGTGATTGGTTTCTGTTCCTGCATTACTTTTCTAAGGAAAATGGCTCTGAGCTCCATCCATGTCCCTGCAAAGGATATAACTGTATTTCTCTTTATGGTTGCCCAGTATTCCATGGTGTATATATACCACATTTTCTTTATCCAGTCTATCACTGATGAGCATTTGGGTTGATTATATGTCTTGCTATTATAGCAACACTAATTTTTCTATTTGTTTTTTAGTTCTCAAATATTCACAACTCTTTAACCTAAATAAGTAAATAGGATTTTTTGTTACATAATTTTCTATGTTTAATATCATAGCACCCTTATTCTTATTTTATAGTTTTATCATCTTAAAGACAAGAAGCTATTCTTCAAACAAAACACAACTGCTACTTTTTTGATTTTCTCATTTGTCTTTCAGGTAACACCAGTAACAAATGCCTAGCATCCTCACAGAAGAGGAAAAAATGAGGCAATTCTCTTATGTTGCTAGGCAGGTAATATCTAGTCTTTTAAATTTAACATAAAGTAGCTATAGCAATCCTAATCAATATTTAACACTTAACTTTCTAGATGTAAATTGCTATTTATTCATCCAATCAGCATAACAGCAAATGCATGGAGCTCAATTCAACCACAAGAGCTGGGAGATTTTTTTCACCAGTGAGACAAACAAAACAATAATAAACATATTTCCATTGAAATAATCTCAGTTTCTTTAAATTTACCACAGATATAAAACATGTTTTCAAATGAAACACAATATGAAACAAATTTAGATTTTTCCCCTTTCCTGATTCTGTAAAAAGTACACACACACATACACACACACACACAGTGGCTTAACAATTATTGAGACTGCAAATAAAAGAAAAAAATACACACATACAGCCTATAGAGTTTAAATTTGTAACTTAACCATGGCCTGAAAGAATATAAAATAATGTAGTAAATTGTATTTAATAGGCATTAAACATTTTTCCATCAATGCATAATTTAATCTCAAATGGAATTTTAGGTTAGACTTTTCTAGCTATTTAAACAGCTCTCTCCAGTATTCAGTAGGTGTTCTAGGTACTACTTTGTAGAACATTCCTAAGTTTAATGATGAAGATTCTCAGACACTGAAACCAATAGCGACATTTATGATATCCCAAAATATCCTCACTATTGACGTAATATCAACACATTCTCACTCAAACATTGGGATACTATGACTTTTTTTCCCCAGAGAACTTAAGAGCTTTAATTGCACAATTCCCATTAATCATCTTGAAAATGGCAAAACTGAAACTCTACACCTCTAGAAAATGTTATGTAATGCATGAGAGTCAAAGTAGCTGCCACTGAGGGGGTAGAAAAAGTGAAAAAGGCAACAAATCACACACCCAGTCTTCTGACAAAAATACCACTTTTTTCTCTAGCAGCTTTTGCCTCTGAGAGATCAGATACACATACAACTGTTGCAGTAACAGTTATATCAGCACACAATTTTAGCTAGCAGTCATCTGAAGAAAACTTAATCTCTTCATACATATTTGAGAAGCTCTTCTATTTAGAGTCGCTTGTGATGGGATGCTATAAGAAGAGAATCTCACCTTTTTTCTCATACCTATGGCCTCCTCTAAACCAGAGAATCTAAGAAAAGTTTATCACTACTGCTGAGGTTAATGCTATGTAGGGTTTAACTGTACCTATTGTCTGCCACTATTCCATAGTCTTCATAGTCTCCAAAGACAGATTTGATCACCATCACTGAGCCAAACCAGAGTCTCTATGACCTTGTGAAAGCCTAGTGACATTTGGTAGGTGCCAACATCATTAAACAGTCCAACATTTGTTGGCTGCTTTTTTTATAGCATCATGAAGCTGGAAATGCCAGATCACTATGTTTCTATTATTTTTTAAATTGCTTCATTATTTTTTTGGTTCAGCAACTATCAGATTTCTAAACTAGCTAGAACACTTCTGAAGTTTTATGACATAAAAATCAGACATTCTTCAAGCTTGCCTAATAATTAAAAGCCCTAACATTTTCATGACAAATTTTAGTGCTCTATTTGTACAGCGTATCTTTCAGTAGAGAAACACAAAATATGTTACAAATAGTATCCAATTTATCATTGTACCATTATTAGGTAGATTTACAGTATAACTGTCTCTATTAAATTTCTATAGCTTTCCTGAGGATCAAAAGGAGGTAAACTTCTTAAGTCAAATACATCCAATTTTTCTTCTAACAATATTTGGAAAGATTTGTTTAAGCAGATCTTTATACACTGCTTCAACAGTCTAATTTAAGACTAGTTCCTAGTTCATTTACAAAGTAAAAATTCTCCATCTTTAAACCTCTCCTTCTCTCGATGAAATACTGATTAAAAACCAAAAGGTGTATTTTTATTGTAACACAGAAGTAATAAAACTTACATAGTGTTTCTTATGTTCCAGGTACTGTTTTCAACACTCTACCAACGTTAATTCCCTTCATCTTCTCTCAATATTATTGGGCAGGCTTATTTGTAACATTTCACTTTTTTTTGGTAACACTTGACTTAAGTACAGACAAAATAAATGACTGAACCCAGGCAGTTTAACTACAAAGTTGTTGCTCCTAATCATTACCATAGGGATATGCATTTGTACCAAGTGTATCCCATCTGATCATCTGTAAGTATGTTTCATTTCTGTTTAATCATTGACTGCTAACACTAGAAACAGATGACTCTAGGTCAGAACCAAATGGAAGTCTTCAATTCTTTTTAGTTCTGCAAAGGAAATGGTATTTCATAATGTAAGCAACTAATTCTGGAGAAGACTAATCCACATAGCATTTCCAAAGGGTAATGGAAAAAATTTAGATGCTTTTGTAAGTTGTAATTTAATTGTCATTCTTTTTTTTTTTCTCAGAGGAACCTGTCTTACAGGATCAACAGTACTTTTTTAAAAAAGAACACCAAAGAAGTTAAAATATTGCTTTACATTATCCACTTCAATAATAAACCTAATGAAGCAAGAGGTTCTTGGATTATCTATATATTTCACTGACATGCCTCTTCAATTTGGATATAACACAAATAATAAAAAACTTACATATAGTTATATATATTTGGATATAAAACAATTAAAAAGCTATTATAAATAATGAAGTTATATATCTCTGTGTGTATATATATATGTATACACACATAAAATTAAAAATTTAAATGTTAGACAGTAATTTAGGATGGTATGTTTTAAGGGGCAAGTCTTTATTGAGAAATATAAAAGTAACTAAAAGAAATCAGAGAAGTAAAACATTTTGGTACAGTCAGCTTGAGAATAGTAACATCATTCCTTTGTATTTACACTAAGCATTTGTTATATTTGTACCTGCTAGATCCCACATATCCCTACAAATAAGGAAAGTAAAGTGACAACACTTATTTAGTCACGATAAACTCCAAAGTATAATATTATGTCATATGTTTCCAACAACCTATGTCAATATTTCCACTGTAACTTTTCCCTTAAAGTCTACTCAGCTTCCTAGATAGGACAGCATATATTATGCATATAATTAGTGTTTAAATAATTTTCCAAACTGTAACAGATGTCTAAAATTTTGGCTTCCGTTTACATGCAGAAATTATCCCATATTGCACTGCTCTGCACTGTCTTTGCCAAACACAAAGATCCTTTCTTTTTCTCAATTTTTCACTAGCAGTCCTTTATAAACCTGTGGGATTCCCTAACTGAAAAACAAATACTGTCACTTTCTGACCTCACCAGTTTTGCCTCAAGTCCAGCCATTAAATGTTACTGCTTCACATAAACAATGACAGAGCATGAAGAAAAAGTGAGGCAATAAAGATCCTCACCACTGCTGACCACAGTCTCCTTCAGACAGATCAACTTTGTACTTGAACAAAATGTGCTCAATGACACACTGGCTCTGTCCCCATTGGGAAAACACTCCTCTCCCTGCCCCACCCCCCCGTCTATGACAATTTGCTAAAATTGTGCACTGCCATCAGCTCTCTCAGACTTGAGGCAGCAGCAAGCAGAAAGACAATTGGCTCATGAGCCCAGAACATGTTTCTATTGGATGCTGACTGCAGCAGCATAAGCAGTAAGGGTGAAGAAAATCTCTTGAAGCAAAAAAGCAGTATCACAACACAGGTTATCTGATCCTGTCTCCTCCTCTGCACTCCACCCCCACACCTAGAGAATTCCACTGATTTTCTAGGGCAGTTCCACAGATATCTAAAGTAACACTCAACAGACTATCTAAAAATTACCACTGAGAATAAAACAGGAAAGTCTCAGAATTTTTAGAAACATTTCATATACAGTACGTGTCTAGTATCATTGAATGGTTTTTCAGAAAAAGATCCATGTTAACAACAAACATATAAATAAATAAATAACAGATGATAACTATAAGCTATGGAACTTGTACCAAGTACTACAGATGAGTCTTTATGGCAAAAGGGTATTGAAGTCATCACATTAAGCACAGATACATGAAAGAGCTTAGTCATCACAAGGTGCTCTGTTCTAAATGGCAATTAGAAGCTGCAGCGCATATTCTTAAGTGCTTAGTTAAGATGAAAAGTATGGAGATGTTGGGCCTCACAGGAGCCTCAGCCATGGCAACACTGTTTTTTTTAACAAGCCAGAATGTGAACGTGAGAGGGAAAAGCACAGACAGTTGTCACATGATGTTTTTTTCTTGCTATCATACCAACAACATTTAGGCTGAAAGCCCGGATCTGCTAAACTCTCTGCTTGGGTGCATTAAGTGAGTAAAGGAATATATCTGTGATTTTTACACTATCTATGTCACTGAAAGAAGGTGGCTTTTATTAGAGATAGTTGTTGTATCTTCCTTTATATTTTGTACATGTTCCTCTCCTAATACCAGGTACTATTTACACATCTTCCTTCCCTGGTGACAGACTCCATAAGGAAGCTCATGCCCACAGCCTACATCAGGCCAAGAAAGCCCCATAAGTGTTTATCAAGTGAATGAGTCCTGACTATATTTCAGAATATAGGATATTCTGTCCAATAAAGTTCTCAAACATTCCTTTGCATCTTCTTCAGTGTCCATAAACTGACATGTTATAGCCCCATTTTTTTCTTCATTCAAATGTATTTTTCTCTCCATTAGTCTACCATTTGCTCCTTTTCTCAGGTAACTGCTTACTACTGTTATCCAAACACGAATTTGTGGCTCTGTACCCACCTAAGTAAGAAATATGGCTACTTGTTGGATGTATCTGTATCCCAAACTTGTAAGTGTCTCATATACACAAGCCTTAGAGATAAGCATAGAGAAACAGTCCCAGGAGTTGACACAGAAAGAGCAATACAGTACCAGCTCAATGGTTAAAACTCCCATGAACTGAAATTAGAAAGTAGTGAGACTTTGGATTAATTATTCAACCCCACTGAATTGCAACTTCCTCTTCTATGAAAATGAAGGTAAGATATCAACCTAGGGATGACGTGAATATTAAATGAGGAAATATATACAGGGGTCTCAATTACAGTCGGGTACTCAGAAAATGAAAAAGACTGGGCTGCTCTCACTCTCCTAGCATGCTTCTCACCTTGCAACCCCCGGTTCCCATCACCCAGGTCCATTTCTCCAGAGATGCTTGAAAGCTTCCTTTTCTCCTGTTCCTTCAGCCTTCCCTTTGTCAGAGTTTGCCAGCTCACCATCAAGTTAAAACCTCCTTTAATGAACTAACCCAACAAAGCCTCTAGTAAATCTCCTTTAATGAATTAACCCAAACGAAGCCTCTAGTGAATTTCTTTTAATGAACTAACCCAAATGAAGCCTCTTTCACAGGACTACAGTATAGCACAGTCCAATGAAAGAACACATATCCAGGAACCAAGGAGACCTGTGTTAATTGTAATTCTCTTACCCACTAGCTACATGACCTCATGCAGGTACTCAAAACTCCCTGCCCAAACAGCACCTTCACTTGTGAAATTGTGTCCAAGAAACAGTAGCTTCCAGAGGAGCTGTGACAAAGCTTTCCTCAGGCCAAAATAAGAATCAACTCATGTTCATTTCGCTTACCATTAAGAAACTGGGCATTTGTTTTTAAAAGGAATTGATATTAAAAGTAAACAATTTTAATAGGTTAAATTTGATTATGAGAAGTGACCCTTTTCAAATGTCACTTACTGAGGAAATTTTCTTTCACTTTCACTCCCTTCTTCCTTTCCTTCCTTTCTTGCCAAGTAGAATAAACTCATAGTAGTAAATTCAGAACCTGCCAAGCTATATTATAGGTAATTTCTACAAGTCTGTCTACTGTTCTTGATTAGAAATTACATATTTTGGCAACCTAAGCATTTTAAATAAATGTTTGTAGAATGAATAAAAGACAGAAAGGCATTTCTGGGAGTCCCAGCTATCACATCATTTGACAATACTGTAAGGCTTAAGTCACTGGTCCTTGACCATAACTGTACATTATAAATTAAAAATTCCTACATTCTGCCTCCACTCCCAGAAATTCTTATTTAGATAGTTTTGGCTGAGCCTCAGGCATAAATGTATTTTAAAGGCTCCCCAGATGATTTTAATGATAGCTACTCTGAAGACCACGGGTTGGTGTATATATATAGACTAACACAGGGTCTCATTTACCAATCAATCACAACCTTTTCCAGGGTTTTTTAAACTTAGTTTTTGCCAGCGGCTTCAAGATAACTGCTACTGTTATCTGTAAGTGAACTAATACTTCTGTTGGAATTGTCCACTTTCCAAACAGCTCCTTTCATACGCAGTGGGAGAAAGGGCACTCAAGCACAAGGGATGGCATAAAAAGCTACTTCCTTTGTTCTCTTGGGCATATCATCCTGGGCAGGGTCTCAAGACTAGCAACACCTTCATGATCACAGGGTTATTTCTAAACACCTTGTTCACAAGAAAAGAAAGATTTCAAGGGTAAAGGGGGGGATACAGGATTCACAACATCAATGTACCCGTGAAAGCCTTTATTCTTTTTAAAAATATAATCAACATACATAGTACACTTAAAAAAGAATATATTATCAGTGATATGTATAGCAAATTAGATAAGTAATAATAAATTCTATATTACTGAGTTTTATTATCACCCATTGAGGGCTAGAGGTCTTAGGCAGTTCCTATGTTACCCTGACAATTTTACAACTCAATTTTAAGTTGCCTAAGCTCAAGTTAAACATTTCATAGCTACAGTAAATGTTTATAAAAGTAAAGTGGCATATTACAAATTTTCAGGTAAGGAGATAAGATGTCTCAACAGGACTGCTGCTGTTTGTTTGGAAGACAATTAGTACTATCAGTAGAATCCTCTCCTCAGTCTCCTATTCAAAGGTAATTACAATGTCTATCATTAACACTCACAATAATATGTAAGATTTATCCTCATGGCAATCCCATGAGGTATTCTTATTAGCCTCATATTACAAATCAGGAAACTGCAGTTCCCGGAGGTTAAGTATCTCATGTAAGGTCCCAACAATGTTAAGTTATGAAGTTAGGAAGTACGAGTAATATCAGGGTCAGCATGCATTCCACCACTTGATAGCCAGAATGAAAGTGGCCCAAATAATCTAGGGATTGAAGGAAAACTTTAATTTGTCATTCCCACTTGTTTTCAGATAAATGATTTCACTACATTAGAGATGGAAAATGAAAATTGATAATGTGCTTCTCCCATTAGAAGTCATCAAAAATTAAATAATAGCTGGGCACAGTGGCTCATGCATGTGATCCAGCACTTTGGGAGGCTGAGATAAGAAGATTACTTCAGCTCAGAAGTTTAAGGCTAGCCTTGGCTACATAGTGAGACACCATCTCTACAAAAAATAGAAAAGATTAGGTGGGTATGGTGGCATCCATCTGTAGTCCCAGCTACTTGGGAGAATCGCTTGAACCCAAGAAGTTGAGGCCCAATGAGCCGTGATTGCACTACTGCACTGCAGCCTGGGAGACAGAGCAAGAGCCTCTCTCAAAAAGTAAATTAAAATAAATAAATAAATAAATAAATAAAATAAAAGTATCTCTTGCATTTCTCAGAATAACACCAGAGTATACCTACTTTCTGAAATTGCTGTAGAAGAGCTAGATATCTAGGTTGGAAATACAGTATGTGTAGACACACAATCAAAAGAGAAAGCAGAATAATTAATTCATTGTCCTCTAAGCTAAGAGAAAAAGGGTGATAATGAATGAAACAAAAGGAGGAGGAAGAGGGAAGAAAGAAGAAAGAAGAAAGAAGGAAGGAAGAAAGGAAGGAAAGAAGGCAGGAAGGCAGGAAGGCAGGAAGGCAGGAAGGCAGGCAGGAAGGCAGGAAGGAAGGCAGGCAGGCAGGCAGGCAGGCAGGAAGGAAGGAAGGAAGGAAGGAAGGAAGGAAGGAAGGAAATATTTTATACCAAATTTCAGAATAGCTCTTTTGTATATGTATTCACCTACTGTATGGTGATACCTCTTATGTGCTCTGTGGCTATGGGACAATGGAAACCCAAAATGAACTAGAAACATACCCTAAGAAGGGAAACAGGACATGTATATAAATAGGTATTAATGGAATATAAGATTATAGGGCAAAGAGTATCATCAGAGACATTCAGATAAAGAGTTCTTGTAATTTTAAAGACAACAGGAATATTTCCATTTAGAAGTATCAGATAATAGCTTCAAAAAAGAAGTGAAATTTATATATGAAGAGTTGGAAAAGTTATCTATTAAAAGCATCAATGACAAGTAATAAATCTGTAGTAAGAGCAGTGGGAAACAAGTTTGAAAAAGTATCTAGAAAAGTCTAGCTTCAGAAAGGTTTCAAATACTGTATTAAAGATTGCCTACTTCCTTTTGTAAGCCAGAAAGAGCCACTGAATGGGGTGAAAGGACATTAGCAAAGCTGTACTTCATGAATTCCTCAGACAAGAATGTAAGAGGGCTTGAAGTGGTTAAGAGCATGGAAAGGAAAGACCAATTAAGTAATTATGTTGCCCAGGCAAGAGGCAACATAGCCTTTACCATTCTCCAGATAATAGTCCCAGACCCGTCTTTCATAATCTCTCAGCTTACCCCTTTTCTAATGCATTCATTCATTCTTTCTCTCTCTCCCTCTCTCTTCCTCCCACCCCGCCCCCACGGGTTCACCTTGGAAAAAATTGTTAATTCATAGACTATTTATTGAACATGATTTATCATAAATAAAATACTGTTCAAGCAACTGAAAACATATTATTTTCATTAAAATAAACAGGTAATCCCCTAAATTTTTTGAGAATCTTAATTTATCTCTATTATCTGACACCCTACCAAAACCAAAACCAAAACAAAGAAAGAAAGAAGAAAAGGTGGAATAGGGTCAAGGTAGGGTAGCAATAAAGCTTAATATAGGATATATTTCAGAAAGCAGATGATTGTTAATATGAAGTGTGCTGTGAAACCAAGACGGAAAAAATGTACAGGAAAGAGAGACTGGAAGTGAAGCACTTTCAAAAGCAGATTCAATTAACCTGAAATGACGATACGAGTAAGTGGTACTAACTACATTAGGCCAATGAGGAAATTAAAGCTCAGAGAGGTGAAATGACTTGCTTAAGTTCACACAGTAGCAAATCAGGTCTGATACCAAGTCTGAGGATTATGTCTTCTATAAGAGTGGTCCCCAACCTCTTTGGCACCAGGGATCAGCTTCATGAAAGACAATTCTTCCATGGACTGGTGGTAGCAGAGTGAGGGATGGTTTCAGGATGATTCAAATGCATTACATTTATTACGTACTTTATTGATATTATTATCACATTGCAATACATAACAAAATAATTATACCACTCACCATAATGTAGAATCAGTGGGAGCCCTGAGCTTGTTTTCCTTCTCTAGACCAGACTCAATGAGGGTAAGGACCTACAACTAGATGGCCCTATCTGGGGGTGACAGGAGACAGTGACAGATCATCAGGCATTAGATTCTCATAGAGTGTCCAACCTAGATCCTTTGCATGCCCAGTTCACAATAGGGTTCATACTCCCTATGAGAATCTAAGGCTGCTGCCGCTGATGTGACAGGAGGCAGTACTTAGGTGGTAATGCCAGCAATGGGGAGCAGCTATAAATACGGATGAAGCTTCACCAGTCACTCACCTCTTGTTGTGCAGCCCAGGGTTGGGGACCCCTGCTCTATAACAGCTTACTTCCCAGGAATTAAAAAAGCCAGAAGGGCCTGATAAGTAAAATGGCAGTAACTAAAACCACACAAGTGGGAACATTTCGGCTAGGCAACAGACAGTGGCTGAGCAATCTGGTTGGGGTAAAGGCTTTGTTCAGGAGAGGATAAGTTCAGAGAGTTAAGGCAAGAGTTAAGTGAAAGTAATGTCAATGTCAGGTTAAGAAATCTACAATAGAAGCAAAGATAATGCATCCACCAAATACCCTTGCTGAGACCTACTTGAATTTCAGGAAGATATTCCCTAGTGAGGATAACCTAAGGATACAGAAAGACTGCACTCATCAAGAGAATTCAAGAGTAATGACTGATTGTCTGGTTATATAGGATCTAACAATCTAAGACAAAACAGCTGCCTACGTTGTTCAAGTGGGGTAGCAAGGTAAGCTAGCACACAAATGTCTTCTGTGAAACACAGCACCAAAATATTGAGAAGAAAAAACAAACAATAATTAGGAAAACAATTTGTTAAACAGTACAATAGTTGGCCTGCATCTGAACAAAAAGTTTAAAATAATTTTTATTATCCTATAAAAAAATTAGAATGTATTAGTCACTCCATTAACCTTGAAGCAATAACGTGTCTGTTATGAAATCTTAAACTTTAAAAATGTTTCTCACAGGTAAAAAACTACTTATCCATATTTTTGTTTTATAGACTGTGAATATAATAATTAATAAAAGGTGAGAAAATTAACTATAGACGATGAAGGGAGAAAATTACCATTTATTGTTTATGCTCTTCCAAAAGAGTAGTGGACATAATACCCATTTAAAGGTCTCCCAGAGTCAGGCTCCATCTGACACTTGCCCCTGTTTATTTTCTGAATAGTACTTGTCAGGCCTATAATTATGTTGCTTATTTATGCGTTTATTTATCAACTAATTCTGTACTATGAAATAAGATCTGTGAGGGCAGGGATCCTGTTTCACCTAGACTGGAGTATACCACAGAATAAAGGAAAGACTAAATCTCACATAATTCCGTCAAGGATTCTACAGCACCAGTACTGTTACTCCCCACTTTGCTGGCAAGGATTCAGACATCCTGTGAAATTAAATAATTTGTACAAGGTCACAGAACAATTAAGGTGTCGGAGACATCTGCATGATGCATATGTACCGTATAAACAAATTTGGCAGGCTATATTCAGAACTAAAACAGTGTCAAGCTGAAATTCAAATAGGTAGTGGTATTTAAAAATGCAGCAATTAAGCAAACAGTCTGTAGAAGACTCTTCTCACTGTGTATAAATATAGTCAGACAGACTTCTTATAGCTTTCCTCACAGTACACATTTAGTTAAAATACGTATTTCACACTAATTGACTATGGCTATTTTGCAAATTGTAAACAATGTTATCTGTTACCCTTTGGAAAAATTTAGTTTTGCTCCCAAAATATTATTGCTGTATGCTGAATTTCACTTTGGATCAAACTGTGAATAAAATCTATCCAACAGTCTTGGTTTTTAAAGTGGTAGGTTCGTTTTGGCAAACCATGTAGGACGAACTGAATGTCAGTGATAAAAAGAGATTTATAACTAAATTGGTTACTCAATAACTGCTGGAATAGCTTTATAAATTAGACACTATTTTTTCAGTAGACTTCTCAGAAAAAAATACTTAAAATAATTTCCTATCTCCTACTAAAAGTGATAAATTACTTTTGAGAAAACAATTTCTACAAAGAATTGGTGAGCTACATAACACTCAAATTCACTGTGCCAACTATTGCTCACACGTCAGAAAGGGGAACTTAACATCCACAAAGTGCTGTTAATACTCTACTTATATTTATCCATTAATCAATATATTAGGTGTCTACTTGCTTATCATTATGCTGGATGATGCAGTATAGAAAAATAAATACAAAAAGTAATTCCAATTGGTAAAAAAAGTTAACTACAGAAGACATCAATGGAAGGTGACTTCATGAGAAACACTCTCAAGAAGAGGTACAAATAAAGCTGGGATAGATGGCCAAACGATATTCTCTCACACCTGAATCATATTTCACCCTAACATTCATTCCCTTAAGAAGGTAAGTCAATGGCTTTCTCATGCAGTGGTTCAGTGCAGTTGCAGAGACTTTTAGCTCTTTGCTGCTATTTTGGGGTAGATTCAAATCTCAGACAGTGAAAGGCCTAAAATTATCATGCCCATTAAAAGTTATCTGATACCTGGGATTAGTCTTGGATATCAAGAGATTCTCTAAGATAAATTGTAGCTGTAAGCTAATTTGCATTTCTAACCTACATTTCAAATTTAAAAGCCATTCAATGGCCACAAGCCCCTTCTACTACCAGTTTATTGGGAATACAGTATCTATTTTCCAGCAGTTCAGGACTAAATAGAAAACAAATACACATGGAAAGGGGATTTCAGGGACGCATGACAGAAGTCAAAGAGACGGATCAGGGAGGGTTCGGTAAGAGGACAGAGATGTTTATATAAAGGAGTTGTGGTACCTTCCTACAGGAGGTATCTGGGCAAGAGATTCTGGGCTCCTTTAAAGAGTACCTTGAAGCAAATAAGATAGCAGCACTCTAAACACTTAGGATCCAAGGCAACAAACGGTACACCATTTTAACAGCTAGAAAATTCAACAAGCCATCTGTACAAGCATGTTTTCCTGTTAAAAACAACAAAAAAAGAAGGTCTTTGGGATTTTCTACTCAGAATACTTCTCAGAAATATTTTTACATCTCATATAAAGTTTCCTTGACATTACTGCAAAAAAGTGGGTGTAGCTACCTTTCAGAAGAACATATTTGTATTGCCAGAACAAGGAATATTCTGAAAGGTTGCTTTTGTAATATATCTTCCTTCTTTGTGTATATCTTACTCATCCGGAGATTATGGCTCACCCAGTTAAGGCTATTACATAATTTTGCCAAGGAGGACAAAAATAGAAAGGGGTTAAGAATAAATGTTAAAACAGACATATATTATTCAAAATCTCAACACTAAAGCTTTGAATGTTTTGTTTTACTTCTTGTTGCTGCTTAAAAAGTACAAATTCTGAGATAGTTTATTTAAAGAAGCAGAAGTAGGATAAGTATGCTGATTTTCAAAAGCATTCCATTCATTTTTTTTGAGTTTTTAAAAAGCACATGAGATATAAATATGTAAAAAAAGGCTCCATTTGTTGAACTCTGTCTCCCATTAACACCACTCCAATGGTTTTAATATCAACTTTAGCTCTGAATTTTTGTCTCAGAAATGAGGTATGAAATTGATAAAGGTATTAATATAAATAAGTGAAATACATATTAATATATGTCTAATATTACCTAAGCAGGGGATTATATTTAAAAAATGATAAGACCCATCTTCAGGTACTTCTTGCTAAAATTTCTGCTCATGTTTTATTATGTAAAGAGAAGAGAAGTCTTTATTGCCACTATTTACTATTTATAAATTTCAACTGCTTCTCCATAATGTAAGCATACTTTTTTTTTTTGCACAAAATGACAGGATTCAGTGATGAGCCCTGTATTTGTAACCCATGTTCAGTAAAAGAAATAACAACCATTTGCAATTTATTGATATTATAAAAACAAAGAGAGTGCCAATACTTTACTACCAATTCCCTGCAAACTCAGCCTTTCCTACCAAAATAGAATTGGAATGCATTCATCAGAATTTTCAAAATGTGCTTCCCTGTTAGCCCTGTGAGATGGGGGTGGGTAGGGGCTAGACAAACAGATTCAGCAAGCCAGAGGCAATTGAATGTACTTCTCAGTGCTTCCAACTGGGATGTCAGCACTTTACTAATCAAATTTGCTTTTTCACTTCTCATGCATTCATCTTGAATTTACCAAGGTGTTTTCTATAGGAAATATCACTACAGTAACGTCTGGCATGTGTTTAGCAATATGCTGCACAAGTCAAGCAGGAACTAAATGCAGAGAATAAGGAAGCATGTAGAATTAAGCCCTCAAACACTGTCAGTCAGCTTTTATCCCAAAAGTTTTCTGGAGCTATATGAAATACTGTTCCCATGTGATTTTCAGGAAAGCTCTATGAACCAAGTTTTCAAATGCAAATAACAAGGTCAAAGGGAAGAAGGTTTATAGGTATGAGGAGCTGTAAGAAAAAATGATAATGTAGAAAGGAGGTCAGAAATTTGAAGGGTAGTGTCAAAAATCTGTGAACAGAAGTTTAAGCAGTTACATAACATACTTTCCTGCTATGAAGATTTCATGGTTCAAACTTAGAATCATTATTCATTCTAGGTAAGGTTTTAATTTATCCAAGAAAGGGCAACTTTATGTATAATACTATGCTGTGACCTTCTTTTAAAACTAAAAAAAGGAGAGAGTGCTTAATACTAGGAACAGCAAAAAAACAGAAAGATTTATTTAGGTTCAATCTCAATTTTGCATTTACCAGGCTTGTGGCCTTGTACCTTTTTAATCCTCTAAACCTGTTTCCTCATTAATAAAATGGGAATAACTATACTGTCTTCCTGATAAGGTTATATAAGATGATTTAAATGAAAATTGTGTAGTCAATACTGAACACCTAGAGAACACAGGTAGAGTATAGCTGTTGTTCCTATTATGTTTATCTGGATTTGTTAAATGAGTTTTCTAGTCTTGCTCTCATATCAGTGAATTTCAAAGGCTTTTGTATATTGTTCTGGTTAAGCTGGGTCTTTTCACAAAGTGCTGCTCCTGCTCTGCTACTCTGCAGTCTTTAGGGCAAGGGCATTCTTGCCTGTGGCCTGTGACCTTCTCCCTGCATCAAGTGTCCCAATCCAGTAACAGTTTTACTTCTACTTAACTTTTATTCGCTATGACAATAAAGAAGGTATGGCATTTCATTTTCAAAAACTACCTCATCCTAAGTCACCAGAGGACTACAACCCACTTATACCAGTGTGTACATGTGCGTGCACACACACACACATGCACAGAGAGAGATCAACATCCATACATATACCGTTATGTACTATGTAATGACAGTTCAGTCAATGACAGAGCGCATATTTCACAATGGTTCCATAACATTATAATGGAGCTGGAAATTCTTATCACTGAGTGACGTTATGGAACAATATATTACTCATGTGTTTGTAGTGATGCTGATGTAAACAAGTTTGCACCACCAGTCATATAAAAGTGTAGCAATACAATTATGTACAGTACAAAATATGTGATAATAAATGTGTTACTGTTTTATGTAATTACTATACTACATATAGTAAATACATAAATACTACTATACTACTATGTATAGTATAGTAAATACACAAACCTTCTAATAATTAGAAGAGCATGTACTCTTTCTAATTATTAAAAAAAAGGTTAACTATAAAACAGGACCTTCAGGAGGTATTCCAAAAGAAGGCACTATTATAGGAGATGACAGCTCCATGTGTGTTACCATTCTTGAAGACCTTCTAGTGGGACAAGATTTAAAGTGAAGAAAACACTGATATTAGTGATTCTGACCATGTATAGGCCTAATATAAATGTTTATGTCTTAGTTTTTAAAAGTTCAAATAAAACAAATAGAGAAAAGCTTTATAGTAAAGATATAAAAAGTTTCTGTACAACTGTACAAACCTGTTTGTCAATCTGTTTGCATTTTAAGCTAAGTGTTTTTACAAAAGAGTCAGTAAGTTCTTTTTAAGTGTGTAAATTTTAAAAAGTTACATTAAGGTTAACTTGTTGAAGAAAAAAATATATAAATTTAGTATAGCCTAAAGTGTTTGTGAAGTCATGTATAGTAATGTCTGATGCCTCCACATTCACTCACTACTCACTCAATACCTCATCCACAACTTCCAGTCCTGCAAATTCCAGTCATCTTAAGTATACTATACACGTGTAGAAATTTTAAGCTTTCATGTCATACTTTTACTGTCCCTTTTCTATGTCTTGATACACAAATATCACTGAGATACAATTGCCCTCGGTATTCAGTACAGTTACATGCAGTAGAGGTTTGTAGCCTAGAAGCAGTAGGCTATACAATCATATAGCCTGGGTATGTAGGAGGCAATACCATCTACGTGTGTGCAAGTATACTCTATGATGTTTGTATGATGACAAAATCACCTAACAATGCATTTCTCAGAACATATCCTAATCGTTAAGAGATATATGACTGTATAAAAGGATATGTATGGAGTTTGATTCCCATTCAAGGTCTATGAAATATTTCATGTCAACTTGGACACTGTTTAAAAGAAAGTGAATTAGGTTCTAAACAGAAAACGTTTATTATTAATCTTTATTAATAATGTCTACATTCATATTTTCCAGTAACTCAGAAACTATTCCTCCACCACTTCATCTTCCTTCTTTGCCCTTACACTAGAAGATGATTCACTGTGTGACAAAGATACTTCTTCATTTAGTCACTTCATCTACCTGAATACCTGTGTAAATAATGTACAAGCAGGCTACCAGATGTGCTGCCAGAAACCTACTAAATACCATTAATAAAGCTTTCAGTTTTCCAGCTCTAGCTTTCAACTGCTAGGCCTCTGTACCAGAATCGGTGGTCATTTCCCAGGAATTCTATGCCCCTTTCCATCATACCCTTTTCCCACAGAGTACCTAGTCATAGCTCCTCAAAGTCAGAAACTTTAGATTGGACCTAGGTGGGTAAATGTAAGAGCTGGGAGTCTGAAGCACTCACAATCAAGAGAACTGCACTTGGCATAGAAATTGAGAGCAAAATGGAGACAGACATATATTGTTCCACTCAACTATGAGGCTGGGTTAGGGTTAATAAAAGCTGAAAAGCTAAAATCTGTAACTACTAACATTTATTACACTATTCTCATTTATTTCTCAAGTCCTGTTTATAAAGCACTGGTATGAAAACAGCCAGATATTTTAATGTTATGTTCCATTCCACGGATCTTTGTAAATTCCCAAATGGACAAATACTCCATCCTCTTAACCATAGTTGTGGTTTATGTGAACAGTCGTCAAAGATATCTTGAAGAGGGTGGCCAACTAGATGAGCACCTGATTTAAATTTCCTCCCAAGGACCCAAAACAATCGATTACATGTAATGAATCTTTGGGATAGTTCCTGAATATTAAAAACCAGAAATCTGAACTACAAGAATGTCAAGGGTCTAGTGAAATCCTGTTAGCCCATAAAACAAAGCACAAGGCCTGTGGTTCTGAGAATGGATTGTTTTAGAGAGAGCTGTAGGCCATCTAATCTTTATTTTTATTTTATCTTTCCTCATTAATTTACAGAATAGCCTTGGTAAACTGGCTTACCACTCTAAGTTATTAATAATACCATCTCATCCTTTTATTAGGCTACTAGAAATAAATTAATACAAATATACCTACAGAGCATATATGCCTGTGTATGTACACACACATATTTATAAATATATATACACAATTTATTTCTTTTAAATATAAGAGTCATAACTTCTCAGGAAATATGTGGAGTAGAAAGATACAATGGCACCTTACCTTGGGGTAAGGTTGAACTATTCAGTCATAAAATCTTTCTGTGACTTCTGATGAAAAGGACTGAAATCCAAAAACACAGTAAGGATAGTTTTCATAGACAAAGATGATATATGAAAAAGGAACACTTTTACAGAATATGTGCAACAGTGAAGGATAATTAAAATGAATGACTAATCAGATTTTGCTCCTTGACTACATGAAGTCATGACTTTTGAAGAGGTGGAAATATACAGTTTCATTTCGTCCTTTCATATTTTAATTTTTGGAAGACAAATTTGATTTTAATATTTTAAGTCTTGACTGTAGACAATTTCCTTCTTTCCAAGAATTAGCTTTGTTAGCTTTCCTTTAATAACAGTTTTACATTCAACATGAACTGCAATACTGTCTTATACTTGGTGCAGGGTTATGCTACCGCAGTGATATAAAAATAGAAAAGACCAAGAAAAAAAAATACACAGCAGACTGGAATAGCTTTAAAATTGAAGCTTTCAGATAAAGCACTCTAAAATAATTACAAAAGATACAAGAACTGATTCTTGGCTGTAAGGTAGATCTTCCTTCATTATATAATATTAAAATTACCTAAGGGATTCATATTTTTTCCTTCTTAGAACTATAGACTATTAAAGTTATACTGGGTCTCAGAAGGGTTCAAAATTCAAGCTGCATTGGCCTGCTGTGTCTGTTTACTTAATCTATTTTTATAACACTGCAGTAGCCAGATCCAACTTACCAAATACCGGCTTCAACATTCTGCACCACATTGATTCAAGAAATAAAATTTATGAGAAAGAAGTTATAAAAATCAATCTACACTATTAAAGTCAGCGCCATAAGGAAATAAAAATTATAGATATGGTGCTTTAAAAAGTCTAAAATGTTGCCTAAAAGGATTTTACTTTTTTTTCAAACTTTATTGTTGTTTTTTTCCCTGCCAGGTAAGGCACTTGCCTACTTTACTTGCATGAAATAACCCAAGTTGCTATTTTCAATTTCCAAGCCCTGAGTGTCTATAACAATTCTCAAGCAGATATCTTGACACACCAACAGGATGCTGAGATACATGTATCATCTGTACAGCAACTTACTACAGATACTATAGTTAAATTATTTAATAAAATAAATCCTTGACCATGAACATCTTTCATGCCAAAGAATAATGCCAAATCTAACCTTTACTTTGTGAAGCATTTCTAACAATTCAATTTACCCAAGGAAAATCCACTTGAGAGTGCTGACAGAATGGGATTTGCCAATTAAAAGTTGTTGCCATAGAGACAGGCTTTAATATGTTCTATGAAAAATATGAACAGGTTATGCTATCTCTTTAGTCATTTATACTTGAACATAAAATGTGAAAAACACAATTAGAGAAGGGTGTAATAGTTTCCCAAGGGAGTATCGAATACATTCTCTTGTTCATAAAAAAAAGTTCCCTTTTCAACCAAAAATGAACACATGCTCTATTTTCTTGAATTTTTCAAAGATTATTTGACTAATATATCACTCGCTGTATGGTATGATTTTTATTTTCTTAGAACTGAGTTTTTTCCCCCAAAGTACTCTACTAGATTTATATATTACTAAAATCTTCAAACACTGTGCTCTTTGAAAAATAACTTTAAAAATATCTTTTGAACTACCCAAGGAGAAGATCATTACAAAGGATCCTTTGACATTCTAAACATTCTAAATACCACATGTTAAAAGTATTTCAAATACATCATTGAATGTTCCCGACTGTTGACTCAAGGGATTAATATGGGATAGACTTTAGCCAGATGACCATAACCAGCCACAGGACATAAAATAGTGAACTACTCTATCACTTTTATTACTGTTTTACTAACACAGCCCATGACAAGAATCCTAGACATAGCTCTATTAGTCTTCAGATGGTGACCCAGAAGATAAATATTAACATTTGGTAGAAATGCTATCATACATTTTCCAGATTATACCACTTCAATATCACTCTAAAGGGCAAGTGCCACATATTAGTATGTGTCTTGATTATACATAAAATGAAAAGATCTTATGACTTACGAAATTTAAAATTATTTATTCCTTTATTAGTTGGGGATAGAGTTGCCCAACATGTAAAAAGGTACTGCATAGAATACTTCAGTTAATACGTTAGTTTTATCCATCATTAATTATCCAGAAATAGCATGATTTGATATAATTAAAATCTATGAAGATTTTAACATCTAAAGTCTAGTTTAGATGAAAGAAAGTAGCTGTTAGGAAAAATAAGTAGTGATTTTTTTAAATCAAAGAACTAAAATATTACAAAGTATATGAGAGTACCAGTTCTCTTCCTTTCCCTATACCCTGTGGGCATTTTCCCCACTCTCAAAGAGGATTAAAGAAGCACCTTATTTACTTAAGGGAGCAATGGCTCTCAAAAATTTAATCTAAGAGAGGCCTACATACAAGAAGAAATATATTTTTTTAAGGCATATTTTTAAAAAAAACTCAAACTTCATTTAAAAACACACACCTTAAGCTATTTGTCTTTCAAATTACAGCAAAGATGCAAATTGCACCTCAAAACTAAGTATTGCTATCAAATGGAAAGGGTTCCTTTTCTGTGATTTCTCCTAGGGATGTATAATCTCTCTTGTGTTACACAAAAAGTGTAAATGATTCTGAAAATTACACCACAGTTATTTGATCTTTCTTTCATGCTTAAAAGAATAAATAATAATTATCTGAGTAAGTTTTATAGGAACTTTCCATTGAGGGATCAAATCCTCAAGCAATACTCAAACAACTGGCCCACTCAGAACCGCAGCCATCTAATGGTACAAAGTTTGGAAATATAAACTCCAGACAGCATAGGTTTATAAAAGTGGACATTTCAAAGCAATACAAAAGAATGTCTATTTTATCAGGCAAGAATATTCTCTGCAAATTAAGATTTCAAAGTTTTAAAATCAAAGGTTGGAAAACAAACATCATATAAAATCTGCACCTGCCAGTGAATGTTGGAAATGACCTGCTTAAGTGCCTGTCTCACTTGGTCACCAACCAGCACTATGACAAGCTGCCTAAAAGGGTGTTAAACATTCCTTCTGTAATCGATTTGTCATGTAGTTTCTTTTTTTAAGATATGTTGTTCTATAGTATTGTCATTAAACCCACACCTCAAGTTTGATGGTTTTTAAATGGACAATCAGGTGTGATTTTTTTTTTTTTTTTAACAAATGTAACTCCTAAAAACCAATATGAATTCAGTTTGGATATTTTTCAAACTGCACACATTTTATTTTCAATTATCTTTCTGTAACTCTCTAGTCACGCAAAAACCCAGAAACAACAACTTCTGATGATAAAGGGTTATTTTATATGCCAAAAAACATTAATGCCCTGATATGCGGATAAAAAGCCTAACTATTGGTGGCCACTGCAATCATTATACTTTTCCTGTAGGAAAAAGAAAAGCATTTCCTCTAGGCAGTTTACTACATTCTACCTCCATCTACCACCCTTCCCAAAGTGTAACTTTTCTTAAAAATAAAACATTACAAACTTCTGTTGTATACTAAGCATATGGAGTCTGTAATAATTCAAATATAAATCATTTAAATTTTACATTTTGAAAAGTAACATTAAAATGTTTGTTACTTCATAACCCAAATAACTAACACATGTTGCAAAGCAAATTTCTCATTCAATCTGAACAACAAATCTTATAGGCAATATATCTAAAACTCCCTTTAATGGTATGAATTTATTTAGGTGCTATGAGTGCAATACAAATTTGCTAACGTCCATTACACAGAACAGGAATTTGAGGTGAGTGAAGGTGAAATCAATTTCTTTTCATAACAGATTTAAGATGCACCCTTCTACATTCATCATTTTTGCTAGGTTTTATTTTTCTAACATGGCAGCAACATAGTTTTCAAGGTAAAAGGATTCTGAAACGTATCATAACATGTCCACATTCTGAAAAACATTCATCTCTCACCTCAGCATGAATACAATGCAGAGCTCCCCAGATGATTCTACAAAAACAACTCAGGAGGGATCACTTGGGAGTTAGCTTCATGGCAGCTATTCCACGGGCATAACAAACCTTAGCTGATTTTGTTACAATGACTCCTTTACACCAGCTCATCCAGTCTAATACAATGTATTCCATACTCACGGAACAGTAATTCTCTAATTCTCTATAACCAAGGTTTTCCGATATTTGCTATTTCCAGAATACCCCTAGGCTCTGTACAATGCCTATAAACAGCTCTTAAGCTGTGGTTGAGGCATGACACAAACACCTCTGTATGGTACAGACTCACTCTCCAGAAAACTGTACACATGGACTTACATAAAATTTCAGGGCTTTTGAAAATCCTCGAAACTCAAATATGGACTCCTCATGGGTTTGGTGGACTTTGTAAGAATTCCAATTTTAAAGTGGAATTCTAAGTTCTACTCATTGCAGTAGCTGTTAAGACTACAGAAAATGAGGCGCATCTGAGCATCCGAGAACAAGGCAGTTTGCACAAAATCATTTTCTCTGTAATAGGTAATGAAAGGAGATTATAGAAAATGCACAGTAAACTTGTGTCAAAACAAAAGCCTGATGCTACCTTACAAGAGAGCCTTTATCTTATGGGCTCCTTGAGTCCAAAGATAGGATCAAGCAGCTCTTCCTTTCTACTGGTTATGAACTGGAAGAAAAGTCTACCTCTCAATCAATAATGATTCCTCAAGAGATGTGAGTGGGAGACATGGAAAAAACTCCAGTAAGTACAGAGTGATATACAAGATAAAGTAGCATTATGTAACTAGAATGCTAAAGCAAAATATAAAATGAAGTTGAATAAAATGCTAAAGATAACAAAAACTGTATCTAAAAGGTGAGGAAAAACAAGGAAAAGAAAGCCCCTGCTAGGGCAACCAGTGTAAAAAGAAGATAATGGAACAGAAAGAAACATATTCAACTCCCATTTATATTCTACCACTGATGACAAATATCTTCAAACTGGAGAAGAATTAAAGATAAATGTATGCTGCATAATTGCCCTGGATATATATTCAGAAAGATTTTTGGAAATAAGTGCTATTATAATAAAAAGAGCCTCTAAGAAAGCACATTGTTCTCAGTGATTTGGGATTTTTAAAATTTCATTTTCTCCTTCATGCTTCAAATTACCTGAAGCTTTAAGGAGGGGGCAGGAAAGACCTACTTCCATTATCTAGTTTTTCTTGCTAACACAATGTATGAATTCTCCAGCTTTTGTCCCTTTAAAAAAACATTATATGACCTAACAATAATATGGCAAGGACAACGATTCTATCACAGATTCAAAATGTACTGTTATATTTATTATTTTACATTATGATTTTAGGAAAGAAAAATATTTTCTTTGCCTTAATAAATAAATCATTGCCTGACAGGATCAAAGTGGTCAGCTAGTTTTCCATTGGCTCTTTCCACTGCCAAGTGGGTTTAGAGGCAAACTATTTCATACTTATATTTGCTTACTTGGATGAACATTACCACCTCTGCTTACAAAACAAGTCTAAATATACCTTTCTTGGGGTAACTAAGGAGAATGTTATGCCTACTTAGTTACACTGAGTTTGTTTATAAATTAACTGACAAATACGCCAAGCACCTACTATGTCCCCAGCCTCAAAACTTTGTTCCCTGCACTGAAGCGGGTTAATATGTCAAAAGAACAGTTGAAAAACAGAAGTATAAGTTAATCAAGCTATTTTCTGACATCTAATAGCTAAACCCTTTAAATTCTTGGCTGATTTAATCGGTTTGAAAGTAAGTTAAACATTTTAGAGAACAAATTATATGTAGCCTTTTCTCACTCTACGTTACAAAGCTAAACTGGATAACATTTTTTAATCAGAAAAATTAAAAATCATTTCATAGACACAGATGTGGAAATTAACATGTGAATGAAAAGAATTATTTGCATGTTAAATTAAGAACAATTTTTGTAGAAATATGAATATAGAAAAATAAAATAAAATTTTGCTAACTACGGAATTACTAGTTACTAAAATGAGTTTTCTGATAAGTGATTATCCAGGAAACAACACAGACACATTTATCTATTCTATTATAATATTACAAAAAGTAACCAATCAAAATGTATTCACATTTTCATGTTGTCCTAAAATTTAAAATACTTTACATGTAAATAGGAATTTTTCTTTACAAAATAGTGTGCACCCATGGACAGAGTTTACTTTTACTTTTTTTTTTTAGCAAGTAAGAACACATACTAGCTCAATATGCTGTGAGCTTTTTCTACTGCTGCTTGAAACACTTAGACTCAGTTCTAGTAAAGAAGGCTACAAACTTTTGCTACCTTTACATACGGCCATATTTGTACACATTTCCCCAAATCCAGATGTGTTCATCTTACAATCCAGTCTTTGTTACAAGTAAATTTGAATGTGGTCAGAGTTTAGAGATCCCTTTTATATAAATAAAATGTAGATATACAGCTTGTTATAATGAAGACATCTATTATAAAATCTTAGTTTGAGAAAAGATGCATGGTTGTTGTCACCTGGATTTGTCTAAAAACAAGATGAAGCAAGGCCAGTTTATTGCTGCCCCTCCTCCTGTTTTGTTAACTGTGTGTTTTTCCAATACTAAGGTATAAGAACTTGCTATTAACAAAAACAAAACATAACAGAAAATGATATTCTTAGAATTGGCTTGCGAATAGTTTGATTATTCAAAGAGTCGACCTGTGTAGTGCCACGAAAACGTGAATATTTAGAAGAAAAAATGTTAACTCAGTGCTTAGAAATGTGTGTAGTGGATCTACAGACATTTGAAATACATAAACAGAAGTGCTTTTTAAAAATCCAATATGTGAAATGTGTAAAAGTTGTATTAAAGTACATAACGGGAAAATGCAGTAATTCCCATATGAAAGGCTAAACATAATGTATTAAGGTATCTGAAATATTGCTCTTTTGAGCCCATACTCTGAGCTCAAAATATTCTGGACACATTTAGCCAAGGTTTTGAAGGTAAGGATAACGAAGCAAAAGTCATAAAACTTCTTTCAATACCTCTTTAGAGGTTTACTTCTAGTAATCAATTAACTTGAAAGTTTTTCCATTCATGCTGTTTCTCTCTCGATTCCGCTTTTCTCATTCCCTCCGTTCTCTCTAGCTTAATGCCCGTTTAGACATGACCATAAACTCTGAGTTTAGATACAGGGAAACAGTCAGATGGGGATGAGCAATTTGGAAGATAAGGAGAGTGTCAAATTCTCAAAATATCCCACTTTCTTCCCCTAATCACTCAGACACTGTATTTTAGGCATTCAATATGTTCTACAACTGTTAATGTTAAATTTTGTGGGCATTTCCTATTTTTATACTTTATGATGCATCTTTAAACTTCAACTCTGTAACAAAAGGAGACTTTCTAAATACAGAGAACATAACAGTAAGTGACAAATAGAGAAGGAAAATTTCTTCATCACAAGGTTATACAATCTGCAATGTACTACTGAGCAATGGTATAAAAATCTTCATTCTAGCAATTTTTATGAAGATCTTTGTGGTTTAGAATTAATATTAATTTATCTGGGCTATGAATAGCAGTCTTGTGGTTCTAGGTTCTGTTTTACTTTTAGAAATGATATCTACTTAGAAGGTATTTAATTGCCTTATAGTATAAGTATCATACATAAGTAGCCTCCGTCTATCCTAAGGAAATTAGTCCATCCCATTCCAATGGAGCATAGGCAGGAAACTTTAACCTATCTTCTGACCCAGTCTTCATCTTAATCTTTAATCAAAGGGGGAAAAAATCCAAAACAAAACAAATTTGAAAACTTCTCAAAAACAAAACAAAACCTTACTGCAGCCTCATGGTTCTCCAACAATATTTGCAGCAATTATTAAATGTAGATGTCATTTAGAAAATTTTTGAGAGTCTGCCTGTGTAATGCCAAACAAAAACATCAACATTCAGGAAAACAAAGTATTAAGTCAGTGCTTAGAAGAATGTGAGTGGCATGCACATTTGAAATGCTTAAACAAGAGTGCTTTAATTTAATAAAGACAATTCTAAACAATTTGGAAACGTCCCTAGGAAAGGAAAATACATCTTGCCAAAAATATAACTCGCAGTCAAAACAGTTTCAAAGAAAGGCTTAAATAGTTCTAATATTTCAGCCTGCAAGAAAAGCTGCTACACATCCACAGGTGGTTTCTACTGCAAGGAAAAATGCTATAATTACCCAATATTAATTATCATTGGTTGGCAGAAAACTTTGATAATGTTTTTCAGAAATAACCACATTAAGAGAGCTAAAATTTATATGGAAGTTCCTGCTTCAGTGCAGAGCCTATCAACTTGCCAACAGAAACCCAAGGTTAATTATCAACAATGTCAGTGGTGACTTTATACAACAAATTTTTAATTTAATTTACATTGCTTCTAATCTGGTTTTAGATTATTTAGTAATGTTAAACAGGCAGGATGATCCTTTTATAAATCAAAATGTAGCTAATAGAGTATTCAGCCTACTATAAACATACATTTCGAACTTCAGGCCAGGCATGGTAGCTCATACCTGTAATCTCACAGAGGTTCAGGAGGGAGTAACACTTAAGCCCAGGAGTTTGAGGCCACCCTGAGCAACATAATGAGACCTGATCTCTAAAAATATACAAAAATCAACCAGGCATGGTGGGTGTGCCTGTGGTCCCAGCTACTTGAGGGTCTGCCATAGGTTTGCTCAAGCCTGATGGGTTGAGGCTGCAGAGAGCCATGGTTGCACCACTGTACTCAACCCTGGGCTGCAGGGATAGAAAAATAAAATAAGAATACAAATGAAAACTCCGGTTTCAATAATGATGCAATGTAGCATCTTGGGTATGATTTCTTGATATTATTAGAATTGTAAAAAGCCTTGGAAGATTTCAAAGAGGAAAATCTTTCAAAGGAAAAAGTAATGGCATAAGCACATTTAAAAATATTTGTGCAAAACTCTGTCTAGCTATTACATAAATGTCAGGTTGAAATATACCATTACCTACTTAAATAAATATATAGAGAGAGCATTAAAAACACATTTTTGCATTATACTGTACCTGTTTCTTGGTAGAAAAATGTGAATTTAGCAATCATGCAAAACAGAAATATTTTATAAAGTACATTACTATATCTCTCGAGTAGCTAGAACATATATTAATTTTTTAAAAATAGAGATAGGGTCTTGCTTTATCACTCAGGTTGGAGTATAGCGGTGCAATTATGCCTCATTTCAGCCTCCAATTTTTAGGCTCAAGTGATCCTCCCAATTCAGCCTCCCAAGTAGCTAGAAACACACCTAGCTAATTGTTTTTTTGTTTTGTTTTTGTAGAGATGAGGTCTTGCTATTGTGCCCAGGCTGGTTTCAATCTCCTGGCCTCAAGCAATCTTCCTGCCTTGGCCTTCCAAAGCACTGGGGTTACAAGAATGAGCCACACGGCCTGAAAAATTCTCAATATAGTTTGTCCTCACTTAACATCAGCAACAGGTTCTCAGAAACTGTTACTTTACATAAAAGGATATATAGCAGTATATCCTTTTATATCTAAGTAACACTGTTTCCTTCAAGGTTAGTTATAACACCGATAAGAAAAACAATTGGTTTTGTTATATGCCATTTCATGTCAAGTCATAGCTTCCAAGAACCTATGGAAGACAGTAAGTGAAGATTTACTGTATCTTGTCCTTGTGCCCATCATTTGATAGCTCAATCTATTAAGAAACAACAGATTAACATGATAGATCTGATCACAGATGAAATTTAGGTCACTGTAGAAGTTAGTTAATTTACTCAATGTTAAATAATTTTAAACAATACCAAAGATTCTGAAACATGAAAGCAGCCTCCAAATATATTAACGTGTTGCAATACAGGTTTCAATTCCATCAACAATTTGTCTTTGAACATATAATGACAACTAACATTTCTTGCTATATAATGTGTACCATACACTGTTCTAAGAGCTTCACATATATTAGACCCTAAAATTCTATTCCATAGGCCTTTTATTGTCCCCAAACAATAGATGATAAAATATAAATTAACAAACAGGTCAATTTACCAATGGTCTATGGCTGGTGAGTGGAGGTGTCAGGGCTTGAACTGAACTTTAGTTGTATAACCACTTTATGGGTCCTAGCTACTACACGACTTCTATACTATCTGCAGGTTCAGGTCTCTGCAGACAGTATAGAGGACAGCAGCAGGTAGTTTCAAATCAACCCAGTTTCAAAGGCCCACATAAAAACAGGGACCAGGCCAATCTAATAAAAAAATCATTTTATCTAAGCATAATTCTATTAAATGTAGTAAAATATCATCTTATCAAAATGACGAGAACACCTTTGAAAAAAGGAACAACCACAACCATCATTAACAACTTCTCACCCACAATGAAAATCTTTCAACCACTAGGAATGGCCTCACTGTTTTTGCTATATTATCCTCACTGTTGCAGTTTTGGGGCATTGGATTAAAATAACAAGAAGTTCGCACGTAAATCACTAACCACAAACCCAACTTCGTATAACATTTTGAGTCTAGGGGAAGCAAGAGGAAAACGGAACAAAAGGGAAGAGAGGAAGTGAGGAAATGAAGAGAAACTTTAGCAGAAAATAGGGAACAAAAAGCATGCAGACTTTAGGTGAAGCAGTAAGATCCTATTCCCCCAAGAAGACAGACACACACACACACACACACACACACACACACACACACACACACACAGTGCTGCACCCCTCAGCTCATCTGTTAAGAGATGGATGTGCGGCTAATGACATGAGGCATCTGCATTCTTTACAGCAGCCCTTAATCCTAAAAACACACTATTAGCCAAAAAAATGTTCTTTAGATTCCTTGGGCTTTTGCTCTCCTCTGAGCTAGATTTAATATATGATCATCTACACAACAATCTGACAAATGGAAAGTTTCCAACAACCATTAGTCAGCAAGTCTTGTGCACCATAAACATCACATTCTACTTCTAAAACAGCTTCGTATTTTAGGTATGAACCACACATAACTACACTCTCAAAGAGTTTGTTATTTAAGAGAGTCTATGAAGAGAAAACTGTATCACTGTATTAGACAAAAAATTAAAACAACATAGACAAACAAAGCACAATTCAATGTATGTTTCCTCAAGATATTATGTAAGACTATTTTGTGAGACATCTGAGTCAAATACTTATATAAATCTAAAAAAGTTAACAAAATAGTCTTTATTCAAGAAAAAAATCATATATTTTAAATATTTCAATCATTAATTTGGAAACTATTTCTGAACTTAAAAACTTTTGTGAAATATGTCATACTATACTTGAAACTAAAAATTTATTAATATATTAATGCATCTTATAGTTGGAATAATACCACGGATACCAGCCTGACAGTATGAGTTTCGAGCAGAAATATCTAAAAAAAACATGGAGAAACTTATCCAGGAAACAAAGGATTTGTATCTAATCTTGGACTTTTTCTGAAGCCTAAAGGGAAATAAATGTGGCTAACATTGCATCTCAAAATCTGGTTAATTCTGTTTAATTTAAGGATATCATCTTATTCTTATTAACCAGTTGGAAAATATTCCCTTCAAGATGGAGAAAAATATAGAAATGTAAGTATTCTTTCTTTTTTTTTAAGACAAAGACTCAGCTCCATCACCAAGGCTGGAGTGTAGTAGAGCAATCACGACTCACTGCAACCTCAACCTCCAGGGCTTAAGCAATCCTCCCTCCTCAGCCTCCCAAGCAGCTGGAACTACAGGCACACATCACACACCTGGATAACTTTTTAGTGTTTTGTTTTGTTTTGTTTTGTTTCATTTTGTTAGTAAAGATGGGGCCTCACTATGTTGCTCAGGCTGCTCTTGACCTCTGGCCTCAAGTGATCCTCCCAACTTGGCCTCCCAAAGTGCTAGGATTATAGGCATGAGCCACCACACCCAGCTCTAAATCTTTATTGTTATAATCATTATTTATTTTTATGAGTACATTATAAAGGATGCTATAAATATTTGTATGCATAATTCAACAGTAATCAGTGATGTTTATCTAAACTGATAATCTACAGACTGCAGTGCATTTATGATTTCAATGGAATTAATCTAATTCTCCACACTTCATAGTGAGAATAGCTATAAACAGGTTGTCAAGAGGAGCCTTTTAGTGTCAATGCTTTACTTGAGGAAAAAAAAATTCTTGTGGGCAAACTCATCTTTATTCACTGCAGAATATGACTATTCTCAAAAGTAACTTAACAACCTCAACTCAGCTGGGTGTGGTGGGTGAGCGTGGTGACACACGCCTGTAATCCCAGCTCTTCAGGAGGCTGAAGAGGAAAGGCTACTTGAGGCAAGGAGTTTGAAACCAGCCTAGGTAACATAGCAAGAGTCCATCACACACACACACACAAAAGCCAATAGGCAAACAAAAAATAAGCTCAAGTCCTGTAACGTGCATGTCTTAGAAGATATATTCTTTGTCACATAAATAAAATATGAGAATAATAGACAAGTTCCAAGAAATAATACAATGAAGTCAAGTCTTCTTTGCTCATGGAAAAAATAATTATTTCCATTTCCTGAGTCCTTTTTTGACTGATGAGAACACAAAGGATCTGTGGCCAGTGGGCAGAAGATGGTGGGCATGGTGATTTGCATATGCCTTGTTAGAAACAGTTCAAGCATCCCTGATGCATTCCTTTACTTTTCCAATTATTTTTACATGTTCAGATCCACAGTGAACACTTTGCTTGGTAAATTTTATCTAGATTATTTAATGAGTGAGACAACAATTTCGCTTTTTTGGTAATCACATCCTGTCCATTTTTCAGTCAGCTTACTTTGAGTCCAAGTTGACACCCTAGTTTGAATGGTCATGGCATACAAGAGAAATGCCAGGGCATATCTGTCAATTCCATGGGTTTAAGCCACTGCAGTGGGGTTACTGATTTATAATAGCACTGGGGAATGACTACGTGCTCTGCTGCTGGCAGACACTGGTGGCTGACACTGATTACAGAAAGAAGTAATACATATTTTCCAGCTGAAGATGCCCTCAGAGCATTTTTGTTTTCATCAGGTTATTACAGGTAACCACAATTCAAAAATAAAAATAGCCTTTCTCCATCCAATTCTGTCTTCCCACAAAAATAATTTTTAAAAATTAAATAATTTGCAAGTAATAAAGTACCATACTTTTAAAAATTAGATGTTTTACAAATAATAAATCACTGTATATATTAAATTTAAAAGTGCTGTTTCTGTAGCTAGGCTATTTCCCTCTTCTAATTTTTTTTAAATCTAATCTTTTATGTTTCTAAAGAAGAAACTATAAAGCCTGAGAGTCATTTTTAAAAGTCTTTATATGTAAAAGATGCATATACACAAGAAATGATATGCCATTTGAGATATGCTTTAAAATGTTCTAGCATATTCCCTCCTTTCTAAAAAAGTGAGAAGACAGAAGTAACAAGATCAACAAATATTGAAAACTGTCAACACTGGATTATGGCATATTATACTATTCTCTCTATTTATGTACATATTTGAAAATCTCCATTTATAAATCTAATTAAAAATATGTGAACATGAATAACTTGCGCATTAAAGCACCATTTCTCCCAATCATCCTAATCACTTAAAAGTCAAGTATGCATGGCTGGCAAGATGGCTGAATAGGAAAAACTCTGGTCTACAGGTCCCAGTGAAATCAACACAGCAGGTGGGTGATTTCTGCATTTCCAATTAAGGTACCCAGCTCATCTCGTTGGGACTGGGTAGACAGTGGATGCAGCCCAGAGAATGAGCTGAATCAGGGTAGGGTGTTGCCTCACCCAGGAATTATAAGGGGTTGGGGAACTCCCTTCCCTACCCAAGGGAAGCCACGAGGGACTGTGACATGAGGAAGAGTGCATTCTGGCCCATATACTACACTTTCCCATGGTCTTCACAACCCACAGACCAAGAGATTTCCTCAGGTGCCTAGACTACCATGACCCTGGGTTTCAGGCACAAAACTGGGCAGCCACTTGAGCAGACACCGAGCAAGCTGCAGGAGTTGTTTTTTTTTTTTCCACACCCCAGTGGTATCTGAAATGCCTGCGAGACAGAATGGTTCACTTCCCTGGAAAAAGGGCTGAAGCCAGGGAGCAAAGTGGTCTAGTTCAGCAGATCCCACCCCCATGGAGCCCAGCAAGCTAAGATCCCACTGGCTTGAAATTCTCACTGCCAGCACAGCAGTCTGAACTCAACCTGGGACATTCCAGCTTGGTGCGGGGAGAGGCATCTGCCATTACTGAAGCTTGAGTAGGCAGTTTCCCCTCACAATGTAAACAAAGTCTCCAGGAAGTTCAAACTTTGCGGAGCCTACCAAAGCTCTCCAAACCCACCAAAGCCAGACTGCCTCTCTAGATTCCTCCTCTATGGGCAGGGCGTCTCTGAAAGAAAGGCAGCAGCCCCAGTCAGGTGTTTATAGATAAAACGCCCATCTCCCAGAGACAGAGCACCTGGGGGAAGGGGCAGCTGCAGGCACAGTTTTAGCAGACATAAACGTTTCTGCCTGCCAGCTCTAAAGAGAACAGCAAATCTCAGATTTACAGCTAAATTCTACCAGACATACAAAGAGGAACTAGCACCTTTCCTTCTAAAACTAACCCAAACAACAGAAAAAGAGGGACTCTTCCCTAACTCATTTCATGAGGCCAGCATCATCCTGATACGAAAACCTGGCATAGACACACACACACAAAAAGATAATTTCAGGCCAATATCCCTGATGAACATTGATGCAAAAATCCTCAATAAAATACTGGCAGACTAAATCCAGCAGCACACCAAATCCCAGCACTTTGGGAGGCCGAGGCAGGTGGATCACGAGGTCAAGAGATCGAGACCATCCTGGTCAACATGGTGAAACCCCATCTCTACTAAAAATACAAAAAATTAGCTGGGCATGGTGGCGCGTGCCTGTAATCCTAGCTACTCAGGAGGCTGAGGCAAGAGAATTGCCTGAACCCAGGAGGCGGAGGTTGCGGTGAGCCGAGATCGCGCCATTGCACTCCAGCCTGGGTAACAAGAGCGAAACTCCGTCTCAAAAAAAAAAAAAAAAAAAAAAACCCCTAGAAGAAAACATATGCTACCATTCAGGACATAGGCAGGGGAAAAGACTTCATGACTAAAATACCAAAAGCAATGGCAACAGAAGTCAAGTTGACAAATGGGACCTAACTAAACTAAAGAGCTTCTGCACAGCAAAAGAAACTATCAACAGTGTGAACAGGCAACCTACAGAATGGGAGAAAATGTTTGCAACCTATCCATCTAACAAGGGGCTAATATTCAGAATCTACAGGAAGCCTAAAGAAATTTACAAGAAAAAAAATCAAACAACCCCATCAAAAAGTGGGTGAAGGATATGAACAGACACTTTTCAAAAGAAGACATTTATGTGGCCAACAAACATGAAAAAAAGTTCATCATCACTGGTCATCAGAGAAATGCAAATCAAAACCGCAATGAGATACCATCTCATGCTACTTGGAATGGCAATGATTAAAAAGCCAGGAAACGAGAGATGCTGGAGAGGATGTAGAAAAACAAGCTTTTACACTGTGGTGGGAATGTAAATTAGTTCAACCATTGTGGAATACAGTGTGGTGATTCCTCAAGGATCTAGAACCAGAAATACCATTTGACCCAGCAATCCCATTATTGGGTACATACCTAAAGGATTACAAGTCATTCTTTTTTTTTTTTTTTTTTTTAATTTTTTATTGGATTTTAGGTTTTGGGATAAGTCATTCTACTATAAGGACACATGCACACATATGTTTTACTACAGCACTGTTCACAATAGCAAAGACTTGGAACCAACCCAAATGCCCATCAGTGATAGACTGAATAAAGAAAATGTGGCACATATACACCATGGAATAATATGCAGCCATGAAAAAAAGATGAGTTCCTGTCCTTTCCAGGGACATGGATGAAGCTGGAAAGCATCATTCTCAGTAAACTAACACAGGAACAGCCATCACCACATGTTCTCACTTATAAGTGGGAGTTGAATAATGAGAACATATGGGCACAGGGAGGAGAATACCACACACTGGGGTCTGTTCAAGAGTCAGGGGGTGGGAGAGGGATAGAATTAGGAGAAATACCTAATGTAGCCGTCATGTTGATGGCTGTGGCAAACCACCATGGCACATGTCTACCTATGTAACAAACCTGCACATTCTGCACATGTATCCCAGAATTTAGAAGTATAATTTTTAAAAGCCAAATATAAACTGTCTAATGTATTGTTCCTTTAGAATTTACAGCTTTATTTTATGTAAATATATAACACATCCTCAATTCCAGAATTATGAACATGGTATTTTTTTCTCTTTACTAAACCAAATTATTAATGTCTAATATTCGGCAAACTATCCCTTCACTGTTAATTAAGGGAAAATAAATGAAATGATATCTAAAGAAAATTTTTCTTTATTCACCATCCAAAGTAACTGACATTAATAAGCAATTAATTTAATGTTCCTCATTTTCACAACAAAAACAACAAAGCATAATAATGACATTCAAAAGCTTGCTCACCTTCCTAATTGGCTGTGATACTGTTTCTTCATTATCCCTACATATTTAAATTGCAGTCGTACACTGTTATAATTTATCCTACCAAAGTATCCTATCAAAGTATTATATTTCCAAAATATAAAAATGAACTGAAAAGATTCCTTCATTAATCTAACATGGACCAGTTAAAAATAAGTGAAGCACTATAGCTTAATTCGGTTAAATTTTCCATAGCATCTACATTTAAATGGAAATATATCTGCCAGCTATTAGGTGCTGAGGATATTACATTATACCTGCAGAGTTCAGCAAGATGACTCACACAGCAAAATAAGAAGAAAAATGGACTGAAATGGAATAACATTAAGTGCTATAAAAATCAGCTGGTAAAAATTACATGTGATGAAAGGTGTGTACTTTCACAAAGAATTATGTCCTGAAATCACAGATACTTGGTCTTTAACACTCGAATAAGACACTTCTGATGGTAATTAAATTCAAGTTTAGAAACCTGTTACTCAATATTCAAATAGCAACAAACCGACTGGCTATGATTACCAGCCTAGTTAACACCGTTTTAGCTACACTGTGATCAACAAAACTACTCCTTTTTTCTGATTTTAATTTTGCAGTTAGTAATTTGTAGACTGCTAGAGTTAGAATTTAGACATAATGTAAGCCAACTACTTCATTCTATAGATGAAGAAATGAAGGCTTATGGAATGTCAGTATTGTCTTCCTCCTAGGTTGCAGCAAATTTAGCACCTTTTTACATGTTTGTCCTGACAAGAGCTCTACTGTTTATGATTCTGAAAGGCTTCTTTATATTTGAGTCCAAAAAATGTCTTCTTATCATTAATATATGTATGTTTGTGTGTATCTTTTCTTTTATGCTAATAAAATATCTTAGACAAGGAAAAGGTCCCTTAAGCTATCTTGGAATTTCTGAAAAAAATATTTCATAAACTTTCAGCCTTTTAACAGATGTTTAATAGAATTGCATAATTCAAATAACGTAGTTCTGTTTATGTCAACCTCATGGCTATATCAGTTGTATACACACTGTTCTTAACGACACAAAGTAAAATCAAGCAAGGGTTTCTCAATTCTGTTTTTAGAAGCCATAATTTTGGGGGGAAAAATTAACTGCTTAACATTGCTAACTTAACCTCTAGTACATCCTTTTAGCAACCTCTGAATTTAGTTAGATAGACTGAGCTTAAAGGCTCAATTATATTCATCCAATCTGAGGTATCAAAATTTGAAAATGGAAAGTCTTTAAGACTTTAGACAGAAAAGAAATCATGACAATAGACAGGTGAGTTATTTTGTCTTGAATGAAGCAATGTGGAAGTAGGAAACATTCAACCATTGTGTCTCTTTCCTGAAATCTAAAGAGAATAGTCAAGTCAGGTGATAACTATTCACATAATCAAGTGATAAGAGGGATTATAAAAAATAGAATATTGTTTAGGCCCCATGCCCATTTTACTTTCAAAATGAATAAAGTGACAAGAGCTTTTGGACTACACCTTAGGAAATTCATCTCAATATATATGTTAAAGATGTTAAATTTAATAAAGAAATAACTTGCATCTATTTCAAATCTGTAGCATAATTAAAATGCTTAGTAAATATGCCACCTGAAACTACCCTAATTTTGGCATTATACAGTGTCTGGAATTATCTGAAAAGTCCCCAAAGGAGAGGTCAATTGTAACAGACAACTCAGTGAGATGGAATACAAATAAGCAATCACATGAAGCAGTCCATTTTCATGGAGCTGCTAGCACATCAAACCAAAGTCCCCCGGATCTTCTTTACTAAAAACTCTAAAAGTGGTTTTGCAAAAAAACAAACAAACAAAAATGCACACAAAAAAAGCAGGACAAATCACAAAATAACAAATTGGATTCCTTTTCACTGTTGTAATAACAAATTTACTCCCTATTCTTTTGCAATCTCTTCCACAGTATCTGACCAATTTTTTCCCCTCAGGTTACAGGCTTTTGTCAAAACTTGAGGTTACTAGTTCAAAATATTTTATGAGAAGTTACATCATGTTAGTAAGACTGGGATTGGAAAATAAAATTTATTTAGATTTTTTTTAGCTCCAAATCAAAGCTACCATTAATGAGTCAATGTTGGCCATAAATATGTAGTGGCATTACAATAAGAGCTGTAGCTCTTACTGTACAATTCAAATGGCAAATCTGATTAACGTATCATCTGGGTGGCAGACAGGTTTCAACTCCCACACCACTTCTGATTGAGGTGGATTTCTGATGTGACGACAGGCAAGTAATGAATTTATCCTTCCCGACCTCCACCATGCCTTACATATGCTTGACATGTAAAACTATGCAGTGTTTTACTAGCAACTACAAAGGGTGTATTGTCTCTTTGTTAGTGATCTCTTGCTGAGATAACAAAAACACAAAGTTATTGTAAGTCACACTATAGCTACATTGTGTACAGATGTCTCTTGTCTTAAGGAATTTTAAACATAAAGATGTAGTCACTGCTAAATAAAGATGCTATCTCTTGAACTATGAAACAGATTATTATTATGGTCTCTATTTTATAGCTTAAGTGATCAAATTAGAGGCAAAAGGAACTAACTAGCTTCCAGGAGTCATCCACGAAAAATAAAAGGCATCTTGAATGTATAATGTATTTTAGAGAAAAAAATGTGCCTGACCAACAGTCTTATTATGAAAAAGGTTTTGTTGAAATATAGCTACTGTATCAACACGTTATCAGCTGTATGAAGGATCAACCTCATTCTTAATTTGTTTCAGAAAGAGCATAAAAAGAGTGGAATGTGAAGAGGATCTGATAAAGAATATTATATACAAATGGGCAGGAATTGATATTTTTTCATTTAAAAAAAACAGCTGGTATATCTGAAGGTGCTTGTTGAATACATCAAATAAGGTAATGATGTAGCAATGAGGCTCAATCTCTGGTTCTAATATGAACAGATTGTATGACCTGTATTTAGGGATTTAATCTTAGTTTCACTTTTTCTAAAATGGAACTATCAATACCTGCCTCAGATGGCTGTTTTATAGAGTGAATGAAACCATGCAAATGAAAGCTTCTAGCTTAGCACCTCAAAGCCTGGCATACACTCGGCATTTGGTAAGCTCTTTCCGAAAAATAAAAAGATGGCTAGAAATAGTCTGATACTAGACAAAGATAAAAATTAGTTTTATTTTGGCATATTCATTTATCTACCATCTTTATCCTCCTCTTCTCAGAAACGTGGTCTTCCACCATGAACAGCTGAAGTATCATACACCTCTATTCAACTTAATGATCACAGCACATAGTCCCTGCTAAGGCCTTACTGCAACATTCTTTTCCCTGCTATATTATACTTTGATTTAACACTGAGTAAACAACATTTTAAAGATCAGACTCTTGGTGTGCAAGGTCCACATAAAACCCCATAACAGCTTTAATTAATATCCCTCAATACTATTTTCACATGCTAGTAACACCATTTGAAAAGTGAAAAAAATATATATATTAAACATGCATATAAAGTTATAAAACAAATGTATACTACCAATATTGTACACCATGAAAGAAAAAGATTATCTTTTGATCATGTTCTTACAGATTCAATTTTAGTTCTCCTATTATTGTCAAAATAGTATTTTTTATTAGAACATCTATTTTATTTGATACCCATTTCTGTGATCTAGTTGCCTGCCTGTCTTAATTTTAGAAACATGGAAATTTCACACACACATTTATTTAGCCAGTTGCATGGATCTTTCAGATTTGTGCATTCTATAAAATACCCCCCAACTCTGAGTACTTAGCAAAGTGCCAAACATCTATCTATATCTCTATAAATACAGATGTATCAATATAGATTTTTAAATAAATAAATACAATTAGCTCATGGGAAGTTAAGTGAACTACTTTTTTGTTTTACTTCAACTGTGAAATGCCTGCAACTGTGATTCTCAATCAGGGGCACTTTTGCCTACCAAGGGACATTTGGCAATACCCAGAGATATGTTTGTCTGTCACAACTGGAGGTTGGGGGAAAACTGTTACTAGCAGGTAGAGGCCAGAGATGCTGCTAAGTATCCTACAATGCACAGGACAGTCCTATACAATAAATATTTATCAGGTCCAAAATGACAATAGTGCTGAGGCCAAGAAACCCTGGGCTACGTGGAAATTTAATAATTTGACATCCTTCAGAAATCAAACTAATAAGCTCTTTTGGGTAATTAATCTTAGAGTGTGAACTATGCTATCTGACTACAGGTATGTAAAACAAACACAAAGTGTTAAAGTAATACAGCTAGGTAGCTTTTTTGAGTCTACATCAAATGACTTTTAACATCTGCAAAAACCACCCCTACTTGTGCTATCTCTGACAAGATCCCTGCAGCCTGCTGATCCTGCCAGGGGATCCGCACTGCAGTGAGCACAGATAATTGAAATGTTATAAGCAATGGGTGCTTTGTCAGAGTTGTTGCAATCTGCAAGTCAATCAGGCTTAATTGATCCAATAAACAAAAACATTACATCAATTATAAAACCTCCAGAATCACTGTCATGTTGTCATTGATTAATTCCTACTCATTTACTCAACAGAAAGAGTTTTGCTGCAAGAAATAAAATGCTTTAAATGACATCCAGTCCTTCTAAAAAGCCAGGTGTCTAATTATAGCAACTCCTTTCCTCTTGCTCTCTTTTAGGCAGCAATATTAGCTGCAGAGACAACTAACTCCTTGCTGAGAGCAACACATTTTTAAAATTTTAGATGTTGGTTTCCTTAGAAGAAAACAACGTGGAAGAAAATAAAATTCTTAGGTAAGATAAATTGGCTGAGGCATTAATAATTTGGATAATTTATTAAATGCGCAGTAATCACCTAAATATGCCTTTGAATCACTTTTAATATTTGAGTTAGCCCCTGTTAAACAAGATTTAATCTCCCTAAATAAATAAAAAAAATCAAACATCAAGATCAATTTTGTTCCACAATCTTTTTCAGGGTAAGCTGATTAAAAGTGCAAATCTGGTATCTATCACTATCCACATGAATCATTCAGGGGTTTTCCATAGCTTTTAAACTCTTCAGCTCAACTCACAAAGTCCCTCACAACCCGGGCCTAAGCCTCTAGCCCTGTGTCTTTAATAACTGCCCCTTAGCATTTGCCACTCCCATTGTATTAAACTACTACCAGTTTCTGGAACATCTTGCATTTTTTTCATGCTTCCTTGACTTAAAATATAATGGTGCCTCAGTCTCGGATGTCTTCCTTCTCTTTATCTGCCTAGTTTATTCCTTCTACTTATCCTTCAAATTACTCTCCAAGCATCACTGGAACTACACAGAAGAGCTGCCTGCCTCTCTGTCTTGTTTCCATAGAACCATGAGAACTCCATTCATGTTCATACTCCTCTGCTTTCTTGAATAATTTTCTGTTTCTCATGTGAGATTAGATTCTTTAAAGGTAAGAAGCCTCAAATGTATACCCACAGTCTCTAGCAGCACCTAACACAGAACAGAATAGAAGAGACAACAAATGCTAGTGACTGACTGAATCAATGATGAATCAATGATGACACTTTTATAGATCTGGGTATATGGATCTTTCTCCCCTACATTTACAATTGTAATATTTTATTCCTCATCTGATCTAGTCATTATTACATCACATACATATAAAATACCCTGTAAACAGGCTATTTACACATTGAAACCTTCAAGGCTTCAGCATCTGTTACAGAATAGCTGTTTAATATATATTTAATGAATGAATAAATAAAAAATATTCAAAAATTATTAAGTATAATTAATCTAAGAATAGCAAAATCCAGATAAAGTTAACTAACAAAAGGAATGGATATACACAACTTACTTCCTTTAAAGATTCAGAAAAAAATGTATATGAGAGAGTGTCAGCAAAATGTTAACAGGAAAATCTACTTGAATGTTATTTATTATACTAGTATTAGAATTTTTTTTTTTTTTTTCAAAATAAAAGATGGGGAGAAAATGACAGCAGATATAATAAATGTAGACCTACTTAATGAAGGGTCAACAGAGTTCTATGTGAGTCCTAAGAAGCAGCTTAGGAGAAGAACCCCCAGTTAGGCCTGGGAGCAAAGGGAGTTAATTAGAGAGGACATCATAGGAAGGATGATTCCTGAGATGATGAGCCTTAAAGGACAGATAGAGATGGGGACAGGAAGAAGAGAAGGGGATTCCAGGATTAGTAAGTGAGCTACATGGCATAGGCAGGGAGGGACTGTTCATACTGGATTTTCTTCAATGAAAACAAATAAAATTTTTTTTAACATTACCAAGATAATTATTAAATGGAAATATGGTTTTTAGCTGTCACTAATCTTAACCATGAAGGTTTGGGATATAAGTGTGAGGCTTTGTTATGGTTGGTTTAACAAGGAAGCTTCTTTTGCTTCAAAATATGAAAGATTTATTTGAGGAGGGAAAAACTACAGGATTACTAACCTGATTATAAGCACAGACCAAAGACCTATTCAAGACACGTTAGGCTGAAGATGCTAAAAAAGTGACAGAACAAGGATATCATAAATTAGGGATGATTAAACATTTGGAAATCATCAGGGACCTGGCCAAGGTATGTGGTTGCCATGACAAAGTCAAAAGAATATACTGAGGACTTGACTAACAAGTATCCTGGGCAAAGCTGAACAGAGAGGGAAAGGCACATGGTTTTCAAAAGGCAGTAGATATAATTTTTAAATCTCACTTGAAATAGTTTCTGTGTATTATTGTGCTTTGTGTTTTATAGTGAGACTGGTCTAACTGCAGATGAAAAGATAGGCACTGTAAAACAGGGATGATTTACCTAATGTCTGAACTCTCTCCTAGCTTTTTAAACCACTATGAATCACTGAGGAATTTTTTTATTTGAATAGAAGCAGCAGCCTGGAACTCACATATAACAATCACATTCATTAACACCATCAGAGATATCTAGAATCATCTCTTATCTTTCACTAGGCTCTTATCTCAAATTCCATAATGAAAATCTTGGAATTCTTGAATCTCTGCCTCTCCAGGAATGTGCAGGAGCTAGCTTACACTGGCTGGTAATAGCTGATTGGGAAAATCTCTTCTGAACTCCACATTTAGTGACTTCTCTTAGGTAGCTTGAAGTCTGTGATGTTAGGGTCTGCACCACAGAAATCAGCAAACCTGACAAATCAGCTCTCCAAATCTTATATGTCTCCTTCCCCACCTCTTTAAGAGCAGGTTGATAAACATTTACCAGTATACCACTGGATCCATCTCACCTAGATAGGAGGAACCAACTAAGCACTTTGTGATAAATAGATGGAATTTTAGATCTGAATAATATTTAAATAAAAATTATGTGAGAAATGGAAGTACTATTTTTTTTTTTTAATTTTAGTTTGGCAATCTGTTGATAAGCAAATCCATTTGGATTCTTCTTTTAAATGACTTGAAACTTACCATTTAATTTGTCTTGCCCAAGTAACTAGGTAAAATAGTTTCTTTTGCTAGTGACAGCAAAGAAGGATGCAAAAACAATTTCTTGCTTCTACATGTAATTAAAATCAAATAATATAATAGCCATACAAATGTCAATTGTACTATTTCAGGAATAAGATTTTAATATCCAGGGAAATAATTAGTCATTGTTCATAAGTAGTAAATCTAGCTTTTGAATGAGTCAAATTGCTTACCTTTCAAGGGAAATTAATCAAATATATTTTAATGTACTTTTAAGCAACTGGTATCTTCCTAAAGCATATGTATTTATTACTTTAAAAATCAGATGAGGCTGGGCATGATGGGTCATGCCTGCAATTCCAGCACTTTGGGAGGCCAAAGTGGGAGGATCACTTGAGCCCAGAAGTTTGAGACCAGCCTGGGCAACACAATGAGACTCCATCTCTATTAAAATAATAATAATAAAGCCCACATCATGTATCCTGTTCCCAGGAGGTAGCAAGACTTATTATGCTCTCTGTAATGTCCTAAGACTTCCAACAAGCCCCAATCTCATATTTCACCTGCTTCCCCAACCTTTTTCTCAAGCACTTAAAGACCTTCTATGATCGTGTCAAGTCCAGTGCATTTTTCTGCACCAAAGGCACCCAATACACTTTGGGTCTTGCTGCAATTGCTGCTGCCAGCTAAATGTTAGAAGTACAAAGTGCTCTGCCTTCCTATAATAATCATTACTATCAAAAGCAAATGAAAATGGGGCTAGTAAACACACTAAACTCTTCTAAACCACTATAATTTTCTTAACCCACTTCTGTTTATCTTATTTCGGATGTGATTACATGGGCCAATGTTTATTTTTAGATTAGCACTAACTGACCTCTTGCTTATGATTTGTGTTTTCTCATCTCCTGATTTTCAAAAGCTCTATGAATGTAGGGTAATTCAACCTACATAACAATAAGTTACAACCAAAAGATTATGATTGTACTATAACAACTGCCTATTACCACAAGAGAAAATGAGGAATTTCACCAGGGTTCTTTAAGTGAATTATTTGTAGTACTTTAAAATAAGCATTGTTTCCTAAAACTGATAAACAGGAAGAAAAATGTGTTACCTACAGAGTTTATCCATTTACTTGTTCACTTAATTCACTCACTCATTGATTTCCACTAGCACATACTCATTTATTCAGTAACTACACATTGGCTTATCCCTGTTTGAGCAAATAAAATTTTTGTTGATACAGCAACTTCTATATTCTCCAGTATCTGTTAAAAATACATTTTTCTCCATAAGGGACAGATGCTCCTGTTTTCTGTTCCCCATCTTTCCTCCCATTACATTCCTTTTCTCTTTTCGAAGGTATGTAACTCTTTGAACAACAGAAATTATTCTCAAAATTGCAGACTAAATAGTAAATATCATCTTAATTTTTAAAATCTATGACTCTTGGAGGAAAAGTCTGTATTCTTTTCACCTTCCTCATTGTTATTCTAAATAGATTAAAATTTATGCTACCAATTATACTTATAAAAACAATAATTATACTTTTAATTTTAATGTTTATGAGAGCAATATACAGTTGTGTGACTCGAGCAGAATTCATAAAAAGATTGACTTTTCACAATTTTTAAACTTGTATTTATATTTATCTGCTTTCCAGATAAATGAGTTACTTCACAGAGATGAATATCAGTTTACAAAAAGTACTGTGCTGTGCATTATCTTTATTAGATTTGTGCAACCAAGAAGGCAAGATGGTGGTGGGTATGCCTCAGAGAAAACATGACACACACAAAGTAACATGGTGATCAGATGGGGACGTGTCACAGGAAGCCAAGTAACTGACTCCAAGTCCAGTGCTTTGTCCACTGTTTTCTTACATGATTTTCAATCTTCTTTGCTGTAAAGCTCCTGACTTCCTGCCAAACACATTGAAAGCTTTCAATGTAAAGTAACCTGACTCTACAAGGGTTGACATATTTGAGCAACGGGCAGAAAATGGCCTATCTGAAGACGTAAGAGACACGAAACCTAAATTTAAAATACATTTGATATAAAAACTATAACCTAAAGGTGACTAAAAGTATAAGTTTAACTCAATTTGAGGTTCTATAAAAATATTTTTTTAAGTGTCAATGCTTTTAAAAAATTCATGTTACTTTTCAACTGATGGAAAATATTTTAAAATAATTTTGGTTCTATAATGAACATAAATCAAACTTTCCTCTGAGTTGAAATTTCCTTTTTAAAGGGATCTCCTCCCAAGTAGCAATTTTAATATAGTATAGTTGGGTATTTCATTGTCATATGAGTTTTCACTGTTTGTTTACAAATATGTCGACACAGCTCCAAAATTATAGTTACATTAAAAAGTATGAGCTCAATCTCTCAATCCTAAACTTTGTAAATACAATACAGATAATTTATTTATTTATTTATTTATTTTTTTTTTTTTTAAATTGTAGAGACAGGGTCTTACTATGAGGCTTGTCTCAACCTCCTGGACTCAAGTAATCCTCCCACTGCAGCCTCCCAAAGTGCCGGGATTACAAGCGTGAGCCACCATGCTTAATTTTTTTTTTTTTTAATTAAACTGATTTGAAACAATTTGGCAATGGAGACTGGTATAATGTCACTATACCTATTGAGGTAACAGAGACATGATAGCTTTCCAACCCAAGGTCAGAAATCAATGAAACAGTTTATGAAACCCTCACTATTTTAGTATTTTAAATCGAGAATGATGTATTTATCTCTTGAGCAACAAATAATCTTCATTTTTGATGTAAATGATCATGGTGGCTTCAAATGGCCCAGGCGAACTTCAAAACAAAACTGCAGGACCACATTTTTCTGACCTGAAAACAGTAGCATAAGGTCTAAATAAGTGAAATTGGATTTAAATTATTCTAGGAAAAATAGGTGGTTATCTTGTATCTGGTCAGTAGATTTATTCAGTAAAATAATAATTCTCATAAAATAAGCTCTTCTCAGAATAATGGGACAATATGGCAAAAATCAAGAAGAAAGAAAACTGCATTTTAAAACTAATGATCCTCATTTATGTGAGAGTTATGAATATTTAAGGAATATAAATAAATGATTTAAACAGATATTGGTAGAAATTTCTGACTCTATGACATTGAGATGCGGAATCTATTTTGGGTGGACACAGTTGAGGATCATTTTCTATGTTTTCCAAAGGCACACTGTATTACTGCAAACATTGCCCAAGGATATCACTTCACGTTGTTTTTTACCTTCAGCTTAGCTGTCTCGCCTCATTCATCTGCAACCTTTTGTACACTGTGGACCCCATCCTGCGACATGAATTTAACCTCTGGCATTTGACATCTTGACTATGAAAAACTTCCACTGACTTACAGTTATACCTTTTCCTAAGACTGTCAATTCCCATCAGTCCTACCTCATAAAATAGGAAGCTAAGTAACAACTTCTGCAGAAGACAAAACATAAAACAAAAAGAATAGCAATAAACAAACAAACAAAAATCCAGCCTATTGAACATGGTTCTAAGTGGTTTACGTTTATTAATTTATTTGATCCTCAAAGCAATCCTATTATTCTTTCATTAAAAATCATTATATAAAGATTAGAAATCTGAAGCTTAGAGAGGTCCAGTAATTTACCCAAGGTAGCAGAACCAGTAAATGGCAAAACTAGGGATTGAGCCCGTTACCTGGCTCTAGGGCCAATGCTTTTAACCATAAAGCTAAGCCAGTACTGCACCTTTGCAGTTCTACTTGGGAATGATGTGAAAATTAGTAGTTTCTGCAAATTATGTCTAATGTATCATCAATGTTTTACACATACACACACAGAGCAGTTTATACAGCTGTCTTTCTAAATAAAAACAGTATTTGAAGAATATTTGGCTTGTTCCATGTGTAATTTTTTAAATTGAAAGAGAGTTTAAAAATGCATATATCAAAGGCCTATTGCCACATAGGAAATCAAGACTGATGATGATTACCAAACACCGCTCACTTTATTTATAACATTTTCCCTCTTGGTGTTGACACTTTTATTTCTAATGATAAAATTCTCCTCAGGGAGAGATTCGACTGATTTTATTCAAGCCATTCCATCTTATCCTTTTAAGGGGTAAAATAAAGCAGATTAAACTACCAAGAACACATCCGGGATAAGGGCTGAGAAAAGAAAAGTTGGTACTCAAGGTATGTACGTTACTTTATATGTAAAGGGTTTTACGATGAGTTTAACTTTTGCTAGTTAATACATACTGCTTCAATAACATCCCAAACGTACCACCTAATTAAAACTCCCATGGTGAATTTCCAAAATAAACTAAAAACAGTCATTAGAAAATTAAGAAAAAAAAAAACACTCCCAGGGTAAGTGAAGCAAAACAATGTTTTTATGCCCAAATGGTGTGCTAGACCTAGATCCAATTCAGGTATCCATAGCCATGAAAGTGAAGAATTCGATAATATAGAGAATGAATGTCATATAATTTCACTCTGGTATGACTCTTTTACAGTAAGAGCAAAAGCATGGGCGTCTTGTGTGTTTTTTGTGCACATTTGTGTATATAGAGAGAATGGGAAGAGAAGAACAGCAAAAGAAGTCATTTTACAGGCACATCTGAAAATAGTAATAGCACAAATGGATGCTACATTCTACAAAATAAGGTACACATGTAAGTGATCATTTCTCTTTAGACTTAATATTTTGCTTTCACAACAATGTATGTTTTTTAAAGCAAAAATCTTTAAACGTGTAACAACTTAGTGCTTGAATTAAGAGACAGTTTCTTGAGAAACCAGAGAGTTCCACACTGATAGGAGCACAGGTGTAATACAGGGCCTTTTTCAAATTAAGAAGACACAAATGTTCATGGAAACATTTGGTTTGAGTTTTACTCACAGTTTAAGTTTTCTAAACAACCTTCCTTCAGGTGTCAGCATACAATATCCAGCGTTTTAATACAAGGTGCTAATGTGTCTGGCTTAAATAAACCAGGCCAAATCATTGCAATGCCTGTTAGAACTACCTAAAATCACCTTGTGGCAGCCACTAAACTCTACTACATCTCCCATGAGTACACATGGCATCCTGATTTATTTATCAGAGAAGGCATGGTCAGGGCTCAGAAGCAGTGTTATTGGTCCGAAAAAAGTATGAGTTTCTGCTTTGTGGTTTCTTTTGTTGTTTTAACATAAAGTGTTTACTTTAACACTAAGCATAGTTATTTCTCTTTGTTCTTTTTATTGTTTCATGTTTTTAAACTTAGATTGTGATTGAAAGATGTTTTCACCATATTTCTGGGGAAAATATATTAAACAAGGAGTAAAATTATAGTTTAAAAACAAATCTCAAAGTTATACCAATCACCACCAAAAAAGTCACCTTTTACACTTCCACTCTGACTTCCCACATCATCCATGTAAGTTCTTAATGTTCATACATACAAATTTCAATTTTATAATATTACAAACATAAAATCCTATTTTAATAACCTATTTATAAGGGCATATATCAATGGCACATTTATAAATACATTTTTCCTCAAGTCTCTGGTACCAAATTGAGTTTCTAGTGCCAGAAATATTATTTTTCACTGTATGAAAAATATAAATGGATTCCAATGGCTTTCAATTCTTTAAATATGTCATCTGCTTACAACATTTTTTAAACAATTTGGAATATTTATTCCTACATTTACTGAATAGGCTACATTGACAGTTTCAACTCTGCTGAGTTCCTAAAACAGTCATTACGAAGGCTATGCACCCTCAGCTCCATAGCACCCCCACATCCCCAGGAGAGCCTATGCTTTCAGCACTGCAGTCTTGCTTTCTAATCCCTTTGACGGCATGAGATCCTTAAACAAGTTCTTCTGTGCCATTTTTGGATCTTATGCTCTTATTTGTCAAACATGCATTGAGTGCCCACTGTTTCCCAGACACTGTTCTAGAGTTGCAAATAAATATTATGATACACATCCTCAACCTCAAGGAGTTCAGAATCTAGTAAGGGAGGCCAGATACCTAAGCTCCATGAATTCAAGAAGTCCCTGCTGTGACTAGGATTCAAGGTTAAACCCTGTATATGTGCAGACATTGCAGGATTGGTGCATAGGTACACACATGCCATGGTGGTTTGCTGCCTCCATCCCCCCGTCATCTACATCAGGCACTTCTCCCAATGTTATCACTTCCTAACCTCCCCACCCCCCAACAGACCCCAATGTGTGATGTTCCCCTCCCTGTGTCCATGTGTTCTCATTGTTCAACTCTCGCCTATGAGTGAGAACATGCAGTGTTCAGTTTTTGGTTCTTGTATCAGTTTGCTGAGAATGATGGTTTCAGATTCATCCATGTCCCTACAAAGTACATGAACTCATCCTTTTTTATGGTTGCATAGTATTCCATGGTGTATATGTGCCACATTTTCTTTGTCCAGTCTATCACTGATAGGCATTTGGGTTGGTTCCAGGTCTTTGCTATTGTAAACAGTGCTGCAATGAACATACACGTGCATCTGTCTTTATAACAAAATGATTTATAATCATTTGGGCATATACCCAAAATAATGGGACCACTGAGTCAAATGGTATTTCTATTTCTAGATCCTTGAGGAATTGCCATACTGTCTTCCACAATGGTTGAACTAATTTACACTCCCACCAGCAGTGTAAAAGTGTTCCTATTTCTCCACATCCTCTCCAGCATCGTGGTCTCCAGATCTTTTAATGATCACCATTCTAACTGGTGTAAGATGGTATCTCAATGTAGTTTTGATCTGCATTTCTCTAATGACCTGTGATGATAAGCATTTTTTCATGTTTGTTGGCTGCATAAATGCCTTCTTTTGAAAAGTGTCTGTTCATATCCTTCACCCACTTTTAGATGGGGTTGCTTGTTTTCTTCCTGTAAATCTGTTTGAGTTCTTTGTAAATTCTGGGTATCAGCCCTTTGTCAGATGGGTAGACTGCAAAAACTTGTTCCTATTCTGTTGGTTGCCAGTTCACTCTAATGATTGTTTCTTTTGCTGTGCAGAAACTCTTAAGTTTAATTAGATCCCAATTGTCTATTTTGGCTTTTGTTGCCATTGCTTTTCGTGTTTCAGTCACGTAATCCTGGCCTATACCTATGTCCCGAATGGTACGGCCCAGGTTTTCTTCTAGGGTTTATATGGTGTTAGGTCTTATGTTTAAATATTTAATTCATCTGGAGTTAATTTTAGTGTAAGGTGTAAGGAGGGGGTTCAATTTCACCTTTCTGCACATGGCTAGCCAGTTTTCTCAACACCAATTATTAAACAGAGAATCCTTTCCCCATTGCTTGTTTTTGTCAGGTTTGTCAAAGATCAGATGGTTGTAGCTGTGTGGTGTTACTTCTGAGGTAAATGTATTTTTAAAGAAACACTGATATTTCTATCAATTACTAAAAGCCAATATTTATTGGAGCTCTTTAAATGTATTAATATCATTTATTGTCCATGATAATGCAATACAACTGATACTATTTTTAGTTTAATATGTAGTCAGTGAACTTTAGAGGGGTTAAGTAACTTGCTTACTGTCACACATTGGATGCCTCAATTTGAAAGTTTGCCCTAAACCACTAAACTGTGCTACTTGTCCCTTCAGCATACATGCCCATCCTTATTTATTTATCATAAAAGGTACATTTAGAGTTGAGAGGTAGTGTTATAATCCAGAACATGAGTTTTGCTTTGTTGGTCCTGTTGTTTATGGGAAGTGTGTGTGTGTGTGTGTGTGTGTGTGTGTGTGTGTGTTTTCTAGTTTTGTTTAGTTTTCCAGTAAGACAGAGTTGGGCCTGAGTTCTGACTCAGTCTTTTTCTAGTTGTGTGACCTCGGGAACATTACATAATAACATCAACAGTTTATTGGCTATTTTCCATACTAGCCATTTTGCTAAGTGCTTGGCATAGGCAGTCTCATAAAATTATATCTTCATTAAAACCCTGAGAAGGAGATAATATTGTCCATATTTTAGACAGGGTAAGATTATTGCTAAGAGAGGATAGGTCAAATAGCCAGTAAGTGAATGGCAATCCAAAATTGAGTTGGAAGGAGGTTCAGACAGAATCCCCTTGCTGGTACCATGCTATGAAAAGGGTTAGGACTGATTTGGGAACTGGCACTCACTGCCAGATTTACAACTTACGAGGACCTCTAAAAATGAATGGACTCTGCAGCCACAAGTCCTAAGTTTGAATCCTTGTGTCCAGCTGTGAGGCCCTGAGTTGGTTATCTGGTTTCTTTTGCTATCAGTTTCCTCATTTGTAAAGGTGAAATAATACTGCCTCAAGGTGTTTTTGTGAAGAATAAATAACATAATCACTGTAACAGGATCAAAGGTAGTAGGTAATCAAGATATTATAACAATTCACTAAAGAGATTCTTTTAATTTTGAATAATTCTGATTCAGTGAGCTTTTATTTCCACATAAAAATAATGAACAGGAATATTTAGTTTTTGAAGTGAAAAACTCCTCTAAAGTATCAAAAATGTCACTATCTGGGCTCATTGCTATGTTTGTCATCTATTTTAGTTGCTCTGCACACATCTTATTTTAAAATTTATTTTCTACATGGATATACCTAATGAGGCAAGAAATTTTATTTATTACAACAAAGGAAATAATTATATCATAAAAGGCTTATATTTGAAATTTCTCAATCTCACTTATAAATATTCTGCTCATTGTCTACTGGTATGAACAGCTCCCATGCTCTCCAAGAACAAAACAGAATAGAAGGGAGAGAGTAAACAATGGGAATTGAGAAATACAGTCTTATGAACTGAGTGATGGCAGAAATTCTCATAGAAATCATGATTGGGATTGAATCCTTATTTTAAGAATTAACACTCCTAAGACTTTCGGTGATTAAGTACCTCATACTCTTTGTGAAATAAGTGTTACAAATTCCCACTCCAAAAGTACTTAAACTATTTCTTCACACTGAACTTCCAAGAAAGAGAATTCATAATTTACGTTCTTATACTCATTTCATTTCTTGTCCCAAGGGGATTTAAGAGATCTAGAAATAGAAAAGAAAAAATGCACTCTATAGGCCAACTTGCAAATAATGCTAACTACTAGCTTGAGGCTGTGTTACACATTTTTAAAAACTGTAAACTCACTATAAATGTTAAGAATAAAAACATGAAAATTTTACTTTTCTGTTTCTACATATGAAAGAATGACCCATTTTAATGCACTATAAAGACTTTAAAACACTTCATTTAGTTATACTTTGAGGTCTAGAGGGAATAAACTTGGATATTTTCATGTGTGAATAAAATGCTTTAACAATCTTTTTGTTTGAAAAAATAAGCGTCCTACAGTTTGTGTCCCCTCATCAATTCACCCAGACCTTCAGGAAAGTGGCATAGGTATAGGCCTGCTGCAATCTCCTGCCTGGTGAAAATTAGAAGAGAACAATGCAGAAGGACCCTGGCCCACTGGTGGCTTTATACTGGCTTGGCTTTGTCTATGCAGCACTGGCTGCTTTAGGTGGCATCAGTGGCTATGTAAAAGCAGGTACTGTCCAGTCCCCCTCTGCTGGGATCTTCTCCAGTGAGTTAGCAGCGTGGGTGCTTATCAGTTGTCACAGGATCCAAAGGAACATTTGAGTTTTCCTATTTACATCTGGGATCTTGCTAGGCATTATGGGAATAAGATTCTATCCTTCCGGAAAATTCATGCTTGCGAGTTTAGTTGCAGGTGACTGCTGATATTTTCCAAGCTTAGAAGTATGTATGGTGAACAGATCCTGTCAGTTGTAGTTATGTCTCAGGTTGGACTTACAAAGAATTAAAAATCTCCAAACTTCCACTATTTTTAATATATTCTAAAAAATAAGGCTATATTTTCACGTTTTACTTAAATTAAAAAAAAAAAAGAAACTGAACTTGGAAAGAAAAGAACTCAGTCATCACCATTACAATCTTACAGAGGTATCAAATATACAACACATTTACTATTGTTCAATTTTTGCGTGTTAATATTCTCTCCTCTTTTTCTTTTTGAGACAAATTCTTACTCTATTGCCCAGGTTGGAGTGCAGTGATGCCTGCAGCCGCAACCTCCTGGGCTCAAGCAACACTCCTGCCTCAGTTTCCTGAGTAACTAGGACTATAGGTGCCTGCCACCATGCCCAGTTTGTTGTTGTTGTTTCTTTCTTTATTGTTGAAGAGACAGTATCTTGCTATATTGCCCAGGCTGATCTTAAACTTCTGGCCTCAAGTAATCCTCCTGTCTTGATGTCCCAAATTGCCAAGATTACAGGGATAAGCAACCATGCCTGGCCTTATCTCCTTTTTCTGTATCTATAGGTAAAATCTCAAGGGATACAATGTTAGATGTCAACACTGGGGAACCTGAAATCTTATGCCCTACTCAGAAGAAGAACATGAAAGAAAAAGCTCTTTGAGATTTAGGATATCTGTTCTTTTGCTCATCTTTTTTTTTTTTTTTTTTTTGAGACGGAGTTTCGCTCTTGTTACCCAGGCTGGAGTGCAATGGCGCAATCTCGGCTCACCGCAACCTCCGCCCCCTGGGTTCAGGCAATTCTCCTGCCTCAGCCTCCTGAGTAGCTGGGATTACAGGCACGCACCACCGTGCCCAGCTAATTTTTTGTAATTTTTAGTAGAGACGGGGTTTCACCATGTTGACCAGGATGGTCTCGATCTGTTGACCTCGTGATCCACCCGCCTCGGCCTCCCAAAGTGCTGGGATTACAGGCTTGAGCCACCGCGCCCGGCCTTTGCTCATCTTATAGCACAGAACTCCTCTGAAATAATGTTAAATGAAATGTCAATAAAAATAAAGTTTACTATAAATAAAAAGCAACTTCAAAAACACTATCAAAGATTGATATTTTTCATTTTGTTCAGCTATTAGTAAACATTTTTGTGTTTTATTTTTAAAAATTAAGTTGCATTTTTGGCCATTGAAATTAAAGGGTTTCAATGTTGCAGTAAGCTAATAGCCTTAATTTCAATCAGGGGAGGTCAATTAAGGAATAATGTTCATAATGGAAAGAAAACAAACAGGTTAAAAAAAAAGAAGACTTGAACTGACAGTAAGGCCAACAATGATCTCATATTAGAAGAGGTGTCTTAATATCACTTCACAGATAAATATCTGAAAATAGAGGCAAGGTTAAAGAAAAAAAGGAGGGGAACGCTAAATAACAGCTGCCACAAAAGTCTTAACACTGAAGAAGTGTTTTGTGTTATTCACTTAAGATTCTGTTGATCTCGCTCCCCTACCCCTCATACACACACACACACCCATCACCTCTCCACATATGTCCTTCATCCAGGTTATTTGTATCTATGTGTAGTTAATTTTTTTCCCAAAGAGTAGAGGCAAGTGGAATGATCCCCTTTTAAAAACTAAAAATAAAGCATTAAAAGAAATCACTATATTTAGAATACTAAGCAGTAACTTTTGACCAAGGACAATAATGCATCCTTAGGACTACTAAGATCTGAACTGCTCTTCTAATTCCTTAATCAATAATGGATTCAGGAGTTTCAGCTTGAAGATATTATTCACTTAATGTTTTTGGTTTTAAATATTAATACAGAGGTAAATAAAACATCGACATTTGAAAAGATAACTTTTATCTTTAACCATTTTAAATCTCAACAAGATTTCTCTTACTAGATATACAATGCAGATTGTGAAAAAGTATTTCACAAATCCTGAATCAAAAAGTGAAATACAACATTTAAAAATCTGTTCCATGCCAGATTTAATATAAATAAAACTAATGTGAATCTCAAACAAAATTCCTGTAAGTGTTTTTAATAAGTAGTTCCCTAATCTAAGACTCATATTTTGGTTCTATCTATGAAACACAGAGTTCCCCAAGGACATTATCTAACTACTAGCTTACATTAAATCCATAGCTACAGGTTTTGTTTTGTTTTTAGCTTCTAGAACAACTTCCTAGAGAAATCAGAATCTTACCTTTACATATCTTCTGGAGAGGTTTCACGGTGCTTTGAAAACTCCTGAGGTCTATGTCAAACAGCCATTATCTTCCACCCAGAGTCTTAGGGGCTTGGAGAAATCCCAACACCTGCTGCTACCACTGAGTGTCCAGGCTAGGAAAGTTTCAGGGTTTTGACAGCAGGATCACTGAGCCATAGCCAAAGCTTGGGAAGCCTTAACAACTGAAAGCAAGTGTAGAGGGCAACATGGTACTCAGCACGGTGCTCAACTGTAGCAGCAGGGGAAGGAATGTTCCCCACTCTCACAAGGGTTTAGAGACAGCCATCACAGAACCCAAGGTTCTGCCAATGGACAGGGCTGAGGAAGTGGAGGCATGACCACACAGCGCAAGACCCTGGGAGAAGAGGAACAACTGGCACAGAGCTCAGGTAGTGCTTAAAAAGAATCACCAAGATTCCCGCCAGAACACAAGAAGCAATGAAGAAATGCAACAAAATACATGGAGATAGGCCATTCTAGCACCCCATACGTAAGCCAAAAACATGGATGAGGTGGGTATGGAGTTTAGTCTAGAAAGAAAAGTAAGGAATATATATTATAGCATACCTATTGCATTTAAGATTCAAAATCTAGTAAGTGACATAAAAATACTATATCTTGTCATCACAATCATTAATTTACGAATACAAAAAAAAAATCGCTGGGTGCTGATCCACAAGGCAGCAGAAATTAAAAGGCAACAGTATTGGGAATTAGAGGAGAAAATGGAAAGATAAAGAGAAGGTTAAACAACTGATTTTTAAATTGAGAAATAATTAAAATTGTTTTAAATAAGTATGATACATATTTTATCAAACTCACCACTTTCTATTATGATCAGATGAGGCAGACTGAAGGAACACAGTAAGAGAAGAAGACAAAGAGAGAGAGGCAAGTAGATAAGGAGTACAGACACATGAGAAGAGCAAAAGATGGAAGAAAGAAAAGGAAGAGGAAGAACAGACAATATGACTAAGTTAGTTTTTGTTTGTTTTGTTTGTTTGAGACAGTCTCACTCTGTTGCCCAAACTGGAGTACAGTGGTGCAATCTCAGCTCACTGCAAGCTCCACCTCCTGGGTTCTAGCAGTTCTCCTGCCTCCAGCATTCCGAGTAGCTGGAACTAGAGGCATGTGCCACCATGCCCAGCTAATACTTGTATTTTTAGTAGAGATGTGGTTTCGCCATGTTAGCCAGGCTGCTCTCGAACTCCTGACCTCAAATGACCCACTTGCCTCGGCCTCCCAAAATGCTGGGATTACAGGTGTGAGCCACCTCGCTTGGCCAACTAATTTAGTTTTGATGCATTGCCAGATAAACTCACTGTCTTAGATTCTCCTGAATCTCTGCTTCATAATGTTATGCTTTACAAGGAGATGCTGGTAGCTTGTTAACCACTATCCACAGCTCTTTAACTACTCACAAGCCTTCAAGAACTCACCTTGCAGAGCCCACTGAATATTAAATATTAAACAGCTACAAACAAGTGCTACTAAGACAATTTTGCTTTGATGAGCTGGATAAAATCAAGTCAGAGACACAGTATAAACTCTGACAGGACTTCAATAATTCCTAGTATGTATGAAATGAAAATAAAGATGATCAAGATCATTTAGGAGCTCTGAATTTCTCAAGACTCGAAGCAAATTAACCATGAACTTTATATCTATAAATAATTAAGAAGAAAAGTTACTGCCTAAAACCAGTTATGTGTGTGTAATTCTTGACTTTAGGTTATATCTACTTATAATTTGGATATCTACTTGGAATAGACAAGGTGTTTAGTTCTAAGATAACTAAAAATAGTAATAGCAGTCTATTGATGACAAATGGCTCAAACTATCCTGTGTTGGGAAAAATATTTCTCCCCTCACCTGCAAAATATATATTATAAGTGACACAGGAAATAAAAGCTATGCTTGCTTGTGCAAAGCTTACTTATGTCTGATACGTCACTAAGGGTTAGACCTTGTTATAAAATGAAATAACCCCTAACTTACAACATGGTAAGTACTGCCTAAGCACTTAGTATTTTCAATTTGAGAGAACTGGGATTTTATAAGAGAACAAGGAATCTAAATTTTCCTTTAAAAATACTTCATCATATAGGAAGTACCTAAGTTTAGATTTTGGCTTGAACCTAAATTATTATTATTTTAAATATAATCATGTCAATGTGATAGGTCTGAATACAAAAAGACTGTATAAGCCTCTATATAGGGAAGAATACAAATGGAGGCTGAAAATGTAATCATTTGACTTTTTAAAATGTAATAATTTATAATAATTATGTTGTTACTCGTGTCTTACATAAGATCAGATCATCTAAACAAAGGTTTTCATAACTGTTGTTAAGCATCACAAGGGGAGAAATTTTTGACAAACATGCTCACAATTATATTTCCAGCACTTAACTTGCCTAGCAACATAGTAGGTACTCGATAAATGCTTATTGGCTGGTAATGCCACATGTGGAAAGGCACTCTTCAAAAAGAAGAATGGGAGAGAGGGGGTTGGTCAAGTAAATCTGTTAAAAGTTGAAGTTAAATAAGTCTGTTCCCCCATGAATTTTCAGAATCTTTACTATGCCACTGTAAGTTCCCAAACAGAACTGTTACAGTTTTTATGAAATACCAATTAACCACAGAATAATAATTTTAAGAAAATTTAATCTCCATCTCTATGATTAATTTAAAATTCTTATTTCTTCTAATTTTTTAATGAAAGACGAAAGTAAACTATTGACACATTTGGTTCTCATATAAATCATAAAAGGAAAGATAATTTAGTTTAAAATTCTATAATCTACTGTTGTGAAAAAAAGGTCCTCATTTAGAATTGAAAGCAGGAATAACTGCTTTCATATACTACAAAGTTATTTTTTAAAAATCACTGTGGTGCAAGCCAAAAACAAGAGTAGAGACTAGTGACTAAGAAGTTACATGGAAAACTATGCTCCATCTACTGAAGTAGCAAATTTCAGGATTAGTATTTCAAGTAGTGAAGCAGAGAATAGGTGAGAACTTTATTTATGGAACATGAACAGGATCACAAATCAGATCACTAATGTGAAGACCACAGTTCCTCTCTAAAACAGCTCCTAATGTATAAAATACCAGAGGCCATTTCCCACGGTTGTCATCTCAGGCCTTGAGAGAGCAGGCCTACCCAAATGGTATCTTAGTAAACTGGCTCCCCAAATGCCTTATTCACTCACCGGCATCCATTAGCCAACTCCATGCTTTATCTTCCATAGATAAGATACGGCTTCTTCTTGCCATGGTGCCATGAAAAGGATCCAGGTTTCCCTTAAACAACATTTCCTGAGTGGCTGCTGCAGCACCAAGAGTAATGGATATGCCAGGTCAGCCATTTTTCCTTCCCAGCAATATTAGCAGCAGCAGCAGCAGCAGAAGCTGGAGCAGACCATTTAGACCCACCTCCTTGCAGGATGCTAGCCAAAGCATTCTTGTTTACTCTACACCTACACCGAGTTTGCCCGTATGTCTGCACCTTTTTCAGAGTGTCAAAACAGGTGTTTTCCTGTGATCATACTGAAAATCTGCTCCCCAAACAAGATGATGAATACACTGTTAATATGAAATTCTAAGTTTCTAATCCTATGGCAAAACATGCTCTTAAAAGTTTTCTTTATTATAAGGAAAACTTGATGAATCCTTTTTAAATTTTCATTTATCCTCCTCATTCCCAATGGGCAATTATGTAACACTTCCTGTTAATGAAAGAAAGAGTATTACCATATAAAATAAATGTCATCTTCAATTTTGGCCATTTCTTTCATAATATTCTCTCTCTGCCATCTTGGCATAGAAACAGCTTTATTGAAAATCCTAATGTTTTCATAATCTATAATACTCTGAACCAATAGGGAAATATTAGGTCTCAGACTTTTATTTTACAGAAGAAGCAAGACTTCCTTGCTTCATACTTCATTTCCATTTTGATGTTTTTTATTATTTGCTTTTTTTTCCCAGTGCTGTTTGACTTAACTAGTTGGCTACAATGTGGCTGGACAACACAGTTAAGCAGGTTCCAACATTAACAATGCATTTACCTAACTGATTTATCCAGAGCTAAAATCCTATAGATATAAAAAGCATCTACAGTTTTTTTGTATAACTTAAATATCTCAACAAAGGATAAATTTTTAAAAAAAAGGTTATTCTTTTCCTAATCATTTACCTATTACAGAAGAATTACAAACACCAAAGCACATGTTCTCTACACAGCAGAGAATGACACTAGCAAAAAACATTAGCAAAACTGGAAAACTCTGTATAGGCAGAGTCTAAGTATAATGTTTCTCATATGTAAGTATTACTTCACAGTATTCACTTCAACATTACAGAATTAATAAAACAATAGCTAAAAAATACTGTAGACTCATTAAGTGCCAAGCACTGTTCTCTGTGCTTTGTATCTGTTATCCCATTTAACTTTCATAACTCCTCCAACGATTAGTTATTAGTACTGCTTCCATTTTGGAAACAAGGAAACTGAGGCTTAGTTAGATTACATAACTTCTTCAAGGCCACAGTGATTTAAATCAAGATTATATAGTTCCAGATATGGAGCTCTAAATTATTTCATTAAAACTCCATCACTGATTTTGATTTTCATTTATTTGTGTATTGCACATTTACTGTTAACAAGACATTTTTTAATGTTTACATAAAATTAGAATTTAATAACAGCTAATAACATTAACGATAATATAAACTTGTGTGCCCTAAAATTCCCCAAGTTCTTTACATGTATTAACTTATGTAAGAGTCACAATAATTTAACAAGGTAGATATGCTCCCATATAATAGGGTACATCTGATAAATCTGAGGCATCTAATGTTAAGTTGCCAGAAGTTATACAACTAATGAGTAGCAAAGATAAAATCTAGACTCAGAGAATGCAGTTCCTGAAATTGTGGTTTTATGCCCACCCTCTACTACCTCTTGAAAACTGATGAAGTGTGAGAACTCTTCAAAGAGAGTAAGAAATGTCATGTCTGGCCAGAACCCTGGTGACAGGAACATCTGATATCCCTGTCTTTTTTCAAAAACTTAATTATGTATAAATACGTACACAAGCTTATCTTATTATATGTGTCCATTTCTCTTAATGATATTTACTAGCTTAAGAAATTAACAAACATTTTATGTGATTCTCAGATTTTCAATTCAAGGACAAATTCAGTTTTCACATTATTTTTCAAGTGTATCTTATCTTCAGAGGTATTAACAGGGCGGTAAAATTATTACCATCACAGTATCTGTCATTCTGTTTTGGGGGATTACCACTGCTGCCAATAATACCTACATTTCATTCCCATCCTTGCAAAATTAATTTAATTGCATGCAGGGTCCAGACAATAATTATGAGTTCAGAGAGAGTTTCAGAAATCCAATGATTGTAAGGTGTGGGCTGAAACCAACATTGGAGGAGGTACTGCCTTGATTATTCAGCAGCTGAAATGACTTCCTTGAATCAGCTCTTGAGGACCCAAAGCTATCTGGGTAATTTCAGCAGCTCAAATCAAGTACTTGGATCTCCAAATTTTGAGACTGAGAAGCCAATGAAGAATACTGAAACCAACCTATTTCTTTAGTTTGGAAGCAAGTCTAACTCTCTGGACTAATTCTGGCTATCTTTGGCTTTTTAAAACTTTAACTTAACATAAACTAGCGCACACACACACAGACACACACACACACACAGAAAAACTATGAAAACTTCAGAAAGAAAATATTCAGCGAAGGCACCTCCCCTCTGTCAGAATTTAGCCATAAGCTACAGAAATACATCCATTTGGTGGCATTTATTGAAAAAGGACTTATTTAGGTGCTCATGTGGCATAGCTAGAGGTGATGTGTCCTTTACAGTTTATTCACCTTCAATTATTTTTATAATAAAAAGTTATCAGAGAATAAGAGGACAACTCTGTACCTAATTTCTAGACAACTATCTTTTTTGCAGATTTCTTGGGTAGTCATATTATATATTGCACCCACATATGCTTGATTTACTCTTTGGCTAACAAAAGATTTAAATTTGTTTTAGTCTCCAACTTTAACACTGAATTTAAGCAAAAATTTTTCAAAAATTCTAGAAAGCACATTTTGACATGAGAGAAAAACAAAGCAACTCCACAGGCTTTTACGTAAGATAGATCATAACGAACTGTATTTCTGACCTTGGTATTACCACATGATAGGAGGAATCATGACTCATTTATCCAGTCATCTAAATCAATGCAGATAGAAATAGACATAGAGATTCTGACTGTTCAACTTAACCACTATAGCTGCAGTTCTATTTCTCATTGATATCAATGGCAATGTAATCAATCGCGTATCAGTTTAAGTTTCTGATCATTTTAACAAACTTCACTTTTAAAGATCTATCAAGGCCAGGCGTGGTTGCTCATGCCTGTAATCCCGGCACTTTGGGAGGCTGAAACAGGTGGATTACTTGAGGTCAGGAGTTCAAAACCAGCCTGGCCAATATGATGAAATCCTGTCTCTACTAAAAATGCAATAATTAGCTGGGGATGGCAGTGGGCACCTGTAAGCCCAGCTTCTTGGGAGACTGAGATAGGAGAATCACTTGAACTCAAAAGGTGAAGGTTGCAGTTAGCTGAGATCGTGCCACTGTACTCCAGCCTGGGCAATAGAGCAAAAACTCTGCCTCAGTAAATTAATTAACAGTAGAAGTAATAGATGTAAATGAGTAAGGTAACAGTTTCTTATTCAAAAACTCTTACTGGGTCTATTTTCTTTTATTGAATTCCTTGAATATGCCCTTACCTAGAAACAAATAAATTAAAAAGCATAAACTCTAGGCCATATGTAGGTTAAAATAGGTGAAGTTATAGTGAGCTCCTCAGGTTCTTCTAGAAAGCAAACAACCCATCAATCTTTAACGAATACTAAGTTACTGGAATATGAACTAGCATGCTTAAAGTGAAAAGCGCTAATGGTGCACCACAAATTCCTGAGTCATTTTGTCCTCACAACTTTATGCTTTAAATAAAACTGGCTAAAGAAAATCTACAAGTGACTCGGTATGACTTAGTATTTCCAAATCAGGAAAAGGAACGACTTTCAGTGTTTGAGATAAGGTTTTTTTCTATAGTTTGGAAAATAAACATTTCCTATTCAGTTATGCTAGGGTGTGTGGGGTGGGTGTGTGTGTGTGTGTGTGTGTGTGTGTGTGTGTAGAGAAAGGAGTGTCTAGGTGAGTGTGAAAAGAGAAGAGAGGGAGTAAGACAGGGAAGGAGAGAGGGAGATAAAATGGAAAGAGAGAAAAGGAGAAAGAGATTTTAAGCAGTAGTTGGTGTTTATGTAAACTGTTATTTTCTGCAAGAGTTAGAAGTTACCTCAGCAAATTATGTGTAAGTGAGCCACAGAAGCATTGCAATTTGTAAAAAAATCAATGCAAACAGCTTACCTAACTGCATGCAGTAGTTATTCCTTATCTATGCGGAATACATTCCAAGACCCCCAGAGGATGCCTGAAACCATGGACAGTAACAACCCCTAAATATACTGGTTTTTTTCCTATACATGCATACCTCTGATAAAGTTTAATTTATAAATTAGGCTCAGTAAGTGATTAACAACAATAACTATAATAAAACAATAATTATACTGTAATAAAAGTTACATGAATATGGTCTATTACTTTCTCTGTCCCAAAATATCTTACCGTGTTGTAGCATGGGTAACAGAACCTACAGAAAGTGAAACTGCAGGTAAGGGGGGATTTCTGTACTGCATTTCCATGAATTCAGTGATAAAACATGACATATTCCATGCTGTTATATCAAATAATAACCTTAGGTGTCTAAATTAGATGTTTTTAAATTTCAATAGGCATATGCTATTTTCTGCATCTAAATGAAAGTAACATTTTTTTTCCTGATATAAAAATGGGCAGATTTTGTCCTGGTGTCGTGCTAATATAACCTTAGAGCTGGCAAGCATGTTGGCTCAAGCCTATAATCCCAGCACTTTGGGAGGCTGAGGCAGGAGGATCACTTAAAGCCAGGAGTTTGAGATAACCCCAGAATTATCTACTTTATTTAAAGTACATTTTAACCGGGCATAGTGGTGTGGACCTATAGTCTCAGATCCTTGGGAGACTAGAGCAAAAGGATTGCTTGAACCCAGAAGTCTGAAACTAGCCTGGCCAACACAGACACAGTCTCTAAATAAATTAGAACAGTCAGAGTGGTTGAAAATGGGTTCAGCAAAATCTGTTTCACTGATGTCCCTAATACTGTCAGTAGAGACTAGGGATTAATGAGACTACCAATAAAACACACATGCACTCACACACAAACAGACACACAATATTTTCTTTCTTGTTTTGTTATAAGGACTGCTAAATATTTTTATATGACATAGACAGTTATAGTTTATACTTTTTAGAAAATTCACAGAAATAAACCTTAAAATATTCAGAGATTGGTTCTCCTTTAGTCGTCAGATAAATGTAAATGTGAAAATTATTTCAAACCAAATAGCACATATATCCCATGTTATCCACAAAGTTTTATTTTATCCATTACTTAAAAGTAAAAGAACTTTGGCTTGTTTTGAAATATATATATATTTCAAAATTTATATATATAAAATGTGTATTTCACAAAAATAAATGTATATGCATATTTTTTGAGATAGGTCTTGCTTCATTGTCCAGGCTGGAGTACAGTAGCTGCTCATGGCAATCTTCCCATCTCAGCCTCCTAAGTAGCTGTGACTTTAGGTGCTCATCACCCTGCCTGTTTAATTTTTTTTCTTTTCTTTTCTTTTTGGTAGAGACAGAGTCTTACTATGTTGCTCAGGGTGATCTCAATGCTCAGGGTGATCTCAAACTCCTGGGATCAAGTAACTTCCCTGTCTTGGCCTCAGAAATAGTTTCTTGATTCACATTTGACATTGCTGTCTGAGAGAAGCCAAGTCAGTTCCACAAAGGAGTAAACATAATTTTTATTTTAACAGGCATTTTTTAATCCCTAACAGAACATATTCTCCATTTTTGTTTTTGCTTATTAATATAATCTTTAAATTTTGATATTAAATGCTATGTTTTTCGTTTTTCAAAGCCCAGTTTAGCTCCCAAATGAGCTCATATCTGTCTTTTAGCACTAGCACTTCCAGTTCCACATTCCTGTTTAAAATACTTCGTCCCCTGCCCCCCACCTACATTTTCCTTCCAGAAATGACTAATCTTCCTGTTATTCTACTCTGTCAGTTTTTCCCTTCTTTTTATGTTGCATAAAGTTTACTTTTCAATAGCTCCTTTAATAATTTTACTACTGTCTCCCTTGGTACTAGCCTTCCGTTTTCAACAGATTAAAATAGCCAATATTTATGTATTAACAAACTTTTTTTGTCAACTTTTGTGCTGTTTAGATTAAGCTATTTCCTCAAATAAAAATATAGCTACTCTTTTGATAGAGTAAATATTATTTTTTAAAAATCCATGTGTTGATCTTCAAGGTTAAATTCAGCATAAGTTTTAGAATCATTAGATACCACAATTAAAGGTCTTAGCTTTCAAATTTCCTGATAAGGTGCTCCAGCAAAGCAAACAAAATCTCACTCCTTTTAAAGATCTCCTTCTTCTAGTACTTCTCTGTAATATCATAAAGCATGTTTGCAAAACCTTATACATACAATGTAAACTTTTTCCATTCTAATTTTCAGTTATAAAATGCATTTTAACTATATGTCAATAATTTGCCTCCACCCTAATCTCAAATAACTATAACAGCTATAACACATTATCTGAACATTAGTAAAAGCTGAGTAAAAAGCTTTAGAGAAAACACCTCACAAGATTTTTATAATTATAATAATTACTTAAGTAATTATTATAAAATTCACAGCATAGTAAAATAACAGCTTAACATAACTCCAGATTAACAGTGCATCTTTTGGTGAATTCAGTATTATATTATATTTTTTGTGTCACAGTCACAGGATCCCTTGGAGACAACAGTGTGTTACTTAGTCTTACTTATATTTTCTATCAATATAAAAAGTTCACAAGCCTTTAGAAACTATGCATTTTCTAAAATCCAATGTTACCCTTAATAACTCTTGGCAAAACACACCCTATAGGAGATAAAGACAACCCTGAAATTTCACTCTAATTTACTGAATATAGAAGTCAAATTAAGTTCAAATGTTTGCTTACATTAATACAGCACAGTATCTTATTTACTTTTAATCTTGGAGGAATTCTCATTATTCTCTCTTCAATTCTTATTTCTTCAAAAAACTAAAATAAAACCTTCCTTGTTTGTCACATACTGTATCCTAAACAGAAATATCTGATTTTTCCTTGGGTCAGCAAGAACAATTTAACTTTCAAATCCCTTTACTGCCACTATTTTAGACATTAAGGCCAAAAATTCCAAAGAGAGCTAAAAAAATTGCTAGTTAAAATGTGTAGTATATGGCACCGAATATTATAGTTCACAAAACCACATTAATATACAACAGGTTCAATTTTTAAAATCACATTACGAGTAGAAAAGAAAACCAAACTATATATTCTAGGGAAAAAAAGCTGGGCAAGGTGGCTCAAGCCTGTAATCCCAGCACTTTGGGAGGCCAAGGCGAGAGGATCACTTGAGGTCAGGAGTTCAAGACCAGCTTGGTCAACATGGTAAAATCCTGTCTCTACTAAAAATACAAAAAAAAAAAAAAAAAAAAAATTAGTTCGGCATGATGGTGCATGCCTGTAATCCCAGCTACTTGGGAGGCTGAGGCAGGAGAATCACTTGAATCCAGGAGGCAGAGGTTGCTGTGAGCCAAGATTGCACCACTGCACTCCAGCCTGGGTGACAAGAGCAAAATTCCATCTCAAAAAAGAATTTATCCAAGGGAAAAGTATTTTTAGAAAACTTTATTAGCATCCTTGAATACATGTGTAACTTTATTTAGATCTTATATTAGAAGTGAATATCTGGTTCTGAAAATTGATAAATAAAAATCATGCATTTTCTCCTTTTTCTGTTATAAACTAATTTGAGGTTGCCAATAGTTACTAAGAAAAGTTCTTTAGGAAAAAATTATTGATAAGAAATGTACCAGAAATTACATAATTAAAAGTCACCATTTTGCAATCCCTAAAAAATATCATGGCTACAAAATAATCAACAATGAGGTGAAATCACTGGATCCAAGTCTGATGAAGAATTTTATAAGTATGGGCCCAGGCCAACCTGATTCACTGATAGATTGCACCATCATTAAAAATAGGGATAACTAAAATTATGTTCTCTCAATATGATAAAATAGAAAGTATATAGAACCTTCTAGGAAATGTTCTTCCCAAATAATGATAAATAACATTAAATTTAAACTCAACTCTAGTTTTTAATTTACAGAAAATAAGGATGATGGAGTAACAAGCTAAATGACACCATAGTGAAGAAATCAGATGATTCAGAATTTCAGACATTCTCCAGGACAATGACTTAAATTTTTCTTTTTTTTAAAGGCATGAGGAGGAAAAGGGAAGAGCAATTGTTATAGATCAAAAGAATCTTAAAAGACATAAAACCCAAATGAAATGTAGATGCTGACTGGAAAAATGTACCTATTAAAAAAAAAAAAAGACATTGCTGTGGCAATCAGAAAAAGTTACATAAAATGGCTGTCAAATGATACAATAAAATTATTGTCAATTGGACAGGCATAGTGGCTCACACCTGTAATCACAGCACTTTGGGAGGCTTAGAGGGGGGATCACAAGGTCAGGAGATCCAGACCATCCCAACCAACATGGTGAAATCCCATCTTTATTAAAAAATACAAAAAATTAACCAGGCATGGTGGCCAGCACCTATAGTCCCAGCTACTCAGGAGGCTGAGGCAGGGGAATCTCTTGAACTGGGAGGCAGAGGTTACAGTGAGCCAAGATGGACTCCATCCTGGCAAAAGAGCAAGACTCTGTCACACACACAAAAAAAAACTACTGCAATTTTCATAGATTTGGAAAAGACGTTATATTTAAGTAAGTTCTTAACTGTTAGAGATACTACTGAAGAAGTACAGGTAACATGATAGGATGTCTGACACTTGTTTTAACATACAACAGGGATAAAAGGAGTATGAAAATTAATAAAACAAGAAGGCCAAAATGTTGGTTGATACACACACGAATACATGCATACAAAAGGCTGAATGACAGATATACAGAGGAGGCTGCTAGATTTTCTCTAATATTATATAGGTTTAAAAATTGCCATAAGGGCTGGGCGCGGTGGCTCAAGCCTGTAATCCCAGCACTTTGGGAGGCCGAGACAGGTGGATCACAAGGTCGAGAGATTGAGACCATCCTGGTCAACATGGTGAAACCCCGTCTCTACTAAAAATACAAAAAATTAGCTGGGCATGGTGGCGCGTGCCTGTAATCCCAGCTACTCGGGAGGCTGAGACAGGAGAATTGCCTGAACCCAGGAGGTGGAGGTTGCGGTGAGCCGAGATCGCGCCATTGCACTACAGCCTGGGTAACAAGAGCGAAACTCCGTCTCAAAAAAAAAAAAAAAAAAAATTGCCATAAGAATTTTTTAAGCTTACCAAAAAAAAGACAGAAATCAGAGCAAAAAACAAAAAAATGAGTTCGTGTGTAGAAGAGTAAACAAGGATTTATATATATATATATTTCTGACCTGCAAGTCCCAAAGCCTGGTTTACAAACTTGGCTTTGCTACTTACAATCTTGCCTAGATGACCTAAATCAATGTATTTGTACATATGTACATAAATGTCCATATGTGTAGCATGAAAATAATTGACTTACCTACAACAAAAAATATAGGTATGTAAAAATTAATCATAAACTAAAAAAATCAAAATATAGATATCTTCAATATATTTTGTGTTTACCTTCATGTCACAAATGTATGTATTATCTTTTCAACCAAATAGTAAGGTGTCCATGAACGAAGTCCATGTTTTATTCCTTTAACCAACAACCATTCAATGTACACTTCCAGTAGTTCTACTATGTATCAAGTATTTCTTACTAAGAGGGTAAGAACACAAAGGCAGTAAGTCATAGGCTGTGAAATCAAATGTAGAGATGGAGTAAGATGCAAATTACTTAGTACATAGTACAATTATACATAGTACAATTATGATTTGTACTCCAAACTACATAAGCAAAGAGGCAAAACCATTATGTCGATAGGTCTAGAGTGAGGAGAAGCCTTCTAGAGGAGGGACTGTATAAATCAAATATAAATATGAAAAAGGTCTGCAAAACTCACATAGGAAGAAAAAGAGTCCCAGGCAGAAAGACCAAAAAACCAAAACAAACAAATGAAAAAAAAAGAGCATTACATGGGAACATCAAAAGAAGTCATCTGCTGCAGGTCAATGTGGCTAATACTCAATGTGAGAGGTACTGAATCTCAACAGATGACCCACTGTACACATCAAAATACTAGGTAGTGGGATCAATAAATATACATTAATTAAAGTACAGAGAGATCAGAGGTAGCATTACTTGAGTGTTCAGTCCAGGTCATTATATATGCACAGAAATAAGCATATTTTTTATTCAACCTCACATCAATCCCAAGGTACCTACTATTACTATCCCTGTCTTACAGATAAGGACACTTGGGCACATAAAGGCTAAGTAATTTGCTTAGTTACTCAGTTGGCAATTGGTACAGTGAGTGATGTTCTTAGCGTTTCAAACAACAATATATCTGGAAATAAAATTCTACGTGGCTATTCCTCATAATAAAAGTGTTTTAAAAACAAACAAAAAGAAAGATAATACTGTAAACAGTAAGTGCTACTAAAGGTTTAATAAGTGACTGTCTAGGAGAGGGCAGAACCATGGTTGTAGCATCTGCCAATTTACAAAGTATAAACACTCTCACCACAGCCAATTTTAACCTACCAAAGAAGATATCACTGAACATGGAATTGGGAAGAGGTCTCAACATGAGCCAGTTCTAGCACTCCACTGCCTGCAACCTTCAACAAGCTATACAGGCAGAGTGACTTTAACAGACTAATTACATGACCAGTAAGATAATAAGTAAATCAAAAAAAAAGGTGCAACTGCCATCACTTTTTTTTGTGAGACTGTATATAAGTCAATTTATATTTAAAATAAACTCCTAAGCAATATGATGTATGAAAGGCAATGAAAATGAATAAGTAATTCATAGAGATTCCTCAAAGTAACATGTATTTTCTATGAATGACAGTTGACATTTAAAAAGTATTCTTCATATGTGATTAATGAACTGTGATTAGTAAGTGATTTCCTGCTAAACGATTCCTCCCTCAAGGGGCAACACAAGAGGATTTATTTCTAACCAGAGAAGTTGAAAATGAAAGCACAGCTGAAGGAAATGAAGTTATCTGGGTCAGCAACAGATACTGCCACTGAAAACAGGGGGATAATTTTTGCATACCTTGTGCTCTCAAAGTACATGTCATATAAAAAGTATTGAATGAACAGAGATGAGAAGAAAGGAGGGAACAAAACCAATCACAGAACTAGATTTTTTTGACTAACTATAGTCATTAGCTGTATAACAACACTTCAGTCAACAAAGGACCACATATGTGACAGTGGTCCCATAAGATTATAATGGAGCTAAAAAATTCTCACCAACTAGTGACATTTGTAGCCATAATAAACTCATAGCACAACACAATTATCTTTTCTATGTCTGAGTATGTTTTGATACACAAATACATAACATTATATTATAACTGCCTACAGGTATTTGATATGGTAACAGGCTATATAGATTCGTAGCCTAAGAGCAACAGGATGTACTATATAGCCTAGATGTGTAGTAGGCTATGCCATTTAGGTTTGTGTAAGTATACTCTCTGATGTACACAAAACAATGAAATGCCCTAATGACATTCAGAATGTATCGCCATTGTTAAGGCATGATGTGTGTAGGTACATATATTTTAAAAAATTATTTATAGTTAGTAAATATGTATATACTTATATAAAAGGGAGTTCTAATTATTCATATTTGTATGTTTACACTATTTCTTTAAAAAATTCCTTTATTATTTAACAATATTGTTGAATAAGTCTAGTTAAATGAATTTTATATGGGTATAAAAGGGAGTTAGAATTATTGCTATATTGATCCTATCACTTGTTTAAGTTCCTTTACCATTTAAAAATAACATCCAATGAATAAGTACATCTGGATAAATTTCAAATTAAATAGAAAATCTATTTGTTACACAGAATGCAAATGCAATGTTAAAGAGAAGTAACCAGTAATTGCAAAGCAAAAAAGAAAAATTCTCCACAAGTTTACTTATGTATCTAGCAATCTGAAACCAGAATATCCCCATTTTGGCATGTGGCAAGTCTGTTGCTGACCTGTTAACTGAATCTGGCTCCCAGGAACCAACAGCCTGTTACTTAACAGTACCCTAGCTTAAATAGTCTCAATAAAACAAATGCAATTCACTAACACTGTCTCATGCTTATTAAATTCATATGCAAAACAAATGCAAAAGATGCTTCTGAGCCTCGTTAGAGTCTATATAAGTTGCTTTCTGATATTCTTCTTGTCACAGTGGTAGGATGCAGAAATCTTTTATTAGGTCAATTTAACTATTGATTTCTACTCCTAATGCTTATAAATGGCAGAAAAATGTAACTTTTTCAGTCCACTGCTGCAGGGAAGAAAACCTCACAGAATTAGTGATTTTAAATGGAAAAAAAAAAACAATCAATACAACTGTTACATAAAATAACTGATAACAGTTGCTACATATCAAAATTGACATTCTTTTCCCAGCTGGTTATCAAACTGAGATGATAATATAGATGTATTTTTTAATCTTTGTGATATCATAATTAGAAGAATTCAAGTTAAATGATTTTAGTGTTCTATATAAAAGGCTAGTTTGCATTTCTGTGACATAGCCTTTCAAAAAGGGAACTGCGTCAATTTTTAATGAAATGCATGACCTAATTTACAACTGTAATGACTATAATTAGTCTAATAGTTTATGTTTTTTTAAATCTTGGGGATGAGGCAAGGAAAGTTATGGCATGAGTCAGGAGCTATGAACTCTGGTGATGTACTACATTCCATTTCATTTTAAATTTAATACAAATAAAGCAATATTTATTGGACGCCTTCAATGTGTTAGGCTTAAGATGACTAAGACACAGCCCTATAAAGTTTCCCGACAGGGACATGGAGTTAAAACCCCAACAACAATGGTCTATACTAACAGTATGACAGAGTACTAATGTTTTTCTCTTGTCATGGCATTTTTATGCAGTACAAAAATATAGTTTCAAAAAAAGTCTGTTTTCATTATTTTAAAAAATGTCTATACTATAGTAATATTACCTGGCTTTTAAAATAGTATCTAATACAAGAATAAACAGATTCTGAGTTTAGGATAAAGAGATTCTCTTAGGAGATTACTGATATGTCCAGATTTAAAAAACAAAGAACCACCATAACAAAACCTCAAGATAAAATAAATACCACTATCTCTTTCAGTTAGTTTGAAAGAAGATCTGAATACATTTTCTTTTGAAATTGACATGTCACTGTGTGCAATACAAATAGAAAACAAGACTGGAAATACAAAAAGGCAGAATTAAGAATTACTGAGAGAAAAAACCCCTTAAAATTTGATAGAGAAAGGCACACCAGGCTTGATCTAATGTCTCTTGAGCATTTTAATTATTTCCCAACTTGCAAGATTAGAATTAGACCAGCTTCTCAATTACTAACGAATAAAATGAATGCAGAAGGAAGATCTCTACACTCATCTCTTTTAAATACTGCATGAACAAGAGGCTCACTGTTCAAGACATTAAGTACTGCTTGATGCCAAGGGGAGATACTCTACAAAGTTGTATCATTTCAAGATTATTACCAGGAACTCATCTCCTCTGAAAACTCACCCTATTTGCAGAAAATGACAGAACTAAAATAATGAATTAGCAGAACTTTACTTCTAAGTAAATGACTTTTATAAAATCTGAAGTTCACTGAAGAAGGCCAGTAAGTCTCAATGAGTAACATATCATAATGCTTAAGTGGTGATTGTAGCATTTGTTACCAGCTACATAATTACTCTATTCCAACTCTTAATGAGCCTGAAGCACTAAATTTTTAATTCTCCCTGATGATCCTCTTCAAAGTGGATAAATGTAGGTTTCTCCTCAATCAAATACTTAATTGTCAGTACTCTACTGGCACCAACACACAATCTAGAACACTTTTTATTCTCTAGAACTTTTCAGCTCTTTTAAAAATAGCTTATTATCATACAGCTCTTAAAATAATTGTTGGAGAGAAAAAATAAGGAGCAAGTTAGTAAGTGTCAGAGTCTAGAGACTTATACTTTTTGGAGGCTTGGATTCTCTTTTCTACTCCAGATTAAAGACTGGCTAAAAGTAGAAGTTGCAACACTATAAAGTATTCACAGTTGGAAGACAAAACAAATTTTTCTCTAAAATTAAAGTATGGAGAAATTTAAGTGTAACAGAGGTACAAGAATCTCTCAACAAATACCATGTCTTTATTAGTGCTATTAGTTTGATAATAAAAACAATATTAATTATACTAGTAGTCTGGTTCCCAGAATGTTCCTCTCATAATAAAACCAATACTAATCAAAACTCTTCTCAATATTTTCAGTAGAGTCAAAAAAGATTTTTAAAAAATCAACACTGATAATGTTTCTATCCTGGCAGTATCATTTCTCCCAGTGCAATCTTTGAAAGCTAAATATTATTCTGTGTTAAATCTGAATAGTTTTCCAACAAAGCACCCTTATGAAAAGAGAGTTAATACTGTCACCAAAATAACTGTATTGTGCCACTGCACAGGCCAATTTATCATTCCCCTCTGAGACATGAACTGTATATACAGCTATCATATCAGGAAGACTGACTAGGAACCCATGTGCTGCTTGCACAAGATAACATACAAAACATGGCATGAGTCCAAAAAAGGCCTGTTCTAGAAATTTACATCAACAGAACATAAATAGTTCATTATAGCGCCAGAGCAATTTAAATGGATGAGCCCACCATAAATGAAGGATGTTGGATTTCTCGGAGAAACATTTTATGAGTAGTTATGTGTTGCTGTCCAGCAAATGTCTTATTACATAAAAAGAAATTCTCTAAACTTGAATTTAAAAGCACATAAAATCTGCTCACAATTATTGGTCATAGTCTGGAAGAAACATTGCATTCAATTCACTAAACACTTAATGAATGCCAAGGATATTCAAACACCATATACATAGAAGTGATTAATGCAAGCTTCCTGTTCTTAAGAAGCTTATAAACTAGTGGGGATTAGAAACAAGTTACAAATTAACTGTAAAATCAGGAATAATGTATTTTATTTTGTGACACATAAAAGGTAAGGAAATGCCAAAAAGTGAAGCTATTCATTTTCATGAAGGATGTTTCATTTTGATGATCACTGTACAATGAGGGTCTCAGAAGTAAGAGCACAAACAGAATTAAACTCTTTTGTCAACTGCAACGACAGGTTGGCTACAGATTCAAAAGCTAGACAAAAATCAAAAAGGTATCTATAAGAATCAATTGGCCATATAGAATTTAAATGTTGAGCATTGCATATTTTATTACAATTTTAAATTGTCTTCCATATCCTTTATATTAGTAAATTTTATAATAAGCATAATGTATATACATGTATTTTTTTTTGGATGTATGAAAACAGCAAAACAAATGAACAAACAAAAAACAATATAAAACTTTAATGCCACCAGTAACCAAGGTCTCAAAACAGTCAAGAAGTTTTGTCACTTGGACTTGACCTTAATAGCAGTTTTCATCTGTCAGGTTTGTCAATGGTGCCATTTTCATGAAATGAAGACACCATATTCTGGTTTTTGCTGTAATTTATCACTAGTCACATTTAAAGGGTCCTAATGGCCTCAAGATCTTTATGATATGATTAAACCCTAACCTCACCACTCTTTGGTTCCCTATCTGTAAAACTAATGAACTGCATGACATCATCTCTAAGGACTCCTCTGACAGCAATTCCAACACACTAAATCACTAGAGTTCAATGCTGAAAGTCACAAATGAAAAAAATCATCTCTAAATACTAAACAAAACCATTAAACATTGCACAAGCAACCTTTTAAAATGCAAAGAAAAAACTAATTTTAAACTTAGGCCCACAAAAAAGGTTTTCCATGAAACTAAATCCAACACCTGAAGTTTTCGTTAATATATTTTAAAAGCTTTGATTATATGAAGACTTGACTACTCATTGATTTGTCTCTCCAAGTTACTCTAGTAAAAAGCAGAACCACAGCTGAATCTCAGTTTTTTTCAAGCTACTTCAAAAATGCTAGGGACACATCCAGTAGTACAAATAAAAAAAAGGTTAGTAGGTTGTATTCCAAGTTTTAAATATTATCATGATATTGAATAATCTTAATAATCAGGGGAGTTTAAATAGGCAGAATATTATCATTTGAACTGGCTGCAGTCTTTGAATGACTGTAGTGTCTTTTTTTGAATCTGGATTGATTTTACTTCTGTTCTTCAAATTGACAGAATAATAGCTAGTCACAGCTTAGAAACAAGATTTGCAGCCTGTCCTTTCAAAGATCTATGCAGTAATGATAAACCCAGTGGTTTGAATCCATCAAGCTCATGCTAAGCACTATGTCTCTCTGGGTGAATAGTTGCTGCTGGACAATGAATCTTTTCAAACTACCTAGAATAGAATCTGTAAACCCACAAACAAATGATTCTCCATCGATCAAGTCCTATTTTAATTCAAATGCAGTTTCGAACCACACCGTGGAATAAATTTGCAAAAATTTTATAAACTTAAAACATTTTATCTTTATTTTATGATAATGCAGTTTTACTTGTACTGATGAAATAAAAAACACAGCTCAATAACTATAATCTCCAAAATTCTACCATTAATTGAAGCTTGTAATGGTGAGGCATAGTTTCTTGTTGAGTTTCAAGACAACATTGCAAATATAGTAAGCAGTATCCTTTTTAAAAAGTTTTGTCATAAGATAAATACATTTTAATGATCAAACCACTTTTTGAATGTTTGTAACTTGAGACTGCTTTTTTTCTTCCAATGTTGAACTGTTTTTCTCTAGAACAGTTACTAAGAAAAATATTTTTCAGCTAGTCATAAGAATGACTTCCTTAGCAGCCCTTTCCTTTGTACCATTAAACAGTCTGGAAAATTGCTGGCTTGACTCATTCACGCTGTCAAAATATACTACAGGCTAAGACTGACCATCAGTTTTCTCTGTATCCTGTAACAACACACCCAATTTATGCATGAAGTTCTAAAGTAACAACACTTGGCATCTTAGGACTACTTTCATACGTTAATATTTTGTAAAACTATATTCACACAGGCTAATCTATTCATTTGTTGTATCTAAAGAATACTATTTGTTATACAAGAAAACTGTATACATTTAAGTCCACTACAATTACAGGGTAAAAAAATTAAATGAAAGAAATAAAGCCCTAAGGTCATAATACATCCTTTATCATCTTTTTGAACATCTATTTGAAAACAGAACTTGATCAATGAAGAATCATTGTTTGTGGGTTTACAGATTCTACGGGTTTACAAGTAAGGATCAATTAGAAATACAAAGAGAAGACATCAGACTTATTTGGAGAAAACTCTATGGAGTTATTTTGAGATAAAATGAAATCAAATAGGCCAGGTCACGCCTGTAATCCCAACACTTTGGAAGGCCAAGCTGGGTGGATTGCTTGAGCTCAGTAGTTCAAGACCAGCCTGGGTAACATAGTGAAACCCCAACTATACAAAAAATATAAAAATCAGTCCAGCATGGTGGTGCATGCCATAATCCCAGATACTTTGGAGGCTGAGGTAGGAGAATCACTTAAACCCGGGAAGTGGAAGCTGCCAAGTGAGCCAAGACTGCACTACTGCATTCCAGCCTGAGTGAGAGTGTCTCTAAAAAAATTTTTTTAAAGGAATAAAAAATATGAAATTCTTTATACAACTGAAATAGTCATGAAGTCATACCAGGAAGTCACAGAACTCTACATAAATTTTTTTTTTTTTTTTTTTTTGAGACAGAGTTTCGCTCGTTACCCAGGCTGGAGTGCAACGGCGCGACCTCGGCTCACCGCAACCTCTGCCTCCTGGGTTCAGGCAATTCTCCTGCCTCAGCCTCCTGAGTAGCTGGGATTACAGGCACACGCCACCATGCCCAGCTAATTTTTTGTATTTTTGGTAGAGACGGGGTTTCACCATGTTGACCAGGATGGTCTCGATCTCTTGACCTCATGATCCACCTGCCTCGGCCTCCCAAAGTGCTGGGATTAAAGGCTTGAGCCACAGTGCCCGGCCCGAATTTATAAAAATCTTTTAAAAGTTAGCACATTATTTTATCAACTGGCTGATTTGTTATCGCTAATAAAGAAAATTAATAAATCAAAATAGAAGATTTGTAGTAAATGGAGACTTGCTAATTACAACCAATGTACCATCAAGTAGCTTTTGTTTGTTTGTTTTTTAGGGACCAGAAATCATAAGAAATGGTATTTATAAAGAAAAATTTTTATTTTTTTTAATCAGAAACTTAATGGGGGAATTTATGAAACAGTTACTCTACTTTCTAAATATGAATAAGAAATTACTAAGTAGGTCAGAAGGTTATTTCATCTTCTTAATCTTTTAAATTAAAAATTCATCCACAGTGTTAAATAAGAAAGCAAAGCAAAAAAAAAAAAAAAAAAAAAACAGAAGAAGGAAGAAGAGGAGGAGAAGGCAAAGCCAGCTCTATCTCAAAGTCTGGAGCATGTGAAAATTTCCAGATGGTTTTATCCTTTGAAGATAAATACATCTTCTCTATAGATTGAGAAGTCATGGCAAAAATACTACATTCCCTGAACCTTTCAGCAGTATTACAGTAATGGTTGTTGATCAGAGGCACACAGCTTTTAAAATATATATCTGCCCATGTCTGTTGCTTTAGAAATTCCAACTAGGTGATGGAGCAAGCAGGTCTAGGTGATGGAGCAAGCAGTGGAGTGAGAGAACAAATAAATATAAATAAATAGATTCTAAGCCTCTTCTGCTTTGTGCAGGCAGGAAGCCTGAAAAAGTACCTGAGAAGCTGTTTGCACACAGTAGGCATGCCATGCAAGCTGCTGACTCACATGGAATTAAGTGGATCCTGCTATTAGTACAGCTGATCACTAGGCAAAAGAAAGATTTAGGTATAGTAGGTATTTTCAGCAAAGTGGTTCCACTGGCAAAATCTCTTAAACTGTCTACTTTCAATGTTGACTTTTCACATCTCTACTGTTAAAGTTCAGAACTGAGAAGTTTGAGGCCACAGGTTTAAACGTGCATTTTTTAAAAGGCAGCCATAATTGTTTATGCTCCTTCATTCTTCAAAATTCATATGCTAAGCCAGATAAATCAGAGGTAGCAAGAGGTTACAGATCAAAAAGCCCCGAAAGGTATTAATACAGGGAAAGAGTGGTACTTCTTCAATTTTCCCAAAGCAAATACATCTTGAAAAGTCAAGCAAATCCTTGGGACCACAATGTAACTAGCTAGAAAGAATTGATAAGGAGTACTTCATTAATATTACAGTTATTTTTATTATGAGAATTTCAGTAATTTTTCCTGATTTAATATTTCCATAAGACGTGTGTGTGTGTGTGTCTGCACACGTGTGCACACACGCTTTGCCTATTGATATTATCTGTAGAAACTTGTCTGCTGGAAAATGTTTCTTTAACTTTGGTTTGGCTCCTGCTTTGGAGCTGATGGGAAATAACTTTTCCATGGATTAGAGCCAACTGAGCTGCTAAAACAAAAGGCAACATTCATTAGAGAAACATGGCACCATGATCTCATTCTGAAGGTTAATTTTTTTCTACATTAAGTGTGAATTGTCTAAAGCTTAGAAAAGCCAAACTATATAATAATGTGAAAGAAAATAATACTGGCCTTATCTTAAATGTTATTACATGGAAATTTCTTTTATAAAACTATGAAACATGAAACAAAACTGTAGTAAACAAAAAGAACTTATCAGATTTTTAATCATTTAGCTTGATTTTCTCTAATTTCCTACCAACATACACAACACACCTTGCTTACTTTTTCTTATATACAGTAATAGGGAGTTTCCATATAAAACTATTCTTAAAGAGAATGGATTTTTCTCAATAAAACATGACTATCTAAAGGTGTTAAATTCCCCAATTTTTAAAGGAAATGTAGAGAAAATACGTTTTGTTTTACAAAGCATTTGCTAACCAAATACCAACTGACTACTTAATACCAGGAAAGCCTTACCGCACCATTTTTGGCAACTGCCAAAAAGCTGAAAACAAATTTTATGTTCCCTGCCCTCAGAGTCCTCCTGTACTTTCTCCTAATTGTTTCACAACATGTTAAAAGCCTGAAATAGCCAACTCAATTAAACAGCTACAAGCATCCTCTTTGAACACATATTTAATCCTTCTTCAACATCAACTGATACAATTAACTCACTGTCTCACACTAAATCAATGCACAGCAGAAAAGAATGGGCAATAATCAATAGCCTTAACAAGAAGGCAGTGGAATGGCTCGGTAAATCAAACTGTAAATGCACAACTCATATCCAGAATTAGACTGGATAAACAAGAACATTTATAGATGCTGTGAAGGAAAACCCAGAACCGGCCGTAAGAAACAATTAGGCTGTATTATTTCTGAACAACAACAACAAAAAAATCAGGGAGATGGGCTTTTGGTGTTTGCTTCCCCCCTTTCACTTACTGGAAAAGTTTCCTATTTCTTTTTTTCTTTTTTCTTTTTTTTTTTTTGAGATGGAGTTTCGCTCTTGTTACCCAGGCTGGAGTGCAATGGCGCCATCTCGGCTCACCACAACCTCCGCCTCCTGGGTTCAGGCAATTCTCCTGCCTCAGCCTCCTGAGTAGCTGGGATTACAGGCATGCACCACCATGCCCAGCTAATTTTTTGTATCTTTAGTAGAGACAGGGTTTCACCATGTTGACCAGGATGGTCTCGATCTCTTGACCTCGTGATCCACCCGCGTCGGCCTCCCATGTTTCCTATTTCTAATCATGTTACAAAAGTCTCAAACTTGTAAATGAGGCAAATGCTTTAAAAAATCTTAGAGCAACAAGGACCATTTCAATGGGCTAGAACTGGATCCCTATCAATACTGAGTGAACAGTGAAAAGGGAAAAAATAAAGCTGTGATAAACAGAGTATTATGGATTTAGATGCTTCTTTACACATTTGAGAAAGTAAGTGGTGGATATTTGACCAATTAAGTTTCTGTAGGCATAAAAAATATACAAAAGAATAGTGTAAATCATGAAAAAAAATGACCTTTAATGTTTAACCTTCTAATCTGTGCAGGTACTTTATTGAATAAACAATTTATTTCTAAAAAGGTGAGTCTTTTAGGAGGAAATTTACATAATACAGCATTTGAAATATCAAATATGAATTATTTATTGTAGACCAGCATAAAGCTAAAGAGGATTAGTTTTAAATAAAATTAGATTTGTGAACAGATGGTTAAAACCATTTTTCCATTCACAGACAACTGCATTTACAAAGAAACTTTGAGGCACGGACAATATAAATACTGAAGTATTTTATTAATACCTCCTCATTTAGCTAGTAGTCAAGTGATACATATGTTAAGAGGTTAAGGTGTTATTTTCTCTTGATAACAGGTAAGTAAAGAAGCTAGTATGTGCACATTTAAACACATTCAAGGTAAGTCCTGTTTAATTTTTTCCTACAACACAAAGACCTGTAGTGCAATATGCATAATAACTAATAGCATTCACTTTGACCTAAGGCAGAGTTTCTCCCAAAAGAAGAAAGGTAACTTGGACTGAACTCTGGCATTAGATAAGAACAAAACTAACAGCTACCATTTATGGAGTATTTACATGGAATAAGATACTGCATTAAATGATTTCTATCTAACTGATGTAATTGAATTCTCACAAATCTTGAAAGCTGATGATACTGGACTTGTTTTACAGATGAAGAAACCACTTTGGGACAATAAAGTGACGGGCACAATGATGGAATCAAACTCAGATCCAGCTAAATCCATGGTTTGGGCTCTTAACAAAGTCTTGATTCTGTGCCATTAAAAAATGTTTATACTTGGCTGGGCGTGGTGGCTCAAGCCTATAATCCCAGCACTTTGGGAGGCTGAGGCGGGTGGATCACGAGGTCAAGAGATCGAGACCATCTTGGTCAACATGGTGAAACCCCGTCTCTACTAAAATTACAAAAACTTAGCTGGGCATGGTGGCGCGTGCCTGTAATCCCAGCTACTCAGGAGGCTGAGGCAGGAAAATTGCCTGAACTCAGGAGGCGGAGGTTGTCGTGAGCCGAGATGGCACCATTGCACTCCAGCCTGGGTAACAAGAGCGAAACTCTGTCTCAAAAAAAAAAAAAAAAAAAAAAAAAAATGTTTATACTTGCACATTTTTTCATGTGGCTTTTTGCAAATTATTCTGGAGATCCTAGTTTGATTAAAATCCTAAAGGTGGCACTGGGAATGAAGTGCAAACCACTGGTAGTCACATTCTTATTATTCCTGACAACAGTATTTTTTGCTACAAAGTAATTTTTATTACAAATTTCATCCCAAAGGAAAGAGCAGACAGGTCAATCTATACACTCAGAAAACACCCAAAACACAATAAATTTAGTTATACTATAGCTAACGCAAACCAATGAAGAAAGCTCCAGAGAAATGAAATGAATGGACAAGGAACACCACTTACTTTTCCCTATGATCAATTTCGTCCCAGACATAAAATAAATTTGACTTGTATGCCAAGTTTGAATCTATATAACAATCTTTATTCAGACCTAAGGCAAAGCTCCTCCCATAAGAAGAAAGATAACTTAGACTGAAGTCTGGAATTCAGATAAGAACAATACTAATGGCTACCATCTAAGGAGTATTTACATGGAGCATGATGCTGAATTAAGTGATTTACATAACTGATCTCATTGAATCCTCGCAAATTCATTTTTAATTTTCTAAAAATGTATTTCTAATTGGCTGTCTGACTAAATTCATACAATCATGAAAATGGCCAAAACGCAATGTGTGGCAAGAGTTTCAGGAAAGGACACTTATTAACACTAGCTACTGGTATAAAGTTTCTGTCCAAACTACCATTCATCCCAATGAATTGTTCCATAAAAATAATTATATTTCTCATGGAGTATTTTAAATAACATAATCGATTCTAATATTTGAGATACATCTCTTAAGAGTTCAGGATTATAACTTGATAGCTACTCAATACCCAGTATGCCCAGAAATTTCACCTTCTCAATCGAATGTTTTCTGAGAGCAAACATGCTCTTTATGCTATAGCATGAACAAAATACCAATTACATATAACAAAAGCCTTAAAAAGAATAGTGTGAGCTGTTTTTAAAAAATCATTAAAATTAATGTATTCACATGAAAAACAATTCTACCTACTGGACCTAAATATTTCAGCATTATTGATAAAGTATTACAGATAAACAAAATATTAAAATTACTGAAGTATTCCTAGGAAGTTTCTGAAATGCAATACTAAAAATCATAAATAAGTATGACATACAGTAAGAATACATATGAATCATTGTCAAAGAGGTGGTGAATGGTTTCATCTAGATTTTAACTTGCAAAGACTTACAAAGGTTTTTAAGCGTATTTCTCAGTCTTACCAATAAGACTTGCCCAGTAAGGTGAATAAAATCTCAGCCTCTTACAAAATAATGTCTTATGTTTCTATGTATGAGAAAAATATCAGTTATACTAATTCTGTGATTTAAATTCTATTTTAAGCAAAAAAAAGTTATGAAACAAAAAAATTTCCTTATCTGATGGCTTTACCTCAATTCCAAGCTTTATCTTGGAATCCAGAAATTTTCATGTTTTGCCCCCAAGAACAGATTGCTATACTGTTCATCCCGTCAGCAGCATTCTTCTTGACTTTAGGTTCAGACTCTATATTGTCAGACTACTAGTTAAAATTTTAATATAAATTTTCCACCTTAAATGAGAAAATCTAAACAAGCAATTATTCAGAAGTGACTTTCTAGATTAAGAAAAAATGTGACTGAGCATGTTTTAAAAAGTACAGTTGCTTAAATTTAGGCAACTGTAATGAGTCAACAAGTACTTGCTCATATATGTACAATAGTCTAATATGTAGATTCTCTAATAATCAATATACTATATTTTTGTATATACAAGATCACTGCATAGTGCTTCATAATCTTGCTAATTTAAACAAGTTAAACTTAGCACAAAGATTGAAAGCACATGCTGTGAAGACAGACTGCCACAATGAATCTCAGTTCAACAACTCCCTGACTGTGTAACCCTGTAAGGGTTAATTGTTCTTAGCTTCATGCGTTTAAATAGTCAATAGATGAGGATTAAATCAGGGGAATAATATTAGCCATTTCTACATGTGTTACCTAAAAATCAATCTGACTCAGTTTTATCTCACTGAATTATAGAAATTGATGATGCGCTTGATATAAATCTCTTACCACAAAAATCAGTGGTGTACTCACTTTGACTAATACAAGCATGTATAGTCTTTTACAGCACACACAACCACAGCTGAATTTCATCTGTTCTTCCTACACTGACTATGCAATGGTTTCCAATACAGTTCATAACAAATTTCTCAGACACACCGGAGGGCATTCAATGCCTACTTGTGTGATACCTGAGCAAATCTGTGTTCTACCAGAACATTTTACAATTAAAGACTAGAAGGGTTTAAAAGTATTTTATTATCCCATGATTATTTTAATCTTAGTTGTGCTTCTCAGAAGCTTGAAAGCTTATAATCACCACTAGTCTATCGACACCCAAAAAGGCAAGGACTCTGTGTGTCATTCACCCTTAAATCAGAATTGCCTATCACAATGTCTGGTAGCAGGTAATGAACGGTGAAAAGGTGAGAAAGAATGGATGATTTTTCCACAATTGAGATGAAGAAGTGGCATATATATACATCTGTATTTTTTTTAATTCTTAATTAAATCTTCAGCAGAAAAATGTGTATCTCTGGTGAGAATCTCTCCTCTAATATTATTCATCCTTAGCAGGAAATACAGAAGCCAAAACCTCATTTTGCATCTTGTATCTCACTCTGCATACTTAGCCCACTTTACTGTATGGTACATATTAAGGTACTATATGTTAATCATAGTTTAAAGGATTTAGAGGAGCTATTAAACAGACTCTACCATAAAAACACATGCAGTGTAGATGACTCTTCCTTAAAGTGGATAATGACTTCAGTTCATCAGAGTTGCGGGGGGGGTGTTTTGTGCTTTTAACATATTGAGTTTTCTTATGTAGACATTTGTTTTCTGCTTATTTCTCTGCTATGATTCATGGATGGTAATATCTGGCAGTAAAAGTTCATAATGGTAAAAAAAATCAATAAACAAAATCATGATGATAATCTTTTCTCATGGCTAGATTTAGATTTCATTAGTCTCAACTCAGCCAGGAAGAAATACAAGATAATGTGAAGAAGGACAGTTCATTCAGAGCACAGATCTTTCTTAACAGGACTCTTCATATAAACAATGAATTCTTCGGTTATTTATTTCTTCATGGTTCATTCGTCCGTTGCCTCCCTTTAAGGAGAATAGCTTTATAAAAGGCAATGTCATCTACCCAAGAGGAATCTTATTTCAAACATGATAAATTTGGCTCTGTTTTTCTCTGAAACCTTTTATTTTTAATTTGGCCCATTTGGTGAGCTAACACTACTTATAAATGCTTCCAAGGATTGGGAGATGTTACTCCTTATTCCTAGTCTATGAACGATTAGATGAGCAAAGATATGTGAAAGCAAATTATCGTCTGAATGCAGTAATATGGAAAAGAAGGAATTACAGATGTAATTTATCCATCACGAGCAGATCCTAAACACTGATTATGTCCCTAGTTTTGCAGAAAATTGAAAATGATAGAAAAGCTTCCCTGCTTTTCTGAGTTTCATTTTCCATGTTTTACTTTGTGTAATTTACTGTCAACTATTAGCAGATGCTTCTTGCCTAATTTGAGAACAGCCTGGACTTAAGTATAAGTGATTCTGAAATCCAGAAGCCTACATGCTAGCTCTGAATTTTATGCAGAGAGATAGATTCTAACTTAAGATACCGGACTCATATGGGGTCTGGAGAAAACAAGGTCTTGAATCTCAACCTGACATTAACATAAAACTAAAACACAAATATTGCTTAATAAATCTAGATAGCGTCAGCAGAATTTTGCTGGGCCTAAATTGTGATCTAGGGTTAAAATATAGGTAGTTACCAACTGACCCATGATGATCCAGGGACAGATGATCTGGTGGCCTGTGGCGATGTGAAATCTCTTATTGGGGATTCCCTCTAGTTCTTCTATCCTCACTTGTGGTGTCATAATTAATAGTGTGAGAGAGAGGGAAGTAGATAAAGGAAAGATAAACCACCAGAGCCATTTCTTTTTCTCTTCCTTAAGTATCTCTTTAACTGACCCTGCAACTGCACTTGAGAAATTTCCCCTCCTAATCATTGCCACTACTGCCTAATATACTAGTCTCCCTGTTGGCAATCAGCTCCTTGATGACTGAGTTGTTAACATCTACTCCCCGAAGTTTGACATAGTAAGTACATAAGTTATATTACTCAAATTGTGGAATCCTCACCCTCTATCACCTCCTGTTTTTCTTCCTCACCTCTGAATTCTTATTACTAATCTCTTGATCATATCCTATGATAAAATGCCAAAAAACAAAACAAAAAAAAATTGAGTTCATTACTTTTACAATCTACCTATTTCCCCATGGCTACTAGTATTTAGAAAACAATAGCAACAAACACACATTTGAAAATTTCAGAAAGAAGGAAGAATGGGGAGAAGCTGTTCTTTAAGTTCTGCAGTAGACAGGGCACTACATTCAAAAAAGAGGCAGATTGAGTACTTAGAAAAAAGAAAGGGGGTCACTTGGAAGACATACTGAGGACACCTTCCCACCCTAAGGGTTACACACATGAGAAGCTTTGGTCTCCAGCCTCTCACTCTATACCCAGTCTTCAGAACCTACAGATTCCAAGCAGATGCCCTATTGAAGACTAGCTTCAGGAAACAGAAAGAAGTTAAAGCTGGGAAAACTGCACTGGCTCACAGAATGAGTTTGAGAAAGGCCACCTCGCCTGCATGAGGCAAAGTGAATTTTTAGAACCCTAAATTGAAATTTAAAATACATCTCTGCAATAGAAATAATTTGACAAAAGCATTTGGGGTCTGTGACTCTAGTAGTTTTCAAGATTTATGATAAGATAATATTTCTATGGCACCTCTTGGGTTTAATTAATAACCAGGTTTCCAAGGTGCTATTTCTACTGAACTATACTTCAAGCATTTTATGGGCTACTTTGGTTTCTCAGGGTTAACCTAATGACTTAAATCACCTTGCTTCTGTGGAAAGACACTTTCTAAACAAGTAAAACTTTAGAATAAAGCTTTTTATGCACTGGGGAGGCAGCTATATAGTTTACACAGTGATTACTTATCTAATTCATTTAACATTTTTCCTATATGGCCATATATTTTACAACAGATACAACATCTTTGAAAGTTGGTGGCAGCATTCTTGCTGCTATTTTGGTTTCACTCCTTGACTCATTTGTTGACTTAAAATACAGTAATTACTTCTGAGTACTTACTGTTTTAGGCCCTGTATTGTTAATTTGCCTTGGATATTCATTTTTATTCTTAAGTACTGCTGTTAGTTATGTTTTCTTTGTCCAATCCTTAGAATATGCATATGTAAATTAAGAAGCAATGTTTTCCAGCAAACATAGCAAAACAGTTAAGAGTACAGGCTGTGAAATCAGATTATAAGGCTTCAACTCCACATTTTACTGGCTGACTGACCTTGCAAGTATTACCTAGCTTCTCTGTATTTCACTGTGCCCATCTGGGAAATGTAAGTAACAACAGCAACTATCTCAGTGAGATTTTATAAGAACAAAATATTATGAAAAAATGAAAAGCACTGAAAACACTGATTGGCATATATTCAGTTTCAATAAATATTAATTCATTTTATTTTACTCCACACAGAAAAAATAAGTATATTTGTGGAAGAAGCAGATATGCAAATCGGAGTACAGACTCCTGTCATTTAAAATCATTTGGGACTTGTTTTTATAATATGTATTTCTGCTACATTCCAGTCATAAATACGTGACTGTGTATATAAATATGAAGAGTAGGCTGGGCACAGTGGTTCACACCTGTAATCCTAGCACTTTGGGAGGCCATGGCAGGCAGATCACCTGAGATCAAGAGTTTGAGCCCAGCCTGGCCAACATGGTGAAACCTAGTCTCTACTAAAAATACAAAAATTAGCTAGGCATGGTGGCACACACCTGTGGTTCCAGCTACCCTGGAGACTGAGGCAGGAGAAGTGCTTGAACTGAAGGTTGCAGTGAGCTGAGATCATGTCACTGCATTCATGCCTGGGCAAAGAATGATATTCTGTCTCTAAATAAATAAATTATAGGAAGATAAAAAATAAAACTCTTTGTTTTCTCTATAAGAAAAAATAAATCCATTTGTGATATGCCAGGTTTTATTTACTATTAACCAAGACAGGAGAAGTGGTGACAAGTTTGTCAAGATGAGAAGACTTTAATTTCCCTTCAAAAGTAGTCTATCCTCAACCACCTCCCTTACCCAGATGCTTTTCAGACAGATTTACTTAATCCTGAAAGTTTTATGAGGGGAAAAATGATCTTTTGAATACAGCTTTTTATGCACTAGGGAGGCAGCTATATAGTTTACACAGTGACAACTTATCTAATTCATTTAAAATTTCACTGTTTTAGGCCCTGTACTGTTAATTTGCCTTGGATATTCAAGGCAAATTAACAGTACAGGGCCTACAACAGTAAGTAAAATCAGGCTTCTGGTAGATAAGACAGAAGGGGAGAATGGAAATGGCCTTCCTGAATACCCATTTCCATTCTCCCCTTCTGTCTTACCTACCAGAAGCCCAATTTTAATCAAGGCAACAGGTTTGTTGTTATTTTTGTTATTTTTTTGTTTGTTTTATTTTTTAAAGAAACACTTCCTAGCAAACCCTGCTGCCAAAATCAGCCAATAAGAGACTGAAAAATTACCGGGTGAAGCTCAGATAACCTTTGCTAAAAGGAGCCTGACTGGGCCAAGTTATGGTCTTTTGCCTTTTCTGCATCAGGTGTCCTAGACCAAGGATATGATGGCTGGTACCGCAGTGGCCACATTGCAATTTTGAAATAATCCTAAAGTTAGAAGCCATGTGGTCCTCAGGAACTAAGAGAGAAGGAACCTGAATTCCAATGGCTGTAGAGTCACCAAATAGCCTAGACAACTGACTGAAATATAAACCCCTAATATGTTTATGCCAAATGCTGGGGAGGTGGGGAAGTGTCTCTGTTATGCAATGCTGAATCTAATTCTTCACAGACTAAATGTCTAAATCACTTCTGTGTGACTAAGGAGAGACATATACAAGATCTGAACTAATAGTTCTGAAAATTGACAATTAGAAAGCTGGAAAGAACTCAGAGATAACAAAAGAAGAAAAATAATGGTTAGAGATGCACAAGGCCCACAGGAGTCCAGAGGACAAACAGCCTGTCAACCAAATTAGAGTATGTAAGGGGTTATAATGTTTGGTAATTATCAGCAATTTTCAAAACACAAGCTCATAGCATAGAAAGTTTTATTGCTAGCAAAAAAATCAAACTTTATCTCAAAGTGATATTTCAAATGTGCCAAAAATGTAGAAATTATGCTGTAGGTACATGTGCATGTGATGATATTTGTATGAGAAACAGTATTAAATAAAAACTCTGTAGTTGTTGTTAATATATTATAAATGAGCATTAGCATAAGATGTCCTCACTGGAATCAAACTTGTTTACAGTAAAATTCACAAAGAAATTACTATTCTAATAATCAATTATACTTCAAACAACTAAGAATTTCTATCAAGTCTTTCTAATTGCTTTCACTTAAGTTTCCACATGCACTACCATTAGTGCTAAATCAAAGGCCATCTATCTAGTTACCCACTTTTACTGGCAGACATGGTTTTTGGCCTACCTTGTTAACATGGAAAACTGCTCACCTATCTAAAAGCATAGGGTGTATTTCTGTTAAAGTTAAAAAAAAATCAAATTTCCTAAACAGGATCTCTTTGTAAGAAAATAAGAAGCTTTGTCCAAGTCTATGGGAAGGCAGAGACATTGCTCAGCATGAAAGGTAACGGATTAGCAATGTTGATAGCTGAAATCCTCTACTTATCCTTGGCAAGAAAAATGACAAAATAAGTTTCCCAAACTAGGTCCTAGGTGTCTGTGCTAGGTTTGAGAAACATTCCATTTCTCACCTTTTGCATGAACTGGAGATGTCATACAGTTCTTCAAAAGAAAATTCACCCCAGACTGCATTGTTTCTTTTAAGTCAGAAACAGCCTTATATAAAACTGATTCAAGGCTACTCAGTGGAATTTTGAGTAGTTTCAGACATGTGGATTACAACTAAACTTTATTCAACTGTAAGTGCCACACTGCTTGAGGTCTAAATTGTTTTTAGTTTGTCACGTTCACACACTGAAGCAAGATTTCATGACAAAAAAAAGTAGAAACGGTGTACCAAAAATCTTATATGAAGCAAAATAACTAGTTTTAGAATTACTGCAGCAGGTAGCTTGATTCAAAACATGGTTTAAAATTTATATGACAGTCTAAAAAACCTTTATTAATTAGAAAAAAAAGGTTTCTAAAAAAAGTTCTAACTATAAGAATATAAACAGCCTCCAGCCTGGGTAACAAGAGCGAAACTCCATCAAGAAGAAAAAGAATAGAAACAGGCAAATAAAAACAATTAGTAGTTTTACCAAAATAACTGCAGCTACTGAGAATTTCATTAAGGAAAGGTTTATGTCAGAGTTGATGGCACTGCAGCATATTCACAGGACTTTCTTTACAAAGTTGTGAAGTCTGCTTAGGGACCTTTAACATGGAACACACTACTACATGGCTTATACCTTACAGTCAGTTCATCTCCTAAATCATTAGGAGAAAACAAGGAAGTGATATGTCAATCTGTCACTGAAAGACACACTGAATATATGTGCCAGCACAGTATACACGATAATCTGTCAAAGTTTTAATACATGGGAAATACCAGTGGTAAAACCAAATAATAATAATAATAATAATAAATTCTTGGTAATGGTTATTCCAATAGGACTTTAATAGATCAAAACTTTAATTGAAAATTGCATATTTAGTCTAAAACTTGCAGATATTTTATCAGGATCATCAGTTAAACTGGTTTTTAAAATATGATGAAAAGTCTGTGCTTGGGGCTTAGAAAGAACAGCAGCAATACAGGCACTTTCTCGATTGAGGATAAACCATGCTAGCAATGAAGGATCTTTTAAAATTTAACTGTAAACACCTTTGGGACTACTTCATCATATCTAGTTATGCCATCCAATCCACTGTGACCATCTGGATACTTGATTTGTCTTAGTGATTTTGAATGCTTTCATTGTTCGTTTACCTGTACGTACATATATTTGTGTGCTTTTTAATACCTAATTTCCATACTTCATATATTCTGCTAAGTCTGCAGAGGCTCTTTAAAACTGTTCTCAGTGCCCTTGATTCTATGTCACTTTGCAGTGGAATCTGATCTCAAATGTGTCTATGATAAATCTGATCAAGGGTGCTATTTATAGATAGATATCACTGTATATAACAAAAAGAAAGTTTAATTATCTTAAATAAAATTGCTCAATTTGATAAAGGAACAAATGACCAAAGTTTTCAAAGACAAAAGAATTTTGCTAGATGTTTTGATAATAGATAGTAAATATAAAGATTATATTCCCTTCCTCCCATCCCTAGTACTTGAAAAATTAATGAGTATTTGAAATAGAATTCAGTAAAAAAAAAAAAGTCTATTTCTGTTGATCATATTGTAAAAGCTTTTTTTGAGAGTATAAATAACTTGGCAAATATTAAAATACATTCTGTAGGCTTTCTTTACATTGACTCCCTAAATTTTACTTGAGAGCGACTGAATAGGTAACTTGTCATTAACTATTATTTGAAATATCATTTTTGAAATATATCATTCTAATGGTGGCTTACAGTGTTAATATTTTTCTTTTTTGCTATCTCTTTCACAAGCCTTAGGGGAACATAATCCTCTTCGGCATAAAATAATGCACCTTTGCAAATGTTCCGGATTTCTGAAATAGCTAATACACCTAAATCTATAGCTTGTAAGCAATTTAGGTCTCAGATTGAACATACTCTTAGACTATTATAAATTAAAACTGCAACTGTAAAAGGAAAATTAGAGAAATTAAGTATTTACAATATTGTTTATATACTAGCACACATTACAGCTTTTGCTCTTTTATTGTTTTCATTCTAATTCTGATATTCTCAATATATGTCTATATTCCTTATTATCATATATTCCCATTTTACTTAGCAATAGATTTATTACGATACAGAAGTATACATTTTCATACAGTATATTTAATCTAATTATTTAAACCTCAAAATAATCAGTATACAACTAAAATACTGTCAGCTAATTTTCTTCCTAATATCTTTAGTAACATACCAATTGACTTCTTTTACGTAAATGAATACTTTCTTGAACTGTTTGACTTCTGTTTTTGTAATAAAATAAATTCTCCTATTCTAACTAGAAGTCAGCTATTAACGTAAGTCACCTGGGAGCCTGGCCAAAGTCTGAAACAGCACAGCTGAAGGGTACAGCCATTTCATAGGGTCCTCTCAGAGAGTATTTGGTTTGCTTTCCTAACTTTCTAAAAATAGTAGATTACACAGGCTACCTCCATCTCATAGCTCAAGAACTCAGAAAAGGCTGGACTATCGATTTAAGCAATACACAGGACACATTTTATTAAAGAAGTCAGGATATTACAAGTTTTCTAAATTTGTTTTCCATTTACTCTGTGACAAAATGCAAATGATCTAGCGGTTACTGGCATGGAAACCTCATAACACTCCCAAATTTCAGAACTTGAAGCATGAGTCATACAGTTACTTTAACAGTTTTAAAATACGTTTTTGATCTATTTTAGCCACAAGACTGAATACAAGAGGACTGCTATCTAAAAGGAAGGATTCTAAATACTGTACAAAGAATCACATGTGTCAGTTATAAAAATATGTATATACACATACATAAGAAACAAGTTTTTTTTAACATAAACACTTAATTGCATATTCAAAATTGTTTTAATTCTTAACATAGTTATTTTACTAACACTTAAGCTGTTCTCCTGGGTCTAAAGCTCCATCATAAATAAACTTGTGTTTATTTTTTTCCTCTTATTCAAATCTAAAATATTTTATCAAGTTTTAGACACTGTAATTTAAATTTAAATTAAATTCAGTTTCTCTTAGAAAGACAAAGAAAAAGGACAAAGTTTGCATTGATTAGCTGCTGTAATGAGCTCATGTCATAAATAAATTTAAAATCTTGAAATTATATTAAGTCTTTGATGTGACAGTTGAATCTTGTTAACCACACAGCATGTCATTAAGCAACCTTGCTGCTTTACTCAAAAAGGTACTGTTCTGTGGCCACAAGTGAGCAGCAACCAAAAAAAAATTTTTTTTTTGAGATGGAAAAATAGCAACTGAATATTAATGTTTCCAAATGTTGTAGAGGCAGGTCTTCTGTGAAACCACTCAATGTCATAGCCAAATTTAATGTCCTTCATTTTGCAGCTACGAGTGCACCATCAACTGTCTGTAGGATGAAAAATTGGATTTACTATTAATTGGGTCAAAACAGGGTTACTTATGGCCACAGCTGGTTACCGACAAGAGTAATTAGCTCTTTGCACCTCATTTTACGGGTCTCAGTGTCTAATTACACCTAAATTCAACCAACGTGAATTTAGGGACACACATTCTCAGAGGTACAACCACTGTGCCCTTCACTGATGCCTCTCAAAGGGTGAAGAAAGTCTCAATAGTAGTTCATAACTTTTGTTTATTGATCTTTAGGACTATGACATTAAGAAAAATCTAACATTTTAAAATATTTTTGCTGTTGTTAATACCTCCTTATCTGTTCAACTCTAAAGATCATATTCTTGGAATCTTTGGTAAAAACTTTAGCAAAATGAACAGCCTACACTGGACCAGGAAACAATGAACTGAAACAGTTAACTCATAACTCAACCTGATGTTATTAAAGGAAACTATTATAGCACTATATATTTTTAAAGACAGGATGGACCTATGAGACTTTTACTTCTCTACATATATAGAAGTGATAGTGTCCTCTCCTCAAAGGTCCAAAGAATTAAAATGGGATGTTAATATTCAAAAGCAATTTAATTAAACCAAGTAGGGTGAAAGTACCTAGGAACACATTTCTAGTCTTGACCTTGTGTAACAAAATAAAGACATGTATGTTATCTTTTAAAAGACTCATTTGCAAATATGATACCTGAATTACAAATCCAATGACATTTTTGGATGTCAAGAAATACTAAAGTAAATATTTTAGTATTATAGTGCCCATAAAAGCTAACTTTTAACATTTCTAGCTAAGACTATTACAAATAAAAAATAATCACAATCTAACAGAAAATAAACTGCTAAGTTAATTCACATTAGAATTTTTGAAGCTGGAGAAATCCAAAAAACGATAATACTTATGAGTTTCTACTTATTTATAAAACTCACATTCAACAAAGTTTGTGCCTCAGGTAAGGTGCTATAGCAGCAGTTCAGCACCTTACTTCTAGTTATATTTTCCACAAAATGCAAGACTCTGGCCTTAAAATAAAATACCCACAACATAAAAAGAAAATCCAAAATGTCAAAATATTAAAAGAGCAAAAAGTCTATCCAAGTTTAGCTGATTTAAATCTGCTTCTCTTTTGCAACTATACAATGCCTTTACCAACAAAATAAAAATCATCTCCATTCAGTTATCACCATGGCTTTATACATAATATATGCATATGCTAAACACTCACATGTAGCTACATTTGCCATTTCCAGGGACAGACACTCACTTTGCTATTACTAAGTGAAAAATATATCAACACTTTCTGCCCTGGCAAAAAAATCATGGAGTGAAAGGACTGATAAAGTTATTTATAACAAAGTTTGGCCAGACTTGGTTCTATTGCTTCTCGTAAAATTCCCCAGCCTGACATCATCAACACACTGTATAACTAAACTATGAACAAAGCAATCCATCATTCCAAATGCAGAGGACTGTATGTCCATATCCCCTTTATTCAACCATTGAATATCCTTAAAAGAATATAATAGTTACTCACTTTCAATGAATCAAAGCAGGCGATTACTCGTCCATTTTCAACTTGGCAGCTTTTCGAAGGATGTGCAAATTTACATTCCGTGTCTGGCCGTGAGCAAGTCCCCCTCTGGAACTCTCTACATACTTCCAGTGTTAGCCATTTTGTGTCCCGAATTGGTGTGACACTAACAGCCATGTTTAGATTTTACAGGTAGTTAAATTTTCAGTGAAACCAACAAACCCAACCCCCCAAAAAAGAGCAACAACCAAAAAAAAAAAAAGCTGAACTGATGATGAAAATGTCCCCTCAAAATACTTTTCCCCCACTCCCTGCTTTAAAAGTACATGGAAAATTGTGTCGTCAATATCAAGAAAAAGATCTCCCACTAGAAATTCACAGCATGAAACTGTTAATTCAAAGAGGTTTTGGTTTTTAGAGAAATACTAGGACTGTAAGTAGATGAACGTTTAAAAGTAGGGCCTGGTATCAGCCTTGTGCTCTCAGTAACCCCTTCCCAGTGCCAATTTGGAGCCCAAAATGCAAGCATGAAAACGTGGCAGACCCTTTGACACCGAATTTCCAAGCTGCTTTCAGCAAAGTTGTCTGAAAGGGAATCTCCTCACAGCTGAATTTGCAATGGAGTTTGGTGGTGCAATCGGTATTGATTAGTTTGGCATAGACAGATGCAGCAGTTTAGAGCAAAATCGAGAAAATGATTTTTTTTTCCTCCTTGATTTCCTGGCAGAAGATATCTTACTTTTTCAGCAAACTTTTCTTTTAACACTAAAGCAGCCTAGGGCAATGCCAGATACTTAGAGCTTTTCTCTTGATTATAAGTAGAAATGGGGGTGTCTGGGCTAGAGGTGGAGGGTGGATGTGCTGTCGTCACAGTCTAGCTGGCAGCAAGCAAGGCAAAAGCAGAGACTGCTCTAGAAGCGGTTCCAAGCAGCAGAGACGTCAGGAAAGGCACTTCTTAGTACCAACCTGTAGAAAAAAGAGATAGGTTAAGATTTACTAAGTAGCACTTCACTGATGTCCTACAGTATCACAACCTTGCCATGTGATACTAGACTAAGTAATATTCAAGTCAGCCTCTCTCTCTCTCCCTCTCTCCCACACATACACACACAAAATACTTACAGTGAGGCATATTGCAGCCAGCCATCGTAGATTTATTAAAAAAAGGGGCCGTTTCCCCTTGTGAAGCAATGCATGATAGAGAGATAACCAATCACAGATAGTGTTGCAGCAATATTCTGGGCAGAAAGCCAATAGTGTGGGTTGTCTTATGAAAGGTCGCGCCTGTCAGACGTTCATTACTATGCTATAAGCACAGAAAATGTCCATCAGATGTGACTTATTCCACTGCAAGAGGACGAGCATGTGGGTTTTGAATTTACCCAACATGCAGTTAGTGGACTAAACCATGTTAGTTTTAAAACAGCTTCTCAGACAAGTCTAAGCACTTGAAGATCATTACCAGGGAATAAAAAGCAAGGTTTAAAAATTGCAGCTGACTTCCAAGCTGCTTTCCCTCCGGCTCTGCGCAGGGACGGGCACCGAACAGCCTGCTCCTGCTGTCCTGACACGTGAATAAAAAAGGAAAGGGGTGTTTACAAATGGTACATTCTCCTGACCTATCCAATTCACTTCCTTCTAAAGCCCAAGTCCTGCCCCTCCACTGAAAGCAGCACTCATACTGTAAAACTATTCCATTGAGCCTGCAGACACTTTGTCAATATATCACAGGCAGGCAAGATATGAACAAAAGCATCCTTTATTCGTACATTTTTAAAGCAGAAGCTGAGGTCATGTGGGGAAAATAAGGAGTGCAGTGTTGTCAGTGTATCTGGTAAATCTGAAGTCAACCTCAAGGGAGAATGTGATTCCATTGCAGAAACATTAAATATTAAGTGAGCAATTTGATTTGTGCAGAGTGATGCACTTCAGAAGTACAATTCCAAATGAAGCTGGAGGGTCGCGGATGAGGGATCCCCTACGCCTGATGATCAGTTAACTCAGCACTACAAGACTACTCCTTAGATCTTGGCATTTTTACTTTTAACAACTTACTTTCTCTTTCTATCAGGATTTTTTTTTTCTTTTTTCCATTGAATGTCCCCAGTGAGGAAAAAAAGGCTTTAAAAAGTAAAATTTTCACATTTTAAAGAGGCAACGTCACAGTACAATAAATAATGTTTGATTATACTTCTTCATGAGCCAAAATTGCTCTATTGGCATATGGCATATTCATAATTTTTGGAAATTACAGTATAGAATATAAATATATGTATGTTAAAAAGCATAAACATCTAGAACTTAAATTGCTTAAGATTAATAGTTATTTTAACACTGATAACACTGATTTTCTTTTAAAAAAACTACTTTCCAAAACTATTTGGAAAATACAACAGTAAGACTACAACTTTTGATAGAGATTAAAAGAATTGGCCGGGAACAGTGGCTCACACCTGTTTGTAACCCCAGCACTTTGGGAGGCTGAGGTGGGTGGATCACCAGGTCAGTAGTTCAAGACCAGCCTGGCCAACATGGTGAAACACCATCTCTACTAAAGATACAAAAATTAGCCAGGCGTGGTGATAGAGCCTATAATTCCAGCTACTTAGGAGGCAGAAGAATAGCTTGAATTCGGGAGCCAGAAGCTACAGGGAGCCAAGATCATGCCACTGCACTCAGCCTGGGCAACAGGGCAAGAGCCTATCTCAAAAACAAAACCAAAAAAAAAAAAAAAAAACATGGCTCACACCTGTAATCCCAATACTTTGGGAGCCCAAGTTGGGCAGATCACGAGGTCAGGAGTTCAAGACCAGCCTGGTCAACATGGCGAAACCCTGTCTCTAATAAAAATACAAAAAATTAGCCAGGCATGGTGGCGGGCGCCAGTAATCCCAGCTCCTTGGGATGCTGAGGCAGGAGAATCTCCTGAACCCAGAACGTGGATGTTACAGTGAGCCGAGATTGCACTGCTACAGTCCAGCCCAGGCTACAGTGTGAGTCCATCTCAAAAAAAAAAAAAAAAAAGAACCAACTCATCCCAATGTTCAAGAAATATTTTTGTTTTCAAAAAAGTTTCCATGTCCTAATACCAGTTTCTATTAAAAAACAAAGGTCCAGTCAGTCATAAACTGTAAGCTGTGTCTATCTTTTCTGAATCTTTGCTCTGCAAAGATTAAGAATTACTCAATGACTTCATGCCTTGAGAATGGACCACCTGCATGGTCAACGATCTCTTTAGTCCTTCTCTTCAGAATCTTCAACTGCCTCACCTGCAACTATTTTCTTCCTCTAAAGCCAGCTGTCACTTCCTCCAAAAAGCGACCAAGATGTCATTACCCCCATCTCTATCCAACCATATATGAACACTGCCTTCTCTGAATTATCTCTGCACCTATGCCCTCTACAGCGTTTTATTTCCTTATATATCTGACCCACTAGACCATATGTTTTTAAGTACAGAAAAAATATAAGCAAAGTGATGCAAAACAGATGGAGTTCCATAAATATTGGTAAATTATCAATTACTGCCTCAGGATTTAATTACCTCTAGAGCACAAAATACACAAACACACACGCACACACACACACACACACACAGCATTGCCTCTCTATGTTCCAGGGTCACATAGGTCCTTCCATTGCCTCACAACCTAGCCCTGTTCTTGGACAGCTCCCTATCTCATTCCGCACAGCAGCTTCACTAAAACTTCCTCACTCTTTCTCCACATTCACTAGCAAGAGTGGGTAATATCATATGCCAAAAATGTTTCATAGCCATAACAGTAGCCCTTAAGCATGAACTTTTTCTTACCTTTCTACCCATGTTTCTTTTACCTATCCTTCTGTATCTTGCTTGGCCTTCCAGTTCTCACTCCTCCTGCCCACAGTTAAGCTTCCACAAGCCTCCACCTTGACTCATTCATTCTCAAGACCTCTTTCTTCTTCTGCCTCCTCTATGCATGCACACCCTGTCTTTCAGCAGTTCCTTCTCTTAGCTTCCAAATATGCTGAAGCAACTCCAAAATGCAGAGAGTGACATAGCAGGAGGAAAAGGACCCAGCCCTGGCTATGTATCCTCCTCTCCCTAATGCACTTAATCCATCCTTCCCAGGCCAATATCCAAAGAGTCATCTCCCATGCAGTTTTTCTGCTTCTTCCTTTCCCATTCACTTCTGAATCCTTATCAGTCTGACTTCCACACCCACTATTTTACCTCTCAGAAAAGGTGATCAATACTGTCAAGAAAGCCAAGTCCAAAGACCATGTTTTGTCCTTGCCTTTACTTGATCTATAACATGATTTACAACTCTTTCTTGAACCTTTCCCTTTGATCAAACTGACACATTTTATCCTGTTGCTTCTTCCAGTGCTGTACCTCTTGTATTCCCCTGGAGGGGAGTTGCTGAGGGTTCTTGGCAGGTGCCAAGACATTTGTGAGCTCCTGGAACTTGTCACATGCTAACTCCCTGTTTTGTTAAACACACACTTCCTCACCCCTGGAATTTGGCAAATTCCTTCTTCTTGTTTAAATTGCTCTTCAAAAATTACCTTCTCTATAGGGCTGGGCCAACTATGCTAAACATTATTCCCTCTCAGAATGTTTTTGGTATTTCATAAATCTTTGTACCTTTCCCCCTCAATGTTATAAACGCCCTGACAACAGGGTGTAGGTCAAGTGTCCCCCATCACACAGTTCTTGGAACATAATGGACCTTTTTTCAAAAAATGTTTTATAAATGAATAAACTTCATTCATCCTTACAGAAATAAACATGTACATAAGGATGTGTTCCCAACCCAGATGAAATAAATATTTAATCATGATCTATGGCATCCAGACAATATATGTAAAAAGACTGGTACTATAAGAAATATCTGCATTGCTTGGTGGTCATGTCAAAACACAACTAAAAATTAATTTCTAGATTTGATTATTTTTCCTTTTTTCCAGGTTATAGACAGTCCCACTCAAGTACAAAATATACTTTGATTACTAAAACTCTTGCAAATTAGCATTGTGATTATCTTTATTTTCTGTAGCAGAGAAATTCTATTTGCTTCAAAAGTGCTACTGAAAGAATTATAAACATATTTGTATTATTTAATTGTAAAGGACATAGGCAAGGACGATGATCAAAATATTAATAATTAGTTCAGGCACAGACTCTGAGCAATTAAAATAGATACTGGCTTTTATGCATTAGTCTAGCTGGACCTGATAATGTATGTGCCTGCCCTTGATATAGGGCACTGTGGGTAACAAACTCAATTTATATCCTACAGATCAATTTCACTAAACTTCTGATATCAGATCATCTTATATTCCTTCTCTTTATTAAAAAAAACTCAAAAAATAGAAATCTTTTGGTAAATTAAGATTTTATAGAATTTGGATCAATACTGAAGTCACAAAACATTAGTAGTGGATTTTTGTTCTATAGATAGATACAGTATTTAAAGTGTGTGGGTAATGTACAGATAATGAGAATTCTTGCAAATATATTTGGCTAAAACAAATGTTGTTTGTAAATAATTACTAAAGGAAAGATTTCTATTTCAAAGATAAGTACTAATGGGTAAATTGCTTCTGAGGTAAATCTCTGACCTATGTTTCAATACATTATAATAAACTTCTCTGAACAACAAAAATATTGTAAGAATCAAACTTTTAAAAATCTGAACAGCAGCTAATAGTAGGCCCTCTTTAACCTACTGATCAAATTCCAAACACTACAGAGCTTCTTGCTTTATATGACATCTTCTACAACAGGAACATTCTGCCATAAGAACCAATTTCTTCTTGAATAATATCAGAAATCATGTATATATTCTGCTTTAAGATAGATATAAGGGGGAAAATAAAAAGGAAAGAAATGAAAATGTGAAATGACGGATAATAAAAACCAAGAAAAGGATAAAGCAGAATGAAATTATTCTTATTCTTTCAACAATTATTCTTAAAGGTTATATATATATATATGAATGCCTATTTAAGAGTCACATATCTACTGCTATAGAAGATAAAGAGATGCTTACAAGGTACGAAAATCAAATTCTCTTTTGGAGTACTGGATGCCCTCTATGACCAAGGTTAAATTTCTTGCTCACGTAAGTTTACTAATCATTTCAGTTCTTCTAAACCAAATATAGGCAAGCAGTCCAATTACATCTCAGAGTAGTTAGCTGGCAATTTTGAAGACTTTTCAAATATGCTTTTAATGCTGATATAAGTTATATATTAAGGAAATTAATTATTTGAGGTCCTTTATTATGATTTTGTTTATTAAGAAAGTTTCGGTCTAACTGAAAGAGATGGCCCAATTCACCCTGTAAGTTTGGAGGAGATAAGAAGGAACCCCTTGCCCAAAACCACAACTTCTTCCCCTGGCTCACTGGTGTCAACAAATCCATAATTAGTAATGCAGTTCTTCAGTAAACTAAGTTTGCTCACACAATTATTCCCAGGGCTTGTCCCAAACATTAACAGAGATCTCCATATATGAACAACCAACTTGGCATTTCTGTAGGGCATACAGCCATCACCGTATTCACTCAGGTGCTAAGTAGAGTAACAAAGACTTATATACTATACAGAAAGAACCGTCATCTGAATGAGTTAATGCAGCCTTCAGCAGTATTCAACTACATATAGCAAAAAGCAGAGACCAGTATTTCTCAATGAGAAGTAAGCACAATACCTGCAGTACTCACCGCAATTTTAGGTAATGCAAAAGCAACATAATTTTAACAGATGGATGAGAATGCCAGAACTAGTGTGTCCAGTCTGTGGTTACATCAGTATTGTAATTTAGGAAGAAATAAAGTTTAATTTACAAATTATAAGGGTCAAGCACCGTGGCTCACGCCTGTAATCTAGCACTTTGGGAGGCTGAGGTGGGACGACTACTTGAGGCCATGTGTTCAAGACCAGCCTGAACAACACAGAAGATCCTATCACTACAAAAAAAATACAAAAATTAGCCAGGCGTGGTAACAAATGCCTGTAGTTCCAGCCACTCGGGAGACTGAATGCTTGAGCACAGGAGGTCAAGGCTGAAGTAAGCCATGATCACACCACTACATTCCAACCTCGGCAACAGAGTGAGACACTGACTCATAATAATAATAATAAATAAATTTTTAAAAATTAAAAGATTTAAAGAATATATACATATACACACATATACACATAACAGACTATATATAAGTAAAAATCATGACAGAGATATGCAAATGACTGAAATTTTAGAAATACTGCAAAGAAAAAGATAACTTTCCATCACACACCCTCTGGAATAGCATAGAGACTGCCAATGTGGCCTGCTGGTCTGACACATTTCAGACTAGCTGCTGCCAAGAAAGGAAGATTGTGTTTACTAACTCAAATAAGTAATCTAGGGTCTGTCAAAGCAGTCTTTTAGAATTCTGATCCGTTCAACAGTTTTGGTTCCCTAAATCACTTAGTGGTCTATTGCAGTAAGGATAATGAAGGAGCGTTGGTTAGGTGATACACTACTCCCAAAGATTAGAATTCCAGAAGCAACTAAACTGCATTGAAATGAGAAAATGATTGTTTTTCCTTAAGTATTTATATTTGGGACAAAACAGAACATAAAGCTTCTGTAGAGACAACGATTTAAAGGTGAATTTTCAATTTATTTCTATATCAGGCAAAAAATGTAAAAATGAAAAACATTTAAGCTCACTAGAAGATAATTACCACGATGAATCATTGCACTCTGCATACTAGCTTTATACCCCATTAGGCCTTCCTCCAAGTCCCTACTGCAAAGTTATCTTCTTAGAAGATTTTCAGCCCACCATCCACAGCACCCAACCTTCTGTTCCTCCCAACAGCAGTGCAGACTCGTTTTGAGAGAAGTATGTAACATTACACTTCCAGCCTAAGCAACATAGTGAGACCTCCATCTCTACAGAAAATAAATTTTTAAAAATTAGCCACACATGGTAGCATAAAGTTGTGGTCCCAGCTACTTGGGAGGCTGAAGTGGGAGTACTGCTTGAGCCCAACAGTTCAAGACTGCGGGTAAGCTATGATTGAGTCAATGCACTCCAGCCTAGGTGACAGAGTGAGACCCTGTCGCAAAAAACAATGTGACTCTGTGGATATTGGCCTTCCAACCTAAAGGGAAGGGAAAAAAAACCCATCTAATAGTATGTGGTACTCTGAGGAAAGCAGAGTAATATTACACACTTATATTGTTATCTGCTGATCATTTGCCTTTGCCACAAAAATATAAGCTCCATGAGAGAAGGCAGTTGTTACACTAGTTCTTCATTAAGTCAGCACCAAAACAGTCCCTGGCCCAAAGGAAGCAAATAATTAATATTTGTGGCATGACTGAATATTTTTCTTAGTATATCAGACTAGTTTATATTTTTGACAAGTTACAATGCTTAAGTTACACAATTAAGTATACTGAAGATATCACCTTTATATCTGAATGAAACCAGCATCAAACATCACTGGAAAGAGAACATGAGGCAATGAAGTTAAAATAGCAACATATTTAAATACCTCCTTGATTATGAAGTTGAAGAAAGATATTTTGAGTCACAGAATATCTGAAACAGATTTATGTGGCTTTGCAAATTTAAAATATTTAAATAATTATCTGTGACTTTCTGACAGAACCAGTCTTCAATTCCAGCAAAAGAAAGGAACACTGCACTTTTTCTGATGCTATTCAAAGAGGAAGTACTTAAACATTACCTTCTATAAGAAGGTATAATGAGATAAAACTGTGAATGCTACTTAATTGTTCTACAAGAAAAAGCACTACTTCTAATTAGGGTTATATTTACCTATATATTACACAAAGACATTATCTTGTCAGCCTCAAATAGACATATCTGATCTGTCCATATCATTATTAATATTTCAAAATAGTAAACAAGAAATCAGAAGAGACTACAGCAAAATTTAAAATGCTGTTATGTGCTTAACAGCTAAATGGCAGAAAAATCAAATCTCACCATCTTGGCAATTTTCAGAAAGTACAGTGACTCAACCCAAATCTGCCAATACAAAACTAGCACAACAAAACTGTGAATGCTAAATAGAATGCAATACACAGTAGTATTGTTATTCCCATTACAATGCCTGATTATAGACTTTAATTCTAAAGCTTACTTAAATGAGTATTATTTTATTTGACACAGTAACTAAGGGCCAAAATCATAGTTTTAATATTCAACCTCTGTATCTTCTGAACAGGATCACCGAGCTTCTTGTTGAGGTTGGTGGCACCTCTGCCTAAAACATTGTAAAATATGTTGTTCACTGCTTAAAGAATGGTAGCAAATTCATCTATGCATCCTTGATGATATTATTGCACAACACAAAATATGAAGTTAATCGATAAGAGAACTAAGAAAATATTTCCACAGCACCTCATACATTGGTGAAATTTGCTGCATTTGTACCTCTTCGCCCCCGTTCCAACTTTCCCTCTCACACAGAAATCATTCTCACAATCAATAGTCCTATAAGATCTTCTCCATAATTAACCTATACCTGTTTTCTATTTTAGCAGATTCAAGTAGGATAAATTACGTGAAAAAAATGACAGATAATATTAAAAATATATATATAAAGCATATCTCATTACAATCAAACTTAATAGTTGTCACACCATTCAAAATTTCTAAAAATTAACTGTGACAATTTCCTTCAATACTATCCACCATATATGACCACACAAGCTTAATCTTAATAAACAGATTTTGAATTTCCAAATATCTGATTTTAAACCTTGCATGATAACCTCAATCAGGAAAAATTTACTAGCTTATTTATTTTGAAGATGGCCTAAAATATGTGATTTAATTATTAATCATTATGGAAAAAAGTATAGAAAAAAATCTATGTCTATAATTAAATTAAAAGATCTAAAATATTCTTCAGAATACAGTGACTAAAAGCAATTACAAATGAATATAATATGTAATTGCTTGACTGCATCCTAAAAAATAAGTTAGTGAACCTCTCATGACACAACATAACACACAAATATTTCCTCCCTTCCACATCATCAGTAAAAGTCCCTAATATTTCACTAACATATTTCTTATTCCAAACTTACTCGAGCCACGTAGGAGCTACACAGTTTAACACTACAGTCCTATGGATATTTCTATTGATTTATACAATTGACCTTAAGGATTACTTTTTATCAAATAATTTCAAATGTACTTTTAAAAACAGAGCAATGTTAACTGAATGTATTCCTCATAACAATATTAGATCATCAGTTTAACTTGACTTTGTTTTTCAAAAAAAAGCAAATTCACATATGCTCACAAACAAGTAAGATTAATTTTTTCACTAACGGTGACTTACGACCCAGCTGTTTTTTCCTGGTTTAAAAAGACTAAAATATGCCACAAAACAAAGACATGCATTGACAACTCATATTTTCACTTCACTGACATATCCTTTGAGTAAGGTTTCACATAATTCACATACCTAACTAGGTCCAGAGATTAAACAACAAATTATGTTAATATTCTACAATAAAAAAGTATGTTAATGATCTACGTCAACAGAAACAGATCAATATAATTACTATTTAACAATTACATATTACTCCACTATAGGTCCAATTGGCTATCAGTAGTCAACTAGGTTAACCCAAATTTTTCACTCTTTTAATCAATACTGCAATTGCATATAAAATGCTATGATTAGATTTGAGCAATTTTAGTAATATAAATCCTTAGGACATGAAGTGTATTTATATATGTATTGACTTTGAACTAGAATAAAAAACTTCTTTCAAGAAAACCTTTACTGATGTGTACTTTCCACTAAGAGTGAACAACATGTTTTTCTACATCTCTTAAGCCTATGCTATATTTGAAAATATACTAATCCTAAATATACACTGTAAATTTCTCTTGTGAGAACATACAAAAAAGTACATTTTTTTCTATAAATAGAACTGTGTTTTTGTATTTTTGCAAAATATTTTCAACTGTTAGCCCTCATATAGCAGCTAATCAATAGAAACACTTCTGAAATCAGTTTTTCAACTCCTGTTGTATCAAAACACAGATTTCATTCCTAAAACAATCATAGTATTTGCATTTTGTAATTATTTACCAAGAAACAGAGGTTGGGAGTTGGAATAAATGTTTGGGTTGACAGAGCATCAAAATGGACAATAAATAGCTTACTGTTACTTTCTTACTAACAAAAAGAAAATGTGTAGTTTTAAGAATCTGCAGGGCATGTTATATTTGGGGAATCTCTGACAACACTATGTCATAAGATTAAGGGAATGCTTTTTTAGATACATTATTTCTATAAATGTCAGAAAATATCTGCTATCTCCTCCCTTTTTTAGATGCTAATTGACTAAAGGAAATGGTTTCTGACAATTGCTATACATAACGCAAAGCATTATCAAACTAGCTAAGGTACAACAGAACTCTGGAAAACTCACGTAGGCCCAAGCATATTTCCCATGTAGTAATTTTCCCTGTGGCTAGGGTTCCACTTGAAGTCATTCATGAGTCTGGAGTGGGGAGTCTTCCTGAAGCAGCATGCATTTCTAATTAAATTAACCAAGACAGCTATACACTCTTGTATGATTACACCTTTGCATGTATGTCCTGTTGAAAAATAACATTCTGCTCTCACTTTGTCCTCTTCAAACTCTCTTTCTTAGTTATTAAATAACGGTCCACAAAATAAAGTACCTGAAAGTGAACTTTAAAAAACTTTAAAAATGGCTGGATGGCAGAAGGTGAGCATTTCCAATGCTTTTATTCTCATCTTGACAATGTGATTTCACCATGTTGTCATAGCATAAATAAAGTCAGGCTCCTCAGGAGATGAGATCAAAGATTTTGTTATTACAAATTTGTACTTTCAAAAGAGTATACATATTGAACAAAAACTGTAAGGGAGCATGAGATTTGGTTCCTTTGCTAAATAGAAAACAACATTCTTTTCTTAATTATTTTAATTGCACATAAGATTCTGTGCATTCTGGAAAAGCTGTAACAAATAAGGAAACACAAAGAATAAATTACATCTTTTTAATGAGACAGGGATTAAACCTCTATATGTTTCCAACAGCATCATATGCTCTTAAAAAGTAATGACCAGCTTTCCACAACAAATCAGAACGCAATCGTAGCTAGCTAATAAATTGAAATAACTGCAGATCATTTATTAACAGCAACATTTGTTTCTCTGGGATACTGATGGTCCAGAAAGATTCTTGGATTATCTGAGTCAGTCACTTGGGGGCGACTATTAAAAATATATACTGTTCCTGGGACCTCTCCTAGACCTACTGCAGATAGGAACCAGGAATCGATGTTTTCCCAGGTTATTTTTAATTCCATTAACTTTTGGCAACCATAATCAATCAAGGCTAAAATATTACTCTTACCAGAGATTGTTTACTGCCTTTCTACCCTATAACTTCCTAGGAAACCAGAATATCTTCTAAGATGGCTTGTTTAAAGATTTGGTGTCAGGTTTTTTGATTATATTCTACCAACTACTTCAGAAAACTAGTATGTTTATAAAATGTTACAAAAAGCTCTGTTATGATTATTACTAATATTTTAAATCATGCATGCCACTCCATAACACTCTAAGATACTTCACCATATACAACTACTAATCATGCCTCAAACCATTTATGTTTTAGTTTTGCCCAGCAGTTCACAACAACTTAGCATGCAAAAGCTACTTCATTGGTAAAAAAAAAAAATCACTCATAATATTTAGAGGAATATATTGGACAAATTCAAACAGTAATAATGTAGCAATTTCAAAACTTTCTATCATATTTTTCTATCAATTGTCTAATGCACTATCATATATATATGATATATACACACAAATAAAATGCTTTACAGATTGTAATATCTACATTCCTTATTTGTTGTTTATAGGAACAATTTATAGCAGTAAAATTATTTTGCAAAAAAAAGATAAACACAGAACCTATTGAACCTAATAAAATGACTAAATATTTATATTATAAATAAAATATAAAATAAGGATTGATGTGTGTATGTAAGTGTGTGTGTGTGTGTGTGTGTGTGTGTACTCAAAGAATAAGGAAGAACATTCACATTAGATTTAGTCAAATCATTTTCTTCATATATAACAAAAACTTAGTTCTTTATTTAAATTAAAGTAAAACCTCTGTATGTAAGTTAACAGGGAGGAAAAAGAAACACTTTTATCTTGGATAAAACTAAAAATGTATGCTCTTTAGTAAGAGTAATGCCCCTTAAAAAGATGAAGTTTTGAAAAGTTGGCTTGTGCTACATTCTATACATGTACTGAGCTTCCTTTTTGGCTTATGCATAAACTCTTCAAAGTGTTCATTTGGTTCTTTAATTTAAAAAAAAAAAATGTTTCAAGCTGGGCACAGTGGCTCATGCCTGCAATCCCAGCACTTTGTGAGACCAAGGTGGGAGTATTGCTTGAGGCCAAGAGTTCAAGACTAGCCTGAACAACACAATGAGAACTCTGTGTTGAAAATACAAAAATTAGCCAGGCATGGTGGTACATGCCTGCAGTACCAGCTACTTGGGAGGCTGAGGCAGGAGGACTGTTTGAGCCTGGGAGGCTACAGTAAGATAAGATCATGTCACTGCACTCCAGCTTGGACAACAGAGGGAGACCTTGTCTCAAAAAGAATAAATTTTTTTTTAAAGTTTTCACTGAATAAGCCAAGTAGAGAAGTGTACTACCCCCTCACAACTTATACATTCTATTATTCAAAAACAGCAAGTAATATTTTATATATTGACATACAATTTATTTTCATCCTAACTTATTTGTTCCTTACAACTCTAAGAGATGGTTGGTTATATTATTTTGTTCATTTGTGAACAAATAAATTGAGGCTTGCATGGTTAAAGGGCTGACCCATCAAAATCCCCTAAGCTAAATAAATGGAAGAACAAGACCAAAATCAGTTCTTCTGCTTTCAAATGTAAAATTTCATTCATGATACATGCTAACAACGTAATAAAGCCTGGTAGAAGTGATAATGGCTACTAATATATATAACAGAAGACCAAAAAAAAGGGAGATAGTGGGTGAGTGGGAGATATTGGAGGTACCACTACTGCATTGCTTGTGGTTAGCTCAGAGTGAGGTGTGTGTAAGTGAAGGAGAAATCCTTGAATATTGATTCTAGAGAAGATAAGATGGTCCCTCTTACAGAGCTGAGAATGGATGCTATTGCTCTTTTTATGTCCATAGGGTAGACCCTAAACATTAATAATGTATACCTGAAAATTCTACACTTCAGCAACAAATTTCTTCTCAAGACTGTTAATCAGTTTTGAATAGATTATGAAATTCTAAATACTCAGTAGCCAATTTTGAAAGATTAATTGTTGAGGAAGTGGTCTTGAGCATGATTTTTTTTTATCAACGAACAACAGGAGACTATATTTTCTTCAGAGCTTTCCTTAGAGAAGTTTAAAATATGTCAGCAGAAAAATTCCACCTAGGTAAAAGGCAATGCTGCTTTAAAAGTATAAAATTGATATATGCTGCATTTGCATACAGTAAGGCCGATCTAGGAAAACTACTAAAACAGTATGTAAAAAGCAATGAAGAAGACGGAATACTGTCTGAAACACTTCAAAGCCATGTAGAGTCAGACCAATTTTTTATTAGGTTGGTGCAGAAGTAATTTCAGTTTTTGCCATGGTTTTTAAAACCACAATTACTTTTGCACCAACCTAATTAACAGCTGATAAAACCATTATAAATCTGTCAGAAAGAAAGCACTGAGGGTTTGAAATGGCATATATGATTTTTTTCTTTCACAAGTACCAAACCTGTTCTCTACTAATATTGGTTACTTTTTGGCCCAGAGAAATCACAAATATTAAGTGGACTTACAAAAAGAAAACCCAAAGTCAAAACCGATAAAAAAAATTATAATCATGGTTCTGCTGCCTCAAAATATTTTCTTTTAGAAAAATTGCAGGAGTGTGTTTCTCTAATTGTGCTTCTTTTTTTAGGTTTTCTTTCTTTGTTCCCTACCATCCTAGAAATGCTTTCCTTAAAGAAATTCAAATACATTCAATGGTAACTTTATTAAATGAATAAATATATTCATTAACAATAAATTGCACACATAAAGTATGTGTATTGATTATATTAACTGTGTATTGACCACCTTTTATATGTAGCCTAGACATAGCGAGACTACTTGGATCCAGCCTTTGAAGAATCTGATGCTTAATTAAAGATATAAAACCAACATACAAATAACTATATATAAAAAAGAAAGTGAGAAGTATACAGGAGAGGTAACAATAAAGTTTGGTAAGTTAAAAAGAGAGGTCTGGGGTAGTTTCATCAAGAGGGATAAGAAATGTAAGGTTGGTCTGGAAGGACAAGTTTCATTTGGTTAGACAGAGACAAAAAGAAGTAGCAATCCAGACTGTAGAAGCACAGACTGTAATGGCAACGACGTGGGAAAGCACTGTATATGTACACTGGGAGAACTGGTCTGTATGGAACACCCGTATGTAACGGGGCTGGCAGGAGATGAACTTGGAACTCTGGGCTGAAGCCAGTATCAGTAAGGGCCTTAAAGGCAGGCTTTAGCCTTCACTTCTTAAGTAATTGGAATTCACCCATTCAAGACTTCACCCAAGGGCAGAGTCAGACTATTTAAGCACCTGAAGGGCTACGAATAATACAGTATATGGGATCTGAAGAAATCTTATTAAATAAACTCAGGATTTATTTTACTTCCTAAGGCTCCTGCTTCAGTTGCCAGGAAGCTGAGAGATAAATTTAGTGCTCAATTTTGTCTTAAGTATTTGTTTCATTTCTCTGCCTTGTAAATTGATTTATCCATAATTATTTGATGTGCACTTTACTTTTGTAAGCTTGATGGAGAATACATCATACATAAATAAAATTAAAGTAACATGTGTCTTGATACCAGGGATCGGGACATTGTAGATGCAACACTTAAAGTTTCATAAGAGAAAAAAATAATTTAGAATTTCCCCACCAAGTAAAGCTCATTCTTCTATAAATATTTCAATGAAAGACAGCCACGTTGAATTAAAATAGTTACTGCAGTTGGTGATTGCTTTAAAATCTGCAAGCACTGGGTTCAGCAACCTATCTTCTTGCCTGGCTGTCCAGTTTGACCTTCCATGTGAATCTGTGCTCCTATCATGATGCCAAAATGACCTTCTGAAACTTACAACGCTTCCAAAGCTGCAGAACATTTTCAGCTGTATCAGCCCTGGCTGTCACAGCATTCTGCATAGTGAGTGGCAAAACTGGAGCCTCCTGTACTAGCCTGACCTTTTAAACTCACAGTATTTTGCTGCTGCTCAAAATGAGTTTTCTCTTTCCATATTATTTTGTGATGCTATTTCTCTTGCTCACTTGTAAAGCATTGATTCTAAGCATAAAATGGTATTTTTCTTTACACGAAAATAAAATACTTCCTTTATGCATGATCTAACAATGGTAGATGCTGTAAAATAAATATTTACTGGCATCTATAAATAATTGTTCTAATTATGGAAAATGTTGTGGCAACAAAATATAATAAAATGTCATTATTTCTGCAATGGTCAATATGAAAATTGAGAGATGTCTAAATTTTATAACTGTATTTACTATCAGTTTATGTTTAACATGTATTCAATATCTAGCACAGTGCCTAGAATATTAAAATTCAAATTAATATTTGAATGTAACAGAATCTGCATGTTTAATATATTTCATTTACCATAATACTATTAAACTGAAATATAGATGCTTAATTTTCTTGCCAAAAAATTAGTATATTAGCATGGAATCTTTAATCTGAATTACACACACACACACACACACACACACACACACTCCTGAGAATTCTTGGTACATAAAGGTAAAATCATTTTCAAATCCATTGATATCAGGTAACTGACAAAACTTTTATCATACGAATGGGTTAAAACTTTAAATTTGCATAGGTATATTAGAATACCTTTATTTTGTTTCCACTTAGGGTCTGTGGATACTATATTTTCACAAGCCCATATTTGTATTCAAGACAGAGAACCAAAAATGATATTAATATTTCAGAACAAATGTATCAACTAATTCATTAGTTGGAGAATGGATCCCTTAGCTTCGTACATTTATTCTATTTCATTTTTAGCTACAACTTATGCACTACTTCACAATCATTTATGGAATATATAGACACATATGGATATAACAAAAAAACATGCACACATACACACATGGACATGCTCTAATCACTAGGGATTTGGGGGGAAGTGAGAAAAGTTTATCAGAGATTTCTGAGTGAATGTAGAGCTATTAAATTTTCAGTGATATGTTTGTATATTTTAATGTTGACAATAGATTTCTATGTTTTAATTATGAAAAAATGAATTGAATTACATAATGCAGCTGAATAAATTACAAGAGCATTTGAAACTCTCTTTTTTGGCTCAAGACACATCTTAAAATGTGCCATTCAGCAAGCCATCCAACAAACCAATTGACAGAGTGCTATGTCACTCAGAAGTGACATCAGAAACTTCACAGGTGGTAATGATTTTGAGTCTAAAAGTAGATTTTGCTGATCTTGGCAAGTGCTAGGGCAGAGGTATTAGGTGTGAGTAGAACTAATACTGAGCAAACCACATAGGCAGATTAGGCCATTTGATATATCCCTCCTTTCAAAGCCAGGGAAACTTCAAGTCCATTCCATAGTCTGCTTTTTTATGACCACAACACATAACAAAGAAAAAAAAAAACCTCTTTCACATCTTATCTCCTTCATTAAATATTTCTAGAATTAACTTGGAGTAGGTCTCAAATCTACATGCAATGAGTATTTGTGTACCTAATTCATACCATACTGATGGAAATAGACAAGCAGAAAAACAGCGAAACTCCTGGGGTGAGATCTCAGTTCTCACAGTACCTTAGGGTATGCCCCTTGAGCAAATCCCCTAACCTTAATCTTCCCAAGCCTCAATCTTCTCATGTGTAAGCCAGAGAGCTAACAATGCATAAATCCCACAAAATTGTGTAGAGCTACATATGATCACACACAAAAAATAGTAAGTTCCTACACAGTAGGTAGCTATTTTAATAATTATTACAATGGCTAATGCTTGGGTCTTTTGCTGTTTTGATTTCATTACTTCACTTATGAATAGGCCTTTTTCTACAGTCCATACACTTCAGAAAATCAGAAACCGTATTCTTTTTTTTTTTTTTAATTTTATTTTATTTATTTATTTTTTTAATTGCATTTTAGGTTTTAGGGTACATGTGCAGAGCATGCAATACAGTTGCATAGGTACACACATTGCAGTGTGTTTTGTTTGCTTTCTCCCCTTCACCCACATTTGGTATTTCTCCCCTGGCAATCCCTCCCCACCTCCCCCTCCCACTGGCCCTCCCCTTTCCCCCCATAGACCCCAGTGTTTAGTACTCCCCTCTCTGTGTCCATGTGCAGAAACCGTATTCTTAATTTATCTTAAAAATTTCAATCAAAATCTTACAGTAAAACTTAATATGAAATGGGGTTTAAACAAATATTTAATATTTAAAATGAATAGTAATAAGCAATACAATTCTGAATTTTCTAACCTAGAATGCAGATTAAATCCTGGAAACAAGGAACCAACACTTCACAGTTGAATGGGGTCTTATAGAAGAATATGCACAGTTGCACTTTCACATTTGACAGTCTGGAAGCTAGCCTACAAAATACAGCTTTATTTCCTGTGCACAAAGAAAAGCTGCAGGAAAAAGAGCATCATGTGCATATTTAAAACCCTTTGTCCTTAAAGTTAAATACAACTCACCTCTCTCCCATTGATTTTTTTTTTTCCTGATTACATAAAAGTTGTAAGCACTGAAACCTGGTTACCAATCCTGAATGTTTTAACCTGCTCCCAATCAGGAATTTAGCATGAGGAAGATTCAGATGAACTGTATGTCCCCTCCTTTCTCCAAAAGTGTCAGCATCAGAAATAATTTATTCTGTCTAGTCCAGGATGATACTATGGTAGCATCGTGCTTATTTATCAAATACTTGAACAGAAAAACTAAATGGTTTACATATGGAGTCAAATCATTTTAATAATTATGAGTTGATTTTGTCTTTTCTCCAAGATACACAAACTAAAGAGTTAATAGGTCTACCAAATGGTTTTAGGCAAATTCCACACACTGCCCACAAACAGCCTATTCTTGGCTTCTTTGTGCCCACTTTGTTTTTCCCATCCATTATTTGTGAATATTTCTATCACTATACTGGAAATTACTTTGAGAACAGGCACATCTTACCTCTTTATTCTCCAAAGGGTATACCATGACAGGTAGAACATTGGCACTGCACTCAATATTTGCTAAATAAGGATGCTTTCTTTTGCAGCCAAAAGCAAAGCAAAGACTTTCATTTTATATACATTTTTCTCTAAAAACACATACTTTTATTTGCTGTATGTTCTAAATAGCTCTATGAAGAGAGGAATTTGTCAGCAAAGTGACATTTCTCCAACAGCACAAGTCCACAATTAGTAGCTTATCTTTTAAAGTCACAGGCTATGTCACAAGTAAAGTTACAGACAGCACAGACTGATGTATAAAGATGATATAGCATGAGAGCATAAAATAATCAAACAACCATGATCAATAAACTTTTGCCCTATCATTTCTTGGTGAAAATTTTATACCATTATATTATTGGTGAGAAAGTACATTGTCTTTGAACTTCACAAAGCTTCCCCTGACGGAATCCCAAATGGGTCTACCTACTGCCAAATGCATTGTTGTAACACAGCATGATACTGCAACCCCATATTATATCTGCTGAAGATGGGGGGCCTATTTTGTTTTATTTTTGTTTTTACAAGTCCAAGAAACAGAGTATAAGCATTTGTTGAACTATACGCCATTTGTAATCCAACATCAAAGCAAAAAGATGAAAATACCTTTGACAGCCTTTTAAATAAAATTTCTATCTTCTTGACTTATGTCAGTTGTTGTATAGGGGAAGTTTTAAAACTACTGTGTCATAAACATGCCACACTCATTCCCAACAGAATCATGGGATGGGACTGGGGGTGGGGAATGCTGGTTTTGAAGTATGAAAATATCTGCCTTTGGTTCAGTTCGGCTGATCACCAGTTACGTGGATTTAGGCAAATAAGCTAACTTCTCTAAATCTGTGTTCTCTAAGAGGATGATGATTCCTGCCTCACAGGCTCAATTCATTCATTGTCTTCTATTATTACCAAGCTGTTTGTCTTCACTCATGTTTTTCCAAAAAGAATATAAACTGGCAAGAACTCACATAGAAAAGACACTCAAATATGGTAGCTTTCATCATTACTTCCACCTTGTTCTTACTATGCCACTGCATATTCTGAAAAGAGTGCTTTATCTCTGGGCCTATCCCAGATGCCCCCCCTTCCACACAGCATTCCCTGGCCATTCAGTTCCACAAAAACTTCCTTCGTTGAATTTCCTTCCCTCTTTGACTTTCCTCCTTTGGTACTAACTTGTATAGTGCCTTGCATTGTTAACTTTTCAAGTATTTCTCCCCAACTCAGTTAGAAGTCAAAGAAGGAAAGACACTATGTAATTATACTTTCGATCCCCCTCTTGTGACCTACTACAATCCTTTGACTTTAAGCGTGCTCAAAATATGTTATTTGATTATTGAGCAAAACACAAAGGATGAACTGATTCCTCTATGATCTAACATGGTAAAGTAATAAGGAAAAAGACCTCAGCACTTAGTAAATTTTAACCAATTATGAGGAATAGGCATAATACTATTCTTCCTAAATTAATTGTTCCCAATAAAATATTTGCTTTTAAAATCTAAGTCCTCAAAACTATATCACTCTGAGATAGTCATTTGCCACAGGCAATTTTCAGCAAATATGATCCTCCAGAAAGCATTAGGCAGAATACTACTTGAGTACGGTTTTCTATAGTCTTTCCTATTGAAGTATGTATTTTTCTATTGTTAGGCACTTCTCAAATGATTTTTTGGAAAGTTCATGCAATGCCTCAGAGAGCGTCTACTACTGAATCAAAGATTTTCTTCCATCCTCTGTTTTTCACTTTTACTATGTTTATCAAATCTCTTAAAAGTATTTTGGATGCGGTACCTAAGACCCAATGCCTCATCTGAATGCCACTAGGTAGACAATGCAGTTTTTCCCTGAATGTTACAGCAGTGAAGTTTAAATAATGGCTCAAAATAACTTAGAATAAATTTGTCTCATTGAAATTAGCTCAATGACAGAATAATAGAGATGGCAAAGAATGCCAGATACTGTTTAATCTTAGTGACTTAAAAATTAGTCTTTTCTAAGCATTATTTTAATGATATAGCTAAACAGATTTTCACCATACCGTATCTTTATAGCACAAGGCAAAAACTAGATAGGAAAAAAAAGTCTAATAATAGAAAAAAGCGTGTAATAAGTGTGACTTTCACATAATACTAACAAAGGCAAAATAAAATACTGTCTACATTATTCTCTAGCTTGATAGAAACATACTGTATTTAAAGACATAAATAGTGCAATTTCTGTATATTTGTGGACATAGGCAATCTAACTCATAAGTTGTTATTTATAAATAAAATCTTTTTCTTGAAAACTGTCTTGATTTTATGGAAATTTTTTGCTATATACGAAATAAAACAATCTATCATTGTTCGGACATTTTCTGTTTAAACTATTTTAAACCATTTATTTTTAAAAAGCTTGTAAGGTCCTCAAACTAAAAAGACCTGTAAGTATTCCAGTAAAGCTTTCTATTTTATTTGAAATATAACTGTCCTCCTAACTCCAGATAACCATTAACCAAATGCAACTGTTTATTGATTTCTGTAAGTAAATCATTCTGTTTATAATAGTGACTGATTATTAAGGATTTTTAGATACAAGAAAAAGAATGTCCTGGTTATACTGATACCTTCCCTAAAATAGCATGGTCTGAGAAGTATAAATGTCAGCCACATTGAGCACATTGCAAACTTGTTTTATCATGTATCTATCTGCCACCTTGTTTATCACTAAGGATAGGTTACACAGGCATTCTGAGCATGGAATTTAATAAGAGAGGAGAACTGCCTGGTTGACACTGAGACATTTCTCAGCAAATAACAAAATGTGCCTAAAGTTGAAATTAGGTTTACTTTAAAATTACCAATTTGGGACAAAAGAATTTGGTGACCTATAGGTCACCATTTAGTGCTTTAAAAGAGCTTGGCATAGAAATGAAATGTTTTAAGAAATTAACATGTATCTTCTATTTAATCAAGGTATATTCCCTGATAAAATGTAATTTTAAATGTTTTCCCTTACTGACATTTTAATATATAATTGTTAAATATTTTTATCAATAAAAAGTCTTTAAAATTCTTACTGTATTTTGAAAATAATTGTTAATACCCCCATTGCCTTTAATATCCATATCCAGTCAGCTTCTACATCCTATGCAGCCTAAACTTACCACATTTCTCCCAGCATGCATGTCCTCCTTTTCATTCTAGGGCCATTCCCCTCATTTAGTCCTGCATCTCTGTTCTGTATGACCACAATCTCTACTTCATCCTATATGTGTCCTATTCTTCCCCTATAAAATGTCCCCAAAACACAGCTCCTATAAGGTTACTGCCCTAAACACCAAATATCTGTTTATTCCGTACTATTTATTATTAAACTTACTACCTGCTCAACAACCACATCGAAAGTGTAGCACCAATCTCCCCTGCACATCTGATTCCTCATTTCCTCCTATCCTACTAATGCCTCCCACCACCACCGCCCCCGCCCCCCCGACACACACAGGCCTTTTCTCTCTATCTTCTTATTTTCTGCCCATTCTTCTGGAGTCTCCGCAAATGCTGTAGAAAGTACAAGTCTTTTAAAGTATTCCAAACATTTATGTTGTCAAGCTCCTATCAGTAACCAAAATAAGTACTTTTAAAATCTGTTTTTGTTCTTTTACATAGGAGCATGAATTCTAAAACTGGACTACCTTGGTTCAACTCCTTATTGTGCTACTTACTAATTAAGCACCTTTGCACAATTAACTGGACTTGTCTGTGCCTCAGTTCCCCCGCCTGCAAAATCAGGATATTAATAGTACCTATCTCGTAGGGTTTTCTGAGTAATACATGAATTAATTTATAAACCTCAGCTTGGCACACAGAAAGTATTCAAAAATGTTAGTAGTCATTATTACAGCTATATTCTCATCACTATTCTTTGTATGTAATCAGTGGAGGCAAGACAAGAAAAATTGGTTAAAAACAGGAACACTGGAATAAACAAAATAACAAGCCTCATATCTCTGCAAATGAAAAAATTGTTCTAGTCATGAGCTTTACGATAAAAGTCATAAGGCCTACTTTACAGCTGTAGAAAAGATTAAATGAGATACCTTATTTAAAAGTATACAGCAAGTGGCAACTTCTACTATTTTCACAATTATTTACACCTTTATAATGTCACAGATTTAGAAACTAGGGCATGAAAAGACTAAATGATTTTCTCCCAAATTTACTGTTTCTTTCAAGAAATAAATAAAAACGTAATCACTTCAAAATAAGTTTATTTAAGTAATAATAACATTGATATCACTTCTTACATTTACAAAGGAGTTCCACTTTGAGAAACCTGATATATTCCCCAGTGAGGTCTGTTCTTGTTGTTCTGCCTGCACTGGAATAAATATTAGACTTTCAAACCAAATTTAGATACAATGTTTATAGGAACTGGTGGTATATCTCTTCAGAACCTGGCATCTTGAAACCAAAATTTGGTAAATAGAATTATCAGTAAGGGGGCTTTGGTAGTGGAATACCTAATTGCAAGCCTAGTCAGTGGCATAAAGCTTTTCTCATCTATTTCTTCCCCACAGCAAGCCCTATATCCTCCAATTCTTTGAATCTGTCACTTAGCTTGACCACGCCTGCTTTCTTTCTAGTAGGATAAGAGTTACCCATCATGGCTAAAATGTAACTGTTGTAATCACACAACATTGAAACAAATAAAATGCTAATATACCAGTTTTACTGTCATCAACAAATGCTGATAAATTATTGAATATAATATTGAAATTTTTGGATGCAAAAGTTGAAGTGGTCTATAAATTCTAATACTGAGCCATGTTAAGAAAGTGTCTGATAATACTCTAAATATGAATAGGAACTGCTTAAGGCCTTATCTTGCATCCTTCCTATTTAGCATATTACAAGCATATGACATGCATTGACTATTAAACTGTAGTATCTACAGTTTGTAACTATTTAGTGGCTGTAACAGCTGATATTTCATGGTACTCAACAGTAAAACCAATGACAGAATCTATCAACAATCTAGTATAGGACATTTGGAAACTATTATGTTTCTCCTGGATAAAATAAATTAACTAAAACATGTATGAATATTCAATATGTGAATGTTATCTATAAACATATGGAAAATACAGAACCACTGCTGAATAGATGTAATTAATATTGCTTTAAAAGAATAATATTTTTGAAAGGCTGAAACATACTGAATACTTTTTATTCCCATTATTTATGCATTTTAGGACTGTTCCCTTTATTACCTCTATGTGGGTCAGACTCAGAGCTACCTTAAGATTTTCCCTTATCTGAACTTTCATAATATGTTACCCAGCCATTGTTAATGAAATATCACTTTCTACTTTACAGTTATTTTCGAAGCTTTTATTTTGCCTACCAGATTCTTACTTTTTTGAGGACAGGGTATATCTATCTTGATTAAAGTTTGATAGATTTCACTAAGCCTAGTGTGGTATTTTTCTACAATATGTATTCACTTATAAATCAACTTTATATGATCAAATAATATTTCAAGTCAGCAAGGTAATGCTTATTTTATAGAACTAAATATGTCCCCATAAGTCTAGAATCTTCTTAGCTCTCTAAAACAAGTTTAGTTTTAGTTAATAGCTTCTAAACTTTTAAAAATGAAAATGTAGGAAAAATTCAGTGTCAAATATGAATTTCTGGAAAATTACTTTGGAGAAAGATATCTCTTCATTTTGTGAATTCAGCTAAAGAGGGACTGGAATGGAATTGATATCAGAGTGGACATCAGCAGTGGTATTTGGATTTCATATTTACCACAATTCTTTTTAATGGTATGATATTAATTAACATTCAGGTGATTTGAATAAATTGGCATTGTCTTAGGGAAAGTTATATGCTCATGCATGCCTTACATACAAATTGTGTGTTCACACTTCACAGGAGTATGTATTTTACATACCTTTATCAACTATTATTCACCTCTTTAGGTATACATCTCTCAGTTTCTTTTTTTTTTTTTTGAGACAGAGTTTCGCTCTTGTTTCCCAGGCTGGAGTGCAATGGCGCGATCTCGGCGCACCGCAACCTCCGCCTCCTGGGTTCAGGCAATTCTCCTGCCTCAGCCTCCCGAGTAGCTGGGATCTCTCAGTTTCTTAAAAGAATGTCAAAAGCAACAATGGTTTTTCTTTTGGAGCATATAAGCATGATAATATTTCAAAACTTCTTCACCTTTTTGAAATTGATCTCTGTGGAAAAGCAATTCTCTACTCTGTCCAATATGGCTACATTTCATTTTGAGATTAATATTTCCTGAACTGTTTTAACAACGGACAATCATAGTAACAAACATAGTTTTAACAAGGATACTCATAGTGAGTAAAATCTTAATCATCAAAAATGGGAGAAAAAGAGCCAAACGTGTAAGACCTAATACTCCTAACACAAATATTTCAAGATGTATGTTATACATATTTTTACAGATGTCATAGGCACATATGATGAGATACCTTTCTAAAAACATAAACGATTATCTGAAAGAGATGTTCTGGATCTGTTATTTAAAAAAATACTAGTAATATGTAGAAAATTATAACCACGTATGTATTTGCTATTTTTTCCTCAAGAATGTATCTGTAATGCTTACATAATGTATATATTTTACAATACAAAAAAAAACACTACATAAAAACCAATTTCCCTACCTCAATTTAAAAATATAAAATATGTCTAGAGATGGTTAATGCCATATGGCAATAGCTCTTCTTGAATCCTCTGCTTTGCAATCAATAATTCTCCAACCATTAGTGAATATACACTATGAGTCATCAGAAACAATATACAAAATTAATGGGGATCATTCTTCCCCTCACCCTCCACACACACACTGACACTAATGGAAGCTATGTCTCATATAGGAAGAAAGATTCAAGATGGCACCAAGCCGAGAGGCAACTCTTCTTCAGGCTCTATATACAATCTAGCTCTCTCCCCACAAAGAATCCACAACATCCATCTTCATTTTTTGGCATCTTTCGAGAAAATAACAGTAAGCATACTTTATATGGCTAGAAAAGAACCACATTTTTTCAACTTAACACTCACTGTGAATGGCAAAATGTACTTCAGTTATGAAAATATCTGAAAGGAATGTTTCCAGGACCTATGCCATTGTGCTTTGTTTACCAGTCAGATGTTTTCTCAAGAATGTGTTCAAATTATAAAGACAGTGTCACCATGTATAGAAATTCTTCAAAGCCCATAATGTTACGGTAGAAACACATTTTTACTTTTCCTAATATTCAAAACAATGCCCTCTTATCTGCAGGTAAAAATCTTTCATTCTTATGAATTCAGCCATTGCTCAGGACCCTGGATTTGTGGGCTTGTTTTTTTTTTAATTTTCTAAAGAAAGTCCTAGCAAAAGAAAACACATATTAAGCATTTGAAGATAATTGCTATTTACTAAAAACTCTATTTTAAAATAATTTTAGTGACTGTTTATGTTTGGTAACTTCAGGACAATGGTAAGTACAGTGTCTCTAAAACGTTCCTAAGTAACAATCATACTCTATTTTGGCCTTTGAGAGGTGTTAAGACTCATTCTCTAATTATAAGTTTTCTCTATTATTACTATCTCACCATGAAATCTCTAAACTAAATAGCAGCTTTGAGGAAGTAAAAATAGATGTTAGGTGGTGTGTTTTCTCAAATTTTGGTTACAATGGATAAGAAATACAAGGTATTTCTACGTACAATAAGTCGATTTTATTGTGTTTTGACCAGCAAACTCTTTAAGCTTTCTCCCACCTTATCCTAGAACAGTGCTGTCTAAAATAAATACAATGTTAGCCACATTTGTTATACTAAGTTTTCTAGACTCCACAGTAAAAAAAAAAAAAAAAGAAATAAAACAGGTGAAGTTAATCTAATAAGATCTTCTATTAGAACCAATATATCAAAAAATTATCATTAAAACATATCGTCAATATAAAAACATTATTCTTTCCCTCATATAAAGTTTTGAAAACCCAGCAGTATTTTACGCTTCTCGATCTGGACTAGTCGCATTTCAAGTGCTCAATAGTCGCATGTGGCTACTGTACTGGACAGTACATTCTAGATTTCAAAAAATATGAAGCTTTTTGGTCTAAAAGACCATACACTTTAAAAACCTTCCTATGTCACATTCTCTATGATCCATATTGTTGGGATTTTATTTTGAGCCAATCACTTTGTGAACCTATTTCACTTCTTTCCTCTACTCCCTTGACTCTCGTATCTACCACCCACCCTAATGCCTTTGCTTACAGAATTTAAAAAACCCAATCACCTATTCTTTTCAGCTTCTTCTAAGCAAGACCTGAGATGTTCTCTAATCTGCACATCTATCACCAAGCAGAAAACCAGAAGGTGCAGCAAAACTATTTATTCTCTGTTTCCATAAATAGATCTATCAAAAGCCTAATGTATGGCAACAGTGACAAATATAAGGGCTTTTTTTTTTTTTTTTTGCTTATAATGAAGATAGGGCAATTTTATATAATAAAGTAACACACTCTTCCTCAATGAAAAATATAATTTTACTCTTTTTTTTCCCCAGGAGAAATTTTGGGATAGTCTGTTCTTGTTCTGGAACAAAACCCAGTGTTTCATTTCATAGGAATTCTGTGCCTAGAGGAAGAACAGAATGTTGGAATCAAAATTTAATGAATTCAACTTGGAGTCTAACTTTGCCTCAAATGTGGAACTGTAAACACAACCAATAATATCTCAAACCATATAACACTTCAGTTTCACTTTGGCATGACTACACAGAGTACCACACTTGATGTGTATCTACACACAAATTTGTTCATAGTTACATGAGGAAAAAAATTAAACTTGTCATATGTGAGGTTTTTCTGAGTCTTCCTAATAATGAAATCTGATTATTATGTCTTAAGTGACACTACAATTATAGATGAAAAGGTTTTCTATTGCTGACCCAACCTGTTCTTTAAAACACAAAAGGCACCTTTTGCAGTCTTCAGCAAGGAAACCCCCCACTAAACAAAGAAAACTAAAACAATGCCTACATTTTTAAAGACCTAACAATATAGTAATAATAATAATAAAGTAACTCCCATGCAAATACAAAAAAACAGACGAAAATTGGAAAATTAGGAAACTAAAAAAGTTTTGAGCCATAGTTGTCACCAATTTTAAGAAAGATATAAGTGACAGTGATGTCATTCTCCGGCTACAAAATAACTTATTCAGTGCCTCTATCTATAACTACATTTAAGACATTCTCAGTATTGAACTGCACATTCTTGGGATGAATTTTACAGCCGTTGAACTTTCATTTTCTGTCTGGGTGATAATGTTTTATCTCAAAAGCAAGGGGAAACACCAACACACTTAGGAACCCACACAGAGATAACTATGGAGTGGCTCTCTTATGCTGGTATAGAATAGTTATATACTAAACATCCTCTGTATATAAACAGTGTTCAAACCCAGGAGGGAGGAACACATTGTCCACCGGTGTAGTATTTCAAAGCACGTTGCAGAGGGCCCGAAAGTCTAAAAGCATTAATTATGACTTCTCTCCTACCGTATTAATTTAAGAAATTCCTCAGAGTATATGGCAGAGTTTGCCATCCATCTGCTATGGCTTGTGCCTGTGCTGGTGGGCACACAAGGTAAAGTCAGCGGCAACAACCTTTCTGGCAGCTTCTTACTCAATTTTCATCCTGGGGAGGCATACTCCACAGAAACAGACCCCAAAATCCCAACAGCCGCATACTCCCCCTCCGGGCCCCAGAGAGCCTTAAGAACACAGTATGAGTCTGGCAGCAGCACCTTTGTTGTTGTAAAGCGCTGGGCTAGGAGAAGGCATAAGCGTCACCATATACCTGCTCGTGTTACAGGCTCTGGAATCAAAGTATTCTCACATGACACATTACTACCAATAACAGATTCCGGCTCCGTTTAAAAAAAAAAAAGTAGGGGGGGCTACATATTTGTCCTGCTTTTGTCTAAAAACCAGAACCCAAGTACTAACTACTTTTCATTCTTTTCAACCTTTCAGGAAAGCAATTCAATCAATCAACTGCGGCTCCACCCAAAAAGCTTCTATACTTACTTTTCTTACAGTTTTTGAGTGACGCACTACAAAACGATGAAAAAAAAAGAAGAGGAGGAGGAGGAGGCAGCCCACTCCCACAGGGCGTCTTCCGCCCTGTAAACTTGGCAAAAAGCAAACTGGCCAGAAATACAGCACTCTCCATATAAGGCAGCCCAGCTAAACATGTCATGCGTAATTTATGGGTAGCAGGCAGAGAATTAACCTTTGCGTGCACATATTTGGCCCAGATGAAAACCGGGCGGGATGGCAGCCCCGGGGCCAGGGATGCGGGAGCCGCCGGGAGAACCCGCGCGCCGCTCGCCTCAGAGGGACTCGCACCTTCCCCCGACAAAGGTCATTAAGTTGTGAGTACACTTGCACGCACCTGTTTCTCTTCTCGCCCCCCGTTTCTCCCTCGGTCCCTCCGGGCTGCCAAGCCGTGCGCCGGCTGCGCCGTGACAGCGTCCGCAAAGCCCGTGGCGGGGAAGGGCGCAGGAGCTGCTGCAGCTCAGCCTCCCGCCTTCCCCCGGGCAGGAGGTGCTGAGAGACGCGAAACCAACCACCGCGCGCGGCCCGCCCCGGCCCGGGAGAGCCGCGGCCGGCAAGCACCTCCTCGCACTTCCTCCTTCAGCCACGGGCAGCCCCGCCGGAGTCCGAACAATGAAGCGCGGCGGAGCGGCGCGGGGAAACTGTGAAAATGGAAACTTACCTCTCACATTTTTTTTTCAGAGGCGGCCCGACTGTCGACCGAGTGCCCAAGGCATTGTGGGAGTCATGATTCCAAGATGCCCGCGACGGAAAAGAGAACTTGTCAGCTCCTTGTCACGGGAGCATTGTGGGCGCCACAACTCATTCAGCTGCAGTGAAAAGACTGTTGCATGTCGCTGTGCAGCCTCTTATCGCCGAGGTCTGGCTTCCGCTGCTGCTGCGCGGCCCCTCCCCCGCCCGCCCAGCCCCACCAGGAAGCCCAGGGCGGACTCGTCGAGCTCCTGAATGCACGCGGCGGCGAGGAAAACGCTCTTCAACTTTCCGCCGGCGCCCTCCCGCGCTTCCCCGGGCCCCAGGGTCGCCTCTCAACCGGAGAGAGTCCGCAAGGACGGGTCATGGGCGCTCGCCCCGCGGCGCCGAGAACAGGAGGAAGCGGGAGCCCGCGTGGGCGCCGTGGATCCCCTCGGCCTCCCGTTGGTATCTTCCATCTTTTGCGTTCAACATTGTAACCTCGCGGCGGGCGTGCAGACTGGACGCCCTCCGGCTACTTCTGCTCCTACCGACTAGCCGGGCACATCAGTGGGTCCGTTTTGAAAGAGGCCCATGCACCGGGCTTTGCAAGGAAGCCGGGAAGGTTAGACTGAAGGTTAGGAACCTATTAGACTAGAATCCTTGGATCTGTTGGGACTGCCGCCTTAAAATGCACCAAACAGTTTCTGAAACTGGCGGGTGAACAGGCGGGAAAAACATCTGCAAGACTGCCACTGTGTATTTTCTTCAAGTAACAGGCTGTCCACAGTTTTGGAATTCCTTAGTGAAACTGTCACACAAGCACAAACACTCACATGCCAGCTTTCCTTCTAGTTTGTAAATAATATTTGGACTTTACAATGTATTCTCAACTTTGCACTGTGATTCATAGAAAGCAAAGCTCCCTCTTTGAAAATAAATATATTTATATTTTATATAATATATTTATATTTATAACATATTAAATACTGGTATGTTTCATGGCAAGTGAGCCATATTGTCGCCAAAGCAAATAAACCACAGCCCCATATCACAATTCACTGGGTGTTATAAGGTGTAACTTGGCTTCACTTTGAATGGAAAGAATCCTGAACGTCTGTGGTGTGATAAAGTTTCGGAGATTGGGGGCAGGATTTCCTTTGTAAGAAATTCCGATAACTTGTTCAAGGATGATTTTGATGAAAAACGTTGGTCCCACGTTTGGGACACAATTTGGGACAAAAATGTTGGATATGGTATAACGTTCTTCCTGCAGGTTAGGTTGTGTTGAAGAGAGTGAGGCCAGCTCGAGGTGAAGGAAAAACATCAGAAAGGTGCTAAAGTGCAGAAATACCTTCCAGAGACACGAATAGCTGACTTGAGTTCTTGACCTTTAGCTAGATCTACAAAGCACTGAGTTAAAATTGTACAGTGATTACTTCCAGAACAAATTAATTAATTAAATGGTGCCTCTTCCCAGCGTTGTTTAAAAGAACTCAAGTACCCACACAGTGTAAGCAAACTAAAAGGACACTGACACTTTTTCAGAGAACAGGGATGGGAACTTTCTATCTGCCCATTTAGTAACTACCCCAAGCTATGAAGACTTTCATTCCTCTTATTAAGCATACAGCAATTACATTTAGTGCCTACCATGCCAGTGATGCAAGAATGGGTAAGACAGTCTCTATACTCAAGGATAACACCTCTACTAGGTGAGAGACAAACCAATTAATTTTGCCTAAGGGATAAGTACTATGATGTCAGAGGCAATCCCATGAGGGCTCCAAGGATGGCGAACAAAGAGTTCCCGGAGGATTTACGTTTAACTGATGCTTTGAAAGGTATGTACAAGTTAGCAAGATCAAAAGATCAAAAGGGAGTAGAGTCCAGGTGGAGAAGAGAAAAGACCAGGGCAGACTGGGTGGCGTGGCTCACACATGTAATCCCAGCACTTTAGGAGGCTGAGGAGGGAGGATCACTTGAGGTCAGGAGTTTATGAGACCAGCCTGAGGATGGAGGATCACTTGAGGTCACCAGTTTATGAGACAAGGTGACATTGAAAGGCCCTGTCTCAAAAGAAACGAAAAGAGCAGGGCAAATACAAGGCATATACAGCCTTCTCAGCCTTTCTGTGAGAAGTGAGGGGAGGGTAGTAGAGGAGAGTGGCAGGAGATGACGCTAAAAGTAGGTCTGTGTTAATCTGAGTTTCAACTTTACTGTCAAAACTAATGAACTGGAAAAATTTAGGCAGCAAGGGCCAGAGATGGAGTCTGGACTTGTATTGCAGAAAGTTCCTGTGGTGGCAGCTTGGAGGGTGAATGAGAGTGTGGGCTGGAGGGGTGAATGGGTGTGGACAGACTGGAAAAATGACTCACACAGGGAATGAGGAAGGGAGGAGCCTTGGGAGACTCCCAAATCCCTGGCTTAGCCTACTGAATTCCTTGCTACTTGCCTTTTAATTTCTTCATTTTGCCTCCCATTCTCTATGATATTAAAGGCCTAACTTCTTAGCAGAGCAACCTTTGCACCTGCTAGCAGGTTGGTGCCCTAGATGGCTTACATGCCCCTCTGCTCAGAATGCCTGCAAACCACTAAGGACTAATCCTGGTGGTAGAAATTTGTTTTCAACACAAACCCGTGTAGAATTCCAAGTTAGAAATGTGTTCTTTTTTCATGTGGGTTAGAAAATTTGCTGTTTAGGGCAACATGGTGAAACACAGGACTTTCGAACCTGTTTAGGGTGCAAGAACGAAAACTATGTTTCTACTTCAACACTGGAGGAGGGGGGATCTTCTGGGAGCAAAAGAGAAATTGAAACTGAGACATGTTTTTTGCTCCATGACAGAATACAAAGAAATACAAGGATGATCCTTTAATATTAGAAACAGTAGAATAACCATCCTTGTAAATGACAAAGAAGAGGAAAAAAGATGTTAGTTTGCTTTAGATACAGAGAAAAAGGATGGTTAAGAAAACTCATAAAACAACAGTCAATCTATAATTCCAAATGAGTCCAAATAAATTGTGATATAAAACTACATTACCACTGATTTGGCCTGATTTACCATCGATAACATTAGAACATAAATGATGGCATTTAAAATCTTAAAGCACTGTAACAAACACCAGATCATATGTTGAAACTATTAAATCATGTCAGCTTTCAACTGCCAGCAGCATCCTAACCACATTTCAAACTATGGAAATTACTAAAAATTCATTATAGTAATAAAAAGTTAATAGTTCCTCATTTAGAATACCATTGCTATTCCCTCAGTGCCAGGAGAACATAATGGTTTCTCCTACTTCTGTGAATTGTCATTATAGTCCACAGGTTCATAAGTGAGTATATCCATGAATATATAAAGAAGGTCATTCGTGGGTGGAGAGGGAAATTAGAGAAAACAATTTCAGGTAAAATAAAACTATGTTTCAGTTAAAGAAAAGAGTGTTCACTTCAGGTTCCTGAAATACTTTAGTCCATTTAAGTTTTAATTATACCAATGAATCTCAATAGAAATACAGTTAAGGGATATAAATAATATCAGCTCCCTGTTTACCAATAATAAAGATAATCGCAGCATTTATCTTTTTCATTCCAATGGGAATGTTTAAGGCACCTATATAAGTGTGTGAGTGCATGTGTGAATTGTGACTTCTTCTGCATACCACATTCATAGCTCAATAAGCTCTCACAGGTATAACTTGTCTTTCCTAACACACACACACACACACACACACACTTCACCTAAATAAAAATATCTCAAGAGATATACTCTTTAAAAATACTATTTTTATTATACCAGGATAAAAATAATTGATTGAAAGATAGTGTCAAATCCAGAACCTAGTCTCAAGTACTCTGCTTCCTAATCAATATTTAAATATAGATGATCAAAAGAAGATGACTCTTCAAAGGCTATCACAAGTTGCAAACATTCTTGTATGGAGAATCAAGTTTAAGTAGATGCATTAAATGGATCACATTAAACTTCACAACAGAGTTGAGGAGAGAGCTGAGACCTTCTTTTGTAGAATTCAAACTTGTTTCTATATTTGAATAAATATACCTGATAGGATTAGGTGAATTTAGTTTAATTTCAAAGACCTTTATATATTTCACACACAACACCAGTTCTTTATGCTCATGATTTAAAAAATAAAAATATATATTCTAATAGATATTATGTATATATTTGATACATAATACAATACATTGTATGTATAACGTGTATAGCACATGAATGTGAAAATATATAATGTCAATATTTGCTACTAAATGTTTATAAAATTCAAAACAGTTAAATATTAACTTTATTATGCATTTCTCAATTAAGCTATTTTACCTAAAAGTTGAGTTTAGATGTTCAATATCATTATTTTAAAATCTAGCAATAGAGAGACAGTAAGCAAATACATTTTGAAATTACAAGTTCAGAATAATAGAATTTTAGCATTGAATGGAGTGTTAATGAGCATCTGGCCTTGTTCCCTTGTTAAACCAGAGGAGTGCGTCATATAGGGAACATGGCACCATGGCAGAGCAGAACTGACATTAGTGTCTTCTCACTCTCTCAGGCCATTCATTTCGTTGTCTTTTTTTTTCCTTAAAGACAATGAGGACAAGAAGAAGCTCTAAAATATCCCTAACAGTTCCCCAAGTTTAATGTGAGGAGGTGCTACATTAGATTTGCAAGAATATAGTTCTTCCTTTCTCAGTTTCTTCCTTCTTTCCTTTTTTTTCCTCCTTTTATTCTTTCCATTGACTAATCCTTCCTTTATTCTTTCCATACAGAAAACACTTTTCATACAATGACTGAATTCATTTCATGAACATTTATTGAGCATTAGCCATGGCTAACTCCTATTCTAGGTACTGTAGTTACAGAAATGAACAGCACAGATAAATCACTTCCCTCAAAGGGGTTGCATTCTACTAAGGGGAGACAAGCAACAAAAAATAAGTCAAGAAAACAAAAGAGATAAACATATGAGGTAATTTCAGATGGAGGTAAGTGCCATGAAATAAAATAAAGCAGATTGGGGGATTGGAAGGGGAGGATATGTAAAACACAACGGAGGACTGAGATGGTCATATGCCAGCAAGGTTCTTGGTGAAGTGAGGAATAGCTGGGGAAAGAGCATTCAAAGCAATGAGGACTGCATGGCAAGATCCCTCAGGCCTGACTTCACAGTAGGGCTAGGGAGCCAATGGTGAATAAAAACTACTTAACCTCAAGGAGCTTACGGTCAAGAAAGAGGAAACAAATGAATCTTCATCAAATTAATCACACTCAAAGTGCAAAACTACAACCATGATACTTTTCGTCACTGGGAACCATTGAAGTGTTTGATTATGTTAGACACAGGGGTGGGAGTGGGGTGATGGAACATTATCTAAATTTGGTTTTCACAAAGATAGCTAAATATTTGTAAAGTAACTCTTGACTGCTGTGTGGAGGTTGATAGTCTAATCTCAGAACAGAACGCATGAAGTGCACCACTGCTGAAAATGAGAGCAAACCAAGAGTAGGCTCTGTCTAGGAGAGCAATGGGCAGCAGATGGCTGGGAGCCCAGCAGCAGAAAGTGATTTGGTTGAAGACTCTCAGCAATGGGGTACAACAAATGTTAGAATTTTGCATCTCAGAGTTGAAGAGAAGCCATTAAGACTCATGATCCTCAAGATCCATACCTTGAGAGAAATGAGATGTGGTATGCCTGTGTGTGTGTGACTTATTTCTTATTTGGAGTCAGCACAATATAGAAAATTCAAAATTAGTGAAGGTAGAATATTTTTATAACAATCACCAATGTTTACAGTTCCCAGAGATAGTCACTGTTTGTATTATGGTTTATTTCCTTCTAGGCTTTTCCAATGCATTTTTTAAAGCATAGTTAAAACTGTACTATATATGCAATTTCTTTTCTAAATGTAATCTTTAAGATAGTCTTATAAAACAAAGGACATCCCCATATCATTTATATATAATCTTCATTTTTCATGAGGTAATGGAAGCTGGAGAGTTGGCCCTTGACCAAAGCCTTGAAGCCAACAGGAGGTCAAGCCTCCTGCCCCACAGTGTTTCACAGCCAGCACACCAAGCTTCTGAATTCATCTGTTTAACATATAATACATTTATAAATGCTCTACCTGGGGTGTACACACACCTTCTACTATGGTCTGTCATTAAAGGAAAGGAAATATGCAATCATGGTCTTTCAATCAAACAGATATAAAAATAAATATAAAATATAGCCAGAAGGCCAAAATTGACATGTTACCTATTTATGCTTTTAATATATGATTACACTTAATATTGTAAAACACCTTCTACCATTTCATAAAATTTTATGTTGTCATTTAGCCCAGAATTCCCTTGCAATCTTTTAAAAATAATATCTAATAGGCCTTTTAATATAAATCTTGTAGTGTAACTGTTTTATGTACTGTAACCCAAACACTTCTGCAGAGTAACCCTGTTTCATATAGAAAACAAATATGAAAAAAATGTGGCCTTTTGTCTTATTTATGCCTAAAGGTAAACCAGTTTTTGACAATGCCAATAACAGGGCTGATGTTCCTAAATGTCTGCTGTATCTATCTACCTACTCATCGTATTTTTGACATTTCTTTTTTTGGTTTCTATGATATTCCACAACCCTCTCTTTTCATTCCATTGTGTGAGTTCTCTCTGAGGATCTTTTGTTAGCTCCTCTTATTCCTTCTTGCCTGAGTTTCCTGAAATTACCTTCAAATCATGTCTCAAAATATGTTCTAAAGAGATCTTTTAATAAGAACAACATTTGTCCCATTAATAAATGATGGGAGTTTCATATGTTCGTTTTTCTCTTCTTTCCTCTGTGCTTTGTCCAACAGAGTAGGAACTGAGCAGTACGGTCATAAATTAATTTTAATAACTTAGGCATCAGTGCCCTGGCTATTGCTTCTTAATACATTTAACACATATTCATTGACTACTGACTATGTGCCAAGGGCTGTGCTTGGCACTGGGGATAAAGAAATTATTAAGTCTTTTGCAAGGTGTTCATAGTCTAGCGGTTGGGGACAGACGTAGGGGAAAAAACACAGTTGGAAAAGAGTGTAGCAAATGAAACCATTCAGTTAAATTCAACAAACCCTGCGTGCTTACCATGTGCCAAGCAGATGGCAAGGAGGATAGGACTGGGCAAGGCCTTGCTCCTCACGGACTCCCAAGCAGCTGGCAAATGGTAAAATTATCCGACACTTGTTAAGAGCTTGGTGGCAGAAAGAAAGTCAGAAAAAAAATCATGAAAGGCTATCAGGCAGATAAAAGACTTGATCAGAAAAACACTTTTAACAAGTATTGTCTGAGTAACATGAGGAGGAAGTTTGTTTTTCAGGTTTTTCTTGCTGTCATTATGGAAAGCTTACTAGCATCAGGTTTATTTCCTAGAGGTTGAGGCTTCTTTGGCTAGCCCTAGTGAATTCCAAACTGGCCTTGCAACTCTCTCTCCTTGCCTCTCGTAAATTTTCAGTAAAAAATCTTCAACTGGGTGATAGGAGATTATCTGATTAAAGTCATTCACACTAAGGCGAGAATGAGGCTTAATCCTTCAAGAGCGTTTGCTTTAACAAAGGATAGCTTGTTAACCCTAATGAACTGCTCATTGGAAGAGCTCTGCAGAAGGATCCCTCCTCCGCACCTTCCCAGATTTGCCAACCCCACCGTCTTTCCTTTTCGTTTGTCTTCCTTGAAGCAAAGGAGGAATGGAAGTGTTAGGGACTCTGAGATCACACATTACCTCCTTGAACTATCATAAGAGGTATGTAAGGTAATTATGACTCCATGCTCATAATGAGAAGACTGAAACTGTGGCTGTGGTTCTTAATTCCAACTACATTTTGGATAGGTGGACTGCAGCCCAGACAAATTGAATCAAAATTTCTGGGAACAGCATCCAAGCATCTGTAGCTTTTTTTAAAGCACCTTAGGTGATTCCAAAGCACAGCCAAGGTTGCCAGTTTCTTGCCTAAACTCTGCAAGAAGCTAGAGTTGAGGAAATGGAAATTACTCAGAATAGGTAGCAATCTATTGACCTATTCCATTTTTTCCTTTGGCAAATAAAGTTTATTTAGCTCAACAGAAATGGAATTATCTGCAGGAAACTCGGTCTCAAATAGAATTAGATTTGGGTAGGCTGCTGCCCATATGCATCTAGAAATGAGGGAGTTAGGACTAGTGTGTAGCTAAACTGGTGGTGCAAGGTGGTACATTTTGGCATGCACATGGTTGGAAGTGGCGCTTCTTAGGCAATCAAAATATGTTTCACTTTATACCAGGTAAGCATTAGTGGTCCACAGGGTTAAAAACAGACACGGCAAACAGTTAACATCACTCAAAGGAGAATCCTACATATTCTAAAATGCTTAGGTTGAGGTTTGTTTAAAATTTTATGCCCTGTCTCTTGCTAAGAAATTTGATCATATCATGAGGTCAGTAGTTGGAGACCCGCCTGGCCAACATAGTGCAACCCCATCTCTACTAAAAAATACAAAATTTAGCTGGGCGTGGCAGCACGTGACTATAGTCCCAGTTACTCAGGAGGCCAAGGCAGGAGAATCACTTGAACCTAGGAGGCGGAGGTTGCAGTGAGCCAATATTGAGCCACTGTACTCCAGCCTGGTGACAGAGCAAGACTCCGTCTCAAAAAAAAAAAAAAAAATTGTGATCATAAGCACCCCGTTGAGAGTGACATCAGAGCCTCTGAGAGATAAAGTATGTCCTTGACCACTTCCTTTTGAAGATATATATGTCTTCACCCATTACATACTCATACATATAATCATGTATATGCAACAAAAAACTATTCTCTACATTTTAACATATTTTATAAATTGGTTCAATAAATTTGCATAGTTAAATTATAAAAACAAACAAATTAACAGGACATATCTCATTTGCAACCCATTTGAAGATAATGTTAGGCGACTTAAGTTTATGGCCTTTGTGAATGTGCTGTAAGTACAAATGACCCTCCTGGCCCCACCTGGATGGATCTGAATGCCCATGTTTCTGCAATGGGCTTAGCAATGAGTAACTGCGGACAGGGCCTGATTCCATCTATCCTTCTGAGTAATGAATGTGTTTTTAGACAATGTGGAGCATTCTTTTCCATTTTCAGACTTTTCTGGCCATAGGTCACCAGCTCACCAGTTACTGCTGCATTTTCATTCTAAACCTTATTAATATCAACTTTCCTATCCAGTCTCCAAATAGTCACTGAGCACCTGGCATAATTCCAGTCTTTCCTAGAGTCTGCGGCTACTTTGTAAGCAAAACTAGACCTGAAGCCTCTTGAAATACATAGTCTAGCAAGGACAATGAATATGAAATGGTAAACAATTATGATCAATTAAGTAAGCAATGTAAATGTGCAAAATTTAGTAAATGAGAAAAATGAGAATGTGTACCTGGTGAATCTAAACTCAACAGATAAACAATTATAATTATTTTAATGCTTTCTCCCTTTTTTATGGAATTCAAACGTCTCACATTACGGTTGAAAGTCTTCAAAGTACTTGTACTACATGTGTACATTATCTGGATTCCTCTTCATTTGTAAGGACAGAATCCTATTACTAGTTGCATGAAATAGTGACTATTTGTGTTAACTGGCAAAGTGTCCATCACATAGCCCCTAAGGGCAAGGGTGGAAGAAATCTGTGACTGATCTATAATACTAAGCCCTTGATGTGTTCTTTGGTGTTACTGTCATTCACTTCCTGGGATTAATCTTTTAAGGGTATGATATCTACAAACAAAGCTAACCAGCTTATCTTTGATACTTTCAAGAAGTATACCATGCCAGCTTTTAAATTAATATTTGAAAATAAAATAAAAACTTAATTGTATTATCTTTTGTTTTGTCAAAAATCAAAGGCTCCGTTAAAATCTTTTTTGGTGGATGTAAAATGATTTTTTTCTGTTTCTGGATGTAAGTTAATCTATGCTTATTTTAAGTGATGTATCAAGTGTCTTTAATAGAGGTTTATTTCTTGATTCTGTTCAAGTTACTACTATAAAGTTGTTTATGCATAGTTATTCTAGACTAGCAAAAGAGCATAATCTGTAACTCCCACCCAGGTACTTACACCCATGCACAGTGTGTCTTCCTTCTACAGCTTCAAGACTCCCACGCTCCTGAAAAAGCACTTTCCTACCTGTCATTTAGTCTTTAAAATTAAGTAAAGAAAAAGTTAATTGTATAAAAGAAGCTGGTTACCTTGAGCCTCTCTCTTATATGGGGTTGTACTTCTCTAAAAATAGCCTAAATTATAGGCTTAACCAGGACAGTTTTTTCCCTTGGGAGACCTTTGAAGTTTGTTTACTCTTACAAAGCTCTGGAAGGCTCATCTGAAAGAAGCTGTAACTAATTTGCCAAGGTCCCTAAAAACCAAGAAGTCCACGTGCACACTAGAAGGTGTCAACTTTGCTTGATTACTCTTGAATTTGTGGGAAAGGGAATGTTTGGCACTAATATCAGATTCATAGAAGGCAGCCAAAATTAATTGTTAGGAAGAAGGTATGCTTAGATGACATGTAGCATAACTTTGGACGTTTTCCTTACAAAGCCAGTGAAGTAAATCTATTTTGTTTATGACTAGATTACTGGGTGACTAGGAGGAAAACACTATCTACTTTGGGGTTATTGGCAATTGGGGTTAATTGTCACCAATTGTGGCACAAGGGGTAGTTTCCACTGGCAATCGTTACTGCTGTTTTGCAACCTTGGTCTTCTGCTGCAACCTTGCCCTGCTAAGGTTGTTGGCTGCTCTTGGCAACAGGGTATACCCACCTCCCCTCACCAACCAGCTTGGTGCAATGGCCTGTGTATGACCCATGCACTTTTTAGAAGAATCAGAGCAGGAAAAGAGTAAGTGTCATTTCGCAGGCTGCATTTCTGCTCATGGCCTTGGCTATTAGACATAAAAACAGGCTTTAGAATCTGTTATTAGGCATAAGATTTTGGACAATTTTTTCCAAGTCTTAGGTTCCTGCAAACTTAAAATGTCTACCTTGTGAAATTATGATAATGAATAACTTTGTGAGAATTATCCTAACATTGGTCAGACCTTTGATAAATTAGAGCTATTTTTTAAAATCTAAAATAGATAGTAATTACAAATTTTTTTAATACAGGATTTTTTAAAATAATAAGCTCTTGTTAAGCTTAAAGTCTCTTCAAAACATGAGGATTCAAATCAAATTATAAATTTTTAAAAATTACAGTTATTTTCTAAAAGATGCTATAGCTATACAGAGATACCTTTACAGTTTTTATATCAGGGAGGATGCAATCAAAAGGGAACCCAAGATGTTTCCTGAAATGATTAACAGGAACTTTAGAAATCACTATTGATTGGTCAGTGCACAGGTTTCTCTGGTCAAACTTTTCTCACCCACTTTACAAGCAAAAACAAGAGAAAGACAAGTCAAATGAAGCCAAGCAAACGGTATGTACCACATTAACGGAGCATATATAATGCACGGTTGCATGAAAACCACTTCCTTTAGCACTATATTTCAAAATTATTATTATTTTTTACCCAGTCAGAGCTGTCGCCACAGGAAGGAAAATTTAGTCGTCTTCTTTCTTAAGTAACACCAGCCAAGAGATTATTCCAGGCATTACTTCATTTTTTAAGCTCTTACTCCTACTTCCCTGAAAAATGTGTCTCCTGACTTCATCAGAACAAACGCACTCAGAATTTAAGAGGAGAAAATAATGATTATGTGTTGCTAAGTACTATTTTAGTAACAAATGCTTGGATCACTAAAATGATGACATCAACCACAGAAAGAATAACATTTACACTTTTGAAAGAGATTTTTTTCCAAACATTATGGGTCACCAATGAGAGCAGCAAAGCCAAATAAAGGCACAAGGAGAAGCCTCCCTGGCCCTGGAGAAGGCATGCCTAGCATCCTCTTCTGAAGGGTGACATTCAGCCCCAAGTTAATTAAATAATCAGGCCCAACATCCATCTGCTCTTTCTGTATTCCCTTCCTGAATCTAGTTCGTGTCAACAAATGTGTAGTAGTACTGTAGAAAATCTAATGCTTTCATACTTTTAATAGATTTGCTTCTTGGCTAATCTGCCCAGGTCGGGAAGTGGCTTATATTTCAGGATTGCCCTCTAACACTTATTACAAATATTCATGCATTTGTTTTTTCAAACACACACACATGTGAAAACCACACACTACCTCATACTCTGCAATAATCCGATAATATGGTGGTCATGATACCTATATATATAGATAAGACAGAATACATTACTTAAATAGCACATAAGTCATGTATATTTCTCCACACCCTGTAAACTACTCTTCCCAGAGTCCTCTGCATGGTGCTCTCAATCCTCTCATTGTTCAGGTCTTAGCTTAAATATTACCTTTTCAAACAAACCAGCTCAGGAGACCATTTATGTAAAGATGATTTCCCCCCTCCTTCTTTCTATCCTCATACCCTGCTGGATTTTCTTCTGGTCACTATCACTATCCAAAAGTCCCTTTAAAATTTGGTTTCTTTACTAGTTTACTCAATTCTTTCCCCACTAGTCTAAAGTCTCCCTGAGGGTAGAAACTTGATCTTGTCCATCACTATTTCTCCAGCACCTGAAATAGTGCTCAAAGTATAGTGCTTGACATATGATTTCATGAATAAACTCACTTTAAAATGTAAAAAGAGCTTCTCATAAGAGTTAAAATCCTCTCATCACATAACTCACTTCCTGAGGAGAATTATAAAGTCAGAGCCACCAAAAATCTTCTATGGTAACACTAAAGGAGATAGTGCTCAATATTAAAAAGGCTCAGTATTTAAAAAGGCTCAATATTAAATTAATTATAATATTAGAATATTTTTATTTCTTTGAAACTATCTGGACTGTTCTGAAAATTTATTATCCCAGCTCTTCTCCACCTAATGAAATAATTTCAATCGTTCAACTTTAAACCCACCACCTCCAGGGAGCCTTGTAACCATCACTGCACCTGGAGGTACAGTTCTAAACTATTTTGATTATTCACGTGACATCTGTTTTTTATGCTGTGGCTTAATATCTATTTCTTTTAATATTTACTCCACCAAATTGTAAGATTTCTGGCTCAGGACTGCATCGTAATAATCCATAAATTCTTAACTCTATCTAAACCACAGATTTATCTACTTGGCTTTTCAAAAAATAAGTGGTAGAAGCCATATACAAACATGATGCCAATCCAGTATAGAGACAGACATACCAGGATCAATTTTGTGACCTTTATTAACCTACCTACCTCTCTGAACTTCCATATTTTTCCTTAAATCTGTTAAGTGTAAGTAATAGTACTTATTGCATAGGACTGATGAGGGCATTAAATTCGTTAATCATCTGAAGCACGTGACATATGATGATACAAAAAAATGTTTAACGTGATGAAATAGCAGAGCTGATATTATTACTAACATTACAATTATCATCATTATCATTAGTTTTATTATCATTTAGGGCCTTATAATCTCAAAAACTTAGTTATATGCTAATACATATAACTAAGCTTGATATTTTGGATGTACAAGAAAAAGAATTTTTCTAAAATAGTTTTATAATCCACTTCAAGATAAAAAATAAAACAAGGAAGTAATTACAAAACAATATTGAAAATACCCATAGATGTGAGGCCAGCATAGGCAGATGGCTAATCAGGAAATAATTCTGGAAGGAGATTTCTCTTCCATCTGGTTGGGGAAAGCAATGAACCGTAACTGTCAAGGAAGAGTGGGTACATGCTTTCCTTGCGGGTGAGAGCAAGGCAGAATAAAGGCAGAGGCAATGGGGCAAGAAATGCCCAGGTCTTGCACCTCAGGATTCTAAAAAGTTAGCAGCAGTCAGTGTGAACTTGTCTTTTTTTTTTAGTTCAGTGGAAATTAGCCAGCACAGAAAAAAAAGAGAACTTCTCTGTCTGTTTGTTGTCTCCAAGGACCACTTTTTGGTTTCAGTTCGTTTGACTCAATAAAGACGAAAGAAACTACACCTGACATTTGCATGGCAGTTTAGAGTGCTACTGTAAGCATGGCCCCTCCAAGACAGTGTTGGGAGATGTTAATTTCTATTATGCTTATTTTTAATATAAGGCTCAGAAATATTGAGGCCTTTCACTTAATCATTGTTTATTGAGCACCTACTATGCTCCAAATATTTTACTAGAAAATGTAAAGGTAGCATCAACAACAAAGGCCAAGTCTCTGCCCTCATGGAACTTAGATTCTAGTGAGAGGAACAGATAATAAATAATTGGATAAAGAAATAAAAATTAACATGTTATATAACATTTTATGTGCTAACAGTAAAATTTAAATGGGATAAACAGACAGAGTGACTGGGTTGGGAATATTACAATTAAATATGTAGTGGATCATGGGAAACATCTATTAGGAGAAATGTTTGAGAAGAGACCTGAATAAAGAAAAGATTGGCCGGGCACGGTGGCTCAAGCCTGTAATCCCAGCACTTTGGGAGGCCGAGGCAGGTGGATCACGAGGTCAAGAGATCGAGACCATCCTGGTCAACATGGTGAAACCCCGTCTCTACTAAAAATACAAAAAAGTTAGCTGGGCGTGGTGGCGCGTGCCTGTAATCCCAGCGGCAGGAGAATTGCCTGAACCCAGGAGGTGGAGGTTGCGGTGAGCCAAGATTGCACCATTGCACTCCAGCCTGGGTAACAAAAGCGAAACTCCGTCTCAAAAAAAAAAAAAAAAGAAAAGAAAAGATTGTGTCACAATAAGGTATGTGGCCATGCCAGAAAAAGAGAAGGGCATGTGGAAAGTCCCTGAGTCAGGAATAAGCTCAGAATACCCTGGGGAGAAAATGAAGAGTAGAGCCAGAATATCATGAATGAAGAGATGAGAGATAGGATATGAGAGAAGATACAAAAACATAAAAAACATAGTTAGGAGTCTGGATTTTATCCTAACTAAAATAAGAAGCAATTGAAGACATTTTGAGGAGGAAGTCACATGATTTGATGTATATTTTAAATGGTCGTCTTGGTAGGGATGCCAGAATAGAAAAAGAGCTTTTCTTAATAGGCTACCACAAAAACAGAGACATCCAGAACAGAGATGACAGTGAAGAAACAGGTGATTCTGGTCAGCATTGGAATATCTTTTGGAAACAGAACAGACAGGCATGCTGATAGATGGAGTGTAAGTGAGGAAAAGAAAGAAAGGATACATTGGGCCTGGCTAATGGGGGTAAGATGGTGCTATTTAGTAAATAAAAGAGATTGGTTATGGAGCAGAGAGAGGGGTAGGAAATAAAGGGTTTTATTTGGGGCATGTTGAATTTGAGATGCCTCTAAACATCTGAGTGTTTAGCTGTAATAATCAGTTTGGGGTATAAGCCCATAAATTGGTAGAAAGTATGAATTTACTTTTTATTTAGGGTTATAAGGGTAGCTGTCTGGAAAGACAGGAGATATAACTTATGAAGATCCACAGTTGGTAAGTGATTGAATGGAACTTGAAAATGAATCGTTTCACACTAACCACAAATTTCTCTTCCTATTATGAATGTTAGGGCTTATTTTCAGTTATGAATGCAGGAGTAGAATATGGGGAAGTATTGGGGGCAGGAATATTCTAGGATCACATATAAAAGAGTGAAATTTTTTTTAGTGCTTATAGACTCCACACTTTTATGACTGCTCTTTATTTTCTTTACATAATTTTTTTTCCTTAAGTGTAATGATACATGCACATTTAACTATAAATAACTCTGGAATAATAAACCCATAAGGTAAGTGAATTACCAGTGTGACTATAGATATCTACTTTCTTTTCTGAAATTGTCACTTTTTGGAATGCAAAGGAGGATAATTTGACTTCAGACTAAATGTAGATTGAAGACATTTGAAATACAAAGAGAGAGATGCAAATCAAAACCACATTGAGATACCATCTCACGCCAGTTAGAATGGCGATCATTAAAAAATCTGGAGACAACAGATGCTGGAGAGGATGTGGAGAAAAAGGAACACTTTTACACTGTTGGTGGGAGTGTAAATTAGTTCAACCATTGTGGAAGACAGTGTGGCGATTCCTCAAGGCCTTAGAAATAGAAATTCCATTTGACCCAGCAATCCCATTACTGGGTATATATCCAAAAGACTATAAATCGTTCTACTATAAGGACACATGTACACGAATGTTCATTGCAGCACTGTTTACAATAGCAAAGACCTGGAATCAACCCAAATGCCCATTGTTAATAGACTGGATTGGAAAAATGTGGCACATATGCACCATGGAATATTATGCAGCAATCAGAAATGATGAGTTCGTGTCGTTTGTAGGGACATGGATGAATCTGGAAAACATCATCCTCAGCAAACTGACACAAGAACAGAAAATGAAACACCGCATATTCTCACTCATAGGTGGGTGATGAAAAATGAGAACACATGGACACAGAAAGGGGAGTACTAAACACTGGGGTCTAGTGGGGGGAAAAGGGGAGGGCCAGTGGGAGGGGGAGGTGGGGAGGGATAGCCTGGGGAGAAATGCCAAATGTGGGTGAAGGGGAGAAGAAAAGCAAAGCACACTGCCATGTGTGTACCTACGCAACTGTCTTGCACGCTCTGCTCATGTACCCCAAAACCTATAATCCAATAAAAAAGTAAAAAAAAAAAAAAAAGTTCAACCCAAAACTCAACCGGGTATTTTTGAACTGTATCAATAACATTTGAGTTAGGATGTATCAGGTTTGTTTAGCAGAAATGTCTAAGGCAAGCAGCACTTCATCTCTGTGGTTTAAAAAAAGATTTAAAGCAAATTAATTGACTCAGAAAATAAAATTAAATCAATAAAAATGTAAAAGGAAAAAACCTAAAATTGGGAACAATGAATTTAATTGTATGTAAAAGGAATAATGTGATCACCCTGAATGGAAAGCCAGAAAGAGACAGGAAGGAAGGAAGGAAGGAAGGAAGGAAGGAAGGAAGGAAGGAAGGAAGGAAGGAAGGAAGGAAGGAAGGAAGGAAGGGAGGGAGGAAGGAAGGAAAGAAGTTTGGTTCTAGAAGGGATGGACTCCATCGGTCAAATGTGAACAATTTAAGCACCAAAATAGTTAAGTCAAAGAAAAAAGAAATTCATGTATCCATACCAGTAACAAATAGATACATAAATTATTAATTAAATAGATTTTGAAGGTGAGAGTTTGTTTGCTTACAGTAAAATGGGAAAGACGAATGTAAATGTGGAGCGAATGCTGAAGTTGTAAAGCCATCATACTGCAACCATTATAGTAAAGATTGTATTTGACAAGAACATCAGTGAATCATAAATCCGAGGGGAAATTTTTGATGAGGAGCCATCATCATGCAATAGAGAAATCAAACAACACCTTGACTAGGCAACAAAAATGAGCATTAATAATGTGGGACAGAAGAGCCTTATATGCCCCTAGATATGATAGTATGAGAGGAAAAAATCACCTATGAGGAATTCCAGTAGAAAGTGCATAACCATAATCTAATCATGGGGAAATATCGGAAAAATAAACAATAAGGAGTACTTTATTAATATGAAAAAAAGAGTTGTTGACTACAATACATTCATTGAAATCTTCATTTTCATAAAAGACAAAAAAATGATATGGAAATGTTCCAAACAAAAGGACACTAGGGAGACATGGCATTCAAGAGCTCTGTTGTATAACATGGTGACTATAATTAATAGCAATGTATTATATTCTTAAATAATGCTAAGAGATTAGATTTTAAATGTTGTCCAGCAAAAATATATTTGAGTAATGCATATGTTAATTAGCTTAATTTATCCATTATATATTTAGCCACCCATGTATAAATATTTTAAAACATGCTTTACACAAGAAAAATATATAATTTTAACATATCACTTAAAAATAATAAATTTTAAAAAGGCAAAAGACAACTATGTGTGATAATTGACCCCAGACTGGGTCATTTACTTAGGAGGCAAAATATTTTAAAAGTTATTATTTGATAAACAGCAAAATTGGAATATGGACAAATATTAGATAAAAGTAGTATAGCTATGTAAATTTATGAAGTAGATAATTGGATGTAACTGTTATGTAAGAGATTATCTCTATTCTGGAAGATTACACACTGAAAGGCCTTCTAATATGTGACTTACTCTTAAATTTTTTAGAAAAAAATATGAACATAGAAAAATGTAAAGAAACAAACAAGAGCAAGTAATAAGGGAAATAGGATAAAATATTCAAGCAAATCTAGATAAGGATATAAGAATGTTCATTATACTATTTTTATTTTTACAACTTTTTTGAGCTTCCAATTATTTCTAAACAAGATATTTTAAAGTAGGTGAAGTGTAACAAGAGTTTCCGGTGAGCATTAAAGAAAACTCACTGCCATCAGATATATTATTGTATTTTATTCAGAAGTCCATCTAATTGCATAGAAAATGTTTTTGCTGCTCCTCTAATTCAGATCTACTCAACCATATAGAATGAGAATAAAAGCAGCCTACTTAAAATTTTTCTCCTGTACAAAGAGAAAATAAATTGAATTAAGGTATACTTTTAAAAATTCTACTTTTTTTTTCAAAATCACAACTGTGATGATTTTTCTCCAACTCATATTGCAATTTATTTTTTCCCAAGATGAGAAAAAGTTTGAGAATGTGATAACCACTACATATTTATTTTAAAAAAAAGGCTTACAATAAAATATCTGTAAAGTAGAGATGATGAGATATGAAATTTTATACTCATGTAGCAACACCAATAGACTAACTTTATTCTTCATCTGCTTTCCAGGGTTCCAAAATTAATTAATGATTCTAATGACATTTTAATTTAAATTTGGATTCAAAAATGCAATCTGGTATTTTCCTCAATGACATTAAAAGTAAAATAATTAAATAAAATGTTAAACCTATTTTTAGATCATGTTTATAAAGATAAAAAATAAAACTGGAAGAGATTTTAAAAACATTAAATCTAAGTGCCTATTTTTAGTTAACATGAAATAATAAAAAAATCAATGATATCAGTATAATAGAACTATACTATTCTCAAAAACAAGTTACATTTTAAATATTAAAAATTAATGAACACTATTTTTATTTTCTACAATGCAGATGTGTACATTAGATTCCATTTCATTTATTATTTAAATGGAAATATTCAGAAATATAAAATGGCTTATATTCTTTGTATCTGCACAAATTGCTGCACAAATTATTCCCTGTATGAAAATGATACATATTCTATCATACAGAGTTCATATGCTGCCATAGCTTACATTTTTACAATCATAATAATTTTCTCATTTATTCAGCATATTTTAATTATTATAATAAATGTGAATATGCAAATGTAGCACTCATTTTGAATTTACAGTGATTAAAAATAAATCGAAAGTCAACAAGTACAAGAGGGCACAAATTTGCTTTTAAATGGTTGAAAGACCCACAATAACCAGAGTATGAAGATTTTTGTTTTTCACTTCAAAACATGTCGTCTCTCTTAGTCTGCACCCAAACTGTAATCTTTCTTCTATTCTTGCAAATGGGAAAATGACCAAAAGAATAGGAAACAAAACGACTAAACAAAAACTAATGTTTTAATGTTCTTTTGGAAGTTTAGTAATTTATGTCAAAAACAAATAGCACCGGTATTCCTAAATGAAATTATTCTTTGAAAAATAATATATGTTTATTTGTTGGAGTGGGATAGAGCCCTCTATAAGCAGATCATTCTTTTCTATTTCTATAGATGAGCAACTTTGGGAAGGTCATCTCGTGAAGGAAGAGGAGAACATCCATTTAACTGTGAGGTTAGCAGAATCAACCCCGGAACCAATAGGCTAACAGATCCCCACGAAGATCACCCTACTTCACAAAATCAAACTATTAATTTTGCCTTATTAAGACAGAGGCCAAATTTCACCATACTATATACAGCAGTCAGCCAGTCTCAACTTTTATTAGATTCAATGAAAACTTCTTATATAATTATGTCACATAAACATAGTCTACTAAAACATAATAGAACATACATGTATAGTTCAGAAGTCAAAATTGTGTTTTCCAGCAATAAGTTATATATCATATTTATTTGTGATGAATAAATAATAATATTAAATAATTAATATTGCATAATTATTTGTTAATATTTATTTACTATTAATAAATATTATCATGGAAACTCAGATGAGCACTCATTTTTTTCTTCTGTAAAAATAATTTTCTCAAAGAGGGAACAACTTACAAACTTATTTTCCATAAACTAGAACCAGAATGTTCATTCAGACTTTATTAATTCTTAACAACAACAATAGTAATAACAACAACAAATCTGTCTTGCCAGAAAGATAGTATCTTCTCTGCTGCTTGAGTCTTCATTTGCTGTTCTGAATTTCGGTTATGACCAACTTATATTGCAGTTTCCTTGGGCTCTGTTTCCTAGTGATTGTTAGCCATTATTGAGTATATTACCATACTACATATAACACTTAATAGCTCAGGATATCAAAATGTCTCATAGCTAAAATTTTGGTCATTTGGACTTCTGATGGAAGTAGTTGTGTTTATTTTTAAATTTTCTTTATTTTTAGAGACAGAGTCTGGCTCTGTCACTTAGGCTGGAGTGCAGTGGTGCAATCACAGCTCACTGTAGCCTTGATTTTCGGACTTAAGCCATCCTCCTGCCTCGGCCTCCAAAGTAGCTGAGACTACAGGCTTTGAGCCACCAGATCTGGCAAGCAGTTGTGTTTCATTAGTGTGTGGTAAAGATGAAGACGCACACTTGTAATGAATTTCTCACAACTGTCAACTTAATTTTAAAATTTTCATCAACTTAAGTTTGTCAAACTTGAGTTAACAGTTCACACCTGAGTTTCTAACACTAACAATCTGCTTTCCTTCTCTCTATAATCAGAAGACAACAAGTATTGGCATAGTGCATGAAAATAAGTTTCTAAAAAACCCAATTAGGTACTAGGTAAGATACTAGAACCAGTATAACACTACGATTTACCAAAATTCATTTAAAATTAAACCTATTGATTGATGGGATAATGTGGACTTTCTTTTTTGGAAGTCGTGAGATTAGTCTAATTTTTTTCAAACCAAATTAAGAAAGCATTCAAATACATATTGGAATATTTATACTTACCAAATCTCACACAGTAAATGTGTGATGCATGAAACTTTCTCAAAATGGTTCAGTTATGGAAATGCTCAGAGGCAAACTCTTCAAACTTCCAAATGTATAACCAGAATAGTTCACTTAAACTGATTTTTCTTTTCAAAGCTGTATTAAACACTCCTTAATGTTTTTACCAAAGTATAAAGAAACAAATAGCTTTAAAAAGGAAGATTTAAAAATTGCTATATTATGAACAAAATTGTATCAAATACAGTTAATATGTGTAGGTATTATTCTAGACTACAAATGAGAATAAAAATTTCTAGGATCTACATTATTTTAGAATTTCACTAATAAGATCAGTTTCAGTGTAGTTTGATTTCCAATTATCAATCCAAATGTCTTATTTTGTTTTCATTCTTACTATATTTTAAGTATTGTAAATACAAATTAATCTTATTTAGAAAACAATAAATTTTAAAAATTAGATTTGCATAGTTCATGATTTAAATTTTTAAATCATGCTGTCTACATTACAAATTAGTTTTTCTAAACAAATATAAAGTGATGATATAGCAATAATACTGAAATGTCATATATTTCAAATGATATATTTTCACAGTGGGTAAAAACAAATGTAAGATTTTTTTTCTGGAAAGTACTCAGCTAACTATGCAATTGAACAAAAGGATATCCGTGAGAGAATATTAGAAATAATCTAGAGCTGGGAAAGAAGACAAGTTGTCAAATTTGTTAATAATCCAAAAGCTTCTTCAGCACTAAACTGTGCGCAAAACCACACATACATGAGAAAGATAACGTTTTATTTTGCAGGTAAAATAATTTTGAGCTCAATGAAAACTTTAAATTTTTCCAGGCTTTTAAAAGCTTGTACTTGAAGTTGAAACTTTGTAAATTTATTAGACCTCTTATTTAAAATGCCAGTTACTTACTTGAAAGAAGTACAGGTTTATCTAATCTATGCTGTAATCTGGCCAGCATTTAAATTGTTGCTGTATAAATAGCAATCCAAGTAATAAAATGAAAAAATAGCAAATAATTGTTCTTACCTCTATGCATTAGTTGTAGTTGCTTATTAAGCTGCTTCACTGGTTGAGACAAACTATCGGCACTTCAAAGAGCTCTGTTCTCTGCTCAGCTCTCTTCTATAGTTACATTATTTTTTTCCTCTGCAAAAGGATAGTCCACCAAAAGAGGAAGTTATGAAATAACAGTCATTATGCTTTATCTATTTTATGGGGCATGGAAAATTATTCATAAAGCTTACACTTGAAATCACAGCAACAGGCTATAGTTGTTGCCTGTACACATATATAATTAAAATTCACACATTTATATGTGTAAGCAAATTTTAGAAAAGTTAAGAAAATTGAAACCTATACTTGGCCTGGCCTGGCAGCTCATGCCTGTAATCCCAGCACTTTGGGAGGTGGAGGCAGGCAGATTACCTGAGGTCAGGAGTTCGAGACCAGTATGGCCAACATGGTCAAACTCCGCCTCTACTAAAAATACAAAAATTAGCCGAGCATAGTAGCTTGTTCCTGAATCCCACCTACTCAGGAGACTGAGGCAGAAGAATCGCTTGAACCCAAGAGGTGCAGTTTGCAGTGAGCTGAGATCATGGCCACTGCATTACAGGCTAGGAGACACAGTGAGACTGTCTCAAACAAAACAAAACACAAAGAAAACCCCTATACTTGATGAAGTAGTGCTGTTTAGATAAGAAAACATCTCCTGTGTGGCTCGATGATCACAGAAAAACAGAAAATACTGCTCTGTGCAGAAGAAAACTGTCCAGCTGATATATGGGAATAAACTTGCTTTTTATAAGTCTAATTGATTTAAAGTCTTCGGAGTGTGACCCAAATGCTAATCTGACTACAGACATCTTGTTAAGAGAAGAAAAAGAAAAACCTCCAGTAAACGGGCATTTTCCTGGAATTTGGGTAGTGGTTTTTTATGTACAAGTCTCAAACTTCCTTTCTCATGAATAGTTGCCTGTTACATATAGATAAAGCACTGCAAACTGAAACTGTTACTTACACGTGAACTACCGTCTTTCACTGCTTCAGCCGCAAGAGTGAAAAACAGGTGCAGAGGTGCAGAACCTTCAAAACTGAACATTTAGCTGGCTAAGTTTTTGACAGGTTGGAGTGGGAAATGAGAATACTAAAAGGACAGTAGGGATAATGGTTTAAAAAAGACATAAAACAGTTGATCAAAGCAAAAACTGCCAACTTCAAACAAAATGATATATACAAATATATTTCTTATGGGTTCAGGTGTCCAGATAATAGAAGCCAATGGGTAGCTTCATATTTATGTGTGGCAGTTGCTCTCAACCCGCCTTGCTCATTGGGGAAGAAGATGGAGATAGATTGCAAGATCAATGCAGTAATTATGCAACCTCCACATGTTGCAAGAACCACTTTCTGGACTTTAGAAGTTATCATGCTGTTACTGTATCACACTCTTAGCTTTTTATTTAACCTTATATCCAAAGAGGCATTAAAGAGTGCTTAGACTGGGCACGGTGGCTCATGCCTGTAATCCCAGCACTTTGGGAGGCCCACGCAGGTGGATCACTTGAGGTCAGGAATTAGAGATCAGCCTGGCCAACATGATGAAACTCATCTCTACTAAAAAATATAAAAATTAGCCAAGCATGTTGGCAAGCCCCTGTAATTCCAGATACTAGAGAGGCTGAGGCAGGAGAATTGCTTGAACCTGAGAAATGGAGCTGTGCAACAGGATAAGAGTATGTCTCAAAACAAAAAAAAGAGTATTTAGAAACTGAAATATTTCCCATTTCACCTAAACTAATACTTAATGTGAGTTTGCAAGAAGTAAAACAAGTAAACCAAATGAAGTGACCTGCCCCTTCCAAAAATCACAAAAAACAAACAACAAAATAACACAAACAAAATAAACAAAACTCCAGTATTTCATCAATATCATATTTTATTTGAATTCTTCTGTGAACCACTTACATAGAAATCGTTGGAGAAAAGATTAAAATTGCTTAGCTTTTATGTGTTTAGACAAATTTTAAATATTATTGTATTTGGGTATCATTACACAAAACACTAGTCTTATCAGTCCCCAAAGACCCAGTCACACTTCTGGAAGCACAGTCCTTGATACTGCTGTAATTTTAATGTATTTCTTCAATATCTGTGTATCTTTTACCTGAATGGTAGATATATATCTCTACTTTTCTGCTTCTCTAATGATTCCTTCCAGGCTGATAAATTCCTTCCAGGCTCAAGTTTCTTCCATAAAAATTCCTCCTCTGACTGACTTGCACTGTTACTTTCTTTTCCTTCATCGGAACTTTTGAGAAAGTTGCCAACATTAACCTGAGCTGTTACATCTTTTTTTTGTATGTGTGTATGGTAGAATACACACGTAACAAAATTTACTAATTGAACCATTTTTAAATATACAATTCAGAGGCATTAAGTACATTCACACTGTTATGCAACCATCACCACCATTCATCTCTAGAACTTTCTTTCTCATTCTTCTATGCTGAAACTCTGTACCTATTAAACAATAACTGAACGTTCCTTCCTGCCCTCAACCCTGGCAACTACCATCTACTTTCTATCTCTATGAATTTGATTACACTAGGTATTTTATATGAATGGAATCATATGACATTTGTCCATTTGTGTCTGGCTTATTTCACTTAGGTTCATCCAAGTTGTAGCATGTGTCAGAATTTCCTTCCTTTTCAAAGCTGAATAAAAGGAATATACCTTTTATATACCATATTTGTTTCCTATTTATCAGACGATGGACACTTGAGTTGTTTCTATCTTTGGCCATTGAGAATAATGCTGCTATGACCATGGGTGTGAAAATACCTGTTTGAATCTTTGCTTTCATTTTTTTGGTATATACACCCAGAAGTGGAATTGGATCATACAGTAATTTTATATTTATTTTTTAGAAACTACCATACTAAGTCCACCTATCTTTCTCTAATTTCTGCCTTCTACATGGGTATCCACTTCCTCTATTTACCAAGACTCTTGCCAAAATCACCAGTGATCTCCTTGTTACCAAATCCGAAGGTCAAAAGCCCTCTTACTTGACCTGCTTTTAGCACATGCCACTGCTGACCACTTCCTCCTCCAGGAAATGTTCTGTCTTTCGGTTCTTGACTTCACTCTCACCTTCTGACTATGTAGCAACTTCTCTGATTTCTTTATGAGTCTTTAACTCTGCTCCTTTAGTAAATGCTGCCACTTCTCAGAATTCTGTCCTGAGCTTGCTCTCCTTACCCCACAATCTCACTATCCTTGGATGGTTTCAATTGGTAAATACTGATTGCTCCAACTCTGTTTCCATCCCAGGTATCTCCCCAAAAACATTTCACCAATACAAACTATAAGATCATTTTTACTTGCAATGTACAGGAAAGAGTCTGCATAGAGGCACTAAGATAAGACTGAATTGATTTTTCAACTCTACTATTGTTTAAACTTCAGGAGGTCAGGCATTATTTTTGAGCCCTATTTCCTCACCTGTAAATGGGGCCTTAAATGACCACCTAAGAAGCTTACTGGAAGTATAAAACAAAGAATACTTAGCACTTTCTAGTGTTTACAGTATTAAAAATGCAGTTAAAGCAAAAGTCCATTCTAATTCCTTCTAACATGTTTTTTTCTCCCCAGAAATAAGTAATACTATCCATTTAATGTATATCTTTGCTTAACTATTTCCTATATGATTAGCTGTAAGACACATACAAAATTAAATAATTTTGTGGGGTTTTAATGTAAATAACATCACACTGTATGTTCTTCACTGTGATTTTTATAAAATTTAATATAACTCAAAGCTATCCCAAGGCATTCTTTTGAACGGATTCATATATATCTAATTCCTTCACTGATTGAATTTGTGTTACTCTTCTCAGTTAAAAACAATGTGATCAGCTGAGCATTGTAAGTGTCTCTTTAAAAGTATGTACAAATCTTTGTCTAGGATAGATACAGGAAAGTAGAATTGTTAGGCCAGAAAGCATATACACTTACGTCACTGCCACATTGCCCAGTCAAAAAAGGTTTAACCAGTTTGAATCTCCAACATTTCCTGTTTTTCTATGCTATTGCCAGTATTTGCTTTAATTAAACTTTTAAAGATTTGCCAATCTGATGGGCAAGAAAATGAAGTCTTAATATTTTTATTTTGCTTTTCCCTGATTATTGTGGAGATTGAACACATTTTAATGTTCTATCATCCTTTAAAATTCCAGTTTTGTAAACTGCCTCTTAATTCATTCCAAACATTTCTTTTTTATTTTATTATTATTATTATTATTGTTAACTGATCACCTACTACCAGGACCAAACATTTCTTTATTTCATAAGTGTCAGCTTTTTATTGATATGTAGGATTGTAAGTACACTCTGTTTCAATGCATTGCAATATTATTTTCTTTTTTGGTGGTGGTCTATTCTCCCCATCCTCCATTTTAGAGCTTGTCATACTGGCTATGGTAACCTCTTGAGATGACCCTAATATTCTCTGATAATGTCTTTGATTTCTGGCACAAGATAGCCAGGTTCATTTTATGTATTTCTTGCCCCAGAACTGAAATCAGCCATTTCTCTAAAGAATCTTGGTTGCTTTTGGTAGACAGGGATTTTTGAAATCACAATCTAAACCTTAGTAGTGCTTATTGCTATTAGGTTATTATTATCTTTTGGAATAAACTCAGTCAGTATATTATTAGTTACTTCTATGTGCCAAGCAGTATATACTTGCAAGAAAAATTATTTAAACATTTATCAAGAGTTTATAATATATATGAACATGATGCATCATATATTGTATTAAAAATAATTTACAATTAATATATCTAGTACACAAAATACCTTCTTTTTAAATACATATTGGGCACTATTTTCTTACAAAAGGATATATTGAAAAATGCAACAATATAGTAATTATCATATTTTGCATTTAGAACTTTCAAAATACCCTTTCAAAGATATTTTGAGAATCATGCAGATTAGAAAAATATTAAAGTTTTCATATTTCCCATTATTTTAATTAACATTTACCATTTAAATCCTCAATCAGCTTTCTTCTTCTTTTTCTTCTTCCATTTTTTAAAAATTTTGCTATTATGCACCTATCACATAGAATAAAATAAGTATCTATGCATATGTCCCTGGAAACAGATTTCAATTAAAATAAAATAAATATATTTATGCTTTTAACCACTATTTCTTTCCCAAGTTATATTTTCATGGCCACTTTAAAACTACTGAAGTACCAATATTTCAACTGCTCTTTTCATAGCTCAATGGTGACAGAAATATTTCTGGTTTATTGATTTTTGTTTTTTACTTATTACGAGAATGGCTAAAATATTTTAACATTCTTTTTTTGTGTATGTGCAGTTAAAGAATTGAAGGGGAAAGCATAGTCTGATCATTTTCAAGTATCTGTGACCCTTAGTTTCCTTATATATAAAAGGGGATGATAATACTAACTCCACTGGGGTACTGGGAGGATTAATTGAATATCATAGGTACAGGGCCAACAAGATCATGTTTCCTGAAAACTATTAGGATGAACATTTTCAAATCTAATTTGTGAACAAATAGTTGAACAAAAACATACTTCTAATTTTTGAATATATTTATTTGAAAACATTGCAAAGGTTAACAAATTAAATCACATCTAGTTGTACATTTATATTACAACAATTGTGTTCATTAAGAAAAATGAACTTTAAAAATCTAGGAATATAGGAGATGTATGAAAAGTCATTCATTCAGAATTTTTTATCTGCTGTATGTAAGGAGTTATGATAGAGGCTGGGAATACAAATGAATTCGGGCTAACTTCAGCTAATAGATGGATCAGCATGATACAGAGAAGGGAAAATTTAGAGTAATTATTTGTATCTCCTTTATGCTGTCAGGGCATGATTTTGGAAGTGTCTGTACCCCTCCACCTATAGCCACAGCTACTCTCCATCTTTCTCAGACCTAGGTATTAGCTATGACTAGGTTCCAATATCATGTTTCTTCCTTGCCTTTCAGGTCTAGAGGTGGTAACCCAATTAGCAGTTCCCACCACTGCTAATCTCTGGATGATCTAAATATCTCCTTTACTCCTAATCATGGCAACACCTCTAAATACTCCCTTCATTAAACTACATGAAATCAATCATTTAAAATATACCAGTATAAGCAGACCTTACTCAAGATTTCTGTTAGTCCTAGTAGGGCACAGGGGTGTGCACCTGTAGTCCTAGCTACTCAGGAAGCTGAAGCAGGAGGATCTCTTGAGCCCAGGAGTTCAAGTCCAGCCTGAGCAAGAAAACAAGGTTCTAAGGAGGAAAAAAAAATCTGGCCAGGCTCGTGCTTTTTATCCCAGCACTTGCGGAAGCCGAGGCGGGCGGATCACGAGGTCAGGTGTTTGAGACCAGCCTGGCCAACACAGTAAAACTGTGTCTCTACAAAAACTACAAGAATTAGATGGGTTTGGTAGTAGGCACCTGTAATCCCAAGTATTAGGGAGGCTGAGGCAGAAGAATCACTTAAACTTGGGAGGCAGAGGTTGCAGTGAGCCGAGATTGTGCCACTGCACTTCAGCCTGGGCGACAGAGCCAGACTCCTCAAACAAAACAAAAAACAAAACAAAACAAAACAAAACTCTACATTAGTCTTGCCATACAATTAAATTACACACTTTAATTTGAAGCTGATCTGTTAGAAGGTGTACAGTTTCAGAGGAAGCATAAAGGAGAACACAGAACATGTCCTAGGATAGCCAACTTAAGAATTGGCTCAGAAAGTGTAATGACCGAATTGAGACTTGAGGATGAGTAGGACTTCATGGGTGTTTGAAAGGGGAGGGGACAACTTGGAAGAGGCCTGTAAGTCAGAGAAACAGAATCATGTTCACAGAGCTACATGTAGTAACGTATTTGGGAGGCATAAACTAGAATGGTTGGGAAGAGGTGGTGAAGGAGCACAACAGATGAAGGCAGAGAGAAAGGGACATCAGAAAATTAAGGGTATTGTAAGAAACAGTTTCTTTTTTTTTTTTTTTTTTGTGAGATGATGTTTTGCTCTTGTTGCCCAGGCTGGAGTGCAATGGAGCTCACTGCAACTTCCAGCTCCCAGGTTCAAGCAATTCTCCTGCCTCAGCCTCCCTAGTAGCTGGGATTACAGGTGCCCACCTGTAATTGTTGTATTTTTAGTAGAGATGGATTTTCACCACGTTGGCCTGGAATCTTGTATGTATTCAGAGGAAGAGGAAGAAGAAGAGAAGGAGGAGGAAGAGAAGGAAGAGAAGAAGGGAAAGAGGAAGAGGAGGAAGGAGAAGGAGAGGGAGGAGGAGGGGAGGAGGAGGAGGGGAGGGGGAAGAGGAGAGGAGGGAGGAGGAAGAGGAGGGGGAGGAGGAGGAGAGGGGGAGAAGGAGAGAAGGAGGAGGAAGAGGAGGGGAGGAGGAGGAGGGGAGGAGGAGAAGAAATAACTTCTAGTGTGATCAGGCAGCGTTTTTGGGTATCTGTGCTTTTCCCTACCCGTTAATGATTCTCTTTCTTTTGACGACAAGTGTCATGATTTTCTCTGAGGAACAGGTGCTTCTTTGGTATCACTGCATGTGAGGTGAGTGGCATCAATGTCTGGGAAATATGTTTTTTTCCTTTGTCACAGTGATTGGTTCAAAGAGGAGCGTGTGATTCAAGCCAGCCAATAAGACTTACTTATGGAAATGTTAAGCTCTGTTTTGGCTGGGATTGGCTAGCTACAAGAATTACATAAGCCTAAAACTGCTGGGAATTACTGTGAGGAGAAAACCAGCAAAATAATGAAGCCAGCAGAGAGAGAAGCAGACCTGAGGGAAAGTGAGAAGAAGAGGAAGAAAGTTCTCATTACATCATCAGAGTCTGTGACTCCGACTATGCCCAAATCCCTGTTCCTCTTGTTTTCATTAAATAAGCCAATAAATTCTTTTTTTCCCCCAAACCCAGTTTGAATTACATTTGTGTCACTTGCAACCAAAAGTCTTTGATAATGGAGGAAATCTGGAGGAAAGCACATGCTTTATTTGAAGTGTAGAATACCAAGAAAAGCAGGCTTTTACAAAATTGTCCTTAGACTAGCATTGTCTAAATAAAACATAATGCAAACCATATATATTCATTAAGAATTATAGTCTCTACGTTAAAGAGAAAGAGTTGAAATGAATTTTAATAAAATATTTTATTTAACCCAACATATAAAAAATGTTACCTTTCCAATATGCAGTTGTTAAGTGCTCAGCAGCGTTGAACAACACAGTTCTAGACTGCAGAGTCCAGAGTACAAGCTGAGTAGACAGTAGCCTAGTTGAAATTAAGCCTGTGGTCAAATTTCAGGGCCTTAGATGAGGAAGTATTCTTTTTAAGACAGGGTCTCACTCTGTCACTCAAGCGGGAGTGCAGTGGCATGCTTATAGCTCACTCTAGACTCAACCTTTCAGCTCAAGCAGTCCTCCCATCTCAGCCTCCCAAGCAGCTGGGACTATAAGTGTGCATCGTCATGCTAATTTTTATTTATTTATTTATTTATTTATTTAGAGAGATGGGGGTCTCACTATGTTGCTCAGGCTGGATATGTTATTTTTGAACAAAGAAAAAAATGGAAGCAAAACAACGCTTCTATAAAAATAATCTGACAGCTCCAGCATCTTTAATGCTTTCCTGATATCCCAGTCAAATTAATGCCTTTCACGAAAATCCTCTCGCGTGGAGTCATAAGGACACATGCCAGGTTCTTCAGGGACAGAAATGCTTACTCATTTAGAATACAGCAGCCATAGAAATAATTCATGTGGAGCAGGGTTCTCCTGAGACCTAGCCCACCCATTCATTGTCCCTGATAAGACTTGGAACATCCCGATGGCATTAAGTGGCATTGGCTTTCTAATTTTTGCTTCTAGACCATCAGGGACAGTGGAAGGCTGGAATCAAATGTAAGATGCATGAATGATTAATAATACTTTTTCAAATATATTCATTAACTAAAAGATTAATCCTGGTTTGAGATCTGTTCAAACAGGAAAACAGAGTCTTAGAGTCAAGCAAATATATTATCTACTGTCTCCCCAAAGGGGGAAAGTATACTTTACTTTGTTCTTGCCCCATCCCAGTTCTTTGGCATATTAGGTTCTGAAAGAAAATTTGTTTAATGAAACTAGTGAATTATAAAATACAAATAATAGTCTTTTTAATCTTTTTGGATAAATAATATAAAATAAAATAGAATTCTTTAAAGATAGTCTTCCATTTTAATCTATTTAACATCTTGGAATAACTTTTCAATTAAATTTTTCTGACCAACACTCCATTTTCTATTTTTTATAAATGTGAAATTATTTAAAGATATAATACTTTTTACCTGGAACATTAATTACAATTTTAATGAAATAATGTTACAAGTTCTAAGAGTCTTTATATCCTAGCAAATTGATTACATTAACAGAAAACATTTTTGTGTGAGAAACACCCTTTTCTGTAAGAACATTTCAAATTCCTGGGCAGAGACATTTTATATAGTTAGGCAAACACTTTATTGTTGTTGTTTCTGCCAACTGGATGATGGCTATGTTTATTATTTCTATAGTAAGACAAAAAAAGATTATGTTTTCCTTCAACAGCATAAAACCAGTACAAGAGAAGAATATGCTTCCACATGGGGGTCAGGTCAGAAAAAAGTCCCTAGAGGGAAGTTGCTGGGTACTCGCTGTATCAAGCCTTAGAGAAGGTAATGCAATAGCCATTGGTGGTAGCCTCAGCAAATGATAGCCCTTGAGTTAGCTGCAGCCACTTTTATAACAAGGGGGCCAGGGAACAATGATGCAGTTCATTTTGGGAGTTCTCATAAAACGATACATTGGCTTCATGTATTTGCTTTTTGTTTGTAGTTATGATGAGATACATATTTGGAAATGTGGAATCCACTGTTTGTGGAACTGTTAAGCATCAACAAGAAAAGCGGTATTTCTTAGGAAGAATTTAATCTCTGGTTTTTGGAGGCAATGGTCTGTATCAATAGAAATAACTCTGACATTGAAAACTAGTTACGACAGTTGATGGCAAGTGTAGATATCCATTTGGTCACTACAGTCTGAACCCTTTATAATCATATTGAACAGCTTTTCAATGTACGATTTTATAATAAAACATTTAGAAGTTGGGCCTTAATGTATCTTTTCTTCCAACTACCCCCAGTTACACAGTTTTTAGGAAGCTTCAAATGGGTCACATGTTTCACAGTGACTAAAAACTCACAGAAATATCAAAGTGCAAATACTTGGCACACACTATGGAAACTAAGTCCTTATTTTGTGTTCTTAAAGATTTCTTGAGGGTCGAGACATGATAAAATTTTGCTTTCTGGAAATACTTTTTCTGGAGATATACATACACAAAAATACATAAGTATTATATATGTATATATGTACCCTACATATATAGTTTTTTGGTGAGTGGGAGATGTAGAAGCAATATGTAATCATCATAAAAGTTTGGAAAATAAAAAAAACTATAAGAAGGAAAATAAAGATCATTCTTTATTACAATCAGTTGGGGATTATTACTATTCAATTTTCATGTACATCCTTCCAGATTCATGTGTACATGTATGTAAACACATTGCGTAACAATATTTCAGTCAATAATGGACCACATCTACAACGGTGGTCCTGTAAGATTAAAAAATACTGTATTCTCACTGTACCTTTTCCATGTTTAGATGTATTTTTATACACAAATGCTTAACTTACGTTACAATTGCCTACAGTATCCAGTACAGTAACATGCTGCACAAGTTTGTAGCCTAGGAGTAATAGGTTATATCATACAGCCTAAGTATGTAGTAGGCTATACCATCTAGGTTTGTGTAAGTACATTCTCTGATGTTTGCCCAAGACAAAACATCTAACAATACATTTCTTAGATGATATCTCCACCATTAAAAGATGCATGACTATATCTATTATCTATCTATAGATACAGATATCTTTCTATGTAGATAGATTATTTTTCAAAAATAGGATTATATAAAAATATAACAAAATTCTGTATAACTTCCTTTCTATTTCTATTACTTACAGACAGGAAATATGCTAATGACAAAGCTACTATACTTTAGTAACATAAAAAATCCTTATTCACAGCATCACTTGCATATGTTTGAACAATAGTTACACATATCCTTTCAGAGCATAGGCTACTGAATGATTTCGATGTATGATTTGAAGACCTTTTGTAAAACCTGCGACATGCAAATGTAAACTACTGATTTAAGTCTTTTAGCAACAAGCCAAACTTTTGTGGCTATGCTGATTGCTCTATGTTCAAAGCAATATCAACTTCTGTAGCTTTTGTAATTATCAACAAAAACACTCAAAATATTTGCTCCAAATCAGAATATGCCACAACTTAAAAGAAACAAGCTTGGAAATCAGTAATTATGTGGCTTCAGGAGATATGTATTAGTGGTTCTTATACAAAAAGTGAGGGAAATGCATCAGTAATTTCACCTGGGAAAGTTTCTAAACAGAGGTAAGATCTGGAGGAGGCCATTAAGGAAGTTAATTGGGAAAATGAAGATTTCAGGGAGATATAAAGTTAAAATCTCAGGCAAATATCTAGTGAACATTATATTGCGAATCATCAAGAAATCAAAACTCAGTAAGGAATTTATGTCAGAAGCTGCAGAATTAATATTTAGAAAATGACCAGTTTGTTTTTAATTTGGAAATAAAATTCTAAATAAAGTTCAAAAAATAATGACTAATGGCTAAGAATGAAAAATTACTAACCCTTGTGTACATCATCATTCTGTATTTTATTTCTTATATAGTTTATTTACAAAACCAAACCTTGAAGTACAAGGAGAGAGGTTGGTTCCATTGCGAATATTATAAAAGAAACTGGAAAGGGAAAAGCCCCTTTATGAGGATAAGTAATATGCAATGCAAATGATACACACTCAACTTTTAGAATAGGTGACTCACTGGAATTATTTAAAACGGCAGAGACTCATCAAAGAGGAGAAGTTAACTGTGACATGATTTAACATGTTCTAAGTAATTTGGCCTCCACAATCATTTGATTAGAACTCTTCAACTAATTAATCTGAGAATTACAGACAGACTCCACGTTGTTTGGGATGTGATCCAAAAGTGTATTTGCATGTTAGTTGTTTGAATTATATAATTCTCTCTCATAATTATACGGTTATATGATGTTGCTAACTTTCCTGATGGGTTCATGAAAGCCTACTTAACAAATGACACAGCAGCCAAGATTATGTCTTTTAAAATTTCTCCAAGATTAGACATAGTAAACAATGATTGTTTTCTCTATTTTTGTTAAGTTATTTAAAATTTTTTGTGGGTACACAGTAGGTTTATATGTATAGGTTATACGAGATGTTTTGATACAAACATACAATGTAAATTAAGTGCATCATGAAGAATGAGATATCTATCTTCTCAAGCATTTATCCTTTGAATTCCAAACAATCCAATTACACTCTTTAAGTTATTTTGAAATGTACAATTAAGTTATTATTGACTATAGTAACCCTATTGTGGTTTCAAATAGCAGATCTTACTCATTCTTTCAATTTTTTTTTTTTTTGTAGCCATTAAGCATTCCCACCTCCCCTCCAGCCCCTTACTACCATTCCCTGCCTCTGGAACAATCCTGTTCTTTATTTCTGTAAGTTAAATTGTTTTGGTTTTTAGATCCACAGATAAGTGAGAACATGTGATGCTTGCCTTTCTATGACAGGCTTATTTCACTTAACATAATGTTAACATAATGTTATGATGGAAAGGGACATAATGATGAGAAGGGACAAGGAAATAAAGATACTTGAAAAAGAGGAGCTGTCTTTCATAGAGAGGAATGTTAACAATATAGAATTACATAGTTAAAACATCATCATTATACAACCCCCAAAGTAATATGTAACTTAGACAAGAATTTCCGAGGTTGGCAAACCAATTGGTGAAAGTTTATTAGAGAATAGAATATTCCAGAGTTTTGAATATAATATCAGATATAACTTTTTTAAATTACAAAGGGAAAACAGACCTTTATAATGAAGAGATCATTCCCTTAATTGAGTGATCTCATTCTTTTTTTATGGCTGAATAGTACTCCATTGTGAATATGTACCACATTTTCTTTATCCATCATCTATTGATAGACACTTAGATTGCTTCCAAGTTTTAGCTATTGTAAACAGTGCTGCAACAAACAGGAGTGCAGAGATCTCTTTGATATACTGGCTTCCTTTCTTTGGGGTATATGCCCAGTAGTGGGTTTGCTGGATCATATTGTAGCTCAATTTTTAGTTTTTTGCACAACTTCCACACTGTTCCCTATAGTGACTGTGTTCATTTGCATTTTCAACAACAGTGCATGAGAGTTCCCTTTTCTTTGCATCCTCTCTAGCATTTGTTACTGCCTGAATTTTGGATCTAAGCCATTTTTAACGGGGCTGAGGTGATATTTTATTGTAGTTTTGATTTGCATTTCCCTGTTGATCAGTGATGTTGAACACCTTTTCATATGACTGTTTGCCATTTGTAGGTCTTTTTTTCCCCCTTGGTTGGATATATATATTTATGTATGCTTTAAGTCTGGATTACATGTGCGGAACATCCAGGTTTGTTACATACGTATACACATGCCATGGTGGTTTGCTGCACCCATCAACCTGTCATCTACATTACGTATTTCTCCTAATACTATCCCTCCCCTATTTCCTCACCCCCGATAGATCATGGTGTGTTATGTTCCCCTCCCTGTGTCCACGTGTTCTCATTGTTCAACTCCCACATATGAGTGAGAACATGCAGTGTTTGGTTTTCTGTTCCTGTGGTAGTTTGCTAAGAATGATGGTTTCCAGCTTCATCCATGTCCCTGCAAAGGACATGACTCATCCTTTTTATGGCTGCATAGTATTCCTTTTTATGGCTGCATAATTATATTTTTTTCTATAGAGTTGTTTGAGCTCCTTATATATTCTGGTTATTAATTCCTTGTCAGATGGGTAGTTTGCAAGTATTTACTCCCATTCTGTGGGTTGTCTCTTCACTTTGTTGATCGTATCCTTTGCTGTGGAGGTTTTTCATTTGATGTGATCTCATTTGTCCATTTTTGCTTGGTTGCCTGTGCTTGTGGAGCATTGCTCAAGAAATCTTTGCTCAGGCCAATGTCCTGTAGTGTTTCCCCAATATTTTCTTGTAGCTTCATAGTTTGAGTTCCTAGATTTAAGTCTGTAATCCACTTTGATTTGATTTTTGTATATGGCAAGAGATAGGGGTCTAGTTTCATTCTCTGCATGTGGATATCAAGTTTTCCAAGTACCATTTATTGAAAAGTGTCTTTTCCCCCGTAATAATTGTTGATTTTGTTAGGTGTGATAATGGTATGGTGGTGCTATTTCTTAAAAAATTACTTTGCTTCAGTTTATTTTGTTATATATACAAATATATAGTTTTATTATAATTCTGTTTGTTTTCTATAGTTTTCAAATTACTGTAAGTTTAGCAACTTGAAAAAATTCAGATTTATTATCTCCACTTTGCATGGATCCGGAGTCTTGGCTGAGTTCTCTTACAGGATCTTAAAAACTGCTGAAAACAAGGCATCATTAGGGGTTGCTACTCCCATCCGAGGATTAGGGTCCAGTTTCATAGAGGCTGTGGACAAAATTCAGTTCTCTATGCTTTTAGGACTGAAGTTCTCATTTTCTTACTTGATGTTGACCAGAGCACGTGTCAGCAACTAGAGGACTCATTCTTTGCCACGTGACCCCTTCTATCTTCAAGCTACTAATACTAATTGAGAATGTCTTGCATGTTGAATCTCCTTCATGTATTAAATCTCTGACCTCCTCTGTCTCTGACCTCTAGACTGAGATTTAAAGGGCTCATATGATTAAGCCAGGCCCAACCAGATTATCTTCCTATGTTAAGGTCAATTGATTGAGGTTCTTAATTACTTTTGCAAAATTCTTTAGAGCAGTGCCTAGATTAGTGTTTGACTGAATAAATGGGATAAGATGTGTGTACTCTAGGGTCCAGGAATCTAGGGGGACCATCTTGGATTTCTGCATATCACAAACCCTATCAATTTAATAAATATTGACATATATAAGAATAGAATGACATCATGCATAGGATTCTCATTAGACAACAAAAAATAGAGTGAAAATAGAGCGAATAAAATTGGCAAAATATTAAAAATTGTCAAAACTGAATGATGGGTATTTCAGGGTTTATTTTACTATTTTACTGCTTTTCTTATTTTTGAAATTGTCCACTAAAAGTTAAAATAAATAATCTGTTTTTCAGCCTTAATCCTATGACCCAAACTTCGCTTTCATTAAGCTGTGTTGTTGTTGAGTCTAAATCCTTTCTTCTGAACCTCTTGTGTCCAGTCATTCCTCAGCCCGTCAGAGCCTTGAGGGCCTGGGAGCCATGAAGCTATGAGAGCCCTTTAGAGCCATGGGGACTGAGTGGTTTTCAAGGCATGTCTGAAATGGCCAGGATGGTAGATGTTGGTGCATGGATGAAGACTGGAGCATTTGCCATGTTAAAGGTGAGGAGTGAGGCAGAGCTCTCTGGGCAAGGAGACAGTTGTGCTGAAGTGATCTTTGACAATGATGGGAAGGGTCAAGGAAATAAAGATGCCTGAAAAAGAGGAGCTATTTTTCATAGAGTGGAGCGTCCACAATAAATACAGTTAACAATCATCTTTATACAACCCCAAGTATGTAACTTGGACAAGAATATCAGAGATTTGCAAACCAATTGGTGAAAGTTTGTTAGAGAACAGAATATTCATGCAATTTAAATGTATCATATCACAGATAATTTTTAAAAAATAGACCTTTATAATGAAGAGATCTTGAGATCACTCCATTAACTTAGTGATATAATTTAGGATCACCAATAGTAAGAAAATATAACTTCATGTAATTCCTGAATGATAGAATAAGAACTATCTAGTATTGCCTAACTGCCTAATATTTTTGTCAAAAATGTTTAACTTTAATCTGATCATAAAGAAACAAGCAAATCCAAACGGGGGCATTTTATAAGACCACTGACTTAGACTCTCACAAAATTCAGTATAAATAAAAAACTAAAAGGTGTAGGGATTATTTTATTATTTTAATTTATTTTATTTTTGAGATGGAGCCTCGCTCTGTTGCCAGGCTGGAGTGCAGTGGCACGATCTCGGCTCACTGCAACCTCCACCTCTAGTTCAAGTGATTTCCTGCCTCAGCCTCCCAAGTAGCTGGGACGACAGGCACGTACCACCATGCCCGGCTAATTTTTTTTTTTTTTTGTATTTTTAGTAGAGATGGGTTTTCATGTTGGCCGGGATGGTCTTGATCTCTTGACCTTGTGATCCACTCGCCTCGGCCTCCCTAAGTGCTGGGATTACAGGTGCGAGCCACCCCACCTGGTCAGGGTTGTTTTAAATTAAAAGATTCCAGTGATTCTTAACCAAATGTAATGAATGAACTTCGACTGGATCTTAGCATAAAGAAAAAAAACATTATAAAAGACATGTTGGAGACAAAAATCTGAACATGAATAATACATTAGATGTTATAACTGAATTACACTAAATAATTTCGGAGGTAATATAAGTAATGTGCTTTTGTGGGAGAATGTCGTATTTAGGAGGTGTGTTCTAAAACATTTATAGGTGAAGTATTATGATGTTTAACAGCAAGTAATTAAACAAAAAATTCAACATAAATACATATGCACATGTGTGTGAGGAAAAGAGAACAAAGAAATTTGTCCAAATGGTAACAATAGGTGAAGATCACATGGTTCTTCATTATACTGGAATTTCAACTCTACTATAGGTTTAAACTTTTAAATATTAAAAAAAAAAGTCACCAAACCTTTCTTGACTGTAGCATTACATTTGTAAAATGAGGTGGTTTAAAATAAATCACCTCTAAGTTTGATTGATTATTTGATTGCATGTAAGCTGGAACAAAAGAGAAAGCAACAGTTGAGTTAGTTAAGAATTTAATAAGATAGACTAGAAGGATAACAAATGTGATGCTAATGACATGGGCAGTCAATTTAAAACAATTTTGGCCAGGCACAGTGGCTCATCCCTGTAATTCCAACAGTTTGGGAGGCTGTGGCAGGAAGATGGCTTGAGGCCAGGAATTTGAGACCAGCCTGGGCAATATAGTAGACCCCATCTCTATAAAAATTTTAAAAATTAACTGGATGTGGCAGCTCATGCCCATAGTCTTAGCTACTCAAGAGGCTGAAGCAAAGGATCGCTTGAACCCAGGAGTTTGAGGTTGCAGTGAGTTTGAATGATTGCACCACTACCCTCTAGCCCAGTATCAGAGTAAGGCCCTCTCTCAAACAAACAAGCAGTTCTGTAAATAGCACATAGTTCTTTGCCTTGTACATAATTAACTTTGGTTTACTGTTTATTAGTGAAGTACAGTAAAACAGTTGGGGATTCTTTCAAAATTTTGTAAAAACTCCTTAAATATAACCAGAAACCCAAATTATTTCTGCTTTAGAAATAAGTCACACATAATGATTGACATATATGAAGAAGCTTATTAATTTCAAATTCACAGCATAATATTGAGAAAAATATAAATCTATAAAAGTCAAATATAATAAACACCTTTCAATACAATTTGTAAATGTCATTTACCACACTTATATTGTATATTTGATATATTATTTTATCACAATTTTCGTAATATTTATGTCACCATAGTTATCATTTTATGTTATCGTATTTGTATATATATTATTCAAGTAGGAAACAGAATTTATCTTCTCTAACTTCTTAAGGAAGCAACTTTTTCATTCAAAAGATCAAATTCCCTGGTTCTTCAGCATATATAGCAAATTGGAAAAATCAACAATTTCTGATTGGTGAGCACTGATTAAAAAATACACATTATAAAATTACATTTGCTATTAGGTAGCAAGATTGAGGAATAGAAGTATTTTAAAGCAGACACTACATGCAAGAATTTCAACTGTTTTAATTGAAAATTCCAAAACTATTACACAGAGAACCTGAAAAAAACTTACTGCATTCTGAATTGTTGGTGAATCATGTTCTTTCTCCATGGTGACTTAAAGTACTGTTTGGAAAAGATAATAAGAAAGAACATTCCCTGTCAGTTAGAAAGTAAACAAATCAATATATATTTCTTAAATGATTTTCTGCCTTTATTACCAATATTAATCAATTATTTTATGAATAAATAATTTGACACCCTGTATTCTTTTATTGGTTTACATATATATGTGTGTGTGTGTGTGTGTGTGTGTGTGTGTGTCTGTATATATATGTGTGTGTATATATAAAAATGTGTATATATGTGTGTGTGTGTATGTGTGTGTATTTTTTTTGGACAATCTCACTCTGTTGCACAGGCTGGAGTGTAGTGGCACAATCTCGTCTCATCACGCTGCAACCTCTGCCTCCTGGGTTAATGCAATTTTCCTGCTACAGCCTCCTGAGTAGCTGGGATTACAGGTGCATGCCACCACGCCCAGCGAATTTTTATATTTTTAGTAGGGACAGAGTTTCACCATGTTGGCCAGGCTGGTCTCGAACTCCTGATCTCAAGTGATCCACCTGCTTTGGCCTCCCAAAGTGCTGGGATTACAGGCATGAGCCGCTGCATCTGGCATAGATTTGGGTAATTTTATTAACATTATCATATCTCTAAATTTATCATAATTTTTGGTTTAAAACTGTTTTGAAATAGAAAAAACTAAAGAAAATCAATTTCGGTTCAAATTTTGTTTACTCTCATTTTAGTGTCTAAAAATAAAAGCACAATTGACAAAATAGGATATTATATACCTTGGTAAGATTTTGGCTATGTCATTAATATTTAAAAATTTATCCAGAATATATTTTTTAAAAAGAAAAAGAAATACCTTCTAAAAAAGAAAGTGGTATTTACTTCCTATTTAAACTTTCATAGATTCTTGAGAACTAATCTGAACATCTTCCAGTATGATCTCACAGCATATCCAGATGTTTTTGTAAAGTGAGATCATCATGATTCATAGACTAAAGCACCAGTTTTGTCTCTTTGTCTTTCTTCAGCTAAAACTTAGGTTTTTCTCCCTTAAAAACATTTGTAATGGTTAATTTTATGTGTCAACTTGAGTGGGCTAAGGGATGCTCAGATAGCCGGTAAAACATTATTTCAGGATGTTATCTGTGAGGGTGTTTCCAGAAAAGTTTAGTATTTGAATGCTTTCAACTCCAAAAGGCAGGAGACTGGACCCAAAGCCCCCCAGTATGAAATATATCCATGAAACAAACCTGTACAGGTACCTCCTGAATCTATAGTAAATAAATAAATAAATTCCACTTGTTGTATACTAATAGTGCCCTCTTTTCACCTTACAGTGAATATTAGACTGGTAATGGCTATACTTTGACCTAATATAATTTGCATTCCCTATATCAGTTAGCACAGCATTATTCATAATACACACACACACACATACACACAGACACAGACACACACACACACACACACACCATTCACAGGTGTTTGTTGAATGAGTGGTTCAGTGAATGAACTATTCTAGTCTTTAGCAGATGTTCCAGATTCTAGTATCATGTTTCTGCCCATTACTCTCTTTTTCAAATGTTTAATTTATTAAATTTCAAAATTTAGCAGTTTACTACCATAGCATTACCCCTTTGTTCACATTAACAGAATACATTTAACATTGCTTAACTAAACTATAAGGAATAAGTATTCATTCTAACGTGTCCACTCATATGCCAGATTCACATCTTTGTCTAACTTACTTGCATCTGTTTTATTTTAGCTTGGTCAAGAAAACAATACAATCTTTAACAGTACTACAAAAGACTAGAAATGTGACTGAATCAATGTACTATCATCCATTGTAATAGTGTTTTCAAAAGGGATATTGTCACAAGGAAGTCCTACAACTAACTATAAACAGGGTGGGAATGTACTGGTGCCTCTCTGCACAGTGCTATACAGCTCTCCAATTCATAGATCTCATGTTGAAGCAAAATACTTTATAGCACCCAAATTCTTTCCAGGCAGTTTTCCGAATGGTCTAAGGCAACTTATTTATGCTGCTAAATGTTTAAAGTTAAAAATAATGGGGTATTTCAGTCTGAAATAGGTTCCAAAAAAGTCTTTACTGTTTACCTGATTCAGTCAGTAACTTTACTTAGGATGATTTGTAGGAATAGATGAGTATTTTTAAAAATATGGTTTAATACACACAGCATATCTTAATTCTGTACATAAAAATAATTTTTTTCCAGCCTGGGCAACATAGTAAAGCCCCAATTCTACAAAAAGAAAAAAAAGTTATCTGGACTTGGTGGTGTGCACCTGTAATTTCAGCTACTTGGGGGGCTGAGGTGGGAGGATCACTTGAGGCCAGGAGCTTGACGCTGCAGTGAGCTTTGATTGTGCCACTGCACTCCAGCTTAGGTGACAGAACAAGACCCTGACTAAAAAAAATAATCATTTTTCCAGGTTGAATTGTATTACAGAAATATGAATAATAATTTTAAGACAATGATATAATCTTGGCACCATTGGCACTCCATAAAATCTGTGAATTTTTGGATTCAAATGGAACAGATATTAGGTTATATGTTCACTAATGCTTCATGATGATTTTTAAGATCAGTTTTGGTAATAGTTCTACATTTCTCATCTTCAAAGGTGAAAAAATATGATAATTTCTTCCTAACTAGATCTGCAGCTACATCTTTTTCCTGATTTGGAATGAGCAGGAACTGCTTAGCTTTGTAGCTACATTTAAAACTGGTTTTTAAAGAGTTTTCATACAAAAACTTTCTGTCACATAATCCTGAGTTTCACCGAAAACAGAGTAATAGATAACACCTAGAAGAGAAAGTAAAAGTCAACCAACAAGAGAAAATTTTATCTTTTCTTATAATTAATTAATTATAAGAAACCTATATAATACCATAGTTTCATTTTCACTGAGGTTTGAATTCATTCTTAGGGCAGCCTGAATCTGCAGGTAATACCAATAATAATCGGAACCATGAGTGAACAGTTCTGATTCGGTGTCCATCTGATTCTCCATCTCAAATACAAAAGTCTCGTGTCTCAAAAGTGGTTTGATATTTCAGTCAAAAATCTAGATAAAAAATATTTTAGATTCTCTTGAGAATAGGTAAAGCAACAACCTAAGCAAAAATAACCACTTATTCTGGAATGTTTTAATTTTGTATGTGTATAAGCACAGTGGTAAGACAGGATCTTCTGTATTAAAAGCAACTGAAGTGAAACCATAAGCACAATAGGAAAGCCATGCTTGAAAACCAGGAGACTTCTGCTTTTGGCCCTGGGGGAGTGACAGAGTTTAGAATTAACTTTCATCCATAAACAACAAGAAAACTGAGTAAATATAGAAAATATTCATTTTTAGAAACGGGATTAGTTCAGCCACAGTGGAAAGCAGTTTGGAGAATCCTCAAAGAACTTAAAACAGATCTACCTGTCTGACCCAGCATTCCCATTAGTGGTTATATACCCGAAGGAATATAAATTGTTTTACCGTAAAGACATATGCACATGTATGTTCATTTGCAGCACTTTTTTTTTTTGTTTTCTTGAAATGGAGTCTCACTCTTGTTGCTGAGACTGGAGTGCAGTGGTGTGATCTCAGCTCACTTCAACCTCCGCCTCTTGGGTTCAGGTGATTCTCCTGCCTCAGCCTCCTGAGTAGCTGGGACTACAGGTGCCTGCCACCACACCCATCTAATTGTTTGTATCTTTAGTAGAGACTGGGTTTCACTGTGTTGGTCAGACTAGTCTTGAACTCCCGACCTCAGGTGATCCACCCGCCTTGGCCTCCCAAAGTGCTGGGATTACAGGTGTGAGCCACCGTGCCTGGCCCATTGCAGTGCTTTTTACAGTAGCAAAAACATGGAATCAATCTAGATGCCCATCAATGTTAGACTGGATAAAGGAAATGTGGTACCATGCACCATGAAATACTACTCCTCCATAAAGCAGAATTAAATTATATCCTTTGTAGCAACATGGATGCAGCTGGATGCCATCAGCCTAAGTAAATTAATGCAGAGAAAGGGAACAAAATACTGCATGTTCTCACTTATAAGTTGAAGCTAAACATTGAGTACACATGAATACAAAGAGGGGAACAACAGACATCGGGCTTACTTGAGGGTTGAGGGTGGGTGGAGGGTCAGTACTAAAAAACTATTTGTTGGAGACTATGCTCAGTACTTCAGTGATGAAATCATTTATATACCAAGCCCCAGCAACACCCAATTTTCCCATGTAACAAACCTGCACATGTACCTCCTGAACCTAAAATAAAACTTGGAAAATAAAAAGACCCTGGACCCTAAGCAGTGCAGATGATGGTCTCTGAAAAAAGAAACAAATGAGGGGCATTTTGTTTGAAGGTCATTTTCAAGCTACAGCAAAGGAATGAGGAACCAGAATAATTCTGAGAATTTCACTGAATTGGGGGGACAAATATTCCAATTTGGGGAGGCTGCAGCAATTAGAATTTGTGGGGCAAAGTACCTGAGATAAGGAAACTATGTGCAGAAAGACCTCCAAAATTTGACTAGAGATCCTTATAATTCGTTGGCTGAACACCAAATATGCATGAGTACTGTGAAGTCCCATGAGTCAAAACTAGAAATATCTTCCAGGAAGAGAAAAACTACGTAAGACGAACACTTCACAGAACTCGTACAGAACTGGTAGTTTTTTGAATTCTGATTAGCCAGAGTAGAGATGCTTTATTGAATACAAAAAACATTCAGTAAAGTTCACATAAAGGCCCACATCCTAGAAATGGAGCTAAAGCAGCCCAGAGTAAATTTTATTCTAGACCTTTCCTAAAATAACTTAGAAGGAAGGCTCAAAGACCAAATTTCTAAAATGTGGCCAAAGTTTAGAAATCTTTAAAAGAATTCAACAAAATCTGGCTCTCAGCGCATTAAAATTCACAATGTTTGGCACGGGAAAAGTCACTCAATAAAGACAAAAAATTCTAGGAATGAATGATACGATAAAATTGGTGACAAGAACTTTAAAATATCTATTATGAATATGCTCCATATCCTCAAGGATATAAAAGAAAACATAAAAATTATGAGAGTACAAATAGAAATTGTAAAAGAGAAACAAATGAAATTTCTAGAGAGGAAAATAAGATATCTGAAATGAGGAATTCACTGGATAAAATGAACAGTAGTAAGTAAATTATTTCAGAAGAAGAGAGTAACAGATTTAAAGCTATAGCAACAGAAGCTGTCTAAAATAAAGCATAGAGAAAATGATGACTAAAAAAACAAAGCTTCAATACTCTGTGGAAAAATATAGGTAACTGGAGACCCAGAATGAGAAGAGGGAGAATAGAGGACAGAAATAACAGACATAACTCCCATATTTGTTGAAAACTGTAAACGTACAGATCCATAAAGTTCATAGTCCCTAAGCAAAATAAACAGAAAGGAACCATCCGAGCACATAGCATAAACTAATGGCTGCAAATGGCCAAGTTTTGGGGATTGAGGGAAGGAGACAGAGTTAGGTTTGTGGGTGAGATAAAGCCCAAGATAACTGAAGCGTTCCATGGCCATTCTCTAAAAATTCATAAACAACCGGTATAAATTCTTATCATTGACATTAATTATTGCCGTATTTTCGGGGGGAGTCTGACATTAAAAGTGAAAAAAATACAAAATGAAATGACTGCTATGCTGTCAGACACTGTCACAGTTAAAGGATTTAGAAGTTTTTCAGCCTGAAGACGTTGAGTAATAACTCTTACTGTGCAGTCAAATGTGTTTGATTGTGCTTATTCTAGGAATCTCTGCACCACTCACTTGTTAAATATTCGTAAAGAACCTATTATGCTCCCAGACTGGTGGTAGGTAGATATTTTATGATATTATGCAAAATCAATAAGGTAAACATACTACTAGTTACTTCCCCCAATTTAGAGATTCTAACTTGGTGTGCAAATAAACAGTGAATAGTCCTTTACATGGGAAAACGTTGCATATAATAGTCTCTAAAGCCTCTATTCATAAATGTTTATAGCAGTAATAAAGATATCCTTATACATCACAACTTCAAGATTTAGCATTTTGATTCAAGCAGGATTCCTTTTTCCTTCATCGAGGATATTGAATATATAATCTTAGAATTAAAAGTTGCCAGAATTAAAGAAGATTGTAGAAATAGTTTAGTACAATGGTGTTCAAACATACATGAAAGAGGCCAGGTGTCTACCTCAGGTGGGCTGGGGCAGTGGTGGCGGTGGTGAGAGCAGATCGACTGAGCAGATGGTCCCTTAGTGTAACCAGAAGACTAGAATCCACTGGAATGGTGGGGGTGGGGACTAGGGGGAGGGAGGGGCACACTTACCATGGATTCACAAATCACGTATTAACACTTTGCCTAGGCCCTGTAGATATTTGAGTTTGAAAAGCCTGAATTATAAATCCTGCTTATTGTTCCTCCTTTCTTCTCAATGTATAACCACTAAGAAGAATGTTCATGTCACTGGCTGATGTTTTTTTCCAGATAGCACATTCTTCTATGGCATAAAGGGAGCCATCATCTTAACTAACTTTTACTTTAACTCATTAACATCCCATGCTATTTTATAGAAATGATTTTAATTTGTGTATTTGGACAGATGTTATTAATACATACTTGTGGAACTACTTTTATTTCAGTAACACTGTTTGTGGTAGAACACATTATGGATCAAGGCTTGAAAGCCTGAACCATATCACTTACTTTAGACTTCTCACTTGAGTAAGCTACCTTATACTACCATCAATACAGCTTCAAATTCTTGACAATACTCAGAAAAAAATTAAACTTAACCGAAACTCATCTTATAAAATTTGGCAGGAAAGGTGGAAAATGGCTTCAATGCTTATTTTGCCTGCTGCACTGTCCAATATACTGGCCACTAGCTACATGAGGCTATTTAAATTTAAATTAATTAAAAATTTAAAAGCATCAGTTTCTTAATAGCACTTGCTACATTTCAAGTTCTCAATAGCCATATGTAACTAGTGGGTACTTTATTAGACAGCTGAGATAAAAATGTTTCATTAGTACAGATATTCTATTGGACAGCCTGCCCTAAAGAAATATTGTAAATTGAAGAAAATTGCTTTGTCATCTATTAGCACGTCCCTCTGTCTCTTGTCATGGAAAGGAAACTCTTACTCTGTGAAAAGAAAATCTAGTGCATTTATTTTCTGACATTTCATTCAATTGTCATGTCCTTCTGTCTGCCTCCTACTTCTTCTTCTTCTTTTTTTTTTTTTTTTTTGTTTTGAGGCGGAGTTTCACTCTTCTTACCCAGGCTGGAGTGCAATGGTATCATCTCAGCTCACTGCAACCTTCGCCTCCTGGGTTCAAGCAATTCTCCTACCTCAGCCTCCCGGTAGCTGGGACTACAGGCACACGCCACCATGCCCAGCTAATTTTTTGTGTTTTTAGTAGATATGGGGTTTCACCATGTTGACCAGGATGGTCTTGATCTCTTGACCTCGTGATCACCCATCTCGGCCTCCCAAAGTGCTGGGATTACAGGCATGAACCACCGATCCCGCCCTTCCTGTTCAATCTATTTGCTAAACACAGAGAAATCAACCATTCACATCTGTATCCCTCTTTCCTGCTAAATAAAGCATTTCTTCTACTATCAAGAACATTGGATGTAAATTGTGGTTCTGTCACTCAAAAAGATTAGATTATATCAATTTCAAAAAGCAACTTTCTCCACCTTTGACGGCTTGCCCCCAAAACCTTCCAAGAATCTGGTCACAGTGCCTGAAATTCCAGCATGTTCCTGAAAATTTTTAGTTTTTCCCAAGTTCATTACTAAAATGCTAAAATTTTTACTTTAACTTATTAACATCCCATGCCATTTTATATAAATGATTTTCATTTGTGTATCTGTGCAGATATTATTAATGATGCTGTGTATCAATCTGGCTGCTGTGTATCAATCTGGCTCCCTAAGTAGCTATTTGTAATTTAACAAGTCAATGCTCCTAGGCTTACAGAACCTGGAGAAAAAAAGGTTTTGGCAATTGGGGAGGACAGAGTTCAAGAGGGTAGCGTTCATGAAAATGCCGGGTTGCATCTGAAAATGGAGATTTTCTTGCAATGCAAGGTGAGACCAGGAAATATGAAGATGCTTGTTTGCATCTAAGACACAGCACCATGAGATTGAGCAAACCTGGCTTTCATCCTGTATCTATAATGTTCTCTTTTGTGTCTCTGGACACACAATTAGCCCTCTGTATTTGTAGGTTTCATATCCATAGATTCAACCAACTGTGGGTGGAAAATACATAGGAGAAATCATTCCACAAAGTATCAAACCACAAAACTTAAATTTGTCATGCACTGAACTGTCTTGAACCCATGAGAATGAAGTGACGTACAGGTATTGTATTAGGTATTATAAGTAATCAAAGGTTGTTTAAAATATATGGGAAGATGTGCATAAGTGAAAAGTTGTGTATATGTTTTATCCACATACTGCATCATTTTATGTAAGGTAATTCAGCTTCTGTGGATTTTGGTATCCATGGGGGTCTTGGAACCAGTCCTCTTATGAATACTGAGAGACAAATCTACTACCTAATGTCTCTAAACTTCTGTTTTTTGTTCTTAAAAATGTATATAAAAGTTATCTTTTTATCAGGATAATAAAGGATATATACAGAAGGCCCAGCTTTGTACTGATCACACATTGGGAAATGATGAAAGAAAGCATTATGGGGATTTCCTTCAGCCTCTTTGTCACTTTTAATAAACTTTTGGTTTCAAAATCAAAATGATAAACATATTCAATGTTCTTTTCTCTCTGTTCCAGGACTTGAGAGTTGGAGATTGACTCTAGATAATTTGAAAGAAAATATAGACGATAGCTTCCCTGGTGAAATTAGACCATGAAGAATTGGTTTAGCTGGAGCAGAGGACCATTACTCAAAAGTGTTGAAAAGGAGATTAGAAAGCTAGGATAGAGATGGAGAGATAGTATGTAGGGGTTAACAAGAGTGGAGGTGTTTTTTCTTTTCTTTATTTATTTATTCTTTTTTTTTTTTCTTTTTTGGAAAGAAAGGAAAAAAAGGAGTGAGGGAGAGGAAGAAAGAGGAAGAAAAAGAGGGAAAGAGAACGGGAATGTAGCTTTATTCTAAAAATGGGTATTAATAATGGCCGATCAATATTTTGTGTATTTAAGGTGGAGAATGCATATTTTGCATATTTAAAATGGAGAGCTCTATAAATATTTATTGAGTTTACTTGTTCCGGATCTGAGTTCAAGTCGTGGATATCCTTATTAATTTTCTGTCTTGTTGAGTCTAAATCTTTTTATGGGTCTTATGAGTGAAGGTTTTGTGTGTTTGTTTGTTTGTTTGTTTGTGTGTGTGTGTGTGTGTGTGTGTAAAATCTAGCAGATTCTCTCAAGGACTAGAACCAGAGAGAATGAATTATGAGTTATTCTGCATTTTCAGTTTCTTTCATCTGTCTAGTTTTAAACTGACCCTAAAATTCCAATTACAATCAAAACATTAGTGCATATGGGTACCTACTTTGTGTCTATAAATCAGGAATATCCTTCTTCTTAGGATTTTTGTTGTTGTTGTTGTTTAGTCTAAAGGAGCAGAAAGATTTTAAGCAAAACATTTATAAGAAAGCTAGCCAAGAACTGTGATATGGGATGGTGTAAGATGCAATGGGAGCACAGAGACATTTGGTCAGAAAATAAACTTTCTTTGTAACAGCTATTATAATATCCGATATGAGTGGATGTGTTTCCAAACAGCCATGCCTCTCAAAACAATGGTTAATTTATTTAATCATGTGGAATACTTTCCCGATGTCCTTCATATCATTTTTTAAATATAAATCACCTAAAATCAATTGTAACAGAAAATTAATCACATTCCATCTAATCAGAAATCGTTATCCAATACCTTTAACCATTTGGAGTCAATATGAAGGATACTAGTGAAATACCGAAGTGGACTTTTCTTTTTTTAAATTTGAGATAGAGTTTCACTGTGTTGCCCAGGCTGGAGTGCAACAGCACAATCTCAGCTCACTGCAACCTCTCCCTTCCAGGTTCAAACAATTCTTTTGCCTCAGCCTCCTGAGAAGCTGGGACCACAGGTGCATGCCATCACACTCAGCTTATTATTATTTTTATTTTATTTTTTATTTTTAGTACAGATAGGGTTTCGCCATGTTAGCCAGGCAGATCTCCAACTCCTGACCTCAAGTGACACACCCGCCTCAGCATCCCAAAGTGCTGGGTTTATAGGCGTGAACCACTGTGCCCAGCTGCCACAAAGTGGTCTTTAAAATCACCATTTATTTTGAGTTTTACTTTAGATGCAATTGGAACAACCTTTCCTTTTTGTTTATTGTTTTGATATTCTGTGACAGCTAACTGAGAAATCTGAAGAAATGAGGTGCTTTGGAAACAAAAATGACTACATAGTACACAGAAAGGAATCTGAATTTTGAAAAAGAGTATTAAGATAATTCCATAATGATACTGTTGTTCCAACAGCGAGGCAGTGTGGAATGCATTTTAGAATATTTATTTCAAAGTGATTGAAATGGAAAAACAAGGCATCTAAAGCAATAAACGTTCATTATTTCGGAATTTTTGCTTCCATGGAATATCACTTTGCTTGGTGTGGTTGATAAATAAAGTATCATAGAACCTTTAGACATGGCTATTTATGTCTTTAAAATATTTGCCTTTGATTTTTAGAGCCTTGCAACAGAGCTATCATAAACTTTCCTCTCTAAACTCTGGTTTCAGTATCAGATGAAAGCCTACATTTTAGAAAAGATTTTAAGAAAAAGTACAATCCTGTCTTATATTAAGTCATGTAACAGAAAATAGAAATTTAAAATAAAAGGTCTGAACTTACTTAAACCAAGTTATAAATACTTTTATACATTCAAATTGGCATGTAATTTACATCCAATGTGTGCCATGCTGGAAAGATTGACCTGAGCCAAGAGCTAAAGAACTAAAACTCTAAAGAAAAAAAAAAAAAAAGAAAACAAAATTCTTTCAGATTAGCATTTTCAACCAAACACAATTCTGTCAACTTTCAGAATAATTACAAGAAGTCCGATTTCTTATGTAACAGTTAATTTTCAGAAAACTAAAATTTGATTAAAACCAACAAAATTATATGTATTAAATGTAGAAGTAATAATATAGTATTATTAAGACTGTGAAATTAAAATCAAGCTCTAATTTAAACTTGAATGCTAATGAATACCTCATTCTTACTCCACTGTGGTTCAACCCCTTTTGCACTATTTTAACAGCCTGCAATTAACGAGGTCTCCTTGTGTCTGATCTTTATTTTGTCTAGCTCATCCTGTTCATTTTATAAAATTAGCCTTGCCAGAGCAGTGTTACCCTATATCATTCCCACACTAAGAAACCTTCAAATTTTTAACTGAGTTAAGGGCAAACCTGTCAGTTTGGACTTCAGATTCTCCACCATAGTGATTTTTCAAATGAATTATCTGGAAACCTAATAAGGAGCTTTACAAAGTTTTGTTACAGATACAGTGATGCTGAGACTGTAACTGCTGTCTATTATACTAACTTGAGGTTCAAACGTCCAGATGTCATTAGGCCAGAACACTGTAGGACTAATTGTGCTAAATTTGAACTTATAAAGTAACTGAATTCTAACTAATTATAACTTTGAAATCTTTTACATTGGAGTTCTACATAACATTTTATTTGGAAAGGAGGTTGATCTATTAAGAGTTTGAAAAGAGTTGGTCTACAACATGCCAAGAGTTTTATCATCAAAATTGCCACAGATTCTTGTATCCTGTATCTACTATCTTTTTGTTGTTGTTGTTGCTTTAGGGACAGTCTTGCAGTATGGCCCAGGCTGGAGTGCAGTGGTGTGATCATAGCTCACAAAAACCTGGAACTCCTGGGCTCAAGAGACTCTTGGAAATTCTGAGCAATTGTCCCACCTCAGCCTCCTGAGCAGTGAGGGCTGCAGGTGAGTGCCACCACATTTGTCCGATTTTAAAATATTTTTGTAGAGATAGGGTCTTGCTATGTTGTCTACTTTGGTCTTGAACTTCTGACCTCAAGCAATCCTCCTGCCTTGGCCTCTCAAAGTTCTGAGATACCAGATATGAGACACCCTGTCTGGACTTGCATCTACTATCATGCTGGTTCCTCCACCCAAATTTCACTTCTTCTCATCCTGTTCCCCATGTCTGTGTGTTAAATCTTTTCAAGGCTATCACAGCCTTTGCTGATCCACCTATCCAACTTTCTGTTAACTTTATTTCATATATATAGCACCCATTGAATTTTTTTCCCTGTGTTTTCTCCATATTCCATCCTATGTTAATTTTGCCTGAGGGCAAAAATTATGTCTCTCTCTCTCTCTCTCTCTCTCTCTCTCTCTCTCTCTCTCTCTCTCTCTCTCTCTCTCTCTCTCTTTTTAAGACAGAATTTCACTCTTGTTTCCCAGGCTGGAGTGCAATGGCTGGCACAATCTCAGTGACCTCCTGGGTTCAAGCGATTCTCCTAAATTTCCTAAGTAGCTGGGATTACAGGTATGTGCCACCACGCCAGGCTAATTTTGTATTTTTAATAGAGACAGGGTTTCTCCATGTTCGTCAGGCTGGTCTCAAACTCTCGACCTCAGGTGATCCACCCACCTCGGCCTCCCAAAGTGCTGGGATTGCAGGCATGAGCCACCACACCCAGCCAAAATTATGTTTTACTTTGCACTTATTTAAATATCAGATTTTTAAAGAAAGAAATTGAGCACCAAGATTTCTGAAAGTGAAAATCAGCAGCACCACTACATACATTCTGTAAATTTTATGCTGTAAGAGCCCTACCTTATATTCAATGATAAAAGATGTTCTCTAACTAGCAAAGTATGGAAAGTATGATAATTTCATAAAACACATGTAAAATTATCAATATTTTACAGTGACTTGAAAATATGGGAGATGTGATTAGTAATAACAAAGATAATGAAAGCAACAATTTATTGAGTGCTTATCATATGCTATATCTCCCTATATTTTCTTACCTCATGCTAATGGTTCTCCAAAATGGACAGCATCTCACTTTTACAGAATAAAAAATTGATACTCCAGAGGTGAAATCATTTGCTCAAGTTTATGAAAGCAAGAATAGATAGTCAGGATTCAATCTTGGCTCTGTGTGGCGGAAGAGTTTTTGTTTTTTCCTGTTTATCACACTGTCACTAGAATGGAAACAGTAGTAGCATGTATATGAATTCCTCATGGAAGAAGGTTTGAATGTTACTTTCAATAAATCTATAGGCTTGAGACTTCTTCATGTCTGTTACAAAATTCTTGCTTGAGGATATCCCAGAATAAAACAACCCTTTGGGCAGAAAGCAGTCTTCCACAGTTACTGAGCAAATTCACTCTTCCTGGCTGAGAAGGGTTTCTACCAGGTTAGGAGAAAGCAAAAAAGGAAAGTACTGAAAAAGAGAAATGTTATATACTTGGAGATATGCACCGAAAAATTGCGTCCCTACTGATAAAAGAATATGGTCAAATAAGAATAAAGAGAAAAAATACACAGAAAATGTTAAATATAGATTTGTGAGGAATTCTGGTATTGCTATTTGGGTGGTGATGAAAGCTACATAATTAAACCGACAGAGACAGACTTCCTATAATAGCAGAATAGAGGAGAGGTATTGATCAAAATGCTCTTCAAGTCTATGAGAGTTTCAGATTTCCAGCTCAGATTCTGGCTTGCTTCTCAGCTTGAATCAACGCCAACAATGCCAGTTTCCTCGAGGGAACGACTGCCTCTTCACTAATACAACCAGCTAGCCTCAGTTCTATCTGCCAGTCCTGTTTTCGCCTTCTCCTCTTGGTTGGCAGTCTCCCTGCTTTCAGGCGCACTTCAAGCCCTTTGACTCTGGCTAAAAAACAATTGCTTCATCCCACAGTATTTAGCAATTCAAAACATCCTTAGGCCACTGAACTAAATTTTTCCCTTGGTAGTTTGTAAGTTTAATGTCTTTCTTAACTTTCACTGCCCCCATTTCTTTCTTAATTGTGATCCTATAGAGTTTGAGTTTCTAAATTGTAAGTAGTAAAATAACAGAAGTTGCAACATATTAACCTCTAGGCATTTTGAAAGTAGCTCATGTGAATACCACCTTGCCATAAGGCTGAGGATACTAGTCTGAAGAGCCCTAATAATAGAGATGCCTGGTGGGGGTTGTCTTTGGGGAGGGGAGAACAGTGATAAAATTGTTAATCAGCCCCATTGTTGAGAGTTAAGTTCTAATTACCCAGAAGCCAGTTTCCCTACACATTTCACACAGCCAAACAGTAGTTTGGTCTTTTCTCCTTTCCTCTCTCCCTCAGTGCCTCCCTCCCTGCTTTTCATCCTTCATACTGATTTTCCTGACCTCATTGCCTCTGATCTACACTTACCGATCTGAAATAGGACTTCTCATTTCCCGAGAACGTTTCTTCTAAGATAAAGTAAGAAGAGCTTTATAAAGTAAGAAGAGTATTATAGTTTGAGACTATAATACTATTAAGACAAATTTTTTTTTATGTAGGAATAAGACATTTTGCACATAGGAGATGATTATAATCACTAACCACTTACAAAATTTCACTTATATTTAAAAATGAAAAACAATTTATATCTATTAAACCTAGCTTTCAAAATGTAAAAATTATGATTAAAACATCTAATTTTCAAACATTATGTGTTAGACACTTGGCTAAGCATTTTATATGCACTTTTTCATATGACCTTCAAAATCAGTGCCTATCAGGGAATAGGTACTATTATTATTATCTCTATTTAACACATGAGGGAACTGTTGAAACTTACAGAAATTAAGTAACTTGTCCAAGTTTGCAGAGCTACTATGTATTCAGAATCCTCAGGAATGGAGCCTACTAACAACAACAACAGCTCTTAGTAATTTATACTGCTACAGACTTTAAGTTATAAAATTAAAGCTATAGCTGTATCTTGATAGTCATTTGGTCAATACCAGCTCTGCTAAACTATTATAGAATAAACTGAATGATATTTAAAAAAAATCGATTGGCCAAACTTCACAGAGAACGAATTTGGGTCAATTACAGAGTTAGCTCCAATAATAAACTCTTGTATTGTATTTCTTAATATTATGATAAAACTATTTTTTTTCTTCTTGTAGAGATGTTCTCATGTAGCCCAATAAAAAAGAGAATATTTTTTATGTGATAAGATGGTCTAAAACACCATATACCTATTTTGTTGTTAATTTAACATCTTTCTCTAGAATTATTCTTTGATCTTGAAAAACAAGAATTTCCTTCTGAGAAGAAATAATCTCTGAAACTTTGACAAATCCCTATCTAATGAGAACATCTCTTTAAGAACACATATAAACTTTTACATTCAACAGTGTGTTGACCTTTAGACTCAATGTTTGAGTTACAATTTTACAGTAGATTTATTTATTTAACGTATTTAATTGAGTATCTCTGGTGGGCAAAAAGTTTTATGTAATAAAAAGGCCCTGTGTGATCTCAGTGTCAGATCTTATTTGTCCTCACCAGACTCACTGTGTTAACAGACTTGGGTGTCAAGAGTAATCTCTGCTCCTGAGGGAATCTGATTAAGAGCGAGTGAGTATATCAGGACCACCTCCCCGACTGCCAGAATGAGGGCAGAGTATCACTTGTGCAGCCCCAGACCAAACTAAACAATGACTTCAACCCATGACAGCACAACACACCTGACTTTGACTTCCTTCACTGTCAGGTAACTCCCACTGTTGTTCTCTACACGCTAGACTAAATCCCCCAACATTTACACTAATTGAGTCTAGGTTAACGACACCTCTTAGGACATTGTCATATGGGGCATTGAATATTTTAGGGGATCCCCTCTATTTTGGATCAGCTCCTACACTTACAATCCCAACTGGCCCTACCAGCTGGAGATCCCAGAATATCTTGGACTAAATCCATTTAATTAAAAAACTTATTTTTCAGAACTAGACTGAAACTTAAAGATCAAGTCCTGTGTTATTTTAATCAGATCAACTCCTTCAAATAGAATTTAATGGGGAAGCTCAAATTTTAAAATCCCAATGAATAGAAATGAAGACATAGTTGAAAGAAGAGTACAGCGATGAAATGAGAAGACCCAAGATTCCTCCCACACTTCCCATCCACCATCCACATACCTATTCAAAGTTTTACAGCACAGCCTTAACATTTCTGGTATTCCTGGTTTATATCAACTGATTCTGAGTCTTAGGTACCTGTCCAAATTCACCCAACTAGTAAATCTGGAATCCCAAAGTCCAACTCAGTATATTTAAGTTACCTAGAGAGACAGAACCACTTAGATATGTATGTTTGTATATGTTTTCTGCGCGCGCGCACACACACACACACACACACACACACACAGTGAGGAAGCACAGAGAGAGAGAGAGAGATTTATTTTAAAAAATTGATTGTGGGAGCTGGGAAGTCTGAAATCTAAGTTGGATTTGCAGGCTGAAAATCCAGGAAAGAGCTGATGTTGCAGTTTTAGTCTGAAAGTAGTTCGGGGGCAGAATTCTCTCGTCCTTTGGGAATCTCAGTCTTTTTTTAGTAAGGCCTTCAATTGACTGGACGATGCCTACCCATATTATGAACAATTATCTACTTTATTCCAAGTCTACTAATTAAAATGTTAATCACATCTAAAAAGTACCCTTAAAATGACATCTAAACTAATGTTTGGCCAAATATTAGGATTCTGTTGCCTAGTCAAGTTGATACATAAAATTAACCATTGCATCATGGGTCCTTAATCTAAAATCTTGTGCTTTTTCTATTATGAATAAGGGTTTATGATCCTGTAGAAGAGACAGACATTATAATATAGGCTGCTGACTTTTAACCTAATATTAATTCTCCCCTTTCCCTTTCAACAAAATATAAAATTTTGTATGAAGGTGAAGGAACTCACCTAAAATATGAAATTTTCTAGTCTTTCCTAGAGTAATAGTTGGCCAGAGAAATGTAAATAAAAGTCATTGGATCCAGTTTTGGGAAAGCTCTTTAAAGGGGCAAGCAGATTCAGCTACCTTGACCAGGTATAGGGCCTCTTGACCTTTACCCAGTCCTTCTTTCTCTTGCCTTGAATTTGGACTGATGTCTGAAGATAGTGCAGACATCATGTAATCACAAGAATCTAGGGGACCTGAGGGGGCCTTAGATGATGAACCAGCAGCAGTAACCATTTCCAGGTTCCTTATTACATTAGAAAAAGAAAAATGTGTTCCTCCTTTTTAAGCCTGTGTTAATGTATGCAACTAAATCCTACATTGATACAGACCATGACTCAGATCACTGCAATGAAGATCTTGAAAACTGAACAGTGATGAGAACTTTGAGACTGTACCTAAGGAACTGAGTCGAAAGGAACAAGTTGTTATAAACTAGCCATAGCAAACACATCAAACACTAGCAGAGACTGTGAAACAGGTACACTAGGGGACCAAACAGCTGCCACTGAATTCAGCAAAAAGGTAAATAGACCTAAATGGTTATAGAAAAAAAAGGAGATGGACACTTAAAAGAACTGAACTTCCTAACTGTGATGTTAGGAGAGTCACTGGGATGGATTATAGTGAAAGTTGTTTATAGTGACAGTTGTGTGCCTTCTTTCTCTGAACCTTTCTGAAAAGTGAAAAGACAGGAGAAGGACATGTTCAAGTTAGCTGTCCTCATTTGCAGTCTTCACTGCATATGCCTCCTCCTGACAGATCTTTTGAAGAGCTTTATCTTGACTGTTTTTTCAGGGTAAGCACCCTCTTCTCCCAAGGTTTTTTGCACAAAGACTTTAATTGGTTAAGCCAATTTGCAGTTGTAACTACAAATACTCACTTTGCAGCAAGAGCTGAATCACAAATCACTTTTAATCATTATTTTCTAATCATAGAAAATGGATAGAAGAGAGATAGAGAGGGAAAAACAGATACACAAGATATGTAATCTGTTTGGCGTGACTTAAATTAACTCGTCCTTTGAGCCAGAGGGCTATCCACAGCCACTAATCATCTTTCCTAAAGATATTTTTCCTATGAGTAGCAGTTTTATGGATAGAATGGGGAGTTGCACAGTAGTGACAGAGGTATAAGTGGGGGGATTTGTGAATTGAATTCTCTAGACTCAGTTGAGGAGGGGAAGCTTGAATAAGTGGTGGATGACTTTTGGCACAAGACAGTCATTTACTAGGAATAAACATAGACTACTTTTGTTGGAAAGATAATAGAGTATGACAAATTTTAGCCAAGTTCAATGTCAGAGATGTGAGAACAAAGATGCATCTAGCACTAAGTGGTTCGGACAGCAGGAGAATTTAACTAGAGGGCCAGAATCAGGTGGTTAGCAAATAAAAAATTTCAGACCAAAGGCGATATAGCCTGTCTTCCCCCCTCCTGCTCTTCTTTCCTTCCTTTTTTTTTTTTTCTGAAGACAGGCACAAACAAGGCCTGCCTGAACTCTTGTAACTGATGGTAGCTGAAAACAACCAATGGTATCAGAAGTACAGCACTCATTTTCCCAGCCAAACTTCTTCCTGTCAGTTCTCTCAAAATCCAGCTTACAGCTTATAAGTCCACTTTCACACTGCTATAAAAAACTACTTGAGATTGGACAACTTATAAAGAAAAAAAGTTTAACTGACTCAAAAAGTTCCACACGTCTCCAGAGACCTCAAAAAATTTACCCTCATGGCAGAAGCAAAGGGGAAGCAAGGCAGGTCTTAATGTCAGCAGGAGAGAGAGAAAGAGAGATGTTCCACACTTTTAAACCATCAGATCTTGTGTTGTGAGAACTCACTATCACAAGAACACCAAGGGGGAAACCATCCTCATGATCCAATCACCTCCCACCAGGTCCTTCCCTCAACACATGGGAATTACAATTGGAGATGAGATTTGGGTGAGGACGCAGAGCCAGACCATATCACTGCTGTAGAAAATGATTTTCATTCACTGTTCACCTTCGAGATGTCTTTAGGGAAGAAATATAAGGTATTTAATTTAATTTAATTAATTAATTTATGAGATGGAATCTCATTCTGTCACCAGGCTGGAGTGCAGTGGCATGATCTCAGCTCACGGAAACCTCTGCCTCCTGGGTTCAAGGGAATCTCGTGCCTCAGCATCCCTAGTAGCTGGGATTATAGGCACACACCACCACAACCAACTAATTCTTGTATTTTTAGTAGAGATGGGGCTTCACCATGTTGGCCACAAAGGTCTTCATCTCCTGACCTCGTGATCCACCCGCCTTGGCCTCCCAAAGTGCTGGGATTACAGGTGTGAACCGCCACCCCAGCCAAAATATAAGGTATTTTTCCAAGCATATTTATTGCCCTCCATCTGCCATCAGGAATGTTTATGCAAAAATATGGCATTAGTATTGTTTTAACAAGGAATGTTACTTATTTTAAGGATTTGTTGATACAACAGATAATCAGAATCAAGCCTTTTTATAAGGTATCTACAAAGCTATCCAATTTTTTAATAGAAGTAGTATTTTATTAAGTAAATTTATACTTCTAGCACTTGATAAACTAACAAATACATGTTGTAAATACTCAGGGAACAGCCTATTTACTGTCTACCAATAAATAGTATCTAAAGAAATTTTGTTGGAGGGACACAACTATCTATATTTCATCTTTTTTTCTTCTACCCTTTACTCTCTTTCCCCATTTCCTGTATTTTTGTGGCCTCAATTTCCTTCTGGCCAAATTGTTGGCCAGTTGATTGGAATCTAATGTTTGTTGACTATCTAAAGTATAAGCATGGTCTTATTTAATGTTCACAATTAATATCCTTCAAAAAAAACATTTCAGCCACTTGTTCAAAGTGACTTTTAACTAGTAAGAATGGTAGAGAATTTTTATTTTTCCTGAAATAAATCATCAGCTTTAAGAAAGTAAAAACCTATTGAGTGACCATAATTCTGTACGGTATCTCAAGTTGTTTTCAAAAGATCTGGGTAGGGGAAGGATAGGCAAGAACTGAAATGAGAGCTGTTTTAGGCACAAACTGATTTGAATAAACTTATTCTGCCAATTTAACAGAGAATACCTGGAATTAGAGAAGCTTTGGGTAGTAAAAATAATCACAGAAAGTAAAAAACAGCATTTTTAGTTTAGCACTTTTCTTTTAATATGTAGGGAAATATTTCTTTATGCAACAGCATTTGTAAACATGGTCGATTTAATTTACAGTGACCCAGTTAGCAGAGCCAGTGCCCAGCATAATAATGAAAATAGCTTCCTTAACAGTCTTCACCGTCCTTCACCACCGGTTCTGAACTACACCTTCCTGTGGCTCTTTGTGATTTGGCAACCATATACCTGTGTGTTTCCAAAAATGCAGAAAAGAGTAAATGAGCCATTTGGTTACTATTTAATCATGAAACATTTTTCCTGTTTTTACCTAATAGGAAAATTATATGATAAGCAAAAGATTACTTCCTATGTCTACCACAGTAAAGAATTACATTTCAAAACTTTTTATTTAATGTTTCAATGATTTTATTTTTTCACTTATGATATCCTAGCAATATTAAACCCTCAGATATTATAAAAACCACAGAAACTTTTAGAAGTTTCATGTAAGACAGAGATATGCTCTACTTTCTAGCCAAAGGAACTAATATCTGAATACTTATTTTATTTCTAAAATACTAGTAACTGTAAAATGACAGGAAAGCCTCTGTTTTCCAAATCTTCTTATATAAATATTTACATTCAAAATAAAGTTATTTAGGTTAAACTCTTTCATGTATAAGAATTAATAAACAACTTGGTTTCACTATCTTTTATATTTAAAATAATACTATAACTTTCTAATATTGTTTTTGTGTTTGAACGATCTAAATATATTATCTTTTAAAAATAAAGTTGAAGTTCAAATTTATCTATTTTTAAAATGCCACCAAATTTTCTGATTACATGTAAATATTATTTGCATATATACACTGCATTAAAAGTAATTTAAACCTCTGAATTTCTAAAAAAGAAAAATAGTCTTTGGTGACTCATCTTAGAACTAAAGCAAGATACTTAGTATATATTATGTAATTAGTAAAATTTAGTAAGCTACTAAATTTAGTGAATTACAATAAATTATTTTATCATCTGTTAAAATTTTATATTGTATGTTGGAGAAAACCTAGGAAATTTTAAGCATCCAAAAATTATTATCTAAAGTAAGGGATAAGCTATTTTTGCAGAGAGCAAAACATATTAAACACAGCTTTGCCAGGGAGAGCTGGGAATGACTTTGCCAAGGTAGCATCTTCAATACTGGTGCTAGAAGAATTAGATGTTTGCCAGGGAGAGCTGGGAATGACTTTGCCAAGGTAGCATCTTCAATACTGGTGCTAGAAGAATTAGATGTTTGCTAGGTGAAGAAGGTGGGCATTGCAGACAGAAACAACATACTTGTGACATTTGCCTAGCATATTTTAGAAACAGCGAAGAAATATAGTATGTTTGAGTAGATGTAGAGCATTGAGCATTCAGGGTGCTCTGTAAGGACTAGAGAGGCAGTTTGCGGTTGTATGTTAAAGGACTTTTCAGACTAAGTAGAAGAGGCTAAAACGTGTCCCATTTGTATCAGAAAGCCAATGGAAACTTTTAAGATGCAGAGTGTCATGATCTGATTTGTCCAAAATAGAACTGATTATAGATCATCTGAAACTAATGCTTTATTAGTCAATATTTTGTAGAAGGGAAAATTCATCCTCATATCCAGAGTCCTCAAAGCATAGACATCTGTGTCTATTATGCCCTTTCCCAACCACTCTCTATATCTTTGATACCAAATCCTATCCAGTTTACTCTACATCATCTCTTGCAATTTTCTTTTCCATTCTTTCCCTTATCCATGTCCAGATTCACACCTCTTCTATTTGCCCTTGCCTGGACTTTTGAAGCCCATCATGTATTAAGGGGCCAGACACCAGCATCTCATCTCTCCTTTTACCAATATATTCCTCATAGTGTTGGAATTATGGAATCTCTGCAAAGAATAAAACAACATGCCAAATAATTCCTCTAGTTTCACCTGATAAGAACCATGCAATGCCTACTATTTGGTGCAATTAATTTTTTTATAGATGTGCTTGTACAAACAACCTTTAGAACTAGAGAACTCCTAAAGCACAAAGTACTCTGTAATAAATGAGAGTCACCAAATGTTAGAGCAAGGACTATCCAAGTGAGCATCTCCCCTGAGCTCCTGGGCTCTGTAAAGTTAACCAACAGATAGCCAGGCTGACCCTTGCCTTCATGCAGGGCAGAAAGGCTGAAGCAGCCTGATGGCAAGTGCCCTTATGGTACTTACCATGTCCAAGACAGAAGTTGTAAAATGGTGGCCAATGGGCTGAATTGGCTTAAAGCTGTATACTTTTAAATGGTATCATTTAAATAAATATTTATGATTTGGGAGAGTTCACATAAAAATGAATATTTATGTCCTCTGTTGAAAATACAGAAGGTCTATCCAAGTAAGATCAGCAATCAGAAAGGCCTATGTAGAGAGGGGCACATTCTTGAAAAGGTGCCATCTTTTACTGTTTCTACATTACAGTTGACTTCTATTTCTTAATAACCCTGGGCCTGGGAGAAGAGGAGTGAGAGAAGACAGGGAGTACTGAGCGTTCCTGGGATTGAATTTCCTGTTATCCCAATGGGAAGAGGTCTCAGAGTTAGAATCAAACTTTTAAAATTGTGATACTAAAAGAAAATGAAATTTCTTGAACACTTGAGTGTGTAGATTTATATCAGGTGTATAATGATCGGTGTAATGTCAATGATTTTCTTGGTTGAGATTTAAAACAACCCCTCAGTTTCTTCCTATTTCTCATTTTCTCATCCTTTTAAGAATAGAGAGCATCAGATATATCCATAGACACAGTAAAGAATGAGCAGGGAATAGACAGGAAATGGGTGATCTTCAATATAGAACTTCCAAGCAGTAAATTAAGTTGGGGAATGTTATGGGTAGAAAACCAAGGAAAGAAAAAAATAAGCTTATAGGCAAATGAGATTAACGGACTATTCCTATTGCAACAAGAAGTTAATACAGAACTGAGAGCAAGAGCTTTTGTCTTTTCAGATGTTTGAACACAAGCCTAGGGCTGGAGTGCATATAAAAGATACATTTAGAGAAGTCCTCAAACTGATAAAATAACAACTTACTTCCCCAAATATGCTAAGAGTGTTTGTCTATGGTTAGTTGAACCATTAAAATGGGGAAGGAGGAGTGGCCAGAATTGTCTCTTCTAAGTTCAGAAAGGCCACATTTTGCCGTTCTACTCTAAAGCAGCTACATTTCTCTACAGAGCACAGAACTGTATGTAAATTTATCCATTGTCTAACTCTAATCTTCAAACATGTATTAGACCAGTATTTGGAGACAGAGAAACCAACCGGTTCTTAACATTACATTGTAAAACTTTTATTAACATGTATCCCAGGGACTCATTTGCTGATATTTGCATTGCCTAGGCTGTGGACAAACCATAAGGCCACCTTATGTAAAAAGGATTTACTCTAGGGAAGAAAGTGTGAAAATAGGGTGTGGGTAGGCTTGTTGCAGTGTGTGTCAGTGAGGATAGTAGAGAATAAGAGAAAAGAGGCACTGCTAGATTCATTTAAGATAAAAAAATGGGCATTTTGGTTTCTTAAAGGCTGCTTTCCTTTTTTTTTCAATTTAAAACTGTTTTGGGACTAGAGCCTTAGCCATATAAATTATTCTTACAAGAAACAAAGTTCTCTGAAAGAAAAAAAATGCTAAACATGTATCTTGGCAACGAGTCTCATATTAGAATTTAAATTTTAAGATAAATCTGTTTTTAAGAAAGCATAAAAAAGTAATTTCAGAAAAAAAATCAGAAAAGCTCAGTTTTCTTTTTATTAAAAAAGAAACACAGAGAAATAAATTGATTTATTTTCTTGTTTTGTTCCCTTGGATATGACATAGATTAAAAATTGTAATTAGAAAATAAATGAAAAGGAATTCAATAAAGCTTTCACAGTTATACCTGAAAAACCTATAAATACACTATGTCATGACATAATGCAGTAGTCAACACAGAGAGTCATTGTTAAGGTGAACTGAAGTGTGCATTACTACATCAGCAAAAAGATCCCATGGCTGACACTAATCTTTACGGTTCTGCCACAGTGGCATTTATCCAAACTTTCTGTATTTACCTCACAATTCCATATACATATACCTGTAATTCCAAACTTAAGAATTGTGTAAAACATGTGTAATCTGTATACACACATGTGCATACTTCAAAGGGTTAAGCTACCCAAGCCATAGCCAATGAATCACTTTAAAAAAGAGCAATAACTCACTGTAAGAATCATGTAATTTATTACTCTTAGGTGTGCTTTAACTAACTTTCACACACCCATGTTTGCTTTAAAGAATTCCAAATTTATGAAATAACACAGTTTTGAAAAAATCTTTTGAGTCCAACAACTGGAAAAAGAAGTGAATTATTTCAAGGATATTATTACTATACATGAAAATATTTCAAAAATCCTAGTTCTCATTAGGGAATAAAAATGGACTATTTCATTTCAACCTAAAGCTACATTTTAAAATGCTCCATATCTCTGTGTGCAATGCATTTTCTAAATGTAAGTAATTAGCTGCCTGATTTTGAAATAATTTTTGGTTAAACAAAAATTTCAACTCCTATAAGGCATAGTTAATAGCATGGTAATTACAACGTTTTTATAATAACTTACAATCTTCTGATATGATGTTTCACAACTCCTTCGGTTAGGGCTGGCAAATATGATTTCTGTTACTATTCTATTTTAGCTTTTCAGTAAGTGCCAGCAAGCGAAATTATATTCCTTTCCTTTTATGGCTTTCTGTGAGGCCCTGACTTGTAGAAAAGGCATTTGTGAGGTTGCTAACATTAAAGTTAATGTTAAACAGCTTATATTTTAACTAGAGATACTTCGCAGTTTAGATATATGCACGTTTTGATTCTTTGCCACAAATTTTGTTGAACGTAGTAAACACTTTCTTCTCATTTGTATATTTTTACTCCTGAAGTCAGGTGACCTCTTAAAAATCTTTAGAAAAGTTAGTTCATTTGAAAAGGAGACCAGGAAATATTGATTGATATAAAAGTTCAAGCAGTTGACACGTTTTGTTTTAAATAATTTAGCCAAAAAAGAAAATAAGTTCACTTTGCCAAAATGTAAGGCATTTTAGGCTTTAAGGAAGAAAAAAGTGAACACTAACATGGAAATCAGCAAACTGGTGAGTAAAAGTGGGAAGAGAAGGTTTTTGTTAGAGGACATGTTAGCTTGCCATTAAAAACGGTTACTGTTCCAAGAAGTCTGGCTAATGCCAGAGACTATATCAGCAAAATAAGAGAAGCACGCTGAGCCTCAAACATATTTCTACACACTTCCTGAAAAAATCTGAGCAATCTTTAAAACAGGAGTGAAGAGCAGAAAGCCATAGCAGTGATAGTGGTGTTCGAAGTGTCCTCTGGTGATCTTGGTTACTGCTTTGACCGCAGCTTCCATCCCCAGCTGTATCACTTAACAAAGGTTGTCAATAAACAGTGTATTCATCTACTGGATTTCAATGAAAGCTCTGATTACTTTTTCCTATGTTTGGACCAAATGTATGGGCTTTGTTTAGATATAACTAAAGAATATGAAATGCACTTAGGCAAAAGATCAGAAAGTACCCGGAGGCCCTGTCAGTAAGAAGGAACATTATAATTTGCCTTCATATGATAACATTGTATCTGCTTAAATACGCTTCAAAAATAACTTTTCATGGTATGTCTTTACTGATCCACTAAGAACTCTTAGAGTATTAAATATTTTAAACTATGAAAATTCTGGAGAATGCATCCTTTCCTACATAATCCTCTATTTGATAAGATAAAAGAATTTTTCTATTCTTGTGCCTTACACAAACGGCTTATCTTATCAAAACTAATAGTGCTGTGAAAACAGGATTTTTTAAAACTAAGCAATATATTTTTAGATGCATGTTTTGTGCCTACAAATGTTCTACATAATCAGTAGTTATAGTTAATCAGAATACTTTATACAAGTATTTAATTTCTAAAGCTTTAGCTAACATATAGCAACATACCTGAAAAAATTAATAAAGATTTTTTGTGCATATTCTCTCATTCTCAAAAACAAGGTACCTAATATAATTTTATTGTGCTTTGATTTAGAAGCCATATTTATTAATCTTTAGAATACAGAAATGTAGGATTTTATGACATGGACATAAGAATTGTTTAGTTCAACTGTTTTTAAAGATTTTGCAAGAGAGGGTCATTGGATGAAAAATTTGCTTGTATTCATATAGCAGCTGTGAATAAAGAACTAATAGAGGAATTTGAATATGAAAAAGTAATTAAAATTTAAAATTGAAAATTTTCTTTCAATGACAATATAAACCTCTATCCATCTACCATATGTATTTTGTGTAAGGTTAGGAAATGGTATTTCCCTTCTTGAAAAGTATTTTTTGTACCATAGGAATATAAAGCTACAAAAGTCTTTTTTATTTCTGTTTATTCAACAAGTATTTATAGAAAATTATTGCCTTCCTAACAATAACAAAACGGTATATCAATGAACATTTGCATAATAACAATATACAACATAAACTGGTAAAACTATTCATGAGACACTTAGTGAATGTTAGTGAATTTTTAATATTTTAATTCTTCTTTTGCTAAAGCTATAGCTGTACACACTCTACAATTATGAGATTGAATATGCATTGTAATTGTGTGTTTTCTCATTAGTTCTATTTTTCAAGCAATAGCAATTTAAATAGATATTTGTATTGCAACTCTTTTCCCAGGGGAGATTATAAACAAATACAGCAGGGATAGTTATATGATGAAATATTATGCACCATTCAAAGCTATGTTATTGCATTGTTTTCTAATGACAAATGAAAAGGAATATGATATTATTTCAAGTGCAATAACCCATTTCGAATTCAATTATGATCACACACACACAAATGTGGTGAAAGGAAGCCTGCAAAAAAAAAAAAAAAGAGAGAGAGAGAGAATACTAACAGTGTGGAGGTTTTTCTGAGTTGCAAAATTTTGGAGAACTTTAAAAAGTTCTGCATTTTTAGTATTTTCTACAATGAGCATATTTATTTTTACACACAGGAAAGACTAAAACTAATTTCAAAGAAATATAAACAAAAATATGAAAGTATGAAATATGATGATGCAGGTGCCATTTCATACTGCTTAAACATTGCATTCAGTAGCATTTTTTCTTTACAGAATGTTAGGATCTGGGCTAGTATGCACTTCATAAAAGAGTGTAAGACAAAAGACACATTTGCTCAGTAAAAGATTAGCAGCATTGCAAAGCGGAAGAGACCAGTGGAACAGGAAACAAAAGTGAAAGAGTTCAGATAAGGGACTGCTGAGAAAAACAAGAGAGTTGCTAACGAGTAGTAAGAACATTTTCTGAGTGTTTTGGCTTATAATATTAACTTAGACAAAGGTAGAAGGAAATAATATTTCTGCAACATCTGTAGTATGGCAGGAATTATGCCTGAACATTTTATTTATATCATGTAAATTTAAGTTGGGTCACATAGGTTCATTTATTCTCATATTAGTTAGATATAATTTACCTCACCCTGGTATGTTACTGGGAAAAGCAGAATGACAAGATTTAATGAAACCAGGATTTAAATTTAGTGAGTTGATGGCTAAAACTCAAGCTCTTTTTATTTTACTTTGCTTTTCCAGAGTATTTTGCTAAAATAATTAAAAATACTGTCTGTCTTCCAGGATGATAAGGTTCTGTTATTTGACTGTCTGGAAAGAAGAATTTGTTTTTTTTTTTTTTTTCCGGTTGAAAGGTAGACCAAGGAAGCGTTTCATGTACAGACAGTCCTCTCATGTTCTCAATTTTGTGGCTGAGTAAAAGCCAGTGATATAACAAAAACCAAATGGTCATTGGAATAAGGCAGGTCTGTGTTCAGCTCTCACGTTTACTAGATATGTGACATCCGGCAAGTTTCTTAATGTTTCTGAGTTTTAGATTCCTTATCTGTAAAATGTAGTAACAATGCCATCTTATAGAATAATTGTGAGGATAAATGAGAAAAACATTCCAAGGATGCCTGGAAGAAATTACAGCATATCATAGACCTCCAACAAATGTCGGCTTTCTTTTCCTTAAATGCCAGCCCTTGAATGCTTTTTACAAGCGATTAATACTTGTTGTCCAGGACTTTTGTCAGTTTCTCCTGAGCTTCCTGCAGCACGTGGCAGTCTACCTCTTAAATTCCTAGGTGTCTGTAGTCATTTTTCTAAAGTCCCTCCTTTTGAGATTTTTCATTGTGGCTTTCTCATTAAATTTTCTAATTTTCTCCATGAGCCTCAGTTTTCTGCAACGAAAATATAGAGACTAAATTCAATGAAGTCACAATCAAGTTTGTACTTGGAGTATATAAAAACTCAGTAATATAGACAATGACCGTTAAAAACTTTTACATTCAAGAAGCAGACAGAATAAATCAGGCTCATATCCTTTTTGTTTTAAACTGCATTTACTCTAATTGCTGTTGGCATTATCTCATTTTCAACTTGAATACTTTAAGCAGGGCATACTTCTGTCTCGTAAAAGCTTCACTATGTTCTATTGTGACAGCTTCTCATATTTACATTCCTTTCCTGATCTTGACTTACTTTAAACTCCTCTTTCAATGGTCTCCTCAGGAACACCAGCATCCCTTAGAGAAACACCAGCGTCACTTAGAGACAGATTAGAAATTCTAGGACCTAACACCATAACTAGTGAATCAGAAACGTTGTACCTAGGGCTCAACAACCTATGTCTTATCATCCAGGAATGCTACCTAATTTTTGAGAATCCCTATTACAAATATTTGCGGTTAAATCAATGCTAGCAAGCATTCCACTTTCCTGACAGTAACCCAACCCCCAAACCGCCACAATTCCAGCATTTGTTTACTGCACCATGTGACATCATTGCTTTCTTCAGAGCATTTTCAGCAACCCTGTAATGTCTCAGATTAGTCTGCATATGGAGAGTTGATTTTTGCAATAATCTCATAAAATCACATGCAAAGCATGTCTTTATGCCCTTCTAATCTTCTTCTTAATCCATTTGCTGTTTACAGTACCCATATGACTTCTAGGGAGGTAAGCAGAGTACTTACCTTGAGTGTTCTTTTTAAATATTAACACTTTAGTCTTTCCTTCTCTTTTGTCAGGAAGCTGTGACTCATTTATAGATTAAAAAAATAAAAGCAAAAACTCAACCAAAACAATCAAAACCAACTAACCAAAACAGAAAACCTCCAAAACCAAGTTCTCAAGGTAACAGAGCTTTAAACAGTGCATAAATGTTTAAGGCCATTAAGGAGTATGCCTATTTGATATCAGCAACTTTTGGCTTATGGAACAGAGTTTTTGTTTGTCTTTCTAGTTACAACATCAACATAAACACAAAATAATGAGCTTCTTCAATTTTTAACATGACTAGTCAATGACAGATAAATATGCTTGTAAAACAATAGGAAATAAAACGGAGCAAAGTTTTCTTTAGAGTCACCTTTATAAAACGTTGCTTTGTTTCACTTGATATTCTCTTCCACAGTATTTTTCCCCCAAGTCAGGGAAGCTGTTAACATTACTGATTGAAAGTCCTGTCTGCTTCTTCAAGACGTGGAAAACTGTGGACCAGGCAGTTGGAAACTAAATTATGTTACCTTGTCCAAAGCTTGATGGTGCTCTCATTGATGTTAGCACTAGCTAAAATGTGTTTGTTGACTGCCTACTCATCCTACTCAGTGTAAGGAGCCCTTTCAATGGATTTTCTCATTTATCTGAAGGTAGATCTTTTTCCTAAATTCAATCAGACCGTATACCTTCTGTGTGTCAATTATTTATGTGAAAGCAAGGGAAAAGTAAGGACCATTTTGCAAAGAGATTTTTAAATATAAGTAACAAAGGTTTAATACCAAAAAGAAGTGAATGTAATGCAATTTCTGTGATAAACAGAATTTCTTTGCAAAACAATATTTATTCTTCATCTCCTAATCAGCTTGCAGCAAAGCCAATTTTTTTTCCACCAAGAGATAACAAACAATATCTAAGAATATTGTTTACATTATCTGTGGCACATATGTTTTTTTTTTCAAACCATAGGAATAGTATCTATAACGCGTTTAGTGTGAGAAACAAAATATTTTTTTAACACTGCTGCTTTACATAGTTAAGTTCATACATTCAATGTTCTTCTGAATAATTATCGAAGTAGAAGATAGAGCACTAAAAGTTATTTTTGGGGCTTGTCAAATACAATTTATAGGAGGTAATTGGTTTGAACTGAGCTTCTGTACTAGGCCCAAGAGACCAAACCAAAATGGAATTACTCACGTTAAAGCTGCATACTACCAAGCTGAAACCAAGCTGTTTCTCTAACCTTCCGAGCAATCAGGAAAGAGAGAGATGAAAGTCAAATCGCCGAACAGGCCAGTTTAGTGGGCATGACAAGGAAGTCCCCTTCACTTTAACCTTTAAATATGAAGCAACCAATCCATTTTTTTGTTCTGTTTCTGCTTTCCTCAGCCATTTTCTGTCTATAAAGCCAAACTTCTCTGCTTGGCTCATCAAAACATCCATTCTATTTTGTAAAACAATGTGTTGCCTGATGCTAGAATCACAAGTAAAAGCTAATTAAGGTCTTTAATTAAATTTGTTGTAATTTTATCTGTGGCAGGTATATTTTCTTATCATTTTTATCATCAGCAGTCAGCACAGTTATAGAATACATGTTGAAATCATGAATAATTACTAATACAGATTAGTTTGATTTACAGTTTGGGTGTTTGAAGGAAAGTCTCAAAATGGATGAAGGATCTGAAGTAGACTATTATTCATCTTCAGAGATTAAGTAGTAAGAGTTTATAAACTGAGCAGCAACACAAAATAACCCTATTAGGTATGACATCTGAGTCACAAATCCAGCATTAGAAGCCCCTGAGTTTTAAAGCATGTGCTGTAATCGTTGAGTTTAAGCAATCTTTTTACTATCATCCAACTTTATGTGCCACATTCAATAGCAATATGCCAAGATGTGAAATGATCAGCCTATCATAGAGAGTGCACAGAAATAATTTCTTTTCTATGTTAATATAGCATTGTGTCTGCCTTTAATAAAAGTAGTGTACACTTTGGCCTTACATCAAAATTAGAAGGCAATTTAATAAACAGACTTGTTAGATGCTGATTAAATACACAGAAAGTTTGTTTCATTGGTTTCTGTTTCATACATCTAATTTATTCTAAAAAAGCCTTTTTCAAGGATGGACGTACTTTATTTTTGTAATTTGTTAAGTCCCCAATTTTTTTTGGCTGGGGTGAGGATTTTTTTTCTACCAAAACACTTCCATTTCAAAATGTGCTCAGATGCCTCTAAGGTATATAAAATCTAGTGATGGTAATGTTTGTATAATCCATTTAAAAATCACTCCAGAAAACACATTATCAAAGATTTAGTCTCTCCTTGCAGTTCTGTTAGCTAACATGACTGAAAATGAAACTTAGCATGTGGTTAGTGTAGACCGAACTTAAGCATGTTTCTCAACTTTTAAGTTCCTGTTTTAGGCAAATGTACTGTAGTTAATATTTTATTAATTCAACAGAAGATTAGAAAAAAAGGAGAAGAGTTGCTTTTTTAAATTCTCTCAAGACTGACAAGTTAGGTGGCTAAACTAAATCAGTCTATGAACAAAATTTCTAATATTTTTCTTGTCTTTATCTTTGTTCCCATATTTCCTCCCCAAATCCTCTCTCTTGATTCAAATGTATACCTTAACTTTCTTTAAATATACTGTCTAGGCAATCATCTCTCCCATAAAGCACTTCAATGCAGTCCATAAGTTGCTTAGAAGCACTTCTGGTCAAAATACAATTTTGTATTTTCTAATACATATATAAACAGTTACCCGGTTTAAAAAAAAGTCTAACAACAACCTTCCCATTCATTATTTACTGTATGAATAGAAACTCCCCAGTTAGGGTCTCAAGTATTTCCACAATATGGCTTCCTTCATGCCATCAACCACTTTATTTCCTTCTATTTCCTAGTATAAGTCAAAACCCACTTTTCATCCAAACTGGGCTCTCTGCTATTTTCTAATAACTTATAGGTTCGTTCAACCTTTTTATTTACACTTTCTCCCTTTTAACTTCTTATTGCTTATGTCCACTTCCATTAGGATTTTCATTTAATGGTATTTATTTAGCAAATATCTATGAAGTGCCACCCTGGCCCTAGTCCTAAAATAGGAAGTGGGGAGATGCCAATGAATGACAATGAAGGATGGTTCCCTGCACTGAGTTTTAAATAAATAACAAAATGGAGTTTTAAGTAAATAAAAGTTTAAAGTTTATGGAGTTTAGAGTAAATAAAAACAAGTTTACCAACTTAAACATAAAACTAAAAACTTGTGATGGACACTTGGAAGGCAGGATCTGGAGAATGGTGAGAGCAAAACTGGCGATCTAATTGAATCTCTCAGTTGGTAAACTGTGAGACTCGAAGCATGGACAGGGTTAGCCAAGCAACGATTCAGTGGAAATCAGTTCAGTCAGAAGGAACAGCATTTTCAAATGCACGGAAGAAGCTTGTAAAAAACACAAGTGTGTCCATTACATAGTGTGAGAGAGAATCGCCCGTAGATAGAATACAATTCCCAGATAGCCAAGTGGATGTACTTTGTCATTTCTTCCTCTAACCTGCGTAATGAATATTTTTAATGTAATTAACAACACTTTACTTACAGATTTTAGATATGACCCTAGATTGTAAACTGCTTGGAAGCAAGAACTATGTATTTTTAATTTTTTAAATGTTTATGTTTGTTAATAAAGACAACTTACTATCTTTTGTAGAAATGGGGTCTCACTATGTTGCCCAGGCTGATCTTGAACTCGTGGGCTCAGGTGATCCTCCTGCCTCCCATTGGAATTACAGGTATGAGTCATGTCTGGCCATTGACTATTTCTTATTCATATTTTTGTTCTATGCATTATTCAACACAATGTACAATAGGTAATGAATATAAGGCTGACTTTCTGAGTGAGACTTGTGTAACTACTTTCATAGGACCCTGCACTTAGAAGGGCACACACTCTTGTTTTAATGCTCAGGTGTCCTTGTTCTGAATTATTAAATACTTTTTTAAAAAGGACCCTGAATTTTAATTTTGAATGGAGCCCCCCAAATTATGTAGTCAATCTTGATTGAATGTAAGCTTGGAGTGAATTAATGATTCAAGGGCCAACAGGATCTAATTGGAATAGTTCTGCAGGTCATTTTTTTACAAGGGTACTATTGCACTCCAGGTACTGGAGTATATTATTATTATAATTATTTATAATTATAATATATAAATATATAAAATATAAAAGAATATAAAAAGAATATATATGATATAAAAGATAAACATAAATATAAACAATTAATTATTATAATACTATACTCTAGGTACACCATATGAGTCTTGTATGAGTTATGTGATGGATGGCTTAGAAATGAGCAAAGTTTTCCTTTAAGAAATGTTTTCAGCTCTCAAGGGTACTATTTCTTAAATAATACATTGAGCTCTATACTGATGCGGTCACTTGTGGCTTACTGAGATATTACTGGAACCCTCTCGGTTGAAGCAGGTTTTTTTGTGTGTAATTACTTCTCAAATCTACATTCCCAACACTAGGAAATTAAGAAATCAAAGTCCCAGGCATTGTTTACTAGGCAACAGATCTCTTTGCATTTGTAATTTATTTGCCACCTGTTGCATATTACAGGTATGAATGAGAGATATCAATGTGGAGAAATACATTTCAACCATGCTGATGGGTCAATGGAAGTTTGTAGCAAAAGCAAAAGCAGTAAAACCCTTCCATTAGGAAGCATTAACCACATTACATTATATGTGCACCTGGCAATGAATGACTGAATTGGGCCTTCTAGAGCTGAAGCTTTATGGCATTGGATGCCTGCTAGTTTGGTTTTTAGTGTAGATAAGAACAGTACTAAGAAATATTTATGAGAAGCTGTGATAAATATTGAGAATTATTGACTGAATCCATCTTTTCAGAGTATGAGAAGCCCCTTTAAGAATTCAGAAGGATTTTTTTTTTTTTTTAGCTCATTAATCAGTTTGCCAAGCTACACTCAAGATTCTCTACTAAGCTTCAGTATGACAGGCTCACTATCTGTTTGGATCATGATCTATGGATTATGGTCTCCTTAGTGCAGTTAACAACTTAAACTGTCTTAGCTCAAGAGGAGTTTTTTGGATACTTGTAGCAGTGAGTCAAAAAGATGCCTGCAGAGTAAATAAGACTTTAAACAACACACCTTTCAATTCACTGTCTCTTGATAAAGTGTACAGAAGTCTATTTCATGTAAGCTTTTATGGTTCTCAGTGGACAACCTCATGCATATACTGAACCTGGTTTGGCTTGTCTCTTTCTGTTCAACAAATAGTGACAGAAAACACTTTTCATCACTAACAATTGCAGGGCATTGTTATCTTTCAGATAAGCTATTAACAGATTGTGAAATTAGTGACAAAAAATACTGCTTTGAAAGAAGGTGAATTTTAAACTTATGCAACCAAGCAGCAGGACTGAATAAATCCAGCATTAAGTCTATTTGGTGATTATTTAGAGATGTGGAATTCGGCATTTGTTAAGAGAGTGCATTCATTTTGTAATGATGGGATATAGTAAACCTATATTATTCATAAATAAAATATCGTCCCTGAATCTTTTTTTCTGAACTCTTCAGGGAGAATTCCTCCTTGGTGGCCTACTTATACATTGTACATCTTTCATGACACTGCATTATCTTCCTGTTCTTAATTATTTTTATCATTTTCTCTCTAGCTAAATGCTCCTTGAGTATAAAGACCACTTTTTTTTTTTTTTTTAAGATAGAGTCTCCCTCTGTTGCCCAGGCTAGAGTGCTGTGGCAAAATCTCTGCTCACTGCAATGTCTGGCTCTGGAGTTCAAGCAATTCTTCCACCTCAGCCTCCCAAGAAGCTGGGATTACAGGCACATGACACCATGCCGGGCTTATTAAGAACACCTGTTCTTAATATCATTATTCCCCAGTTCCTGGCAGATAATAAATGCTTATGAAATAATAATGAAAGAGTGCTTGGATCATTCTTCTTTTAAATCATAACACGGTTATGTGTATCTTCTTAGTCTTGACACTTAGGATATATGTCACAATTCTTGTAGCAAGGTTAAATGTTCCAGAGTATAAAGTTATTGGCTCTGCTGTAGTTCCTGGGTGAGTAGCAGCTCCACTAGCAGGCGGGGGAGTCAGAGGAGGAGCAATGTCCCAGTAGCATGAATCTCATCAGCAGAAAAGGATGGCAGAGGTTCTAAACAAGATAACGCATGTCTTCTATGTGGGGTGGGTGGATGGGTAGGTGTGGAATAGTTACAGCAGAATGTAGGGTTTTCCAAACAAATTTGACCTGGAACTCTTTTCACTCCTAACATCTCTTTCCATTTCTGGGGAAGTAGGTTTTTGACTTAACACTTCAGGAAATTATTATTGAGTGTATGCAAAACATTTTAATGCAGATTAATTCCCTGTATCTTTATAACAATCCTACTATTATAGCTATAATCAACTTATCTTAGGAAACCCAGATTCAGAGATGTTTACAGATTTACCAAGTCATGTACACTACTGGGAAAAAATTCTGTCCCTGTCCTTGTTAAAAGTCGTCATGAAATGGCTTGCAGACTGTGAAGTGGTCAGTAAGTTTAAAAATTTCTGAACGTACTTCATGTAAGGCTCTGCCTACGGCCAGATTAGTGCTGTATAATGATTCTGTCACTATCACATTTTATAACCTATTACTGTGATTATACAATGTGGGCTTTGGTATTAAACCATTTAGTTGAGAATTTCAGCTGTTCCTTTTGCCAGAGTTGTGCCCTTGGGCAAATTACTTTCCATCTCTGACTACCTGTCTTCATTTGGAAAATCATGTCAATTGAGGCCAGGAGTTTGAGACCAACCTGGTCAACATGGCGAAACCCTGTCTCTACAAAAAATACAAAAATTAGCAGGGTGTGGTGGGGTATGCCTGTAATTCCAGCTACTTAGGAGGCTGAGGCATGAGAATTGTTTGAACCCAGGAGGCAGAGGTGGCAGTGAGCTGAGATCACCACTGCATTCCAACCTGGTGACAGAGCACGACTCTGCCTAAAAGAAAAAAGAAAAAAAGATAATGATTGTAAATTACTAAACACAGTGATGATGACATACTAATTACTCAACATTTTAGTTATGATTTTAGGGATAATTATCACAATTGGGTCATAGTGTAGTAAAAGATTCCAGAAAGTTTTATAATAATTGTATATTTTTCTCTTAATACATGTATTTAAATACAAAAGCTTATTTGAAATACAGTTTTTTCCTGATCTGTATTTTTTGATATATTTTGGGCAAAAAAAAGGAAGACATGAATGGAAATCAATTAACCCTAACTTGAAACAGATGTCACTAAAATGTGCTGTGTGTTCTTTCACCTGTGAGCAGCTAACACATCAATTATGGAAAGGGAGAAGCATCCAGAGCCAGATGTTTTGAATGTCTTTGGAATTTACACGCTTTCTTAACTATGGCTAGTTGAGTTACTGTATGCTGATAACGGAAATAACTTCTTAATTACACGTCATTGTAATTTCAAAGACAGCTCTTGGCCTTTTAATAGTAACAGAGGTGATTCTGCTCAATGAGAAGCAGATGCCAGCACAGAACTAAATCAGATGCAGAGCATATAGATACATTTTTCTGAATTATTCCATCAGAGCGGGGATTCAAACATATTTCCTTTTGCCAGTCTTACTTTATACCTTGGTGCGGTTGATAAATCTCAAAGGAGCTTACAACTGTTCCACATGGGAACTTACTCCAAGTCAGAAAGAGGCAAATACAGTACATTATGATTTAGAGTCTGTTGCTGAAAATAGGATATTGTGGCTTAAAGAAATATTTAGACATTACTTAAGCTAACTATTATGGGATTGAAATGAAGGTCTAAATGTTATGACTGGAACTGCACTCATGTATCCAAAGCTTTTTAACCAAGTCAGTAGCTTGTGGAACAAACTTCACTGTAGTGTAGAACACACATGCACGCACACACACACGTGCACACACACACATGTACACACATAGGCATACACACATGCACATGCACTCACACATGCACACACACAAAATCAGGATCAAATAATAGCATAATTTATATGAATATAGTCTCCCAATTTTACCTATTTCAAAACCCAATTGGTATTTCTTAGCTTATTTAATATTGAAAATTCATATCTAAATAGTCAAAAACTCTGATTGCCTTTGAGAATTTGTGTCAAGAACCTGTATGTCAGACCATCTTAAATATACAGTCAAACACTGCTCCAGATTGTGACTTTCCTTCTCTACTTTCCTTACTTCACTATTCAACTATAGTAGTAGAAAGTTTCCTTAGGGCAATTCCACTCTTAAATATGATCACTCTTGAATTTTACATGGGCTTATTGAAAAAAATCCAAAGCTTCTTATCTGTAGGCAATGAGGAAGTTTGGCAGTGGAGATAGCATGTATCTTGAGGGGATGGGGAGGGTGTGGGATGGTTTGGGACTATAGTTCAAAGACGTCTGTTCCAAAGATGAACTTTCTTTGAAAGTCCTGTTTAGGCATAAATTCATAGGATTTTAAGAATGATTTTTATTTATTTATTTATTTTTAAATTATACCTTAAGTTCTGGGTACATGTGCAGAATGTGCAGATTTATTACATAGGTATACACATGTCATGGTGGCTTGCTGCACCTGTCAACCCGTCATCTACCTTAGGTATTTCTCCTAATGCTGTACCTCCCCTATCCCTCACCCCCAATAGGCCCTGGTGGGTGAAGTTCCCCACCCTTTGTCCATGTGTCTCATTGTTCAACTCCCACTTATGAGTGAGAACATGCGGTATTTGGTTTTCTGTTCCTGTGTTAGTTTGCTGAGATTGATGGTTTCCAGCTTCATCCATGTCCCTGCAAATGACATGAACTCATTCTTTTTTACGTCTGCATAGTATTCCATGCTGTATATATGTCAGTTTCTTTATCCAGTCTATCACTGAGGGCATTTGGGTTGGTTCCAAGTCTTTGTTATTGTGAACAGTGGCACAATAAACATATGTGTGTATGTGTCTTTATAATAGAATGATTTATAATCTTTTGGGTATATATCCAGTAATGGGATTGCTGAGTCAAATGGTATTTCTAGTTCTAGATCCTTGAGGAATTGCCACACTGTCTCCCACAATGGTTACACTAATTTACACTCCCACCAACAGTGTAAATATGATCTGTGAAGCATTCCTGTTTCTCCACATCCTTTCCAGCATTTGTCTTTCCTGACTTTTTAATGATCGCCATTCTAACTGGCGTGAGATGGTATCTCAGTGTGGTTTTGATTTGCATTTGTCAAATGACTGGTGATGATGAGCTTTTTTTCAAATGTTTGTTGGCCGCATAAATGTCTTCCTTTGAGAAGTGTCTGTTCATATCTTTTGCCCACTTTTTGATGGGGGTTGTTTGGTTTCTTTTATCATAAATTTGTTCAAGTTTTTAAGAATGATTTTTATCCAAGTCTTTAAGTATAATTGATTCTTTGGGATAATGCTACACAGCTATTACTTACAATTGCTGTCCCATTCCCACATATGTGAGTACTCATATCCCATTTTAAAAGCCTGGAAAAGAGTCAGAGGAAGGGAGAATTGACTTCATGGAAAGTCTTTCATGACTATAAAGTAAAATCATATGTAGGACTCAACTTTTATGCAATTTTCTTGCCAATGTTATTAGGTAGTTAACATATTACCACCCTGCCCAAACAAACAAGATCTGTAGGAATGGCTCTTAGTTGTATATTGGAAAAAGGTGGAAGGAGGAGGCCGTTAAGAGTGGGGCCACTGCTGTCTAATGTGTACAATAATACCCTCACTCCATTAGAAAAACTCAGGAACCGAAATTGATTGAATATTTAATAGGAAGCATAAAGAGAATATAATCAGACCTTTGTGAGGACATCATTTGACTTTTCTCTAACATAGGGGTTGGATTGTTCTACATGTGTATTTTAAAAAATTATATAACCACCACTTAGGAGGTACGAATAGAGCAAAAGACGAGGAGGCTGTAAGGAGAGCGAAGCAACAAGGTTTCCCCTAGTGGGGCCCACGCTAAAAGTTCAGGTGTAACTGTGAAGGTTTCCTCATTGTTTGGTTCAGCTCATCAATACGGCTAATGAGGTTTGGAATGAGATTTCATTATTTCAAAAATTAGAAAGCAAAGTAGTTTTAGTGTAAAAAAAAATCCTTTTAATTTTTTTCCAGGATGTTGAAATGGGGGAAGCAGGTGACAGGATGAGATTTTGAGTCTAATTCAGGAGAGGGAATCCTAATATAACGGGAGTCAAAAGCTTTACTGTAACTCTGATGGGCAAAGACAAGCAATACTCACCAGGGATTGGGAAGATACTACTAAATACCAAACTGAATTTAAAACTTAGCTCAATTAGATAATTCATATGATTTCTCTACATAATTAATAATGTTTCTCTGGAAAAAGAGAAAGCTTAATTTGAGTCAGCTTTTCTTCCTAAATGTGTCTACAGAGCAGTGTCTTCTTTCTGCCTTGTCACTTCTTGATCATTTGGCACTTTGTATGGATTTGTGGCTGGAGTGTAGTGGTGCAAACTCTAGTCTCTCTGACAGCTTGGTAAGAGTCTAGTGTGTAGATAAAGAAATGGATAATCCAGTTCATTTCCTGATGCTCCTATAGGCTCCTTGATGTCAAGTCATAGTGCTCACTTGGGCTCCATCTGGTGGTCTACTCTTCGGCTGTTTTCACAAAGCTACCTTGTCCCTGCCAAAAGCATCCCAACTGCCAAAGTCCACACCTGATTGTCAACCACTTTAAGAGATGTTTTCTATACAACCTGTTGAAGTTGTATAGAAACCACAGGTGTTTAGGAAAGGTAAATCTTAGGACTTCTTTCCACTTGGTAAGATCATGATTGGTATGGATAATCAAAGGCTCAAGACTTGGAAATATTTCTGATAGTCCTACTTTCCAGTTAACATATATTTTCTCTCCTCTTCTATCTTTCTATCTCTCCTTCTTTCTGCCATTTTCTATGAATTTCTTCCTCTGTTCCAAACTCTTTTATGATTCTGATCTTCTTTAAAACTTAAGTGGAGACAGGGGCATTTTCTTTATACTGGATAAAACTCTGATAATGATCTTCCAGGCTTGGTTATTGAAATGCAAAAGGTCAAGAAAAACAGATTTAAAAAAAAAAAGTTTATTGGATCATTTTTCAAGACAATGTAGTGGCTTGCAAGACACTTTTCTTACTGCATTATTCTATTTGCATATCAGCAGTGAAATATCTCTTTTCATTCCCACTGCAATAAATGGTTTCTTTTTGCAATACATTTTAGTCTTCCTTCAGCAGATGGATACTTTAGGTCTATTAGTGCAAAGTTGATGAATTCATGCATTTAGAAAGACAAATTAATATTTGTCCTGTTAATATTTCCAATAGATCAGGTGCTATATCTAAACTCTTTTTCCAGCTTCAACCCAGAAAACCAACATGTTTGATCAATGCCAACAATGTCAAAATCAGTACACTCTTGTTCTGTTTCCCTTCTTGGAACCTAAGGAAGAGACTGCTATATAGATATTGGGTATCCTAGACCAACGCAGGGCATCCTAGTGCAACTATGAGGGCACAGTGGCATGGTCAGGAACACAGAACTTGTAGGGTCATGCCAGAGGCTCTTTCATTTCCCATGTAATGTGGACATTGTGTTGAGAGCACAGGATATGGGTGAGTCACCAAGTAGGAGGCTGTATTTAGGATGTAGAAATAGTACATGGGTCTATATACAGGCAAAGCTGAATCAAGAGGAAACTAAATCAAGAAGATAAAGAAATAGGGTGCTTCACTGTAGCCAACAGAATTACAAACTTTTGCTGTGGGGGCCAGCATGACACTTAGGTAGTAGGAAGTCAAAGATTGGGCATGGGAGACCCATGGTTGTCAGTGAAGGCCCACCTTGAAGCCAGGTGATAGCACTCTTTCTAAAGATACCAAGTCACCCAAGCCACATCCTTCTTCCTCCAGATATTACGTATCACCTTAGAAGCAGAGGAAAAGGGAGAGATGAATTATGGTAGAAATTAGGCAACTTTTCCCCAAGACAAGGCTGAGTGTTAACTAAAGGAATAGTTTAGCAAATAGCCATATTAGACAAGGTTTTAAGAGAGATTGGTCATTAACTTGTCATATCACACTCTGTTTATTAGAGGAACACTAAACTCAAAAGAGGCCTCTATCTTTTTTTTATCTTCTTCCTGCAATGCCACTGTGATGGTAACACTTCATGAACCATCTTTTGACTTGAAAAATTTAAGCCATATATTAAAGATGATGTAGCAAAAATAATAGGCACCTGGGCCCTCAATGACTTTCTGGGGCCACCATGCCAATCCTGGAGGGCCTACTTCTGGACTTCCATTAATGAAAGTATAAAATGCCCACATTGTAAGCCACTATAGTCAGTTCTCAATTCCTAGCAGCCAGAGTTAATTCCTAAGTGATACAGTGTGTTTTTTCTCTGAATTTCTTCAGTTAAGAATTTATAATTTCCCCCTATGCACATGTTATGTACTCAAGGCATAGGTTATTCTTTTCAGAGTTGCAAAAGAACACACTGGAAATTTTCAGAACATGACCTAAGCAATTGTGTATGACTAAGAGTCAAAGTAAACTAAAAACTAAAGTTTTTAAAAGCCTATACTTAAATGACATACATTATGTGTGTTCATGTGGTCATATGTGAATATGTGCAAATACATAGATGTGTCTGTTGTCTTAGTCCAATAAAATGTAAAGAAAAGCAACACTTGGAAGATATCATGGCAATATGATGGATACAAAGATAGAATTTCTGCATGTAGTTTATGAAAAACTACAGAGGAATTGGCACTCTGAGCAGGAGTAAATAAAGGAACTCCATGACTCTTTAAAATCTGACCATATTAGAATAATATTAATTAATATTTGGGGATGAGTGGTACTAAAATCCCAGTATGAAAACTGTGTAGATATACACCGCCCATGCTTGCTCTCTGAATCTTGGAGACAAGAGCCAAGGTGGGGCCTTCTCCCTGGTATCTCTGGGGTGCGCCCTTCACAAAGTAGGGCTTGGAATAAGAAGTCCAGACGAGGCAGGAAACTATTTTGAGACCCCACTGAAAATCACTACAGAAGAAATCTAGAGCTAAGAGCTTACTTTTACTCTGGCAGAATATAGGAAATTTTCCCTGTTTCCAAATATATTTTTTATATTTTAAAAGTAAAAAAAAAATTATTACCACATTATTCTGTTTCTTCTAAATAGTACATTCCATAGTTTAACAAAATTACCTTTTAAAATTCAAATGTTCCTGGAGGGTGGGTGAAGTGGTTGTATTCTTAGGGAGCATACATTTTGTTTGAGGAAAGAAAAAATAGATGGTAGTATTGGCAGCATGTTGGCTAATGGAAAAGTAATTTAAAAATATAAGATCTGATAAAAAGAGGCAGGACACTTTGAAAGCATTAAAGTCCTGCTTAGCAGAGGTATTTGGGGAAACTTGTGAAATCTTTTCACTTAAGGAGAGTTCTGCTTCTTTTTTTTTTACTGTGGATCTTGCCTACGACAACTCTATCTGTGCCGGGTTACATGTGGCAGTCCCAGTTCACACCAGTTGTCCTGGAGTAATTATTTTTTACTGAAAATTGTTCCAGAATGCATAATAAATTTTATGGAAAATCAATTCTTATACCATTTCTCTTCCTTTAAATAAGAAGGAAGGAGCCTCTGCTGTTCAAAAGTAACCCTCTGATCCCTTTCTACAGGAGAGGCCAGTTCTCTATCTTGGTGTTTCTGAAAAGTTCGTGTGGTTGTGGGAAATGGTACATTGTGTTCTCTTGGGACAAGGTTCTCCTACACACTGAATAGTTGAAACCTCAGAATTGAAAAAGGGTGCAACTTTGCCTTTCACTTGCCCCAGTGAGGTAGATCCTGGGTGAAGTGGTAGTTGAAGTGTTTTTGAAATCTTAGGGGTAGTGATGTCTGTCCAAGAGAGTTTATGTATAATGGCCTTGCTCATCACCACTGCACATGTGAGTGTGCCAGAGGACACATAACCAGTGCAAGGTGTCTTGATTGAGTTTCCCTAAAAGCAAACTCTGAATGCAAGTCGTTTCCTTAGGAGGTGATTTAAAGAAGTCACTAGGGAAGTGGAAAATGGTGAGTGTACAGTAAGGGAAGAAAGCCAATTAAATGTATAATTGAACAGGCTATCTCTGGAAATAGGGGCTCAGTTCTGCTAGAGACCTCTGGTAGGTTGTGTGTAATCTCTAACAAGGTGTGAGGGATCTAGGGTATTTCTCTACCAATTTCTTGTGGTCATTAGTTGAAGGCTATTTCAAGGAGGCATAAACTTCTCAGAAATTTTGACCTACCAACGTATAAGCAGAAAAGTCTTTAAGCAGAGTCTCAAGTGTTTGAATTTAAAATCCCACTACTCTGCAAAAAGGTGACTGCAAAGTGTTGCAGACAGCACATCGACAGTGACTAGGATATAGATACAGGAAAATCAATTACATATGAAATATAATTTCAGGAGCTTCAAGAGAGTCAGTCCACACCCCATCATGGGCCCTGTAAAAGCTCTTTACTGTTCATTAATACTCTATTGTGATATTTTATTTTCAAGTTGATTGATAAATGGATGTATTTATTTAGTATAATTGAAGAGTTTAGGTCTTTAGCTTCAGACATGACTGGATCCAGGGTGTCTGTGCCAACATGATTTTCTCACTTTCTTTGTGGACTGTTTTCCTATGTTTGGGCTTCATACTTAGGTAGGTCATCTCCACTGATAGCAAAATTGGCTACCAGTTTTAGCAAACCAAGAAGAAATAAAGCATCTGTTTTACAATAGTTCCAGAATAACTCTAAGGAAACTCTGATTGTACTGAACTGGGTCCCTTGTACATCCCTTAAGTGGTTGTTGTAGCTATGAAATTTGGCTGCACTGAGTTCATATACCTACCCCTAGAACTATGGGAGCTGAGTAAACTTTGCCTGGATCACATGGCCTGAGGTATAAGCATAGTACTTCATTAGAAGAGGTATAAGCATAGTACTTTATTAGAAGAAAATACAGCTGCTACTGTTAGAAGACAGAATGGATAGAAGATTAAACACACACACATACATCCCAGAAAGGTACCCACATACAATGACATTTTATCCTTTAGCTTTGATCCCTGAGAAAATTCAAGTTTTCCTGGAGATTTATTAACTTTGTTAGTAGCTAGATGAGAACTTTATCCCTGGCTTAGCAACTAGATAATTATGTGATAATGAGCAATTCATTGAATAGAATGTCAAAATGGTAAGCTCCCTCCCTTGTCAAGTTTCAGGGAGGCCTCAAAGATGGAAGCACTAGGTACGAAATACCCCTATGTTCTATTGGGAGGTTCTAGGCCATCTGAGTGGGGCCTTAGAATTGGATCTTCCATCTTTAGCCCAGTAATATAATGTGAACTCCATAAGAGCTCATCAAAAAGATCCAGTGAGCTTGTCTAAAGCCATTATGGTTCTGATTATTCTCCTTCTCATTATAGAGGAGAGCAGGTGGTGCTTTCCATACAAATTGAATGAGGCAGACTTCCATGAAACCCTAAAAGAATTTGGTGTGTGCTCTTTGAGTTGGGAAAAAACGAGGAAGAGTCCTTGACTTATACCTAGAAACTTAGGTTGGAGCTGCCTCTGACGACAGAGTGATGAGACAGATTTAGAGGAAAAGAAACACTCTTGGCCTTTCTTTCAATGTAGTGCAGTAGTTCAAAGTGTAGCTTCTGCATCTCTACTGCTTAAGTTCATATTTCATAGCTACTGCTTATTCACTGAAGTGTTCACGATTGTGTAACTAATTTTTCTGTGGCTTTGTAGAAATAATTCAAATGAGTGCTGTGAGAATGAAATGAGTTAAAGCATGGTGAGTGCTTGGCACTGGGTTTGGCACATATTGAGTGGTAGATTTGATTGTTATTTCTTCCTGACAAGTTAAAGTATACATTTGCATGGCTCCCAGAAGGTAACTGGATTTGAGTTATCTGGAAAGGGAGCCTGACTATGAAGGTCACTAGAGGGGCATGGCAATACAACTAGGAAAGTTTCTGTAGCACACTCAGAAGCAGGGACTGAGGAGGGTATCATACACAGTCAACTAGAGGAGACATCATATAGTATTGGGGTCTTCAGCAGAAGAGAACCCTGGTCATGATGGGTTTGTTTGAAGGGTCCCCAGGATACCCTAAAAATACTAACTTTTTGAGACCTGCTCAGAAGGAGAGCTCCATGATACCAATTCCCCTTCTTTCTTTCCCCATCTTTCTTTCACGTCACATAAGAAAGAAGAAGCTTTGTGACAGGGGAGGAGTATAAAAGCTAGGATGAATAATAAAATATACAGCTGGGAAAAGGTGACCTTTTTCCAAATCTGGCTTAGTTAGGTCTCAGCTATGAATTAGAGGAGAGAGAGAAGCTTTGATATTATTATTGATGGAATTGTCTCCCCTTCCCCCAGATTTTGATGTTGAAGCCCTAACCACCAATGTGACTTTATTTGGAGATAGGGCATTTAGGAGGCAGTAAAGGCTGCATGAGGTCATGGAGGGGAGAGAGTGCTAATCTGATAAGTGGCCTTATATAAGAAGAGGAAGAGAGAGAAAGATCTCTCCCTCTCTTTCCCCACCATGTGAGGACACATCAAGAAAGTGGGCATCTGTAAGTCAGGAAGAGAAGCCTCATCAAGAACCAAATCAGCTGCCACCCTGATCTTGGAATTCCCACCCTCCACAATTGTGATAAATAAATTTAAAGCCATTTAGTCTGTGGTATTTTGTTATGACACCCAGAGCTAACTGATACAGATATTAAACTTTTCAATGCTTGGAAAATTAGACTATTCATTCACACTATTCATTAATACCTGAGAATAATTGGAAAAGTCTAAGATTTTAATCCAGGGCAGGAAAGAAGTATTTGATAAAACAGACTCAAAGGGCAATGATGAAAAGAAATGAACACACTTTCTGTGTGTCCAGCTTTTCATTTGATTCATTTCCATTACAGCTCAAATATTTTGTTTTACATTTAATGATTCATTTTAATTTATGTGAAAGAATTTCATATATTTCTATGAAAAATTTCTGAAAAGTAAATATGCTGGAAAACTTCAAAAAATGAAGAGAATGGAAATACCACAAAAAGGATCTTTTAGCAAACTAGAAGTTGCAGGCTTTCTAACCACAAGCCACACTCTTCCTGCGCCCACCATTATTTCCAGTATTAGCCACTTCATTTGAAAGGGCTTTGCTAAACTAAATATCATTTACTAAAATTCTAATGATTCCTGAATGTGACAAGGAATCTCTTGTGTTCTCAAAAACTATTGGTAGTCTAAAACTAATTTTAATAAGTATTCATAAAATTTTAGATATCACACACACATACACACACACAACACACACACACACACACACACACAATGTCTCAACCATTATGAACCTAGACCTTCAGAACTTCTCATTAATAAAAGCAAACCTCATTATTTCAAGTAGAGAGTAGCTAACTATCATGGTTTAAAAAGTTGCTGTTTCTCTGAAAGATGTGCAGAGGATTTCATATCCACCCTCAGGCAAATCATTCTAGTAGATTTTCTTTAAAGCTAGTTATCTCTTTTCCATACCAGGTATGTCCCTGGGCTTGGAGAAATTGTAATTCCAGTTTTAAAGGTCTGCCATGTGCGAATCTGGGGATTAAAGACATTCCTTTCTAATGCGTAAAAATGAGGAGGGGAAATTGATGAAAATGTACACAGCAAATTCCCAGTGAAAAAGCACCTGCCTGCATGAAGCTATTTTAATATTTAAATGTTGCCAACTATATGTATTTGCTGCCTGCATATATAGAAATTCTCCCTTGTAAGCCTGCCCAAACCAAGAGCCAGAGTTGTTAACATTTCTTTATACATTTTTTCATATAAATCCATTTATTCTTATACAAACATTTTTCTCATGTTGGAGTGATTCATAAAGCCTCTAATCCCATGGGTGTAACAGGATACCACTCAATTATGCATCCCAGGGATGAGTAATTTCACAAGCTGAGGGAAGAAGATAAATGCATTAAAATGTTCTTACAAAACAAATTTCAAGGAGAGAAAGAGAAGAAAATGGGAGTGAATGCACAAATTGAAGATCGACCTCATTGTGCAGAAAAGAATATTAGCTGCCTTTGCAAAACTGCTTAAACTCAGTTCTGCACAAACAATCCTGGTAACTGCACTGCCCAAAGCCCTCCTAATATGCATATACCTACAAATGTTCGGCTTTGCCTCTGCTAAGTACAAAGTTAGAGGACTGTATGATAATTACATTTTACAGTGAATCATGGGTCAGAGACTGTGAGAAATTATGAAAACCTTTCCTTCAGGATTAGTTCTATTCCGCTGCAGAATTGTTGGCCACTTCTGAACTTTGCAACTGTATCATCAGCAGCTGGATATTGAGCCCCTACTGTTTGGAAAGTCATATTGTAACTAGGTGAACACTGGGTATGGTACTTGTGAGAGGAAAAGGCAAATAATCACATAAAGCAATATCATTTGTCTTGGGTGAGAAGTACTAAAGATGTGCAGAGGTAGACAATCAGACTGTTGAAATGACTAAAGAAGTCTTCATGGATGAATGGACAAATCGAACTTTAAACACAAAGTAGTATTTGGATACGTGGAGGCAAAGAGTGTTTTGGGCTGTTATATTACACCAATGGAATAATATATACTGAGAGGCTGGAAAGTTTAAGGCATCTTTGGAGAAAAGTTAGATTATTGGATTTGACCATATGAAATTGCTATCTTTATAGGTAAGAAATGGTCAAATATCATCAATCGCACAAGACTCAAGACTAGCATAGAAGTCAAATGTGGATATATGGGTGGGTAACAGATAATAAAAAAATTGAGACTATCATGGCACAGTGCTTGGAGTGAGGCATTTCATTTAAACATCATCAACAACATAGCGACTAAAACCTAAAAAATTATGAATCTCAGAATCTTCTAAGTGTCTTAGGAAAAACCTGGTTTAACTTCTGATTCCTGAATTACCTTTATTATCTGCTTGTATGGCTCCAGTTATAATGAGTATACACCTAAGCAAGCTAATTCTATTGAGTCAATTCTACTTGTTCATTTATTTAATGTTGATCCAAAGATTAGTGCTACAGGCAAGTTTAAAACTTCAGGTCCTCCCTTCAAATTTGAAGACAACCGCTTAAATAGTCCCTTTCTTATTGCTTTTATTCTTGTAACTTAATGTCAAGTCCCTCATTATTCTAGTTGGTCTGCTTTAGACAAATTCCAACTTTTGAAAGTTCCTCTGTAAGTTCAACACTCAACACAACACATTAACTGGATATTGTATGATTATTTCTTCCTGCCTTCTGGACACATATTTCAATTGATGTATAATGATGTAATTAACTCTTCTTAGCAATTGCCACACAAAGGGAAATCATATTGAGTTTACTGTCAACTAAACTCAAATATGTTTCCCACCAGGCTACTAAGGCATGAGACCCATATTTTATAGTCGTGGAAATGGTTTCATGCACCACAGTTAGGACTTTTCATTACATCCCTGTTGAATAACATCTGGGTATAATTAGCCTCTTGTTTTAATCTGTTGATGTTGCTATTCTTTCAGTTAACATAGTAGCTATTACTCCCAAATTGTTTATGTACTGGTTTGATCAGCATGCAGCAAATGTTCTTATCATAGACATTAATAAAATCATTGAATAAGAATCTGAAGTACACTCCTAGATGACTATTCAGATTCAAATAAACTATTTAGAAAAAAAATAGCTGTGAATTTTACCTGACCTCGCTGCAATTTGGTCAATATTTCTCAACCTTGATCATAAGTAGAGCATTATATATTTGTCAGATATCTTGATAAAATACTGAATGCCTGTGCTTGCAGCATCCTCCATCTCATATGCTATTTCTCAACATTAGAACCACAATGTTTACTTAATGTTGTGGTTAAGTAAACCTGAGACCTGAGTTATTTCTATGATACCTTTGTAAAGAAAAAGTGAAGTAGAATATAATGGCCGTCTCCTATTATGCAGCAGGACCCTTTCAAGTCAGTTACCTGCTGAATTACTTCTTTATCTCAATGCCAGTAATAAACAGTTGACCCTTGAACAGTGTGGGCTTCAGGGCACGGATCCCTTTTGCAGTTGAAAATTCAAATATAACTTTTCACTCCCCCAAAACTTATCTACTAATAGCCTACTATTGGCCAGAGCCTTGCCGATAACATAAACAGTTAACACATATTTTGTATGTTATATGTATCACATACTGTATTCTTATAATTAAGCAAGAGAAAAGAAAATATTGTTAAGAAAATTACAAGGAAGAGAAAATATATTGAGTATTCATTAAGTGGAATTGGATCATCATAAATATTTTTATCCTCATGTTCACTATGTGGAAGATGAGGAGGGGCTGGTCTCGCTGTCTCAGTAGTGGCAGAGGCAGAAGAGGTGGAGGATGTGTAAGGGGAGGCAGATGTGGAAGGCACACTTGGTATAACTTTATAGAAATACATTTTAATTTCTGACTTTTTGCTTTTTAATTTTGCTAAAAATATTTCTATGTGTTACCAATCTTTTTCCCACCATTTGCTTTCGTTTCAGTGTCTATAGAATAGATGGATCCATGTCACGACTAAAGTCAAGAGCATTCTTGAATAACTAAAACGCTTCTGCCAGATTGTCTAATGTCAACTTTTCTTTTCTGGCACTGCTTCTTCTGTGTCTTCTTCCTCACTGTCTGGCACATTTGGAAGCAGTCACCTCTATCAAGTCATTTTCTGTTTCTTCCTCTGGTACTGTGTCTAATAGCTCTTGAATTTCTCCAAGATCCAAATCTTGAAACCCTTAACCTTCCTTCTTCCTTTTTAAAAACTGGTATCTACAGTCTCTTTCATTATTTTCTTGATTGGCTGTCAGAAGTTCTGTGAAGTCATGCATAACATCTGGATACAATTTTCTCCAGTAAGAATTTCTTGTTTTGGGCTTGATGGCTTGCACAGCTTTTTTTTTTTTTTTAATATAACAGCAATTGCATTTTCAATGATGTAATCCTTCCAGACCATCATTATGTTCTCTCCTTTTAGGTTCTCTTTCATAGCATTGACAATCCTTTTCATACACCATAAAGAACCTTAAAAGTCTTTATGACTCCCTTATCAGAAGCTGACTTACAGATGGGTTTGGGGGTAAGCAGACCATGTGATGCCTTTAGTGTTGAATTCATGAGGTTCTGTGTCCAGGGGCATTGTTCAATATCAAAATAACTTTAAAAGGTAGCTCCTTACTGGTAATGTACTTTCTGATTTCAGGGACAAAGCATTGATTGACCTAATCTAGAATAGGGGTTCTCATTAGCCAGGTTGTGTTGGTGTACAACCAAACGACTGAAAGTTGGTGTTCACTTTTATCCTTCAGGCTCAGAGTTTAGCAGCTTTAGCAATAAGGGCAGTCTTTACATAAACTTAACAGCATTTGCAAAAAATCAGTAGAGTTAGCCTGTCTCTTTTCTTCTTGTCTTAATTTCTGGTGTTCACTTCTCTTCCTTTCTAATACATTTTTTGTGGCTTTGTTTTTTCAGAGTGGGAACCTTTTTTTTTTCTCTCTGTCTTTTGAGACAGAGTCTCACTCTGTCATCCAGTTTGGAGTACAGGGGTGTGACCTGGGCTTACTGCAACCTCCACCTCCCAGGTTCAAGTAATTCTCCTGCCTTAGTCTCCTTAGTAGCTGGAATTACAGGCAGGTGCCACCATGCCTGGCTAATTTTGTGTTTTTAGTAGAGACAGGATATCACCATGTTGGCCAGCCCGGTCTCGAACTCCTGACCTCAAATGATCTGTCTGCCTTAGCCTCCCAAAGTGCTGGGATTACAAGCATGAGCCACCACACCCAACCCATAATAGAAAACTTTTTGTGCACTAAAAACCTGTTTAGACAGCTATTCTTTCTCCTCAATGATTTTCTTAATGGTGTTTGGGTAATTGTTTGTTACCTCTAGTTCAGCAGAGGATGCTTTTCCTCTTATCTTGACATTTTTGAAGCCAAATATCATTATAAAATTATCAAACCATCCTTTGCTGGCATTAAATCCTCTAGCTCTAGATCCTATAATTTTCTTTTGCTTTAAATTGTCCTACAATGACTACTTTTTCTTGAATTATAGTAGTGTCTGTAGGTATGCCTTTCTTATAGCAACTCTGAACCCACATAAAATCTGCATCTTCAATATGAGTAAAAAGATATTTCACAAAAAGGTGTTGTCTTACTTGCTGGTATAGCTGCAGTGATGGCTTTACACATTTTCCTTTCTTTTTTTACAGTGGTCCTGACAGTGGATTCATTTATCGTGAAATGGCTGGCAACTGCAGCTGCAGACCTTAACCTATGCTGCATATCAAACAATTTAACTTTTTCTTTTAATGTCATGACTATTCTCAGCTTTTTGTGAGCACCTCCTTCATCACTAGTGGCATTTTGTATTGGTCTTATAGTGTTATTCAGGGTTTATGGTATCGCATAAGACATTAACACTGTGAGACTGCAAGAGATCACATTTTGCTGCAATATGTAATTTACTGGAAAGACAGACTGTTCATGCAGAGATGATTAGTGTAAAATGGTGTTTTAAGCAGACACAACACTGGAGCTCACTGCAATAGCGATGGGAACAGGCTATGAAATTATTACAGTAATACAGTATGTGCTGAAGTTAATTTTATTATGATTTAATGCTACATCTTTATATTTGTTTATATTTTTTTAACTGTAAATATTTCCATGTATAGTCTATGTTTGTGTGCATACATTTTGATAAATTTTCACTTTTTGTAACAGATTTGTGTACATCTTATTACATACAGTAAATGATAAATAGTATGTACATATATTTTTTGCATCTGAGACCTGCCTGACTTTTTTTTGTTGCTTTTAAAAAATATTTCTAGGCTACATGATTCATATGTATATTATTTTCAGCTTGTCACAATTCTTCCAAAAGTCTTCCAGTATATTTATTGAAAAAAATCCATGTATAGGTGGACCTGTGCCATTGAAACGTGTGTTGCTAGAGTCAACTGTATTAAACTATGGGTCAGAAAACTTCTTATATAAAGAGATAGATAACACATACTTTAGACTTTGTGGGCTGTATATTCTCTGTCCCAACTGTTTAACATGGCCATTGTAGAGCAAAAGTGTGAAAGACAATGCTTAAACAAATGGGCGTGGCTGAACTCTAAGAAAACTCTGTTTGCAAAAAGGAGCAGGCTGGATTTGGGTCATGCAACAGTTTGCTGATCCTTGTAAATATAGTATCATTTATACACTGTCAATTGTCATATATATAACATCTGAAAGCATGAAGAAGTCTCTACAAGAATGGGAACTATGGATAGAAAAACTCAGGGAGAGAATTTGGAGATTAAATTCTTTCCTTGAGGAGAATTATGGTGACTATCTTCAAAAAGTCACCAGGCACAGCTGAAGGCTTTTAAGGAGGAGGGAATGGATGGTAGTATGCAATAAGGGAGTGCAATGGACTCAATGTTTGTGTCCTCCAAAATTCATATGTTAAAATATTAAACCCCAACATGTTGGTATAAAAAAATGGGGCTATTGGGAGGTGATTAGGACATAAGGGCGAAGCCTCACAAATGGGATTAGTGCCCTTTTGAAAAATTATGAGAAAGCTTACTTTCTCTCTCTCCTTTCTACCATGTGAGGATACAATGAGAAGATGGCCATCTGCAAATGAAATAGGGTCCTCACCAGACATGGGGTCTGTCAGCACCTTGAACTTGAAATTCTCAGCCTCCAGAGCTTTGAGAAATAAGTGTTTGTTGTTTTAGTCACATAGTGTATGGTAATTTTTTTCTAGCAGCCACAGCTAAGACAGAGAATGCGCCAACCAACAAATGCAAATTTTACCTATTTTGCACTGTTGCTGTAATTTGGGACCGATTTCAGTTTTGAGATTACCTAAGTATAACACTCAAATCTCTAAAAGTTTGATATGAAACAAAAAAAGTGATATAGCCTTCAACTACCCCATCCTGAAGTATTTTTTAACTCGGTTGGTGACAGAAAGCCTTGGTATATGTATGTAAAATAGAATTTAAAGGTAATGTTCAAAACTGAACTCAGTAAACCTTGACCTTTGTATTCACAAAGTTGAATTACAAATATAAAAGTAAACAAATACCACCTTTTCTTGGGGAAAAGTTAGCCTGTTATATGAACTGAAAGAACTGAATAATTTTTAGAGGAAGAACAGTGTTGTTCTCTATACTTGCATGGAGTTCATGTACCATCTTTCTTCAATCATAAAATACCATCGATCGTAACAGACACAACTGGTTTGATAACAGCTTTTCAGAGAAGAAACCAAAGTGAACTTAACAAAGTCCCTAGCATATTCATATATTGTGGACTACATCCTGACTTTAGAAATTTAAAAAGTGAAAAAACTGCATCATAGCATGGTAGAAATGTTTTATATCATCATCTCCTCTACCCACCCCACTCACCCCAACACACACACACCTTGGTTTTAGGTGAAAAGTAAAATAAGCAAGAACCTCTTATGAATTCTTCAGGAATAATGCATCAGAAATAAACTTCACTGCTTTGTTCCAACTTTTTTTATTCAGAGATAAAATTTTACACTTAGGTTTTTTCAAAATGGATATGATTTTTAACTGCATTAAAGGTAAACTTTTAGGAGAATTTTAGATTCATAGAATTATTTCAAAGATAGTAAAGTGACTTTGTATCCCACATTCAGTTTCTGTTTTTATCATTGTTAAGAGTTATTTGTATATTTTAGATACTAGTCCCGTGCCAGACACGTTTTGCAGATATTTTTTCCTCAGTCCATGGTTTGTCTTTTATCTTCTTTTTTAACTGTGCCCTAACATGCCTTTGTTTGGGTTCCAGGGTCCCACTCAGGATATCACATTAAATGTAATAGTCATTTCTCCTCGGCTCCTCTGGCTTTCACAGTTGCTCAGACGTTTTTTGTTTTCGGTGACTTTCATAGTGTTACCAATTATTGGTAACAATCAGGTATTTCCCAGACTGTCTCCCACCTGGGATTTATCTGATGTTTTTTCTCATAATTAAATTGTGGTAATTCTTTTTGGGAGGAAGCCCACCAAGATATAATGCCATTCTCACGAAATACTTCAAGCATACATACTAACAATATGACTCGCGATTCTTGACATTAACCTTATCACTGGGCTTGAGGTCTGTCAGGTTTCTCTACTACGAAGTTACTCCTTTTCCTTTTTTCATATAACTCTCTTTATAGCCACCCTGTATAGTTCACACTAAAGGAGTGGAAAGTTATGCTCTACCTTTTCAAGGTGGAGCATCTGCATAAAGTATTTAAAATTCTTCTCCATAGAAGACTTGTTTCTTCTCCCTCATTTTTAATTTAATCATTTATGTATAACAGTATGGACCTATCTTGTCTATGTCATATGCTGAACATTCTTTTTTTTGCGACAGAGTTTTTCGCTCTTCTTACCGAGGCTGGAGTGCAATGGCGCCATCTTGGCTCACCGCAACCTGCATCTCCTGGGTTCAGGCAATTCTCCTGCCTCAGCCTCCTGAGTAGCTGGGATTACAGGCACGCGCCACCATGCCCAGCTAATTTTTTGTATTTTTAGTAGAGACGGGGTTTCACCATGTTGACCAGGTTGGTCTCGATCTCTTGACCTTGTGATCCACCTGCCTCAGCCTCCCGAAGTGCTGGGATTACAGGCTTGAGCCACCGCGCCCAGCCTTGAACATTCTTTATAATCTTTTGCTACAAGATTTTTGGCACCAAACCATTATAATCTTATTTTATCTACAAATAAACCTGAAGGTAGAAAAAATGACTTGATAGCTTTATAATTAAAATAATTAAATGATTTTTTCAGTTTATGGCAAAATTGTTTCTTACCAGTAGTTTTTTTTTTTTTTTTTGATGGAGTCTTGCTCTGTTGTTGAGACTGGAGTGCAGTGGGGCAATCTTGGTTCACTGCAGCCTCTGCCTTCTCAGGTTCAAGTGATTCTCCTGCCTCAGCCTCCTGAGTATTTGGGATTATAGGTGCTCACTGCCATACCTGGCTAGTTTTTTTGGTATTTTTAGTACAGACAGAATTTTGCCATTCTGGCCAGGCTGGTCTCAAACTCTTGACCTCAGGTGATCCACTCACCTTGGCCTGCCAAAGTGCTGGGATTACAGGCTGAGCCACCACACCCACCCCCTTACCAGTAGTTTTAATATTCTGGTTGTGTCCTATATGGAAGTGTATTGTCTTCTGGAGGGGATCTGTAGTGGTTAGTGAACATGACTCTATTTGGCTTTCCCCTCCAAACTTTATGCCAGAGTTATTTTTAGTCCCCATCTGTCAGTAGATTAAGATGTTTGATGGAAACTACTTTATCTGAAAGATTCTTTCAACCCCTTTAGGATTGTGCAGGTTAATCACAAAACACAAAGAGTAAGGGTACTGTTATTAATTGGCTTATGAGCATCCCGTTGGAAGGGTTAATATTTCTACACTGCAGAGAAAAGAAGGCTCATAATTCCAAGGCAATTAACTGAGAGGAGCAGCCTGACCCAGGGAAATTCCTCTTGGCTCCTATAAAAGTTCCATGCATTCTAAAAATTGACATCCAAAGTAGCCTGTTCTTTGGGCTTGTTGTTCTGTGGAAAAGAACATTTTACTCTGGTACTTTAAGTTTGAGGAATCGGTATTTATTTTAATGACACATATATAAAGATACCTTCCAAATTTACTTAGAAATTTAGGTAGGACTATGACTTTTGTAGGGGAGAATGATAGAAGTTTCATTTAAAACAATTAGAAAATGCAGTCAATAATCAAGAATATATGTTCTTCAAAAACAAATTTACTAGAACCTGGGAATTTTCATTGTAAATATCTCTGTGGTCATGGTAACTGAAATCTGTGTTACAAAGAATAGCAGTAGATCCTTCCATTATGAAAATATTGGCATGATTTTCCTATTTTATAAATCAAACATCTATATATTTGATTTTCTTAAGGTAAGAATTAGTTGTGTATGTGTCTCTGTAACCGTGGGAATGTTGATTTATTTTGTGAACACAACTAGTTATAGACAAGGCCATCTCCTTGACTTTACAGTAGTCTATATCTAAATTGCTGTGAATTGTTTTGGAATTGAACATATCTGACTGAAAAACAAACAAACATAGAAGTCAAAGGCTGTTCTTAGATTATTGAGATAATTTTCTCTTTAAAACGATGGATTATAAACTGTGGGCCTTAGAAATTAAATATAATTAAATAATAATTTAGGTGGCTTTAATTGTGTGAAATTCTGAAAAACTTTTTTCAAAAGACAGATACATAAATTTTTAACAAGCATTTTCTACTCTGCTTTTGCATTTCGCTGATTGTCCTTATCCAAAAGTTTATGCTCTGCATGCTCTTTTCTTATTGTAGGGGTTGCATACACTGTCATGAATTAAATATGTCATCTATGGAGTATAGCTAATCTGAAAGCCAATATCATGTAATGCAGCTTAACCCTGACTTTTTTTGACAGTTGTAATAAAAATTTCTTTTGATTTCAATCCAATCCTCTTTGATAACCACAATTTGCACAGCTTCTCAGTGCAGATCCTTTACCGTGATCTGAGTGAGGAATTTCTAAAGTTCATTGTATATATGAGTTCTTCCAGTTATGTAAGTGAAAATAATAGCAAATATAAACCTTTTGCTTAAAATAGGGCTGAATGTTTTTATGCTTTTGAACAAAAGTCAACAAAACAACAAATTAACAAAAGGCTAAGCTGTCTTCAGAAACCCCACTTGTGAGAACAAGCACTCCTGCATGCATGTTCTGAAAGAATGTTGTCGAGAAATGATCCTAAGTTTTAGGTCACATGGACCTTGAGGTGAATCCTAGAATCCTACCTGTATATCAAGGGAATTTTGGCAAGTCATTCAACATTTCTATATCTCAGCTCATCCTAAAGTGGGGCTGAAACACCTGTCAGATATTGTGATATGTAATAAAAGAATTACCAGGTGGAAAGCACCTGGTGCATTCCCTATAATTTTTAGATTCTAGAAAATTCATTCCCTGACTAGCTTTTCGCTCTGGGTTTTAAAATGACACTGAGTTTTGGAGAGTTTTTCACTACTCTGAGTTTCCAAAGTCTACTGAAATAGAATTTAGGGCCGAGCAGCATGAAGGCAGGCAGCCTAAACATCAGTGGAGAGGTAAAGGAGAAGAGAGGGGTTAGCTCTAAAGGCAGAGATTGAGTTTATGGAACTTTCAGAAAGGGAATCTCAACATATTGAGAGTAATCATGGGCAATTTTAAGAATCCTGAGTTTTCACTATTTTATGAAGAATATGGAATTTAGGGTCAGAAGAACTCTTTGGGCCTCAGTTTTCTCATCTGTAAATTGACAACAAAAATATTTCATGCTTTGTGTACTTCATGTGGTTATTAATAGATCAAAAAATATATCAATGTATGAGATAAGCCTTTGAAAGTATAAAACCCAATGCAGTTGTTAGCTATCATGTCCTGATCTGGACGTACTAATCATATATTGTATAACAGAGGAGATATAAGAATTCAGACAGATCAATTGCATTTAAAAGTGCTACATGATCTCGAAGGAAACAATTCTCAAGGAAGTATTTTCAATTTATAAAATCAGTTTACTTCAATCATATACAAATTCTCATATTCTAAAGCACACACTCACATGCACACACAGATAATATTAATTATGAGAAACTCAGGACTTCTCAGAAAATAAAACTGATTGTTTGAAAGAAAAACTAATGAAGTGGAGTTTCATTCCTGGAGCTTATACCTATTATTAGCTTAAACATAATGTACTGAAAATTTAATAAAATTTTAAGATGTTTCAGGAAGTTAAATAAAATGGAGAAATTTTTTTAAGGTTATTCAATCAACTTCCTAATATGGGCATAAACACCAGTGGCTTGGACTCTGAACCATGATTCCTGAAAATAAAGCAAACAGTTCCTCATGACTTTATAAAGTGATTAAGCCATTGGAAATACGTTGCACAAAAAGCGTCAAGCAGCACAACATAGCAAAGAGCTCCAGTTAATGCAACATGTGGAGAAAGTGTCTGGAGAAGCTCCTCAACTTTAAAATCACGTATTGAAACTAGCATATATAAAAACTTCTAATGGACTTCAAATGAAGAATAATGACAGCAATGAATTACGGCTGGAGAAAGAATAAAACATCACTTATTTAAATGCATGTGCTAAGAACTCAGAGGAACAGATAGGTTACACATTTGGGGCATATTTGTTCAGGTTTCAAATAATCAGTAGCATGTTTTGGTCACATTTGCAGAACAACAATCCACTGTTTCCTTCTTTAATTTGATTGGTATTCTAATGTTTGCTATGTCAAAGAGACTCTCAAGGCTTTTAAAAACCTTCTTATAAAAACGTTTCTTTATTTGGCTCTTAATGTAGACCCAATCAAATGAAAGTGCACTGCATTTTGGGAAAGAAAGAATTAAAATAGAATGTCTGTCTGAATTATTTTAAATCTACTCTGTTTATTAAGTATATTTTGTTATGTATATGATTTTTAGGTATCAATATGGCATTTCACATGTATACTACTATTAAAATTTTATACTATATTGTAACATGTTTGCATATTATTTTAATAATATGAAGGAAGAATAAGATAGCTGGTTTACTATGAGTTAGTTTTCTCATTTTGTGTAATGAGGAACTTTATGGAGGTCATTTCCCACCCCATAAACTTCTTCCTTTAAGTAGATACAACTTGTCTGAAGTATGACTCTATCATTGCTTTAAAAAATAGTGCAAGCCTGTTGAAGAGAATTTATTATTTTTACAACTTGCCCAAAACAGAATTTTATAATAGCTCCATTACTTATCAATAACCATATACTTCATTTAAAAAAGAAGAAACTAGGCATGAAACAAATATCTTTACAGTATTTTAATTAAAATGTAGTATGTTGATTTCTGACTAGGATAATGAAGAATAAATGCCAACAAGAGACACTTAAGAAACTGCTATTACTTCTTTCATCTTCTCAGAGAATTATCTGTTCTCTGCACATCAGAATTTAGGCATGTCATCTCCAATTGTTTGTGTACCTAGAAATTTCTCCTAAGAGAATTCTAGGTCCTCCAAGATAGAGACTATTGTATCATGTTTTATTTTTCCAGTGTACTCAACATGTTGAATGCATGAATAACTAACTGTACTTACAAATAAATGAGTACAGACATAATTTTTGTAAAGTTTAAAAAATATTTATGACCAGATACATGGTAAAAAATACATTTGTGCATTGAGATGCAAAAAACAAAAGTGTGCATACAGACACAAGAAAAAAAAGAAACAAAAACAAAAGAACCACAAATGAATATTCATCTTTACTCCATGTACCACTCTGATATTTTCTAGTCTTAGCTATTTAATTTGAAAAAAAAACTTCTTAGTGAACTAAACTGATTTTATGAATGAGTCATAAACTGTAATTTAGAAAACTATTTTGTGAAATAGAAATGTAAGAATCAGCTTATCCCTAATTAAACTTAAATACAGAAAACTACTAAAAATCAGCTATATAGATACTCTCAATGTCATAAAATGTCATGGAAATACTAATAGTACAGAAAGATTCTTGAGTGTAAATTTTTAAAGATGGCTTTCTTTCTTTCTCTCTTCTTTCTTATATTTATTATTATTATTATTATTATTATTTAGACGGAGTTTCGCTCTTGTTACCCGGCCTGGAGTGCAATGACGCGATCTCGGCTCACCGCAACCTCCGCCTCCTGGGTTCAGGCAATTTTCCTGCCTCAGCCTCCTGAGTAGCTGGGATTAGAGGCATGCGCCACCGTGCCCAGCTAATTTTTTGTATTTTTAGTAGAGATGGGATTTCACCATGTTGACCAGGATGGTCTCGACGTTTTCACCTCGTGATCCATCCACCTCGGCTTCCCAAAGTGCTGGGATTACAGGCTTGAGCCACAGCGTCCAGCCTCTCCATCTATTTTTTAGAAAAATCAATGTAGCATCAGCAAGCAAAACTTTTCCCTTTGGTCAAAAGGGATAGACAGGGAATGGGAACACAAACTAGCCTATTATAACATCATGAAAAAGAAGTAATAAAGATTAAGCTAGTTTGGAATCAACTAAAATGGAAAAGTAACTGATTGCTTAGGAGACCAAGCAATACAGGGAATTAACCCCTTGCATTATAAGCTCTGCCATCTGGAAGATACTGGTAATGATGACAAGAATAGACAAGTTAGAAATAATGGACTGTTTGAATGGGCTGTTTGAGTACTTTGGAGGCATTCTCTCTCTACACTATTGGCTGTTTCAACACCCAGGCTTACCTTTTCAGCCTGAGAATGTGCAATGGTTATTTTTAGCTAAAGGTTTGCAATTCCTTTGACAATTTGAAAATATGCTAAACTTCACTATTGAGGCAGACTGCTGCAAACAGGCAAACATTCTAGAGATTAGATAAATCCAATTGCTCTTGGTATAGCTCTCTAAATCTCATGGCTTTCCATCATTGAGATTCAGCATATAATCTTGATCAAACGGAAACAAACAAACCAGCAATCAAAGAACAGAATAACAACAACAATAAATGCATAAATTCTCAAGAAGTCAATTACATCAAGGAAACATTTTGAATACAAAACTTTCACTGAGGTTACTTATTTCATTCTAATGAAAAAAATGGCCTTAGGCATAATTTTCAAAACTGTTAGGTTTTCATTTATTAGATTTTAGAACTTCTTTTTTTTTTATTTAAAAGATTTTATTTTATTTATTTATTTATTTTTTTATTGCATTTTAGGTTTTGGGGTACATGTGCAGAGCATGCAATACAGTTGCATAGGTACACACATGGCAGTGTGTTTTGTTTGCTTTCTCCCCTTCACCCACATTTGGTATTTCTCCCCAGGCAATCCCTCCCCACCGCCCCCTCCCACTAGCCCTCCCCTTTCCCCCCTATAGACCCCAGTGTTTAGTACTCCCCTCTCTGTGTCCATGTGTTCTCATTTTTCATCACCTGCCTATGAGTGAGAATATGCGGTGTTTCATTTTCTGTTCTTGTGTCAGTTTGCTGAGAATGATGTTCTCCAGATTCATCCATGTCTCTACAAACGACACGATTTTTATTGAGATAGAGTTTCGCTCGTTACCCAGGCTGGAGTGCAATGGTACGATCTCGGCTCACCACAACCTCCGCCTCCAGGGTTCAGGCAATTCTCCTGCCTCAGCTTCCTGAGTAGCTGGGATTACAGGCACGTTAGTTAACTTCCTTATTCTTTGTTCTCAAGGTTAACCCTCATACCTTCCTGTTCCTAGTTACCCAAAGATTTTAGAACTTCTAACCAAGACTGTCCTTATATCCCACTATTTTTACTGCTTTCCTATTCCCAAGTCACTAAAACTAAGGAATCACAAGCATTGCCTCTAATAGATACTTTTGGCAAAAAACGAAATCCAACAGATGCAGAAATGTAAGATAGAGCACCCTTGATCACCTAAGTCAGTTCTCTTTGGGCCTCAGAATATTAGTTGAATGTTATTTTCATGACTTGTCTTATTTTTTTTAATCTCTCTATCTAGAACAATTCAGAGTTTTCATAAATATTATCTTTCTATGGTTGATTCTTTTTAGCACCATGATTTTATGAAAAATGTGAAATGTCTGGTTTGTCATTATTTTTTTTTTTCTCAGACTGAAAACACACCTTCAATGAAGTAATAGTCAACAAAATAGGTTAAATATTCACATTTACGGGATTATTATGAGTTATCAGGTGAGTGTGGTAGTGTCATACTCCAAAGAAATGCACATGTACAACTTCAGAATATGTTCAGATGTTTATAGCGTACAAAGCATCATAATACTTCATAATTACACAGCATCTTTCTTGAAATAAACTTTAGTTATTTCACATGTTCTCATAGTTTTTTGGAGTTGTTCCAAAGATACATTACTGTTTGTGAGGTAAAGTGTGACACACGGCAAGTTCCTACAAAATCCATATGAACTGAAGAAAGGAGATCAAAAACTAAGCAAGCTGAGTAGATGTCTGTGTGTGAGAAAGGCCTCTTCTGTTGTGATCTGCAGATCACAATAATAAAATGAAAAGAATTATTGCAGACACCAAAGCATAGTGCTGCAGTGGATTCTGCCTGTTAGTCTGGACGAATTATTGTTTCAAAATATCCTCTTTGAATGTTAGGAATGCCCTAAGAGTCTTTTTCCCTCTAGGACCTAATGGCTCCTAACTTATATTAAAATGTTTTCTGGATTTATGTAAGTGCTAATAATGACAACCTTTAGAAAAAATCCTGAGGTATAGGTCATGTATTATTAAAATGTTACAGGAACAATTTACTTCTGGCAGGTCCAACAAAATTGAAATTTAGTAAGCATATTACCCAGTACTGCCTGTTAGAAATGTCTTATGAATTGGTAAAAACATATTATTCTTCCTGACAGCATATCTTATAAAGAACTAATTATTCAGAATTGAGTCACTTTCTCTGTTCTTTGCAATGAGTTTAAGTGGTAGAAAGAGAGAGTTAGTGTTAAATATCACAGATTCCATGACCATCCAGTCACGGAAGTGGTTTAATTCTAGAAGGGTCTGAAATGGTCATAGGATTATTACCAAAATATATTAGAGAATAACAGTAAGGACTGACTAATTGTTTATGTAGTGTCTGGAACTCTTTTAGCTGGTCACAAAGTAAGGGCTGAGGTGCTCTGTTTCTTCCACATCCTGCCACAGGTAATTCTGTAAACCCTCTGCAGAGATGGTGGATTGTAGTTCTACACTATGCTTTAAAATAAATCGCAGTCCATCTGAAGTACAACCACATTCTCATAAGTCATAGATGTGTTCATCATCAAAAGGATCCCTAAGTTTGAAGTAATTTCAAAGTCTGTTAGGCCTATCTCATGAGCAGATTGAAAAGGCCACACAAGGGATCTGATAACACCTGGGAGATATACTTCTGCCCTGGAATTTTTAATGGTGCTTCTTTTAGGGGAACACATTTTATCTGAAACCTTTCTAGGTACAGATAAAAGCGGGGTCGCTTTGACTGTAGTGGAGGCCCTGGAGCTCCTTCTGCTCCAGTGTCTGGGGCAGTACTGAAGAACACAGGTAGTTTTAAAAAGTGTAAAATCATTTTTGAGTTTCAGTGCTCGGCAAATAATCATTCTTTTTTGCAATATCTATTTATTTTCTTCAGAAACAAGATAGAAACCAATATACAAAGAAGAGCTTTTAATAGCGGAGTTTCCAGTAATAAGCAGGAAATTCTCTAGCTTTTAAAAGACAGAATAAACTAAATCTTGCTCTTTTGAAAAACCACATGTATTACTGTTTCTAAATTTTCCTAGAAAAACAAGGCCTTTTTTAAAAAAAATACAGCATTATGTAACTATGAAACCCAGAGATCTCTCATATATTTGACATGTCATCAGTTCTGAGTCAAATACTCATAAATTAAGCCACCATAAAGTAATATATATGTGTGTATACATATAATTATGAGAAAGAATTTTGTTTGATTGTTTGTTTTTTGAGATGGAGTCTTGCTCTGTTGCCCGGGCAGGAGTAGAGTGGTGCAGTTGTGGCTAACTGCAACCTCCACCTACCGGGTTTAAGCGATTCTCCTCCCTCAGCCTCTCGAGTAGCTGGGATTATAGGCACCTGCCTCCAAACCTGGCTAATTTTTGTATTTTTAGTAAAGAGGGAGTTTCGCCATGTTGGTCAGGCTGGTCACAAACTCTTGACCTCAGGTTATCTGCCTGCCTTGGCCTCCCAAAGTGCTGGGATGACAGGAGTGAGCCATTGCACCTGCCCAAAAAATAATGTTATTCAGAAAATAAAGTGCTATAAAAAGAGGCTGAGATATTAAAGACACTCCTTTTGTTTCAGTTTCTGTCTCCCCAGGCATGGGTTAATTATACACTGTTCTATTATAATTCAAAAATACTTAATAATTTTTGGAGGAAAAACCTACATATTTCCACACCTGGCAGATTTTTAATACATGTAATTTATTGGTAAAATCGAGAGCATATGCCACCTCTGGGATCTAAAGTGTTGCAGTCAATAATAATTCTGTTTACCATGATAATGGCAATCATATAACTTTACAATTTAATAGGTGGCATTTAAAAATAGTTTTATGTGTCAGGTTATTTTTTGATGACTTTAATCTAATTGGCTGCATATTTTGTGACTTATTTATTTACATTTAGTACTATCTTTTCAAGGATTTTTTTCTTTCAGTCAATAAATTTGGACTTTGCACCCTAGCTAGGTTGAGACAGCTCCAGACAAAGCTAAGAGTCTAGGTAAGCAGTCAGTCCGGTTGTGGATTGTGTCAGAAAAATGACTTCAGCAACTCATGATGAGAAACTGTGCTCAGATTCCTGCATCCATAAAAATTGGTATAATCACACTCATTCCCCTTTTATTTTGCAGCATCATAAAGACAAATAAGATAATTAAAGGAACACAACTATATAAGAATAAACATATAAACCCGAGGTAGGACTGTTATTATAATGATAAACAATGAGCACATTCAAAATCTGAGTAATTAATACAAACTGTCCAAGAATATTTTTTAATATTGCCTGCACATGGAAACTTGGAAAGCAAGAAGGAATCACAGGCTGGGCCACTGGGAATGTTTGAGAGCCCTAATCCTGCCAGAGGCACTGCAGGGTGTAGGTACTTGCGACACTCCTAACAACGCCCAGGTGGGTAGATAGATTTGCCTCTTTCCCACCAGCCTGTGCTGAAAAAGTCTTCCCTGCTGTTTAAAAACAGGCATGGTTCCCCTCACTTCTGGCAGGAGCAAAGGCCAGAGGCCTGATGGATCAAATAACTTGTCCTTCTCTGATCCCAGAAAATATCCACATTAATTGGAATTGAATATTGAAATGTACCACCTTTGCATACGTCTGAAACTTGAAGCCTCTGGCTTCATTATGAGTCAGATACCAAATGGGAATGACACTGGGTGGGTCCTGAAACAAGGCTTTGAGTGTTTTCTGCATCTCTGTGAGCAGCAGCTAGGCTTTCTACTACTTGTACCATTAAAGCTGAATATAAAACTGTCATTTAAAAGAAAGAATACCAGAGCATCTTTTTCCTTCCCCACTGTATTGTGGGTCCATTGACACTTCCATAGAGAAGTCTCCTTTGAAGTCCCCTTTCTGACCAGGTTTCTCTTCCAATTATTTTCTCCTTCTTCAGTTTTGAGTTCATTCTTCATCATACTTATCTCAATTGTAATTTTTCATTTATCTGCAGGACTCTTTGATTAGTGCCTTCCTTGCCAACTGAAGAGTAAATTAGGATAAATCAGGGCTATATTTATTTTTACTAGGGCTGCCATATTTATCACAGACAAACAAGTAAACAAATAAAATAAAAAATTACAGGACACTCAGCTAAACTTGAATTTCAGATAAACAGAATAATTTTTAGTGTAGGAATGTTGTTTATATAAAATTCAAATTTAACTGGGAATTCTGTATTTTATCTGGCAATATTCTTAGTCACAGTTTACCTTCAAGGCTTATCATAGTATTAAGAACATTGTAAGAGTTCAATTAAAATGTCTTGAGTAGATGAATGCCGGATTGCAGGGAGGAAGGAAAGTACCATAACATTTTACACAGTTGTAAATACATAAGATTGCATACTTGTATACTTATAATCCATTTCCAAAAATACTTCCTTAAAGTAAATTTTTAACTGCCAGGAACAACCCATCAAGGTCATAGATAAAATTTTTACAGAATAGTAGTTAGTAAAAATGTCATACCACAATTTCACCATCATCATATTTTTCATTTTCCTGCTATCTATACAGAAAAGGTAACAAAAATCGTATACACATCACACAACTAACTAAAAACCAAATCTGAAGCAAAAAGACTCTCCTCATTTTTTACAGTGTTGAATGAAATACAGCAGGGGAAATTTACAAAATATATAGTTGTAAGTAGCAACATTCATTAGAGATCAAAGAGTATAAAAATAGCCAGGAAAACCGGCAGATAACCCACATAAGCTTTTGAGTGTACCTCAGATATTGTTCTTTGTCATCATGATTATAATTGTTTGACTTAATTGCTGTCTATAAATTACAAATATTTCATAAAAACACAATTTCAAAGGTCAAATTCAATGGATTATCTATTTTTTAATTATATATCTTTTTAGTAAAGTATTTGCCCTGGCCCTGGCCCTTGAAAAGTAATCTCTAAACTCTTAGGAACATCCCCAGTGATAGGAGTGTCTTTGCTATTCATGGGTGCCTTGTAAATCACATCTGCTAGTTTATGCTAACGAGGTGACTCCTGGTGGATACTTCTGTTCACACCTGTTAGCTTAGGCTAATGAGGTGTTCCATGGTGGGCCTCTTGGGCCATGTGATAGCAACTCTGAGAAGTGGGGGAAGAGAGACTAAAAGCAACCATGTGGGCAGTAACTTAATCAATCACGCCCAGGTAATGAAACTCCAATAAAGAGTCTGGTGGCCTTTCTGGGTTGTCAATTTTCTAAGCGTATTGTCACACATTTTTACCAGGAGGGTAACATTTACCAAGGGCAAGGGAAGTCTTGCGTTTGGAACTCTCTAGACTGCTCTATGTGTGTCTCCTCCCTTGTTTAATTTTAATACATCCCTTTCTCATTTAAAACCATAATCGTGTGTGTAATAGCTCTCAGTGAGTTCTATGTGTCCTTCTGGGAAATTATCAAAACTGGTAGGTTTTGGGAAACTCCTGAACTTGCAGTTTGTGTCAGAAGTCTTACACAGAATTGGCAATCTAGAGAACTGTGTCCTCAAACCTTGAAGTTTGGCTCACTATAGAACTTTGGTGTCAGAGGAAGTGACATTCCAGAGAATAATCCTGAGTCACTGAAATATGTAGTTTGGGAAGAGAAAGAATGAAAGGGCAAATGATAACAAACTTTTGATTCTTGGAAGACTACAGGGTCAGCTACAGTATGAAACTACTGATGTACTGCAGTCCATTACTGGAGATAAAACTTATTAATGGAATCTGGAAAGAATAGCCCCATCTCCCAGACAGTTGACTCATTGCATACATAAGGAAATTCAAGGTAGAAAAAAAAAAACTGTTCCATCCCTTGGTTATGACTACCTGTAATAGTGAAAGCAAAAGTAAGGGAGAGTGTTTGGAGTGGGTCCTGACACTGGGCCAAACTTAGATTCTGGCTAGCTCAAACTATAGCCTCTGGCCACAGAGCCCCTACTAATGGGAAATAAATAAATAAACAAATAAATAAAAGTGAAGGCACATGTTAGGGCAGATCCTTATCCTGGGAGCCATGCTTAGATTCTGGCTGGTCTAATCTACAGACAATAACCTCAGAGCTACTTTCAAAGGAAAATAATTATGCTGAAACAACAGATAACAAAGAAGATTAGAATGATACTTAAGAGAATGAACAAAACAAACCGGTAAGAGACAAGGGACTCATTCCAGCAAGTTAGAAATCTTTAAAAAGTCCGGGCACCATGGCTCACACTTGTAATCCCAGCACTTTGGGAGGCCAAAAGGGTGGATCACTTGTGGTTAGGAGTTCAAGACCAGCCTGGCCAACATGGTAAAACCCAGTCTTTACTAAAAATACACAAATTAGCAGGGCCTGGTGGCAGGCGCCTATAGTCCCTGCTAATGGAGACGCTGAGGCAGGAGAATTGCTTGAACCCTGGAGGTGGAGGTTGCAGAGAGCAGAGATTGTGCCACTGTACTCCAGGCTGGGAAATAGAGCTAGATTCTGTCTTAAAAAGAGAGAGAGAGAGAGAGAAGAAAGAAATCTTTAAACAGTTATTAAGAAATTAGATGAATAAATAATCAGACACTCTGGGATGAACATAAAAGTCCCCAACGTTGAAGGACCATAAACAAATTTGCGTTATTCACCTGAGTTTGGAGTAGTATAAAAAGATACAGGAAAATAATAATAACGAGAAACCTAACCTTCAGTTGCCTGGAATGATGATTCTACAATCTAAGCAAGGTAAAGGCTGCTGAGAGGTCTGGATTCCTCGGCACCACCCCCAGCTGGGGAACAAAGGTCATATGCACTTGAGTGAGTAAAATGGCCAGTGGGGAGAAGAGAAACATGCCTGGGACTCCTTGGCATAGAAGCTCCACGTACTACAGGTCAAAAACCTATGGTTTAAGTGCTAACCGAGCCTACAGTTAGATTGGGAGGATATAGCAATGTCATGGTTAATAAAGTAAAGATAGGGTCAGGCTTGTAATTCCAGAATTTTGGGAGGACGAGGTGGGTAGATCACTTGAGATCAGGAGTTCAAGACCAGCCTGGCCATTGTGGCAAAACTCCCTCTTTACTAAAATTACAAAATATTGGCCTGGCATGGTAACACACCTGTAAAGGCAGCTACTAAGGAAGCTGAGGCAGGAGAGTCGCTTGAAACTGAGAGCGAAGGTTGCAGTGAGCCAAGATTGTGTTACTGTACTCCAGTTTGGGGGATTAAGCAAGTCTCTAGCAAAAAAAGAAAAAACAAGAGACACAATTAAGAGAGTGAAATGACAACCCACCCACAGAAGAGAAAAAAAAGCTTGTAAATCACATCTAACACAGGATTATTATCCACAAGGTATGAATTTCCTTTTTCTTTTTCTTTTTTTTTTTTTTTGAGATGGAGTTTCACTCTTATTGCCCAGGCTGGAGTGCAATGGCATAATCTTGGCTCACCACAACCTCTGCCTTCTGGGTTCAGGCAATTCTCCTGCCTCAGCCTCCTGAGTATCTGGGATTACAGGCGCCCACCATCACACCTGGCTAATTTTGTACTTTTATGAGAGACAGGATTTCTCCATGTAGGTGAAGCTGGTCTCGAACTCCTGACCTCAGGTGATCCGCCCGCCTCGGCCTCCCAAAGTTCTGGGATTACAAGTGGGAGCCATTGTGCCCAGGGTGAATTTCTATAACTCAACAACAACTCAAGAATTTCGAAGGCTGGTTGCAGTCGCTCATGCCTGTAATCTCAACACTTTGGGAGGCAAAGGTGGGCAAATGACTTGAGGTCAAGAGTTTGAGACCAGCCTGGCCAATAGGGCAAAACCCCATCTCTACTAAAATTACAAAAATTAGCTGGGTGTGGTGGTGCACCCCTGTAATCCCAGCTACTCAGGAGGCTGACACAGGAGAATTGCTTGAACTTGGGAGGCAGAGGTTGCTGTAAGCAGAGATTGAGCCACATTGCACTCCAGCCTGGGCGATGGAGTGAGGCTCTGTCTCAAATTAAATAAATGGATAAATAAATAAAGTAAAGATGAAAGTTAGATAAGAATTGAAATGTTTGAATGGACTTTATGTGCAGCAATTACATCTCCTTTATCTGAATGTATTATTAGAGATGGATATTCTGTGTGACAGGAGAATATTTTCCATATTATTGTAAAACAGAAAGTATGTAAATTTGCCAATTTTCCTGTATTGATTGGACATGCTAAATAGGAACCAGTAAGTTTGTGGGAACCCAGACAAATGGTTAATTTGAAATACAGACCAGAAACTGGAATGCTGGTATGGATATATTCTCAGTACATTAGGCCTGTGTGGAACACAAATTGGGCTTATGGCAAAAGCCTGTAAGTGTCTCCTAGCAATGACCACTGAGATTTTGGACTGAAAAATATCCAATGAGAGACAACCAGCTTGCTATTGTGTGCCATTTAAGACAGCCCTAAACTGATGGTCAAATTGGGAAATTGAATTAAATCCTCCTATGACTGAGAAGCATAAAATAATCTTGTAACCTGAAATACCCATAATGTCTTTTGCGATTTCAAAGAAACATTCTGATGGAGAAGACAATGCCCAAGAAAATTCCATGATAAAATGAAAATGGTTGATACAGAACGTGCCACTAGTGGAGGGATTCAAAAAGGAGTCATGAACATCTTTCCCCCTAGAGCTGACTTTGAAACCACCTGAAGACCTGCCAAATCCTATAGCCACTTAGATGGTACTTGTGAACAGCTCTTGACTGATCAACAAAGAGCTCCTTAGGTTATAGATGGCAGTTCCAATGTAAGTGGACCACATTTTACTTGGAAGGCTGATGTTCTAGTTGGAAGAGGTAAAAATAACTTAGGCTGACAGGCAGAATTGCATGCTATTTGTCTTTATATCTGAGTTTTTATTGAGTCAAATGTGATGGCTAATATCCTGGCCAAATAGCTAGGCATAGAGATAATAGAAAAGTAGCCTATTAAAGCAATACACACATAAGGCATAGCCCTGAGGAGATCATGATGGGAATTTGAGGGGTGTGTTATAGTGGGATATATTGATGCCAATCAGAAGACCCCTCAAGGATCAGAAGGTGATTGGAACCGGCAAATAGATATCCTGGTGTACCTGCTCAAGGAGACCACCTGGATCCATGAAATGTATGGACAGTGGGGGCTGCAGCAATGCAGAGATCGGCCCAATCTTAGATGTATTCCTTTTACACACTCCAAGGAAGAAATTGACAATGAGAATTGTCCTGTCTGCAAACAAGAAAGACAGAGACTGCTAATAGTATGGGCCAGAGTCCCCAGGGAGAAGGCCCTGCACATAGCTGGCAAGTAGGACTGATGCTGGTAGCCCCTGGAGACTACAAATGAGCCCTGACAGGAATAGACACTCTGGCTAGGCTTTGCATACTCAGTGGTGAATGCAAATGCTCAACATACTATAAAAGGACTGGAACAGAAGATACTGCACCAATTTGGATTGCTAGGTTACATTTCTGCAGACCAAGGAACACATTTTACAGCTTGTAATGTCCAACAATAGGAAGAGACGTAATCTTCTGAGTAGCAGTTTAATAGGGAGCTAGAATAGGCAGTTGGACAATTTGTTGTCTAAAATGGGGTGAGTCGAAGCAAGAAAGGTTGGTTTACACATCTTCATGAAAGTGTTCTCATACTCAACATGAGGGGGTTCAACGGAGGGTCTCCACTAGATAAATTCCTCTACTTTTCTGGAGAATCTGGAAAGAAAGATGTGAGAGAGTATGCTGGTGTGACTACACTATTCCCCACCCTGCCCCTACCTCCCTGCCATTACTCCAACTTTCCTTTTTCCTACCAGATGCAGACCTGCAACTGTGAGTGCCAGAAGCGAGAAAGATCCCTAAACAAAAGACTGTAACTATAGCTTTAAGCTTTCTGTTTACCCTATTTGGTGAAATTGGGGTCAGTAGACAATGTAGCTGTATTGCCTAGTGTGCAAGACACAGACATCACAGACTGTCTATTCAGTCATGCATTCATTCCTTATTTTACAAATAACATGTCAATCACATATATTAATTTTCCTACTTATCTCTAATATTCACTTTTATTATATATAATTGTAAAATCTATATTTAAATTTTCCTATGAGAATTTAACTTTATTTTATTTTTAAAATATATTTTAATATTTCAATAGCTTTTGGGGTACAAGTGGTCTGTGGTTGCATGAATAAATTGTACATGGGCAAGTTCTGAGATTTTAGTGCCCCAGTCACCCAAGTAGTGTATGTTGTACCCAATATGTAGTTTTTTGTCATCCCCTTCCTAACCTCTCCCTTTTGAGTCTCCAAAGTCCATTGGATCACACTGCCTGCCTTTGTGTACTCATGGTTTAGCTCCCACTTATAAGTGAGAACATATGGTATTTGGTTTTTTATTCCTGAGTTACTTCACTTAGAACAATGGCCTTCAGCTCCATCCAAGTTGCTCCAAAAGAAATTATACCATTCCCTTTTAGGGATGAATAATATTCCATGGTGTACATATACCATACTTTACAAATCCACTTACTGATCAATGTATACTTAGGTTGGTTCTATATCTTTGCAATTGTGAATTGTGCTACAATAAACATACCTGTGCATGTGTCTTTTTAATATAATGACTTCTTTTCCTTTGGGTAGATACCCAGAAGTAGGATTGCTGAATCGAATGGTAGATCAACTTTTTGTTCTTTAAGGGATGAGAATTTCACTTATGTGGTCAGTTCATGGTTTTGTCACAATGTAATATTAGAAACTACTGAAAGAAGAGAATCTACGAAAACCAAAAAGCATCAGAAGAATCTTATCTGATGAAAGACCTGTCATACAATTCTTTAGGTTTGGCTATTAAAATTTATTACTCTAAAGCAGTTTTGAATATACATTATAAATAGAGAACTGGGACCATATGACAAGAGCAAGTCTGTAGTAGGCGCCCACTATGTACTATTTGCTCCCTCTGTATACCCATGCTATCTGATTATTTAATCTCCCTGAACCCCAGTTTTGTTAATTTTGAAAGAGGAAAATATACCTATGAAGGCACTTTGTTTTTTCTTTTCTCTTTTTTGAGACAGAGCCTTGCTTTGTCACCCAGGCTGGAGTGCAGTGGTGTGATCTTGGCTCACTGCTGCTTTCACCTCCTGGGTTCAAGTGATTCTCATGCCTTGGCTTTCTGAGTAGGTGGGAATACAACCATGTCCCACCTTGCCCAAGCGATTTATTTATTTATTTATTTATTTGTTTGTTTATTTATAGCAGAGACAGGATTTGTCATGTTGGCCAACCTTGTCTCGAACTCTTGGTTGTAAATGATCCACCCACCCTGGCCTCCCAAAGTGCTGGGATTACAGTGCTAGGATTACAGGGCTGAGCCACTGCACTCAGCCAAAATACCTATGAAGGCTTAAATCTTTTTTAATATTAAAAAACTTAGCACATTGTAGGTACATGAAATATCATTTCTTCCCACTTTCTTGCATTTACTCCTCAAAGCAACATTTTTAAAAAGGTATCCACTTGACAGTTAAAGAAACTGAGGCTCAGAGAGTTTGAGTGATGTAGTCATAGTTATGCAGGTAGGAGAATTTGAAACCAAGCTTAAAATCCTTAAAATTTGAAACCAAGCTTTAAATGGGTGTCCTGACACCCAATTAAATTCTTCTTCTTATATATAACAGTACTCACATATTTATTGTTTAAAAGGTACTCTTTAATTATTTTAAAATGTACATGAATTCTATATTAATTACTTAAGAGGCTACAATGTATAAATTTAGGGCACTTGCAAATCCAGTGAGAATACAATACAATTCTGCTACCTAAAACCATGTATGCTGACATACTGAATGAGCAAAAGCTGGAAGCCTTGTTTCTGAGAATTAGAAGAAGACAAGGATGCCCACTCTCCCCACTCCTATTCAACCACATTCCAGAAGTCCTAGCCAGAGCAATCAGGCAAGAGAAAGAAATAATAGGCATCTAAACAGAAAGAAAGAAAATCAAACTATCTTTTTTTACAGACAATATGATTCTATAAGTAGAAAACCCTGTAAGTTCTGTCTAAAACTTTTAGAACTAATAAACAATTTCAGGATACAAAGTCAATATACAAAAATTAGTAGCCTTTCTATGCACCAATAATGTTCACACTGAGAGACACATCAATAATCATAAAAGGACTAAAATACCTAGGAATACAGCTAACCATGGAAGTGAAAGATCTCTACAACAAGAATTACAAAACACTGCTGAAAAAAATCAGAGATGACACAAGCAAATGGAAAAATATTTTATGCCGATGGATAGGATGAATCGATGTAACCAATCTGCACGTGTACCCCCGTAACTAAAATAAAAGTTGGAAGAAAAAAATAAAACTAGATATGTTGATGTGATATTATACATTCATTTATATTACATGAATTTAAAAGTTTATGCTGGGGGTGGACGAGAAGAGAGGGGAGGAAGCTGCAGGGGCATAGAGAGAGAAAGACAGAGAGAGAAAGAGACAGAGAGAATTTAAGTATTCTGGGTATATCTGCCAGCCAGAGCACATTATGGTGCATGTCTTGAACTAAGCATGAGATTAGAGTTCTGAATTTTCTGTTGCCTAAATCATCTCAGTTCTCTCATACCTCTCAAAGCATATAGCTTCTCATTTTACAGAGGGTGCTTCTAGTCAAAGATACATAGTTTTTATATGATGAGATCTCTACATGCAAACCAACACTTCATCTGGCCTTAATAAAAGAAATGGTGAATCTTTATACTTTTAAAAGAGCACTTCTGGTCTAAAAAATTTCGAACACATACTCTGCAGAGAGGTTAGTGTCAAGAACCCTCCTCATGCCATCAACACGCTTTAGCAGTTAGCAATTCAGAAACAATTGTTTCATCTATACTTAATTATTCTCTTCACTGGATTATTTTGAAGGAATTCCCAGACACCATATTATTTTGTTCATAAATATATCAGATATATGCTTTTAAATATAAAAGATTATGTTTAATGCACATAGATGATTTGGAGGGCTTTTCTGGGATAACTATGTTCATGTAAATGTTTCATATATGACATTTCATTTGATATCATAAAAACCCTGTGAAGCAGTTAACTCTATCCACTTTAGAGAGTAGAGAACTGAGAAATTAAAAAAACGTTTGCATAAGGTTACCAAACTCGTACTTGACTGAGATTCAAACACGTCTTTAGATCAGTAACTCTTAACCACCAATATACACAGCTATGGCAATTTTAATCTGTATTACCTTTTCATTCAGATTCCTTAATAGCAAGAAAAAGACTTTTAACTCTTTAAAGTGATCTTAAAGAAGCACTCATACCTACATCAAAGATTACAAACTACCTAATACATTTGGGGCAAAAAAAAAAAATCCAAAAAATTTAATGATTAAGGACTGCTTTTTAGGATGTATTAGGATAAATGTATTAGGGGGAATGGATAAACAATGAGTTGGTGTTAACAAGAAAAAGAAGAGAGAAAGGGCAGAGAAAGATTCATTTCCAATGGCACAGAATGAAGAGAGGACATCACCAGCAAGTTTACTATTAGTTGGTTTACAGAGAATAATAAAAAGAAAGATCGGTGGTGAAAGTAGAAAGGTCATCAATGTTGGCATATACCATACTATTTATTTTTAAATTTATGTAATATCACCAAACTCTTTTTAATTGGGAAGTAACAAAGTAAGATTAGCTTTCTAAAGATTAGTCTGTCAGTGGTGTGGAGAATATACCCTGATGTGCTCCCTGGGGCGCAAGCATGAGATAGAAAAGTCAAAGAAGGGATGTTGAATTCTGAGAACTAATAAGGGACTCAACTAAAGGTGTAGTCATGAGCAGGTTGTATAGGTTATGGAATCTGGAAATATGTAGGGGACAGAATTTATAGGACTTGTTCAGCTTTAGATCTCTGTGTGTCACGTCATCCAGATGTTGCTTTTCAGTACAGAGTTGAGTGTTTGAGTCTCTGCTTAAAAGATATATCTAGGCTAGGGCATTAGATATGGTAATAGTGTGAGACTAGGCAGTCATTGGAACCACGAGACTGAATGTTGTTACTTAGAGAAAAATGCATAATGAACACAATAGAGGCTGAGGACAGAAACCTGGTAAAACCAAATTACAAAGAAGATTGAGAAGAAATAAAGGCCACAAAGGAGATAGAGAAACTGAAGCCAGAAGGAATGGGAGGGCAACCAGGAGACAGAAGGATTTTTGAAGAGAATTTGGGAAATTATGGCACATAAAATTCTGAGTAATTAAAGCAAAAGATATACATAATCAAAGTGCATAAAATCATGTGTAGCAAAAAGGTGTTATTCACAGAGGCTTGAATGATGTTGTTTTATTCATTTATATACATACATATTATTATACAGAGAGATAACTCTAAATCTTGTGCCATAAACATAGTAGAGGATAAAAATCTCTAATAGATTAATATAGAGCTCAGGAAAATCATTGGATTCATAAATTCATTAACCAATTTGACAAATATTAATTGTATATAAGGCACTGGATTACAGTATTTTATAATCTTTCCTCTATGAAATCCTGAAAGAAAATTGTGGCACATACTTCTGCTTCTGTAATAGAGGTATCTGTATGTCCTCTGGAGTAGATGGTTCCTAAGAGCAGATGCTATGATTCATTCTTATGGTGTATAAAATTAGAACAATGTCTTGTACATAGTAAAAGCACAGATAATATTTAGTGATTGGATGAAGCATGACAGTGGGAATAGAGGACTTTGTGATTGATTACATCCATCAAGATGTCCCTTGGCACTGCTCTCAGGGAGAATACTTCTTGCTAAATGTTCTGACTCAGAACAGCTCTTCCAATGCTGCTTTAGAGAGACATGTAAAGTAATGGCTACTGGCAATATTTATGGGTAATATGGTAAGTTTGCCCCACAACTTTAAAAAGTCTATCTTTTATAACAAAATTATTTTTCTATTTATTTGTGATTTGTTCTGAACACTTTTATGACTCCTGAGATATTTTTAGTTACCCCTTTAAATTTCTCATGATTCTGATCTTACTTCCTGTATCTTTTATCCACGGATCTGTGATTGGGAGGAAATGCGCTCATTCAGTCATCTTGGCTATCACTATGCCAATATTAATGTCAATGTATTTCAAATAATGATATGCTCTATTCAGATACATTATACTTTTTTTACCTTCATTCTACCCATTGCACTAATATTTGTTGCCGTTACTTTCTACCCAAATAATACCTCATACCATGTTTGGCTATTTAAATTATTCCTAATTATATTCTCATAAAATTATTTTCTCCTCTTACCTTCCTACTCTTCAAGTCTGCTAAGATACCTTGAGTTGCACTGTTTAAAAAATATTTTTTAAAAGATATGCTGGGTCTCATTATATTGCCCAGGTTGGTCTCAAACTCCTGGGCTCAAGTGATCCTTCTACCTCAGCCTCTCAAGTAGCTAGGACTATAGGTACATGTCACCATGCTCAGCTTGAGCTGTGCTTTTAAGATATAAATTAGTCTGTGCTATATTTTTTGTTTTTAATTTGAATTACTATCTTTGACACTTTGATCATTGTAACTGCTCTTCTGAAATTACAATGTAAATAATCTATATTGATTCAATATTTAGATACCAAGATCTAAAAACATAATTTCATGAAATTTTCCAAGTAGTATAAAAATGTGGTTTTTGTTTTTTAAAAATGTAGCAATTTAAGAACAAAGCTTCTGCATAGACCTCCTTAATCTCTGTTAGTACTAAAAATGTACTAGGAAAGTACATTTTTAAAAAAATCTGTCTTTTGTGAAGTTCTTTGTATTATATAGACTGTGTATGGGATTTATATATAAAGTATCTTTTGATCCCAAAAGGCTAAGCATAATTCTTCTGAATTTTCTCAGAAATAACATTTTTTTTTTTTTAAGTTAGATTTTCCCTCTTGTTTCCCAGGCTAAAGTACAATGGTGTGACCTCAGCTCACTGCAGCCTGCACTTCCTGGGTTTAAGTAATTCTCCTGCCTCAGCCTCCCTGGTAGCTGGGGTTACAGGTGTCTGCCACCATGCCTAGCTAAGGTTTTGTATTTTTAGTAGAGACAAGGTTTCACCATGTTGGTCAGGCTGGTTTCAAACTCCTTGCCTCAGGTGATCTGCCCGCCTCAGTCTCTCAAAGTGCTGGGATTATAGGAGTGAGCCAGTGCACCTGGCCAGAAATAACACTTTTTTATATTGTTATTCATCCAGCATCACAGATTTGATTACACACCATATGCCACGTGCTGTGTAAGGTATTGTGCTGAATATTATCAGTGAGAACAGGGCAAATTGTCACCGGCTATAGTTCCTACCCACAGCTACTTACTTCAGTGTGAAAGACAAAAGGATGAAGACATTTCTAATACAGATAGAAAAAGATAAATTGTTATGCCGAGCATAAAACATATAATAGAAATACGAAGTAGAATAAGATAGAGACTTAATACTGCTTAGCTTCATGGCAGAGATGGGATTTGAATTAGGCCTAAATGAATAGGCTTCCAAAGATGTCTATCAAGGGAAGATATTCTAGATAGTGGGGATAGCATGAGCAAAGACATGGAAACAAAAGAGTAGACATATTGAGAGAAACAAGGGTTGTGTTTAGAAAATGTGTCCTACAGGAAAACAGTTAAAGAAAAAAATGGAGAATTTTATGAAGAATTTTGAATGCCTGGCTGGGAAGTTTTGACACTATAAAAAAGGGTACTGTGAAATGATATTAAATAAAATTGTGTATTTTTCTAATTTTTTTTTCTCCATTTATAATTGAAATCATGACAATGCATTTAAATGTGTCTATTAATACGGTTGTCTTTTTTAATTTTGGGGGGGGGTACAGTCCCTCACTAGCTCGAGGGAGATTGGCATTGCTACATCAGAGACTAAATGATGAGAGAGAGAGAGAGGACAAAGAACATTGGTACTAATTTTGAACTGCAAAATTATGTTTTTGTGTTCATAGCAAAACAATGACCTTCGTATTTTAGTGTTGCTACAATATGAGAGGATTTTCTAATTGTCTATAGCTTTACTGAGAGATCTGGTGCCAGTGATCTGACTTTATTATAGCATTTCTTCCCCAATGTGGAGCAGACTCTGTTTTAAAGCTTAATCCTCCAGAGAAGAAGTGAGATGATATGCAGAAGAGGTAGTAGAGAGCTCAACCTATGTGCTCCATCAAACTGTGAAAAAAAAAAAAGACAAGTATGATCAAAATAGAAAAGAACATATAGTGCAGATAGACACTTTTTAAGAAAACTCTGTGGCTTTGAGCATCCTTCTCTGCTACCTCCACATGGCTAAGAAAGCCCATCCATATCCAGACACCACCTCTCCAAAAAGAATGAAGAAGGAGAAAGCATCCAAAAGACCTACTTGAGAAAGACAGAATCAACCAGAAGAGACAAGTTAATAAGGAAGAAAAAAAATACTGTAGTTCCAGGTTATTTGAAGATTGTTTTGTTTTCCCTTCTACTATTGAAAAAAGTACGAATTTCAAAGGAAAATCTGATGAGTTATAGAAAAAAAGCTGCCATGTACTTTGCATATCTGAACATTGTTTGTAATTTCTCTATTTACCTCTTGAAGGGGTTCATCTGTTTGTAACTAATTATTTACTTCTTTTAATTATACCACAGCAATCAGATAGGAAAGGACTAAGAAGGCATTATTGGGGCTAGTCAAGCCCTGTAGCAATTTGCTTCTCTCAGTTGTTGCCTGGGTCACAGGTCAGAACAAGCACCCACAGGTCCAAGAAGGAAGGTAGCTGGAGAGCCTCAGGTTACCTGTGAAGAAGGAACAAGGGAAGTTGAGTGACAGGAGGAGAGTAAAGAAGATAGGAAGTACCATGTCTGGCAGAAAGAAGACTGGTGATTCCATGGCTGAGGTCTAGATTATTCGGACATAGTGATGGCCTCTCTAAGTTGGGTACTATCACTTTGAGGTATATAAGATCATATGAAATGTATTTCTATTTGTTTTATTTAAAAATTATTTACTACTTATTGATTTGTTTTTCATTCAGTCAAATTTTGTAAAATAAACTTACATACTCTTCTCTTCTCCTCCTACTGCCATCAAGCCTTTAAACCCTAAACTGACTGCTATGTATTTGTTTAGGAGTTTTATTTGGCAGCATTTACAAATATTAATGTAACAACCCTATGATTTCAAACCCTACTGTTAAATATGAATAAAACTGTATTTGGCATTTTATGTAAAACACCCTTGTTTTAAACAAAATATGCATGCAATAAAATGAAAAATGTAGCTAGTGATGCAAATCAGTGGTTGCCAGAAGGAAAGAAGACGTGAGTTATTGACACTAAATGGGTGGGAGAGAACTTTTGGGAGTGGTGGAAATGTTCTGTATCTTTCTTGTAATGATGATTACATGGCTACATCCATTTGCCAAAACTCATTGAACTGCACACTTAAATATAGTTTGTCATATGTAAGCTCTACTTCATAAAGTTGATTAAGAAAGAAAAAGAATATTGTAAACATAGCAATTTTGCCAACCCATCAAGGAGGTATGTTTTCTTAGGTTTGAATTCCTGCTGGGGCCCTTACAAGTTGAGTGGGCAAGTGACAACCCTCTGTGCCTCAGTTTCTTTATCACCTGGTTAACAGTAATTCTATTTCCTAGAAGCTATATCAAGGAAACATGACAACGCATGTAAAGCATATAGGGGGAGGGGCATGAGGACGTAGCTTTATCTTATCTGTACAGACAAGTTAGGGGTAACAAGGAAACCTTTACCAATGAACCTTAATTATACAATCTCAAATTATAAGCTATAGTTCAAATCTACAAATGCATATTATTATTCTTTTCTCTGATAGAAGAGTATTCTTTCTATTTCTTTATTTCAGGAGAAAATATCATACTCAGTGTTTCTTACATAAACTTTGAAGGGAAAAAAGCTTTACGATGCTGTTAGAAAGTAGAATCCATACAGCATTCTGATAATGGTCGTATAGTTTTCTTCTAATTCTCCAGTTCCAAAATACACCGTACCAAAAATAAAAATGAATTTTATTAGATCTTGTTTAAAAACTTCCTTTAAAAGTAAAAGATCTCAGTCTCTTCTTTGGTGCTGTAACCAGTTTTGGAATGTTCTTCTTCTGAGTTCTTTCAAATCAGCTTAATTTATGGCTCAAAGTATCATAGTTACTTCAGTATGAAATTAATTCATTTAAACAAACACTCTAGCTCCTGATTCTCTCTGAGATTTACATTGTGTCCAAAGATGGTATAAAACACATTCACTCCCTTAGAATAAAATGATAAAAGTTATTGCTTTTGGCCTGTCTGTAACTGTTCTTGTTAAAGAATGAGTTTGCATTTTAAAATGATGACTAATAAGCTCACCATCTTAAAGATAGGAAAGGAATGAGTTTACAACAAAATACTCAAATAAGATTCCACCAGAGGCTGATGGAAGTCAGAGAAAAAGAAACTTTCTTACTTATTTTAATTTGTTTGCAGCTTACATCTGACTTCCACTTACTTATGAGATGAATTCAAGAGAAGGCCTAGAGTCTTGCACATTGTAGATACATACTTCAAAAGGTTTGGGAGGAAAAAGAGAAGTGGAATTAAACTGAGTTTATTTATTTAAAAATGTGCTAAATATCTTTAATTTCTTGTTACTGAGCAATAGTGAGCAGAGTTGGTGAGGAACCTACCTTTGCTGCATGGTGTTCAAATGTGAACTATAATTTTGAACATATTCAATTACTAACTTATATTCTAGCATCCAGACTTCACTTAACCTATTAATTTTAGTGAAGTTTACAATATAGTAGACCAAAGTGCCTGTTTCAGAGTCAGGAAAATCTGGGATTGAATAGTGGTTCTCCAGTCCAGTAAATAAGTAGTGTGAGCTCCACACCTGCCTCTCCAACTTGGAAATAATAATAGCAACCAGATCATAAGCTTTTGAGAGAATTAAATTTAGTAGTACATAGCAAAGGCCTGTTTCTACTTCTTGCACACTGTAGGCTTGTCCAGTGACCCCTTCCTCCATTCACACATAGAAATTCCTGTGATGCAAGTGATTGTTGTATACTGATATGTATTACAATGAGCAACATTTTAAATCTCACCTTTCTGTTTTTTGTATGCAAAGTAAATGGAAAATAATGCAGGAAAATCATAGCTTTTTAAAATTTTTCCAACTTTTATTTTAAGTTCAGGGAAGTCATATCTTTAAACAAGTGAACTTGATACCTATTTTAACCTGTCCTACATTTTTTGACCTTATATACATGACAATCTACACCCCATGTAATACACAATTTTTTTTTTTTCTCTAAGGGTTGCTTTCTGAAGATGTAACCATATTTTTTCAGGCTTCCTTGACAGATGCCAACATGGCCCAGTCTGCACTCTCTTTAGTAATGGGTCACTCCAGGAGCTTCTGTCTCTGTTTATAATTCAGCTGAATTTTGCCTTCCCCAGTTGTCTACCGAGCAACTTCATATGAAACACAACTGCATGTCAATACAGCATATGAGAAACTAAAAACATTGTTCGTTCTCTTGTCACTCCTCCTTTCTTCATGTTCTTTCTCCCATATTCCTTTTCCTGACTGGTGATTCTCCCATATACTCAGTTTTTTTGTTAGATATCTTTGAAGCATTCTTCATGTATCATTTTTCTTTCTTATCATATCTTACTTTTCCAGTTCAATGCACTGGATGATTCTTACCTCCACTCTTCATTCATGCTGTTTATTCTATTCAGAATGTTCTCTGAACAAACTATGATTTCAAGTCCAGTAAAAGTTTTCATGTTTCTGTAAAATTTTATTTTTGGACAGACATTTAGACCTTGTGGCATCTGCTCTCTTACTTTCTAATATGATGGTCTTATGTACATGTTTACCTTTCTTGAGAAGTTCGATAGAAGGCAAATGGGCTCTGTGTCAGATGCACTAGGCTCATTTCTTAGCTCCATAACTTACCAGTTTTGTCTTCTATAAAGTGGGTTTTATGTAATACCAATAATTTGTTGGTATAATAAGTAAATAAAATAATATAACTTAAACTGTTTTTATTAGAAAGTACCACATATAGAACAGTTACTTTTATTATGCTTTTGCATTTAAATCTGATGTGGCCTCAATCAAAAAAAGTTACCAAGATTGTTCAAAAATTGCTTGTTTATTGATTGAGAATTTAAGAATACACTGTTGCTTCATATGTGGAAGAAATATGCAACGTTTCTGATGAAGCATGTATCAACACATATTTAAGATCATGATGTTTTTCCCCAGTCAGGTCTCTCTTTATAAACCAGGCTGGAGTGCAGTGGCATGATGAGAGCTCACTGCAGCCTCGAACTACTGGGCTCAGGTAACCCTCCAGCCTTAGACCATACTGAGTAGCTGGAACTACAGGCACATGCCACCATGCTTGGCTAATCATTTTTTAGTTTTAATTTTTTTTTTTTTTTGTAGAGATGGAGTCTCGCTTCGTTGTCCAGGATTGTCTCAAACTTTTGGGCTTAAGCAAATCTCTTGCCTTGGCCTCCCAAAGTGCTGGGGTTATGCGTGGGAGCCACCACACCTGGCCAAGATAATGAATTTTTTAAAAAGTTAGAAATAGCTTAGAAAATGAGTATCCTGAATACAATGCCTTGTATTTACCAGTAAATGAAGTCAAAAGTAAATTTAAAATAGAATAAAACTATATCTTGGCACATAGGCTAGTCATACCAGTTCATTTCTACAATTTTTCTTGTTTCCTTGCCTCCAGACTTTTCCTGCTTTAATCTCTTCAATGGCCAACTCAGAGATAAATCTTCCTAAAATATCATTTATACAATGTTGTTTTCCTGATTAAGAACCCGCAGGCTCTCCTCATAGATTACTGCATCAAGATCCCAATTCTCAGCTGGGTATGGTAGCTCATGCCTGTAATCCTAGCACTTTGGGAGGTCGAGGTGGATGCATAGCTTGAGCCCAGGGAGTTTGAGACCAGCTTGGGCAACAAGGAAAAACCCCATCTCAAAAAAAAAAAAAAAAAAAAAAAAAGGAAAATTGGCCAGGTGTGGTGGTGCGTGTCTGTAGTACGATTACATAGAGGCTGAGGCAGGAGGATTACTTGAGCCCAGGAGGTTGAGGATGCAGTGACCTGAAATTGTACCACTACAAACAAAACAAAAATCCAAACTCTCTGCTTGAAAGTCACAATTCTTTGTCATCTGGTCCCAACTTATTATCCTAGCAGGTGTGACCTACAAAGTATTTCTACCAAATGTATTCAACATTTTATCACCTATGATATGAATCTAGGGCCATCTAAGTAGTTATTGCTTCATGAAAACTTCCTTAACTATTAGAACAGATATTATTAATATAGGAATCCAATATAAAATCAAAATACATTTATTGTTAATTAGCAAATATAAAGCTCTATGGTGGAAGGTTTGAGGAGTAAAAAGATGAATTAGATACAGACTTTGCTTCTAGTCTATTACGAAGTTTACTGGAGCTCATAGAAAGTGCTATGAAAGTGGAGAAGAAAAAGAAGTAATGCACGTTGTGTGTGTGTGTTTATTTCTACAATTATTGGGGTCAGAGAAGTGTTTTGGAGGGTGAAGTGACATTTAAATTATCCTTGGAAAAAAGAGTAAACTTATTCTGTAAGCACAGTAGACATGCCGTCTAGGAACCCACAATCCCTTTAGGAGCCCCCAAAATTTTTAATTTTAATTTTTTGCAAACTCAGAAAAAATAGTGCTTTTCTATATTTAATGTGTTAATTCAGTGAATATTTATTAAGCACCTACTATATCCTAGATATTGAACTAGGAACTGAGGATGCAGATATAAAAGAGGGAGTCCTTGTCATTATGGAGATGACCTTCTAATAGGTTCAGCAGACAACGGACACATAAACTATCAAATAAAGAATAATTTTCCAATGTCGTAAATGCTTTGGGGCAGTAAAGAAGGCAATACATAGAATAAATGTAGAGTGCTGTTGTAACTCAGGTGGTCACCATGTTAAGTGGGAGGAACATAAGAGAGGAAAGAGCAAATTCCCAAGAGTTTGCACATTCACAAATGTGGTATGACAGGACTGAGTGAATAAGGGACTGGCTATATGGAGTTAGGTCGGAAAGGAAGTTTACATTCTTGAATTTGATTGTATAATATCTTGTGTTCCTACCCTTGTTAATTTGTCTTCTTTTTATTTTTAATTTGTACTAACTTAAAATTTATCTTTGTAAAGTATTTTGAATGTTTTCTGGAACAGGGTAGTATGCTTAAAATTCTCTTATATCCTGCCCAACCTCTAGCAGTACATTGAGATTATGAAAGACATTCAATAAACATCTCTGATTGGTCTGGGTAACAGAAAATACATTCAGATATCACATAAAATTCCACTGAAAGGAGCCAAGAACTCAGTTAGGTCTTAGATAAAATCATTTGTCATTTAGTTTACATAGTCCTATAAACATCTAAAGTAAAATAAGAGGTATCACATGGCTACTTTAAATAGTGTTGGCCTCTTTTTTAAAAACAAATTTGTTAGCACTATTCCAAGAGCACATTATAATCTATGACTCAATTTGGTATTTTATTCATGCTATATGGGGAAATACTTAGATATCATTTTTGGAAGTTCCAGCAAACATGTATATGCTTTCCTCCAGTATCTCCAAATCAATTCTAAGCAATTAAAGTAGTATAAGAATTAATTTAAAAGGAATGTTTTTATTAATTTATATAAGCTTTGAAACTTCCGGAAGCTGTGTTTAGACGAAGCATCAATCTGCATTTATGAGTTAGCACAATGACACAGTATAATGTAAGTGTAAAATAAGGAGGAAGCAAATCTGATACATTTTGATATGTTCTGTAATGCTTATAATATTTGCAGATAAAACAATTCACTAAGAAACATAACTGCTGTGACTAGAATGTTTGTTCCCTCTGAAACTTATGTTGAAACTTAATCCCCAATGTGCCAATGTTGAGATGTGGGACCTTTAAGAGGTGATTAGATCAGGAGGGCTCTGCCCTCATGAATGAATTAATCCACTCATGAATTAATGGATTAATGGGTTATCATAGGTGTGAAACTGATGGCTTTATAAAAAGAAGAGAGACCCGAGCTGATATGTTTTCACCCCCATATCTTGTGAAGCCCTGAGCTGTCTCCTAACTCTACAGAGAGCTCCCACCAGCAAGAAGGACCTCATTGAATGCAGCCTCTCAACCCTGGACTTCTCAGCCTCCATAACTGTAAGAAATAAATTCCTTTTCTTTATAAATTATTTAGTTTCCGATGCTCTGCTTTAAGCAACAGTAAATGGAATAAGACAATAGCACTATTTATACAATTACTGGACTCAATTACTCTCCTTTGGGGGAAGTATTGGAATCTTACATTTTATTTTATTTTGTGTTAATAGAATTAATCTGATTTCATTGATAAGTAAAAGACTGATTACAGAGAATTTATAACTATGATAGGCTTTGCTCTTGATAGTGATGAATAAAAATATTATTTCATTTGGATAACACTTAATCTTCAAAAGGATTAGACAAACAGAAATTGATCCATCAATTAGTCTTTCCTCCAATTAAAACTGATACCTCCCATTTGCAAGGACAGCAGTCAGTTAATAAGACTTAATCTTTTGATTTTATGTAAATTCTGTCACTTTCCAAAGAAACATTAAGATTATAATCTTTATATAAGAAAGAAGATTTTAAAGTGCAAATACATTCATGACTCTTGAGGGTGGAGTGCTTAATTATTAATTACTTTCCTTTTATTTTTAACTATCCTCAAAGAATTACTCCTGCATCAAAATCCAGAGAATGTTTATATTAGATTTTCATTTGTAATTAAGTTTTGTATACCTAATTTGGGAATTTCATTATGTAAATATTTATATCACATTCAATTTAGCTCAGCATTTACAAATATAATCTCACAGATAGAACATCTTGGAGAACTAATATCTATCAGAGGGAATTCTGTATAGAGAACCACTTACCTGATTTTGCCTACTTGGGGCTTCTGTTAGTATGTATACCTAGGTATTTCATGGAAGGTTCAGGATTTTTAAAGACAAAATATGGTTGGCTTAGAATCACTACACCACATATTTTAGGTAGAAAATATAAACCATAAGACTTATTTCAAATATGTGTGTTTGTAGTTTATATTCTATATGTTAAGATATTATATTAATTTCTAACTTCTCCACAGTGAGAATTAAGGGCCTGCCCATGGACAACCTAAACTAGTATTGATAATATAATAATACTAAGAGAGTAAGCACCTGCACTTTAGGTCCCTAAATTTCTCATCATAATACTTACTCTTATCTTTTTATCATTAAGTGTTGAATTATTCTGTACTTGCCACTTAATTTTTAAAAAATGCTCTTATTTTGAAAAAAATCTCAACCTTAAAAAAATTGCAAGAATAATTTAAATAACACTTTGCTGAGCCATGTGACAGCAAAGGACCAACAAAATGCCTCATCACCCCGGAATACTTTAGCATAGATCAAAGACTTTCTATTACAGAACCACAATACAATAATCTCGGAAATTGATATTGATATGTTACTAACATCTAAACCTTAGATTCCATTCACTTTTTGCCAGTAGTTTCAATATGGTACTTTATAAGAAAATAACCAGTCCAGAATTATGTACAGCATTTAGTTGTCATCTTATTGAACTCTGTCATTGTGGAGCATTTCTTTAGTCCTTCCTTGACTTCAGAACCATGACATTCTTAAAGATATTACAGGACTGTCATTTGGCAGAATGTCTCTCCACTGAGTTTATCACGTGTTTCCTCATGATTAGAAGATTAAAGTTATGCAAGTTGGGCATGTATGTCACAAAGTGACTCTGAACTCTTTCATCCCATCAGGGGACACGTAAGTTTGACTTATTCCATTACTGGTGAAGTTGACTTTGATTACCTGATTTAGGTGATATCTTCCAGGATTCTCATCATAGTTTTTTTCTTTTTATAATTAATAAATATTTTGTATGGGGAGGTATTTTGAAGCTATGCAAATATTGTTTTTCATCAAAATTTTAATTTATTTATTCATATCAGCACGGATTAACAGATTCTTATTTTATTTAATGGGTCACAGTTCAATATTCTCATTATTTACTTTGATGTTAAAATTTCCCCAGATTTGGTCAGTAGGTTTCCTTTCAAGGTGATTTATATGGTGTCCCTTTGAAATTTCTCCATCATTTTCTAGTAATTCATTTCTTTTTGACAAGATATTTCAGATTCTTCTTATGATTTCCCTTTCCCAACTCTAAATGAATCATTTCTACAAAAAGTTCTGCTTCCCTTGAGTAAACAACGCTATTTAGAAATCAGGATCTGAGTTTGAGGTGTGCTCATTATAATTGGAAATTAACAATCCCAATATGCTCTGTGGAGAAAGGTAGGGACTACACACACACACACACACACACACACCCCACACACAAACACTTTTATATGTAGCATCTCTCACTCTCTCTCTCTCTCATCTATCTTCTTCACAATAATGTCACTGTTCACAAAATCCAGCACCACAGAGTTCATTCTTGCTTTCTCTCTTTTCCCATCTGTTACTCTTGTCTGACATTTGAGAAACGCGGCTCTTATTATGCTTAATGTATTTCTTTGATCATTGTTTCTTGTGTATCCAATTTCCAAGTGCTACCACAACCACACCAAACTTATATGTTTTCCTCACTTACGCTGGGCTGTGATACACTGTGCAGGGACATTGCTGTCACTGGCCCTTTCCTCATGAAGACACTCTGCTCATCCCATTCAGGCTCCAACATCTCTCAACAGGCTGCCACCCCATCCCGGGGCAGATGCTCCCCTTGATATTCATATATATATATATATATTTTTTTTTTTACATAATCTTATTAAACATTATCCTAGTTGTAATATTTAGAATTATCTAATCATATTGTTCCCTGCATTTTATATTTTTTTAAAAATAGTGATTTCAAAAAAGATTAAAAATGATGAAAACATTGTGTATTTCTTTATGCTGAATTTATCTATGTACATTTTTTTTCTATTTTAATTTTAAATGATAACTTGCTATTACCTCTGCCTAAAACACTTTAGCCAGAAATTTAAAATGTCACTGCTTCAGAGAGAACTTTTTGGCCGCTCGATATATCGGCTCTCTTTCTGTCATTTTCTTCCCTTGTTCTTCTAACACCTGTCAAAATTTTAAATTATATTATATTATGTAATTACTTATTTGTTTATTGTTTCTCATTCCCAATACTTACACTCTGTATGAATATAGGCTTTACATATTTTATTCAGTGAGACTTTTCCAATATCTTGAGTTGTGTTTAGCACATGATATATAATAAGTAAACATTTAAAAAATATACTCAATAAATGCTTGTTGACTGATTAAAGTGTGTTAAGACATTGAAAAAATTTCAAAAAGAAAACAGCACTTTGGGAGGCCGAGGCGGGTGGATCATGAGGTCAACAGATCGAGACCATTCTGGTCAACATGTTGAAATCCCGTCTCTACTGAAAATACAAAAAATTGGCTGGGCATGGTGGTGCGTGCCTGTAATCCCAGCTACTCGGGAGGCTGAGGCAGGAGAATTGCCTGAACCCAGGAGGCGGAGGTTGCGGTGAGCCCAGATCGTGCCATTGCATTTCAGCCTGGGTAACAAAAGTAAAACTCCATCTCAAAAAAAAAAAAAAAAAAAAGAAAACAGCTATATTTAATATATATGAAATAGGCAAAGTTTGAATCATCATAATTTAGGAGTATTTCAATAGTTGAGAATGGGTCAAGAAGTTGAGCATATAGTAACTACAAATAATATGAAATTGTAATTTTAGATACTAGCTACATAGTTTATTAGATCTGCTAATATTATAAAAAGTAATCATATATAAGAAATTTGAAATCATATCCACGTATTTTATATAAATATTAGCTATTGCATTTACTAGTTAAGGAGTAGATACAGTAACTACTACTTGAAGCTTATTTCAAATATTTCATTATTTCTGTATCTCAAATTTTACAATTGAAATTGGTAATAACTCATAATTTGGAATGTAAGCCTGATCAATTTTGGCACAGTGACAGAAATCCCATTTCAAATAGCTGATGTGAAAATATATTTTACCTACTTATGTATCTACAAAATCCAGGATGGACTTCATGAGTCACTAGATTGAGAAGCTTAAATGAAATCTTAAGGTCCCTATCGCTTTAAAATCTCTTTCTTTTTATCTCTTTTTACTTTTCTCTTGAAGAATGTATTATAGCAGACTCTTTCTGTGTGGTTTCTAAAGACTTCATCTCTTGACACAAGTAGCAAAGTCATTGCAAAGGGCATGCATGCAGAGATAAGGAGTTGGTGCAGATGACCTACCATAGCCTAGAGGACACCCAGTGTATCGTGGGGCTTACATCATCCTCATCATTAGCTTTCTCAGAGCAAAGGGGAGGCTTTTACCTAAGTATTCTTTCAAAAATATTTGTGAGGACTCTGCATTTTTTTGTTGTTGTTTTTTACATACCTACCTTTGTACTTCCACTCTTTTGGAAGGTTCTAGGTTATGTTTCAATCCTAGAACTGTAGGGTAGGTCAGCTGCACATAAGCCACTAAGGAACTAAGAACAAGGAGATAATTAAAAACCAAGACAAGGAGAGGACAGATTCCAAGAGATGCTGCCAGAAATAATAAATATGTGCGATAACAATAGAACTGAGAGATTTCTATGAGTTGAGAGAGAAATTCTGGACATTTTTTGTGGGGGGTATTTCTTGTCCCTTGTACTTTCTTTTTTTTTTTTTTTCTTTGAGACAGAGTCTTGCTCTGCCACCAGGCTGGAGTGCAGGGGCACAATCTCGGTTTACTGCAACCTCCACCTCCCAGGTTCAAGTGATTCTTCAGCCTCAGCCTCCTGAGTAGCTGGGACTACAGGCACGCACGACAACACCCAGCTAATTTTTGTATTTTTAGTAGATAGGGGGTTTCACCATGTTGGCCAGATGATTTCAATCTCTTGAATCTCATGATTCCCCCACCTCGGCCTCCCAAAGTGCTGGGATTACAGGCATGAGGCACTGCACCCAGCCTCATCCCTCACACTTTCTAATAGGGAAATATCATGAATGGGATCACTTCATATTTTAACCTGAACCAAACTTAAGTCCTGGTTCCAAAACATGATTAGAGTAAAAGGAAAATGTTCCTACTCTGACTGAAGTAAGATAGTTTGGAAAACCCTCAAAATTTAGACTGTACTTTGGGCGCGTTGTGTGTGTACACGTATATATGTGTTTTGACCAAATAATAAACAGAGTCAACCTTCTTCAGCGTTTTTCTCATTCAGCTGTTAGGTATTATACTGTGTCTGTGATAAGGGCAAAGATGAATGAAAAGTTAAGGACAATTATTTATAATTTGTATCTTATTTGAAAATCCCATAAAAAGATGAAAATGTGATGGCTTGCAAACCACTAGAAGAAAAGGAAGTTCAAAAAGTGTTTATATTCTTGGGTCTGGAGACAGATTTTGTAAGCATGGGAGGCAATATTCTTAGTGGTTAGAGGATCAGCTGGGTCTCATACACACCTGGGAAGAAATCCAAACCCTGTCCTTTACTGGTGATGAAATACTTGTCAAGTCCTCTACTTTCTCTAAGCACTAATTTCCGTACCTGTTAAATGAACATGCAAATTATATCTAACTCACAGGGTTACCATGAATAGGAAATGAGTTACTATATACATATATCACTGAGTTTACTACATGACCCATAAGAAGCTATTATCCATCATACATTTTGAAAATATTCCAAATTTTTCTTAATTAGTTATTTATATTAAGTCATTTACCATGACAAAACCGGCTTGAAGACAAATATGTTACTAGTGTTAGGAAATAGGCAGCAGTCATTAACACGTCAATCTATATTATTTTTCAGTTTTCCAGAAGAAAGCCTGGTTATAGGCCACAAACATAGAAAAAGTTCATTTTGAGTGAAAAGAAGATGAAAACAGGCCTTCATAATGGGGTACACTTGGGGGAAGCAGGATCTGGAACAAGTTCGTTAGCTGGGTAACCCTGGTTTCTGGAGGCAACTTGGAGGGCATGGAAGATAATATTTTCCAAAGATGATCACAATAGCATCCCCCCTCCACATGCCTTTCCTAATGCAACACTCTCACTTCAGGAGTTGTAGCCTAATTTCCTCCTTGTCCTGTTGAATCTGAGCTTGACTTGGTGACTTGCTTGGCTGATACAATGTAGCAGAAGTGACATTTTGTGTCTTGTGATGCTGTCACTCTGATGAGCTTACAGCTTCTGCCTGAGACTCTTAGAGTGTTTACTTCTGGAATGCTCCTGCAGGGAAGCTGCTATTCTGAGAAGATTTTAAACCAAACAGAGGGGCCAAGGGTAGTTATTCTGCTTAACAGTCTCATTTTAGCTAGCAGCTGGTAGCAGCATTAATTACCAACCATAGGAACGAATCATTATGGATGACTCCAAATGACTGCAGCCCCAACTAACATCTGCCTGTCATCACATAGAAGACTTGAAGTGAGAATCACCCAGCTAAACTCATAAACCCACAGAATCATGTGAGATAATAATGCAACATTATTTTAAGCCACTAAGTTTTGTTGTAGTTTGTTATGTGATCGTAGATAACCAGAAGAGCAGAGTTGGAAATACAAAAAAGAAAGAGAACAAGTACCAAAGGATCTAAGAAAATTTACCTAATAGAAACTTGGAGGAGGGTAAACACGAATATCTCTTCCTTTCACCTCACAGCCTTGCCTGGAACCAGCCCTATGAGTACCCAGAGTAAAATCCAGACATATTTAACGGCTTGCACTATCACAAATGATTCCATAGAAATGTTAACTACTTAATATGCATGATTTTTATCAAATATTTGTAAAACAAGAAGAAATTAAGAAGCATAAAGTAGTTTTTCCTTTTCTTTAACAATCTCTAAGGGATCTTGGGAAGTCAATTGAGTTATACCTCATTTTTTTATATGTGGGGACCCTGTTTATCTGTGTAGTTGTTTTCTGGAGACCTGTATTATTAGGTTGCATAGAGAATCAGAAAGAAAATTCATGAATGAACTAACCACATGAAACTTTAGTTCCCCTCAAATACCCTTTAACTATCTTGCTTTAGCAGTGGAATGTGGATAGACATTTCCTGCATGCAACTTCCTATCTCTTTGTGGTTTAGTTTACCTCTATTCCTGGATGTTTGCACGGTAAATATATTGCAAATGTATAGCCAAGTGAGACTTAACGTTTTGCAAAAGATACGAAATTCTATGTAGTCCAGGAAAGGATCGTTTGAAAAATACTTAGATCTCATTTCAATGCCATTGGCAAATGAGTAAACAATTGAGAGAAAAAAAAACCAAAAACCAAAATGAAAAAAACAAGGATGGGGACATGACAAAGGAAGTGGCAAAGGAGAGTTGTTAAAAATAACAAGGGTTTAAGATCATCTAAGAGAGGTCCTTGCAGAAACGACTGAGCATATATCCATATGGATACATATATGTATATATAGTCCTCTTAATTGCACTGAAAAAATTCAATGTGTAAAATGTGTTATCATGCAATAATACAATTTGTCAGTAATTAAATGTATATATTTGTCTTTTCTAAGAATTGAACCAGTTTGCAGTTATAAAACAAGTTTGGTTAAATATTAGATTATATTTTATCACATTTTTATTATTTTGGTTTCATTTATCAAGATAACATTTTAATCAAAATATTTTCCTTTATTTAAAAAATAAAATTTTGTACCAATTTAATGATCTGATTTATTTCAGTGCCTTTTCTCCCTATATTAAACATATTAATTATCCCCAGGTGAGAAAGGAAAATAATATTTAGCCTCCCAGATTAGAGAGAAATAATTTATTTGATAGTGGTTTTCATTGTCAAGTTAATAGAGGATGCTTTCTTAAATAACTCAGGGCTTGCAAATGGTGGGAAAATAAGCTTTCACATAATAAGCTTGGGGTAATGGTTTACATGAAAGACATAATATTAAGGTAATCGGAAGTATAAATATCTTTTGAGGAAAGAAGGAGTCGAAATAAATTTTGTATTTGATTTTAGAGAGTACTAAATAAAGCGCAGAATGAAAAACCCTCTTGTTTTTCTACTCTCCTTCCATCCATCCAGGCAACCAGCACTTATTCCACCATTTTCTGAGGAAAAACATAGGACTATGACACAAAGTCTCACCCTTGTCTCACGTGGAGGGGAGTAAGCCAGTGCTATTCCCTATCTGAGCTTGGAATGTGCAAGACATCAAAGGGATTGATGGTGAGTAGTTACAAAGTTGTTGCTGTAGGGAGAGAGGAAAAGAGGGGATGGGTCATATTACTAAAATGAAGAACTGTAGGAATTCAAGGAGAAGTTAGGGCAATTTAATACATGAGCTATCTATAGTACACTCTCAATAGGTATCTCTGAGAGTAACAAGAAAGGTCTTGCAGCGAGAGGCCCTTGTGTGATACAAAGGGACAAAATAATTTGATCAGGGGTTCAAAACTCAATCACTCACTCCTCTCCCACTACCACCACCCAACTCTTTATGTCACAATTACTCAAATACCTTCAATGAACAATTGCCTAAATCTTCTTCTGGGCTAAATATGGAGATGCTCCCAGTGACTGAGAGGTAGACCTGTGTTCTTACCTCCGTCCTGGTAATGGAGAAGTGGCAGCTGCACCCTCCTGTGAGATGACTGGGTGAGAAGTCTTTATATTCACAGCTGGAGAAGCAGCCAGGTGGAACTTCTGATTTCTCTTCCCCCAACAGTATGCACTCTGGCAGAAGGGGAAGAGATGAGATGGAAAAGGATGAGAATGGAAAAGAAGAGGAAGGAAAAGGGAGCAAAAGGAATTGCTTCTCACATGAGTACATACAAAAGAAGAAAAGGACTCATCTGAGGGGAGGGGTCTGGGGCAATTTTGAGAACGCTCAACCATGCTGACTGAAAGAGCAATGTCAAACATCAACAACTTTTTTGTTTCTGTAAGCAAACTATATCAAGACAAAATCCAATACACTTAAAAGTGTTAAGCCCTAAATCTTTAATGACAATGAAACCATGTGTCACAGCACAAATAACATTTTTACTTGCTTATTTTCATTGCCTTTGTCTCTAGTTCTCCAACATGTAAACATGAAGAGATTTTATTATTCAGGCAAGTATGTAAAGACCTACGAACTCTTCTTTATGGAGTTCACCAAATATCACTGAGAGTTTGTTGCCATTACATTGAAAGTAACACTGGGTAGATTTGTGTATTTATGGTATAACAGGTTTAGCAAGCAGTTTGAGCTTGATGGATAAAGACACGAAATGGTTTTATTTTATTTTTTCCATTTACTACATTCAACCTTGCACTGTTAAATTTCCTTGTTCTCTATCATGACAATATCTCAGGCACATTTCATAATTTTGCAATTACTTCTGTTTATTAAAAATATTTTAAGTATAAACACTTATTTGTATATCTAATTTAAATCCAACTTACTGTTCTCCACTCTCACCCCTAAAACCAGCCAGATTTGTGGCCCAGGAGACATAATAGCTTCTTGGATTCTTTTGGCTTTTAACATGTTCCTATAACGATAAAGTTATCTATATAATTCTTGAAAATCTCAGTGTTGCCAATATTTTTAAAGTCCTATAATTCCTAAGTTGGCTGACACAGCAAGAATATTGCTCTTTTGATTTTTGGGTGGTTTCATGTTATTATTCTTTGACACTTCATAGATAGGTATTGTTCTCTGGGAACAGAAACCAAGATGTTACTTAAAGGAACCCTTTATAGAGAGAGAACTTAATGTGAGGTCAATGGGAATTTGAAAAGCTATAATGAAATGAATGTGATACTGGGTATTCATACATCCATATTTTAGATGTACTTTCTTTTTTAAGAAAAAAGTTCTATTTCTTCATCAGGATGCAACAAAGAAGAGGTAGTACATAGTGATTTCAAGCGATTTTTTTAGACACAGAATTCTCCCTTCCCACTTTCTCCCCTTCCTCTCTCTTTCTCATCTTTTTTTCTTTCCTTTCTCATCATTTTCCTTCCATCCCTTCCCTTTTCTCTTTCTTTTTAATTCCTCTAGCCACCTCTCTTTTGCTTTATTTACCTTTTCTCTCCCTCACACTCTCTGTTATGCTCTCTCTCTTTCTCTGAAACCATGCAAGAAATTCCCATATAGAAAACATATACAAATAGGCAGCTCTAGTTGAAGTTAAGAGTCCTAGACCCAGGTTCAATTTATTTAGTTTCCACTTACTCTCTCCCTGTCATGGCATCTGAAGTTCTTCGTTGTTATCAATCAAGTGAGAAGAAACAACTGGTGTGAAACAACAACAACAAAGCAGTTTGGCTTACTGCCTAGGAATATGTAAGGTAGATCAAAGATGCTACTTGGTCTAGATTGGTTAATTGATTGGAAATATGACATGAAGAGCTGTAATTTGAACATGTTTGATTACAGGGCAATTCTGAAAGTTGGAGGAAGGGAGGGAGGAAGGCAGGGATAGAGAAAGGAGAATAATGTGAAAGGCAGAGTGGTCAGATTTTAGGATTACCTAATTTCGTAATGGCATTTGAATTCTTGGTTCCATTTTTTAATGAGTTTTGAGTGCCTTGGATTCTGTGTTACTTCCTGCATGCTTTAAATCACACAAATATATATATACAGAGTTGTAGGTTGTGATAGGCTATTATATTATTATAAAGAAATACTTGAGGCTGCATAATTAATTAAAAAAAAAGAGGTTTAATTGATTCACCGTGGGGCAGGCTTTAAAGGAGGTCCTGGCATCTGCTTCTTGTGAGGGCTTGGAAGCTGACTGGTGGAAGGTGATGAGCAGCCAATATGTCATATGGCAAGAGTGAGAGCAAGAGAGAAGAGGGAGGTGCCACACTCTTTTAAACAAACAGATTTCCCATGAACTCAGAGTAAGAACTCACTCATTATCAAAAGGACAACATCAAGCCATTCATGAGGAATGCACAACGCCCATGACACAAACACTTCCCACTAGGCCTCACCTCCAATATCAGGGATTACATTTCAATGTGAGATCTGGAAAGAGCAAAACACCCAAATCATGTCATGGATGTAAATTTTTCTTCTAGTTTAAAGTAAAACCAGGAGAACTGTAATGTATATAGAGGTTTAAGAGAGAGAAAACTGACCACAGAAGTTAATTGACACATTTGTTATGTATTACAGTATCATCTATAGAGAATCTTTAAAATGTACACATCCTTTGACTTACATATTCTACTTCCAAGGACGTCTTTTGATGAATGAATGGAGAATTGAAATATTTCTGCATAGATAACTTCACATAGCATTATTTACAACAATAGAAATGAACATAGACATTTAAGAGTAGGCTGGAAGTTAATAAAGAATAGCATAGTCATGTAATGAGCAATTGTATGGTCATTTCGAGTGTTTTCTAAGAATGTTTAAGATAGGCTGTCATATTATACAACTCCAAGAGGCATGTTATAGTCTATTTGAAGCATTTTCTTTAGAATCATGCAGTGCCTAGCCTATATTTGTGTGTCTAATATGCTGGCTTAATGACATATTGAACATTAAGCGCAGTTTGGCATTATATTACTATTAAGTAAAAATGCAGCATTCATACAGAAAGATTATAGAGAATATGCCAAATTACACTAAGTTATCCCTGGGTGTTGGCATTATAAGTGATTTAAATAATTCTTTTTGAGTATTTTCTATTTTTTCTATAATGAGCACATATTGCTGATATCAGAAAAAAATGATAATTATAATTTTAATGCTCCTATCTCTGGTCTGTTAAAATAAGCACCAAACACTGCGTTTATAAACAACAAAATCTTCTGTTATATCCTACACCTAATATACTCAGGTAACTCCTTCATGGCAACTCTGCACCGATGCTTCATAGTAATAATTATTAATTTTTAACTTATTACTCAATACAGGTACTATTTGAGAGATTCTCTATAGTTATGGATTTCTAAAGTGGGCACTATGTTTCTAATGAGGATCTGATCAGCCTTGAATATATTGAGAAATAACCTCATGTTTTCTACAGTCTATAATTCTGTTGATTTAGTATATAATTCTGATTTCACAAACTCAAAAAAGTATATAGGACTCTCCAGGGGTTTTTTAAATCAATAATAGGTTTTGATTTTTCCAGAGTATGGGTTTAATGTCTAGATGTACTGATTTTGCCATTTGACTGATGACTTGTAATGCTCCCTAACTGGCCTCTGGGGACATAAAGATTACTGTAATTTAGACTGACAGAAAATATCACAGTCAACTATGGTATAAACAGATAAACAAAACTGTCATTTGCTTTAACATCTTTACCAAAAGGGGCATATTAAATGGGGCTGGAGACATTTGATTAAATATTACCATTAGAAAAGTTCCATTATGGGGAAAAACTAAGTAAGCGCACACATTGAATACATATGTTCTTTAACATATATTTTCTCCATCAGTTTCTAAGGAGGCCTACAAGTAACCTCATCTATGAGAATCTGAATGGTATGATAGACTATCACTCTTTCCTATGCTTGCCGTCTGTGAACCCTTGTGAGGTCTGTGGTCTGGGCAAGCAAATTGATTAGCCAACAATGCTAACAAGCCAGTGGTCACAACTTGGAACCATATCCAACCATTCATTCCATTAGAGGCATGCATTCCTATTGCTAACTCGGCCTTTCACCTTGAAGACAAATTCCAATAGTCATCTATTACTGAGCACTGTCCTGTATGTCCAGTCATGGTTCCAGTGTCCTACATATGTAATTTATAATCCCAAGATATTTCTTTAAGTAAGCTTTTTTTTTCTCTCTATTATATAGATGAGGAAAACCAAGGCACAGAGATTTTAAATGATTTTCTAGGACTATTTAGTTAGTAGTGACTGATCCAGCATTCACACACTTGAGTTTTTCAAGCACAAACTGTTCTCCTAGTTCTATGCTTTGATGTTTTGCTCCTATTACTAATTACCAGGTGAGATGCTGTGTTAACAAAAATCAGTGGCTGTCTAGAAAGTAACTAATAAATGGTCAACGGTTTTGTCTCTGTGTGTGAACAATATATAATAGCATATTATGTCTTTTTTTTAGCATATTATGTCTCTCCAGTAGATTTGATAACTTGTTATTCAAAGTGATTTGTCTTAGTTATCTGTGTCTGTGTAACATATTAACCCTGAACACAGCAGCTTAAAACATTTATAATCTTAAAATTTCTGTGCAGGAGAATCTAAGCATGGCTTAGCTGGATGCTTCTGGTTTATAAAGTTGTAGCCAAGCATCAGGTTGGGGCTGTTGTCTTATCTGCCTCCAGTCTCACTCATGTGGTTACTCAATAGGTGAGCCTCATGTCATGTCAGCTGGTTTCATTCAGGCAAATTACCCAATAAATAACAAGAGATAGAACACTCAAGATAGAAGATGCAGTCTTTTATAACTTACCCTAAGTGAGACTCCCATTTCTTATGCTGTATTCTGTTCATTAAAAGTAAATCAATAACTTCAGATTATTCTTTTTTTTTTTTTAATTGTACTTTAGGTTCTGGGATACATGTGCAGATCATGCAGGGTTATTGCATAGGTACATACATAGCAAGGTGGTTTGCTGCCTCCATCCCCCCATCATCTATATCTGGCATTTCTCCCCACAATATCCCTCCCCACCCTCCCCAGCCCCCACTATCTCTCTCCTAGCCTTCCCAACTAAGCTCAGTGTGTGATGATCCCCTCCCTGTGTCCACCTGTTCTCATTGTTCATCACCAGCCTATGAGTAAGAACATGAGGTGTTTGATTTTCTGTTCTTGTGTCAGTTTGCTGATAATGATGGTTTCCAGATTCATCCATGTCCCTACAAAGGACACGAACTCATTATTTCTTATGGCTGCATAGTATTCCATGGTGTATATGTGCCACATTTTCTTTGTCTAGTCTATCATTGATGGGCATTTGGCTTGGTTCCAGGTCTTTGCTATTGTAAAGAGTGTCACGGTGCACACACATGTGCATGTGTCTTTATAATAGAATGATTTATAATCCTTTGGGTGTATACCCAGTAATGGGATTGCTGGGTCAAATGGAATTTCTATTTCTAGATCCTTGAGGAATCACCACACTCTCTCCCACAATGGTTGAACTAATTTACACTCTCACCACCGGTGTAAAAGTGTTCCTATTTCTCCACATCCTCTACAGCATCTGTTGTCTCCAGATTTTTTAATGATCACCATTCTAATTAGCATGAGATGATATCTCAATGTGGTTTTGATTTGCATTTCTCTACTGACCAGTGATGAGCATATTTTTATATGTTTGTTGGCCTTATATATGTCTTCTTTTGAAAGTGCCTGTTAATATCCTTCACCCACTTTTGAATGGGTTTTTTTTTCTTGTAAATCTGGCTTAGTTCTAGATGGAAGCTAGTGCTTCCATCTAGATCTGTGCCAACAACCCTGGCACTGCTGGAGTTGCTGCCCAGCCCTGTCCAGGCAGCTCATGGGGTCTTTTCAACCCAGCAAAGACTTCCTGTTCTGTATGTTGTGGAGGGCTTGGGTGAAGGGCAGTATCTGCACTGAAGTCCTGGAAGGGGAAAGCCCCCAATCCTCTGGTCAGTTGCCTGCACCTCCCAGGTGGAGCAGTGCCCCGCCCTGCCTCAACTTGCCCTCTTTGGGTTAAACCCACTGTCCAACCAGACCCACAAAATGAACCTGGTACCTCGTTTAGAACTGCAGAGACCCACTTGGCTTCTGCATCTCTCTCACTGGGAACTGCATTCTAAAGCTCCTCTATTCAGTCATCTTGGAACCTATCCAGATTATTCTTAAAAGGAGTAGATTGTATAGAGAAATACATAACAGAAGATGGGGAATCACTGGAGATTATTTTAGAAACTGCCTATCACATGATTTAACATCAATGTTCTGAAAACAGAGGATTATAATACATATTCACAAGTTTTCTAAAATTTCAGAACTGTTATAATCAGGACACTAGTATCAGCAAACAGAATGTCAACTTACTATGGTTTAAACAAAAATGAACATTTATTGATGCAGGTACCTCAAAAGTCTATATAATGGAACTACCTTCTGACTGACTATGTTGAATGAGTATTAGTAGGATTTCGTCTGTCACTCCTCTCCTTGGTTTTATTTTCTTCTATGTGGCTTTATCTCCTGTTAGGCTCACTCAACATCATGTAAAGACTAACTTTACCAACCCTGGGGAATATAATGTGTAGTAGTTACTATGTCTTTGTAGAGAGTCCCAACCAACACTTTCATTAAACCTCATGCTCATTTCTGGATGTAAAGAGAAAGTCCTTTGAATAGTTATGACTATGTAATGTTCCATCCCTGGGGTGGGGTGGGGGTTGGTGTGACATCAATCATATGAACCAAGTGTTGTAGAGATATTTGACTCTTAAAGAAAAGTTACAGGTAAAAGGGATCATATTATGGGTAAATAAAGATAAAAATAAACAAGTAAATAAAAATAACCACAGTGTTACAGGCTGAATTGTGTACCTCTCAAATTCATACATTGAAGCCTCAGTCCTCAGTGTGACTGTATTTAGAGATAGGAACTTTGAGGAGGTAATTAAGTTTACTCAAAGTCACAAAAGTGGGTCTCTTACCAATAGAGCTGAGGAAGAGACACTGGAGTGCTCTCTCTCTCTTAGCACACACAAAAAGGAAGGGACATATGAGGACACAAAAGGGAGGCAGTCATCTGCATGCTAGGAAGAGAGCCCTGCCGGAAACTTTAATTGCCAACACCTCGATCATGAACTTCTAGCCTCCAGAACTGTGAGAAAGTAAATTTCTGTTGTCACTCAGCCTATGGTATTTTGTTATGGCATCCCAAGCAAACTAATACACAGAATAAAACAGTTGTCTATATGTTTTCAGCAAATCTGTAATACTATGCAGAAAAATACACGTAAAATTTTGGTTTTAATAATTATAGCCCATTGGCCTTGATGATAACAAGAATGTTTTTCTCTTCTACATAAAACCCTGCTGTGTTCAGTAACAAATAACTCCAAACTGAATGAAATAAAACAACAGAAATGTATTCTCTCATAGTTCAGGAGGCCAGAAGTCCAAAGTCAGAGTTTTGGCAGGCTTGGTTCCTTCTGGAGGCTCTGGAGGAAATTGCTACAGCTGTCTCTCCCCAAGGCTGGTGGTCGCCACCAACCTTGGCATTCCCAGTTTAAAGCTACATCACTCCAATCTCTGCCTCCATCATCACATTGCCCTATTCCCTGCTTGTATCTCTGTATGGCTTTCTGCTACTTATAAGGACACCAATCAATGGATTAGGGCCCACCCTAACCCAGTATAAGCTCAGGTTCACATGATCATATCTGCAAAGATCCTTTTTTCAAATATTCAGATACTGAAGTTATGACTTCAACACATCTTACTGGGAAATGCAATTCAACCGCAATACTTTAAGTTTCTTTAAAAAAAAAAATGTGTTAAAACTGGGAAGCTTTTTCTTCCAGCTCCCGGCATTTCACTTTATTCATTCTTGTGAATAAATAAGAATAATTTATAAAAAGGAAGTTTAAAAATAATGATTTAATGATGACTTCCACTGTGCTATTCCAGTATTTTATGAATAAATCTCACATCATCATGAGTTCTTTATTAGAAATGTGCTGTCAACATAAACTGTTAAAATTTATTTACTCGCTTTCTAATTCATATTTACCAAATGATCTTTTTTTCTACGACTGCACAGCCTGTATCTTGGGCTGAGGGTTACATGCTTAATATCACTCCACTGTACTGAAGAAACTTGTTTAAACAAATCACAAAGCTATGACACAGGGCAGAGCACTGAGGCGAAAACATTTTCAGTTTCTTCCATTTAAAGTCATGATGGTGTTTACAAATGCAGGCAAACTACAGGTTGTTTTACATGTTAGGCCATTATTCTCCCACAGACCTTGCAAATCATATTCTGGATAAAAGCTGTAAAATTCCAGCCTCTGCAATGACATTGACATTGTACCTACATATGAAATTCTCTGCCTGCCCTGGTTTGGCACTGGTCTAGAACTGAGAATTTGCGTTTTGTTGTTTTTTCTTCAGCAAGACCAATAGTTTCTTATAATATTTCTTCTAGTACTGGAAATTTGAGGTACATTTTCAGCATGTTAACTTAAAATATTTTTTGTTTGTTCATTTAAAATGCTAAATGAGGCATTTTAAATTTGTAAAAAAGAACAAGTAGGTATTACCTAATGGAATGATTGTTGTCTTTCTAATATTCTTTTCTTTTTCCACTCTCTTAGCCTGAGTACCCTGGAAAAGAGTGTCAACCAAAACTTATGCACTATAGGGTAGCTATGTGCAAGGGCAATAAGAATGAAGGAAAAAGGGAAATAAGGCAAGAAATGGGGGAAGGGCATGAATCCAGCGGTCTGTAATTTCACAGGACAGTGCAATAAATTGTTCAGTCATACAGGTTAACTCTGGAAAAGACTGATGAAATTACCACATCTGGGAGCTCTTGGATGGGGATGGGCATGAGGTAGAAGCACAAGTAATTTATCTGCTGGTTCAGATGTCCCTTACTGGTCAGAATTCACTCCAGGGGTATGAGCTCACCCAAGTTCCTGGTTTGCATTGCCCAGCTCTTCCACTCTTCCACACAGCCAACAGAGAAGCCACAGCCACCTGGTTAGGAAGCCTGGCCAGAGTGGTTTCTGTTTATTTCTTAGAGCCTTATGGATCTGTAGTGGTGATGGTAATAGTTGAACTTTATCACCCAGAAAATTGTGTGAGCTAAAGCTGGGGCCCTTCAGGCCAAGAACAAGGGCAGGGAATTGAGAGTAGCCTATTGAGTAGCGCATAATTTGGGACTGTTGAACTCACACAACTATGGATATTCTGAACTGTGAAGGAATCACTGATTGATATGGCTGCACTGACCTTTAAAGACTATTCCAAATGTGACTAAAAATATGAAGAGATATTTCTACTTACAGTTAAAATGGAATAACAGGGACACACTTTACCCTTTTATCTGAAACAATCCTCCCAGAAGGGCAAAATATATAAAACAACAGTTTTCAAGATGCTAGGTATCAGAAAATAAAGGATAGGGATGTCTGAGAGTTTATAAACAAAAACAACGAACCCAATGTATGCCAACACTTACTTCCTTAACAGAGTTTCCAGGCCAATGGGGAGAAAACTAGTAGAATACCAGTAGACTTCCTGTGTAGGGAGATGGAGCTGAGAGTATGGGTAGACTGAGGCAGCTAGAGTTTGAAGGACTGAGTATCAGACAGAAGAGAGCAACAGAGAGAAAACTCCAGAAATCTGTAAAAGATACCCCCCTTGAATTATGCATGCAGCTGAATACTGACTAACAAGTATATCAAAAGAGGCTCTCCAAGGTTGAGGAATCACCTGACACTATTAGAAGTAACATTGTACTACCAGTCAGATTAGAAAACGCCATAATTTAAAGGGAATTTGGTGGAGCAAACAGAACAGACTTGCTTGCGTAGTGAGATTATTTAGTACTAGATTAAGCACTGCTCTGACTCTGTCCAACAAATCATAAAAGCAAGATCCAAAGGGAATAAATCATTTCCAAGTGACTTAACTGCATCATGGAACAAGGCTAAGAAATATTTACATGAAAATAAAATATCCAATACTCACTGAAGTAAAAATTACAATGACTAGCAAAATAAAGTTTATAGTCTTGTAAAGAAATTATAAAATGCAAGCCACATAGAGGACAAAACACAATAAATTGAAATAGGCCTAGAACGAATACAAATGTTAAAATTAGCAAACAAGGGCATTAATACTATTATTATAGCTAGTTTACATATCTTCAACAGTTAAATAGAAACATGAAACATGAAAGATGTCTCTATTTGGTAGACAAACAGTGCTTCTATTTGGCTTAAAAAACTACCCAGTTTTAACTTTTAAATATAACAACTGATTTCTGAGAAGAAAAATACGCTGGATGGAATGAAGAAATTTAGAAATTGTAGAAGGGAGTATTAGTGAACTTGAAGACATAGCATTAGAAATTATCAAAAATGGAATTCTGAGAGGAAAAAGTAATAATAATAAATAGAGAAGATCAGTGATCTTTGGGACAATTTATGGAAGCCTACTAATATGTAATCAGAGTCTGAATATAATAATTCAGACATCATAATGAAGCAGATTCCATTATTTGAAGAAAAAAGTGACAGAACAATTTTCAGAATCCTCACATATGAAAAGTTCAGTGAGTCCTAAGTACAAGAACTATAAAGAAAACTATATCAAAGCATATTATAATCAAATTGTTCAAGTCTGGTGTTGAAAGAAAAAGTCTTTAAAGAAATCAGAGAAAAACATTACATACAGAAAAACAAAGATAGGGATAACAGATTTCTCTAACATAACAATAATAAAAACAATGAAAGTGAGAAGGCTGTGGAACAACATCTTTCAACACTGAAAGAACAAAATACTTTCAAACTATAATTCTATACACAGGAAATATCTTTCAAAAAGCAAGGTGAAATGAAGACTTTAACATATATAAGATGAAATAAGTCATCACAAGCAGATGTGCAACACAAGAAATATTAAAGGCAGTGCTTCAAACACTTTCTTAAATAATATAATTGACTTTTAAAATAATAGCAATCTATTGTGGGCTTTATAGTATGTAAAAGTAGTATGTGTTACCAAATATTGCAAGGTTCTTACATTATAGGTAAAATGAATGGTATAATATCACTTAAAATTAGATGGTGATAATGTAAAAATATTTGCTCAATCCTCAAGAAACCAGATAAATATCAAAAAAGCATAGTTAATAAGAAAGGTAGGAAATAAAAATGAAACTTTTAATTAAAAGATAGAAAAAGTTGCAAAGGAAATAAACAGATGAAAAAAAATGGAAAACTAATAGCAAGATGGTAAATTTAAACATGACCATATCAATAATCACATTAAAGTTAAATGACCTATACACTCAGACCAAATGATTGATTTCAGACTGGATACAAAAGCAAGATTATCCTATGATTACAGAAAGTTCAGTTAAATTATAAAGACAAATATGTTTTAACATAATTATTTTAAGGATTGAAATTGATATGCCATCCCAACAGATTAAAAGAAAGCTTAGAGTATTTATGAGTATCAGAGAAAGTGGATTTCTGCCTAACATATTACCAGTCATCAAAATGTTCATTTCATATGGACAAAATAGTTAATTAAATATAAAAATACATATGTGATAGAATCTTAAAAAAGCTAACTGAGTGTTAAGTAAATTTAGCAAGCTTGGATACAAAATCAATATATGAAAATCAATTTCTCTACACTAGTAATAAACATTCAGAAAATAAAATGAAAATAACAATGTCTTTACAATTTCATAAAAAACATGTAATATTTAGGCATAAACACAACAAAAGGCATTTAAAACTTCTACACAGAAAACTGTATAACATTGCTTTTATAGTTTTATAACTGATAAAGTCATATGTATTTGAAAACAACATAAGTTATTAGAGCTAGTGTAATACATATATGTGATCTATAATACTTTAAATTCTTGTCCTACTTTTTCCAAAAGCAAAATATTTAATGAGGGAAATTAAAGAATGCCTAAATAAATGAAGATAAACCATGTTCATGGGTTAGAAGACTTTCTCTCCCTCTCTCTGTTATATATATATATATATATATATATATATATATATATATATATATATATATGTATAAAACACACAAATATTCATGCATATATAGTCAATGTAATCCCAATCAAAATCTCAAGGATTTTTTTTTAAACTGACAAGCTGCTTCTAAAACTTATAGTGAAATGCAAAAAAGCAAAAACAACCAAAATGACTTTAAAAAAGAACAAACTTTGAGAACTAACTGTACCTGATCTTAAAACTTATTATAAGGCCATAGTAATCAAAAATAGTTGATATTGGTATAAATATAAATAAATAGATCAATGGAATATAATAGATGATGTAGAAATAGACTCATACATACCACTTGTTTTGGCAGTGGTTAAGAGGTAATTCAGTGCAGAAAGGATAGTGATTTAAACAAACGTTGCTGAAATATTTGGGTATTTAAATGCAAAAACTGTACTTCAATCTCGACCTTGTCCATATAAAAGTTGGCACACAATGGATCACAGTCGAAAGTGTAGAATTATACTAAAATTATAAAGCTTCTAAAAGTAAATGTAAAAGAAAACATCGATCTTGGGTCAGGCAACAATCTTTAGATTTTTAGATATGACATTAATAAAACGTTCCATAAGTAAATTGGACTTCATCAAAATTAAGATATGTTTAATGACATAGTAAAGAGAGTACAAAATGAGCCATGAAATGGATAAAATGCTTGCAAATTATATATATAATAAAGACTTTGTATCCTGGATTCATTAAGAACTCTCAAAATACAATAGTAGAGAAAAAAAGGATTCAAAATAAAATTTAGGCAAAACAGTTGAACAGACACTTTACCCAAGAAGGTTTACTTATGACAAATAAGTTTTCGACATTATGCTTAATATTATTAATCAATAGAGAAATGAAATTAAAACCACAATGAGACACCTGTCAAAATAGTTAAAATTAAAAAGACTTACCATACCAAATGTTGGTAATGAAGTTGAGGCACTGGAAATCTCATAAATTCCAGGTGGGAATGTGAAATGATACAACTACTTTGAGAGTTTGCCAGTTTCTTAAACTGTTTAGCACATATATACAGTATTATCCAGTTGTTAGTATTTTCCCAAAATGAGTGAAAGCAGAGAGTTATATGTCCATACAAAGGATTATATACAAATAGCCAAAGTAATTTTATTTATAGTATCAAAAACTGGAAAATACCCAAATATCTATCAACAGGTAAATGGATTAGCAAACTGTAGTATGTCCATGTAATAAAATAGTTGTCAGTGATAACAAACTATTGATATATGCTATAATAGGTATTCTGAGTGATTAATTCAAGAAATAATACATACTGTATGGTTTCATAATATGTAAAATTCTAGATGATGTAAACTAATCAACAGTGACAGAAAACATATTGGTGGTTGCCTGGAGATAGGAAAGGAACAGGAAAATTTGGTTCAGAATTATTAAAGAACACTTTGCAGTTTAGAATATATTCATTATCTTGACTGTGCTGATGGTTTACGATGTGTATATATGTCAAAACTAACCAAATTTTATACTTTAAATATGTACAGTACATTGTATATTGTTTTTTTATAGCAGAACCTGGAGAACAAAGATCTCACAGGGAGTTATAGAAAGAACCAATATAATCATAATTATTTGAGAACAGCAGAGGTTATTAGAGCTAATGCAATGCATATATGTGATATATAATACTTGAAAGTCCTATACTACTTTTTCCAAAATCAAAGACTCACAGCTGCAGTTATTGTTCATGCAGGGGTATAAAAGACTTGCAGTTCAGATGCTAAAGGGACCCCCATAGCCATAATTACAACGTTTCCTGTTTTGAACTCCTTAACAACAATGGATGTGAAATGAGAATTCATAAAATACTCCACTTACAAAATCTCATTGCTCACAACTATGACAAAAGATTGGCCAGGAGGTTGAAGGCTAGGCTCCATTACTAGCTGAGACTCACTAGCTTACTGTTAGTACATGAGATTCAAATTTGTGATGAAGCAAAACTTCAAACAATTCCAGGTTATGAATACCAGGGTTGCTTGGAAATTGTTCACTCTGAGCTTCAGCATTAATAAAAACATATTTTTCAACCAATCTCAAGCGTAGCTAGTGATTGTTCGTCTCCACATGACTACCAATCTCTACACTTTTTGTTCTCTGATTATACCAAGTCATGAAATCATAGGCCCTCAAAATCTCATGACAGTATTTACTACTTACTCATTACTTCTCGGATAGATAGCACACTATCCTAGATCCTTCTCCCATTCATTTGTTTAAGCATTAAATAAATCTGCTATATATTAGAATTTTGCCTACCTCTTGGTAAGCAGGATAGGCTTTATTTATTTAAGTAGCTTAAAGTTTAGCTGGGGAGAAAGAAATATAAACAGATCATTACAATTAAATGTGAAAAGTATATTTTAGAGAAGCCCAGAGGAGCAAAGGACAAAGAAGGACACAACAAGGTTTCCTCTTGGTTTCCCAGCATGATGAATTTTAATCCAGTAATATTTCCCTATTGATTTTCTTCAAATTCTGAACATGGGCTATAAAATAACATCTATAACATATTGAGTTAGCAAGTACCACTCAGCATCTGGTGCTTGAGACCCCACTGTAAGCAATTCTGTCATGTATCTGTTCCAATTTAAGTTATTTTGGCTCCTATTGGGACATCCATGGGAAAATTAATTAGGTGTGATGGACTTAAAATAGAATTTAATCCTGGGAAAAGTGTCTATTTTAGGTAAAAAATTTCAGAGCAAATAAATAGTTGCTAGGTGACAGTGTGATTCACATTCTATAAATGATATAGCTGTAAAAAATTAGAAGCTAGTTTGTTTAAAGTGTTCCATCATTTTTCTCTAGTGAGATTTGAGGCACTGAGATTTGAGGTAGGTTTTCCCACCTCTTCCATTGCCTTACCTTGTATCACGAAGAAATACAAAAAACATATTAAATTAAAGCCCAGAGAGTTATGAGTTGTATGGGTTTCTAAAGGACAGGATAAACATATAGGAAATAAGAATTTCTGTCCATTTAAAGTTGCTTTAACTTTCCCAACAAAATGATATGCTCCTGTATAAACTATATCATAGCTCCTTAGGATGATAACCCTCACTTCACTGTTCTGTACTTTGTAGAGATTCAGTAAATATTTGGCAATGATTATTAAAATAATGAAAATAAAGTTGTCTTAATTTTAAATTAACTTAAATTCTGAGAAGATTTTATAACAAAAACAAATTGTAATATTTCCAATTGTTCTACTCTTTGTTCTTTAGGATATTTTATAAGCATGGTTGCCTATTCAGAATGACAATGTGCATTATTCTCAAAAGGTGTGCATTTTTAAAGTCTTTTGAGTCATATCAATTTGAAATAAACATGTTTTTAAAATTCTAATTTAATGTTCTAAGAAAATCTTGCCATTATAAAAGTCATTTTCATGTGTTCCTATAAGAATCAGGGAAAAGATTTAAATTTCTTGTTCATTTCTTGCTTCTATTCAGTTTCCTACCAAGGATGTCAAATTCATCTCTTACTTGTGACTTTCATAGAAAGATATAATAGCTCCACTGGCAGAAGGGAAAGCAATGTATTAATAATTGTCGGTATTTTTATAGCAACAAGCTGCTGGATCAACAAAAGAATATATATTGAGCCATTTGTATATTTTCAGCAATAAATTAATTTTTCTTAAGAGAAGTATGTAACTTTTCTTTTATGTACGTTTATCTATAACTTGGGAATCTTTTGTTGCCTTTGAGTTGTTAGCTGTAACAATACTGTGTTTTATTTGTATTCTGTGAAAGCAGAATTTTTTAAAGTATAATGACTATAAAAGGAAGACACTGTATGTTAAAATTAAGTGCTAAATGTCAAGTTTCCTAAAGCAGAAGAGAAAATGTATATTAGCTTCTAATTATGCTTTATCAGCAAATTAAAGAATACAAAGGCTAAAATTAAAACATCTACAAATAAATAAAAATTGCATTTAGAGTGCCTCTTCTTTGCAAGATGATCAAAAAAGTTAATTTTCTTCTGTATGAAATGTCACATAGTCTGTAGTTTTTCTGATTGGCTAAAAATGAACTGGAAAACTCTTCTCTGTTGTATTTTTTCATGTCCACCTTAGTTGTATCTTTTCATTTTGGATTTTAGCTGCTTGTGGTTTCTCTTTTAATAATCCTTATTAGTCTCAGTGTATATATCTTTCTGGCAGTCTTTGAAGAATATATAGATATACAAATACAGTTGTATTAAATTGAAAACTGCAATAACAGTAAATAATCACTAATTTGCTCCAACAGCAAATAAATCTAAAAGAGAATAAGTATTCTTATTGACTGGAAATTATGCTAATAACTCATTAATAGAAGATGAGAAAAGAGAAAATCTACAATTCTTATAAATCTTTCCATTCCAGAATAAGTACTACTAAGCCAGTGGGCATATTAAAGATAAAATCTGTTTTGTTTGATTATTTTCTATTTCTGATAAGTAAACTGTGTGGAATTCAAAAGGAGAGGGTGGACTATACATTTACAAATTAAGCCATATTCCTGACTTTGTATGTGACTGTTTGCAAGTCAACTCCCAGTTATCTTCAGGTAGGTTAACAATATGCCTCTTTCAGTCTAACCTTAACAGTTATCACATGAGAACAAAGAACTTCCATTATGTATCTTTCCATTTAGAATTATTGAAGAGAAAGGTCAATAAATACAGGAAAACATAATTCTTTGAGACAAGCACCTTAGTATTGTCAGCACAACATAAAATATTAACGGATTTCTGCAGCAAGAACTATAATGGGGATTATGTTCTGAAATTAAGCCACAAAATGCCAGATATGTCATTTCAGTGAATTGTGTAGGAGTAAAGCATTAAATATACCAGGAAACATTATGAAACTATATTCTTGTATCTAAGTTAAAGTCAAGCAAGAAACATCCATAAAACTTTTACTCCTAAAACTGCGTTAACTATTTTCTATCTTTTTAAACATTCTTCTCCCATAGTTTTCTTATATCGTTAAATAGTTTTTCTTGTAATGTGTATTTCATGGTTACTTATTTCATAATACATAGCAGTTTTAAGATGCCACTGTATGTATACACATTCCACCCCCACCCCCATCCTACTGTTTTTCCTGGTATAGAAGGCTCATTACATTAGCAGGGACAAATTTTCCTTTCTGTCAATCTTCTCTTCGACACTTGACATAGACATCTTTTTAAATGCGGATTTATTTTCTATAGATGAGTATTAAATAAATGTAAGTGAAGCCATCAGCTAAAATATAGAAATATAAATAATCTATTTATAGATAGGCTAATTATATCAGTCCAAATAAAAAGAAAACTCCTCCATATTTGGACTTGTCCATTAGCGAATAGATGCAAGAGACTGGCTAAAATATACTCTAATTCTTTTGGGATTTCTATTTAGAGAAAACAAAACAAAAATGCTCAGGTTTTACCAGTTCTCTTCTATATTTCTCTCTGGGCACATAAATCATAAAAACAATTTAACCCATAGGGATAAATACAACTAAATTCATTTCTTCATGCAAATTTGCCAATATTTCTAAAGATTACAGAAAAAATAATTTCACTAGTATTATAAAGAAAAATCCCAACTTGGTATAATATAATGCACATAACAAAAAATTAGGCCTAGAGGGAAAACCAAAGGTTAAAGACCTGATTTTAAAAATCCTCCACCTTGGATAGACTAGCTTGTATCATGCAAATCCTTCCATAAAAAACTGCTAATCTCCATTTAAAAATTTTAGCTGATTTAGGGATAGAGAGCAACAAAGACAGAATTGGAGACACAGATCACCAAAATAAGGGAAATACGTCAAGGGGAGTTGTAGTTTCCTAGCAGCCTTTTCCCATTGAAGCATTGGCCACTGTTTGCCATGTCATAGTGTGGGTCACTGTCCAACCAGAAAGTGGCCTGCCAGAACTTTTGTCACACCCTTGGGGTTAAGAGATAAAAATGTAATAACAACCAGGGCAGGCTAGACTTAAAGGACAAAGATTCTAGAGAAAATAAACTTGTAGTGAAATGTGGCCAAAATTCTTGTCTTAAGGCATTTGACAAACATTAAACTGCCAGGCCATAAGATGTTGAGAAACTAAGGAGAAAGCAGGTTAAAAAGGCTGGAGAAACACAAACTGGAAATCAGAGCCTGCCAAAGAGGAGAGGTTATGGTAACATTCCACAGTTACGGGAATAAGGACAAGGTAAAAATATTACAGCCCTTAAAATGTCTGAATCCTATTCTCATACTATATCCATCCCCAGTTGGACCAGGGGAATCTGCCTCTACTCTAACGACTGGCTAAAATAATTAAAGCTTCTTTGAGGAAGATAATATCATCCAGGACTCATACCTTGAGAGTTCTTAATATTTGGAATTCAATAAAAATCTTATTAAGTCTACAAGAGAACTGTAGCAAATGACTAAAAATCTAGCGAAGAAATAGGTGCTAGAAACTGACCCAAAGATAACCGAGGTGTTGAAAGTATAAATAAATTTTAAAGCAACTGTATTTAACACATTGAACAAATTGGATGACAAAAAGAATTTTAGAAAAGTATGAAAAGGTATATAAAATAATTGAACAGAAGTTCTAGAAGTGGGCCAGGCGTGGTGGCTCAAGCCTGTAATCCCAGTACTTGGGGAGGCTGAGGCGGATGGATCACAAGGTCAAGAAGTCGAGACCATCCTGGTCAACACGGTGAAACCCAGTCTCTACTAAAAATACAAAAAATTAGCTGGGTGTGGTGGCGCGTGCCTGTAATCCCAGCTACTCAGGAGGCTGAGGCGGGAGAATTGCCTGAATCCAGGAGGCGGAGGTTGCGGTGAGCCGAGATCATGCCATTGCACTCCAGCCTGGGTAACAGGAGCGAAACTCCATCTCAACAACAACAACAACAACAACAACAACAAAGAAGTTCTAGAAGTGAAGGACAAAACAACTGAAATTTAGTACTCAATGGGCACTGTTAACAGCAAATTAGAGACAAAAAATCAGAAGTTTATAGACCTGAAAAATAGATCTGTAGAAAATAACTAGACTGAAATAGAAAGACAAAAAAGGAGGAAAATACAGAAAAGGGATTAGAGACATAAGGTGTATTGAAAATGGTGTACATATGTTTAGAAGAGAAGGAGAGGAGGAGAATAAGGCTGAAGTAGTAGCTGAAGACATGCTGGCAAACATTCTCTGAAGCTGAAGAAAGACATCAAGATACAGATTTTCAAAGAATGACTACCCATAATTATAAATACTGAAATAGCACATGTAGGCATATTGCACTAAAACTATTAAAAAGTAAAAATGAGGGAAATTTTTCAAAAGCAGTGAGTGTTAAAAAAAAGAAGGCATTCTTTGGCTTTTCAGACTAGCAGTAAAGGAATCTCATTCTTTCATTTTTTTTTTTTTTTTACATCCTTATACTGACATAGTCTCTAATTTAACTCAGTTATTCAGCTCATTTTATCATGCCTCATCCCAGGAACTTGTAAAAGATGCCAACAAGTAAAATTCCTCGGCGTAGACAATTTGAATGACAGAGAATCATGTTTCTTTAAAAAACAGCTTGAAGGCTGTTTTGTGCCTAATTTGTGACTCCTTTTTCAGGATGATTTTTTTTCCCATTTGTAATTTTACTTTAGAAATTAGGGGATGACTCCTGTATCTTAACTGACTTAGAATTTTAATCTTTTGGATCATCTGTCTACTCCAACTGGATTTGTCATGTTCTCATAAGCATTTCACATCCTCTCGCAAATCTATCATCCACTGGCCCAACCAATATACAAAGCTTGACGATTTCAAATTCACATGAATTAGAATCTTATAAAATTTTGATCTTTGTTTTTAGATTATAGTTCCATTAGAAAATATTTATAATGATGCAGTAAATAATTATTTTACACTTGGGAAGAGAGAAATATAGTTTTTAAGAGAAATAACATCCTTAAAGAATGATTACAGGCCCATCATCTCGGTCTCTTTTTTAAAGCCAAATTTAAAAGAGAAGAACAAATAACAATTTTTGTTTTCTTTGAATTTATATTTTGCTCATTTTTCATTGGGTCAGACACCCATTTATATAAGAAGGGATACTAGAATGGCCATGTTACTAGAATGGTCTATTTGAAGGACAAGAATGGGTAGAAGACAAACAAAAAGGCAATAGAGGAAGCAATTTAAAAAATTATGATAAGAAAAGTGGAAAAGAGAAGAGGTAGAGAGAAGAGTTATTCAACATGACTCTGTCATGGGTAGAAACATATGAACATGATTATTCAAATAAGGTATTACTCAATATCATAGGCCAGTGGAATTATAATGAGCTCAGTATGAACTGTGTTTTGTGATTTTATAATTATTTGCTTCTTATGTTCTTCAGGCCATGAAGAGCATAAGAAAAAATAAAGACACTTAGGTTGGCTGAGACCTGCTTTTTCCTCGTTGGCTTGACTATAAGTAATTATTCATCGAAATCTACTTTTATTCTTGTCTATTCCTTAAGAGATTACTTTTTAAATGGACTCGGAAAAATTATTTAAACCCTAAATTTGACTTATTTGCAGACCTTTTTGAAGATGTTGACTTTACCAATTTAAGACTAATAAAGAGCTGCAAAATAATAAGACATTATACTCAAATAAAAATAACAAATCTATTTTTTTTTTTTGAGACAGGGTCTGGTTCTGTCACCCAGGCTGGAGTGCAATGGCACACTCTCAGCTCACCACAACCTTCGCCCCCCAGGTTTAAGTGATTCTCCTGCCTCAACCTCCCAAGTAGCTGGGACTACAGGTGTGTACCACCATGGCTGGCTAATTTTTGTATTTTTAAGTAGAGTCAGGGTTCCGCCATGTTGGTCAGGCTGGTCTTGAATCCCTGACCTCATGATCCACCCACCTCAGCCTCCCAAAGGGCTGGGATTAGCGAGCCACCGTGCCTGGCTAAGTCTATGTTCTTATTCAGAGACTTAGGATGAGAAACTGTCAACCTAACTCTATTTCTAGTTATTTACATTACAGACCTATTTATGCTCCAAAAGCATCTTAAAGTTTCAACCCCATTATTTTTTCTTGTGGTTTATTATTGGTAGCAGAAAGACTAAGTTTCTCTTTTACATACTAATTTTGTAAACTAAAGCTCTGTTAGAGTACATTGTTAGAGTGCATTGATTGCTTCTCAGTTCCTTCTTCCCTCCCCCACACTATCTGAAAATAAATTAATGGTTAATTCTTTATACAATCAATTTTCTGGTACAGAAGCTTTATAGTCTGCAACGTGCTTTACCATGTAGTATCTCACTTTTATTACCACAATCATCCTACAAAGTAGACAATTTGGAATTATGTCTGTTTTATAGACAATTGAGTCTCTGAGTAGTGAAGTGAATTGCTCAAGGCACTTGATTTTCCAATAAGAAAATTTGGATTATGACCGATTTTTAAAAATTTTGCTCGGATTATTGCCCCTCATAACTACCCAAAAAGGATAAACTCTATTTTTTTTTATCTTGCTGTTGGCAATATAAAGGACAAAGAAAATCCTTCTATGTTGCTTCTGCTCCTCTCCCTTTTATTTATATTCATACCCACTCTCATGGCCCCTCCTTTTTTCCTCTCCAGGGCAATTTGTTTTGTAGCTATCCTTTAATTAATGTCCATTCTTCCCCCATTGGTATAAAGAGCAGGAATGAAATATCAAAACTTGCATTGTAATTGTATATTCACTCCTGCTGTGAGGTTCAATGACAGGAATAAAATTTCAATTAAGCAATTATCTAAGAGTGCCACTGAAAGCCTTGAGTGCAACTATTCCTCTCCCTGATTTTTGTAGCCCTCATTGGCCATATGTTGAATTTCCGTTTTTCATGATTTCCTATCACGCAGAAATCTTCGCATATTGACATGTGTGTAATGGAAGAGCACCACATGAGGCCCGGCTTTGCATTTATCCAACCTCACTTGCTTCAATGTCTGTGACAAGGGTAGAATAGTGAGCAGCAAGAGGCCTCAAATTTTCAGTGCCTCATCAAAGCCTGGCTGTTCCTGTCTATGATAATGTGGAAATTCCTCTTTTTTTTTTTACTGTGCAAGCCAAGCTCACATGTGGATGTCCTTTGACATCAAGCCCATTTCTTTGCTTTTATTGTTAGTAGTTGTAAACCAGACGCTGGGTAGAGCATAGATACTGCTTCCAACCAAGAAGACGTACTTAGAAGACCCTAAGAGGGAAGACATTAAAGCTCATGAGAGTCAAGTCCCCTTGAAGATGCAAATCAAGCCAAGCTTGATCATGTTTTCCTGCCTTCTAACAGATTTCAGTTTCCAGCAAGTTGCTGAACCCAAATTTTCATTATATGGATGCTCAAAACACCTAGAATCAATCACCACATACCTATCCACTGGAATCAATTTAAATTAATAATATTTTCTTTTTCTTTTTCTTTTTTTTGAGACGGAGTTTCGCTCTTGTTACCCAGGCTGGAGTGCAATGGCGCGATCTCGGCTCACCGCAACCTCCGCCTCCTGGGTTCAGGCAATTCTCCTGCCTCAGCCTCCTGAGTAGCTGGAATTACAGCACGCGCCACCGTGTCCAGCTAATTTTTTGTATTTTTAGTAGAGACGGGGTTTCACTATGTTGACCAGAATGGTCTCGATCTCTTTGACCTCGTGATCCACCCGCCTCAGCCTCCCAAAGTGCTGGGATTACAGGCATGAGCCACCGCGCCGGGCCCTAAATTAATAATATTTTCTAAGGGTATTTCTTAGTTTTTTAAAATCGCTTTTGAAACTCTAATAGTTTAAAGGTGAATATAATGCTATAATACTAATTTAACATAATACTAATAATATATTACCCTTGCTTGTGTAATTTAAATGTGTTCACATATTATGATTATAATTTTAAGGCTTTTAGTGCAGTTTTTCTATCTGACCACTGATATTTGAGTAAAGATACTAAGAGTTTTATCAAAACGCTTTAATACTTGTATTTTTTCTCTGTTAATGACCTTGATGTTTAAGAAACAGAAACATGTGGAAGCAGCACTGCTCTTCCGTATTATTGCTTTATATTATTATTATTATTTTTTTTTGAGACAGGCTCATATTCTGTTGCCCAGGCTGGAGTGCAGTGGCAATCATGGCTCACTGCAGCCATGATCTCCCAGACTCAAATGATCTTTCCACCTCAGCCTCCCAATTAGCTGGGACTACAGGCATGTGTCATCACACCCAGCTAATTTTGAATTTTTTTTGTACAAACAAGGTCTCCCTGTGTTGCCAAAGCAATCCTCCTACTTCTGCCTCCCAAAGTGCTGGGATTACAGACATTAGTCACCACACCCAGCCTTATATTATTCTTTTATAAAAGGATATCTAGTATTCTGAAACAGGAGTACTCAGGAAAAGTTTATTTTTAAACATTGATTCCATTAGAAAGAAACTGCAGAACTTAAAGAAGTTATACAGAGGATTGTAGAAAGTCCTTAATTTTAAAAAGACATGAAACATTAAAAAAATATTAATTGAATCTTCTCCAATTCCCATCCCCAAAGTTTAAGGCTGCTGAAGTAAACATAGATCCCAGTTCCTTTTGCAAACAGGAAATTTTGATGGCCTCTCTGGGACCAAGCTCACACTTCTCACTGTTGCATTCTAAACCCTGATGGTTTGACTCAGGCCTTATTAACCTCTCCATTCCTACTTTATCACCACAAGTTTCAGTTACAGCATTTTACTGCGATTTCCTGAAAAGTTCAAAATCTGCCCCATTATTTTCTGAAATCTCTCAGTGTATAATGATTATCCTCTGTTATGGGTTGAATTGTGTGTTGAATTTCACTCTGGATGTTGCCATGGCCCACCAGCTGTTCACAGATGCAACTTGACAGCACTTCACATCAAATGCAGTACATACATGTCTGTTGCTTTTTACTCTAGCCCTCTCTACCTCCACCAAATAGGACTTCTGCAGACTATTGAGACTACTCAGTCATACTGACACATACCCAAATCTGAAAGAGCAAAAGAGTTAACACCCAAGGGAATACTGGTAGGATGGGAGCTAGTGGAGAAATACTCCTCTGAAATGTTCCTTATATGGAAAATCTGAGGCACATTCTACACAGTAGCCGGCAAGTCCCCAGCAGACGGAGCCTGAATGACCCACAGGGAACCAGCTCACCAGTACAGCTTTAAATGGACTTTTCTTTCCGTTTTTTTTTTTCTTTATTTTCCTTTTTTTCAGACCTCTCTACTTTTTGATATATTTTTCTGAATAATCCAGTTTCATAAAATCTTTAGTCTCAGGTTCTGTTTTGAGGGTGAGGGGAAAGAAAGCTGAGACATTTTCCTGCCTTATACTACTTTGGCATTGTGCTTAAATCTCCACCTAGCAACTCTGCTTTGTGCTCAGTTATTAGGGTATGCTTCTTCTGAAAGTTCAAGATCTTGTGGTGATATTCAGGATCCCTGGTGATATTGCTGTGTGGCCTTCTTACCCATAGGGGGTGTTTAGTGGAGTGGCCTCATGTATTCATAGGGCCCGGAGCAAAAATACCCAAGTCAAAAACCAAAAAATAACCCACTATTAGCATGTCCTTATACTATGTGTCTAAATATTTAAAGTAATAATTCGACCTAATAAAATGCTGAATAAAATATGTATTTTCTTTCTTTCTAGATGAATATATCTCCATAATGACCTAGAAGCCCAGGTTGAACTTAGAATTCTCTGGCTGGAGTTCCACACCAGAACATGGTGGCATGGAGTGAGCCAGAACTTGGCCTATCGTCTACCTTCCTTTTATCTGTATTACATCAAAATGCCACCTCACTTTGCCTTGTACTGTGAATGCCTGTGTAATCTCCATCCAAGTTCCATCTCCTTGGGTCTAGGGAGATACATGCATAACGATTCAGTCTTCCCTTGGGAAAATGGAGCCTGAAAGAAACCTCAGGAGCACATGAACATGGAATTCTTCGGTCCTGGGATCTGCGTCATGATCTAGAAGTGGGTGTCTGATCTCCAGGTGGGCATGTCACAATAAATAATCAAGAAGTTGCCCAATGGGAAGATTTGTTCCATGAAGAATTCACTGCTAAGCTAAGAAGGGCTGTAACAAAAACCATGAAATCTTAGTGCATATGAAGCAAAACTAGAGGAAAAAAATCACCCCGTTTAGCATAAAAGAGTCTTTGAAAAGCGAGGACACAGCTTATTCTTAGGTACATTGAAAGAAAGTCATATAGTGCTTTGAGAAGCACTAAAATGTTAGTGTCCACTGCATAGTTCTACTTAGTCCTTTCATTATCCTTGAGCAGTCTGGTTCTAATAATAAAGAATAAGGTAATCCAACCCCTGTGGTATAGAAGCAGATACAGAGAAGGGCCTGCAGGCTTGCTTGGTTTCCTGAACCAAACACCATTTCAAATTTCAGTTGTATCACCCACTACAGAAAGATTATGTGTATCCAATTTTCTTTTCTTTTCTTTTTTTCTTTTTGAGTCCAAGTCTCCCTCTGTTGCCCAGGCTGGAGTGCAATTGAGTGATCTCGGCTCACTGCAAGCTCTGCCTCCCAGGGTCAAGTGATTCCCTGCCTCAGCCTCCTAAGTAGCAGGGATTATAGGTGCCTGCCACCAAGACTGGCTACTTTTTGTACTTTTAGCAGTGATGGGGTTTCACCATGTAGGCCAGGCTGGTCTCAAACTTCTAACCTCAAGTGATCCACCCACTTCAGCTTCTCAAAGTAGTAGGGTTACAGACGTTAGCCACTGCTCCCAGCCGATTTTCTAACTTAGTAATTTTAATAATTCTTTGGTTTCCTCCATTTAGGAAAGTTTACCACTAGTATTTCTTTGACCTGCCTTTTGCTTTTTCCACTTATTTATCCTCTTAAATAGCTATCAGTTATTGGAAAATGGCAATGTGAACACACTATTAAGCAACCTATGTGCTTGGTCCTTTGGTAAATGGTTTATAGAAACAAAATTAGAAATAGTCTTTTTTTTTTAGTTTGAAGGAGGCACATTATTAATCTATATAAATTCAAGGTTTCATTTATTATTATTTAGCACTTCATAAACTTTTATCCCTCAGTCGATTATTTGGCTAATGCAAGTCAAAGCATACTATTTATAATTCATCAATATCAAATAGTGTTTCTTAAGTGTCTCTAGAGAGCAGGTTGTAATGCTGTTCTGTATGCTCTTTGAAGTGTTAGCATATTTCCTGGCATGTGATTGTGAGTGGAGGCATCAAGTGATATCTTAAGGTATGGTTAGCTCCATTTATTTCCATTCTCTCTATCCCCACCTTGATGTCTTTATGGAAACTCTTAAAATATTATGAAAGTATGAATAAAATCATTAAAATTTTCTAATTTTTATTAATATATAGCATTTACTCTGAAGGAAAAAGCATGTAGTGTGCATGTCATGCAGTCAAAACAAGATTCTCCACTCAAGCCAGAATGCACTCATAAGTCTCTTCCATACAGAGATTCTTGAATTATCTTGAATTATTGGTGTTCAAGATTGAACAAATTTCTCATGTAGATAAAATGGAAGACTTAGATAGCTTAAGCATTTTCCCAGTATATGGTGGTAGATATGACAGTAAACTCTGACCACAACTTGGAAAAAAAAAAAAACTGTGGTTGAATACATAGAAAAGAAAGTGTGATTTCTGTATCAGTTGTTTTAGCCTGTATGAGGACTCATAGCCTGATTAAGGGCTCTCAAATTTTCAGTTCAATCTGAGGTGAAGTGATAATCAGATTTTCATCCTGTAGTTGATATAGCAGCTAACCAGTTAGAATGGAATTTCATGGGTTAAGAAGAGTTACTAACTTGCATTTCTTATTTCAACATAATTAGTTAACAAAAGATCAAAATCCAATATGAAAAATTCACAGATGCAGCAAAGAAAAAATTTCTAGTCATTCATCATAGTTGTTTACAACGCAACTATACACAAATACCGTCATTAAAAAGTTAAACTGAAAAATGTTAAACTCTTGGTAAATTTGTTGAGAAAGATGTCAGAATTCCATGAGTGCCAGTCTTATAATGTGAGTTCTTGAATTATTTTTATTTAGACAAATTCACTCTATCATCTATAGCTGCTCATGTTTTCTTTAAGGAAAGAGGGATTAAAAACTACTTAAGAAACTACTTGGGATAACAATGTTTGAAAGCATTATTGCGACAACTTAGAAGTTCTGACTGATGAAAAACTGAACTAGCAAAATTGATCCATAATTTTTCTAGTGTCAAATCCCAATAAAGACAATATTAATAATGACATGAATTTTCATCTTGCCATTATTTTCTAATTATAAAAATTAGAAAAAGTTAAATTCAGATATTATGGAAAGAAGTAATCTAGGAAGTAAAAGTCCTTCATAATGCAATCTCTTTTGTTGCTGGCTATATAGTCCTTCAGCTATTTTTCTATACATATGCGTATATTGTTACTGTCTTATTTTTCATAGAAAGGGGTCATATACTACACAATGTTTTGAAATTTGAGCTTTTAAATTTAACAGTATATCTTAACATTATTTCCTGCTGTTACGTTTAGTTCTGATTATGTTTAATGGCTGCATACTCCATCCAATGGGTCTGTCATTGTTTTCCCTTAATGATCAAAATTTGAGTTTTTATCTATCAAAACAAAGCAGAAGGAAATATTCTTGTACATATATTTTGCTCTTATGGTTTGGTTGTGTCCCCACCCAAATTCACCTTGAATTGTAATAATCCCTACATGTCAAGAGTGGGGCCAGGTGGAGATAATTGAATGATGGGGCAGTTTTCTCCATACTGTTCTTGAGGTAGTGAAAAAGTCTCATGAGATCTGATAGTTTTATAAACGAGAGTTCTCCTGCACAAACTCTATCTTGTCTGCTGCCATGTAAGACATGCCTTTGCTCCTCATTCACTTTTCACTGTGATTGTGAGGTCTCCCCAGCTATGTGGAACTGTGAGTCAATTAAACCCGTTTCCTTTATAAATTACCCAGTCTCATGTATGCCTTTATCAGTAGCATGAGAGCAAATGAATATAGTTGCCATACTTTGAAATTCATTTCTTGAGGACAATTATCTGGAAGGATGCTATATCAAAGGATATATGATATATCATTTTAGACTTAATGCATATTTCCAACATATTCATTCATGAATTAACATTGTATTGAATATAACCAAGCCAGTAGAAACTTTCTTTTCCTGTTTTTTAGATAATTTGAGTTTACTTATTTCAATTATGTAAGTTGATGTGGGTCTATATCATACTAAGCTTTCTCATTCAAGGACATAATGTCTCTCACCACTTCTTTAGGCTGTCTTTCATGTGTTTTTGCCAAGTCTTATTGCACATACATTTACATAATATTATTCAATCTATTTCCTTAGTTGCTAAACTCTCATGTTTTGATTTGTATTTGAGTTTAAAACCTTGTTTACTATGATATTTTGCTTATCAGATGAGTTCTTTTCAAATATTAACACATTAGTATTAATATAACTTCTCTGATTACTGTAATAAAGTCTTTCATTTTTACCCTTGTATTCTCAACACAAAACATGTTTGGCACATGTCAAGGACTAGAGAAATTTTATTGAATAAATTAATGAAAATTATTGATCCTTGTTTATGAAAAGAGAAAACAAGGAGACATTAAATGTTTCCAGAAGGAAGTGAAGACAGATTTCTCACTGGTCTGTCACAATTACTCTTCATCATACTGCACTTATTTATGTGAAATACATATCAAAGGAATTATAAGGTAGACTTTTATTTTTTGGTAGTAGACAGAAAGGCATCTAACCCTTTATCCTTCCCTTCAGTTCTTCTCTTCTTTCTTCTGTACACAGGAATCAGTAAATAAGCTGAAAATGTGAAGTCATGCAAAGATTTGTTTGAAAAGCAAAACATTTCAATAAAAGATCTTCCTGGACTAAGAGTCTAAGTACGATTTTGATGAACCACCACCGCTAAAGATCAGATAATATTATTCATGCTGCAATTTGAAAGGGAAGTAGGAGGAAAATCAGAATGACTCTGTCACTGCAGAAAATCACACCCCTGGGAGTGAAGGAAGCGTTCTGAGAATGAGACATGGAATATTCGTGACTCTTCCTGGCTAATAATTCTATCTAGAGTGAACTGCAGTCATGATTTTCCAATAACAGCCTGTCACAAAACCAAGGTAAATTTCAATTCAAAAATAATGCTTTGGCTGGGCACAGTGGCTCATGCCTGTAATCCCAGCACTTTGAGGCCGAGGTGGGGGGATCATCTGAGGTCAGGAGTTTGAGACCAGCCTAGCCAATGTGGTGCAACCTCATTTCTACTAAAAATACAAAAATTATCCAGGCATGGTGGCAGGTGCCTGTAATCCCAGCTACTCAGGAGGCTGAGACAGGAGAATCGCTTGAACCCAGGAGGCAGAGGTTGCAGTGAGCCTAGATCGCGCCATTGCACGCTAGCCTGGGCGACAAGAGTGAGACTCCCTCTCAAATAATGATGATAATGATGATGATGATGATAATGATGCTTTATTGTATTGAAAATGGTCTGCTTTGTATGAGACACTGTTTATTGAACTGATGAAATTTGTCACTGAAAACGGCATTTTATGCAAATAGTAAAGTTAGTTGGATCTGGTTATTGGGAGCTAACATGGAACTATATATATATTGCAGAGCCCATAAGCAATTTTAAAGGAAGAGAGAGTATCAGGTTAAGTCCATTGACAAGAAAATGACACCTTCTAATTGAAGAAACAAATACATTTGGTATCTTTGGAATCTTTTTCTGAGTAATTCAGTTGCATAACAGCTTTAGTCTCAGGTTCTGCTTTGGGGTGAGGGGTAAGCAAGCTGAGACATTTTCCTACCTTAAAAGACTTTGGCATTGTGCAAATTCAGTTGACCCTTGAACACAGATTTGCACTGCATGGGTCCACTTACACACTGATTTCTTTTCAACCAAAGGCTGGACTGGCAACCTATTATATGGAAGGCTGACTTTTTGTATACACAATTTCCACAAGACTGACTGTGGGATTTGAGTATGTGTGGGATTTTGGTACATGCAGGAGTCCAGGACCTATCCCTTCTCCTATATAAAGGGAGTTAACTGTACAACGATGTTCCTAGAGGCATCTCAATCTCCTGTTTCCTTCTCACTATCTGTGTTTGAGTAGGGAAGAGGTTAGAAAAGTAAACTAACGAACAGATAGCTTAGCGTTACGTCTTAATCAATCATAATCATTCGGCTCCCTAGGATTAGGATGACAGGTACTGCAAGATACTAAACTGGGAAGCCTTAACATTCTGCTAAAGCAGTGGTCTCAACTGGGAGTGGGGTGTATATTTGACAATTATTTGGAGAAATTTTGGGGTGTTGCAACTGGTGGTAGTGGAAGGGCAGTTACTCCTGGCATCTAGTGGATTGCTAAACATCTTACAGTCACAAGAGAGCACCCCACAACAAGTGATTATTGAGCTCAGAGTGTCAGCTATGCTGCTCTTGCAAATTCTGTGCTAGATGAATAATAAAATATCAGTAATCTTACTTGTGATTCAGGGTGACATGATTACAAAAAAGATAAACACGATATGAAATTAATGGTAAATTGCACTTTAAAATTATGCCTCTAAATGGATTTAAGTAACATTTGTAACAAATGGTAAATTAATGTTTATTAATGTGGTTTAGATAAATAATTAAATATATTTTAATGAATGTATGCTCACTATTCTGCATAGTTAATTGCAGAATTTTGGGCATAATTCAACATCAGAGTGTCAAATTATGTAACTCTCCATTCAGATTCTGTGGCTGAAGTAAAATTGGATACACCTTATGGAAAATTTCCAGAAAAGCAGATTTTGCTTTCTAGAAGAGATGCATAAATTCCTTCGAAAAGTGTATAATCCTTTCTGTAGAATGTGATACCAACTAGTTCTTTACTACTAAAATGTTATGGTTCAGCTTTGACCGTTTTAGACGAAAGCAACCTGGCTTTCCTGGCCACAGATGGCTGGATCTGAGACAGCGACATTAACCATAGGCTTGGTGTAACCAAGTTATGAGCGGTTGCAGTTTACATAATAGGCTTAGTAGCAGTAACTTCCTGATTTCATCTTAATGAGTTTTGTAATTTTTGTTTTATTTAAGAACACATGAAATTGTGGTTTAGATTTTATAATTTAAGGAGTTTGTTTTATGTGCTTTTGATAGACCATTTTATTTTTTACTCATTTTTTCCCCCCCTTCATTTTATCCTCATGGTTACTTATGGGCTGTGCTGGGAAGACAGGGAAACAACGATGCTTGAGAAGATTTGCAAGCACATTGCACAACAGAGTCCCCTAATGGATGCAATGAAGACAACTAACTCAACCAAATTCTCTTTTGTAAGAAGAATAAATTCTAAGTAAAGGAAAAGGTATGTTTCTTAGTTAGGATATTGTATCTGCTCATAAATTTAAAAAAACAAACAACTTTCTGACCATTTCTTTAAGTTTCAGATTTTTAAAACTTCCAGTCCTGTGGAACAACCAAAGCTTTGAAGTTGACTTAAATCTTTTCCTTTCCTTTCCAGCTGGGGTTTCCTGTGGGCTGAAAACTTCTCTTGCAGTGGAAGATAGAGACTTTAATTTTCTTTTTCTCCTTCTCATTTACTTCTTGTCCTATCTAGTATCTCTTATCACCGTCAGAGTCAAGGTTGGGTGGTGGGATTAGGGGAGATGTTAAGGATGATAGACGGGGTAAGAAAGCTCAGATTTGACAGATACCTTCATTACTTCTTGGCATTACAGATATTTAAAGCACACAACATTTTTCACTATTTGGATACTTGTGTGGGTGTTTGACAATTTTTCTGCAAGGGTACCTTTTTAAAAGATCCTGGAGCATGGGTAGTTTTTCCTTTGTCAGGCCTATCCCCATGACATAGAATTTTCTCTTGGATTTACAGGCCACATCGTTTTCTATCTGATGTTTCTCACCCTAAAAGGCAAACCTCCTAAAGTGGATCTCACATAAAATAACCCCAGGCTGACATTTCTACTTGGAATCTATATGTGAGTGCCATGATTAACCCATATTTGACCCACTTTCAGAGATAAAGGAAGTAACTTCTCAGTTTTAGCCTTTTATTCTGTTGCCAAATATCACTTGCACTTTATAAGGCATGAGCCACAAACTTTGGGAAACACAAATAAAGCTTTCCAGGTAGCCTCTTCAAAACCTTTCTCACTGCCCTGGAGGTGAGAACCAGACACTACCCATGTCTTCCCCACTGTGACATTAGGATTCCTAGAAACCTGATGACGTTCTCAAAATTTCTTTTTACAGAACTTTATTACCAGTTCTCAGCTGCTGAAAATGTTAAAAATGATCCAGGGCTTAAAGAGGTACGTAGCAAGTCTATGGATATTTTCATTATACATTTTGCATGAGATAGAAACACCAACTTTGAATAGAGGAATGTCTAGTACATTGTATTTTATCTTGGTGTTTCATCAAAAAAATTAATTTTTGCATTCTGTAAGAAAAAAATTTTAAAGTAATTCTACTTACATACAGTAATACAAATATCAAAGGAATTAATCTCAGAGAGAATGCAGAGGCATAGTTATCTAGAACAGTGAATTGTATTCAATTGCAGAAATGCAAGGATGGTTCATATTTGAAAATCTATTAATTTTCTTCATTATATTCCATCAAAAATTGCAAATGAAAATGCATTTAATAGAATGCAACTTTATTCAAGGTAATTGACCAAGAAGAATATTTTCTTCAGATGGAAAAACATGTATTTCTAATGCATATGAAATCATGTGCTTAAATAAAATACCAGAAGCATCCCATGAATATTACTGGTAGATTTAATCGTGCTCTGGCAGAATGTTAAGTTTAATTAGAAAAGAGAAGGATAATATAAAAGGTAAAATGAGATTATACAATTAAAATTATTTGCAGGTAATATGATTTTATACCCAGAAAATTTAAAAGAAATGCCTGAAAAACTATAAAAACAAAATAGGATAACTGAATAAAAGAGCTGATTTCAAAATTAATTTTTAAAAAGCAATCTGGGCCACTGGGCACAGTGGCTCATGCCTGTAATCCCAGCATTTTGGGAGGCTGAGGCAGGTGGATTACTTGAGGTCAGGAGTTTGTGCCCAGCCTGACCAACATGGCGAAACCCCGTCTCTATTAAAAATACAAAAATTAGCCTTGTGTTATTGCACATGCTTGTAATCTCAGCTACTTGGAAGGCCAAGGCAGGAGAATCGTTTGAACCTGGGAGGCGGAAGTTGCAGTGAGCTGAGATTATATCATTGTACTACAGCCTAAGCAAAAGAGTGAGACTCCATCTCAAAAAAAAAAAAGCAATAGTTGACCATGTGTGGTGGCTCATGTCTGTAATCCCAGCACCTTGGGAGAGGCTGAGGTGGGCGGATCAAGAGGTCAGAAGTTTGAGACCAGGCCTGCCAACAGGGTCTCTACAAAAAAAAAAATATGCAAAAAATTAGCCGGGTGTGGTGGCACCCACCTGTAATCTCAGCTACTTGGGAGGCAGGAGAATCGTTGCACACAGGAGGCAGAGGTTGCCCTGAGAGGAGATTGTGCCACTGCACTCCAGCCTGGACAACTGAATAAGACTCTGTCTCAAAAAGAAAAAGGAAAGCAATAGTTATTATACATACAAATAGTAAGTAACATATGATGGAGGAATATCCTGTTTATAATCATGACAAAAATATTAAAACCTTTGTAACATGCAAATTAACAGTCTATCTAAAGAAAATATTAAAATTTTAGTAAAAGATAAATTATGAAACCAGAATTAATGATAAAGCATATTTTCTTCCTGGATTGAATGTCTCAATATTTTAAAGATGTCGACTGTCTGTATATTATAGTACATGTAGTAGTATTCAAAACAAAATAAGATATTTAAAAAATTTAACAATCTGATTCTAAAGTGTATAGGGAAATATAAACATGAAACTAGCTAAGAAAGCTAGTGAACTGAAATGTTAAATTTTTTGATAAATATGGCATATTTAGTGGCTGATTTTTTCCACATCCATTCTGTCTGAGGATCCTTAATTTAAGCCAATAATGATATCTCAATTTTATTTGCCTATGATTGCTTCAGGGAAAGACAAATGTTAGCCAAGTGGGACAAATGGCATGGACCGAGAGCCTTGACTGTTTTTTTCAGGAAAAAGAAGACAGTTTCATTCTTCTTCAGGGTATTAATTGGTGTCAGTTTGATTTTGGACACTGCTGTAATCACCTCACTTTCTGCTTGAAGATGGTGGCAACCATGGGCATGTCCAACCGAGAAATGAAAACAACTGTGTCCCTGATGACATCATTGAATGAAATGATGCAAAAAACAATGTCTTGGTTCATAAGACTTCGAAAGAGCCATTATATGATGGTATAAATTTCTTTTTTTTTCTGCTTAAGCCAGTTTTATTCCAGCCTTTGTTATTTTTGCAGCCAGAGCATCCCTCTAAAATAAATCTACCATTAAAATAATGTAGAAATGGCACCTGAAGAGGAAGAAACAGAATAAAAAATACAGAAATCCCCCGTTTCAAAGGAGTAGAGAAAATACAATCATTTCAGTTAATAGTATTGAGACAAATTGCCTAGATTGTTGGACTCATGTCATATTTCCACCTTTTTATTTATACCAAGATAAATTCTAGATATGTCAAATATTAAAAGGAAAATAAAATTAAACCATAAAAGTATTAGTAAAATTCTCATCGCTGTTGGTGGAAATGTAGACTTGTACAATTGGTTAGCAGTCTATTAAAAAGTTAACTTAAAAGTTTTAAAAAAACTTATTTCACTAACGGCTACCTGAAATAAGTGGAAGCCTACATCCATGCAAAGACATGTGTACTCGTAACAGCTACATTAAAAATAGCTATGAAGTAGAAACATCCCAAATATTAATCAGTAGCTAAATGGATAAACAAATGTGGTATTCATATACCAGACTGAAAAGTACTCAACAATACAAAGGAATAAACTATGGATAATACAACAATTTGGAAAAGTCTCAAAATCCTGTTGCTATCAGAATTCAGCACAAACGAATGCAAACTATATGATTTCATTTATATAAATTCTGGAAAATGCAAACTAAATTTAGTGACAAAAAGCAGACCAGTAGTTTCTTGGTATGGGGGATAAGAAAGGATAGACTTAAAAGAGCACAAAGTATCTGTAAGGAATGATGACAATGTTATGTACCTTTGTTGTGGGAGTTGTTTCATCGGTGTACAAAATGATCAAAACTCATAAAATGCACAATTAAAATAAATGCAGTTTTCTGTATATAAAGTAAACTTCAATGAATTTAATAAACATATTGTCTGAGGATATGAGGATTTTAAACCACGCTAGGAGAGAATATGGGAAATACTTTTTTTTTCTTTTTTTGAGACAGAGTCTTGCTCTGTCACCAGGCACCAGGCTGGAGTGCAGTGGCACAATCTCGGCTCACTGCAATCTCTGCCTCCTGGGTTCAAGCAATTCTCCTGCCTCAGTCTCCTGAGTAGCTGGGACTACAGGTGCATGCGTCCATGCCCAGCTAATTTTTGTATTTTTTAGTAGAGATAGGGTTTCACCATGTTGCCCAGGATGGTCTTGATCTCTTGACCTCATGATCCGCCTGTCTTGGCCTCCTAAAATGCTGGGTTTACAGGCCCGTACCCGACCGGGAAATACTTATTACAGTCTTTAAGTGGGGAAAGCCCAGAATCCATAATGAAAAGAAGTTAACAATTAAACTACATACATAAAATTGTATGGCAAAAACATCACAAAGTCAAAATACAACAGAGTAGGAAAAAATTGGAAACACTATAAATACATGAAGAGCTGATTTCTATAACATATAAAATCACTTCAAGCAAGGAGAAAGAAGTAAACAAAGGAAAGCAGTTAACAGAAACAAAATTACAAATAGTTAATAGACATGAAAATGTTTAATGTGTTGCAGCAATAAATGAAACTAAAACAAGGGTTTGTTTTCATCTATCAGTAAACAATTTTAAAAGAGCACAGTCTTACAAGTATGCTGATTATAATAAAAATAGAAGTCCACTTACCCTTATTTTAACTGGTTTCTGTAGTAAGTTCCTTGCTTTTTTACTCCTTTAATTTTTTTAGTCAAATTTTCTAGTTTAGATTACAAGATCTTTATGCCAGTCTTTCAAAAAGCCCCCCCTTTTGTCATATTTACACATCTCCAAGAAATTGGACACAAAGATTAAAGACAGATGGATTACTTTTAATTCTTTTAAAAGAAGAACTTGCATATGTCCAGGCACCATTAGAACATTCACATACTCATTTGATCAAACATGTAATAATTAAATTTCAAGGCTGTGTCCTATATGTCAGGCAGTATGCTAAATGTTGTGTGCACAACGGTTAATACGGTAGACAGGACTTGTGCACTCATGGAGCGTATGGTCTCCTGAGAGAGACTTCTGTTAAGTAACTGGAGAGACACATATATCAATTACAAATCAGGATGACCTAATTCAGATTGACAGTTCAGGGAACATTGCTCTGATGGCGTCTTTCTGCTGAGGATAGAGGAAGAGTAGGAATTGTCCAAGCTAAGAATGTGGAGGTGAGCATTTGAGCATTTCAGGCAAAAAAAAAAAAAAAAAAAGTTTGAAGCTAGAAAGAGCTTGATGTCCAGGAAAATCTAAAAGGCAAAAAGCTGTGGTGTAGCGAGCAGAGAGGCAGAGGGTCTATAGTGGCAAGGCTGCAGGGAAGCAGGGGTCAGATCATAAAGAAGCTGGAAAGCCAGGTTAAGGAGTTTACATTGTATTTTGTGTTCAACAGAGTGCCCCTGACTGGTTACAGGTGTGAGTAAAATGATTAGAATCATATTTTAGAAAAATCAGCTTGGCTTCAGGGTGAAAAACAAATTATGGTAAGCAGGGGTGGAAGCAGGGATCTGGTCAGGGGCATGTTGCAGTAGTACAGATGAGAGTCTTAATTGACATTATCTTTATAGGGGCAATCTCTGTGCCTAACCCATGATAGTGAAATTCAATAAAATTAATTGAAATGAAAGATTGGTGAATTAATAAAGGTATAAATTTTGCTGGCCTGAAATTCTATTGAGACATTTTCATGAATTCACTGTGTAAAACAGTCTTAGAATCATATAACTTTAATTTAAATTAGCAGTTTGACCCATCAGCATACCAAAATAAACTGAATCATCTAATGTCCTAGAGAAGTGATTCTCAAAACTTTGTGCTTTATTCATTATTAATTATTCTATTATATATGATGAATCCTATAGATACTAAAAGTCACATTTTATATAAAACTAGTATAAACATTTGACTTTCTTATTATTTATGATGAATTTAAAAGTATAGAAATTAATATTTTTGGTGTGGAGTAGTTCTATTGTTCCATCTTTAAAATACAAATTAAAATAATACCATTAGTGGTTTAAAAATGGTGATAAGAGTGTTGGGGAGTAACTCCATAATTATTATTGGAGCTCCATTAATGTTGAAAAATAACTCTATTATTAGCTAAATTCCTAAAAGCTCTAGTGATTGCAAAAGCACACATTTTTCTGAAAATTACTTTGGTCTCATTGTACACAAACATAAGCGATATGGGAAAAGAAAAGGCCACATGTAGTCCTTGATAGGTGGAGTAATCAGCGAGTGCCACATGAGAAGTACTGATTTGTGAAAAATAAGAAAAACATCCCATGTGCAGAGCTCTATAAAAAAAAGGCAGGTGCTAAATTTCTGGCTGGTAGGAACAGCTACAACTAGTACTTATGACTTTCAGACAGACAGCTTAGGGGTTAAGATACAACATTTTTTTATTTTTAGAAATTTTGTGGAAACAACGAGGTTTTCTAAACTATGAGTCTCTATCTCACTGGTCATCTAAATCCCATTAGTTAAAATCAGAATCCAAACAATATTATATGTTCATGGTTAACCTCTTCTTTAGTGTTCTTTCTCTACAGCCCAGAGGCTAATGTTTTCAAGCAAGCACTAGATGCAATTTCCCTTGTAGTTAAGCCATGAAAGCCAATAAATTGTTAGGTGCAGTTTTGAATTATTTGTTCCTTTGAGATGTTATTAGCTGTCCCTTCTATTATGTTTATATATGAGAACAAATAGAGTATAGTTAATTATAATGTTTTGAGCAATAATAAATGGTTGTTGAAACCACTTCCTCTTCTGTTTGTTATTCTAACACAAAGTACTATACTTCCCGGCAAAAAGATGGTAAGCCATTAATAAAACAAAAGCATATACTACAAGGAAAGCAACTGGAATCAGTGTTCATTCTGAAATAGCCACTGATTTTAAAAGTATTAGTTCTGCAAGAATATCAAATATTTGATAAAGGTCATTTTACCTTCTAGTGTTTAAAATATAAATTATTAAAGATTAATATTTTTAGAATACGGGATACACAATTTTTAGTTAGGAAGTTTTTATTCCATTTTGTCTTCTCTGAGTGCCGTCATAGAGGTACATTTATTTTCTCATAACTAGATAAGAAGTACTATGATGTACACATAAGAAGTATATATCATTCCCTTGAAAATTAGAGAATGGTGGCCGTGCAATCTTTGGAATAGGATAAACGAAAACAAATTAGTGAAAATTTATGTGAACAACAAAAAGAATACCAATATTAGTTTAATCAATCAATAATAGCTTAACTAATATGAACTAAATAGACAAATTTAGTTTGGATATTTGGATATTTATTCTGAGCTCATTCTACTCAAGTCCCTGATCGATCAGGATAAGAATATCAAATCTGCTGCTAATAGATGTGTGATTCTGGGACGGTGGTCAAGTCTCTGGATTGTGAGTGACTTCATCTGTAAGGTAGAGAGGACACTGATGTTTTTGCTATGACAATTTATATTCTACATACTTTTTATTAATGAATTATGTATGATATGGGTCTAAGTAAGAGTCAACATCAGAAAAAGTATTGTTCTGAGAAATGACACAACAGGCTGATGTGAGACTTACTGTCCTGTGAAGAGGTATAAAAGAGATGGAAAAAAATGTATTAATTTGAAAAACATGATGGCAGGATTACATTCAACATTTTCTGGTTTTCCAAAATGGGCCAATCAGAGATCCTATTAAAGTACGTTAGTTGACTCAATAACCAGACATTCTACCATAACCCAACTGATAAGCCCCAATCTGTTTCTTCCAACCAGCCATCACACTTGTTCCTGGCTCAGAGTAGAGAATCAGCATATGTTGACTGAGTAAATAACTAAACATACCACCTTCCCTATGCTTACTGGCATTTGGATCTTCTTTGAAGGCAGCAAATGTGTAGTTTAAAAAATGTTATGACATATGAAAAAATATACTGGGATTTTTAATGGATTAAGTAAAAATATAAATGACATGTGAATTCTGTTTCTGAGAATTCATAGGGGAAGAACGCAGAATGTCACAATGATAGGTTGGGTGTTACCATGTGGGTGGAGGTAAAGGAGCAGACACAGAAAGTGAAAGCTATTAGTGTCCATAGTAATATGAATCTTACTTTCAAATTGTTCTTGAGAATGAGTTTATTTAAAAAATGAAAAGACACAATATAATGTGATATAAATAACTGTCATATGTGTATATGTATGTCCATTCAGATTATTATAACTATTTATCAGGGTACCGACCAATGAAAATCAATGCTGGCCACTGTGTCATACTGATATGTACTGGCTGAATAATAAACAGTACAAAATAACAGTATTTGAAATAATCCTTGGTAGCATCCTGATCAATAGAGAGATTACTCATATAAAATGCATTTTCATCTCTTATTGGTCATGTATGAAAAGGTCATCTTGCTCCCTAGAGCTGTTTACACTGCCAGATGAATAAAAAATAAATGTCATAAATAAGAATGAAAGCACTTAGGAATATATCTATATATTGTTAGTCACTCATTCATTATGCATGAACTAAAAATGCATTTTCAAAATAATGCAAATGAAAATAATAGAGTTCAACAATGTATAAATTGAATAAAAAATTTAAGTGTCTTTTACTAAATGCTTGATAGCAAAATCAATCTAATAAAATTATATGTTTTGGTAGCTAATTGCGACAGCCTGAAAAGATGTATTTTTTTTCTTTAAAAGTAAAATTTAAAAGTTTTCAAGTCCAGCCAACCAACTTGACTTTGGTGAGACAAATGTGGAAATGTCTCTCTCTGTACTGTTTACCAGATGAATTAAATAAATAACGTACCGCTTTCCCTACAGCTTACTGGTACTTGGATTTTCTTTGAAGTTGGAAAATTTGTAAACTTATTTTTCAAACTCATAGTTCTGGAGTTTGAGCACTTCAGTATCAAGGTTTCAGCTGATTCAGAATCTGGTAAAGGCCTGCTATTTGGATCATAGATGGTGCCTTCTTGCTGTACCCTCATTTAGAAGATAGAGCAAAGAAACTCCCTTGGGCCTCTATTATAAAAACACTAATCTCATTCATAGGAGTGAAACCTAATCACCTCCCTACCTTCTACTACCATCACCTTGGGGTCTAGATTTATAATATATGAATTTTAGGAGTACATGTAGCAAAGTCCCACTAGAGTTTCCTTAGAATCACCAAGACTGCTCATTCAGACAGCTGCTACCAAACTCAAGGAGGCTGCAAAGCGAGTGTTTTTACAGCAAGTCTAAATTCTCTGTGCATTTCTGATCAAACTCCACAGAACATTTACTGCCAGTTCTTAATGAGAAGGATAGGGAAGAAAAGTAATGAAATGAGAAAAACAAAATGTCATCCCACATTGGGCTTTGTTCTTTCGAATTCGAGGACAATTTATTGCAGTTTTGTTCTTGGGAATTAGTTTGTTTAATTGGAAATGACTTGCATGCCAACATTATGCTCTATTTTCTAAAAGCTTGCCTTTTGAGTTTCCTCTTAAATACATGATGCCTGGGGTTGGGAGCCTAAGTGAAGAGCAAACACTTTTGGCTTGGCCTGGCATTTGACTTACTGCTTTATTTAGGCAATCTGATACCCACAGTTGAGCCTTAGCAAACCCTCACTTTAACACATGTTAATCTTTGCCTTTAATTTAAAAGTAGAACTGAACCCTCAGCCAATGAGATTACTGCCTTTGGCAGTCTTGCATGTGTGAGTATTTGTGAATGCTTTATAAATCATGACTGTAACTGTAAATTTAAAAGGTAATTTAGTAGTCAGAGGACAGAATTTGTTCACCATGTACCACATTTATGCAGAATTTTTGAAACCCACAGTGTTCATTTAGTTGAACATTTTGTGTGCCATTTCAGATTGTGTACCCCTCTGTTTTGTTTGGAATCCTGGATACCAGCCAAAATTAATTGTTTCTTTCTCTTTTATCTTATAAGCATTTTATTGTACCTTAGAAATTTGTAATCCTACTTGCAATACTGCTAATTGTTTATATGTCATTCTCAGCCCTACAGAGTAAACAGCTTGGTGATGGTGCTTTTTCAGCAGTGTTATAGATCACATAGAAATAATTCAACCATTTTTTAAGTTGAACAATTTTGTATAAGACAACCTACTGAAAATAGATTCTTCACAATTTCAAAGTCCATTTACCAAAAAGGAGCTCATTTTAAATCCATGGTTGATAATAAAAATCATATGTTTTCATTCACAAATATTTATATATTCATTCTCTATTTCAGACCCTACGTGAGGTTCTAAAGGAAGGGGAAACTATAAAATGCATCAAATTGCCCAGATGCTAGTACATAAAGCAAATAACAAAAATGTAAAAAATAAATGCTAAAAGTTTTGTAATAGGTTAAAGTCATGTATGTAAAATTAATTCTCCTGGTGATATAAAGTGTCAAAGCAGGCTCACAGATAGGATGATATTTGAATTGGGTCTTGAGGTAAGTGCATAAGGTGGAGAAAGATTTTGTTAAGTAAACAAGAGAATAAGGCCATTTCATGGGTTTAAATGGACCCATGAAATGGCCTTATGGACCCATGAAATGGACCCATACAAAAGGCTAGAGGGCCGAATAAATAATACAGTTCATGAGATAAATAAGAAATGCCTAAGGAAAATGCTAGGATTATCTGGATGAGGACAGTCTAGACGTAAAGCTGAGCTATTTGTATTTTGTTCTATAGGCTGTGATTAAAAAAAATAACTTCAGCTTTTATTTTATATTCAGGGGGCACATGTGTACATTTGCTACATGGATATATTGCATGATGCTGAGGTTTGATGTATGATTGAACTTGTCATCCAGGTAATGAGCATAGTATCCAGCAGGCCCTTTTCCAGTCTTTGCTCCTCCCCTCTCTACCCCTCCAGTATTCTCCAGTGTCTACTGTTCCCATCAAGGAATTAACATGTGATGGTTTTTAAATAAAGAAGTGATGTGGCGGTATACTGAAATAGAATAGATAACCCAGAAACAAAGCCACAGAGCTACAACCATCTAATTTTTGACAAGGTTGACAAAAATAAGCAATGGGGAAATAATTTCCCCTTGCAATGATGCTGGGATAACTGGGTATCCATGTGCTGAAACTAACTGCTATCAATTACCATATACAAAAATTCACTCGAGGTAGCTTAAAGACTTAAATGTAAGACCTCGAACTATAAAAACCCTAAAGAAATCCTAGGAAATACTGTTTTTTCTGTTTTACATTGGCTTTGGCAAAGAATTCATGACTAAGTCCTCAAATATGATTGCAGCAAAACCAAAAATTGATGAGTGGGACCTAATTAAAGAAAATAGCTTCTGCATAGCAAAAGAAACTATCAACAGAGTAAATAGGCAGCCTACAAAATAGGAGAAAATATTAGCAAACTGTGCATCTGAAAAAGGGCTAATATGAGAATCTGTAAGGAACTTAAATTAACAAGCAAAAACCAAATAATCCCATTAAAAAGTGGTCAAAAGACCTAAACAGACAAATCTCAAAAGACATACGAGTAGCCAAAGAACACATGAAAAAAATGCTCATCATCTCTAATCATCAGAGAAATGCAAATCAAAACCACAATGACATACCATCTCACACCAGTCAGAAAGACTATTATTAAAACGTCAAAAAATAACAGATGTTGGCAGGGCTGTAAAGAAAAGAGAATGTTCATACATTATTGGTGGGAATGTAAATTAGTTCGACCGCTGTGGAAAGCAATTGTGAAGATTTCTCAAAGAACTAAAAATAGAACAATCTTTGATACAGCCATCCCATTATTGAATATGTATCCAAAGGGCAATAAATCATTTCACGAAAAAGACACATGTACCCGTATGTTCATTGCAGCACTATATACAGTAGCAAAGATGTGCAATCAATCTAGGTGCCCATCATTCGTATGTTGGATAAAGAAAATGTGGCACATATACATCATGAAATACTACATAGCCATAAAAAGGAAGAAAATCTTGTCCTTTGTGGCAAAATGGATGGAGCTGGAGGTCATTATCCTAGGCAAACTAATGTATAAACAGATAACCAAATATGTTCTCACTTACACATGGGAGCTAACCACTGGGTATACATGGATATAAGGATGGGAAAAATCAACACAGGGGACTACAACAGTGGGAGTGAAAGGGCACAAGGGTTGAAAAACCACCTTTCGGGTAATATGCACAGTACCTGGGTAACAGATTCAATTGTACCCCAAACCTCAGCATTGAGCAATATAGTTACATAACAAACCTGTAATTGTACCCTCTGAATCTAAAACGCAAGCTGAGGGCTGGATGTGGTAGTTTACACCTGTAGTCCCATCACCTTTGGAGGTCAAAGTGGGAGGACTGCTTGAGGCCAAAAGTTTGAGACTAGCCTGGGCAATACAGCAAGACCCTGTCTCTACAGAAAATTTTAAAAATTAGCTGGGCATGGTGGTGCCTGCCTCTAGTCCCAGTGGCTTGGGAGGCTGAGGCAGGAGGATCACTTGAGACCCAGAGGACAAGACTGCAGTGAGCTATGATTATACCACTGCATTCCAGCTGAACAGTAGAGGACTCTTTCTCTTAAAAAATAAAAGCAAATTGGAAAAAAAAACCCACCAAAATAAAAATTTTAAAAAATGAAGAAATGTGGCCTAATGTGGGTTAAGTTTGGAAAAACAAATGATAAGGCTGAAGAGACCGATCAGAAGGTTGTTGTGAGAGAAAGGTTATTGTGAGGGGCTGGGCATCACGGATCCGTGAAACACGTCAGCACTAAAGCTGACGGACTGTAAAATACTTGAATGTAGGCAGTTAGGAAGCAGTCCAAGACAATTCAGCAATTCCCACCTTGAGTTACTGGGCAGGATTATCTCCTTACTGAAGGGATCTGGATCTGTCTCTCTCCCTCTCTCTTTCAGGGGTGGGGCTGGGTTGGGGGACAATCATGACTTAAGCATATGACTTTCATGTGTGCATGGGACATGGTAATGGAACCCTATTATTTAGTCTAGCCATGAAAAATCTTATCTCTTTACCACCTCCTGTTCTTAAAACATGTCTCCTTTCACTTCACATGGTTTTGAAGAAGCTGTCATTTGTGCAAGGATTCCTTTACATGTCCAGAGTGGATGAGGTGGGATACTAGCTTCCTCGAATGTGGCCCATCCTAGGATGTGCCATCCTAAGGAGTCACTGCCTTATATTATGAAAGTGGAACAGAGCAAACAAAGTAGGTCTCTCTCTGGGTGTCTGAAACTGAAGCTCTGTAAACTTGGGGACCATTGCTGGTCACATTCCAACATGTGGGCTAAAGAGTACAAAAAGCTAGCTGCCAGTGTGCAGAAAAGCGTAAACAGATGCTCCGAGAGAGACAGTGAGAGACGGAAGATTTCCTGAGTTTCTTTCAGGACTTTGGCCTCTTGTGGTGGCCATACTTCCCATCTTCTAGGCCTTTTGGCATTCTACAACAATCACCCCAATAAATCTCCCTTTCTCTCTTTGATTTTGCCTAAGCTAGCTAACATCCATTTCTGTTTGTTTGTTTTTAAAACTAAAGTGGTTCCAAGCCCCCTCTGAATGCAGATGTTCATTAGGCAAAGAAGAATATTCAGAATATAGCATCAAAACTTGAGTATAGATTTAGATAGCATCAATATCGTTTCGGGAGCTAAAGCTCTAGGAGTGGATGAAAAGGTTAGGAGAGAGCAAGCAGAGTGTAAAGAGAACAGGACTGAGGGCAAAACCTTGGCAACTACCAAATGTAATGGTAGACAAGGAGGAAGAGATGTTTTTCTATAGGCAGAGGAAACAGGTGAAATCGGTTGACAGAAGCCATAAAAGACAAAGGAATTTCAAATAAGATGTGTGGATAACTCTGCTAAATAATGCAAAGAGGTCAAACAGGATGCGGGCTAATATGAAGCTATTGAAGTAGGCAAACAAATGATTATTGTTCACTTTGTTAGATGTAAACAGTTTCCATAGAATGAGAAGGATGTTGCCTAAAAATGAATAAATAATGAATGAGTGAAGATTGATCTTGTAAGACATGTGAAGGGGTGGAAAAGAAAGAGACAGTAGTTAGAGAAAGCAATTGTATTACTTTCAACGAATGTTTGTTTTGTTTGACAAATACTTAGTTTTTACTATGTGCCAGGTACTAAACCAAGCTAAATGCTAAAGTAAATAACAGTTTGTGTCAGCAACAATTTATAGTCTAGTGATGAAAACTCAAAAACAAAGGTGGTGAGGAGTCAGGACTAGAAAAAGACATCTTTAACTCCCCCATAGATATGTGATCATAAAGTACTTGATGTCTAAAAAACATGTCAATTTTGTACCCCTGTGTATTTGCCTGCATGCTCATGTGTATGAGCACACATGTAAACACACTCTCATAAAACAGATACAGTCTAAGTTGAAATAAGTAGTTTGTTTAAAGGAATCAATACTATAACCACTTATTTGGATGTGTACGCTAACTATGCAGACCAGTTCTAATGCGTAGTATGAAAATCAAGCTGGGTCACTGTTTACCTATCTGCAGCCTAAGCGTGAATTATTTCTCTTACGTGACAACTGAAACAATGCAAGGAATGGGTAGCCTTAAACATCCCCCTCTCAGCCAAAGGGTGGCGATTGTGTTTGTAGAATGAGAATGCAACATTTGCTTGAATTACACTAGTATCATTTTTTTTGTTTATTTATAAAAGTAGCAATGAGAACTATATATTTTTTTCTTCACTTAAGAATAATTATTTCCAAATAGCACTACTAAACTTGCCACAGATGGAAGACTTTAGTACTTTCAAGGACACACCCCTAAGTGTCCACTTTTTCAACAAAAGAATGCCAAGAATAAAATTCTTTAGAGGGGAGGCTCCTGTTTATGAGTTATTCACATGCTACTCATAGATATGAAAAAAATAGCTCCTATCTACAATTTTATCACCTGGCCAGGGTCTGACCTTAGGAAATTCAAATGCTTCTTCTCAACAGTGTTCCATATCTGCCAAAAGCTTGTGATAGTTGATCAGTTTTGACACATTCTTACTTGTATTTTTTTTCCTAAAATTATTGTGCACTATAAACATCTTATGTTTTCATTCGGTCACTGTATGGCAGAGAAAAAGGAAGTCCAGTTGATGAAAACTGATGTACAAAACAAATAAAAACAACAAAATAACTGTAGTTTAAATGAATTCCGTCTACTCATCAAGCCAACATATTTTAGAGAGAGGAACTAGAAGAAGATATATAGACTATGTAGAAAATTTTAGTTGATTCTAAAATGACTACTACATCAAAAGTATATTTTCTTCATTTTGTATGAACTGGCCTCTGACCAGGTCAACCTATCATAATGTTTGGGAATCTATTTGCCTGGTTCTTTTCAACAGAATTTAAAAGCAGAATTGCCAAAAATACCTCAAACTTAACTCTTGATTACATCTACTTCAAATCTTTCCTTTTGCCTTTTCCCCAATTTTGTTACCTCCCTCATATTCAGTTATTGCAGTCATGAATTTCTAAGTATGATTCTTAATTAATTTCCTTTCCTCAAACTTTTGTAGAGACAGGATATTGCCATGTTGCTTAGGCTCCTCTAGACTGGCTTTAAGTGTTCTTCCACCTCAGCCTCCCAAAGTGCTGGGATTACAGGTGTGAGTCACTACACCAGGTCTAAAGAAAAATATCTTCTAGTATATGTCATAGGACCCCCCAGTTAATACATCGTTTGGTCATAAGTTATTAGGATGTTAGGGACAATATATTGATACAGTTACTATAATTGCATAATAAACAATCTTGAATTTAGTAGCATAAAACAAAAACCATTTTATTATGCTTATGGTTTCTGTAGGTCAGAAATTTTAAAAAGGCTCAGTGGAGATGACTTCGCTTCATATCTGGGTTCTCAGCTAGGAAGTCTCAAGGACTAGGAATGACTCCAGAGTGGTAAGATTAAAATCACCTGAAAAATCAAAATCATTTACTCATATGACTGATGTGTTGATGCTGTCAGATGGAAACTCAACTGGACCTTTCAATTTGCCTGACTTCCTCACAGTATGGTAACTGCATTCCAAGTGAGAACATTTCAATAGATACAGGCAGAAGGTATACAGCCTTTTAAAAATTTAAACACAGGCCAGGTGCAGTGGCTTACGCCTGTAATCCCAGCACTTTGGGAGGCCAAGGCTGGCAGATCACAAGGTCACCAGTTCAAAACTAGCCTGGCCAACATGGTGAAACCCTGTCTCTACTAATAATACAAAAATTAGGTGGGCATGGTGGTGGACACCTGTAATCCTAGCTACTCAGGAGGCTGAGGCAGGGGAATCGCTTGAAACTGGAAGGTGGATGTTTACAGTGAGCTGAGATCACGCCACTGCACTCCAGCCAAGGCAACAAGAGCAAAACTCCATCTCGAATATATATAAAATAAATAAAAATTTAAACACAGAAGTCCTATAACATAGTTTCCACTGTATTTACAAGCCTGCCCAGATTCAAGGAAAATAAACAAAGACCTCACATATTAATAGCAGGAATGTCAAAGCTGCAAGTTAAGAACAGCATGTGGTATGGGAGATGTTGCCACTAAATTCCACATATGGTGCCATGAAAAGCACCATAGCAGTTGGCTGCAAAACAACTATAGGTGTCAATCTCAAAGATGAAACACAGTATAATAGGTCACCTAGTCTCACCCAGAAGACAAGTATATATGCTGTTGGATATTTGTATCAGCTAGTTTTAAAACCTTGCCACTTAAAAGAATAAAAATTCCTTATTTCAATAGAGCAGAGTGATTTAATATAGCAAGGGTAATTTTCAATAATACAATTTAAGGTATAATTTATCATATTACTTACCAGATAATGCTTGCGATAGCTTATGGAAAACAAATGAAAGACTACAAACCACCACATAAATGATCAAAGAATAAATGGGAAATCAATAGGAAATTCTTTAGAGCTTGCCAGACATGACAATGCCTCACTTCTCGAGGCTGTATTGTACTTTGACTTTTTAATTATTATGAGACAAAAATTTCTACAACATCAAGCAATTAAACCAAAGTATTTTTTATTCACACCATATTTCCCATCAAATGTGATATAGGTACATTTTTTATTCACACTGTATTCCCCATCAAATGTTCAGAGACATTTCCACCATTGCTTTTGTATGTCTGCCTAAACACGAGGAACCTCAGCTATTCATTCCTTCATGCTGTCCTATCTGACTTTGCTTGATCAAACGTTGAAAATAGAGGTGAATAATTTATAGATAAGAAATTACATCCTCAATTATGTATATATTATATTTGATTTATAAAATTAATTGGTGAAATATTATTTGAAAAATAAAGTATGATCTATAATAGAACATTTTTGGAAACAAATGGGAAGTTTAAATTTATTGGCACATATGCACAGAATGAGTGCACACAGGTATACAGGCTATGAGGAGACACACTAACAAAAGATGCAACTGAAGAATCTTTTTAAACTAAATTTGAGTTTCTAAGGCATCAAACCATATCACTGTACATAATTTATTGAGGTGAGAAGTCCAGGCTTGTAAATGTAAAATGTTTCTTTTGAATGTATTTGTTTTAACTGTTATTTGGGTACTTACAATTTAATTTCGAAAACGTTGATAACTTGGCTCTTACAGTTCAATATTTAACTGGAAATATGTAATCCAGAGTTTAGGCTTGTGCAATTATTTTCTTTGTAAAAGATTCTTTTTATTTTATTACCTACTTAGCACAAGCCTATTCAGCCCTCAAGATCTAGCTCAAACATTTTGTTTCCATAACACTAAGTTCTGTTACAACACTCACTATATTTCACTCTATTTATAGTGTAACCTGAGTTTCCTCATGCCTCACTAACCATGGAGGTAAACGGGGCCACAAAAATGAAAATGACCAAAATTGCTTTAATGTTGCCCCAACCTGCTCAAGTAGTAACTCATCGCACTGGGAATTGTTTTTCAAATATTTATTCTAATAGTAGACAGGGTGGATCCATGTACCAACAGGCTGGCTTCACAAGGGACATTTATTGTCTCCCACCAGGCTGACACTGCATACTGCTGTGTCCATTGGGAATGTACCATCTCCTGCTGAGCACCAGAGTCTCTGCTGTTGCTCTGGTAGAGCTACTTCAGATTATATCAGGATGTACCAGACTGAGTTTTCATGGTGTCTAGGAGAGGGAAGTGCTGTGCAGAAGTAGAAAGGATTTTCATCCTCACTGCTCTGTTTTATGTTTTGTTACTGTGGATATGAACAGCTCTGCTGTGTTCCCATACCTCAGTGGTTTTTCATGAAAATAACTATGGAAGCCTATCTCACCACTGGGATCAGATTACATTCCATGGGGGCTATCTTCATTCTGTTGTCTTCCCAGTTGTGTCAGATAACAATGTTCAATCTTTTCAGCCCACACAAGAGACATACATAAGCCCTCATGTACTCACTCTGTGCCGTCAGATTCTAACCCATTCAGCTCTCCAACCAGGTCACAGACATGGTCAGAGATGAGTGAATCTCACTTGGGCTGAAGGAGCAGTACCTGCAACATTTCTTTACACATTTTCAGCCTCAGAAGTTTATATGTCCTTGAGGACGTGAACCAAGAATATTATTTCTCTGCGTTGAATCAGAACTAAAAAGTAAATTTAAACCAACACATAGGCCAGTACCTTAATTTTAAAGACAGCAAACTGTAGCATCTGTTAAGCACTGTGTTTTTACTTGGATTGCAAGTTGGCAAGTTAACCCACTTATAGTGTTGTGAAAACAGGCAGAAGTCACAAGACTCTTGGATCAGAAACAAAACAAAATACAACACAGCAAGAAACATAAGTTTTATATTTATGACAAATTTTCTTGTCCTACTGGAGTGACCTATTGTTTCACAGCCGAGAAGCCCAAAACTTAGGGGACCCTAATATTTTAGAGTGGATTGCACAAGCAACCTTCCCAAGTTTTGCCTAGAGTAAATCATTATCTTTATTATACTGAAGATTAAACAAACCTTCCCTCTGTTCTGGAAGGAGACTTTAACTTCCATGATTGTTCACTATACAAATGTCCTTGAAAAGACAAGGTTTTAAGGCTCAACAAAGACCATAGCTGCTTCTGCTCTAAGACATGAAGAAACTCAGGAGACCTACGAAAATTGTCTTCCAGAAGTATCAAGAATTAAAGTGACCTTCTGTTTCCAGGGTTAGTAAATGGAAGATGAGAATGCAGGTCATTTGGTACATGATCCAATAATTTCTTGGAGTGAAACAGAAACAGAAAAGAAATGGGATAATATTAATAGTTCAGTTTCATTGTTTAATACTACTAAGGTCAAGTAAAGCCTTTCTAAAATATATTTTTTAAAGTTTTAATATCACTGTGGTTATTCATATGCTATATTAAACATATTTCTATTAATAAACATATATACTATATATATTATATACACATATATACATGTATATATATATACATATATGGAGAGAGAGAGAGAGACAGGGGGAGAGAGAGAGAGAGACAGAGAGAGAGAGAGAGAGAGACAGAGAGAGAGAGACAGACAAGGAGAGAGAGAGAGAGACAGAGAGAGAGAGAGACAGACAGGGAGAGAGAGAGAGAGACAGGGTCTCACTCTGTAGCCCAGGTTGTACTGAAGTGATGCAATCAGAGCATTACAGCCTAAACCTCCCACTCAAGCAATCCTCCCACCTTAGTCCCCTTGGTAGCTGGGACTATAGACATGTGTCACCATGCCAGGCTACAAATTTTTGTGTATTTATTGTAGAGATGGAATTTTACCCCATTGCCCAGGCTGGTCTTGAACTTGTAGGCTAAAATAATCTGCTTGCCTTGGCCTCCCAAAGTGCTAGGATTACAGGCAGGAACCACAGTGCCCAGCCCAACATTATAATATTAATTATATAAATTTCAAGGCTTTTTTCAATTTTTAAAAAGATTTTGTAATATATGTGTATATATTAGAAATAAATTGTCAGAACAGAAACAAAACCTCATCAATTAAGGAGGTCATATTTAGCAAAATAATGCCTGGAAAAAATTTCACCAAAGTTAAACAGCTAATATTACCATGACCACTTTTTAAAGGAATATTCTCTAGAATGCTGTGTGGTGTAGCCTTGGTATCTTACTGAAAGATGATGAAAAAATATTGACATGCTCACCAAGAGCTCCTCACTGTTGATTCATTATATTTCCCACTGTGAGGAACCATTTTCTGATGGTTAGGCCTATAGTTCTGTCCTCTGTCAACACTGGATACTGCTGCTATTATTCCAGATACCTTCCAGAGTCACTCTCTGTATGACACTCAGACAATGAATAATAAAATACGTATAAGCTTATGGGTACCAGCAGTTGTACTGGAAAGAAATTTTGATTGAAAATAAATAATTTTGGGGTCAATTCCCAGTACCTAATGCATGACAAGAAACAGATAAATAAAAAAGGGACAAAAACAAGCATTTAGCCATTTTTTACATAAATTTTACTTAATTTTAACTAAAGAGTTAGTGAAGGTTAAAGATTGGGAGTTTATAAGCGCATCAGTTACATCACAGGATGCAATTGACAAAATCCAGACTGTAGGATGCTCTACAGAATGTGGACAATTTGCTTTTTATCAACAAATAATTAGCAAGATGGGTGGGAGAAGAAAGAGAGAAGAAAGAGGAGAGAGATTAAAAAAAGAGAGTTTAAAAGACATTTATTAGACATATGTTGCAATTGTTTGCCCTTATTTTGGTCTGAGAAAAGCAAACTAAAAGTTATAAGTTTTAATGAGCCAATTAGGAAATTTGATAGAAGTAACAAATTATTGTCATTTTAAAAGTATAATGGAATTGTGGTGATGTTTAAAGGAGTACTTATTTTTTTAGAGATACAAACAGAAATGTTTACAGGTAGTATTAACTGCAATTTGCTTCAAAATAATACAACCTACCACTAACTACCCAGTTAACTAAAATATCTCAGGCCCCCTTCTGCTTTTGGTATTCATTTACTCCAGAGGCAGTGAAGAAAGAAACCCAAGTCCTTTTGTAACCATGGAAAACTACTCATAGCTTCCCTCCTTGATTCATTTGTTACCTTCTAAATTCAGTGATAATTATCTCAGAATTTTCAGTATAAGTAGAACAAAAACTCAGTATTAGCAGAAAAATGTCAAACTTTACATCAAGGATCTGTGAATAAGGGCTTTCTGTATTGCCCAGAAATTATCAGCAATGTGTGGATATTAAAATAAATATTACAATTTTGCTATTGAAATATTTGTAAAATTTACTGAGTGACTGATAGTCCCCCCTTATAGATTTTAGTTGAATTAAATTAATGTGGTTTCAATGGTATAATCAAAACATCACTGCCTTTTCTGACTGTTATATCATACTCATGCTAACGTAACTAACCTACGTTCCCCAAATAGGCCACTTCTGTGTAAAGGAGGAGAAGTAACAGATTTCTATCTCTGTAGAATCTCACACAGATCACTCATGAGTTAGTAGAGCAAAACAGGATGGTGATGCAAAGTGTGATTTTTTTTTTTTGAGATGGGGTCCCACTCTGTCACCCAGTTTTGAGTACATTGTGTGATCTCAGCCTCACTACAACCTCCACCTCCCAGGCTCAAGCCATCCTTCTACTTCAGCCTCCTGAGTAGCTGGAACTACAAGTGTGCACCACCATGGCTGGCTAATTTTTGATTTTTCGTTAGAGATAAGGTTTAACCATGTTGCAGGCTGGTCTTGAACTCCTGAGCTCAGGCCGTCCATCTATCTCAGCCTTCCAAAATGCTAGGATTACAACAGGCATGAGCCGCAGTGCATGGCCCAAAGTTTGATTTTTGATAACACTAGTTTGGCATTGATTTTGACTTGCTATTACTAACTTTTGGTAGTCTTGACTTAATTGTTGATCCTCAAAGAACATAATGAGTTAGAGGACCACAAGATAATTAGCACCGGGGAAAAAAGAGTCAACATTAAAGAGATGCTAAACATGTATTGAATTTTTAAACCAAAAAACAGAGGTGATCACTCTTTGAAAGCAAATTTAAAATTGGTCTTTTTAATAGTAGTCATAAAGAAGGTCATTTAGGAGATCCATGTTAGGCTTGAATTGAGAGTAATGTAACTTTTTATTGATTGATTGATTGATTGATTGATTGATTTTTACTTTGAGTTAGAGAAGAGTTATTCTAGGGGAAGTAAGAACTCCTCCATGACAAAGGCAAAAAACTCCATAGACTGTGTTTGTGTTTCTCAGTGCTCTGTGTATCAGGTATTTTTTTCAGACCAATGTTGAAATGTCAGAGGATAATGTTTGTTATTACTGGCTTCTACTTACCCTTGTGAAATCAGGAGTGATTGTTCACCTCAGAGGATTTCCTCTTGTAAATGACCCAAGAGAAAACAATAACTCATGTTAATTGCTGTAGTTGGTGATGTGAACACAGAAAACCTTCTAACCTAAGGGAACAATACAAAGGTTAAAAATATATTGATATTTTGCATGAATTCTAATTGTCTCCAGTGTTAGATTTCAGTTAATTTGGGGACTGATTATAATAACAGCAATAGATAAGAGCCCTGATGTTGAATGTTCACAAAAATCAGTTGCTGAAAATCATATTGCACATACAATTTACTGTCCAAACGGAGATACTTGTGAGAATTAAATGGAGCACTGTTCATAATTATGCTGTGAATTAGGCAAACTCTGACCAAACTCTAACATAAAATCATTTTCGTATATGCAATTATCCTAAATACATCCATTAAATATTGAAATAAATATATTGTACCAAATATTACTTATCTTAGTGTATTTTTCAGAAAATGAAATGAAAATAAAATACACTAAAAGAGGCCAAGTGTGGTGGCTCATGTCTGTAATCTCAGCATTTGAGGAGGGTAAGGAAGGAGAATCACCTGAAGCCAGGAGTTCAAGACCAGCCTGGGCAACAAAGAGAGACCTCATCTCTCCAAAAAATTTAAAAATTAGCCAAATTCAGTGTCACATTCTTGTAGGCCTAGCTATTCAGAAGACGGAGGCAGGAAGATCACTTGAGCCCAGGAGTTTGAAACTGCAGTGAACTATGATTGCCCCACTGCACTCCAGCATGGGTAACAGGGAGAGGACCCATCTCTAAAAAAATAGAAAGCACTAAAAGTCAAGATCCTATTTTATTTGTCTAAACAGTACTTTTCATACTTAGTGTTATGTTTTAAGGAGCAGCAAACTTAAATTTTCTCGATATATCTTACCTAATAAAATCTCTTTAACAGAAGTGATCAACAGAGGTAGTAGCAGATTGGTCAGATAGGCTAAAAAATGAGGTTGCTTGCCAAAAATAATGTTAGACTTTTAATTGATTTCTCTCTTCTTTAATTGCTTTTGCTTCTATTGCTACTGCGGTACAATTTAACACTAAAGTTATCAAATCCAGCTTAGTCATTTTACAGATGGGCGAGTCATTTAACTTTCTCTGAATAGTAAACTATAGCCTGGAAGGCATGTCTCTGACAGCTTTTTTTCACTGTAGGAAGCTGCCTCTTTAATAGCATTCTATCATTGAATGTCAGTGTTTTGCTCACTGTTCTCTATCTGGGCCCTCTAAAGTGGACTTTTCTGTACCTAGTCTATGCCCCAGTGATATGCAGAGCTCAGCACCTCTTCAAGTCCTTGTAAAGAATGAGAAGCTATTTATTTTATCAAAGATTTCATGGTGTAGGCAAATGAGAAGTTTAATATTGAACACCTCCAGCAAACCAATAGAGACTTTTCTATTAGTCATGCCTTGTAGTAAACATTTTTGGAACTCATCATTGTCAGGTTTTCTTATCATTCTGGATATGTGGTAACTCTTCTCAGCTTCCTTGGGTTGGGTGGGATCACGGTACTAGTTTTGGTCAAGGGACCTTGACATAAGTGAAATGCATTACTACCAGGTGGAAGCATTTTATTGTATCTATGAGAACTTTTATTTTCTCTTCTACAGCTATGGCACTCATGAGAAGGCCTTGGGTTTTGAGAGTAGAGGCATGGCACAGAGTGGCCTGGACTGCTGAGTTGGAGAGCTGCTCAAACTCACAAGGTGATTAGTGGAAAAAGAAGCCCTCATTATGTTACGGCAGCCAAAGCACTGAGCCGTGAGGGTTGTATGCTGCCCATCCTAAATTTGTTTATTCTGTCTAGGATATGCCTCCATTACAGATCATCCTCTCTGCTCCAGTGCTACTCTAATTGAGTTATCTGCAGACTTGCACACATAAAACCAGCATTATGCTTATCTAATCAAAAGGGACCTCCTTAGAATTGAATCTCTCTTTTTCTGTTTGTGTGTACACATATGTGTCTGTAAGCAATATAGTATTCTGTAATTACTCTACTGATCATTCTGTGAATGTCTTTTGCTGAATTAAGAGCAAGTTTCTTGAAGTTGACAGGGTCTGCAGATAAGCTTCAAGAAATATAAATCCCCTGAAATGATGGCCTTTTAAAATTGTTTTCTATGCATAGGTGCATCTCATCTCTAGTTTTTATCAGATTTTCAACGGAGCCTTTTTTCTTTCTTTTAAACTAGGAACCTCTAGTGAAGGTGCTGCATAAGTTTGAAAAGGGGAGAACTTACAGTGGTCCAGATTCCAGCTCTGATACTTGCTGGTTTTGCTATATATTCTTATCACTGTCCTAGATTTAGGAAGATTAGAAGAATTGATTACTCACTCTAGCTAATTCATAATAATCTGAGGTATGTTAACTGGAATACAATTAACTAATTTAAATAGTGCTGCATCAATTCAGTAGATAGGGTAATTTTAGGGCAGAACATTGTCCTACTTGCCTGCTCTCTCCATTTAAGCAAATTACAGAAGTCAAATTATCAATGCATTTGTTGCTAAGCAACCAGTTTTCACAAGAGATATTTCTGTTAGATGAACTATAGTTCAGTTGGTCTGGAAAATACCCTCTTCCTTAGACCATGTTTGAATAGGTAAGACCAGTAACTGCCTCCCATCTCTCTTCCTCTTCCTTTTCCTCTTCTTTATCTTCCCCTTCTCTTTCTTCTCTACTTCTGAGACTGACCAACACTTATTCTGGAAGATTCAGTATATAGACTACAGTCAGGCCTTCAAAGGCCCAGATACCTTCCATCATTTTTTTATCACTTCTCAGATCTGATGAGCTGATTTATGATTTATATACCACTCAGAGAGTTGTAGTATTTCCAGAGCATCATTATTGTGCCCTTAACTAATTATCTTGTTTCTAGGCACAGATAATATTTAAAGGATTATTTTTTCATTGTAAATATCTCAAACTTTGATACCTTATAATGTTTTATCAGATGTATTATATATGTGATGTATCGCAGATATATGTATCATACATCTGATAAAAGATCAGATAAGATATAATATATCACTTATCATATACATGTGATATATGTATCATATATCCATGCCTTAGGATGAGTGTAAAAAATATATTTTAAAAGTCTTTCTGTCATTCTTTATGATATAAAATTTGACAGTATAAAATACTCAATTTGAATAATAATTGGAAAAGTAGATTTCAGAAAATATTTGTATTCTGATTACAGTTAATAGTCTTTTTTAAACTTGATGCCTAGAGAAACAGCTATTTTTAGAGGATAAATTTCTGACTATAGTATTAGAATTGTAGCAAAAAGGTGAATGGTGTACATAGTACAGTTATCTAGACCAGTGCTCCTCAAATAAATATGCCTTTGAATCACCAGGGGATCTTGCTAACATGCAGATTCTCATTTAGGAGCTCCGGGTTAGAGCGGAGATTCCGCATTTCTAAATAAGCTCCTAGGTAATGCTGGTGCTGTTGGCTGATACTTTGAGTAGCAAGGGTCTGTACACAAAGGTAACACCACTAACTTAGAATATGTATAGTTTGGCCTCTGTAGTCTTCTGTGATACTTTCATAATGAACATTTACCCTCACCCACAGCAAATCAGTATTCTTACTTTGGGACACATCCCATACAACTGCATTATAATATCTAGTTGGCTTATGTTTGCTCTAAGAATGTGAGATGAGTAACTATTTCTTTCATAATAAATATTCATATTTTCCAATAGAGAGTTTTACCAAAGTAACATAGGAGTGGCCAGTGGCATGCATCATGCCAAGGTCTTAGGGTTTAGCTAATTGTGCCAATTATACTTCCCAGAGCAATGTTACACCTGGGCTAGGGGACATTTGCTCAGGCATTTATAAAGTTATGTGTTGTAGGATAAATTGAGAGAAATAGGAAAGAGAGGCAGTTATGCCTGAGAAGGCTGCCAAATATCTTGGCACCAAAGAATTCTGCTTGATTTCCTTCATGGAGCTTATTCAACTTGGCTTTCTCCCAGTTTAATTTGGAATTCATTTTCTATGGCACTGGCCTTTGACAGTTTCTGACCTTGAACATACACAAATAGTTGAATCTATTGCAACTTTGAAGCAATTGTCATCTAATTTTGGTAAATGTGCAGAAAACTCATATCTTTTTATGTGAAATTGAGATTATATAAATACCACGGACATCTCTAATATGAGCTACTATCAAGATACCTTCAATTACTGTCATAATTTGAGAGATTCTGGCTTTCATAGAACTGTTTGAGCAAGAACATTACTTTCAAACATCATATTTCTTATATATAAAATGGTGATAATAACAATAATCTCTACAGTTGGTGATGAAAGTGGCTGGTTGGCTTTAGAACTTCCTTCACAGCCTCTTTCCAAAACCTTGTGAAAAAGGAAATTAGAGAAATTGAAGTATTAGTTTAATTTATTGAATTTTATTGCAGGAATTGTAATCAGTTGAATAAAATATTTTGTACTTGGTATAGTACATATGTCACTATTTATACCTGTTAATTCAGTATATATTATTGAAAAGTACAAATCTTTTTTAAAAAATGTATTTTTACATTTCTAGATTTTTAATTCTTTATGATTTGGGCATTTACTATGATAATGGGAAAAAGGGAAGATTATTGAGGCCTTTTCCCAATCCCTTGGGGTTCATGGCTCTATTGTGGGGTTTCTCTGAAGGTAGCACAAGGCTGAGAACAAAAGGCTTTGAACTCCAGAATAATTTAATAGTCCACTCAAATATAGCAAGTATACTGGAAAGGAGAAATACCTGAAGGAGAGGAAAAGCAGAAATTTTGGCAGAGCTCAAGAGGGCATTACTAGCCCTTTCTTTCTCCTTTACTCACGAAGTACAGTAATGTGGACAGTTAATTTGTTTCTCTGGTTTCTGCACAATTGTGGTGCAGGATCTGTTCCATCAAGAGATGTGGAATGAACGACTTTTTCTTATCTGAAAACAGCTCAGCTCAAAGCACAAGTTAGTGTTGATGCTACGGAGATGAGAAGTAGGGAAAAGGGAGCAGAGCTCCTGCAGTCAGTGTGCATAGCCATGAATTGAAATGGCATGAATCCATGAGATCCTGTGACCAGAGGGTGCCCAAGGCAGCTGGGGCTTGTGGTATCTTGCTGATACCTCAAGAAAGCTATCTATAGGAACAGTGAGAATAACCTAGCAACAAGCCTATGGGGTGGAGGGGGAAAAAGAGACTTGTAACATCAAATGTATCAGAAGAAGCCCCAGTGGAGTCCCTCCAAAATCATTTATGATTAGGTAGACCTTGTGAAAGGAAAATAAACCTTGGGGCCCCCAAAATCACTAACCTAAAGGGAAAAATGAGGCTGGGAACTGCTTAGGGTAAACCTGCCTCCTATTCTATTCAGTCATCTCCCTGCTCACTGAAATAAATGTATATCTGATTGCCTTTTTTAGGAAAGGCTAATCAGGAACTCAAAAGAATGTAATCGTTTGTCTTTCACCTCCCTGTACCCTGGAAGCCCCATCCCTGCTTGAGTTGTCCACCTTTCCAGATAGAACCAATGGACATGTTACATATATTAATTGATGTCTCATGTCTCCCTAAAATGTATAAAACCAAGCTGTGCCCTGACCACCTTGGGCACATGTCATCAGGACCTCCTGAGGCCTTGTCACAGGTGTGTGTCCTCAACCTTGGCAAAATAAACTTTTTAAATTAACTGAGACCTGTCTCAGATTTTTAGGGTTCACATTTTGGTAACCATAAAGGGGCTCTGAGTGGAGATGCCCCTGACCTTTGACAAATCTCCTATCAGTGCTTGGTACCAGCAAAAGCTAACTACTTTATGGCTTAAACCAATAAACTATAAATCCAGCCCAAAAAAGGATAATCTTTGCATGTGTAATTTTTAATAAATAAGACCTTAATATTGGTTTAATAAAAATAGCTACATCTTGAATTATTTAGTAAAATTACCATAACATATAATCTTGTGGCTTTAGGCAGTCTAGCCCACAGGCAATGAAAAGGTTTGTTTTAGGAAAGGACTGTTATTATCTTTCTTTCAAAGCTAAACTAAAACTAAGTTTTTCTCAAAGTCCAGGCATAAACAAAGACTGCTTGGAGGTTACAAGTAAGATGAATCAGTTAGTTTGTATCTTTTTCACTGTCCCAGTTAGAATTTTGCAATGGTGAATTTCATAACTTTAAACAATGACTACTGCAATTTTTGTAAATAATCTGGGTAAATAATTAAAATAAAATAATTAGGTAAATGTAATGGAATAAATACTTGTAAACAAACTTGTCATAATTTAGAATCTAAAGTTATATTAAATTATACAATAGATATTTCAGTATCTGGATTTTTCTAATAAAAATACACGGTAGGATAGCATTCTTTCTTAAAAACAAGTGCCCTTTTTAAAAAGGTAAACAATTTTTGTCTAATTCAAAAATTACATAAAGGTTATGAATAAACAATGTAATAGAAGCCAGGAAATAAGAGATATAAAAAAGTTATAGCAATAAAGAGGTAGTTTTTGGTAAGAAAGTTTAAAGAGAAATAATTTTATATGAGAAAGAATCTTATATGGTAAATTTAGTCCTGGAATACAAGACTTGTTGTTTAAGAAAGAGGGATGTCCAGGACCAACCAGAAAGTTCAAGCATGTCATGAATGGTCTGTATAAGAATATTTATTAAAAAAGAACTCTTTATATAATCAAGTTGTATATAATTAAAGGGAAATTATGATGGTCTTACTAGAGATTGGGTTGTATGTAAAAAACACCTATGCATTAAACAATTAATTAGAATAATAACATTTTCTTAAGTCATTGATTTACTCTTAAGAAATTATATGAGATTAAAATATTTTTTTTCTCCCCCAAGGTTCAACTTGTATTTCATCTCACCATTTTCGATTTTCTCTCTTTTTTTTAAAGGACATGAAATGGTACTGTTCTCCTTCAACTTATTTCAGCCCATATAAGTTTCTTCCCCCTCCTCATGTTGTGGCCTGATGCTAACAAGATTTTCTTAGAAGTGTAAAGGAAATGTTTTCTTACAACATAATATTCTGTGTACTGCAGAAGTTCTTTTCTTTTGCCTTTTGGTAACTGGCCTAACAGATTTTATGTTTCATTGAAATAATTCCTGTGCCATTATTATTAAGTTTTGGTTTGCTTAGAAAAAACTGAGATAACTTTTTAAATTAAGGTTATTACACCTGTGTAATTTTCTGTATGTGCTTTTTAAGTTCTTGTGACATGGATTCACAGGGCTTTGACTTCTGGGTCTAAAAAGTAGAGCAAGTCTTGCTTAATATTCAACCTGACAGCAATTAAAGCCTTATCTTTGGGCCCTTTAGAAGATGCCAATCAAAATAAATTACATTCCTGAGAAACAGGGCTAGAAATTAAAGCTATTCAACTTCTCAAGGCCCAGGGATTATTGCAGAATAGGTGGGAGTATGAAATTTAAGGGCCAATTTTGATAGATAAAATAAGTTTATTTTCTCTATTTAAATAAATTAACCATTAATGTTAAAATCACAGTGATGCAAGACCAGCATGTGCAACTCTGTGTCAGATTAACAAAGTTTTATTGAAGCATTAATTGACTCCTTAATAAAGATTCTGAAAGGCTTATTATGGAAGTTATATCTTCTGGACAAGATTAAAATTATATAGATTATTTATAAAAATTTTAGAATACTCATCTATTAACTTCATGCTGTTTTTTTTTGTTTGTTTTGTTTTCGTTTTTTTTTTTCTTTTTTGAGACAGAGTTTCGCTGTCATTACCCAGGCTGGAGTGCAATGACACGATCTGGGCTCACTGCAACCTCTGCCACCTGGGTTCAGGCAATTCTTCTGCCTCAGCCTCCTGAGTAGCTGGGATTACAGGCACGCGCCACCATGCTTGGCTATTTTTTTTGTATTTTTAGTAGAGACGGGGTTTCACTATGTTGACCAGAATGGTCTCGATCTCTTGACCTCGTGATCCACCCACCTCGGCCTCCCAAAGTGCTGGGATTACAGGCGTGAGCCACCACGCCCGGCCCATGCTGTTTTTATTAGGGCTCATTGTTTGGAAAATTGATTCTCCTCTCTAAAATAATGAAGGTTTTCACCTTTTTTGAAATCCTTGAGTTTTCACTTTGGTTAAATACATGACTTATGTGACAATGAGCTCTCATAAGACTTAGTGTACATTATCAGTAATTATAATTGTTATGTTAAATTATTGTGTGCCACAGAGGTAACAAATTTCCTTGTTAATGTCTCTTTAACTATGGCTGCCCTAAATCGTTTTGTCATCCATGGACAATTAGTGTCTTATTTTGGTCCTCTTTAGAAGGTGGTTTTATAATCAGCTGTAAAACTCTAACAGGTGTTCTTGAATGCAGGTTTCTGATAACTTTGGAGATTGCGACATCAGGATAGAGGAAAAACTTTCAGGATTCATGAAGAGCTGAAATGCTTATGAATGTCAAGCAGAACAGGAACTAACCATACAGACTGAACTAACAGAAGACAAGTAATCTTTTTTGTTTTGCTTAAAATGATGCTGATTCTTTGTTTTGTTTTCCAGAGTCAAGGAAACTTTTCTTTTGCACTATTGACAGCTTTTAACAATTAAGTATACTCCTATAAACAAAATTTGAATCATACTTGTTTCTCTCTACCTGATTCCTCCAGAATTTGGAAAGTATTTGTGAATATTCTTAACTTATTATATAGTTATTTGCATAAGTGCAATAACAATCTATTTTCATTTGTATCAGGACACAATGAGAGAAAATGGTTGTTTTACAAAGGCTTTGACTGGAAGGATGTGCTTTCCTTTGACTTACAGAGCTGATAAAAGCCCCTTGGGAAAACTGGCTTCATACCCGGTCTACACAATAACTGTACACGATTCCTGACCTTTTACAAAGGCTTCGACTGAAGTGATGTGCTTTCCTTTGACTTATAGAGCTGATAAAAGCCTCTTGGGAAAACTGGCTTCATACCTGATCTACACAGTCACTGTACAGGGTTCATGACCTATCATAAGTAAAGTATGCTACTTTCTGACAGTCCCAGGGCCCCAAGTTATCTTGAGACCTCAAGAGGAGAAGAATTCACCCACGTCATAGATATTTGATGGTACAAATTCAATGGCTTTGATGGAATCAAAAGACTTTAAGAATTTCAAAATGTTTTATCTCAGATTCCTTCTATGGAGCAAAGTTCCATCAAGGCCAATTTAAAAAGCATATGTAAAAAATAATTATTCTTGCTTCACTTTATATAAACAATCTGGCCAAGTGTAACAAGCAAATCAGTCCTACAATGATGGATCTTTAGTAAAAATGGGAAACTGGAGAGAGAAAAATTATGTTTTAAAAAGTATAGTATACCTGTTCTTAAAGTCTTGCCTAATGTTTTTCAACTTTTAATATTTTCTACAGTTTGGACTGAATTCTAATTTTCCTTGGCTACAAGTCTTCAAAATAATGTTTTCAATTGTTTTCCCCATTTTCCTAATTTGGAGTCACTGAAAACTAAGCTGTACTTTTGTAAAGCCCTGCAAACTGAAGCTAGACAACCTAAACTTTGGAAGAAAATAACAGCAACATATTTACATTCATAAGCTACTTTTATACCTGCCTACTGATGTATGGCCTTCAGAGTATTGTGGCCTATATCAGTTTTCCAGGATTGTTCTTTCCTTTGTTGCTGGTTTTTCTCCCTCCCCTGTTTCCTCTTCACAGGGCATGAGACTTCTCAACCTGCTAAAAATTATCTTTCCTAATAACTTAGTACCTATCTGTCTAGGAAAAAAATATACTAATAGTCAGAGATCAGACAAAACCTGAGACCAGAGACTGATTTTTTTTTCTAAATTGTTTTCTCCAAAAGACTTTTACAAAGAAAATGGGGAAATGTGAAAGAAAAATAAATCTTGGAAATCTTGGGGCCTCCAAAATCACTAAGCTAAAGGAAAAAATCAAGCTGGGAACTGCTTAGGGCAAAAATACCTCCCCTTTTATTCAAATTCATCTCTCTGCTCACTGAGATAAATGTATGTCTGATTGCCTTCTTTGGAAAGGAGAAACTCAAAATAATGCGACCATTTGTCTTTCTCCTACCTATGACCTGGAAGTCCCCTCCCTGATTGAATTGTCCTACCTTTCTGGACAAAACCAATGTACACCAATGTACATCTTACATATATATTGAGCTGATGTTTCATGTCTCCCTAAATATGTAAAACCAAGCTGTTCCCTGACCACCTTGGGGCACGTGTCCAGGACCTCCTGAGACTGTGACACTGGTTTGTGTCCTCCACCTTGGCAAAATTAACTTCTTAAATTAACTGAGACCAGTCTCAAATTTTGGGGGTTCACAAGCTCATAAGAAGGACCAGCATTTGGACAATGGTTCCACCATAGCATTCAAAGTCAGCTGTGGTGATCAAAAGAGGAAAGCTGTAACTCCTGCTTTTGATAGGGATATACTGAACATAAAGTAAATAGACTTCTCTATCCTTCTCTTACTTTATCACTCAAATAGATAAGTTCAGGAACAAAACATAGTAAGATTTAATATAATTGATTCATTACATAAAAGAAGATTTAGATTTTTTTCTTTTTCTTTTTTTTCATTTTGCTAACTTTTTTTTATTATGACAGTAATTGAATTTTAAAACAAAAGATATATCTAAAATTATATGCCTAAAAAATCAAACATTTTATTCTTTAAAAATTGATATCTTAAATACCAATGTTTTCAAAATATTTGCCACATTTAAACATTATATATATTTATCCAGCTTTTTCTTTTTCAATTTTTAATTTAAATTTAGGGGACACATGTGCAGGTTTGTTACTATGGTATATTGTGTGGTGCTGAAGTTTGGGATATGAATTATCTTGTCACCCGGGTACTGAAAATAGTACCCAAATGTTAGTTTTTCAACCCTTGCCCCTCTCCCTTCTTCCCTACTCTAGTAAGTCCCCAGTGTTTATTGTTGCCATCTTTATGTTTTTGTGTACCCAGTGTTTAGCTCCAAAACATAAGTGAGAACATGCAGTATTTGGTTTCCTGTTCCTGCTAATTTTCTTAGAATTATGGTTCCCAGCTCCACCCATGTTGCAGGAAAGAGCATGATTTTATTCTTTTTTATGACCGTGTAGTATTTCATGTGTGTATGTACCACATTTTATTTTTCTAGTCCACCATTGATGAGCGCCTAGGTTGAGTCCATGACTTAACTATTATGAATAGTGCTTCAGTGAATAAGCAAGGACAGGTGTCTTTTTGGTAAAACAATTCATTTTTTTTTTACTTTGATCTTTTTATTTTTATTATTTTTTATTGCATTTTAGGTTTTGGGGTACATGTGCAGAACATGCAAGATAGTTGCATAGGTACACACATGGCAGTGTGTTTTGCTGCCTTCCTCCCCTTCACCCACATCTGGCATTTCTTTCCATGCTATCCCTCCCCAGCTCCCCCCACCCGCTGTCCCTCTCCTATTCCCCCCAGTAGACCCCAGTGTGTAGTACTCCCTTCCCTGTGTCCATGTGTTCTCATTGTTCATCACCCGCCTATGAGTGAGAATATGCGGTATTTCATTTTCTGTTCTTGTGTCAGTTTGCTGAGAATGATGTTCTCCAGATTCATCCATTTCCCTACAAAGGACAAGGACTCATCATTTTTGATTGCTGCATAATATTCCATGGTGTATATGTGCCACATTTTCCCAGTCCAGTCTATCATCGATGGGCATTTGGGTTGGTTCCAGGTCTTTGCTATTGTAAACAGGGCTGCAATGAACATTCGTGTGCATGTGTCCTTATAGTAGAACGATTTATAGTCCTTTGGGTATATACCCAGTGATGGGATTGCTGGGTCAAATGGAATTTCTATTTCTAAGGCCCTGAGGAATCGCCACACTGTCTTCCACAATGGTTGAACTAATTTACGCTCACACCAGCAGTGTAAAAGTGTTCCTATTTCTCCACATCCTCTCCAGCATCTGTTGTCTCCAGATTTTTTAATGATTGCCATTCTAATTTTTTTTTGGTTACATGTTCAGTAATGGGATTGCTGTGTTGAATGATACTTCTAAGTTCTTTGAGAAATCTCCAAATTGTTTTCCACAGTAGCTGAACTAATTTACATTCCTACCAACAGTGTTTAAGTGTTACCTTTTCTCTGCAGCCTCTTCAATCTCTCTTGTTTTTTGACTTTTGGTAATAATGATTCTAACTAGTGATTGACAATGTCTCACTGTGGTTTTGATTTGCATTTCTCTGATGATTAATGGTGAGTAATTTTACATATGTTTGTTGGCCGCCCGTATGTCTTCTTCTGAGAAGTGTCTGTTCATGTCTTTTGCCCACTTTTTAATGGGGTTATTTGGTTTTTTGCTTGTTGATTTATTTAAGTTTCTTACTGATTCTGGATATTAAACTTTGGTTAGATGTATAATTTGCAAATATTTTCTCCCATTCTTTGTGTTGTCTATTTATTCTGTTGATAGTCTCTTTTGCTGTGAAGAAGTGAAGATTTAGATTTTAATAAATCATTTAGTCTTTAAGTCACTGAAATGGGCTGAATGTGTCAAAATGGTCTGAAGATTGACCAGTTGACTAAGTTAATTTTTCTTACCATCCTTCCCCACTACACCTAGCCCTTGCAGATAGAGGTGTAACAAAATAATATTGTTAGTTATTTAGATAGACTTGAGATTTTTCAGTTAAACTTTGAATGCTTTTCAAATATTCACTTTCACATCCAGTTAGGAGCCAGACTGCCTAAGTAAAAACTGGACTTAGTGACTTAGCTATGGAAATTTTGGCAGATAATTTACTATGCAGCAATTTCCTCATTTATAACATAGGAATAATAATAGCACCTGCTATTAGGGTGGCACTATTGGGGTTAATGTTGTTACTTAGTTAACATATTTCAAGTCCTGAGGTACAGTAGCTGTCCTTTGACAATGTTAACTACATTATCATTACTATTATTAGTATTATTATTACCCATACACCCATGCAATACAAGGATTTGATTGAGAAAATTTTAGTCATGCCTATTTTATTGTCATGCCATTTTAGTCATACCTGTTTTAACTCTGCCATTTAATTCTCTGTAATATAGGAAAGCCATAATTTCTCCTATATTCTCCCCCATTTGATAAATGAAGGCCTCAGTCTCTTCATTTATCAAATGGGAAAAAGTCACCTGTTTTAACATCTTCACCGGGCTGTTAACAGGCTTTAACTAATTGTGGAGGGTTGTGAGAAACACAAAAAATCCTGACATGGAACATTCGTTTCTACCTTTGCGGTCTTTTACTTCCTCCTCTGTACTGAGTTAGTCTTTTTGGTAACGAATCTTTAAAATGGAAGTTGGCCACTGTAGTTAGAATTCCTTGAGCTTTTGCTTTGTCTCTATATCAAATTTCCTTTTTATAGTTTGGTATTTCTAGAGCTTTCCATTTGCCTATTTCCCACAATTTTTCTTCTTACAAATTGTAGCATAAATTGTTATTTCTAGATACCATATTTGTCATTTTAATAATGTAAAAAATGTCTCTCTCTAATCTTTAGGCTGTTGCTACCAACATCTTACTGTGCATAAGAGTCATCTGGGAGTCTTAGTAAAATAAAAACTTTGTGTGAGACACAAAGTACCTCTGTATTTGTAGAAAGATCACAGGTAATGCTGACAGTATTTTAAAACATATTTTGAGAAGCACTGTTCTACAGAAGTAACACTACTACCACTAATAAAGCTGCAATTAATTACAGAGCATTTTCCTCTCCTAGGACTGCTCAATGTGCTTTAAGCGTATTGATTTACTTAATCCTCCAGCAACCCTAAGAAGTAGGTAATATTCTATTTCTGTTATGTTGTAGGTGAGGAAACTGAAGCACAAGCAGGTTAAATAATATGCTCCAGGTCATGTAATTAATGAGTGCACACTTAACTATTAATAACACACCCTAATGATCTAATATAAAAATTGGCCATCAGGATATTTATATTTATCATGTTAAGCTATCCTTAAATTTTATAATTATTTAATCATTTCTTTTTAAAAGTTACGTTAGCAAGGAGAGGAGTGGTAATGTTGACCTGCACTGTCCAAACTCTCATCACTACCCACAGGGGTCACTGAGCACTCAGGGTATAAAGTGTAAGTGTAAAATACACCCTGGATTTAGAAAATAGTATGACAAAAAAGAATGTGTATATTTTGTTCAAAAATGTTACAATGATTGCAGGTTGAAATCAATGAAAATATATTTTGGATATATTGTACAAATAAATTATATTTGAAAACATACTTTTACCTTTTTTTTTTTTTTTTTTTACTTTCTTCTTAATGAGACTAGTAGGAAATTTAAAATTCTATTTGTGACTCACTTTTTTTTTTTTTTGAGATGGAGTTTTGCTCTTGTTACCCAGGCTGGAATGCAATGGCGCAATCTCGGCTCACCGCAACCTCCACCTCCTGAGTTCAAGCAGTTCTCCTGCCTCAGCCTCCTACGTAGCTGTGACTACAGGCGTGTGCCACCATGCCCAGCTAATTTTTGTATTTTTAGTAGAGAGGGGTTTCACCTTGTTGACCAGGATGGTTTCGATCTCCTGACCTCGTGATCCACCGGCCTCGGCCTCCCAAAGTGCCGGGACTGCATGTGACTCACTTTTTATATTTTTGTTGCATAACGCTTGTGTGGAGCTTCCAATACAGGTGGTTGAGCAGAGCCCCTCTCCACAATGCACTAAATAATGCGAATCTCAGTCCTAATTTCATCGTGAAACAAGACATGCCTAAACCTCAGGGAATGTAGCTGGGCATGGGTGGAGCCTGTGGGTAACCAGATGGCTAACAGAGTGGCTAACCATGTCTGCCTCTTGTAGGCCTTGGTGTACATCTTGGTGACAGCGCTCACAGAGTTCTTGAAGTCTTCATTATTGAACAAATGATTATGAGGTTAATGTGTCTGATTTTAGTGCAATAAATTCTTGATTCAGACCACAGAATGAAATTGAAATTGTGCATTCATTTAGGAGATTAGTTTCTATCTACAAGCTGAGGGAGGGGACAAGTTTACCATTAGGAGTGCTTCAAGACTTAAAACTGGATATTGTTTACTAACTTTGCAGGAATATTAAAAAACTAGAGCAACTGACACATTTTATAGTCAGTGGAGGCAGGGCAAGAGAAGGCCATCCAGCTCCCAAATATGTAAATAAATATAATAAACCAAATATTTTATATGAGTTAAGTTCATGAGTTGTAAGTCTTTTACAATCAGATAGTTAGCTTTCTTTGTTTTTCACTGTTGAGAGTGTTCGGAGAGCCTGAACAGTACACCATGTTTCCCTTTCACTGCTAAAGTTCTCAAACTACTGGAAAAGATAATGAAAGAATTAGTTGTTATGCCTTTAAATAAGTCATCAAAAAACAATCAAATGGATCATAAAATCAAGGATTCTAAGTTAGCTGTACTTTTCTTGTGACTTTTGAATCACACCCAGAGTTGGAAAATAGCTGAACTGAGGCTTGTTTTCCCATTTGGAGTTCAAAATTAATTCTGTTTATTTTTTAAATTTCCATTTCAGAATTGGAAATCTTTGTTTCTTAAGGGTGAGGTCATGGGGACATGAGATTTAAAAAATTCGTCTACTATAATATAAAACAGTAGAGCTATAGATAATGATTGAGACTAATTTTTATCCAAACTTTGGAGAAAAATAGTTAGTTCCATATAATTACTGACAAAACTTTTATTGACCTGATGAAATATGTAAACACATTTTAATCTCTTTGGAGTTTAGGAGATTATTATTTTGTTTCTGTAAATTTTTCTTTGGGTTTTTAAAATTATGTATCATAACAAAACCTGAACTCATTAGAGCAATTTATCATTACTGCTAAGTGTTCTCTGGCAGAAGCATAGGAAAGAGAATAAAACCTCAAAAAATAAATGTCCTGGCAGCCAGTTTTCCTTGGATTTCCATTAGTTTCAGGGTTTAATTTTATGCTAATTTGCACGTGTTTGTAATTTTTAAACCCTTATCTTAATAATGACAGGTCGTTTTAATATCAGCTCATTAAACAAAGAATGAAAAAAGCAAAGGCAAATAAGTTTGGGATAACTATTAAAACCTTGAACTTACTTTAAATATCAACCTGACATTTTGTACTTTGGGATTTGGCCTCAAACACACTCTAAGCCAGATGGCAAAAGGGCACAAAAGATTATAATGAATTCTTGGTAGATCTTAGTAGAATATCCCAAATATAATAGGATATAGTTATTTAGCCAGCTTAACATATATTCAAGTTCTCTTCTTTAGTACACTTAATAAAGTCATTTGATACTTAAAAAATGTTAACATGGTGAGAATTTATATTTTAAATGTTTAGAAGAAACAAATTGTCTCTCAAATTCTAAAACATATTTAATAATTTTTAAATTATTATACAGTTTGGAAATGGGCTTAACTTTTTAATTTTAAGCTCATGCAGAGGTTTATTTCTCTAGGCTTATTAATTCTTTCATGCAGCATTTGTGAAGACCTTTTCTGTGCTAGTTCCAGGAATACAATAAGCACAAGATAAGGTCTTCAATGTTCTGTTTTTTATACTTTCATTTTAGTTTCAGGGTACATGTGTAGGTTTGTTCTATAGACAAATTGTGTGTTGTGAATGGGCTTAACTTGTCACTAAAAAGAGTTTAATTTCAGTGGACTAAAGATTATTCAACTTTATACCATCAGTCTCTCTCTTAAATAAATTAGTTTGGCATTCATTTCTTTGCTTGCTTAAAAGTATTGGACAATTTTAAAATTTTTTATTTTTATTTCTATTAAATTTTTTTTTTTTAATTTCGAGAGTTTCAGGGGTACAAGTGGTTTTAATGAATTGTATAATGGTGAAGCCTGGGTTTTTAGTGTGCCTATCACCTGAATAGTATACACTGAACCCAGTAGGTAATTTTTCATCCCTCCCTCCCTCCTTCCCTCTGAGTCTTCAATGTGTATTACCACTCTGTGTGCTTTTGTGTACCTATTAAGGCTTAGCTCCCACTTATAAGTGAGAACATGTGGTATTTGGTTTTCCATTCCTAAGTTACTTCACTTAGGATCATGGCCTCCAGTTCTATCCAAGTTGCTGCAAAAGACATTCTGTAATTTTTTTAATGGCTGAGTAGTATTCCATGACAAATACACACACACACACACACACACACACATTTTCTTTAACCAATCCACTGTTGATGAACACTTAGGTTGATTCTATATCTTTGCAATTGTGATCTTTCATGCAGTAAACATAGAATTACTTTTTTTCTTTGAGTAAATACCAAATAGTGGGATTATAGGATCAAATGGCAGGTCTACTGTTAGTTCTTTGAGAACTCTCCACACTGTTTTCCTTAGAGGTTTTACTAATTTATATCTCTACCAGCAGTGTATGTGTTTCCTTTTTACCACATCCACACCAACATTTATTGTTTTTTGACTTTTTAATAATAGCCATTCTGGCTGGAGCTATGTGTTTTTTATCTCATTGTGCTTTTAATTTGCTTCTCCCTGATGATTAGTGATGTTGAACACTTTTCCATGTATTTTTTGGCAATTTCTATACTTTCTTTTTAGAAATCTCTGTTCATGTCTTTTTCTCACTTTTTAATGTTTTTTTTTTTTTTTTTTCTTGCTGATTTGTTTGAGTTCCTTGTAGATTCTGGATATCAGTTCTTTGTTGGATATTTAATTTGTGGATATTTTCTCCCATTCTGTGGGTTGTCTGTTTACTCTGTTTATTATTACTTTTGCTTTGCAGAAGCCTTTTAGTTTAATTAGTTCCCATTTATTTATTTTTGTTTTTGTCACATTTGCTTTTGTTCACAAATTCTTTGCCTAGACCAATGTCCAGAAGAGTTTTTCCTGGGTTTTCTTTTATCTTCGTTAGCTTTCTTTATTTTTTACTATTGAAAGTTTTCAGAGAGCCTGAACAGTATACCATGTCTCCCTTTCATTGCTAAAGTTCTCAGACTACATGAAAATATAATGAAAGGATTTGTTGTTATGCCTTTAAATAAGTCACCAAAAATCAATCAAATGGATAATAAAATCAAGGGTTCTAAATTAGCTGTACTTTTGAACCACACTCAGACATGGACTGAGCTGAACTGAGGCGATTTTCCCATTTGGAAAATAATTTTCTAGAATTTTTATGGTTTCAGATCTTAGATTTAAGTAGGACCAACATTTTTTGAGTCTACGTGTCCTTTTGTGCTTAGCTTATTTCATTTAACATAAAGTCCTCTAGTTTCATCCATGTTGTTGCAAATGACAGGATTTTATCATTTTTATGGCTGAATAGTATTTAATTGTGTGTATATACCACATTTTGTTTATCCATTCATCCATTGATAGGCACTTAGATTGATTCTATATCTTGGCTATTGTGATAGTGTTGCAATAAACATTGAATATGTTTATTTATTTATTTGATTTATTTATTTGTTTCCTTTGCATATACACCCAATAGTGGAATTGTTGGATAATTTTTAATTTTTTGAGGAATCTCCATACTACTGTCCATAATAGCATTACTAATTTACATTCCCACTAATAGTGTATAAGAGTTCCTCTTTCTTTATATCTCACCATTTATTATTATAATTATTATTTTGATAATAGCTTTCCTAATTGGGACAAGATGATATTGTGGTTTTGATTTGCATTTTCTTGATGATTAGTGACGTTGACCACTTTTAAGTATACCTGTTGGCCATTTATATGTCTTCTTTTGAGAGATGTCTATTCAGGTTTTTGCTCATTGTAAAATCAGATAATTTGTTTTCTTGCTATTGAGTTTTTTGAGTTCCTTATATATTCTGGATATTAACCCCTTGTCAGAAAAATAGTTTGCAAATATTTTCTCCAATTCTGTAGGTTGTCTGTTCACTCTGTTGATTATTTCCTTTGCTGTGTAGAAGCTTTTTAGCTTTATGTAATCCCATTTGTTTGTTTTTATTTTTGCTCCCTATGCTTTTGAGGTTCTATCCAAAAAATCCTTGCCCAAACCAATGCATTAATCATTTTTCCTATGTTTTCTTCTGGCAGCTTCATAGTTTTGAGTATTACATATAAATCTTTAACCCATAGTAAGTTGATTTTTGTGACATACAGGGATCTAGTTTAATTATTCTGCCTGTGGCTATTGATTTATTAAAAAGACTGTCCTTTCTCTAATACATGTTTTGGGCACCTTTGTCAAAAATCAGGTGCCCAAATGCATGGATTTATTTCTGAGCTCTCTATTTTGTTCCATTGATCTATATTCCTGTTTTTATGCCAGTACCATGCTGTTTTGGTTACTATAGATTTGTAGTATATTTTCAAGTCAGGTAGTGTGATGCCTACAGTTTTGTTCTTTTTGCCCAAGATTGTTTTACCTATTGTGTCTTTTGTGATTCCATACACATTTTAAGATTGTTATTTCTATTTCTGTGAAGAGTGTTATTAATATTTTGATAGAGATTGCATTGAGTCTTTAGACTACCTGATCACTTCAGGTAGTAAGGAGAATTTCAATAATATGAATTTTTCCAATTCATGAATACAAGATATCTTGCCGTTTATTTGTGTCCTCTTCAATTTTTTTTAATACAATGTTTTGTAGTTTTCATTGTAGAGGTTTTTACCCATTTCTTTGGTTAAATTTATTCCTAGGTATGTTTTTTTGTTCCAGCACTTGTAAATGGGTTCTTTTTCTTGATTGCTGTTGACATGTAGAAATGCTACTTATTGGCCAGGCGCGGTGGCTCAAGCCTGTAATCCCAGCACTTTGGGAGGCCGAGGCGGGTGGATCATGAAGTCAAGAGATCAAAACCATCCTGGTCAACATGGTGAAACCCTGTCTCTACTAAAAATACAAAAAATTAGCTGGGCATAGTGGTGCGTGCCTGTAATCCCAGCTACTTGGGAGGCTGAGGCAGGAGAACTGCCTGATCCCAGGAGGCAGAGGTTGTGGTGAGCCGAGATCATGCCATTGCACTCCAGCCTGGGTAACAAGAGTGAAACTCTGTCTCAAAAAAAAAAAAAAAAGAAAAAGAAAAAGAAAAAAGAAATGCTACTTATTTTTGTATGCTGATTTTGTATTCTGCAACTTCCCTGAATTTATCAGTTTTAAGAGGTTTTGTGTGTGTAATACTTAAAAATTTACTATGTAAGATCAGGTAATCTGCAAACAGAAATAATTTACTTTCTCCTTCCCAGTTTTGATGCCTCATCCCCCTGTTTTTTTCTTCATCTTGCCTAATCGCTCTGGCTAGAAATTTCAGTACAATGTTGACTAGAAGTGGTGAAAGTGGGCATCCTTGTCTAATAGAAATAGAGAAAAAGCTTTTAGCTTTTCTCTATTCTGTATGATATTAGCTGTGGGTTTCTCATATATGGCATTTATTATGTTGAGGTGCATTTTCTCGATACCCAATTTGTTGAGGGCTTTTGAGTTTTTATTTATTATTTTATTAATTATTATTAATATTCTATCAAATGCTTTTTCTGCATCTGTTGCAATGATTATGTGGTTTCTCTCTTTCATTTCGTTAATGTTATACATCAGGTTAATTGATTTACATATGTTAAACCATCTTTGCATCCCTAGAATGCATCTCACTTGCTCATGGTGAATGATATTTTTAATGTGTTCTTGAATTCGGTTTGCTAATTTTTTGTTGGGGATATTTGCATCTATGTTCATCAGGGATATTGGCCTCTGGGTTTTTTGTAGTTGATGATGTGTCTTTACAGAGAGTAAAAGAGTGATTACCAGAGACTGGGGAGAATGGAGGGACAGGGAGAGATTAATTAATGAGTATAAAGTTATAGTTAGGTGGAATAACTTCTGATATTCTATTGCACAGTAGGATGATTATAGTTAACATCATTAACAATAATGTATTTATTTTTCCAAATAGCTAGAAGAGAGGATTTTGAATGCTCTCACCCCAAAACAACAATAAATATTTAAGGTGATAGCTATGCTAATTTTCCTGATTTAATTATTGTACAATGTGTACATACATCAAAACATCATACTTTACTCCCAAATATGCACAATTATTATGTATCAATTAAAAACAAAATAAAACTTTAAAAAGTATAAAACCAGTTCATTTTCACAGTATTTTTCTTTTAGTTTGTTCCCCTTATAAGTAGCAGCAAACTTTCCTCTTAAAAGGGATTTACTACTAAGTGAAAAAGGTATAATTTCAGAATAAATGTGAACTTTTTAAGAAAGAATAATCTCATGACACCAAAGTTACCACAGTAACAATTTATTTAGAAAGGAGCATTTGTGTTTGAAGATGATTACAAACCAAAATGGAAATATTGAGAGAAAAAAAGCAACATACTTTGAGGATGAATTGTCACTTCCCTTTGTAAGGACTTAGTCATGCCATAAGCATTATTTCTTTAAAAGGCTAAGTTAAAATTCTTTATGTGTGATGGTCTGCCCTCTCCTGGGCCAGAGTCATATATGAAAAAATCTGACTTGTAAAAAGAAATTCAACTCCAAAACAATACAGTGTCTTGTAAGTTAACTTGGTATTAAAATCTTAATAGGTATTCATGAGTGTGGTAATTTCTCAGAGATTGTAGCCCTTTTTCAAATATTTGAGGAGTTCTTAGGTGTAGTTGTTCTATTTATTTCCTACTTATGTCCCTTTATTTTATTGCAAAATAAACACAGCTTGGCACTTAAAATTTTCCCTGATCCATCTTTTAAGCATACATTAGATGTGAGTCATAGGCAATGAACAGAATTCACATTTTTGCCCACAAACTTTTACATTAAAAATATTTTCATAATACATGCAATACAAATTTGTTAAAGAAAAAAGTTAGAAAATAGAAATAAACAAGCTATGAAAAATTACTTGTAATCACATCACAATGATATAATCACTTAATATTTGGGAGACTAATATTGCAGATATTTTATATATACAGTAATATGTTAACTATAAAATGGTACTTATTTTACTTTATTTTTTATGTTTAATTTTTATGGGTACATAGTATGTGGATATATTTATGGGGTACATGAGTCATTCTAATACATGCATGCAATGGGTAATAATCACATCAAGGTAAATGGGGTATTCATGCTCTCAAGCATTTATCCTTTACAAACAATCTGATTACATTCTTTTAGTTATTTTAAAATATACAACTAAATTACTTTTCACTATAGTCACCTTATTGTGCTAGCAAATATTAGGGCTTATTAATTCTAACTATTATTTTAATACCCATTCACTCTCCTCCGTTCCTCTGCACCCATCCATTACCCTTCTAGCCTCTGGTAACCTCTTTTCTACTCTCTATGTCCATGAGTTCAATTGTTTTGATTTTTGGATCCCCCAAACAAGTGAGAACATGCAAAGTTTGTCTTTCTGTGCCTCGCTTATTTCACTTAACTTAAGGACCCCCATTCCATCCATGTTGTTGCAAATGACTAGGTCTCATTCTTTTACATGATTGAATAGTGTTCTATTGTGTATATGTACCACATTTTATTTATCTATTCAATGGAAGAGCATTTATGTCACATGGCCAGAGCAGGAGGAAGAGAGAAAAGCCAGGGTAGAGGGTATAGGTGTTACACACTTTTAAATAACCAGATCTCACGTAAACTTAGGGTGAAAATTCACTTATCACCAAGGGAAAGGCTCAAGCCATTCGTGAGAGATCCACCTCCATGATCCAGACACCTCACATCAGACCCCGTCTCCAACACCAGGGATTACAGTTTAACAGGAGATTTGGTGGGGACATATATTCAAACTATATCAGGTTGTTTATTTGAAGTTTTTTTCCTTTTTATGTAGACACAGCTATAAACTTCCTTCCTAGTGTTGCTTTTTCTATATTCCATGGGTTTTGGTATGTTGTGTTTCCATTATCATTTGTTTCAACAAATTGTTGAATTTCCTCCTCAATTTCTTCATTTACCTACTGGTCACTCAGGAGCATACTGTTTAACTTCCATGTGTCTGTACATTTTCAAAAATTCTCCTTGTTAGTGATTTCTAGTTTTATACCATTGTGATCTGAGCAGATACTTTATATTATTTCACTTTATGAATGTTTTAACCCTTGTTTCATGTCCCAACATATGGTCTATTGATGAAAATGATCCATTTGCTGAGGAAAAGAATGCGTATTCTGCAGCTGTTGTATGAAACGTTTTGTAAGTATCTATTTGGTAGACTTGGTGTACATTGCAGATTAAGTTCAACGTTTCCTTGTTTATTTTCTGTCTGAATTATCTGTTCAATGCTGGAAATGGGGTGAGAGAGTCTCCAGCTATTATTGTATTGGGGTGTCTCTCTCTTTAGCTCTAATAATATTTGCTTTATATATCTTGGTGCTCCAGCATTGGATGAGTATATATTTACATTGTTACATCCTCCTGCTGAAATGATCCATTCATCATTTATAGGGATCTTCTTTGCCTCTTATAATTTTTGTTGAAATCAATTTTGCCTGATGTAAGTATCACAAATCCTACTCGTTTTTGGTTTTCATTGACATGCAATATCTTTTTTCATTCCTTTATTTTCAGTCTATGTGTGTCATCATAGGCGAAATGTATTTCTTATAGGCAACAACTCATGGATTCTTTTTTTGTTGTTGTTTAGTCCATTTACATTCAATATTAGTACTGATAAGTAAAGACTTACTTCTACCATTTTGCTATTTATTTTCCAGTTGCTTTAGGGTCTTCCTCTCCTCTCCTTCTTATTTTCCTTTTAGTAAAGATGATTTTCTCTGGTGGTATGATTTGGTTTCTTGCATTTTAGTTTTTGTGTATCCATTGCATTTTTTGAGTTGTGATTATGATGAAGCTTGCAATATCTTAAAACCCATTATTTTAAGCTGATAATATTTTAATGCTGTTTGCATAAACAAAACAGCAAAAAAAACCTAATAATATCCTATACTTTAATTTTGCCTTCTTTCTTTTTTTAAAAAATTGTACTTTATGTTCTGGGATACATGTGTAGAACGTACATATAGCACATTTGTTATGTATGTATACACGTGCCATGGTGGTTTGCTGCACCCATCAACTCGTCATCTACATTAGGTATTTCTCCTAATGCTGTTCCTCCTTAGCCCTTCACCCTCCCAACAGGCCCTGGTGTGTGATGTTCCCCTCTTAGTGTCCATGTGTTCTCATTGTTCAATTACCACTTCTGAGTGAGACCATGCCATGTTTGGTTTTCTATTTCTGTGCTGGTTTGCTGAGAATGATGGTTTCTAGCCTAACCCATGTTCCTGCAAAAGACAAAACTCATCCTTTTTTATGGCTGCACAATATTCCATGGTGTATATGTGCCACATAAACTTGGAACCAACCCAAATACCCATCAATGTACGTCTTCTTTTAAGTATTTCAATCTCTTCATTAAATGTATTTAATAGAATTCTGAATTCTCTCTATATATTATCTTGAGTTTTATTGAGTTTCCTCAAAACAGCTATTTTGAATTATCTGTCTAAAAAGTCATATATCTCTGATTCTCCAAGATTGGCTCCTGGTGTCTTAGTTGGTTCATTTGGTGAGGTCTTATTTTCCTGGATGATCTTGATGCTTATGAATGTTTGTCTGTGTTTGGGAATTGAAGCGTTAGGTATCTATTGTAGTCTTTGCAGTCTGGGCTTGTTTGTACCCATTCTTCTTGGGAAGGATTTCCATGTATTCAAAAGGACTTGGGCTTTGTGATCTAAGCTGTATCTACCTTAGGTGGTGCCCCAAGCCCCATCATGCTGTGGTTCTTGAAGACTGTAGAGTTACTACTTTTGTGGTCTTGGACAAATCTGGAAGAATTCTCTGGACTACCAGGGAGAGACTGTTGTTCTTTTCTTCCCGACAGTTTCTCTATCTCTCTGTTCTGAGCCACCTAGAGCTGAGAGTGATGTGACACAAGCACCCCTGTGACCTGCACTTGGTCAGCCCTGAAGCTAGCACATCACTGGGTCTCACTCAAACAACTACCCAGCTACTGTCTGTGTTTTCTCAAGGCCCTGGGGCTTACAGTCAGCAGGTGGCAAAGCCTGCTAGGCTTGTGCTCTTCCCCTCAGAGCAACACGTTTCCCCAGGCCCCAGGTAGATTAAGAGGTGCCGTCCAGAAGCCAGAAACTGAAGTGAAAAACCTTAGGAGTCTACCTGGTTCTGTTGCACTGCAGCTGAGCTGGCATTCAAACCGTGAGTCACAGTCCTTCCCACGCTTTCCTCCCTTTTCCCCTGGCAGAGAAGCCTTACTCCGTTGTTACCACCCCCACAGGTCTAATAGAATCCTGCCAGGCTTCTAGTTCCACTAAGGCCTAGGGGCTTTTTAGTCAGCATATGGTGAATGAATGCTGCCTGGCCTGGAACTCAACATTCAGAGCACTGATATCCGCTCTGGGCTAGGGTAGGTCCAGAAATGCCACCTAAGAGCCAAGGCCTGGAATTGAAAGCCAAGGCCCTAAGAGCCCACTTGATGCTTTACACACCTATGGCTGAACTGGTACCTAAGGTGCAAGACAAAGTCCTCTTTACTTTTTCTTCTGCTGTTCTCAAGCAGAAGTTTCATATGAAGCCAGCAAGTCTCAGAGTCTTTCCCAAGGCCCACAGTGTACTACCTGGATATCGCTGCTGGTTATTCAGGACTGAAGGGCTCTTTTGTAAGCAGGTGATGGGTCCTAACAGAACTGTTTTTTTTTTCCCTGGAAGGCAGTAGGTTCCCTTTTTGTACAGTGTATGTCTAAAAATGTTACCTGGGAGCTAAGGCCTGGAAAGGAGGTCTCACAACTCTGGATGATGCTCTATCCTACTGTGGCTGAGCTGGCATGCAAGATGCAAGACAGTCTTCTTTACTCTTCCCTCTCCTGTCTTCAAGCAGAAGGAAGGGGTTTCTTTTTAAGCTATTGATCTGTGCAGCCTGGAGTTTTGGGCAGAGGTACAGCAAACACTCCCTTAGCTACCCTAGCTGGTGTCTCACTGATTTTGAGCCCAGTTCAGCCCTAGGACTTACCTAGGAGTTGCAGTCCATATGACATAGCGTGTCTTTCAAGTTTTTTTAGGGCCCTGGAACACTTAAGCCTATGGCGATAAGGCTTGCCAGAACTAAGTTCCAACCGTGGGATGGGTGATTCCCTTCTGGCTAGAGCTAGTTTAAATACTCCTGTTGGCAGGCCTCAGCTGAGTTCAGCCCAGTTTTGCTTTCTGCTATGACACGGCAGCACTGAGCTCAATGCAGTATCTCACAATTACTGCACTCACCCTTTCCCAAATGCACAGATTCTCTGTCTGTGCCATGTAGCCACTGCTGGGGGATGAGGAAGGAGTGGTGTTGGCAATTCAAGACTCTTTTCTACCTCTTCCAGTGCCTCTTTTAGTGATATGGGGTGATATGGATATGCCTCTTTTTGGTTCTTAGGAAGGTGTTTTTCTGTGTAGATGGCTGTTAAATTGGTGTCTTTGTGGGAGACACGATTGGCAGAGCCTTCTATTTGGCCATCTTGCTCTACTCCTCAAAAAGTTACTTGATTTAATAAAGTGGGATACAGAATACATACTTTTGAAATCTCTAATGGAATACATCAAGAAAATAGCACATAAAACCTTTTATAATGTCAATCATTGTAATGTTACTGTGTTTTTTGTTCAATTGAATAGTAAGTAAGCTCTTTTGGGAAAAACATAGAGCTAAATTAATTTTTAATTTCTTTTGAACTACAGAATTGTATACAAAAATGTATGCTCAATATTTTGAAACAATCTGGCTTATATTTTCCAAATAGGGTGTTTTAGGAAAGTATGTCCTATAAGAGACGAAGAAAACAACTACAGAATCTATTCCCTCTATATGAGTGACAGCCAACCAAGCAGAATGAGTCTAAGCACAGGATATCAGGCTGTCAGCTATAACTATGATTAGAGATGGTGATGTGCACACAAAGTTATATTGACATGATAAAATACCTATTTGAGGTGAAATAGATAAGTCCAAATAATTTTTTTATTATGGCTTGTTTATAATTTTCCTTTGATTTCTACTTGACTCTTTACCATTTTGAGATATATCTCCTCAGCCCGTGTGCCTTCTCTCTGGCATGAACAGAGAGATCTACTTACTGGTATAAAATTTAGACCCCAAAATGTATTACTCAAATATATTGAAACTTTATTTGTCCCAAGTAACTGTAATGAGTAGGCTAAAAACTTAACAAGGCAGTTCTACTCCACCTAGTTGCTTAGAGATCCAGGCTGCCAGTGTTCTGTCAACTTTAAAATATGCCTTCCAAGGTCATACTTTGGGTTTTATGCATTCTGGTCAGGCCTAAAAGAGTAGAAAATAAATGAGTTTTATAGGGTCCGGGCCTGGAATTGGCCCATATCATTTTTATTCACATTCTATGATGGAAACTTAAAACTTTGCTATATCTAACTGTAAAACAGCTGGGACACTTGGTACAGCTGTACTCCCAAAATAAAATGTAGATTTTGGTGAGCTGATAGCAGCCTTTGCTGTGTTCCTTTCTCTTTTATTAGTGATGCGTCACCCTCTTTTCACCCTCATTGACTTATCAGTGGTGAATATCTGACATATCACGAACTTCTGACATATCACAAGCAGGAGAGAGAGTGAAGGTGGGATGAGAATGAAGCAAAGCAATGTGAAAAAGTACATGAGGCAGAGATTGAATTTCTGTTGACTTTCCAGTTGCTGATCCTAATCTCTTTCAAAATTATGAACAGTTAGTCTCACTGATTCATGAGATGAGACAATACCCTTTTGATTAAGACCAATTTTCAATTAAGCTTACTCAAGTTCATTTTTGTTGCTTTATTTTTTATTTTTATTTATTTATTTATTTATTTGAGATGGAGTTTCGCTCTTGTTACCCAGGCTGGAGTGCAATGGGGCAGTCTCGGCTCACTGCAACCTCCGCCTCCTGGGTTCAGGCAATTCTCCTGCCTCAGCCTCCTGAGTAGCTGGGATTACAGGCATGCATCACCATGCCCAGCTAATTTTTTGTATTTTTAGTAGAGATGGGGTTTCACCATGTTGACCAGGATGTTTTTCATCTCTTGACCTTGTGATCCACCCGCCTCGGCCTCCCAAAGTGCTGGGATTACAGGTGTGAGCCACCGCGCCTGGCCTTTTTGTTGCTTTAAAACCTAATTTTTAACACAATTATGTTGGTGAAACATTTTTACTGATTGGGAAAGAGTTAGATAGTTATTAATCCTGTTGTCTCACATGTTAAGTGGCTGCCTTTTAGAAAATTATACCTTATACCTTGTTGAGTTTCTCCCCATCTAGAAAATATGAACGATAATCTGTACCTTTCATTGTCCTTGCCATTTTTAAACATTAAACCAAATAAAGCACAGAGTACAGTGCCAGACATATGGCATATACTCAGTAAATGATATGTCTGATGATGGTAATGAGGATGATGCTGATGGATGTTGATAGATATCAAATGGTACCTGTTGTCTGCTGTATTTTTTCAATTGAACTAGTGGCCTACAGCTGTTCATGAGGTTCTATTTTCTCTGATTTCCAGGTGAGAGCAAAACCAAGTGAAGTGTGTTTCTAATTAAGAACCTGAACCATTTTGCCAACTTCTGTAAACTGACTATAGCCAAAGTTCTGCTAAATACAAGTAAGATTCTAGAAAATCTCATCCTAAATCAGATAGTGCCAATTTTGTAATGAGAAAAGTATTTTTGTCATTTGTTTCATGTTTTTTAGCCAACATTGCTTTAAATCCATTTTCCAGAATATGATTATATCAATAACTTAATATTACTACAATCTACTTCTTTCTCGAAAAGCTAAAAATCAGGAGACTAAAAGATTTGAAAATATGCCTATTATTCCAAAGAAAGCTAAAAATGGAAGGTATAATTTAAACTGTCTAACCCTACTTGATCAACTGACTGAATTAACCATTACTCCCTATAGCAGATGCAATTGAAGTGTACTTAATTTAGCTCTACTTAACGAAGTCACCCAGTTAATCAACATTCTTCATTCCTTCTGGATAATAAGTTGATAGATGTCCACATAATTCGGCACTCTCAAAGCCAATGGGTTACCTTCTAATATTAATATATGCATAAAATAAATATTGAATGGGGAGCAACAAGTGATTGAAATAAAGTTGAAAATTTTAGAAGAGTTTGGCACCCAGAGTGCTGAACACACATGCACACACACACACACAAACACACACTTACTTTAGAATAGACTAAATGGGAAATGTCGATGCTGCCTTCTAGGTTTCTAGTATCTGCCTTAAGGTGACTAAATTCTAATCAAGCAAGTTGTGATCAAATTAAAGTTCTTGGCAATGAGTCAAATTGTTGTTCAATGACTTTACATTCATATATATTTTAGCTTTATCAGTTTAAGTGTTATGTCTTTAAAAATGGTATTTCTCTTCAACATTTTTGATTAACATGTTGGTTGCCCATTCTAATCATATTGAATAAGAGTGGAATTACTGTTCTGTTAGTTGGTGCCTTTTGACCTAGATTCCTGTAGTTTACAGAATATTTATTGACAATACCTAGACTCTGATTATCTTTTTCTTCTAAGTCGTATGAACCAGGACATTGAAAGAACTATCAGTTGTTCCAGGAATACTGTAGTGTGTTTAAATTTCAAAGAAATGGAAACAATGCATAAGAATGCTCTTATTTGGAACACACGTAGTAGTTAGAAAAGTAGGTGTATACAAAACGAGAGACCTAGCCAAAGATATTCTGAACCTGTGTTCTTATAAGTTTTAAAGAGGGAACAAAGTGACACTAAACTTGATAAAAAAGTAATGATAAAAGTACCAATTTATAATACCCCAGTTTAGAAGACTGTTCCAATACTGATACATAGCCCAGAAGCAATATTTTTATTTTATTGAAATCATTCTCCATGACAAAAAAACAGAAGGATAATGTTGGCAACTCACATCACAAGCAATAAGCTAAAATACAAATCAATATGAAATGACCAGCAATTCAAAAGAAAATGAGCAAAGAGTACAGAAATGCTTATGAATATAAAATTTATAGAAAAAAAGCTCTGAATGGTTTTTAAACACATTTGAAGACTTCACCTTTACTTAGAGTATGGGAATTGCAAATAAAACAAAACTGAAATTCCATTTTTTTAATCCCTATAAGACTGGGAAAAATCAAAAGTGTAATAACAGATATTCTTGTTAGGGTGAAGAGAAACATATTTTCCTACATTGCTAGTGGGAACTTAATATAGTACAATCTCTAAAGAGAGTAATTTGGCAATATCTATCACAATGACAAATATCTATAACTCTTTGTTCCTGTAATTCTTCTACTTTTTACTTATATACTCCTATTTTGTGAAATTGCTTTTATAGTATCATTTATAAACATTAAAAACAAAAGAATGACTACATATGCCTATGGCTACATAGATGGTGTTACATGCATACAGTTGAATGCTATGTGTTCGTATAAAAAGTAATTTTATTTATTTCAGTACAGTACACCAGATATCCAGGAAAACTTATCCAGGAAATCCACTATAAGGCAACTAAGCATAATGAAATATTATTAAATGCATATTAGATACAGGGTTAAGTTTGCAATAAAGTAAAGGACCTCTTTAGAAGCCAAACTTGAAGCTAAAGCACAAATTCAGACATAAACAAGTGCTAAAACTAGTGGTTGTCTAAAGAACTGGCTATTCCTTAATGACTTGGAACATCAGTGTTAAGTGCCATGTAAAATAAAAGGAAAGGCCAGATTGATGGATTTTGGGGAGCTAAATCAGACTTTCTCGTAAAAATGGGACCCCAGAGGGCCACAACCTTAATACAACTGTTACTAGGTTGGATGGGAATGAGAGACCCTGTAAACATAGCCAACATTTCTATATTGACCTTAGTTTTATAGACCAAAGAATAAAATATCTCCTCTTAGAAAATCGAATTATAAGGTAGCTTTCCCTAAGATATGTGATCCAAATTTAAACTACCCCAGTGAGGCCTTAAATACTTAAAGGAAAGAATTTATTTTAATGTAGTGCTGTGTTGATATTGTACCTTAGCACTGGTAGAATAAAAAAGGAGTGGGAGAGGATTTCTTCCCCAGTTTACCTTATGAGCAGGTTGAATACATTCCAGGAATGAAAATTGGTTTCATATCATTCCATTAACAGATGGAAAAAGAAAAACAGTATGGTCTTGTTTTTGACCATCTCAATGTGGAAGACCATTAAATAACACTTAAAATTAATTCATGTAAAAAATTACAGGAATTTTTGTGAAAAACTAGGATTAAAAGATAATTATAAAAATCTGATTTTAGGTACTTACTCAAGCTTATAGTAACCTCAAATTTAATGATGAACCATTAAAAACATCCCCTTTAAAGGAAAAGATTCTCACTTTATCATTAATATTCAACATATACCTTAGTATCCAAACCAGTGCAACAAGATAAATAAAGGGAGGGATTATTTGGAAAGAAAAGTCCCTGTAATGATTTGCAGATAATATAATTGTCAACAAAGAAAATCAACATATTCTACCAATAAATCATTTGGATTAGTGAGATTATTTAAAGATGTTACTTTAGAAAGTATCAATATACAACATGTCATTTGCCTTTCTGAACATCAGTAAATGTTTAATTTTTAAAAGTATTAAATTTAAAATGTAATAAAAACCACAGAGAATATAGAATCCAAAAGTGTGAAACATTTTATAGATAAATTTGTTAAATAATTTATTAAAATTATTAAAGCAAACTAAACCTAAATGAATAAGTAGATATATTATGTTAATGCATAAATGGGTTAATATTAAGAAAGTTTTAATTAATTTATGGAAATGAAAAAGACCAAAGACAGCCATTAGACACTGAGAAAGAATAAAGTGGAAGTATTTACATTAACAAATTCAGGGTATCCAGGCAGTCTTTTTTTTTTAAAGCAGCAAAAACTAAAACAGATTTTTGTTTTTTTTTCTATTCCAGTACAAATTACTGGAATCGGAAAGTTCCCAAATAGATATATACATGATCATGAAAACTAGAGGTGTAAAAGAAGTACATGGCAAATCACATGTCAAGTCTTGGGGATCAGATGAATTATTTACTAAAAATGCGATTAGGTATCCAAATGGAAAAGAACAAAATTTGATCCCTATCTCAAACTATTAACAGGAATCAATTCCAGATAGAAGGTTAATAGCAATTTTATATGATAGTATAGGACAATTCCTGCATTACCTCAAAACAAGAAAGAATTTTAAAAATGAAACACAAAACAAAATTAAACATAAAGAAAGCAAATGACAAATTCTACTACACTTAATAAAATCTATGTAGCAAAAGTGATCATAACAAAAATGAAAGATAATCTACTGAGTGGTAGAAGATATTTATAACACATTTACTAACAAAAGATTCATATCTAGACTATATGAATAATTTCTAAATATGTTAAATCAAAGATAACTCAATAAAAACGGCCTTTTACAAGACAGGAAATCTAAATGGCAACTTATAATATGAAGTAGTGCTAAAAAGAAACATGAAAATGGAGACTGCAGTGATGTCACTGGATACCTATTAGATTGGTGAAAAAAAGAAAGAAACCAGTTTGACCAAGAAGTAGTATAGATTTGGAGAAGCAGGAAATGGCACAGACTACTGGGGTACATACAATTTTGATACAACCACTTTGGAAAATAATTTGGCACTACCTAAGTAAGCTGAACATTGGCATACCCAGCAGTTCTACTCCTAATATATGCCTGAAGCAAATCTCTTTTGTCTGTGTTCTAGGAAATACATATGAGAATGTCTGTATAGGACTGAAATAACTAAAAGTAGACACAATCAAAATGTCTCTAAAAATAATAAAATGAAAAAATTGTGTTCTATGTTTCTACTGTGGATTCTTATATAGCATTGAATAGGAATGAGCTGAAGTTGCATGTAAGAATGTGTATGTATCATCCAAGCATGTGAAATAATGAATAAGATGCAAAAGATTTATATGGTATGATTCCACTTTTATAATATTTATACATAGACACAACTAAGCTGTATTAATTAGGAATACATATATAAATGATAGTAGCAAAAAAACCTAGTAAAATAAAAATCAGGACACTGGTTGCCTCTGGGATGATAAATGAGGAGCAATGAGGAGTGTACATGAAAGGATTCTGGAATGCTGAAAATGTTTTGAGTTTTACTTGAGTTGTAGTTTCACAAGCATCTGCTTTATAATTATTCTTTAAATTAGGCATGTATGTTTTATGCTGTCTTCTGTGGGTAGATCTCATGAACAAATAATTCCAAGAAGACAAAAAAATCAACATCCAAAAACACCTATAAAAAGATTCCTAGTTTGACATATAATAATAAAAATTAAATTAAATGAGATGCGGTTTTACACTCCCTAGATTGTCAAAACTTAAAAAGTATTGTGAGAGTGTAGACAAAGGTGGTGGTGAGTGGAAATTCACATAAACACTTTGGAAAACGATTTGATATCTAGAAATGTTGATGGTGCTCATACCCCTTGACTCAACAACTTCACCATTAGATGCACATAGAGAAACTCTAGTACATATGCAGGAGGTACACACAAAAAAGTTTATAGCACTGTTTTCTTTTACAAGAGCAAAAAACCGTAAAAAAAAATTTCAAATGTTCTACAATAGAAGCATGGATAATCCTATCTGAACTCCTCACTATAATTATATGCATTAGCATAGATGAATCATACACATAATATGAAAAATATGCCATAGAAAAATACATGTGGTATGATTTCTATTATTGCTCAGACACATGTAACCTAAAAATAAGTAATTATCTATATACATGTGTGGTAAGGTTGAAGAAAAGCAAGAGTATTAAATATAAAACTTCAATGTTTTAAAAACTCTGGATGAGAAATAGAAGCAAATATGAAGAGTGATACACAACGGGCTTTAAGTTTACTGGTAATAATACATCTCAAATCCAGTAGCTGCATAGGTGGTTGTTTTATTAGTACTCTACATAGCCTTCTTAAGCTATATAGATGCCTATGCTCTATACATGTATACATGTAACATGACTTATACACGCATGACACAATCCCTAGTTTACAATGGGAAAGGGAGAAAATAAAGTAAAAGATGACCTTTAAATGTCAAAATGAAATAACCTGCAGGATAAATTAGTGGGAAAAACGTAAGGCAAACAAAATGTGTATAGGATGCACATTAGTATATTAGTATAACTAAAGTATAAAATGACTAAAGTAAAATAACTAAAGTATGAAGCAAATTAGTATAACTACAGTATAAAATGAGAGTAAATACACATTTTGCTTACTGGCATTGAGCATTTTGGGGAAGTTATGTAGGAAACTGATGACTGGGTTGCCATGCAGAAGTGAGTGTTTGGATGACAATTTTATGGGGGTAAGAATTTTCACTGAAAGACCTCCTATTACAGAACTTACAGTCCAAGTTCTGTAGACTCTTGTACCAAGTAAATACAAGTATTATAATAGTCACAATTTTAAAATTTAAAATAAATTATAATATCCTACCCAGATTTTCTAATTAAATGGAGTCCTATGATATGCCTTAATGGGTGGGAAAGCAGGACCACCTGACTTATATTCCAGTAACAAAAGACCAAGGGATTCTATCCTCAATTTTCTCACCTAGAGGTCATAGTACGAGGAAATAAAAAATCTTCCTGTTGCCACAAAGGGAAGGGAATCAAGGGAGGGATATTGTGATTATTTTTTTTCTAGATTACAAGTGATACACATGAAGTAGAAGAATGGGACAGAATTCAGTTAATGTTAAGCCAGAAAATCACAACAAATGTCAAATTTTCACAGTCATTCTTGTTAACAACACTTACGCCAGTCATATACACTGGTTTCCACAGAGACCATCCAAAAATTTCCAACAGTTACTGGCTTTATAATCTGACTTTCTAACAAAAACTAGCATATTATATTCCTGCAAAGACTAATGTTGAGCAACACAGAACAGCAGCAGCAAAGAGGTAACATTATGAGCCAAAGTCAATCCATTTATTTATAATGTGGTCTGGCCAATTTTTGGGCAGTCATATTTTATAACCTTCCATGAATCTGGAATTTTCCTTTAATTAACAATTGTGCTAAATGTACTAAATGTATCATTCAGTCGTCTAAAATGGACAAAGCTTTTATTTTAATAAACTGATTACTTTGTAATTTAACACAGCTAGTAATTTTTAAAATGCTTTTAGTTAGCACAGATTCAATTTATTCCTGTTTTTCTTGTTTGCCAATTTGCTGTACTGTCATAAAGGTTGTTACTTTAAACTTTCAAGAAGTGACTTAAAATAATCCAGGTGCTAAAGTTACTACTCCTGGTACATTATACCAGTTAACAAACATTTGTGTGAAAACTGTATGTAAAACACTCTACCAGAAGGTAGAAAGACACAGAGGGGTAAAAATAAACATATATATCTATACATAGATCAAGCTTTTCAAAAAATTTGTTTGCTGGGGACAGCCCGGAGGTACTCTGACTGGTTAATGAAAGGTAGCAAAAGACAATTAGTTAAATTTTAGTTGTGATGGTCTGTGCATAGCATCGGGGGCTTGTGAAGAAATCTGATGTATTTGGAACTTTCTGAATTCTACAAGGATTCAGGGCAGAAGGAACATTTTACCTCTACCCTGGAAGATGAGAATGGGGACTTTCAAAATGAGGAAAGAGTATGAGTTAGCTAAGACTGGTAATGTGAAAGTAAATGACATATTTTGAAAACAAAGAGTTGAAATAGCCTGAGTTTAAATATAAGTTGTGAGATCTCTGAGAAGTAAGATGAGATCATGCTATGGAAGGCCATGAACCTTCATGGGAGCCATTAAATGGTTTTGGAAATATTTTGAAGTACTTCAATTTGAAATATTTTTCATATTTATTTATTTACTTATTTCCAGATGGAATCTTACTCTGTAGCCCAGGCTGGAGTGCAATGGTGCAATCTTGACTCACTGCAATCTCTGCCTTCCAGGATTCTCCTGCCACAGCTTCCTGAGTAGCTGGGACTACTGGTGCATGCCACCACACCCGGCTAATTTTTGGTATTTTTAGTAGAGACGGGGTTTCACTGTGTTAGCCAGGATGGTCTCCATCTTCTGACCTCATGATCTACCTGCCTTGGACTCCCAAAGTGTTGGGATTACAGGTATGAGCTGTCATGCCCAGCCTGAAATACTGTTATAAAAAAAGAAATATTTGATCATTCAGATTGGCAAACAGATTTTTTAAATAAAATTGTGATAAAATACACATAATATAAAATTTGCCAGATCTAAGAAAGTAAAGAGGTGAAGGAAAGAATATGGCTGGATGAATCAGTTAGGAAATAGATTTCATTAGGAAGATGCCTTAGAGGTTAGCCATCATGAGCCTTGACTAGCAATGCTGTTTGGTGAACATGAAATATATTGGCTTTGGACAGAAAAGTATCATTTAGGCAGATCAGGAAAGGCTTGTATAAGGCAATATAGTAAAAGGGAATAGAATAACTTTTAAGGTCACCTGGCTGATGTATTGACAGTGCCAGGAACTAGTAGCAAGGGATATAGTATTCAGCTCTAGTACCATATACAACCTTCTGGCCAGGAGCTCTTTCAGTGACTGACCAGGGACTTAGAAGGCTGAAGATGAATATATATATATACAGTTATTTTTCTTTCACAAGCTTCCGTGGTAACAGGAGCAGCTCAGGACATTTCAAATGAGCCAATTGTCTTTATTGAACATACATGATATATTCATCCAGGTTCTCATTTACAGATTATAATTAAGTTTATACAGTGATTTACAGTTGAGAACAAAGTTCTACATCTTACAAGAACGTGCAGTTATTCTTAACACAATATTATGATGTTTCCATATCTCTTGGTATTGCCATGGGAAAACATAAATTTGTTGTTGTAAGTTTACTACAAAATCAGCTGTCAGATAAGTCTTAATTTAGAGATAATTAGCTTTTTCTTGTAATTGGAAACATGAGGAGAATGTGTAAAATACCCCAAAGTAAACAGACCCAGTTGGCAGAGTAAATTAGTTTGATTTACATGAGATTTTATATGCCTAGAAATTCTGGTTTGAAAAAAACTAAACTTTTAAAATCCTAAAACAATTTTAGTTCATTTTATTTCTTCTCTTTATCTAACATCAATTTATTGTGTTTTATTGCTATCTTAACTACCCCAAGCCTTTAAAAAGTTGCCTTATCATCTCTCTATGGTCATTAGACTTTGCAAAAGAAGAATTAAGTTCTATGTAGGTGTTGGTAATTTTCAGATTATGTTGCAATGGCTTCATTTTGTTACAAATATAATAATAAAAATCACTGTAATTGAACTGCAAATTCATGATTATTATGGGTTATGTGTTCCTGACCCTGAGGATGATATTCTGGTCCACACAATCCCTAAACAGGTACTGACTACAGTGTGTTAAATCAACCAGTTAGGAGAATAAACCTAGTGGATGAAGGACTGGTGAAGGTGTGGGAAATTCTACCTGCCAAAGTTTTGGAACTACTGCTTTTGATATCATATGAGCAAAATGAATAAAACTATGGGCTTTCATTGCTTCCCATCAAATCAAGATTTCCAAGCCCAGGTTCTTACAATAACTTTATAATTTAGTTATATTTTGCTTATTTTATTTATCAGAAGTGGAAATAACTTTCTGCTAGCTGCCCGAAAGTTTTCAAAGCCTAGCCGCAGTCTTAATGAACATCTGTGATTAATCAATGACAGTAGGTCAATGTTTCTATATTATTTGTTGTTTGGCTGTTGGCATAGCAGGTCATGTCCCTTTCAGAAAGCGATGAATGAGACAGTCACTTTCTCAAGATAAGCATGTATATAGCATGCACAGGTAGATAAATCCCCACATTAATTCACAAATATAAATTATTTCAGGAAGTCTATACGCCTCCTGATCTATGTAATGTACCCCAAATTTAGAATCTGAAGCTTAAAACACCAAATCTATACTATTCAGGTTTACTCTATACAACTAGAGCATTTTCTGTCACAAACTTTTCTCCCACTATTTCATAAAATGAAGCATCTGTTCCGTCAATATAATTTACTTACTGTCTCCAAAACAAATCATGCTACCAACCTACTGCTGCCACCCTCAACTGAATCCTGGATAACCTTTGTCTTTTTTCTCCTCACAGTCCGAATTCTAGCAAATTAATTTAAATTATACTTTCCACAAACTTGTTTTATATCAGCCCACAGTTAATTATATGCTCTCTGTAATTTTAATTTGTGGTAGTGCATGTTGATTATTATAATACAGTAGATAACATTTCCCTGGGTGTATGGCACACCATCAAGAAGATGAGATCCAGTATTTTAGGATATTTTACACTTGAATTCTTTCAGTCAGAAACTACCAAATGTAGAAAGATGACATTGGGAACATGTTTAACTTTACTGCAACATGTTCTCCTAAGGAGGGCCAGCAGAGGCAACATTCTAGCCATGTGTCACCAAGCAATTGATTTGTTTCACCTTGTAGACATTTGAATTTTATAGCTAATTTCCTTCCCTTCTCTGTTTGCTAGAAAAGCTAAAGACAAATTTGTGGAATTCTAGCAAAAGTACAGGAATTCATGGAATGCTTTCATTTTGTTTTATCATATTGCAAATTTTCTCACAATATTTATCTTCTGATAATATATTCATTTTGAAAACATCAAAATGTCCTCCTTGATAAAAGTCAGAAAAACACACAATAAATAAAATATATTATTGGAATGCTCTACTATGTTATGGAGCTGTTTGAGAGAAGAATGATGAGTGGAGAAAGAAGAAAAGAAAGAGGAAGAGGAAGATAGAATAAGAAGACACACAGATTGGAATATGAGATTCATTAATTTCAAAGGAGTAATTTTTCTTTATGAGTTATAATAATTTGGATTAAAATAGTAATTTCCCATCTCAAACACTTTCTATTGCTCTTTCCTGTTTTATTTGCCTGTAGGATTTATACCTGGTATATTTTTATTTGTTCTTTTTTCATTCTCTGTATCCTTCTACTGGAACCTCAGTTCCATGACGGTAAGAATTTTGTTTGTTCCTTACATACTGCCCAACCCATAACAGTGCCCAGCCTCAGTTAGCTACTCCATAAATGATTAATAAATGAATAGATAATAAACAATCACAACAACATCATATGGATGCAAGGAGAAATAGTCTCAACTAGGCTGAAAATTTATGTCTTCTAATTCAATGTGCTCCAAAAAAGCTTTGCAGATTTGGTTCATTTAAAGTGTCTTCCAATTTAATTTCCTTCCTTTATTTCCCTGATGACAACTTTGGATTAGAATTAGGGGTGTCCAACCTTTTGGCTTCCATGGGTCACATTGGAAAAAGAATTGTCTTGGGCCACACATAAAATATACTAACATTAATGATAGCTGATGAGCTTTAAAAAATCACAAAACAGTCTCATAATGTTTTAAGAATGTTTACAAGGTTGTGTTGAGCTGCATTCAAAGTCATGTTGGGCCACATGCGGCCCACGGGCTGCAGGTTGGACAACCGTGGATTAGATGAACTGTAAGATTTTATGCCAAGTCCTTTTCTCTGTCAATAAAGATTATTGTTTATTTTCATGTCTACTACTCAATTAGAATTCATAGAAAGAATGGTTGTTTCTAAAAATGTTTCATATTTTCTTTTGTAATCTTTGTAAAGGTCCTATTTCTGGGTTAAGAATATCTGTTTCATTTTTTTAAGCCTCATACATGCAGACCTGCAAACTTGATTAGACAGACCTTAACAGCTTTGTTCTTCAACAGTTTTGAATGAGTAGTTGTTCTTATTCTGAAAGATATTGGCAATGACTCTAAATTTAATGAGTCTCCCTTAGGTTGTAAAGTCAATTAAAGTATATTTGTTGATTTTATGAATGAGGACAGCTGTGTTCTGATGAACAATTTATATTTGCAATTTCTTTCTTTTTTTTTTTTTTTTTTTTTTTTTGAGGCAGAGTCTCACTCTGTTGCCCAGGCTGGAGTGCAGTAGTGTGATCTTGGCTCACTGCAACCTCTGCCTCCCAGGTTCAAGTGATTCTCCTGCCTCAGCGTCCTGAGTAGCTGGGATTACAGGTGCACGTCACCATGCCCAGCTAATTTTTGCATTTTTAGTAGACACGGGGTTTTCACCATGTTGGTCAGGCTGGTCTCGAACTCATTACCTCATGACCCACCTGCCTTGGCCTCCCAAAGTGCTGGGATAACAGGTGTGAGCCACTTCACATTGCCCTATATTTGCAATTTCTTTTCATTTCAGGCAGACATTCCCCCCACTTACCTACATTGTCTTTACATTTCCTTAGTCCATTTCTCTGCAGCTTTGTATAGTAACAGTATGGTCTCTTCTGTACGTGTTCTTCAAAAATTTAATCTATTTAAATTTATTTTCTTTGTAGGAGGAAAGAAATTCAAGGCAATCAAACCCATGAAGGATGTCATATTTATTCTCTGAGAATCCTGGAAATTCTGGCCATTTATGTCAACATTCTTCCTTATTTGCTATGTGTTAGTCTCCAGTGGGGTCTCTAGGTGAACAAGTCCTTAAGGAGCTCGATCATGTGGGGAAAGAGTCAAACATGTCAACATTCCACAGTTAAAATGATTTGGTGACAGTGAATACATTGCAGAGTACAGAGAACAGAGTGACAAATATTGGCATTTTCTGAGGTCAGAGGTCACAGTCCTCTCCTCTCATTCCTCCCCACACCTACTCAGCATGATGCTCCTCTCCTGGCTGGTGTGTCCAAAGAGATAGAGCTTCCTCTTCCCTCAGCTCCCAATATAGGGTTACCGTGTTTGCTTCTTGAAGAGAGGGCCAGGCCTCCAACAAGTCTCATCCCCTCCAGCTCTATTTGAGAAAGACTAAATTCATGGTGAGTGTGGTCAGAAGGTGAGGAGCTCCCTTTTTTCACTCTGCCTCTACTAATAAGAGGTAGGTCCTCAGCTGCAGCTGCCTGAGACTACTGGAAGTCAATTACCTTCACTCAAGCTCACTCATAGTGCAGAGGTTCCAACCTGGGACAGGCAGCCAGGAAAACAAGAAGCTACCACCGTGTTCAATGCACAGAAAGCAACTCAGAGATTTAGCTCATGGGGAGAGAAAGTCTAAAAGAAAAAAGAGCTTTGAAATTCCCCACAAAGAATCTAACTTTGTTTGGATAAAGTTTTAAATTTTGATGTTTAATATCTGAAAATCAATTAATGTAATATAGCTCAGCTGAATTAAGAAATTCCGCATGGTCATTGTAATAGATGCAGAAAAAGCATTTGACAAAATTCAGTACCACTTTATGATAAAAACATTGGATAAACTAGAAAGAGAAGGGAATATTCTCCACTTGATAAAGGGCAACTACAATAAATTCCTCAGCTAACATTGTATTTAGTGTGCTTTCCCCCTAAAACTCCGTACAACACATGATTTTCTGCTCTTACCACTTCTACTCAATAATGTATTGGAGATAGTGTACAGGCAGTAGAATTTCACTAAATACTGCTGACAGGTCCTCCAAAAATGTTCCATCTTTAAATAGCATGAAAGTATTAGGATGCTTCTTTTCTTATCCCATCTAAAACATTTTTACATCTACAATCTGTGAAAAATAGTTATACGTTGTGATTTTAATTTGAATTGCCCTAATTATAATTAAAGTTGGGAATTTAAAATTTTTACTTATTTTTAAATTGTTTATTGAGACAGGTCTCATTGTTGCCCAGGCTGGATTGCAGTGGCATGATCCTAAATCCCTGCAGCCTAGAACTCCTAAACTCAAGCAATCCTTCCACCTCAGCCTCCTAAGAGGCTGGAACTGCAGGCATGTGCAATCATGTCTAATTTTTGTATTTAGGTTGGACATTTTTGAACTGTCATCTATTTTCAGTAGTATTTCTGCAAACTGCCTGTTTACATCTACCTATTTCTATTTCTGTTTTTTTGTATTGATTTGTGAAAAGTTTTATATATTAAAAACTTTATATGTTGCATATATACATGTTTTGCAAGCTTTTTTTTTTTACTTTGTCTTTTGACTTTACTCGTGATATGTATTTTGAACATCCTAATTATTATTTAGCCCAGTGTATTGGTCTTCTGTATTTTGTATCTTGCTTAGAAAGAGCTTTTTGTTTTTAAGACTTAAGAAAATAAATCACTTGCTTTAATAAAAATAATATTTACATTTTGGTCCATCCAAAATCTTTTTATAAAGATGAGGATAGGAATCCAACTCCTTTTTCCCCCTGCCAAAGAGTTGATCAGTTTATCCCTAATGATTCTTTGTCTAGCAACCTGGGTGATTTCTGGAGATTCCCCAAAGTCTAACAGTTTATAATTCTAAAAGTCAAGGATTATAATTAATCTCTGACAAATCATTGGGAATAGCAAAGACTAAGTTTTGAATTTTAAGCAAATATGAATCCAGTGTAAACACTTTGTTAAAAGGTTCATAATGTGGATGGGTTAGGAGTATAGACTCTTGAGACCACCAGGTTCAAATTCCATCTCTGCCACTTACTAGCTGTGCGATGTTTGGCCTGTTACCCTCTCTGTGCCTCAGATTCTCTATCTGTAAATCAAGGATAATAGTAGCATCTAAATCATAAGACCATCTTGGAAATTAGGTGGGCTAATATATGAGTTCAAGTATTATCTTAAACACTTCCAGGCAGATAGTAACTGCTACATAAAAGTTAAATATTATTATTACTGAAATCATTAGAAACAGAACAGGCTACTTTATGAATTATTACACTCACTGCAGCCATGTTAGTCAATCTTGCTCATGGATGAGTGTCTGTGATTCCATAATTTCTTCTAACAAAACTGCCTAAAACCATTCTGTGTTTTCCTGCCTCTAACCTACAAAGAGACAAAAGAGAGCGGTGATGCTGGTAGTTCTGTCACAGGTGAACTATTGATTTTTCAATAAATAAATGTAAATATAAAATAGAGCATAAATACTGATTTCCAGAAAACTTCACAGAGTGAATAGCTAAATGTCTGCCACTGGATCTGTGTCATTTCCATTTTCCAGGGGCGTGAGGGTGGTGCAGTGAGCTCTAGTCCCAGAACTCAAAGAAGTGCATAAGCAATGCATCTTCCAGCATCTGCTTTCTGGTACCATCACCATGGATCTTCATCACCTCCTCATACAAAGCAAACAACTACACTTAAAATTACTGGACTATCACAAGACAAGTTAAAATTTACCTACTTTCCAAATGAAACAGTTACAACACAAAAGCTGGGCTAAATTTCCTTCTCCCTCTTGTAAAGTACGTGTTGTATTAGCAGGTATCACTATCTTTCAATTGCTCACTTGCCTCTGTCAACAAATACTGTTTTTATCATTTCTGTATTATTTCACCAACCTTTTTAGCACAGCAACTGGTCCATGGAAGAAACACAAATATTTTTTGAATGAATGTGTAAAATTATTTGTAAAGCTGAAAATACTGGCTACTATTAAACAAGCAAGTGTTTTGTAAATGTCTGCTTAGTGTTTTTGTTGAAGTTTGATATTGTAGTGTTTATTAAGAAATGAAAGAAATTTGTAAACTCTGAGCTTATTGAAAATATGAATGTTTTCTTATTTACATCTGTATTTTCAAGTTCTCATATAATTCCAGATACATATATAATAGGTGCACAAAAATGTTATAAAATTCATGCACAACCTGACCAAGTATTGAAAATTATCTAATTTTATTAGCTAATAATAATAATTAAAAATAGTTGTTGATATTTCTTAAGGTATTTTTATAATTCACTGTGAGTAGTGATATACATAGTTAAATAATAAATTATCTTATTTAACCCTGAAACAAATCTAGAAAATAGGTATTATGATTCACATTTTACAAATAAAACATTGATATTTAAAGGGAAAATAACTTGTCCTAGGTCATATAGTTGGTTTGTAGTAAACTGTTGACTCAATACTAGGTCTATTAGATAATAAAAATTTTTGCCAGGAATACTCTGTGATATCTCTTGTTAATATCATGTAAACATTTCAGAGTACTGAATGACACTAATGGATCCTTGGGTCCCTAGGACTTTCAGCTTTTTCTTTAAATTTGAATTCTCATCAGGAATTGTCTTGACAGTCTGTCAAGATGAATATGAATTTTTAATAAAAAGTAAACTACTTTGCCTCGTTTTCATTTAGGATACAAATAAAATTTCTCCAAAGAGTATAGCTAAATATTTAAGTCCATGGGCTTGGAAATCAGGGCTGAAATTCTTGCATTTGTTGCTGAGAGCATTAGCAAGTCACTTAACCTCTCTATGCCTCAGTGTATTCCTATGCAAAATGCAGATATCAATAGGCTGTCTCTTATAGAGCTATAATATAGACAAAAATGAATAAGCATGTGTAAAATGCTTAGAACAGTGTCTGGTACCTACGTACTCTGCAAATGTTAGCTGTTATTATTATCGCCATTATTGGGGGTTCAAATAAGAGCTCACTTTAGAGGCAATATAGCCTAGTGGCCAGGACTCCCTGGGTTTGAATGTAACCATTACTAGATAGGTGGCCTTTGGGGAAGTTATATCCCTCTGCACCTTAGTTCCCTTATCTACAAAATGGGAAATATTTTTGCTACCTACCTACAAAATTTGTTGTAGAGAGTAAGTGGATTAATATATGTAAAGTGCTTAGAATAGTGCCTCACATGAGTAAGCACTAGGTATTATTATCTAGCTTTGTTATTGTCACTGCTTCAGTAACCACCTTTCCCTGTTGGCAAGAATTTCTTTTATTGCCTTAGTGATGCTGTCTCCTGAAAGGTCCAAGAATCACCTTGGCACTTCCTTATGTGTGATGAGCCAGACCTGGTAAGGGCCTGCCTCACTACTGAAGCCAACTCAGATGTCCTGCCAAGGCCAGGGATCTGTATCACTTGCAGATTCTGATTGTTCCAGAGTGAGTCCTGGCATTGCTGCTACCAAGGTATATTTTTATTGCTGCCTGTGCTAGTTTCCTAGGGATGATGTAAGAAAGTATCATAAAATTAGTGGTTTAAAGCCACAAAATGTATCTTACTGTAGTTCTACAGGCAAGAAGTCAAAATCAAGCTGTCAGCTGGGCCACATTCCTCTGAAATCTCTATGAAAGCACTTTCCTTGCCTCTTTCATATTCTGGGTAGCTCTAGGCATTCCTTGGCTTGTGGCTATAGAACTGCAGTCTCTGCCTTTGTCTTTACATGGCCTTCTGCTCTTCCTCCTTTGCCTCTCCTTTGGGTGTCTCTTTTTTTTGAGATGGAGTTTCATTTGTTACCCAGGCTGGAGTGCAATGGCGCGATCTCGGCTCACCGCAACCTCTGCCTCCTGGGTTCAGGCAATTCTCCTGCCTCAGCCTCCTGAGTAGCTGGGATTACAGGCACGCACCACCACGCCTGGCTAATTTTGACATTTTTAGTAGAGCCGGGTTTCACGATGTTGGCCAGGCTGGAAAATGAATATTTAAAATGCGTTTCTGGGCCTTACCTCTGCCTCATCTTGAGGCTTAGTTGTAAATCAGCATACTTTTTTCTTTTATCCTTTTTAATTTTAATTAATTAATTAACTAATATTTTTGAACCGGAGTTTCATTCTTGTCACCCAGGATAGAGTGCAATGGCTTGCTCCTGGCTGACTGCAACCTCTGTCTCCTGGGCTTTAAGGTATATTATGCAGCAATCAAAAATGATGAGTTCGTGTTGTTTGTAGGGACGTGGATGAATCTGGAGAACATCATTCTCAGCAAACTGACACATGAACAGAAAATTAAATACCACATATTCTCACTCATAGGCAGGTGAGGAAAAATGAGAACACACGGACACGGGGAAGGCGGTACTACACACTGGGGTCTATTGGGGAAATTGATATCAAAACTGGCCTCCCTACTAGATGGGTATGTAAGAATGACTTTTTAAAAACATTTCTGTTTTGTAAAGAAAGAACTGTGAGCTAAAGGGCTGCCTGGTGAACCAAATGAGCTTAAGTGATTAATTTATTACAGTACTGTTTCTCTTAATCCCTGCAGTGTACCTCTACATTGACCTAAATGAGCAGAGGGAGTCAAGCCTGAGGTGTTAGTCTTTAATACTTATAATTCTTAATTCTAGATTTGGGCTTCCAGGCTTATATTGCTAAGGTTCAACCAGGAAACTAGAAACTTCTCTAAGTATTTAAAACAGAGACGATTTGGTTATACAAGTGATGAAGTAGTTGAAAAGTCAAATAGAATATATGTAGGCAAACTAGAAGTTAGCAGTAGCAAGAAACTACTGTTGACCCCAGGCTACAGGTCCAAGTGAGGACACCTTATGGAATTCTAGGAGCTGAAGTCCCTGGGAAAGCTAGAAACACATTAGGCCTGTTTAATGTATGCTAGAGTCACCGGAAAACACATTCATGACTGAAGATACCACTCCAGGAAGAGAAAGAAGAAAAAATTTATTTGATTTCTCTTTACTTCCATCTTTCACTCTCCTTAAGGCCTCCTGTTGGCTGACCAGTCAAAGTGAGAGGAGTGAATGTGGTGTGCAGGGATCAGCTCCTGGGGAAAAAAAAAGCAGCAGAGGGCTGGAAAATTGACCTGAATGTCAAAATGGACTAGTTCTTATGGAACATCATCTGATGGAGGAAAGAACACAAAGGATCATGGATATTTCTAAGAGATCAACAAAGGTTCAGTTCACCAATGCGTTCTATCCACTTCAGTATGAAATTCTATCAATTTTACTTTATTCTCCACTGTCACTTTCCTAAACCTTCCTCTTGAATTGTTGCAGTGGCCTCCTAACTAGGCTTGTCAAAAATTTTATGGGGTTTGGTACACAAAAATTCTTTTCAAGTTAAAAATTGGATTGCATTATTCTTCACTCATCATTTAACTCCTAAATGTTTTTTCTTTTGTCTCTGAAATAAAGATCTATAACCATAAATTGACCAAAGGCCCTTTTGCTGCCTAACCTTGGCCTACCTTTGCAGGTTCAACTTCAATTGCTCTTCTTCTCTCACTATGTTTCAAGCATTCCAGCATTTTTATAGTTTTAAAATAATGTACCATTCTATCTGTCATTAGATGAATATCACATATGATATTCTCTCTACCTGGAATTTTTCTAACCCAATTGACTCCTATTCTCTTATCATACCTTGACCTTTTGTAAAAAAGAAATTCACAACACACTTGTCACAATTTTTTTTCTTTTTTGAAGACAGAGTCTTGCTCTGTTGCCCAGGCTGGAATGCAGTGTATGCAAACTTGGCTCACTACAACCTCTGCCTCCCAGGTTCAAGTGATTCTTCTGCGTGGCTCTCCCAAATAGCTGGGATTACAGTTGCTCACTACCACTCCCAGAATTTTTGTATTTTTCTGTAGAGACAGGGTTTTGCTATGTTGGCTAGGTTGGTCTCAAACTGCTGACCTCAGGTGATCCGCCCACCTCCACTTCCTAAAGTACTGAGATTACAGGCATGAACCTCCATGCCCAGCCACAGTTTTCTTTCTTACAACAAAAAACAAATGAAAACAAAACAAAAATAAAACCCCAGGAATTACTCTATGAAAATGGATCCTACCTGTATGAGAAGAAAGGAAAAAAGAAGGAAGGAAGAAAAATAGGAAGGAAAGAAAAGGAAGAAAGGAAAGAAGAAATAAAAAGGAAGGGTAGAAGAAAGAAAGGAAGGAGGGAAGGAAGGGAGGGAGGATGGAAAGATGAAAAAAGTAAGCATTTTGATAACACATGTAAGAAATGAATGAAAAGAGAAATCATGTTCCCAAATGGTACAACCGTTATATAAATATTTGGAAGGTGTCAGATAGATTCAGAAGTTCTGAGTTAGAAAAATCACTATGGTACTGTAAACCAGGAAATATATAGTTTTAAATGATTTCAGAAAGAGAAATAACTCTCTAAGCACTGTCAGCAGAAAAAAATTTCTTAAAGAAAAGATTGAATGAGTAGCAGATATTGCTTAAACAAATAAATATTCACATTCTTAATAGATTGAGATCCCTAGCAAATTAATAGGGGAAACACTAGCACTCTACTGTAAGAGAAGTAGAGAATATACAGAGAAAATATTAACAGGAGAAAAACTAATGGTCAATTAAAGTATAAGAGAAAATGTTCTGTCTAGTTATTACAAATATTACACTCCTAATATCCTCTTGTGTGCATATAATAGTGCGACCATCCCTTAAGACTATTTGACAACATATTAAGATATTTAAAAATCCATACCTTATGACCTATTAATTTTAGCTTTAAAATTATTGCCTATGTAAATAATTCAGAAGTGACATATGCAATTTGCCAGTGTGAGGCTTCAGCAGTTCAGAAGGCAGAAAGTGAACGCGGTTAGGATATTTACATCTCCAGCTCTCTCCTTACCACAATGCTACCATTTGGTTGATTTTATCCACTGAAGACAATAGCTTTTATTGGGCCAGCTTCTCCAGATTCTGGTAACAAAACTCCTTATGCTTGCTGATTGCAGTCCTAACCCTGATCATAGCTCCATTCTGCTTGTTGGTTTCCCTTAATGGTGCTTCTATTTTTGTAAATGTCCTCTTCAAGATAATGCCATTTTAATTTTTAATATGTTGTCTTACTATTCAACAAGGAATATTCTCACAGTGCAACCATTGTGAGGGTCTCCTAATTCTAGCATAATTTTACTTTTTTTTCCTTTTTGCTGTATCATTACTGCCCAGCCCATTGTGGGCAAATCAGTGACAGGGTTTTCATCTACTTCATCCAACCTTCAGGCCAACCTGAAGTGTCATGCTCAATATGTCATTCTATATATTATCTGTAAATTAAAAGCAAATGTGCAGGTCTGAGGAAGAATTGCAGAGCAAAATGCTAGTTAGAATGATTCCCAGTGTTTTTGTACCTACATTGAACAAGATAAATGAACTTGGGTTTTTTATTCATTTTTCAAATGATTATTTTCTCTCCTTTTCACTCTCAATTTTGTTGAGCATTCATGGGCTTCATTCATAATCCTCGTAATTTGTTATATATTTTCATTTTAGGTTAACTAGAAGATAGTTAATAGAGTGTATTAATTCAAATCCTTGGGCAGGTTTTATCAAGATTCATTTTACCAGTAAACCTACCCTATAACTAGGCAATTGGACTCCTAGGTATCTATTTAAGATAAATGTGTTCATTTATCTGCTAAAAGACATGTACAAAAACGTTCATAGTGGCTTTATTATAATAGCTAGACATAAGAATCAACTCAAGCGATAAGGAGTAAAATAGGTAAGTAAATTTGATATATTCTTATAAGAATCACTATGATTAAAACAAAGAACAAACTATTAGGCCAGGCATAGTGGCTCACCCGTGTAATCCCAGCACTTTGGGAGGATGAGGCTGGCAGATGGATTGAGCTCACAAGTTTGAGACCAGCCTGGGCACCATGCAAAACACTATCTTTACAAAAATACAAAAATTAACCCTGCATGGTGGTATACACATGTAGTCCCAGCTACTCAGGAGGCTGAGGTGAAAGAATGTCTTGAGCACAGGAGGTGGAATTTGCAGTGATCCAGAATCATGCCACTGCACTCCAGCCTGTGCAATAGAGCCAGACCTTGTCCAAAATAAAATAAAATATAAATGAGTGAATGAATAAATAAATAAAGAACAAAATACTACTTTCTACAACAGCATAGACGAACCCAGTTATTCAGAGTGGGAAAAAGCAAATATCAAAAAATACATACTGTATAATTCTACCTATATGGGTCTAAGAATGGGAAAAACTAATATATAGTGATGAAAATCAGAATAATTGTTGTTTCTGGTGGCAGTATTAATAGGGAAGTGGGGTGCTGAAAAATGTTTCATAGTTTGCTCTGAGTGGTATTTTCATAGCTGTGCATATATATAAAAATGTATTGAGCCATATACTTATAATTTTTGCATTTAATTTATATTAATGTACAATTTTTACATCAGATTACTGCACATGTACCCCAGAACTTAAAGTATAATAAATTTTAAAAAAAGAGTTTTGATTGCTTAACATAGAAAATACCAGTTAAATAACACCTTTGTAAATTTTTTTTCTTAAATAAGGCTTAGTTCTGTGGAGAGTGTTACATATTACTCACATATCTACTTCCTCATTAAATCTTCATAAAATCCATGAAAGCTTCAAAGCAATTAGTTATCCAAAGAAGAAGGAGCTTCAATAGTAAATGGTGAGGTCTGCCTTCAAATCTCTGTTATTATCTTATATTCAATTCCCTAGAAACAAACTCTATGGTAAAAATTAGCATGTAGGTGATTTACTGGGGACTGCTTTTGGGAACAATCCATAAAGGTGTATGAGAACCAAGGTTGGGTAGAGACAGAAGGTCACTTGTGATTCAGTTGCAACAGAGGCCTTGGCCAATTTTGTCTTCCCTCTGGTGTGCATCAGCTTTTTCAGTTCATTTCTTTCAGACTTAGATAGACTGCTTTTCGTGTGTCCTGCATATTCATGTTTTAGAGCACATAAAGAAATTTGGGCAGAGTTTAGGAACTACATTTAAATTTCCTCCTTGATGAATTTCTCCTCTCTCAAAATTTTCTTCCTCACTTTTCATGTTGACTCAAAATCTACCATCTGGTACTTCATGTAAGACTGCAAGTCTCCATTAGAGTTTTAGTCAATCTTATGGCATGGACTAGAGTCTACACTAGAGCAATGCTCTGTGTGTGTGTGTCTATAGTTTACAGTTGTTATCTGCAAGAAAGCTGACATAATAGGAGCTACTTGGCCATTCATGGAAGTAGAACTCCTTGGTCTACTTTTAACCTGTGCTTATTCATTCAATTATTCTATAAATATTTTTTAACTACCACTGTTTATAAATTTGTTCAAACCTCTGGAGATAAAAGATTGAGCCAGAGAAATAATGTCCTTTGTGTTAAAGAGAAAACACACACACACACACACACACACTATTAATTATGCATGGAAATAAATTCTATAGAGAAAGTAAAACAGGGCAAAGGCAGGACATTTTACACTAGATAATCAGGAGAGTCTTGTATGATAAGATGGAATTTGAACTGAAGCATGACAAAGAGGAAACATATGATCAACTGTGGAATTATAGTCGACACACACAAAAAAATACAAGCCGATTACTTAGGCAGGTCTTTGAGAACGGTGGTCAGTTTATTTGAGAATGATTCAAGAAAGAATGGTTCAAGTTTAGAACTGCCAGTCCTAGTAGATTAAAAGCAATATGCCCAGTTAAATTTGAAGGAGCTGCCATAACCCATATTATTTAGTGTATTTTAACTGCAGTGGAATGCACTAGACTATTTTAAGGAGGACCAACATAAACTGTTTTTCTTTAAGTTAAATAATATAGAATAACCAAATTCAGAAAACCAATTACATTGCTATAAACTAGATCTGGATGACTTCATGACAGTAACCGTGTGGAATGTGTTCATGAGAGAATTGAAAAGGCAGGAATGTACATGATAGATTCAGACAACAGGAAATCAACCTGGCTCGAGTCAAGGGTTTTTGACAAACCAAATATAAATGTAGGCTTTTTATAGTCTCAGAAGTCTTTAATGACAACTGAAGTATAGTTTATTTTGATAAGAACTGGTAGACAAGGCAAAATTACTGCAGTAGACAGATCCAGACTAAATCTGTGGAGTGGCAATAAAAAGCATTAAGATTTCTGTTTTGCACAATGCGGCAGACTAGAAATTCTGAAATACCAATTTGATAGAAGGTCGGACGAAGAGTGGAATAAAGATCATTTTTATTTGTTGCATTTCAGGTGCAAAGAAAAAAATTGAAGTGAACTTCCTCATGAAGAGTTGGAGATGAAGTTCTGGAGCCTAGAGGAAATCCTGATTACATATGGAGATTTAGTTCTTAATCCTACAAAAGTAAGTTTTATCTCCAAGTGATTACAGCAACAAATAGCAACAGTCTGAGTTAGTAAATATCATACATAATAAATAGTGAAAAAAAGGTGGTGAACACACAAACTTCAGACAGAGATGTCTTTGAGAGGCATTAAATTAGCATTCAGTGCTTCATTTCTTATGCCTAGCATTTGGTAGGTGCTAACTTAATATTTGTTGAAAAGGTCCTAAGAGCTGTCAATTAGTTCCATTTGTGTTGTAAATTATTCATAGAATAAAAACTAAGCTACCACAATTTTTAATTGGACATACTTAGAACTTTTATTAAAAATTAAAGATATGAGTTTTCAAGTTATCAACAATTCTTATTTAAAACCCAGTGAAATTCAAGAGGTCATGTTTTATAGCATCAATTTTACCTATAAGGAACATTCAAGGACACTTGCATGAAAGTATAAACCTCTCACTGAGATATAATATTTATAGCATAAAACCCCACATTGAAGTACAAGATAGCAGTAGAATGATGTCTTATAAACTAATAAAGTTGACTATATTAATATAATGGGCTCAGCTGAATTTACCCATTTAGTAATGCTTGGAAAGCAAGACCTAAAGTATAACAGTTGGGAAATTGATAGTTACCGAAATACAATTACTTTAACCAATAGTGTTGTTTGGTTTGTATTTTTTTAGTCCAGAAAGCATGTGAAATAATCAAAGCATAACTTGTGGTTATACTCTTCGGTCAGGCTTGGTCCTGTAGTTTATATCAGCAGTTCTCTAGAGAGGTGATACACCACCATGGGACAGTTGGCATTGTTTGGAGACAGTCTGTCACTCTTCAGGATGGAGAGGAAGTTGGGGATGGGGTGGGGGAGGATGAGTACTACTGGAATGTTGTGGTAGAGGTCAAGGATGCTTTGAAACATACTACAAGGCTCAGACAACTCTTTTTATGATAAATAATTTTCCTACCGTAAATATCAATAGTCTCAAGGCTGAAAAATCCTGAATATGGCCGTCATGGCTCCAGAGGCAGTCATAAAACACTCCTGAGTCAAAACTTTCTTTTACAGGAATTAAAATTTCTTGGCCAGTGCTGAGATGTTGAGGTCTCTTGGGCTCAGAACAATTCCTACCTCTGTGATTTACAGTGCAGGCCAATTTCTTTCAAATACACTGTATTCCTGAAAATGTGCAACAAACTTGAACGTGTTTGTGTGTTTTGATCATGAGAATTTGTTTCCAAAAAGATTTTAAAAAAAGCTTTTAAAAAATCCCTCATCATGCCTCCCTTGTTAGATGCAGTCACAGTATATTTGCATGAATATATGCTTGTTCATTAATTTCCTCATTCCTCTGCTAAGGAATAGGTGGTCTCCCAACTTAAAAGCAATGAGTACTGCAGGCTAAAAATATTTTGCCATTGGCAGGCCTATTGCTTTTTATATTTGCAGCGATTTTAAATGTATGATACTTATGATTTTCATCATTAGTATCAGCACTTATTATTTCCATGTACACTCTTTTTTTAAAAAGCAGTAATCTTCAAGTTATTTTTCTAGCAACAACTTTTTAAAACAAAATCTTGTATTAAGTCTTAAACATAAGTTTAAAAGTGCCTACTCATCCCTACTTCCTACTTCATCACCCTTACCCCCTTTTCCCACCTTCCAAAACAAGCAGCATCTTTGGGAACTTTTGAGGTTATAAGAAACAATGTTGAAAAGACATTGTAATAAAATATTGAAATAATGGCATAAACAGTGTTTTACTACTGACAAAGGTACTGATGCTGCCAAAACGGAATTTTTGGCTGTCAGACAGCAAGCCATGTATCAAATTCAAATGTTCCATCATGAGCAGATATATGGAAATCTAAGTTTGGCATATAATAGTTCCTTTGGGAGCATCATTTAATAATATTTGACAGCATAAGTTGCTCAAAATTTGATTGTATGAGCTGGATGCTTTGGTACACACCTAATCCCATCTACTTGGGATGCTGAGGCAGGAGGGTCATTTGAACCCAGGAGTTTTAGCCTGGTCTGGGCAACACAACAAGACTCCATCTCAAAACAAAACAAAGCAATACGAAAAAGAAAAAAAACAGAAAGTAAAAAAATCAAAACCCAACGAGTTGATTGTATATTAATGGAAATTACCAGTTTCTCTTTGCCTTTACTAAACGTTAATGAACTTGCACTTCTGCTGTTGCTCAATTAACATTCCTAAATTTACTTCTTGACTTTGCCAATTTACCCTCTTTCTGATAAGGATGCAGTCAAGCCCCCTCCTATTTAGCTAGATTTCTATTGCTGATCCTTCGTCATTCATGTCCTGCATGACACATAGAGGAAAAATGACATTGAGACTATTCAATTAAGAGTAGTGTCTTAAGTCTCCTGATGATAAAGAGAAAAATTATATTTGAAAAAATATTTATCTTTTCTTGTTTCCAGTAGCATCTTTCAAGGTAAAAATATTAAAGCTAAGGTAACAATTTAACCTAACAATGTCTGAAATAAAAAAAATAGGAGTTAAGTTTAATTTTTATTTTCATATTAAAATTTTTTCAGATAGAGGATTTAAAAAGAGCACAGCCAGCCAAGACCTACATTTTTATCTTTTGCTACATTTTATCCTCTCCACATTTTAAGTCCTACTTATGTCTTGATTCTTAGTAAAAGTAAAGATAATAGTAAAAATTGAAATATCTAGCACTAAGGCATATCTCTCATATTAAAATTCGTTTGTCAAATATGTCATGCGTATTTCTTAGATGCATCGCTCATAGTAGGCAAAATGAAGCAAATAACTTTAAGATTTCTGCATCCAACTAACATAATTCAGTGCCTCCATTGGACTGGGTACTGCAGTAGGTATCTGGAGTATAACAGTGAAGATAAAAGAGTCTTTATTATTACAGATTTATATTCTAGTGGAGGATGTGATATGATTCATGCTAACTCGGAGTTTTCAAGAAATAGTTACTCCAAAGACAACCAAAAATAAGAAGTTGAGTCCTTTCCAGGTGCTCCCTAACTATATACATGGCTATAATGTTGGTTGGATGCAGAAAACTTATGGTTATAATGTTGGTTAGATGAAGAATTCATTTGCTTCATTTTGCCTACTATGAGCAATGCATCTATAAAATGTCGAAAATGCCACAGGCAGAGAATATAGCTTACCATGGGTAGTAAAATACCTATGGACTCAAATGCTTGATGAATGAATATGTGGTACACAGAAGAAAAGACAGTGTGTGCAGTTTTGGAGTCGTTTAGTTAATTTTGTAAAAGACATGAAACTCAGACTGCTATTTAGGACATAGACAGGCTTTAGTTTGATGGAAAGAAGCATAGTGAGGGCAACGTGAAGTCGTTTAGAAACACAGCATGTATTGAAAAATGGGCAGCGAAGTACAAGGTACATGGGGAGAGACAGGCAAAGGTCACTGGAGCAAGAGAAGAGTACATATGTTGTAAAGCAGTATGTTGATACCTTGTAGGTTATGAACCATTGATGATTAGGTACTAGAAAGGAGGAAGCGAAATTGCCCAGATATTAAACAACTTCCACTAAAATTAAACAAGTTTACAACTAAAAATTAACACACAAAAATTAAAAATTTTATTAAAAGAAAATAAAAACTAAAAATTAAAATAAATTAAATTATTAATAAATAATATAAAATAACTAAATAAATTAAAATAACTAAAAATTAAAATTAACAACTAAAATTAAACAATTTAGTCTCTAAATCTGCGCTCTGAGATCATGACTATTTAAATGCATTTTATAAAATGTAAAGTGCTGTGCGTACTTACGAATTTTGGATCATTTTGTAATTCTTGCAGCGTACACTCAGACTACTTCATCTGGGTAAGCTATGGTCAAGATCTCTTTAACACGAGGATTTATAATTATTAATCTTAAGTTGAGTGATCATTGTTGTGCATATATTTATTCCTAGTTAAATTAAAAATAAAGATTCAAGCAATTATTCCTTTTTTGACTAGTTATATTAAAAAAATCAAATTTAATTTATTTTTTAAAGATACAGTTGCATTAATAACATTCAATAGTACTTCTATTCTATTTGAGGAGCCACAACTCATGAGGAAAATGGACTTCAAGAAGCACTTAGGAAGGAATAATACAGCACTATAAATCATATTCATGTCCTTCTAGGAAAGCATTTATGTTTAAAACTCTTACAAATCATGGTTTATAGTTTTTTTAGAATGAGAGATGAGTATATTACTGTATTACTGTGCATATATTTTTATGGCTTTATAAAGTGAAACACTGCTTAAACATATAAAGGGGTCATTATGTCAACTACATGACTTTTCCCCCTAGAGTAGGTTTTAAATATTTGATCTTGGTAAACACTTGCTAGCTGATCTTTTTTCTGAATTTAGAGAGACAATCCTGAAAGAGATATTTCACCATGTTTGATCAATAATGACCAAAATAAAAATAAAAAACTCCTCTTTCTGTACCTATGGTTACCAGGAAATTTGAGATTTACATAATTTTAAAAATGAAATCTTTATAACCTGAGGAATTCTCTAAATAGGAATGAGGAATTCCCCACTTGTTAATTAATTGAATTGATCTGTTTTCTACTTATCAACTCTTAAAAATTCTCAATAACACATGTAAAAGATTTAATCTATTGAGGAAGTAACCATCTGTTAATTATCTAGGAAGGTTCTTACTAACTCTCCTTCCAAATAACTTAGCAGATTTACTCAGAACTTCTGAGTACTAATTCAGTTTCACTGAGCTAAGTAAACATTTGCTAGATCAACTACTGCATGCTAGATATTGTTCTAGCTAGAGATGACAAAGATTAATTATGTTTTAGTTAATTTTCTCAAAGCATTCCCAATCAAGACAAGAAGCAAGACATATGTGAATAGCTAACCAGAATCCAGGCCAGGAGAAAGGCATAAATAAACTATTCTGTGGAAGCCAACACTCTACAGTGGAGAGATGAGGCAATTGAGGAAGGATTAACAGAGGTGGCTGCAGTCCAGTAAGTTGGGTTTAGATAGGTAGAAAGAGATTGAAGATGAAGCATCACAGACTGAAGGAAGCACAAGAGCAAAAAGCCTTGAGATACGACATTTTTTGATCCTTCCTCAGTGCTTCCTAATCTTGTCAATTTCCTCCCCAGTAAAGATGGCTCATAATAGGTGAGGCTTTACCACTTGTCCTGTGGCCAACGGTAGCAAGACTGTAGATACTGAAGTAAGACAGACTTAGGTTCAAATCTCAGCTCTGCACTTACTAGTTATGTGACCTGGGACATGCTACATACTGTTTCTGAGCCTTAGTTTTCTTATCTGTGATATAGGAATCATAATAGTTACCTTAAGAGGAAATTAGGAGAATTGATTTTAAGAACTCCATATAGGAAAGCTACTCAGACAAAGAGATACAACACAAAACAGTACACACAAATCAAAATGAAAATCTAGAAAAGGTTGAATTAACCCACTGGAAGGCATTAAAAGAGAAACAGGGCAACACACCAAAGCAAAGAATAAAACAGTAGATATAAGGATAGTAGCCCAAAACTCTAAGTAACCCAGATGTAATTTAACAGGTAAATATTTAACTAAATGCTATCAGATACATATAGACTACTACTCAACAGTAAAAAGGAATAAACTACTGATACAAATGACAACCTGGAAGAACATCAAAGGAATTATACAGAAAGAAAAATGCCACTCCCAGTAGTTATACAGGCATACCCTGTTTTATTTTGCCTTGCTTTATGGTACTTTGCAGATTGAGATAGTTTTACAAATTGAAGGTTTATGACAACCTTGTATCAAGCAAGTCTGATGGCACCATTTTTTCAATGGCATGTACTCACTTTGTGACTCTGCATCACACTTTGGTAATTATCTGGATATTTCAAACTTTTTCATTATTATTATATCTGTTATGGTGATCTGTAATGAATAATATTTGATGTCACTATTGTAATTTTTTCAGGGTGCCATAAACTCTGTATAGAATACAGCAAACTTAACATATGTGTTTTGACTGCTCCATTGATAAGGCTGCTCTTCCATCTCTTTCCGTCTCCTCAGGCCTCTCTATTCCCTGAGACACAACAATATTGAAATTAGGCCAATTTTAATCTAAAATGGCCTCTTATGTATCCCGTGAAAGGAAGAGTTGCATGTCTCTCAGTTTAAATCAAAAGCTAGAAATAATTAAATTTAGTGAGGAAAGCATATCAAAAGTTGATATAGGCTGAAAACTAGGCCTCTTATGTCAAACACTGAGTCAAGCTGTGGGAGCAAAGGAAAAGTTATTGAAGGACATCAAAAGTGCTAATTCAGTGAATGCATGAATAAGAAAGTGAAAAAGCCTTATTGCTGAAACGGAGAAATTCTTAGTGGTCTGGATAGAAGATCAAACCAGCCACAACATTCTATTAAGTCAAAAAGCCTAATCCAGGGCAGGGCCATAATTGTCAAATCTGTCAAGTCTGAGAGAAGTGAGGAAGCGACAGAAGAAGCCAGCAATATTGGTTCAGGAGGCTTGAAAAAAGGAGCCATCTCCACAACATAAAAGTCAAAGGTGAAGCAGCAGGTGCTGATAGAGAAGCTACAGCAAGTACCCAGAAGAGCTAGCTAAAATTATTGAAGGAGGCTAAATTAAACAAAAGATTTTCAATGTAGACAAAATAGCCTTCTATTGGAAAAAGATGCCATTTGAGACTAACACAGCTATAGAGGAGAAGTCAATGTCTGGCTTCAAAGCTTCAAAAAACAGGAGGACTCTCTTATTAGGGGTTAATGCAGCTGGTAACTTTAAGTTGAAACCAGTGCTCTTTTACCATTTTGAAAATCCTAGGGCCCTTAAAAATAATATTGAATCTACTCTGCCTGTGCTCTGTAAATGGAACAACACAACAAAGCCTGGAATGAAAGGACGTCTGTTAATGGTTTACCAAATATTTTAAGCTCACTGTTGAGACTTACTGCTTAGGAAAAAAAGATTTCTTTCAAAATATTACTGCTTTTTGGCAATAGACCTGGTAACCCAAGAGCTCTAATGAAGATAAACAAGGAGATTAACATTGATTTAATGTCTGCTAACAAAATATCCATTCTGAAGTCCATGGATCAAGGAATAATTTTGACTTTCAAGTCTTATTATTAAAGAAATACATTTGTAAACCTATAGCTGCTATAGATCATATTCCTCGGATAAATCTGAAAATTGAGAGGGACCTACGAGTCCAGAATATTAAGAACATTCATGGATCATAGGAGGTGGTCAAAATTTCAACATCCACAGGTATTTGGAATAAGTTGCTTCCAACCCTCATGGTTGACTTTGAGGGGTTTGACACTTCAATGGAGAAAGTAACCACAGACATGATGGAAACAATAAGAAAACTGGAACTAAAAGTGGAGCCTGAAGATATGATTGGATTTCTGCAATCGCATGACAAAACTTGAACAAATGAGGAGTTGCTTCTTATGAATGGGCAAAGTACGTGGTTTCTTGAGATGAAATCTACTCCTGGTGAAGACACTGTGAACAATGTTGAAATGACAACAAAGGATTTAGAGTACTTCATAAACTGAGTTGATGTAGCAGCAGCAGGATTCTGCTACGGAGAAATCCTTCATGGAAGGAAGAGTCATGTGATACTGAAAACTTCATTTTTGACTTATTTTAAGAAATTGCCACAGCTATCTCAAACTGCAGCAACCACCACCTGATCTGTCAGCAGCCATCAACAATGGGATAAGCCCCTCCACCACTAAAAAGATAAGGGCTTGCTGAAGCCTCAGAATATCATTAGCACTTTTTAGTAAAAAAGTATTTTTAATTATGATGTATATATATTTTTAGGCATAATGCTTTTGCATACTCAATAGGCTGTAGAATAGTGTAAACAGAACTTGTATATGCACTGGGAAACCAAAGAATTTGCATGAAGTGATTTATTGTGATATTTGCTTTATTGTAGTGGTCTGGAACCAAACCTGCAGTATTTTCAAGGTATGCCTATATAATGCATAATTTTGTTTATATATAATTCTTAAAATGATGAAATTATAAAAGTGGAGAAAAGTTAAGCCATCTCCATGTATTAAAAATTTGTGGTTATGAAATGGCAACACAAAAGATCCAGTATTTGACTGTGGTGGTTGATAAATGAATGTACACATGTGATAAAATTATGTAGAACTAGATATATATATATATACACACACATATACATACACACACACATGAATATGCACAAGTGAAAGTAAAATTGGATAAATCTGAGTAAAACATGTGGCTTGTCTAAGTGTCCATATCCTGCTTGTGTTAGTTATACTCCAGTTCTATCACCTGTTACCATTAGAAGAAACTGGGTGAAGAATACACAACTATGTGTAAATCTATATTATCTCAAAACAAAAAGTTTAATTAAAAAACTAACTCCATACACCCTGCACTAGTTTTTAGGGATGCCATAATGAATACCGTACACTGGGTGTCCTTGATAACAGAAACTTATTTTCTCCTAGTCCTGGAGGCTAGAAGTACAAGATTATGTTGTCAGCAGGTTTGGTGTCTGGTGAGTTCTCTCTTCCTTGGATTGCAGATTGCAGAGACTGCCTTCTTGTTGTGTCTTCACATGATCTGTGTCTAATATTTTCTCCCAAAAAAGGCATCTGTCATATTGGATTAGGGCCCAACCTAAAGACCTTATTTTAACTTAACCACTTTTTAAAAGATCTTATATTAAAATGTGATTATATTCCGAGTTACTGAATTTTAGAGCGTTAACATATGAATTTTAGGGAAATACAGTTCAGCTCATAACAGACTTACAACAATAAATGTCTTAGCAGAAACCGTAGGTTAAAAGCTTTATGACATTGGATTTGACAATGACTTCTTACATATAGCACCAAAAGCACAGGCACAAAAGATAACTTGGACTATTTTGAAATTAAAAACTTCCATGCATTAAAGGGCACAATCAATAGAGTAAAAAGACAACTCATGGAATTGGAGGATATATTTGTGCATCATATCTGATAAGGGGTTAATATGCACGATATATAAAGAATGCCTACAAATCAACAACAAAAAATAGACATTTTGAAATAGGCAAAACTCTTGAATAGACATTTCTTCAAAGAAAACATGCAAATAAGCAATGACCAAATAAAAAGACGCTTAACATCACTAATTATTAGGGAAATGTAAATTAGGTGACACCTATGCACTAGAATGGCTATTATTAAAGAAGCAGGAAATAGCAAGTGTTGGTGAAGATGTGGAGAAATTGAAAACCTCTGCACTGTTGGAGGGAGAGTAAAGGCTGCAGACACTGTAAAAAACAGGATGGTTAGGCCGAGGCGGGTGGATCACGAAGTCAACAGATCAAGACCATCCTGGTCAACATGGTGAAACCCCGTCTCTACTAAAAATACAAAAAATTAGCTAGGCATAGTGGCGCGTGCCTGTAATCCCAGCTACTCAGGAGGCTGAGGCAGGAGAATTGCCTGAACCAAGGAGGCAGAGGTTGCTGTGAGGCGAGATTGTGCCATTGCACTCCAGCCTGGGTAACAAGAGCGAAACTCCGTCTCAAAAAAAAAAACAAGAACAACAAAAAACAGGATGGTTATTTCTCAAAAAATTAAACACAGAATTAGAATATAATCCAGCAATTTCACTTCTAGGTATATATACTCACAATAATTGAAAGGAGGGACTCAGAGATACTTGTACATCAGTGTTCATACTAGCATGATTCATAATAACCAACTTGTGGAGGTATGAGTGTGCATTACAGATGAATGAATAAATACAATAGGGCATATAAATACTCAGCCTTAAGAAGGAAAAAGGTTCTGACATTTCTTACTACATAGGTGAACCTTGAAAACATTATGCTAAGTAAAATAAGCCAGTTAAAAAAGGACAAATATTGCACAACTCCACTAAATGAGGTACCCAGAGTAATCAAATTCATAGAGATTTAAAGAAGAATTGTGATTGCAAGGTTTGGGAGAAGAGGAAATATGAAACAATTATTTAATAGGTACAGATATTTAATTTTGCAAAATGGAAAGAGTTCATGGGTGGATGGGGGTGACAGTAGCACAACAATGTGAATATACTTAATGCCACTGAAATGTACATTTAAAAATAGCTGATACATTTTATGTTACATTTATTTTCCACAATTAAAATAAAATTTAAAATAGATTTTTCAAAGTTAGACAAATATAAAAGAGATTTGTGCACACAACAGGTTCCTAGAAAATGCTAGCTACCATTTCTTCCTATAAACACTAAGCCAGATTTTAGTTTTTTTCACTAGTTTCTTTCTAGGACCCATCTATCTGCCTCTCCCCTTTCTAAATCTTACTTTTTCAGCCAGAACCTTGAATTTTAGTAGATGAGAGATCTTAAAGAACTGATCAGACTAGGTCCCAATCAGTACACTTCTTTATTGTGTATCAAAAACTGAACAGTTGGTTTGAGACTATTTTATATATATGGGAAATATGGAAAGTATATGTATTTCCCACTTAGATGTAAGAAAGCTGTCTCTTGGTAATAACGTATCTCCTTTTTATATGACAGCAAATTTAATCATCCAAGTATGATAAGATAATAAGTGTTCCCATCTTGTTGCTTGGATACAATGACATTAATATTCTTGAGGTAATGAAAAAATGGAAGCAAGTTATTTTTCCTTCTGCAGTAAGAATTGCATCTAATGGAGAATTTTACTTTCTGTTATTTTAATGTAAAATGTATTCAGTCTTCTTCATATTGTATATTAGAGTTAATATATCACTTGACCACAATGACCTAATATCAGATTGGGCATTTTGCCAGACATAAACTCATTCTTTATTCTTGAGTTTCTTAAAGAATATCTTGAAGGATTTTAATATAGTTAAAACATTATATTGTTAAGTAACATTTGGGAAACATTAGATAAGCATTGTTTATGACAATAGGCATTTATTTATGATTGAACTTCTCAGACATCTTATGCAATAATTTATATGTTTTCTCTCCAAGCAGAAGATACAATACATGGAAGATTTCAGATTTATTTTCCTCCTTTAGCCCTTAGTTTTTTAATTGAATCATGTCAGGACTATAAAATGTCCCTTTGGGATGCAGTAAAATGTAGTATTGGGATGGATGAGGATGGGGCATTTTGCCCATGAGGAAATTGAAAACATCTTTATGTTGTTTTCTCCCAAAAGAGATGAGAAAGGCAAATGTTCATTTTTTTTTAATTTAATAAAAATGTTGGTGTTCTGGAGTTGACCCTAGGAAAAAAATAGAGAATGTTAGCTTGGTGACTAGCATTTAGCAAGTACCTGCTGAGCATCAAAGACTTTGCCGTGTTAGACAAGAGTAATAGAGTGGTGAAAAGGGGAAGTACACGGAATTGGGAAAGTCTAATGTGTTCATTTGAATGCTGCTAAATTAATTCTCATTACTATAGCTCAAAATACAGTGAGTGATTTAAGACTAGACCGTTTAAAATTGAAAAAAGTAGAGACAGAAAGATACAATTAAAATAATTAGAAGATGTAACCTAAAAATATCATTTTCAATAGCAACAAAATTTAAAGTACATAGGTATAGTCAAACAAAAGATATACAAGAATAATTCATAGAAATGTATAAAAATATAAAGCTTTAATGAAACACTTTAAAGAAACCTAAGTAACTGGTCAGATATCCTATGTTCTAGCATGGAAAACACAATATTATAAAGATGATGATTTTTAAAAATTGGTCTGGGCCCGTCTTCCTTGGCTTGCAGATTGCAGAGGCTGCCTTCTTGTTGTTTCTTCACATGATCTGTGTCTAATATTTTCTCCCTATAAAGACGTTAGTCATATTGGATTAGGTTAAAGATCTTATTTTAACTTAACCACTTTTTAAAATTCAATTAAAAATTCCATCAAGGATATCTTAAAAACTTAACAATATAATTTTAAAATTTAAATGGAAGATAACAGGACTTATAATTGCCCCCTTATCTTCTATGTAAATTGCCAAAATGCTGTTAGCGAAGAAAAATGGAAAAGGAAGACTTGTTTTGCTAAATAAAAATACAATGAAGCTATAGCAATTAAGAATACAGTATAGATGCGGGAATAGATAAATGAATCAGTACAACTCAGAAATAATCCAAGCATACATGGAACTTTGATATATAACATAGGTGACATAGTAGATTAATTGAAAAAGGAAGGACTATTAAACAAGAGAGCTGAGGCCAGGTACGGTGGTCATGCCTGTAATCCCAGCACTTTGGGAGGCCGAGGCAGGTGGATCACTTGAGGTCAGGAGTTTTGAGACCAGTTTGGTGAACATGGTGAAACCTTCTCTCTACCAAAAACAAATTCAAAATTTGGCTGGGTGTTGTGGCCCATGCCTGTAGTGTCCCAGCTACTCCAAAGGCTGATGCAGGAGAATCACTTGAACCCAGGAGGTGGAGTTTATAGTGAGCTGCACTCTACCCTGAGTGAACAGCAAGACGTGGTCTCAACAACAACAACAAAAAAACAAAAGCCACACACACACACAATAAAAAAAAAATAGAGCTGAAAATACCTGGTTAGCCGTATGGATGGGGGAAATAGTTTCAGTTCATGGTAGGTCACATAACCAAAATCAACTCCATATGTATTAAGGTCAAAAGCAAAATTAAAGATTTTGGAAGAAATTCTAGTATAAATATTTCTAATCTTGGATGGAGCAGACTTCTGAAAACAAGATACAAAAAGTGATAATAAAGAAAGAAAATGAACTTGGTAAATTATATTACATTAATATAAAGCATTGTTCATCAAAACATACTTTTGAGACAGTAATAAAGAAAGGTAAAACTATAAGAAGATATTCATAACATACATAATAACCCAAAGAATATTAACATCAAGAATATGTATAACCAATATGTGATTGGCAAAAATTAAGTTTTACATTGCTAAGAGTTGGAGAGGGTGGTGATCAATACAATCTCTTCTACAATGTTGGTGGCAGTACACGTTGGTACAACTTCTTTGGAAGACAACTGGCATTGTTTACAAAGTTCAACATTTGTATACCCTATGACTCAGCCCTTCTACATACAGTTTAACTGTTAGGTGCTTGAATACCTGTAGAAAAATGTTGTTAGAATTTCTCTCGGTACTCTCTCTGCCACAGGAAAACAACTAATCTGGAAATAGCCCAAATGCACTCAATGAGGAAATGAATACATGACGTGTGCTATATTCACACAGTAGAATATTATACATCAGTGAAGTATAACTAAATGCAATAAGCAGGGATCTTAGTACACAGAGTTTGAATTTCAAAAATCATTTCCAGGAAACTATAAAGAGTACACACAAAAATTACAATATATTCTTTAGATATAGATATATATTATATATAGCTAGAGCAAGACATAAATAATATAGAAATAGATAATACAATAAAATAAAATCCACAAAATTCTCAAGAAAGTCATTAGTTTTGACAAAAAAATGAGTGCATAAGCATGAATATAAGTTTCTAGTAATAGTGGTTCTTAGGCTGTTATAAATGTTATTTTTCCTAATAAATTAATAGTCTGGCCTCGGCATGGTGGCTCACACCTGTAATCCCAGCATTTTGGGAGGCCAAGGCAGGCAGATCACCTGAGGTCAGGAGTTTGAGACTAGCCTGAACCAACATGGCAAATCCCATCTCTACTAAAAATACAAAAGTTACCCAGGTGTAGTGGCCAGTGCCTATAATCTCAACTATTTGGGAGACTGAGGCATGAGAATTGCTTGAACCCAGGAGGCAGAGGTTGCAGTCAGCCAAGATCATGCCACTGCATTCCAGGCAGGGTGACAGAACAAGACTCCATCACAAAATTTAAAAAAAGTCTGTCAGTGGACCATTTAAGCATTGATGTACTATTAATTATTTATTCAATTTTTACATCTTATTTCCACAAGGAAAATTTTAAAATATGATTACATTTTTAGATTTTGATGTCCCCACTCTACAGAAGCTGCTATTAGAAGGGAAGTTAGATGACATTTAAGCTACCCTCCTTCCCAGGGCTTAGAAAGACTTGCAGAAAACCAGGAGGTCTTTGGGAACCTCCAGTGCAACTCAGGCATCACAAACCTACCTTGATATGTGTGGAAATACAGTTTTAAATGCACAGCAAGACCTTTCTGTGTTTCAATTGAAGATACTTTGAATGTCACTAAAATTCTCTCTCTTTAGAAAACCTTATTTTTGCAGCAATCATTCTGCATTGGAGCCTGTAAATCACTAAATCTAAATTTTTTAAAAATTTTTCAGATAACAAAAGTCAAACCCACAGAAGTTGGACTGCCTCCAGCAACGATCGTGTCATTGAAATGAAAATCACTGGAAATAGGTAACTTCCCATCTTCGGCCATACTGAAATCTGTGACTTTCCTTAATCAGTTTAGGACTTCAGTCACCTGAAACAGCAGCAGGAGCTATAAAGTAAACTAAATTGTGGTTTCCATGAGTCATTGATGCTCATCACAACTGATTTCCTTTCAAACTCTAGTGGTATCTTTGGCCTCATTGGAATGCATTAAAATGTTCCTTTTTCTGACAGTGTGCTTCCTTGCTTTCCTGTACACTGACTTTCCACTGGGCATATTCCAACCTTTATGGGTTAGTGTTTTAATAGCTACCTTCCTCAGCCAGGAAGCAGCTTAAGCTACAATTCATTCATATTGGTAAAAATAGATCTTTCTGGGAACTACAATCTCCGAGTCAGTTGAGAAAAACATATGAATAGCAAAAGGATGTAGATAAAACATAACAACTAAAGAAGAAAACCAAAGAATTTCACTTGATTGGGAGATGATTTACAGTCTAACTTTCGCAGTGTTTCTGTTAACCCTAAACGGAAACAAAAGGCCAATTTTGATTTCATTTTAAGATTATGATATTTATGGTCTTCTGCTTAAACCTTAGGAATGTCATTTAAAAAAACAACAAAATGAAAAACTCCCCCTAAAACCCCTAGTGCTATGGAGTCTAGATGAAATGGGTTTTGCTTGAGAACAGAGTTTGATAAAAGAGAAGTCCATTTTGCATTCATTCATTTCCTCATTCATCCATTCATTGATTACAGGTATCTTCTTTTTATAAGGCACTGGATATTGATTGAAATCAGTTTAAAGCACAGTCTGTTGCTTCAAAGAATTTATAATAATAGGATTTATTCCTTTATAATAAAGATAAATCAGTATTTTAATCTGTCACTAAACCACAGAAACGCATTTTTAACATATAATTTAACTTTGAATATCAAACTCATGAGAAAATATATTCAGACATTTCTTTTTCTTTAGAACGTTTACCTTGTGCTTGAAAATTATATCTATAAATCAAACTGTTTAGGGCTCACCATGATTTTTATGTGATAAAATATACAAAACACAGTACAAAACCAAAACCAAACCCCAACAAAAACAAGAAAACCTGAAAGGGAGACAAATGCCTAAAGAAAAATCATTAATTTATTGAATATATATTTATTTAGTGTTCTGTGTTCAACATACTACATTTACTGTCACATGGAAGTATAAACATGATAAGCAAAAAAAAATCTCCACCTTCCCAGTTTGTAATTCAATTGAAAGATAAGAGAAATAAACATGTAGACATAAAACCCAAAAGATACGGGTTGGTTGTTGTAAATATTAGGCTCTCCAATATCCTTTCTCAAACAACTTTTGATTTTTTTCTTTTATAATGCATAACACAATTTGTGCTGATTTATTGACTTGGATAGTTTTTTTTAAATGTCAATGAGCTCTGTTAGGCTGTAAATTCCATGAAGATAGAAATAATCTCTATCTTGCTGCCTGGGTTTTCTCAATATGTAGCACATGGAAGCACGCCATAAATATTTTTTGATGAGGCATAAAATAAATGAATGCTAGGAGAATAACAATGTATTTATTTCAAGAAACGCTATATAATAATAAAAAATAATGGCAAGTATGATAATGTTGAAAATGCTCAGATAACATCTAGGGGCAAAAAATCAGACAGTGATGCAAAAGTATACCCAGAAAAGATCTCTGAGCAAAAATAGATCTTTAAAAAGAGGAAATATACAAAATGTTTTCTTTCTTTTTTTTAGATCAACATCTCACACTTTTAGAACAGACTCGCATTTATACACAAATTTCATGTTTACAAGTACAAAAGGCAAAGAACCTCAAAGAAGCTAAGCAACTGCATCAGAAACTACATTCAATAGAATACTGTTGTCCCCATTCTGTAGTTAAATCCAGAGGAAATGGTAGATGCTATCTCACATATGGACTCCACTTTTGGTTTTAGAATTTGGAGGCTGTGCGTGGTTCAGCAGAGGTCTGGGTTTCTACAGAGCTGAACTGAGACTCCATAGTGTTCCAGGCCAGATCAGCCAGAATAAAGTCGTCCATTGCTGCTTGAGTTTCATTGCTGGTGAAGAACAAGCTCCCTAAGGGTTTCAAACGCAGAACTCCTGGTGTGTGTTTCTGTACTGTTCAACTGAACTTTGCTTTCTAGAGCAGGTATATTTTTAGCACTGGAGATCCCTTCAGTTTGGGTCTCTGTGTCAGATGAATCAGTATTCACGGAAAAGCTGGAGAGTTTCAGAATACTTCCCAGAGGCAGATGAGGGCTATTGTCTAAGAAAAAGTTTAAGTCTGTCTGTGTCTGTGTGTTAGACATCTCAAGGCCTAAGAAGTTAGAATTTCCCCTGCACCAGTAGGACTGAGCAGAGGTATCTGCAAGTAGGAAGTCTGTTTGAGTCTCTATATCCAGTGACTCCAAGACTGGCTCTGTGTTCATGGTGCTAAGTTCACTCTTTTCAGTTTGAGTCTGGATATTTGAGACTCAGAAGAACACTGAAATCAAAATCGATTCCAGGATTCTGGGATGGGCCAGATGGGTGCTGGGTGTCAGGTCCAAGATTTGTGTCAGACAAAAAACTACGATGATCCAACATCTGAGCAGGCAGATGAATTGACAAGATGTTTTCCAAATCACTTAATAAATCCATGGTTTGGGTCTGATTATCTGTCATGTTCTGTGAAGGAAGCATACTAATCTGTGTACTGAAGTTCATAATTGGTGCAGATTTCTCAATATCTTGATTTAAAGTCTTAGGGTCATTCTGAGGTAACAAACTATGAGTTACTGCCTCTGCTACTAAGCTGTTACTTATAATGTTACCTGTAGCAACATTATATGATGAATGAACACTCTCAAAAACTGTCTCCACACATTGTAGCTTGGTCCATCTGTATGTGGTCATCCGTTGGACTTTGTATCCCACTGGTTTGAGTTTCTTTGGAGACTCAAAGAAACTGACTGGAAACAGGTGTCAATAAATACATCAGTCTGAGCAGCTATAGATGAAGTTACCTTAGAGCTGGGCAAAAATGTCTGAGTGTGAACACTAATGGGAAGAGAAACTTGAGAATCAAACAACAAATCAGTTTGAGAACAAGACAACACAGAGGAATCAGTGCTGGCCCACTGTGCAGAAGGTATAAAGTTGTTTTGTGAGGCATAAAACAGATCTGTCTGCACACTGATGGAAGAAATGCTGTTCTTTTGACATGGGTTCCCTAGTTCTTGTAGAAGAGCAGATGGACTTTTACACAAGTTCACTTGAACACCTGTACTTATTGGCTCAACAGCAGCAGGATTAGCAGTTTTTAAAAGAGGTGGGCTCTCCTTTAGAGAGTAAGCCTCTGAGTCTAGGCCAAGGATCAGTGTTCCTGCCAACAAGGGCAGCAAGCGCACAGCCCCTGTGGCAGAGCCCTGATTGACACCTAACTACCACGGGCTGGGCTGAGGAGTCGGCTGTAGGCACAAAGACAGGCAAGAGAGAAAACTGCATCACTGGTAGTTTAACCAAAGCCACTTTTGAGGATATCTTGGCAGTATTGCAAGAGTCTGCTTTTCAGTGTTAGAGCCACAGGAGTCTTCAGAAGATGGTTCTAGCTTTATTTCTGAATCTTCTAGTTCTTGAATATCTGGTCTAGGGACTGGCTGGTTGTCAATGATTCAGTGGTCTTATTGGATACCTTCCAGTTTTGCAAGCAGTTTCCATTTTCCTTCTTTTTACTAGGTGGATCCCTGTGTTCTGCAGGGATCTCGAGGCTGGTTCGGTAGATCACTGAGACTGCAGTGCCTTTCTACTGGTACAGGAACAGCCACGTGTGCACTGGAAGATCTTGCCACAGTCCTCTGCGTGTCTTTTTAAGTTCCATTCTATACGATATGAATTGCTGCACTTACTACATTTGTGCTGCTTCTCTGCATGCATTTTCATAAAGTGCTGTTTACAAGAGAAAATTGAGAAGATGGTCTGTCAGAGCCCCTGGGGCAGCCTTCGATTGGACAGCAGTAGAATTTCGGTACAGTTTTCAAATCTTTTCTTGTTCTTGATTTGACTATGCCATCCTGCAGGCGCTGTCTCTTGGCCAGGTGCAGGCTGAGCGCCAGGGTGTTGGGCAGGGTCTTGCAACTCCCGTGCACGAAGCACAGGATGCTGGTCGGCGTACAGGGCGCTGGTCCGCGCACCGCGCTCAGGATGCTGGTCCGCACTCCTGGGCAGCTCGCTCCCCCATGGCTGATCGGCTCCCCGGCCTTTAGCGCGGGGACCGCGGGCTGCTGCGTCGCCCCCGTGGGTGGCGGTCGGCTGCCCCCAGTCGGGGTTCCGAGGGCACCCACGGGCCCAAGGTGGCGGTGGCAGCTCCTCTTGTGGCCGCCAGGACGGCCCGGGTACCCGCAGCCAAAGCCGGGCGCCCTGCCGCCGCTGCCTCCGAGGCCGCCATGGCTCCCCGCACGGCCGCCGAGCTGATAAAATGTTTTCTTTGGTAAAATATGAGTTAAATCATTTACTCTCATTCTTTTCGACATTTTCCAACATTTCTAAAGTAACATATTTTTCATTTAAGATAATGAGTTACAAAAGGATACATTAAATGAAGTTGACAGTAGGTCCATTGCAGAGTTTGGGGGAAGTTCTAATGAGATTCTAAAAGATTAAAGGAGATTATGGCTAAAGAGATTATGGTCAGTGTGTTGATTCTATCCTCTAGGGAAAGTACATGAGATTAGTCATGACTCCAGATGGTGCCAGGACCTTCTATATTAGGAGTTACAACTGTTAAAAAAATAAAGTTTGTAAAGTTGAACATTTTTGTTTGTTGTATTTCTTAGTCCATGTTATTTAGTAAGTTCTAACTCATAACAAAAATTAGACTTAATTCATAGGCTGAGTTATTTTGACTTATTTACTAGTCAAGTTTAAATTTTTCATTCAACACTTAATGAAGTCATTCAAATAGTAGTAAAAAAATAATTAAATAATATAATTACCATTCTTATACCTAGTGTCCTTGTTTCGCTGAGATATTCTAGGAATTTTGTTTGGTCATGGAGTTTCTATAAGCGAAAGAATAATAGTATCAGAGGCATTCAAATCAGAGCGAGCCCATTTTGAGTGAGGGCTAGGAAAATGAGGCTGAGACTTGCTGGGCTGCATTCCCAGAAAATTAGGCATTCCTAGCTTCTAGATGTTTACAGTTAAGGGAACACATTAATAATGTTTACTAACACAGATCCAGACTTGGGAGCATCCAGATATCCTGATATCTGAAGAACAAAAGCATTCCTAATTTTGATTTAAAGATAATAATATCGATTATTGCAAAATATAGTAAGGAAATTAATCCTTTATCACAAACCCTTGTAGCCGAACACATCTCCCCATATATACAAGCATTGTACCTAGGGTGGATGCATTCCTCTTCTTACTTTCAGGTACGTCCTACTCTGTCTATGGAGCAGCTATCCTTTCACCACTTTAATCTCTTAATAAACTGGCTTTTGCTTTGCACTGTGCACCCACCCTGAATGCTTTCTTGTGTGCGTTCCAAGAACCCTCTCTTGGGGTCTGGATTAGGATCCCTTTCCTGTAACAATAGTATTTGCACAAAAATTCTCAGAAAGTTAATACAGCTTACTAGGTACAAACTGACAAGAACAATTAACTAGCACTCCTTTCCCACCATGATTAGTTTATGAATGAAACATTTCAAACATAGCACAAGTTGAAAGTATTTTACAGTGAACACCCACAGATCTATACTATTTGTTAACATCTTATTTTATTAGCTTTATTTCATATCAATATAGCAATTTTTCTAAAATTCATCAGTCTAACAAATATTATTTTGTGATGCAGTTCAAAGCAAATGGCACTTTCCTCTGCAAACTTCAGATACACTGTTAACCAGAATTGAACATTTGTTTGCTGTATTTTTCTTTGTGTACAAAACCTACAATGAAATGGGCAAATCTTAAGTATATACTTGCTTAGCTATGACAAATAAATATACTTGTATAACTAATAACCCTATTAACATCTGTAATATGACCATCCTTTTTCAGTTTATCTTTACCTGCATTCTTTGAAGCAAGCACTGTCCTGATTTACTTATACCTAGATTAGTTCTGTCTGTTCTAGAATTTGATATAAATAGAATTATACAGTACATACTCTTTGGGTAAGACTTCATTCACTTTGCGTCCTGGGCTATTTCCAGTTTATGTCTATTATGATAAAGTTAATATAGAGATTGGTCCATAGGAGCTACTGTGATGATGATTGTTATTAACAGAGCAGATTCTGGTGATTTGATTTTCAGGCAAAAGACATGAGACAAGTAAGGAACTGGGCAAGGGAGGAATGGCGTGGAGTGACATAGATCCTCCTGAGAAAAACTTTCTTGTCAGACATGTTCAGAAGAGATGACACAAATTAGGTAGCATTTTTCTGAATCCATGAACATAAATTATTCCAGCCCCTACTTATTATTCCCTGAAAGGATTTTGTCAGGAAGAGCAACAACAACAACAATAATAATAAACTTAGGCATGATGGCATGTACCTGTAGGACCAGCTCCTCCATATGCTGAGGCATCAGGATTGCATGGGCCTGAGCCTAAGAGTATGAGGTTGCAGTGAGCTATGATCACACCACTGCACTCTAGCCTAGGAGAGAGAGCAAAACTCTGTCTCTTAGAAAGAAAAAAGAAGAAGAAAACAGATGCTAGTGAGTGTTGAAGACTATGGAGCCAGGAATGTGTTGGGGGTACATCATTGTACTCTTGCTTGAGGTGTGCTGCTGAAGTAGGGGAGGGCTTTCCAGGAAGCCTTCCAACCTGCAAAGTGTTTCCTATAGTTAGAACAATCATAACGACTACCTTTGGAACAACCTTTTGTCAACGAATTGTCAGAAAACTCAAAGAGGCTTGGCCACTTATCTCTTGGGGAACTTAGGGGTCCTTTTGATGTCTGCTATTGGCATGCCAAACAGTAATTCACACAAAGATAAAAAGCATTTACAGCACTCAAAGGCTATTCTTAATAGATTAAAGCTTCATAGCTGGTTCAATGACAAAGGTCTTTAAATATATATTCTTTCTCTTCTAGAGTAAATATGTAATCATCCTGTGTAAATAATGAGAGAAAATTACACCAGCAAAAAGGAAACCAGAGTTTTATAATTTGAAGGCAAATGAAACAGAATGAGATGAAATTAAATGCCCAATATCATAGAGAAAATAAGCATTTTGCTAGAATAAATTTATCATCCCCAACATCCCTTTATAGTTTAAAAATGACCAGCTATCTTTCTCATAGGCTTATGTTTTGTAGGTGACCCACGTGTTATTGACTCCTGACACTGTCCTCCCCCACCCTGAATTCCTTCTGTTAGCTGTCACTAAGGTTGCCACACAAAGAAAATTGAAATATTGTCTGACCTTGCAAATTGGAGGAGGTCTGAATAAGGACAATCAAAGAGTGATAAGGCATAGACTTGAAGTGCAATAATAGGCTCAGTGGAAAGTCAATCCTAAGGAACTGATTAGACTTACAATAGGCCTTAGAAGATGGGCAGGGTCTGACTAGGGTTAGATCTCTCTCTCTCTCTCTCTTTAATATGCATATTAAATATATATATATATATATTATATATATGGAGAGAGACTTTATATATATTATATATGTATATAGAGAGAATATATCTCTATCTATATCTATATATATGAGAGAGAGAGAAAGAGATTTTACAGTAGAAGTTTCTATATTACTTCCTGCTGTTTCCGTGTACTCTGGAGATTAAATGTTAAAGTAGATGCAATATATTCGTTTAAAGAGATTATTGGGTAGTTTATTAACTTGGATATTCACTTTGCTCTTTGTACTATCTGTCACCCTAGAATGCTACAGCCTGTGAATAATTAGGCAGTGTTTATTTCTGAAGGACATCAGCACCACTGTATATATTACACACTTAGTATTTCTTATTAAACCTATGTGTGAAATGTCTGGGCCTCATTGTTTTAGATGTAGAAAGCAACCCTAGCCTTGAGATAGAAATTTTTTTGTTGTTGTTTCTTAAAGGATTTTCCATTAGGTAATTCTCGAATTTACCAGTTATGATCGCTTTTACCTAAATGACCATATGAATATCTGAAAGTTGTCTTCTGAGTTCCGTGACTCTACTTTGATTCGAAGTAGTTTTCCTGGTGTGCTATTAATAAGGAAGATGAGAAGAGTGATGAAGGTAAGAAAATATTAACACTTTTAGAACAACTTTGAGTCCCTTCTTTAAATTTGTTGTGTCGTAGTTTTTGAATGCAGTCTATGAAATCAGTCCTTAGATTAAATGTGATCAAATATGAATCTTTACAACTTTATTATCCCCTTAGCTTTTACATTTATTGTTTTTGCTGTTGTTCGCTTAGGTAGTTATCAAGAATTTAAGAAAATAATTTTATCTTTTAAAAGTGCAGTTACAATTTTTGACAATGTTAGTACATGAGCAGAAAAGAAAATAGGCAACACTATATTTAAAAAGAAGAGTATGAATTCAAAAACGATTTCTAATTTGCACAGGTAAATCTTTTGCTCTTTTTTTCCCAAAGTCCAAATTCTGCCTCTAAATATTTACTCCAGAGACTTCACCTAACATAATCTCTGCTTTTTAATTTGAAAAATGAGAATTCTTATACTATACAATCCTGATGTTTCTTTTTAGTGTTAATATTTTATTTTTAATGATTATTTGAATTGTTATAGAATCTGACTATAAAATCAGAGGATTAAATACCATAAGGTCATAGCGAAATAATGAGTTACATGGTGCAAATATCAAAACCACAAAGGAGCTGATATATTATTTTAATATTTTTCATATTTTGGCTCAAATTATAATCTAAAGAGAGATTCAAACTATATTATTAATTTAAATTTTCTCATATCAATTTTGAAATTTGTTAGCATAGCAACAAATAAAACAATACCTTATTATGTAACTTATGTGTAGTGAATTTGCTTCTAAATTTCCCTTTTGTTAATTGATGTTTTCTGGAGAAAGAAGACAACACCCCATTGGACATATTCCCATGGTTATTTTTTCTAAGACAAAAATTGTATTTTGTGTAGTCTGAGTGTCTCTCACTCCTAACGTCACATAGAGGCAATGGTTCACTAGAATATTTATTACAGGAGGAAAAAGGACATAAAATGTCTTGCTGAAATCTTCCTCTTCTGGATTTAAACAATGTCTCGTTGCCAGGACTAGAAGTGCTATGCAATCTGTTTCCAAATGTCAACAACCTAGGACGTAATTGGAAAGCTCATATATCTAATTCAGTGTTCAGCTACATTTTATCTGGACTTTGTAGTACACAATGTGATGTGTCAGCAAAATTGCTTTTTGGGAATGAAGCACTTAGTTCCCTAAACCCTGAGAGTGCTACTGGAAGGTAGCGTGTTGTGATTCACTCTTATTGGGAATTTTGTCGACTGAAGAAAATTACCTCATCCAAAGCAACACTTCCTTCCAGGGATAGCCTGCATCCAATAGCTCATCTATGAAAAGATATAAATGCTTGCCTCCTTCACTCCAACTCAGCATGATTCGGAAGAACCATCCTCATTTGAAGGCTCACAAAGAAGTCAATGGAGGCCTTTAATGAGATTGTGACAGCTCAACTTCTCCCTATGCCCAATCCAGCTTTCCTTCCTTCTTACACAGGTATTGATCCTAAGTGTACTCCTTAATTAATGTGCTATGTCCTAATGCTCACTTTGTGTGTATGTGTGTATGTTTAATGTTTTATTAAAGGCAAATCTTGATTTCATATTTTGAAAGTCATCTCAATTTTTTTTTAATTTTTCACTTTTTATTTTTTATTTAAATATGTTTTTTGGGAACAGGTGGTGTTTGGTTACATGAATAAGCTCTTTAGTGGTTATTTCTGAGATTTTGGTGCACCCATTATCTAAACAGTGTACACCATACCCAATGTGTAGTAACCCTTATCCCCACCACCCCTGACCCTTGACCCTGAGTCCCCAAAGTCCAAGGTATCATTCTTATGCTTTTACATCCTCGTAGCTTAGCTCCCATGTATAAACGAGAACATATAATGTTTGGTTTTCCATCCCTGAATTACTTCACTTAGAATAATAGTCTCAAATTCTATCCGGGTTGCTGCAAATGACATTATTTTGTCCCTTTTTATGGTTGAGTAGTATTCAAATGTGTATGTATGTATATATGTTATATACATATATATATAACATTTACATATATATATATATAACATTCTGTCTATTCACTCATTGATTGATGAGCATTTGGGCAGGTTTCATATTTTTACAATTGCAAATTGTGCTGCTATAAACATGCATGCGCAAGTATCTTTTTCCTATAATGACTTCTTTTCCTCTGGGTAGATACCTAGTAGTGGGATTGCTGCATCAAACAGATCTACCTTTAGTTCTTTAAGGAATCTGCACACTGTTTTCCATAGTGGTTGTACTGGTTTACTTTCCCAGCAATAGTGCAAAAATGTTCTCTTTTTAACCACATCCATGCCAACATCTATTATTTTTTGATTTTTTTATTATGGCCATTCTTTCAGGAGTAAAGTGGCATTGAGTTGTGGTTTTAATTTGCATTTCTCTGATAATTAGTGATGTTGAGCCCTTTTCCATATGCATGTTGGCCATTTGTATATCCTTTTTGAGAACTGTCTTTTCATGTCTTTATCCCACTTTTTATGGGACTTTTTTTTCTTACTGTTTTGTTTATTTGTAGATTCTGGATATTTGTTCTTTGTTGGATGTATAGATTGTGAAGATTTTCTCCCACTCTGTGGGTTTTCTGTTAACTCTGCTGATTATTTATTTTGCTGTGCAGAAGATTTTTAGTTTAAGTCCCATCTATTTATCTTTGTTTTTGTTGCATTTGCTTTTGAGTTCTTGGTCATGAAGTCTTTGCCTAAGCCAATGTCTAGAAGGGTTTTTCTGATATTATCTTCTAACATTTTTATGGTTTCAGGTATTAGTTTTAAGTCCTTAATCCATCTGGAGTTTATTTTTCTATAAGGTGTGAAATGGGGGTCCAGTTCCATTCTCCTGCATGTGGTTTGCGAATTATCCCAGCATCATTTGTTACATATGGTGTCCTTTCCCCAGTTTATGTTTTTGTTCACTTGGTCAAAGATCAGTTGGCTATAAGTGTTTGGTTTTATTTCTTGCTTCTCTGTTCTATTGTATTGGTCTATGTGCCTCATTTATACCAGTACCATGCTCTTTTGGTTACTATGGTCTTAAAGTATAGTTTGAAGTTGAGTAATGTGATGCCTCCAGATTTGTTCTTTTTGCGTAGTCTTGCTTTGGCTATGTGGACGCTCTTTTGGTTCCATATCAGTTTTAGGATTAGTTTTTATAGTTCTGTGTAGAATGATGGTGGTATTTTGATGGTTATTGCATTAAAATAATAGATTGCTTTTGACAGTATGGTCATTTTCACAATATTGATTCTACCAATCCATGAGCATGGGATAAATTTCCACTTGTTTGTAATCTACGATTTTTTTCAGCAGTGTTCTATAGTTTTCCTTGTAGAGGTCTTTCACATCCTTGGTTAAGCATATTCCTAAGTATTTTATTGTTTTTGCAGCTATAGTGATAGGGACTGACTTCTTGATTTGAATTTCAGCTTACACACTGTTGGTGTATAGCAGAGCTACTGGTTTGTGTACATTAATTTTGTATCCTGAAACTTTGCTGAATTCATTTACCAGTTCTAGGAGCTCTTTGGATGAGTCTTTAGGGTTTTCTAGTTACAAAATCATATCATCAGCAAACAGTGACAGTCTAACTTTCTCTTTGCTGATTTGGATGCCCCTTATTTCTTTATCTTGTCTGATAGCTCTAGCTAGGATTTCCAGTACTATGTTGAATAGAAGTGGTGAAAGTGGGCATCCTTGTCTTATTTCAGTTCTCAAGGGAAATGCTTTCACCTTTTCCCTATTCAGTATAATGTTGGCTGTGGGTTTATTGAAGATGACTTTCATTACCTTAAGGTATGTACCTTCTATGACGATTTTGCTGAGGGCTTTAGTCATAAAGTGATGCTGGATTTTGTCAAATGCTTTTTATATGTCTATTGAGATGATCATATGAGTTTTCTTTTCAATTATATTTGTGTGGTGTATCACATTTATTGACTTACATACATTAAACTATACCTGCATCCCTGGTATGAAATCCACTTGATCATGGTGGATTATCTTTTTGATATGGTGTTGGATTCAGTTCACTAGTATTTTGTTGAGACTTTTTGCGTAGATATTCATCAGGAATATTGGTCTGTAGTTTTCCTTTTTTTGTTATATCCTTCTCCAGTTTTGGCATTAGGGTGAAATAGGCTAATACTAGCTTCATAGAATGATTTAGGGAGGATTTCCTCTTTCTCTATCTTTTGGAATAGTGTCAATAGGATTGGCACCAATTCTCCTTGAATGCCTGATAGAATTCAGCTGTGAATCCATCTAGTCCTGGACTTTTTAATTATCGTTTTATTTTTGAGACAGAGTCTCAGAGTCCAGGCTCAAGTGTAGTGGCACAATCTCAGCTCACTGCAACCTCCACTTCCTAGGTTTAAGTGGTTTTCCTGCCTCAGCCTCCTGAGTAGCTGGGACAACAGTCCTGTGCCACCATGCCTGGCTAATTTTTGTATTTTTAGCAGAAACATGGCTTTCCATGTTGGCCAGGGTGGATTTTTTTTTGTTGTTAGCATTTTTAAAATTACCATTTCAAATTCACTGCTTGTTATTGCTCTGTTCAGATATTCTATATCTTCCTGGTTTAATCTAGAAGGGATATATATTTCTAAGAATTTATCCGTCTTCTCTGTTTTCTAGTTTATGTGTATAAAGGTGTTCATAGTAGCCTTGAACAGCCTTTTGTATTTCTATGGCATCAGTTGTAATATCTCTCATTCATTTCTAATTGTGCTTGTTTGGATCTTCTCTCTTTTCCTGGTTAATCTTGCTAATGGTATATCAATTTTATTTATCTTTTCAAAGAACCAGCTTTTTGTTTCATTTATATGTGTATATGTATATTGTTTTGATTTCATTTAGTTCTGCTCTGATCTTTGTAATTTATTTTTCTCTTCTGGGTCTGGGTTTAGATTGTGCTTGTTTCTCCAGTTCTGTGAGGTGTGACTTTAGATTGTCTATTTGTGCTCTTTCAGGCCCTTTGATTTAGGAATTTACTGCTATAAACTTTCATCTTAGCACCACTTTTGCTGTATCCCAGAGGTTTTGATAGGTTTTGTCACTATTACCATTCAGTTTAAAGAATTTTACAATTTCCATCTTGATTTTATTGTTGACCCAGTGATCATTCAGGAGCACATTATTTGACTTCCATGTATTTGCATGGTTTAGATGAATCCTTTTGGAGTTGATTTCAAATTTTACTCCACTGTGGTGGGAGAGAGTATTTGATAAAAGTTTGATTTTCTTAAACTTACTGAGACTTGTTTTGTGGCCAATCACATGGTCTATCTTAGAGAAACTCCCACGTGCTGATGAACAGAATGTACAATCTGCAGTTGTTGGGTAGAATGTTCTGTAAGTATCTAGTAAGTCCATTTGTTGCAGGGCATAGTTTAAGTCCATTTTTTCTTTGTTGACTTTCTGTCTCCATGACCTGTATAATGCTGTCAGTGGAGTGTTAAAAAACCCCCATTATTATTGTGTTGCCACCTGTCCCATTTCTTAGGTCTAGTAGTAATTGTTTTAAACATTTGGGAGATCAAGTATTAGGTGCATATATATGTAGATTTGTGATATTTTCCTGTGGGACTAGTCCTTTTATCATTATATAATGTCTCTCTTGTGTATTTTAACTGCTGTTGCTTTAAAATTTGTTTTGTCTGATATAAGAATAGCTATTCCTGCTTGCTTTTTGTATCCATTTGCATGGACTATCTTCTTCCCTGTCTTCATCTTATGTGTTAGGTGAGTCTCCTGAGACAGCAGTAACTTGGTTGGTGAATTTTTATCCATTCTGCTACTCTGTGTCTTGTTTTTTTTTAAGATAGAGTCTCACTCTGTCACCAAGGTTGGAGTGCAGTGGCATCATCTTGGTTCACTGCAACCTCTGCCTCCTGGGTTCAAGCAATTCTCCTGCTTTAGCCTCCTGAGTAGCTGGGATTACAGGTGCCCACCACCACACCCAGCTAATTTTTGTATTTTTAGTAGAGACACGGTTTCACCATGTTGGCCGGGCTGATCTTGAACTCCTGATCTCAGGTGATCTGCCTGTCTTGGCCTCCCAAAGTGCTAGGATTATAGGCATGAGCTACCATGCCAGGCCTGCTATTCTGTATCTTTTAAATGGAACAATTAGGCCATTTACATTCAATGTTGGTATTAAGATGTGAGGTGCTATTCTATTCATCGTGCTATTTGTTGCCTGAATAACTGGTTTTTTTTTCATTTGTAATTGTTATTTAGTTCCTGTGATATTTATGCTTTAAGTAGGTTCTATTTTGGTGTATTTTGAGAATTTGTTTGAAGATTTAGAGCTCCTTTTAGCAGTTCTTGTAGTGCTGGCTTGATAGTGGTGAATTCTCTCAGCATTTGTAAGGAAAAGATTGTATCTTTCCTTCATTTATGAAGCTTGATTTCACTGGATACAAAATTCTTGGCTGCAAATTGTTTTGTTTAAGGAAGCTAATAATAGGACTCCAATCCCTTCTAGCTTGTAGGGCTTCTGTTGAGAAACCTGCTGTTAATCTGATAGGTTCTCCTTTATAAGTTACCAGGTGCAATTGCCTCACAGCTCAGAAGATTCTTTCCTTTGTCTTGACTTTAGTTAACCTGATGACTGTGTGCCTAGGCAATGATCTTTTTGTGATGGATTTCCCAGGTGTTCTTTGAGCTTCTTGTATCTGGATGTCTAGATCTCTAGCAAGGCCCTGGATGTTTTCCTCTATTATTCCCTCAAATGTTTTCCTAAGTTTTAAATTTCTCTTCTTCCTTGGGAACTCCAGTTATTCTTCGGTTTGGACATTTAACATAGACCCAGACTTCTTGGAGGCTTTGTTAATTTTTTAAAAATTCTTTTTTCTTTGTCTTTGACGGATGGGGTTAATTTGAAAGCTTTGTGTTCAAACTCTGAGGTTCTTTTTTCTGATTGTTAGATTCTGTTACTCAGACTTTTCAGTGCATTTTGCATTTCTCTATGTGCGTCCTTGATTCCCAGAAGTTGTGATTTTTTAAATTTGTGCTATCTATTTCACAGAAGAATTTTTCTTTCATATTCTGTATCATGTTTTTTATTCCTTTAAGCTGGGCTTCGTCTTTCCCTGGTGCTTCCTTGGTTAGCTTAATAATCAACCCTCTGAATATTTTTTCTGGCAATTCAGAGGTTTCATCTTGGTTTGGATCCACTGCTGGTGTCTGATAGAATCTTTTGGGGGTGTTAAAGAACTTTGTTTTATCATATTACCAGAATTGTTTTTCTGGTTCCTTCTCATTTGGATAGACTATGTCAGAGGGAAGATCTGGGATTCAGAGGCTGCTCTTCAGATTCTTTCATCGCATGGGGTGCTCCTTTGATGTGGTGTTCTCCCCCTTCTCCTAGGAATGGGGCTTCCTGAGAGGCTAACTATAGTGACTGTTTTTGCTCTTCTGGGTTTGGCCACCCACTGGAGCTACCAGGCTCTGTTCTAGTAATGGGAGTGTCTGCAAAGAGTCCTGTGATATGACCCATCTTCAGGTCTTGCAGCCATGGATACCAGCACCTGCTTTGGTGAAGTTAGCAGGGGAGTGAATTGGACTCTGTAAGCATCCTTGGTTGTGTTTTTGTTTAGTGCTCTTGTTTTGTATTTGTTGGTCTTAAGCCAGGAGGTGGCACTTTCAAGAATGATTAGCTGTGGTCCTATAGGGAGGATGCAAACTTGCCCTGGGGATACCTGTTTAAATATGCAGGTTTTGTGATGGGCAGGGTTATAAAGCTCTCAAGAGATTATGACTTCTGTCTTTGGCTAACAGAGTGGGTAAAGAAAGACCACCAAGTGGGGGCAGGAATAGGCATGTCTGAGCTTAGCCTCTTTTTGGGCAGGGCTTGCTGCAGTTTCTGTGGGGAATGGTGGCATTGTTCCCAGTCCAATGGAGTTATGTTCCCAGAGGGATTATGGCTGCCTATTCTGAGACACACAGGTCACCAGGGAAGTGGGGAAAAGCTGGCAGTCACAGGCCTTATCCTGCTCCCACACAGCCTGCAGTCCTGAAGGTCAGTGTCATTCCCATTGTGTCTCCCCAGCAGCACCAAGTCTATTTCCAGGCAGCCAGTGACTAGAGCTGAGAACTTATCCCAGATCATGAGCCTCCCTATTGAGAAAGCAAGCAGACTCACAGTTTTTTGGCATCTCAGCGAGCCTGCAGCAGTGATTCAGTAGTTCCTTTAGAGGGTCTGTGAATTCTCTTGGCTTTCCAGGCATGTTCCTTCAGTATTTCTTGGAGCAAGAGTTCACAATATGAGTCTCCACATGCTGCTCCGTCTGACCAAGAAGGAATGGGAAGCTAGTCCTGCCTCCTATGTGCCATCTCAATCCTGTCTTAATATCCATATTGATGTCTGTTCTTGGCAGACTCAACCATGACAGGAGATGGTCCATGGTAAGAAAGCATAAGAAAGCAGATACTAATATTTTGGAGCTTGATCTATTATTCATACAGGAAGAACAAATAATCCCCTGGGACAAGGTAGCAGCGTGACTGTTCACTGGTGGTACACTGGGATGCTCTATCAATGGAGGAGAATACATTAGCTGGTAGATATATCAGATATTTGAGAAATATGAAAAAGGTAGTACATGTGAAGATAATGAAATTAAATTGATATTGCCAAACTCAGTTGAAGTTTGGGAAAAGATAGAAAAAAGTTGAGAGTCATGAATTAACAATTAGATTTAGTGTGAAAGCAGAGGGTCTAGCTGGCAGCATATAAAAAGGCTTGCATATCCTGTAGTAAGAAAATAGAAAATGCTGACGCCTGGACTCAGTTCTTTATTCTGAGTAGCCAAACTCCAAAAACAAGTTAAAATTACAACCAACATTAGTTGGCAATGCCATACTCAAGAGTCCTGTTTGGGAAAAAATGGAAAATCTGGTACATAGGATAAGGACATCCGTGTTGATGCATATAAAAATATTGAGCCCCAGATTTCTCTGGACTCTAAGCCTACAGAAATGCTATCACTCTACATTTAGTTAAAGATGCTGCAGGAGCCTCTCCTTTTACTGACAATGTTTTAGCTCCCATTTTCCCCAGTCTGCAGTTCAGTATCTTCCCCAACCTTCCCTTCTGTCTGCTAGGCTGCTAACTATGGTTTTGTTCTGGTATAACCAAAGATATTCTGTGTATACTAATGGAGAAACAAGATCTTTCCCCAAAAGAACTTGAGGAACTAGCCATTATGTATCGGCAAAACCTGAGAGATTACTCATTGATATGGATTCTGAGGCTGCTGGTCTAAGTTGGGAAATACATTTAGAACAAAGAATATATATATACACACACACACACACACACACACACACTTCTTAAATACAGAGTTTAACACCCTGGGATATGGTATACATATTCAGATGGCTTTTAGAAGCATGGAAAAATGATGACTCACATTTTGTAAAATGGAAATACCAGAATTGCCATGTCAGATGTTGAAAGGAGTTGAAAGGCCCAGAGAAGTAGGCATTTTATAGTAGATATGTTTTGTGTGACTATAAATGCCCCCAGAGGATTCTGGTCCACATGATGACCCAAAGGAAGGTATTGATGGGTAGGCTCCAGCATTAATAAGTTAAGGGGAGGCACTCCTTTTTAAGCCAAGGCTGACAGTAGGAGTAGAATTTGCAGAAATAGACTAATCAATTGCATGGAGGATGATATCAATTGGAAACAATAGAGGTCAAGTGGCAGGGTGTAACCTTCAGAATACTGGTTAGTGTAGTTACCATGGTGAATAGCAAGGTTGACTGGTAGCAACAGGGGTCTGACTTTTAAGAGTTTAAGAAGATGGTTAAACACACATGGTGAAAGATCCACTTCGAGCATAACAGCAAGGAGCTACATGGAATCACTTCCCAGTTTCTTGCAGGAAGCAGGCAAGAGAAAAAGTCAACATCTTGCTGTGGGTAATTGATGCTGATCACCAGGTTGGGGCAGAGCTGTTGTCACCTCGGGGACAGGAAAGAATACTTTTGTCATCTGAGTGATCCACTTGGGTACTTCTTGGTACTCCCTTCCCTGGTTTTGAATGTTAACAGACAAGTTCAGCAATACTGTCCTTGGAAGGGTACAGGGACAATGGGCTCAGTCACTTTAGGAATCAGGATCTAGAAGCCTAGAAGGAAAATTTTGTTAAAAAAATTGGTAAAACTGCCTAGGGAAAGATTATAGCAAATGTATAAACACTATTTACCACTTGAAAAAGTTGAATCCACAGAAACCACAAATCCAGAGCAATGGAGACCAGTGAAAAAGGAAGAATCTTGGATTATTGCTGGAGGCACTCTTTTTTCTTTTCCACCACTGAGTTTTCCTGTCTCTCCACTTTGTCCCTAGACAACTGGCTAACTTAATCAAGGCCAGATGCTATGCCATTCTAAATGCATGAAACAAAGATAAATGGTCCTCTAAAGTCTTCTGGTTTTTAAAAGAACATTGAAAAAATGGTTTCAAGTTTTATGCAGGTTGTCTTTATATATTATTTAAACTCCTGTGTTCTGCTTACATGGATAACAAAAAACAAAATGCAAGATAAGGTGATTGTGCATAATATAACAAATATGAAAAATAATCTCTGCCTTAATTATATATATAACATTCTATCTTTCTACCATGGCACTGAGTTTTTCAGTTTAGTGACTTGTTGGGATTGAGCACTCCCTCATTCCCAAGAGGAGTTCTGATTATGGCAAATAGCCTACCTTTGATGACAGAGAAAGCTTAATTCAAGAAGGATACATGACTGGTGTCAGGTCAGTCAGAGCTGTCCACTCAATTTCATTCTTTGGCCAAGAGATCAGGGAAATGAACTCTTGTTTTCCAAATGCTTTTAAAAGAGGAAACATGAGCCTCATGAACATCTCACCTGAGAATGAAACCAGCACCAAGATGGAAAAGCTGAAACCCATTTGAACTTTGAATAAAGTCTCATCTAAACTTAATCTTGAATTGCTCATGTCCCTGAGTCAATAAAGTTTGAGTTTGTTTGTGCTGAATTTACCAAGGATAGAGTTTTCTGTTATTTACAACTCATAGTATCTTAAACTATATATCCTTAACGAGTACTGCCATAAAGCATAAACAATCACAGCAACTTATGTGCACAGAGAGAGGAATTTGGAAAGGCCCCTTCTATATTGCTTTTCAGGACCCAGGATCCTAGAATTTCTTGCCAAAACAGCCTCAATCCTGCTTCAAAGTCCTATGTAGCCCTCTTCCACAGACCTGTTCTCCCAAGACCTGATAGCACCACTGGTGTGTAATTAGCCCAAGTTGTGAGAAAGGTTTGCTAAGAGATGCTTATTGAAAGGATGTGCAGGCTAGGATATCATTATGTATGCAAGATCCCTCCAAGTTCTAGATGGAGTATGGAACCACATGGATTGGAAGAAAAGGAAGCAAGCTTTAGGTTCCCACATGTGTTTCTACTATTAGATTGGTACAAAAGTATTTGCGGTTTCTGTCATTAGTTTCAACGGCAAAAACTGCAGTTATTTTCACATGAACCAAAATATATACCCAAAATATATACCATAGGCTTTTCTTAGAGCAGTATTTTTCTCATTGTTCTTCATAGCAGTAAATGCTTGATGTAGAAAGCCACAGAAACATCTATATCATGCCGATATGTATTGCATTTATGATTTTTCAGACTCACTTGGCTCCTCAATGCTGCTTAACAAACCTTCATCCTAGTTTACTCCACAACAGTAAATCTTCACTCTATACCATCTGTCTCTTATTCTTGGCAGATGACCCAACTTCCATTTCCAGAGAAAATTTAGCTTGATTTTTTTTTTGCCATGTTTATTATCTCTTACTCATTATTTTTACCTTCCACCTCAAAGATTAAGGAGTTTAGAAGCATCCTTAAGAGCATGGGCTTTGATGTTACATAGACTCAGGTTTGATTCCTGGTTCAGATATTTATTATTTGTGTGATTTTTGACAGATTATTCCATTTTTAAAGTAACTCTCCTCCTATATACATAGAGTTAACAATAATAACCATGAGATTGTTAGTGAATTTGAAGAGAAAATACATTAAAGGTTGACAACAGAATGTTTGCACATGCAAAATGTTTAATAGCCCTTAACTTTAGCAAGTGTTAAGCTTTGAAATACAATGCAAAAAAAAAAACATTTAAAGTAAACTTCTATATGATGCTCTGAATTAGGACCACTAATTAGAGCCACCATTAGACCCGAGCAAGTAGGTTCCTCCACTAGAACCTGTGCCTCAGTCTGCCCATGCTTCTGAGTGCCTTATTCAATTTTTTTTAGTCCCCTGCTGCTATTCTTGGGATCATCTAGGATTGGCAGGGCCATCTGGATGGGGTTACCAGAGCCCGGATCTGGTCATGTGTGGGTCTGATTGTTGGCTGTACTAAATGTGCAATGTTCTAAGTCTTTCTCTAGTGGTGTGTGTTGGCCAGGGCTTACAGTACAGTCTGGGTGGTGTACACCAAGCCTGGACCAGCTTTCCAATGTCTCCCTTTTGGAACACTCCCTGGTCCTCTATTTCACTTATGGGGTTAACAGAATAAACCAATGAACTCCAAGATTCATGCCTATAAGCCAGTAGGGGTCCTACTGGGCAAATTTCTTCCACTAACTGGAGAAGTATTTATTTCATGAGGTAATGCAAGATTGGTGTACAAGAATGGCAATTTGAGGTGACTCTCAATTATGTTGATCATAAGATTTGTTCAGATCTCTGGGCTCCAATAGTTCATTTTTAATTTTTAAGCTTGAGGTGTGTCGGGGTCTTTAAGTTGGTTCTCACCCACATTTATTCCCATTGCAGTCCTGCCTCTTGTCTACAGCACTTGAGGGGTGGTGGCTAGAATTCTGTACCATTATCTCTGTACCCCTTATCGCTGGTACCTAAGATGTTCACATCGTCTCCTCCACAGCCCTCTGGACCTATCTCTTCCTGGGGTTTTTTTTTTAATTCTCTTAGATTTTACAGGTAGGCAGTTTTATGTCTACAAATAATGATATTAGAATTATTCCTTATCTTCCTCATCTGCCTAGTTGCAGGAGTTAGGAGTGCCAGGACACTGCTGACAAATAGCACGCCCTTGGCTAGTTTCTGACTTTAACGGGAATGCCTGCAACATTTGACTCTTTAGAATGCCAGTAACTGTTGGTTTCTGACACAGACCTTTATCTAGGTTAGGATGTTTCTTTCCAGAGTTAATTTACTAAGAGTTTTAATAAGAGATGGATTTGAAATCTTACCAAATATCTTTTCAGCATCTACAGAGCTATCATAGATTTTTCCCTATGAACTGACGCCGAAACGAAGGCTCCAGTCTTCTGCAACGCTAGTGGACTCTTGCTGATGTCCTACCTTGTCTCTAATTTATGTAGCAATATTGTGCTCTCCTGGTTCACTCTTTTTTGGTTGTTTTTTTGATGAGTTTTGCTTTTGTTGCCCAGGCTGGAGTATAAGGGCAGGATCTTGGCTCACCACAACCTTGGCCTCCTGGGTTCAAGCAATTCTCCTGCCTCAGCCTCCATGTAGCTGGAACTACAGGCTCATGCCACCACACCCGGCTAATTTTGTATTTTTAGTAGAGACGAGATGTCTCCATGTTGGTCAGGCTGATCTTGAACTCCTGACCTCTAGTGATCCACCCACCTCGGCCTCCCAAAGTGCTGGGATTACAGGCGTGAGCCACCGCACCCAGCTGGTTCACTCTCTTAAGAGGTACTGTGAAGGATGGACATTCCCTGTGTATAGGGCCTACTTTTCCCACTTTGCTTGTGAACCCCCTCACCTATCCTCTTTGCTGGTTATAGTGTGTGCAAGTCAGAGGTGCAGTCAACAATGAAAGAAATAAATACAGAAATTACAGCCTAAAGATTTCAAGAGAAGACATGAATGGAAAATATGTTGTTCAATAGTTATACTATAAACTTCTGAATGATGAATTTACATAATCAGAAAACGAATTAGCACTCACATTCAGCATACCCTGAGTAAGACTTACATTTGTGGTCATCAACCTTTGAAACAATTTACAGACACCAAAAATTAGATCAGGTAACCTAACTAATGCCATTTATAATCAACCAGGTTTGTGTACCTGGAGCAGAGAGTAAAAAGGGAACTGATGAGGATGATGCTGATTTGGAAGTAAAGTCTCTGGAAGAACAGGAGAGGAGACCCAGGGAAGGGGAAGTGAAAATAATCTTCGACTCTTTTCATTGCAATGAAGAAAATATCAGAGTTATGGCGAGGATAAGTACTGAGACCAGCTCGGCTGTAGAGACTCCTCCACCCAGGTGGCACTGAAGGAATTAAGAAGTAGACATTCAGCCTCAGGGGGCTGACAGCGTTCCAGGCTGAGGGCCTCTAGCAGATTCTGACCCACGTATTTATTCTGTCTGAACAGGTAATTATTATTAACAAATAGGAGTTCTGTGTTTTCCCACAGACCTAAGATAAACTAGGTAGGCAGCTGGTGCCTACTTACCACTGATCAAGGACAAACTAGAAAGTATTCTCCACGAGGGAGCCATGGGTGCAGGGTAACATATTCCTTGCTTAAAGAATTGTTTTAACCGGTGTATGATATACATACACTGTTTTGCTACTTTAGAATGTCCTAAGTGGTTTTCCACTTGGGGACTGGGGGCATCCAGGTTTTCTTGCCATTGTTCTCAGCAAACAATATAATTTATCATACGTGTTAGGACTTGCCCCAATAGTAAGTCAACAATGTGAATCTTTGGGATAAACGCAGCAAGCTGATGTTGCAGTGCACAATTTAGGAATATCTGCTAGGCAGGGAATCTGTTTTGAAATAGATTTCAAAACTCATGGATTCACTTTATGCTCTCTCTATCCTTTGCATCTCTTACAATTTAGTGTTAGCAATTAAATTCCAGAAAGCAGAAAAGAAATACAAGTTGAGGGAAGACACTTGGAAGGCAATTTCATAAGATATTCAGAAGGAACAATGTAGGAAAAAATACTGCTCCAGAAGAGTTATGAAAGCCACTGAAACTGTTTTCTAATTGGCCAGGAAAGCTCTTTTAGGACACAGAAACCTCCTGAAAGTGCAGATAAAATACTTTGTTCTGTTATTCCTTCTGTGAGGATGAATTTGTGGTGAGGAGACAGTAGTTACAGGAGGAGGAAAAGAGAGATCTTTTTATGTAAAAATAAATTAAAATGAGGCTGAACAGCAAACTAACTCTTGGGATGTGAAAGCTTAGTCATAGTGAAAACAGTTCCACTTGGAAGGAAGTTGATAAATATCCACAACTGAATATTTGGAGGAGTTTGGATTATGAAAAGATATAACAAATTACTATCTTGGGCAATGAAGGGGTAACTTACAATCCCTTGATAGAGCTAAATTTTCAATGAAGGGAAATGAACCCAAATTTAAAGGGAAAAAAGTTATTTGGTGGTTTGGGCAGCATATCATAAATATATATAATAACTTACATGGGAAATAAACCAACGCAAAAGAGTAAATGAGAATTTAAGTGTTAATTACTTGGAATAAACTAGAAAATGAATTTGAGATTTTATGGGTTTTTTTACTGATTTTAAACTTTATATAGCTAAAATATACTAATTCTCTGAGCTTGCAGTTAAAAATCTCTCTAAAGTATACATAGAATATATTCTATGAGAAAAATACGCGTTTACTTAAATGTTTTTTCTCATATTAGGTAAAGAGAAACACTTGATTTCAGACAAGAACAACTGTTTATACATATGCAGCTGATTCAAATTATATTTGTAAAACATGTTCTTAGATAGGCAGATTGTATTAATTTATTAACCAAAGTATTCCACCACAGCAAGGGAAAGACTGGACAAAGATTACAAAAACAATTTTCTCATTTTACTGTCTGAAAATAAATCAAAAGATTAAAAACCTATTAAACAGAATTCTGGGTTAAATTTTTGCCTTAACTGGGTCACAAGACATTTTTTAGAGAGTAAATAATTGAAAATGGAGAGACATACTGCAAGTGAATAACACTTTTTCCATAACAGAAAAAAATCTTTCAGGCCAGGCGGCTCGGTGGCTCACACCTGTAATCCCAGCACTTTGGGAGGCTAAGGCAGGAGGATCACCTGAGGTAAGGAACTTGAGACCAAAATGGAAAAACCCAGTCTCTACTGAAAACACAAAATTAGCCAGACGTAGTGGTGCATGTCTATACTCCCAGCTACTCTGGGGACTGAAGTAGAAGAATCGCTGGAACCATGGAGGCAGAGGTTGCGGAGAGCCGAGATCACGCCATTGCATTCCAGCCCGGGCAACAAGAGCAAAACTCCGCCTCAAAAATCTTTCAAACATTTAGTATAATACTCTGTATCTCTGAAAGCAAATATATATCTTGGTTTATAGATGTATGCTCTATAAACTTGAATTTAAATTAGATGTAAGATATAAACTCTACTTTCTAATTTTTATCATAAAAATTCAATATATCATCATAGACATGTTATCCTAATAGATGAAACTTTACTCTTTTAGACAAAGAAAAAATTTAGAAAGTGTTAGGCAATTATATGGAAGCTAATCACAGCAATCCTAAAATTTCTCCTGTCTTTCAGAAGTTGTTTTTCTTTTTTTTTCTGCAAAGCTTATGAACTCACAGTCACTAAGCAGATTATAGGTCCCTTTGGTCTCCTTTAGTGTACTAATACAGTTCATTGTTTTGAAAGAAGTGCTATAGTTAAATAAAGAAATGATTTTAACACTAACCAGGTTAAACTCTACTGCTTTTAATTGAAACCCTTCATAAGTTTAAAGTCACCTTCCACAGTAAGGTTAAAAATGGCATAAATTAATAAATCCCTAAACTGAGGATTTCACTACCTTTATTGATTACATGCACTTAAAGTATGCCTAGGGTCCCTAGGGTCTGTGAGTACTTTTCCTTCAGCAGCTTACTCCCGGATTTCCATATGTAGCTAAAAATAGTTAAGAAATAAGTTATCTGGTATAATAATTATATAGTATGAAAAGAGGGAAAAGACAAAGATATATAACAAATTATTGCCATTAATAAGATCAAAACCTTACTAGTTATTCCATATTCAAATAATCATAGTTTAAAATTTTCAATTATACTATATGGTTTACAATTTTTCTTACATAAAGTAAAAGTTATTTGATTGATGAATTATATGCCATTTTATCACTAAAAAAGATGGCAATCAAATTCATTAGCCTTTTCAAACTAAGCATTCAGTAAATTAATTGTTTCAACCTTCCTTTAACTTTTCTATACACTAATTATTAAATGTTAATATGTATGTTGACATAATATTTGAATTCATTATATTACTTAATTGAATAATTTATATCATATTTATGATATGAGTTGAGAAATGTTATTCATAATGATTACATTTTCATTTATTACATATACCTATTCAAATCAGTATAAATCATGTCTTACAGAAGATTAGCTTACAGTTCTAGACTTTCAAACATTCCCACCATTAACTGTCTTCAAGTTACCAAAATTGGGAGAATTTTTAATGATATTATAAACAAAATGTAAGTGAAAAATAATTTTGTTTGAATGCCGATCAGTGGAAAAATCTAACAAAATATTCACAAGCATATATCACACTGTTTAAACTGATTGGAGTTTCTTATACGTTTTATAGGTAACCTTTTAGTCTTTTCTGCATTATTAAAAAGTAGTTTCCCATGAACAACCAAGGAATTTAAAATAGACTACATCATAAAGATTAACAAGAGGTTAGAAATGAAATTTTAAAAAAGAGTCTTAAAATATATCTTATTTTCTAACTGTTTTACAGCTGAAATAGCTTTACAACTACTATTTACAGTTTTATAACTTTACAGAGCTATAAAAATGAATATATTTTAAGAAATATCAGATGCTCAGAAACATAAAATGATGTTTTACACCTTTTACAATTTGACAAATAAACTTATAATTTAATTTGAGAATCAATAACCCAAACTATATTTTCTCTAGCTACTAATTGGAGTATTGGATGGATGCACTTGATGAAACTAATTACTATGCAATAAGATAAGCTTCTCTCTTTCAAACTTTGTTTTTGACATCTAAATTGGGTTTAAGTATATTAATATGGTAAGTAACTTCTATACTTTCTTATTCAATAATTGGCTGAGAGTAGTATCTTATGTAGTGTGGTTTTAGCACTTGTGAAGTGATGGAATTTTAAGTTAGACGCTAGAATGCCATTTCTATATTAGGATTTAAAAAGGAGAACTAAAAAAGGAGAGAATTTTATTTATGTATGCATTTATTAACTATTTTTTATTCAGGGGTACATATGCAGATTTGTTATATAGGTAAACTTGTATCACAGGGGTTTGTTGTACAAATCATTTCATCACCTAAGTGCTAAGCCCAATATCCAATAATTATTTATTTTTCTGATACCCTCCCTCCTCCCTATCTCCACCTCAAGTAGGTCCCAGTGTTTTCTGTGCCCCTCTTTGAGTCCTTGCATTCTCATTATTTAGCTCCTATTAATAAGTGAGAACATGCGGTATTTGGTTTTCTGTTCCTGTGTTAGTTTCTTAACAATAATGGCTTCCAGCTTCATCCATGTTCCTGCAAAGAACATGATCTCATTCTTTTTATGCCTGCATAGTTGAGTAGGGGTACAGCCAAACCATATCACCACACAAACACTAATCAAAGAAAAACTGGAGTGACTATGTTAATATCACAAACAAAATGCCCATCGATGATAGACTGGATTGGGAAAATGTGGCACATATACACCATGGAATATTATGCAGCAATCAGAAATGATGAGTTTGTGTCGTTTGTAGGGACATGGATGAATCTGGAGAACAGCATTCTCAGCAAACTGACACAAGAACAGAAAATGAAATACCGCATATTCTCACTCATAGGCGGGTGATGAAAAATGAGAACACATGGACACAGAGAGGGGAGTACTAAACACTGGGGTCTATAGGGGGAAAAGGGGAGGGCCAGTGGGAGGGGGAGGTGGGGAGGGATTGCCAGGGGAGAAATACCAAATGTGGGTGAAGGGGAGAAAGCAAACAAAACACACTGCCCTGTGTGTACCTATGCAACTGTATTGCATGCTCTGCACATGTACCCCAAAACCTAAAATGCAATAAAAAGAAAAAAAAATATCACAAACAGACTTCAGAGCAAAGATTACCGGGAATAAAGATGGGCATTACATAATAAAAAGGCTTAATTTACCAAGAAGACATAATAATTCTCAATTTATATGAGGTAAGCAACAGGTCTTCAAAATACACAAAGCAAAAAACTATAGCATTGAAAGGAAAAACAGACATATCAGCAAATATAGTTGGTCATTTAACATTTCTTTCTCAGTGATAAAAAGAACAAATTAACAGAGCCAGCAAGGATATAGAACGAAACAATGCCATCGACCAACTTGATCTACTTGATTTTTATGGAATTCCACCCAAAGATAGCAAAATACACATCATTTTCAGGGACACATGGAATACTTATCAAGATAGATGGTATTCTGATTTATAGTACACACATTGATGGACATAACTGGAATCATACAAAGTATGTTCCCTGACCATAATGGAATTACACTAGAAATAAATAACAACAAAAAAAAAAACCAAAAACTTCAAATATTTGAAAATTAAAGCTCATGATTCAAAATAATATTTCCATCAAAGGAAATGTTTCAAGAGAAATTAGAAAATATTTTAAATGAAAATGCAATATAACAAATTAAGTATTAGTTAAAGCAATGCACAAAGGGAAGATGTGTAACAGTAAATACATACTTTATAAAAGGAGGAAAGTCTCTGTAATCTCAGTTTCCAGTATAAGAAACTATAAAAACAATAGTAAAATAAACTCAAAGCAAGCAGGAGAAAATCCAGTTATGCATTACATAACAATATTTTGGTTAATGACAGACTGCATGTACAACAATGGTCCCAGAAGATTATAAAGGAGCAGAAAAATTCCTATCACCTAGTTGACATTGTAGGTCTTAGCGCATTACATGAACTTTACTGTATTTGTGTATCTAAACATAGATACCCAAGTACCATTCTGTTACAATTGCCTGCAGTGTTCAGTAGAGCAACATACAGTATAGGTTTGTAGCCTAAAAGCAATAGGCATACTATATAGCCTAGTGCTGTATCAGGCGTTTAGATCATACCATCTAGCTTTTTGTAAATACACTGATGTTTGTATAACAAAATTGCCTAATAATGTATTTCTCAGAACTTTTCCCTGTCATTAGGCAATGCATGTTTGTAATACAGTGAAGAACAGAAAGAACAGAATGAGTAAAATTGGAAACAGAAAACAATAAAGAAACAAATTTTTTAATTTGTGCTTTAAAAAAAAAAAAGACCAGCCAGGGGCACTGGCTCACGCTTGTAATCCCAACAGTTTGGGAGGCCATGGTGGGTGGATCACCAGGTCAGGAAATCAAGATTATCCTGGCTAACATGGTGAAATCCCGTCTCTATAAAAATATAAAAAATTAGCTAGGTGTGGTGGCACATGCCTGTGTTCCCAGCTACTTGGGAGGCTGAGGCAGGAGAATCACTTGAACCTGGGCAGCAGACATTGCAGGGAGCCAAGATCACACCACTGCACTCCAGCCTGAGTGACAGAATGAGACTCCATCTCAAAAAACAAACAAACAAACAAACAAAAACAAAAAAAGACCAATAAACTTGGTACATCTCTACAACGATTAACAAAGAAAAAAAGCGAGATTATATAAATTACCAATACCAGGAAAAAGAGGGGATTTCGTTACAAAATCCAAAGATATCACAAGTATCATAACAGAGAATTGCAAGATAAACAGGCAATTTGACTAGTCCTCTGTCTATTAAAGAAACTGATATCACGCTTAAAAGCTTTCTGAAAAAGAAGTCTCCAGAACAAAAAAGCAAGACAATGACTAATATGTTTAACAATTAAAAAGAAAGAAACAGTCACTAGAGTGGATCGGCAACCAACAGAATGGGAAAAAATTTTCGCAGTCTACCCATCTGACAAAGGGCTGATATCCAGAATTTACAAAGAACTCAAACGGATTTACAGGAAAAAAACAAACAAGCCCATTCAAAAGTGGGCAAAGGATATGAACAGATACTTTACGAAAGAAGACATATATGAGGCCAACAATCATATGAAAAAATGCTCATCGTCACTGGTCATCAGAGAGATGCAAATCAAAACCACATTGAGATACCATCTCACGCCAGTTAGAATGGCGATCATTAAAAAATCTGGAGACAACAGATGCTGGAGAGGATGCGGAGAAAAAGGAACACTTTTACACTGTTGGTGGGAGTGTAAATTAGTTCAACCATTGTGGAAGACAGTGTGGCGATTCCTCAAGGCCTTAGAAATAGAAATTCCATTTGACCCAGCAATCCCATTACTGGGTATATATCCAAAAGCCTATAAATCGTTCTACTATAAGGACACATGTACACGAATATTCATTGCAGCACTGTTTACAATAGCAAAGACCTGGAATCAACCCAAATGCCCATTGATGATAGACTGGATTGGAAAAATGTGGCACATATACACCATGGAATATTATGCAGCAATCAGAAATGATGAGTTTGTGTCGTTTGTAGGGACATGGATGAATCTGGAGAACATCATCCTCAGCAAACTGACACAAGAACAGAAAATGAAACACCGCATATTCTCACTCATAGGCGGGTGATGAAAAATGAGAAGACATGGACACAGAAAGGGGAGTACTAAACACAGGGGTCTATTGGGGGGAAAAGGGGAGGGCCAGTGGGAGGGGGAGGTGGGGAGGGATAGCCTGGGGAGAAATGCCAAATGTGGGTGAAGGGGAGAAGAAAAGCAAAGCACACTGCCATGTGTGTATCTACGCAACTGTCTTGCATGCTCTGCTCATGTACCCCAAAACCTAAAATACAATAAAAAATTAAAAAAAAAAAAGAACAATTAAAAAGAGACACAAAATTTCCAATACAGTGGTCTCCCCCTTATCCTCAGGGAATATATTCCAAGATCCCTAGTGGATGCTAAAACTGAGAATGTGTGTGTGTGTGTGTGTGTGTGTGTGTATACACACACTATGTTTTTTTCTATAAATACATACCTACGATAAAGTTTAATTTACAAAGTAGGCAGAGTAGTATTCACAACAATAACTAGTAATAAAATAGAATAATTATATGATATACTGTAATGCAAGTTATGTGGATGTGGTCTCTTTCTCACTCTCAAAATATCTCGTTGTACTATACTCACTTACATTCAAACTATGGAACATGAGAAGATGCTTAACTTCACTAGCAATAAAAAAGCCAGTTAAAACCACAAGTTACCATGTCTTATTCAATTTTTAGGTGAAAAACTAAATCTGACACTATCATATTGGCACATATGTGGAGCAACAAGAATTTTTGAATATTAGTGGTATAATGTAAAAATTGGCCCAAGCACTCTAAAAATAGATCAACATTCCATAGGAAGTTTGAATATGCTCATATCATGTGATCTAAGGATTTTGCTCCCAAAATAAATGTGTAAAAATAAATAACATATTACAGGATATAACAAAAATGTCTGACAATGACCGAATGGAAAATACATTGCAGGCTGGTTTCAAGGTGGAACACTGTTCAGCAGGGAAACTGAATGAGAGACAGCTACATGTAAGCTTCGCCCAATGAGTCTATCCAAATCTCATATTGAATGAAGTAAGTAAGACATAGATGTTATAAAGTAGGAGTTCATATTCATAAGGTTCAAAAATAGGAGAAATATGTCCATAAGTGGTCAAATAATTTAAGGCCAAAAGAAATGGGATGATAATTATAAAAGTCAAAATGACAAAAACCTCTGGGTGTAGGGTGGGAAGGTGATATAATTGGGAAAATTCATAGAGGATTTGGAAGAAACTGGCCAGTCTCTAATTCTTAACCTCAGCAGTGGACAAATAGGTGCATCATTTACTAAAATTATTTAAGTCAATATATGCATTTATGTGCTGTTTAGTGTGGATAATATTTTAACAAAACAAATGGAAAACTGCAAAGTGAAATAAATCACTTTTTATGAAATACCAAAACTGAATTACTGTCCAAAAAGCTGGATGCTGATACGGGATATTTGGTTATAATTTTTCTCACTCTAACACATTCCACTTTTGAACTCTTGACTCTTTGAAATGCCAAATATAATTATAATGTGGTATTTTGTTTAAGCATGTGCAATGAAAAGGGCACCATTGAATTCTGGTAGTGTGTAATATTTTCCAACTGCTAAAGGTGGAGGACATAATTTTATGATGTGTATTTGCTCCTACCAAAGACTCTCTATTTCATAGATTCATATCATATTAGAAAGCTCTCCTTCATTCCACCACTCTCTATCTGGGTTTATAGGTTAGAATTGAATTATAGTTTGGTACAGAAGTCAAAAGCCTGCCTTGAGAGTGCTGGCCCTTCATTTTAGGAAAACTACCTAGGCATAAAATGGCCAGTTTTTGAAGCCAGAATTGTCAGAGCATTATTGCTTATTTTATGCACTTTTAAATATGCCAATGACATATCTGGGGCTATGCTGAGAAGAAAGGGATTCCTGTCCAGTTAATTAAAACATAAGTTTTATTAAGTAGCAAGTAAAGTAAGTTTGTAGGACCAAACTATAAATCTATTTCTTTATCGTCTACCTAATTGTATTTTACAGAATACTCTTTAACCCACTGTATTTTTTGACTTCTCTGCATTTTCATCTTCCCCATTATCCCTAAAACTTTGTTCTATCTTTCAAAACTAGAATGTAGCTCTTAGTTTTTCTTCCTGGATGAATAGTTAATTCATACAAGATTCTGCATGGATTACAGAATCAGATCCAGTTTTTAGAAGATTTGCTTCCTTGCTATTACACATCTTGTAATACATGTTTTTCCTTGCTGGTTTATGTCTACATATAAATAGGCACATTTATCTGGAGATTTAAATTAATCACTGTTTTACATAACATGGTATAAAAAGAACTTTTACTTTGACACTGGCCAGGGCTACTGAATTCTAGCCCTTTTCTGTGTAAGTCATAAATATATTTGAAGACGACTGTACTTTTGCAGTGAAAATATAAGTAGCAGTGTTTTCATCATGTAATACAATAGTTACAGTGTTCACTGAAAAGTCATGCTCTGTGCATTTCATTCAACTTGGCAGAAAATATTTCTTCTGTAGAAGATACTAACATTATGTGCAGAAATTTAAACAAGAAAATATGTTTTTAGACCTCTTGGAACTAAAGTATAAAACATGCAACCTCAACTGGATCAAGTTTTCTGTGAAAATTCTATGGCAATGAAAATCACTTAGAGCAGAACTTTAACAATTCCTAAATAGCATCCATATACATGTGAATGTATGTGTGTGTTCTTACTGATTTATTTTTATTTCATCCAAATAATTCACCTTGAACAATCAAGATAACATTAATCCATCAGAGTTGAAAAATAACTAGCTTTCATCTCACACAGGCAATATATGGAGATAGTCTCTGAGTACCTGAATATTAAAATTTCCAAATCTTATTATTTTAGTAGTACTCATCCATAATAAATCAAAGCAAATGATTTTAGTATTACACTTTTGTTTATTTGAGTGAATTACATTGAAATATTGTATATGCACATATATATGCACAGATCATTAATGTATAGCTTAACTGATCTTAACAAAACAAAAAATCCCTTATCCAGAGGCAGAATAATATTAATTTTAGAAGTCACCCTCATATCCTCTTTTAGTCACACTCTGTCCCCACAAAAAAAAGCCACTGTCTAACTTTTATTACCACGTTAATTTTTGCTGCCTTTGAACTTTATGTAAATGAAATAACATACACTCGTTTGTGTCTTTCCTACTGAAGAATGTGAGATTCATTTATGATGTTTTATCTATTTTTATTTGCTCATTTGCATTGCCGTTTAGTATAAAATAATTATTTTGAGTTATAATCTGTTATGATTATATAAACTATGCTAAAACCATAGTATTTAAAATACTAATTAGGCTGGTCATGGTGGCTTGCGCCTGTAATCCCAGCACTTTGGGAGGCGGACGCGGGCGATCACTTGAGGTCAGGGGTTTGAGACTAGCCTGGCCAACATGGTGAAAACCCGTCTCTACTAAAAATAGAAAAATTAGCTGGGTATGGTGGCATATGCCTGTAATTCCAGCCACCGGGGAGGCTGAGGCAAGAGAATCGCTTGAAACCCACAAGGCGGAGGTTGCAGTGACCTGGGAACGCACATTTCACTCCAGCCTGGACGGTAGAATGACATGCTGTCTCAAAAAATACAATACAATATAAAATAAAATAAAATAAGATAAAATGCTAATTTGAGGGAGGCTGGTTCAAACCCAGTGGTAACAGGACATAAAAGGGACCAAAGGTTCCTTTATTAGCTTTTGAAAAAAGCTAATACGTTTTTTTAACTCTTCCATCCTATGTAGAAAAGATTTATTTATTCGTTATTTTATTTAAGTGCCGCACTCTAACGGTTTGGCAGCTGGAGCGTCTTATTCCTTATTCAATTAGCGAACCCTTATTATCAGGCTATTGGCATTTACCTTTTTCTAACTTAGCAGACCTTGGCGTTTGGCGAATACAAAAGCCATTAACACCATTGTCCCTTTCCACTTTCCTCTGTAAAGGTTGAAAAGGCCAAATATATTATTTCCAACCGTGTCACTACTAAAAGTGACCGTGTGACACAGTCTTGACCAATGAAATTTAAGAATGAATTTCTAAAAAAGCCTTTGCTTTCTTATTAAAGACATTAGCATAAGAGGAGAGAAACTTAATGACATTCTTTATCTCAGCTTCCTGTGTTGCTGCTGGATGTGATTTTGGAGCTTCAGCACTCCTTTTGGGACCATTAAGTAATGTGCATGGAAGTGAAAAGGTAACACATCAACGTGGACGTGATTAAGTCCAAAGGTTATGGTAATGAAAGAGTTTGATTACACTATTGTGATACTGAACAATTTTTTGACTTATTGCTAAGTAAAATAGAAATTTCCCAATAATGTAACCCCGTCATTAGAGCTTTCCTTTATTGCAGCTCAAAGTATATTGGACACACCATTCATCTAGATATTTAAGATGAAGCATGCACTTTAAAAATTGCGTGAAATTATACTGCATTTTACATTAGCTTCTTGAAAATCAAGAACATCTTGATTACAAGAGTAAAACTGGGTGCCCATCACACAGATGAAATGCTTTAGGATGCCTGCTTTCTTCAAAATAATACTCTTAATTTCTTGCTATTGTAGCCTTAACATGAGAAAACAATCAAATACTTTATATTTAAGCCCCTCCTGGTCTACTTGGGAATTCTAGTGGTAGGTGCTAGCTAAGCACCTACCAGAAATCCTCTGAAGTCAATAGACTTCAAACATAATTATTATCTCAGCAGTCTCAGAAAATATCCTTTTACACCTTCCTTCAAAGAGGCAGACTACTGTCATTATAGTTCAGAAATGGTTTATTGTCTCATTAAATTAACAATTTTCCACAGACTTTTTGTCTGCAGTTTTGGGATTAGGATTCTGGGAGAGAATAGTGGAGACAGTACAAGAGTAGTCCTTTGGCTCTTCCTATTGAAAACTGATTATCTTTCAATTTGCAGGTAATTATCTTTATTTGTACCAAACATTCCTTTATCTCTCACTTGCTAATTTTCTGTGGCTGCATCTAGGTCAGCAGCCTAAATGACCTTAGGCTAAGTTTCTTTTGATTTGAAACAAATATAATATCTTAAAGTTAGATGATTGTTATCTAGTGGGTTTTGCATGAGCATTTGCAACCTGTCATGTAGCAAAACATCTCATTAACAACTTATAATTCCTATACTTTTGTGTGGAGACCATATGCTGTGTTGAATTGGTTTAAACAATGCAGTCAGAAATGTATTACTACTACTATTAATGTATTACCAAAAATACATTAGTAGTAACAATTAGCAGTAGTACTCTACTACTACTACTAAATATTACTAGCAATTATTACAACTAATAGTACTGTTAATACTAATTATTAGTAGTAATGATTACAACTCTTATTAGCACCACCACTAATTATTAGTAATAATTGGTGCTAACAATTATTAGTAATAATTATTGCTAATAAATAGTAGTAGTATTACTAGTATTAATTACTACTGATAATTAGTAGTAGTACTAATGAAGTAAGATTTTTGGTAATACATTAGTAGAGAAGTTGAGGGATTATGAGAAAATTTACGTTGAAATTCTCACTATGCTTCTTTGGAGAAGCACCATTTTTATATAATTAAGAGGCCAATTAATGAATATCTCTATTCTTTTTCTATTCTGTAGCAAAAAAATTAAGAAGTTTAAAGAACAATTGTATGCCATTTGTGAAGCTGAAAACCTCTGGATAATCATATCTCCTGCTTTTGATCAGTCTCAACTCTTGAATGGACCTTATTCACTTAAACTAAAAATCACATTGTGGCATGACTATTTCTCAGAAAAGCCAGAAATGTGTAATTATGAGAATTTATTCCTTTTTTTTTGAGACGAAGTTTCGCTCTTGTTACCCAGGCTGGAGGGCAATGGCGCAATCTCGGCTCACTGCAACCTCCGCCTCCTGGGTTCAGGCAATTCTCCTGCCTCAGCCTCCTGAGTAGCTGGGATTACAGGCACGCGCCACCATGCCCAGCTGATTTTTTGTATTTTTAGTAGAGACGGGGTTTCACCATGATGACCAGGATGGTCTCGATCTCTTGACCTCGTGATCCACCCACCTCGGCCTCCCAAAGTGCTGGGATTACAGACATGAGCCACCGCGCCCGGCCGAGAATTTATTCTTTTTAAAGCACTGATTGTAAGCAGAGGGAAAGCACCAAAGAACCCCAATCTAATATTTTTAATGTACACTTTTCACATTCTATTAAAAATTTTAGTGTTTTAATAAATGTAGGAAGACAAATGGGAAAATGAAATTTCTTAGGGAAATAAATATACATAAATATGCACATTTTCTAAATGATGATTAATAATATAGGTAAAGCCCATATATATATGCAGTGTTATTTATCAGGCTATATCCAAGCAGGATATAAGAAAAAGTATTATGCAGCATGTAAGCCAGCTTCTAACCAGCTTTGGCACCTAAACAGGAGTCATATTTTTGGAGGCATGAGTTTGTTTTGAACAATGAATCAAATGTCTTCTGCACAGATAGGGTTTTATTTAACACCAGAGCCATGTCTTTTTCTACTTACATTTCCTGGAAAATGAGTACAAATTTTGCAACCAGTCTATGAATAATTAAATACTTTCTCATGAATGGCAGACTTCAGATGGTTCAGAATTTCAAGCTGGATAAACAAGTATATATTTGTATGTCTGTCTAGGTTTATGTGTACCTATACTCCATTCCATAAACCATTTCACAGAAATGTTTCTAAAGCCCTCTCCTGCCTCTCACTTCCCACATTTCATGAAAAGATGTGTGTGGAGGATGGTGGCTCTTCATAGGATTCTATTTAAGTGCTTCTGTCTTGAGACCAGTCACAAGGCTACTTTAGAAAGTAGAGCATGCATTTTCTCAAGATGCTCCCCACATCAGTAACACTCTGTTTGAAGTAGAGAGTGCTTTTGGTTTATCAGAGAAATTATAGATACTTCTTACCAGTGAAAAGGGTCAAAGAATACTTTGATGATTGTGAACCAGGATGAGAAAAAAGACTTCTATGTTCTATTAAAGGAGGAAGTAGAAGTGGAAACCAGTTATTGTGCATATGGCATGTGATGTGTAAGGTTGGATGCTGATAAGTCATGAGGTGCCTGGCCTTTCCTCTTGTTTCATTCAGCATCTAATTTTTAAAAAATTCTTCAGTTATGTCCAATGCCGCCAAATGAAAATGTTCAAATCATCTCTGACTCCCCTCACCCCATATACAACTCAGGTGGACAAAGAGCAGATCACCCAGGATTTCTTTTCCAGACACAGAAGATAGAGTTGGTCTTCAAATGGCCATTGAGGTGACTCTAGCATTTTTTGGTTAAAGACTCTCCATTTTTTTTCAGTTTCTCAGACACTGGATTACTTAGAAACTACAGAGATAATAAGAACATTTAAATTCTATGCATTGTTTAAAGAAGATTAAACCAAAGTAGCCATGATTTGTTACTTAATATATAGAACTTTAGATAGATAGATAGATAGATAGATAGATAACACTCTTCCTTTAAAAAATATTTTATTTTTAATTATTATGAATACATAATAGTTGTACATATTTATTTTCCCTTTGAGTTTTGATTTGTCGAGGAGATTTTGGGCTTTGTTTTTATCTTACGTGATTCATTGACAGCGATATCAGTCAGTAGTTGGCTTACCATGCCTGGATAGGGCATCCTTGCCTGAATAGAGTCTAAACCGTGCAAAGAGACATCATAAATCAAGCATATGAGGTTATTTCTATTCAAACATATAATTGTACAAAAAGCAAACACATGTTTTTCCTGTAAAAGTGCAGTGTAGTTGCCTTTTATGTGTCTTTGACTTACCTAAATTTTCATTACTACAAAATAAAAGTCTGTATTGATAAATTTTAAAATAATGTTAATTTGAAAATGATAGTGAATTATAATTGTGTTTGTACTGTTGTCTATGGTGGCACCACCGTGTCAAACAGAAATACCAGCTCTGCTCTAAGGAAATAAACCTTGGAGTTCTCAAGTGTTTATTATGCAAGAGCTTCAGAGATGTATGCATTGCATGAAGTGTGGTGAATGTGACCAACTTGTAATGATATGATCACTGTGAAATATTCAGACCATTCAAACTTATAAAAAAGAGAAAGTAAAAACCATCTGCTAAGCCATTAAGAAATACAATTACTGTCTCTAATAATTGTTTTGAAACTTGCTAAAAGAATTAAGCAAAATATTGATATACTTTGCCTTATGATACAAAATTATAGCAAGATTAGAAGAAATACTGACATCAGTTAAGCAATTTACACTTAGATACTAATGCCCCATCACTATTGCTTATTTTGATTTATTTCCATCCTCACTCCCACTGTTAGATTTGAATAAAACACAACTCCCTGGATGCCTTCAGCCACGGAGCAGTCCTCAATCCCTTCATTCTCCTCAATACAAAGTCTTTTCTGCTCTGCTTCCAGAACACACCTCTGCTCTTTCCGCATTACTCCATGTCTGCCTCCACCGCTCCCGTCTAGTCCACCATCACATTGCACTAAAGCCAAAGCCTCCTGAATAATCTCCCTCCATCTGCCCCTGCCCCTCTAAAATTGCCTCTCCTTTCAAAAGCCAACAATGTTAATCGGTGGTTGGGTTCATTTATCCAAGTATTCATGGCCTTGAACCTATTTTGTGCCCAGCACTTCTCAAGGGACTAGAGATACACTGGTGAACAAAACAAAGTTCCTCTTCCCTTGCAACAACTTGTAGGTCCTGGAACTTCTCAGACTTTCTTGGACCTGCAAGCTCTTGCTTGGACCATTCCTTTTATCCAGAATGCCTTTCTTTTATTTCTTTATGTGGTTTACTTGCACTAGTTCTTCAAGATCCAGCAAAGTGTTCACATCTTTAAGGAGAACTTCTGTGACCCCCATCGTACCCACTCAAGTCTGGGTTAAGTGCACGTCTCTCTGCTGTCAGTTTCTTGTGCACTTCTGTTTCTCAGCGCTCACTCATACTGTATTGTCATACTTCATTACCTTTCTGTCTTCAGACATTAGACTGAAATCTTCCCAGGAAGGAACTCAGTGTTTCCACTCTTGTTTATTATATCTTGTTTATTACCTTGTTTATCATATGTTATTTATTACCCTTGACTCAACTTATCAGTTATTGGAATATAGTTGAGAAAAAGGGCCAGAGAATTTCGATTCAGCATCATAGAGTTATGAGGCAGAAAATAGTGTATAATGAAGAGTCCCAGGCTCAGAAATCTATTTTGGGCTTTTCCTTTTGTACCTTCTGAAAGAGTTTTAGTATTTGGTTGGTTATGGATGACCCTATGTAAGGCAGGGATCACATAAGAGGGAACAGGTTTGCAGAGACTGAAAATAAACATAGCTAATATTGAACCCATTCCTTTCTTCCTTTTTTTTTTTTGAGATGGAGTTTCACTCTTGTCCCCCAGGCTGGTGTGCAATGACATAATCTTGGCTCACTGCAACCTCCGCCTTCCGGGTTCAAGCGATTCTCCTGCCTCAGTCTCCTGAGTAGCTGGAATTACAGGCACGTGCCTCCAAGCCCAGCTAATTTTTGTATTTTAAGTAGGAACGGGATTTCTCTGTGTTGGCCAGGATGGTGTTGAACTCCTGACTTCAGGGGATCTACCTACCTCGGCCTCCCAAAGTGCTGGGATTACATGCATGAGCCACCAGGCCCATCTTGAACCCATTTTTAACCTTCCAGCTGGGTGATTCTCTGCAAATTACATGAAACAAGACTAATTGTTTTAAAATTACTATCCCAATGGTTGGTGTCTAGATCATGCAATACGTAGTTGCTTTTTCTCCAGGAAGATGAAAATGTGTGATGGTGATGGTAAGTTATACCCATGAAGTGTAAGCTTTTGCTTATTTCATTCACTGGCAATTTTCTGACTCTTCTTAAAGTTTGGGTCTGTGTTAGGCCTACTCATCTTCATCCTTCCTATTTCTCCAGGCATAGGAATGTGGTAGGGTGTGTTAGGCAGTGGTTTATAGTCAAACAGAATTGGTCTGATCTCTTAGAAAATATGTTTTTCTGAGATTCTAGCTGCAGAAAGAACATTGAATCCACATGTGTTGTTTGCTCTGGTTGCTATTGACATTCAGCAGTCAACATCTGGTCTATTTTTAGTTTGTAAATTTTTTTTCTTTCTTTGGTTTTAATGTGGCTTTTTTAGTTTTCTGAACTTAACCCAGATGCAAAGACTGTCTAAATGCTAACCTTTTCTTCAGGGCTTTATTTCGTAGTGTTGATGACTCAACAAATGATTATTATCACTTTCCTCTGTAAAATGAAGGATGCCAATCCTTGTGTTCTTTTATGCATTTCTAGAGATGAATTGATTGCCTAAAACAAAATGCTTAAAATTTAATTTTATACTTTTCTAATGAATTAAAGGGATATTTTAAAAAATAATTGAAAAAACCTGGCTTAATGAATCAGAACAATAATATATTCCTCATCTTGGCTCAGAATGAATTGGCTTGATTTTGCAAAGGTCAAGGGATTTTTTTTCTGCCAATGCTGAGTTCATTCACATTCTTAATCTTGCTTTGATATATGCAATATTATGTATAGAATAGAGATTGGGGATCTCAGAACATCCCTTTGAGGTTTTTTGGGTTTTTTTTGAGACAGAATTCCACTCTTTCATCCAGGCTGGAGTGCAGTGGCATAATCTTGGCTCATAGCAACCTCCGCCTTCCAGGTTCAAGTGATTCTCCTATCTCAGCCTCCCTAGCAGCTTGGATTTTAGACACACAACACCACACCTGGCTAATTTTCATATTTTTAGTAGAGACAGGGTTTCACCATATTGGCCAGGCTGGTCTTGAACTCCTGACCTCAAGTCATCCACCCGCTTTGGCCTCCCAAAGTGCTGGGATTACAGGCGTGAGCCACCATGCCCGGCCCTTGAAGTTTTAATAAAAAGAATTAAAGATTCATATTAAGACTTGCCTTAGAGTGACTCATAGATTCAATAGTCATCACCTTCTTTGGGTGGGGGAAATTAGAGGCTCTGACTAACCAAGTTTCAGTTCAAAAGAACCAACATTTACTGTTTAACCTCAAGCCATATGAACTTCTTGAATCTCAGCCGATTTTATTTTATAATTGGAAAGTACCAGGACCACCCTGAAAAAGCAGATGATAATTTGCCTTTAAAGAAAAAAGATTTATTAAATAAATATTGATTTCCAGGAGAAAAGCTCAAGGCACAGATGTCCACACCCAATAACTAGCTAATCTACTTTAAATGCCAAAGATGAATACAAAAAAAAAAAAAAGAAAGAAAGAAAGAAAGAAAAGAAACTATGACTTTTATCTGCAATTTCACAGGTATATGAAACACTTTGACCAAATTTTAGTTACCTGGAGCTTAGGTTCCAAATGCTTACTTCTTTGGTTTTAAATATTTAATGAACTTTTAATTAAAATATTTGAATATAAAGTGCTTAAGTAATTTTTTAGTGTTCTCATTCTCCTTTCCCTAAGACTGATGACTGAGAAAATGCAGTCATTTTCACTCAGATATTATTTGAAGCTAGTTGCCTTCTTGACCTCAAAATGAGCATCAGCACTGCTGACTATTCACACTGTTTTCTTGTCATTTTTTATTAAGAACATTTAGTCTGCGAAGGCACAAGAGGAGATGTAAGGTGATCTGTAGAGTGTTTGTATTTCAAGTTGATGTGTAATCTTTTCAAATGTTTGAATATTAATATGTAAATAAATCATCCTCTGAATACATTTACTGATTTATAGCAGGATATTTTAGGATTTTCTTCTATGAAGCTGATTTGTGTATGCAGTGTTGTGAAATTGTTATTAATATACTAATGAGTAAGACCTAGTATGTATTGACTGCTTCCATTGGTAAGTTTCATATTTGGTGAAAATAGAGTCATGTGAAATATGTTGTGATAATAAGGATTTTCTCAGAAAATTAAAAGAATGTTATCCAAAGATTTACTTACAAAATACCTTTTATCCAGAAGTCAGTTCCATAAAAACTACAGAGATATGAAAGTTATTCCCCTTACCCCCTAATAATGAAGGACTCCTCAGTAACTATGTGGTTGGTTATCTTCTTAAAGGGTTGAGTGGCAAGAATTGTCACCAAATGTTGACTTTATTTTCCTCACTTTGCTTTACCAAGGATAAGATGCATTTTAAAACAAACACTATTCAAGAGTTGAGACAGAGTAAAATCAGTAACCCTGGTCTTCCAAATTATGTTCTCTCTGTGAAAATATAGAGTCAAAGGATCCCTGGCCCTGAGTTTTCATGAGTCACAGGATTTCTATGTTGAAAAATAAAAGATGAATAAACATAATCTGAGAAAAACAAAAAGAACCCCTTCAATACAATATTATGTCATAACCAGGTTCTCTATTTTTTATATGTGTGTGTGTGTGTGTGTGTGTGCGTGTATATGTTTATACAGAAAATTTTTCAAAAATCAGATTATAGGAATTAGCTAGCAAGTTAGGCACTAGAAACCAAAGGCTGCCAGTGCCAGACCAGGCATTGTGGCTCATGCCTGTAATCCCAGCACTTTGGGTGAAAGTGAGAGGATCACTTGAGGCCAGGAATTTGAGACCAGCCTGGGCAACACAGCAAGACCTTGTATCTATACAATATTAAATAAAAAAATATTTCCAGGTGTAGTGGTGCACACCTGTAGTGCTAGTTACTCAGGACACTGAAGCAGAATTGTTTCAGGAGTTTGAGGCTGCAGTAAGCTATGGTCATGCCATTGCACTCCAGCCTGGTTGACAGAGCAAAATCCTGTCTTTTTAATAAATAATGAAAACAAAAATCAAAGCCTTCTAGATGATGCCTATGATATTAATGAAAATGACAAAAGTAATAACCTTAATGATGCAGAAGCAATACGGTCCTGGCTTACCAAGTGTTCTTACATCCACTTTGTTTTAACAGAGCAAACTCGTATGAATGAATCCAGATGGCTATTCCAGTTACTTTTCCAGCATATGATATCCTGCTTTCTAGTTGGTGACAAATATTTTACCCCTTGAGATGGATTTTAAAAATCTTTCCCATGGCTGGGCTCAGTGGCTCACACTTGTAATCCCAGCACTTTGGGAGGCCGAGGCAGGCAGATTGCCTGAGGTCAGGAGATCGAGACCAGCCTGGGCAACACAGTGGAATCCCATCTCTACTAAAATACAAAAAATTAACTGGGTGTGGTGGCGTGAGCCTGTAGTCCCAGCTACTTGGGAGGCAGAGGCAGGAGAATTGCAAGACTGTGTCTCAAAATTATTGTTTCTCTCTCTGGATCAGAGCACAAATAAATGGTATAGTATTTTTAAAATATCTTGGTTTTCTTTCTTGTCTATTTACACAAACCTGCTTTCAACCTCATGATTGTTTCTTCCAAGTGAGATCTGATTGGCAAGGCCGCAGACTAAGCCAGTCAGTCTCCTCCTTTGAGACTCTCATGTTTTAGTTAGAAAATATCACAAAAAGAAGACGTGAGTCACCTTAGGATCACTTTGTCCAACCCCTCATTTGTGAGATAATGAAACAGGAGCAGAGAGGTGAAGGGCCACTCTACTTTGCTCAAGGTAACATGGCTAGGTAGTAACTGGTTTGGTTTAGATGGAGCAGATGGGCTCTTTCTTATGCATTCTTTGGGTTGTGCAGCTTCTTCCTTTTTTTTAACTGTTTATTATGCAAATGTTATTTTAAAGTGGCCACTTTTTCCTTTTCTAACTGGATAATATAAACACGATATGTTAGGCTGATATCACTTGCGTGTTGGCTGCCTGTCACATACACTCCCTTCCTTTCTTGGGCAAGGAATGGGACAAAGAATTATCCATTACTTTCAGTGTCCAAAAGTAAGAAATGACAAACACTTGCTTTTGCACATTTTGCAGTAGCTAGGATAAAGGCATATAACCTGCCAGGAAATCCACTCTGGAGCAAGTGATGCAAAGACACAGGGACAGAGGAGATTTTGTCCTAGTGCAGGTAGGAGAGACAAGAGTTCTAGTGACTGAACAGTGCTGGAGACAGTGCTAATGACAGGCAATGTCCAGGATTGGTAGGGGCAATATCTGATAGTCTGCAGTGTGGCCATATTGCTCAGCCCAATGTTTCCTGAGAAACAATTTTGGCTGTGTTCCTCGTGCCCAGCCTTTCTGGGTTCCTTCTCATTTTCTGAGCCTAACATTCCAGCTATTCTGGAAATTCTGTGAGCGTAAAATAAACTTTGACAATTTTTGGATTTAACTCTTCTGAAGTTAGTTTTGGTTATATTCAATGAAAAATTTTGGTAGAGGTTACATGGCTCAAATAAAATAGACTTCACTTTCTGGGTCTGGGAATAACCAGTGAACATCTTCCTGAGCATCAGTTTCTCATGCATAAAATTTAGAAAGGAAAACCTGAGGAGGGTTGGCTGAATCACTTCTTTGTTTCGCAGAGTCTGATTCTATAAGAATATGTTGGAACACGGAAGAATTTGCCCTGCTCTCTTCTCCTCAAGCCCCCAAAATATTTGTCTTCCAATTAAATATAAGGAGAAAAAAGAGACAATGAAAGCAGAACAGGAAAAAAAAAAAAGAAGGCCATATAAATCCTTGCTTTGTTTTGATAGAAACCCATGAAATACAGCAAGTTGGTTTCAATGTTCTAAAGCTTTGCACAATTAGTCAGTCTTAATCACTGCCTACGGAATTGAAGCATGGACAATTCCAAATTTTTACACATCTCATTCATTAAAATAAAAGCAGAAGCCAGGCGTAGGTTGAGCGACAGTTTTATGAAACACAAGCCTTGTAATTTTCCAACATCTGTGGGGAGTTAAAAAACAATCACTAGGATCACTTCAGTTGCTCCAAAGCTGGTAATACGTGAGTCATGTTTAGGTGCTTTCTGGGCCCTACCAAATCATCAGATAGATTTTCAAATGTGTTTGCAGCAAGAGCCACACCTCTTTTTTTCTGGGCATGGAAAAACAGTGTAAAATAGACTCTCAAAGAAGCCAGCATCCTAAGCAACAGGCACATACTTTATTTTTAGAGACTGGGTTACCATTAGCACATATTTGGACATTTTTTAGTCTGACTCAAATACACAAAAAACACTTTCCTAATCATTTATGGAACAAGTTCTCGGTCTCCACCCTATCCAGAATATAAAATGTAAAGATTCTAATAATAGGGGTACACTTAATAAATGTATTGATGGATGTTTCTCTTTCAACGCGATTAATTTGCCCTAAGCAGTATCTAGTTAATGAGGTCTTAAATTGACAGAATAAATAGGTGTGCTCTGCTCTAACTTCAACATGAGGTCATGGCAGGCATGGCTCTTTTCAGCTACCTAAGTTTACTTTCAACTATTTTCCTACCCATTCAAGTGTCCCTTTAGTGAGAATGAACCTCCAGCTGTCTGTTTCCTCCTGAAGAGGTCAGCTGTCTTGCTGCACTCAGGATTCCTTCTTTGTTGGAAGCTGACTCTATACAATTAAAGAACTGCTGGCAAACAACTGCAATTAAGAAATTTAAGCTTGAGAGTATCAGGATGAGGCAGCTTAATGCCTTGTTACCTTTGAGTATTTTGGAAGTACTTTTTGTTCCTGGTTAAAACTGAAGGAAACATTGTAAGTCCAGTCTTCCACATAATAAAAAAAGGCTGTATTTTTGGACAGACTTTATTCTTAGTAGTTACTCATTTAGATTTTTACTTTTAAAATTCTTCTAATAGGGAAAAATACTTTCATTGAACTTTTCAAACTAAGATGTAAAATGGCCATGTCCCTGAGAGATGATACATTTATTTAAATTTGACTGATACTATTTTCTGAAGGTGGGTTAGGATAAACAGAAAAGAGGTTTTTAAAAAAACATTAAGACAAGAGTTAAAAAACAAATCTCAGGAGTCTGACAGGAAGCATGATTCATCCACAAAGAACCATGGGGCGAACAGCTCTTCCAGGAGGGAGCTGTGAGCTGCCTTGAGGCTTATCCACTAGGCACACAGAGGCTGCAGAGTAGCTTTTGTTTTAATGGGAGTTTCTTGGTCAGGGCTGGCTTGACATCCAAAGAATACATCGCAGAAATCTTGGCAAATTGAAATTCCAGTAGGACTCTTTGTTTATGATCTCTCCTTACTTCTGGTATGTGAACTACTCGAGAGTAGGGCATAGCACTGTGTTATTCACTACTTGATCCCTAGTACCTGAAAAGTACCTGGTACCTGAAAAGGACTTAATATTTGCTATAGGAAGGAAGGGAGGGAGAAAAGGAATGAGGAAGGGACGGAGGGAAGAGAAAATGAACTGTGTTCCATTGAGACCCCTCTGGGGGAAGAAAATCTGGGGCATGTGGCTTTCAGTAGTTCAGTGAGCACATAGCTGTCTCTAAGCCTCCATCTGTTGCATGTACAGATTTGTAACACCCCAAGGGCGTGCGGTTATAAGATTGCCCAAGCAACATCCTCTACGTTGACAGTTTATCCCAACATGCTCACTCTCCCCAAAGCTCTCTCTGACTTTTAATTTACCTACCACTACTTAGTGCCTCCTGCTTGGATTACCTCAATATTTCTGCATCTCCCATCTTGCTGCCCTTTGATTTGCATTTGGCTGCTAGTTCTCAACTGAGGTCCTATCTTTATTTCTGAAATTTACCACAGGGCCTGCAACTGACCTCTAAGCACCAAGTCTGCACAAAATCTGTGATTACCTAGGTGTTTTAGTTTGGGCAGCAAACATTTATTCTCAAGTATTCCCCAACTCTGGTCACTCCTTGACCTAGTCGAGTCTTGTGTTCACAATGTGGTCGAAACCTGTGGGTGAGATTGATTCTTCAGAGGAAAGAACTAAAGGATTCACCCATGAGGAGCTATAAAAAGCAGAGACTGACTAAAGGAGAAGAGAATGAAAAGAAAGGATTCCTGGAATCTGGGAGCACAGAATGCTCCCAGATGGGAGTGAAAAAGCTCTATATACTTTAAAGTCTGACTGGATTTGTCCTGTCCCGAATGCTGACTGTACCAGCCTGCAATACATTTAGAGAGATGCACCACTGCGCAAACAAAGCAAATTGCAAACCAGTTTTAGTAATTTCTCAATGAAGGGATTACCCTGTAATTCTCTGTGAACCTCCTATTTTGGAAACCCAAAGGGAAAATAGTTTGTTCTAGACACATCTATTATTGCTTGTCCCCACCTCCACTAGCAATAAGGGAAGCTGCCCTTGCCTTCAAGTCCCTGCTGAGCACACACAACCATGCTCAACGTCCTCATCCATTAAATACGGTCAAAAGAGTGTCTGCCTCATAAATTGTAATTGAGATTAAATGAATCACGTCTAGAGCATTTAGGAGATTGTCTGTTACATAGTCAGCATCTAAGAAGCGTTAGCAATGATATTGACAGTAATGATAAGAGATGACATGATGGTGATTGTGATGGTATTAACACATTATTGGCTGTGACTGAGTGAACAAGGAATGTGTTTCTCCAAAGCGTACCAATGCAGAAGCTGCATGTTGTCTTACAATTCCTGTGGCTGGTTGCAAAAGATGAGCTAGGCCAGCGTCCTCTCAAAAAACCAACAAACAGTGGCCAATAAAAGTCATAGGCTGGAATGGACATTGTGTGGCATTGCGAAGGTTAAAATTGGGAGGCAAAAAGTAATTGAAACAAGAGTGAATAAAAAAGAAGAGACATTGTTAAAAAAAAAAAAAAAGAACGTAAAGAAAAGAAAAGATCACTAAGAAACAGAGACACTTAGTAAGAGAGCCCAGAATACCCAGCCAGCCCCTGCCTATCTTTTAATTCTGCAATTCCCACTATCAGTTTCCTAAAGGTCTCCTAGATTCCAACCATAACACTCAGCTTTTAGTTTTAAGTTCATCTGGGCTTGAGTATTCTTTGTTTCTTGAGCCTAAAGAATCCTGACTAGATTTTAAAAATACTTTTTATAGCACAATTAATCATACTACGAAAATGAGTCAGATATCATCTGGCCACAAGACTTCCTCTCAACTACGGTTTACAAATTTTAAAGTGCACCAATTATTACAAACACTGATGAGCAAATTTAGCTCTGTATGAACATTGGAACTTCCATGGACAGGCTGTCCTGTGCATCTCCATTCTCTAGGCCATTATAAAGAGATTCCTAAATGCCAGTGGTATGAGCCAGTAACTGAAGTAGCAGAAGAAGGTGTCAGAGAGTGCAAACTCAAATGTCTATAGGGAAACTTCATGCATATATTGGGTGTAATATAATAGAGAGTTGTAGGAATTTTGCCAAAATAAAGAGGTCCGCCATCCTGGACCCCTCCCCAAGACAGAAATTTCTCTTAAGATCAGGCTTCTGTTGATGGGTGGAAATCAATATGTTCCCAGTAAAACAAAAGCCAGAAATGTAGATTTTTAAAGTTGAAAGTCTTTTGATTTTTAAATGTTAAAAACTAATTTAATTTTTTAAAACAGATCTTACCCAAAAAATGTTTCTATAGAACAAACTTTATCTGAGGCTGCCAGTTTCTGCCCTCTGAAATAATAGGATGGGAAATAGTCTATGGTAAAGAACCAGATAGTACACAACTTGTCATATTTCCTAAGTCCACATTCTACTCTGGTTATACTGTAAAAAGACGAGAGAGGAGACGTTGAGACTTTTTGTTAGAGGGAAATAAAAAATGCACATCAATGTTTGACCAAAAGATTCAAAAAAGACAACATTATTATCACAAAATTGTGGGTCCTTGTGATTAACAATGCATACATATATTGGGATAGAGTCCTGTGGAGTCCTCCAGGACACTTGTATGTCGTTTTGCAGTTGTCCTCCCCATCATTTACATTTCATCAACAATATCTAGGAAATCATAATATGTAGGTAATTTTCAAAACTTAAAAAAAATGTCTAACGGATTAGGATTAAACCCTTGGCTTTGGAGTTGTATTTAAGCATACTCTCTGATGAGAGAAAGAAAGTAGTTTAAGTGAGGTACATGTATATTTTAATAGTCCTAGAATAATGTTTTCTAGGTGTTATTTTTTTTAAAAAAAAATCATGGCTAATCTAATTAATTGAAATAGGATTGACTAGATTTGGTTTGGTTTTGATGAACCAAACGTTCTTTAAAGAGCAACTTCACATGATACAGGATACAGTTTCAAATCATAATCCAGTGACAGTCTTCTTTGTATCTACTGCAATTGTCCTAATTTATTTCCTAAGGATTACTTAACACCACTGTGAAATGTCAATCTATTACAGTCTATCTTTTGCTCTAAGTTCTTCAAAGTGTTTTTAGTGGAGAGGTTACTTTCCTTCCACATCCTCTCACTCAAAACTTGTGCATCTAATGTTAGAGACAAAAAGATGAGAGACTCAGTTATTGCTGTTTAAGAGCTGTGGATTTAGTATAAAAAAGTACTTACTAATTCTGGTATTAGCCCCACCATCTAAAAAGCTTAAAAGTCATCAATATCCTTAAATAGCAAAAAGCTGAACAAACTGAGAATCAGCAACTATTCTTAGACCTATAAAAAAACTAAGGTTGCAGAGCAAAGTGCCACTGAAATCTGGACAGGCTGTGGTAGGAAAATAATGACTGAAGAGAAACCCAAGTCGTAATCTTTGGATCCTATGAATATGCTATATGACAAAGCGAAGAGGAATTAAGGTAGTCGATGGAATTATGGTTGCTAATCAACTGGTTTAAAGAGGAAGATTATCCTGGATTATTAGTTGGACCCAATATAGTTATGAGTCTTCAAATTTGGAAAACGGCAGCAGAAGAGAACTATTGTGACAGTAGTTTGAAAAGTCCTTGGCCTTATGTTAATGAACGGGAAACATAAGGAAATGAATTCTCCCCTAGAGCATCCAGAAGGAACTTAGCCCTGCCGATTCACTGATTTTAGCCTGGTGTAAATGATTTCAGACTTCTGACTTCCAGAACTTTAAGATAATATATTTGTATTGTTTTAAGACACCAAGCTGGTGGCAATTTGCTATAGTGGCAGTAGGAAAAATAATACATAGGTGAATCCAGAGAATCACATGGAGCAACTTACCTGGAGCAGAAGCCACTAACACCACAAGGTGGTAGAGAAACTAAAATATTAATTTTAACAAATTCCTAGAGATTGAGTATGGATTTTTTGAGAGCAAAAACTGCTACAGGTCACAGTTTTAGAAAGGCTTCAACCGTTTCATGGGCTTTTACCTCTGGGGACTACGCCAGGTTCTCATGGTAAATATTGATGAAAGTTTCCCTTGTAGCACTAGCAAGGGAAAGAAATCAATGTAAAATATACCCACAGTCTTCTCCATAATCGACTACGCTGAGAAAAGGACTTTACCTGAGCCTTATCCAAGCTGGAAAAGAGCATTCCTCCCACTTTAGTTCCCTCTAGTGTGTCTGTCTCAACTAAGAGGGTACAAAAGCTATACAGCTGGAGAAATGTTTGTGAAAGTCATAACCCACAGATACAGGCTGACTAAAAGAGTGAGATTTCATCATAAGTATATAGAAGGCATCCCCTCTCCAACACTTTACCACCACACCAGCAGGACTGCAATATAGTAACAATGGACTACATCTGAAAGAGCTGCAAGATACAGACTCTCTGTGAGGAGGACTTAGGGACTCCTAAAGTCAAGAGAGAAGACAAAAGCAAGGAGACTAGAAGAACAGGAAGGCTCTCACACCCATAGCTACAGCTGAGATTAAACAGCCTAGATTCCAGCCAGATTAACGTAAATCTTGACAGTAAAGGACAATTTAACTCAGTTATAATTACCCAATGCAACATGTTTGGCTTTCAGCAAAAACTACAAGATGTAAAAAAAGGTAAAACATATGTGCATGCGCCTGCATGTGTACATGTGCACACACACACTCTTTCTCTCTCTCTCTCTCTCTCTCTCACACACACACACACATACATGTCTGAAGAGACAAAGCAAGCATAAGACCCTGACTCAAATGTAACACAGATGTTTGAATTTCAGACAGAAAATTTAAAGTAACTATGATATGATAACTATGTTAACTATGATAACTCTATTTTTGTTAGTTAGGGCTGCCATAACAAAGTACCATAGACTGGGTGGTTTAAACAAGGAAATTTTATTTTGCCCTGGAGGTTAGAAGTCCAGCATCAAGGTGCCTTCAGGTTTGTCTTCGTCTTAGGCCTGTCTCTATGACTCACAGGTGGCCACCTTCTTGCTGCGCCTGAGAGTTTTTCTCTGTCTGTGGGCATCCGTTGTATCTCTGTGTGCTCAAATTTCCTCTTCCTATAAGGACACCAGTCAGAAAGAAAGAGACAAAAGTACCTACATTCAAATATGATAAAATTTTCTGTTTTAAAATACCAATGAAATCACAATAAATTCCTGCAACTAATAAGTATATATAGAAGGGCCACAGGGTAGAAGGTAGAAAGACAATTGATTTCCTGTATACCAGCAATAAACAACTAAACTTTGAAATTAGAAAAAGAATCAATACCACTTACAGCAGCTCGTTCAACTACATAGATATAAATCTAATATAGTATATATAGAAAATACATGTAGGAGATGACAAAACCTCAATAAATGAAATAAAGAAAACCTAAATAAATGAAGAAAGGCGTGTTATATATATATACATAGACATATACATTTTCTTACTTTGCAATCAGTAGTCACATTCCTCAGTATTTACCCAACTTGCTTGAATAAACTCATGCGCACCCAAAAATGTGCATTTATGAAAGAGAAACTTGTTAGTCTACTTTTTTTTCTACACATAAGTAAAATGTGAACTGTCAACAATAGTCCCCCCTTATTCCTGGTTTCACTTTTCATTGTTTCAGTTACTCATGGTCAACTGTAGTCTAAAAATATGAGCTATTTTATTATATTTTATAGGTAACTCGATTTGAACAATTGGGGGAGGTACTGGTTTAGGCCAGTTCTTCTTGAAACATGGTCCCAAACCAGTAGCATCATCATCTGGGAACCGGCTAGAACTGCAAGTCATTGTAACTCACCCAGGGTTTCTATCAGAAACTCTGGGGATAGGCCCAGAAACTTATTTTGACAAGACTTCCAGGGGACTCTAATCAGCTAACGTGAACAGTAGGAGGTTTCAGCAAAAGAAAAGCTCAGGATTGCACCAACATGGGCTGTCTTTGGTGTGAAGGTATACAGACATGTTTTTGTGCTTCTCAGGAGGAGCTGAAGAAGGTGGATGAGAACCAAGAGCCAGCAGGCCTGGAATGGACCTACAATGGTGTGGAATAAATGAGCCAAGACCAGAAACTGCAAGTAATCTCCTAAACCAGGGGTTGGTGGAGGAGAGCATGGCTGAGACTCAAGGTGTATCAGTTTGTTCTCACACTGCTAATAAAGACATAACAGAGACTGGGCAATTTATAAAGGAAAGAGCTTTAATAGACTCACAGTTCAACTGGGAAGGGCTCTCAATTGTGGCAGAAAGCAAAGAAGAAGCAAAGGCATGTCTTATATAGCAGCAGGCAAAAGAGCTTGTGCAGGGACCTCCCATATATAAAACCATTAGAATAAGTGAGACTTATTCACTACCATGGGAACAGTATGGGTGAAACTGCCCTCATGATTAAATTATCTCCGTCTGGCCCCACCTTTGACATGTGGGGTTTATTACAATTCAAGGTGAACTTTGGGTGGAGACACAGTCAAACTATATCACAAGAGGTTGGCACCATCCGAGAGACACAAAGAAGGGCTTAGGCAGCAACATGGTGGGCCTGCCACCCAGTCTAGCAAAGAGTCAAAGCACAGGGCTGGTCCAGCAAGCTTTCAGCTCTACTCAGGCATTCTCCTGTGAGATAGAAAGGGATGAAGAGAAACAGCACTTACAAAGATGTCGAAGCTCACACTCTCTGAATGTATATATATAAAGACCTATTTTCAGCTGCTTAATTTAGAAGATGAAGTTACTCTCATACCCTCTTCCTACCCAAACTCTGACCAGCTGACAGAGTTCATGTATAAGCTACATATACATTTTTTGAAAAGTAAAGAGAAACACTTTTACAAATCTGTATTGAGTGCACATATTTCAACACAACAACATAAATATTCCTGACTCATTTCATTATTTGCTTATTTAGAAACTATTTCAGAATAAAAGATTATTATTTCAGGTTCCCTTGTCAGATACCCTGGAAAAAATGAAGATTGCTTAGGATTTTGAAACGTTTCACTTTGAAGTCGCAGAAATGTTGCAGTGACAATTTAAAACCACTTGAGGGCAGTAAAAGCACATTTCTTACCTGTACATTGCTGACGATTTAACCATAACCTCCAAAATCAAATACTTGGCCGGAATACCTTATTTGCATTTCTAACTTTGTCTAGAGTTCCCCTTACCCCTATCTGCCAGGTTTATATTCCTAGAGTTCCTCAAATGTAAGTAGAACAAGAAGAAACATTTAAAGCACACATTCTGTTTTTGGTTTCTTTCATCAGCAATATATTTGCTGTGGCTTATAATTGATGTAATTCAGAGACATGGCTCAATTATGTCACAAGTTCAACTTCTTTATCTCGAATACTCTTTTACGCTTATGTAAGTATCTTTCAACATCAATTCATGCCTGTGAGCATGAGTGTTTGTGTGTGGATGTGCGTGTGCGTTTACCCAGAGAGATTTCAGAACATATATAAAAACAGTTGTCGGCATTACAGGGAACAAGAACACTTTCTGGCACATTTATAAAGTACCTTTACTCTTTCTCATCACAGCCCTGCAAAGCCACCATCTTGGCTTTTTCTTCATCATCACCTCGAAAAAAATCTTGGGCAAGCCCCATAATTTTTCAGAAATTAAAAGAAGAAATGTTTTCTAGTTACTTTTCCCTCACAGATTGTTTCATTTCAATAATTAAATCACTTATCTCTCCATAATACTTAAAATTGCTGACTTCACCTAAAGTCAAGCTTCTTCCCTTTTTTTTTTTTTGTCTGCTTCCCACTAGAAGTCTCAAGTTGGGAGAAGTGGTGAGGTGGTTACACACTTCCTGGTCCACGTCCCTACCGAGTTTCTACTCTTCCTCCCACCTGACTGCCTCTGACTCGAGGGTTCCAATGAAGGAGAGGCAAGAGAGGTAAAGAGCAGAAGATGGATTTTTTTTCACCAACACCTCTGCCATCTTACATTCATTTTGCGGGGGCGGCGGCTGTAGCAGTAGTTCAAATCTGCCCATTTCTCTTGTGGTCATTTTTGAGGGCTTTTGTGAGCTGTGTGACTGCACAGCCAGGTCAGGGCCGACTTCATGGGTGTGAGCCCTACGTAGAATCTCAAGAGCACAGGCTTAGAGGGGCCCCAGGCTTGGCTTAATGCTCTGTTGTTGCCTCCTTGCATTTTTAAAATAATTTTTGATCAAGAGACCCTGGATTTTCATTTTTCATTGGGCCCCAGAAATCACAGGGCTGGATTTGACTCAGCCCCTTCAACTGCAGCTTTACTGTGGGGCACTGCCTATTTTTCTGCTGATAATTTATAATCTCCCTCTGCCTCTCTGGTCAGATTTTACCCCGGCAGAAACACCCTTGGACAGGGTTCCATGACTAAAGATCACACACCAATGTTTCCTTGCTCCAACAAAGCAAGGACTTGGGTATGTGGCTATTATAAACCTCTCTGCTAGAGTCAGAAGCCCTCTCTGCCAGCTCTCTCTAGTCACTTTCCTCTCAGGCATGAATCAGATAATTCGGCTGTGTTCCTAAGCAACACCAGACCCACGTAGGCTCTCCACTTGGTCCTTGACGTGGAGCTTAGTCCTCTCACTGGGCTTGAGTGAGGTGGAGCATCTTATCTTCCTCCTCCAGATGGCTGTCAACAAACCACCTCTTTCCCTAACTCCCTGGCATCTTCAGACTTAACTCTTTTGTACCCATAGGTGGGTGAGAAACTAATGGTCAAAACTTCCGTGTTTGCCCCTCCCATTTTAGGTCTGTACAGGGAGTTTAGCATCACTTTGGAAGTTGCAAGTTCTCTTTGTTTTGTTCTCAGCCTTTAGAACTCAATAGCAAAGGAGACAGAAAGAGTCTCAGTATAATGCCCAACCACATCATTTATAGGGAAAGCTTTTCTTCAAGATTTGAAATTTTGAAATTTAAATATTTATTTGAGTAACATTTTTAAATATCCTCAATTCCCTTAAGATATTAATATCTTCATTAACAGAAGGATCAATTCAACAAATATTTTGACCATCTCTTTTGTGCAGTAACCAGTAATAAGCTGTGCTAATATGCAAATTAGCAAGAGCCCTCACATTCTTGGGGAGCTCACAGTTAGAATTTGAAACACAAAGGCAAGTTTCTGAAGATGAGTGATGATAAAGTTATGTACAAATGCAATAAGTTCAGAGGGAAAAGAGCAAATAAACTCTGGAACAAAGGAGAACATTTCACCAGAACTAACATTAGATTTGGATTATAAAAAGATAAGAAAATGGTGGGCAAAATGTGGAGAATAATTTCAAAGCTAGTGACAATAATTTGTTCAAAGACTATTTCAATAATCCAGGTAATATGATGAGGGCCAAAACTAAATCAGGGTCTCTTGGGCAAGAAGAAAAGAAGCGTAAGTAGGTGGTAGAAATGAGAGAAATTATTGACCAATTAAATGAGAAAGAAAGAGGAGCTGAAAAATAATTCCAGAAAAAAATGAGTCCAGAAATACCATCTTTCAGAAGATGGGGCATTAAATATAAATATAATAGAGTATTAAAATGTATCATTTTTAATATAACTACATGTTAATTCATTTTGATTCAATTATCAAACAGTACAAGTATGCTTTTTAAAAGTCAGTGTTTGTTTTATATAATATAACCAACGTTGGATGTAGTAACTAGTCTGCTGCTTGCTAAATCTTATTGCTTGAATTTCCAAGAACATCATGTAGACAGGTAAGTCAATTTCAGCAAAATCCAAACAAGAAAACTACATTATGTCCCAAACTGTGGAATACAGTTTGTGCAAAAGTAATTAAGTTCAAAAATGTTTATTGTATGCTGTGTGAGTTGCTGGTGGGAATGTAATGATGCAACTACTTTGAAAGACTGTTGGGAAGTTTCCAGTAAAGAAAAACATATACTTACCCTATTTCAGCATAAATGAGAACACATGTCTGCTAAAAGATCAGAGTGTTTACTGAAGATTTATTCAAAGTAACCAAAAACTAGAATGGATAATAAACCATATCATTAACACTATATTGTTTTGCTACCATACGATGTGTATTAGTTCTCACATTGCTATAAAGAACTACTTGAGCCTGGGTAATTTATGAAGAAAAGAGTTTTGATTGACTTTCAGTTCCACAGGCTTAACAGGAAGCATGACTGGGAGGCCTCAGGAAACTTACAATCGTGACAGAAGGCAAAAGGGAAGCAAGCACTTTCTTCCCATGGCAGCAGGAGAGTGAGAGAGCAAGCGGCGAACTGCCACACACTTTAAAACCATCAGTTCTCATGAGAACTCACTATCATGAGAACATCATGGGGGAAACAGCCCTCATGATTCAGTTACCCCATACCAGGTCCCTTTCCTGACACATGGGGAATGACAATTCAAGATGAGATTTGGGTGGGGACACAGAGCCAAACAATACCACAATACAACACCATATAACAATAAAAATGAACAAACTATTGTTACATGTAACAACATGGATATGAACATCAAGATATTATGTTGTGTGAATAAAATTTAGGCACAAAAGAATAAATACTATATAACAGAACCTTCAATATGAAGTTCAAGAACAAGTAACACTGATAAATGATGTATTGATTTTCTATTGCTGTAGTAACAAACATAGTGATTTTAAACAACGCAGTTGTATAGTCTCACAGTTTAAAGAGACTAGAAATCTGGCAACAGCTTACCTGGGTCCTCTGCTTAGGATCTCAAGAGTGCAATCAAGTTATCAGCCAGGATGTTTTCTCTTATTCAGGCCTGACTGGGACAGAACCCTCTTCCAAACGCACTCAGAGTGTTGACAGAATTCATTTCCTTTGCTTGTAGAAATGAGGCCCTCAGCTTCTTGTTGGCTGGTAGCTAGTGGCCACCCTCAGCTCTTAGATCCTGCTCAGAGTTTTTAAGGGCTACTTGCATGTCCTTCCCAAGCTGGCTTTTTCACTTTGGCCACCTACTTCCTCAAGCCAGTAAGGAAAGACTTGTGAACAAGCCTGCTATCAAGACAGTTTTATATAGCATAATGCAGTGGAAGGCAAATCCCCTCACCTTTGCCATAGTAGGTTAAAAAGCAGTTATAGGTTGCCCCTATACTTCATGAAAGGGTATTACACAAATATTGAACACAAGAAAGTGGTGATCATAGGTGGCCACCTTAGAATCTGCCTGTGACAGATGATAATGAGAGAATAAGGCTAGGAGTTTCCTCTTTTTAGGGGTTTTATATAGATTTGGAAGGCACATCAGAGAACTGGGATGGTAGAAGTAGTTCATATCTTCCTCTGAGAAGTGGTTAGGGATTATATATATATTTTTTAAATAGTCATATTACACATGTATACACTTGCTCTATGTAAAGTTATACATCATTAAAAATAATAAAAATTGACTATTCAGTAGCAGTGCTTTGGGTACTATTAGAATTATGAGAGAAACTGTGATGATGATTGTTAATTATAACAATCGTGTAGGTAGAGAAATAGATGGATAGATAATTGGTAGGTAGGTAGATGGATGATACATAGCTCAATCTACCTACCTATCAATTCTGATAGAACCTGAGTTCTGTGCTCCCACCACTTTTTTGAAATTTTCGCCTAGATGCCTCAAACTCCATATAGCCGATTGAACATATTATGGAGCCTCCAAGATTGCTTTTCATCCTATATTACCCCCACTGGCTAATGGCTTCACCATCTACTCAGCCACACAAGCTGGAACCAAGGAAAACTTCTTTACTTGCCTATTATCAGACTCTCTATCCACACACTTCCACTCCCTTTAGCCATCCAAGACATCTCCAAGCTTTATTCATCGCAAGGACTAAGTATTTCTGGGCTGTGTGATCATCAGTTAGCCAAGCAGGAAGCTCACAGTTGAACACATACTAAATGGCAATCATAAAGTAGAACAACAATGAAAATGAGAGAATGCTGTATAGAAAATGTACAGAGAGAATACTTTTGCATTTGTTTACAGGCAAACAAAGCTGAGTGAAAAAGACAATAGATGATTATCTCTGAAGCCAGGAAAGGCAGGCTGTCTCATAGATCTAGCCTATCTTAAAGTGGCTAGCTGAAGATTGGCAAAATCATTTATCAGAAGGCGATTAAGTAATCAGAGTGGGTGGCAGACTTCTTGGATTTTCTATCAATGGCTATAAAACTAGAACTTCCTGGGATTGTTTCTTCCTCTTCGTCGTCGTCTTCTTCTTCTTCTTCTTCTTCTTCTTCTTCTTCTTCTTCTTCTTCTTCTTCCTCTTCTTCTTCGGAAATAAAGAAGAAAAAAAGGAGAGAAGGAGAGGAAGAAAGAGGAAGAAAAAGAAGGAGACAGAACGGGAATATTGCTTTATTCTAAAAATGGGTATTAATAATGGCCGATCAATATTTTGTGTATTTAAAGTGGAGAGCTCTATAAATATTTATTAAGTTTACTTGTTCTGGATCTGAGTTCAAGTACTGAATATCCTTATTAATTTTCTGTCTCATTGAGTCTAAATCTCTTTATGGATCTTATGTATCTGGGTGTTAGGATCGTTAGCTCTTATTGTTGCATTGATCCTTTTACCACTATATCTTTGTTGCTTTGAAATCTATTTTATCAGATGCAAGAAAGCAATTCCTGCTTTTTGTTTATTTATTTATTTATTTTTGCTCTTCAAACTATTCTAAAAGTTTACTCCCAATCTGCCAGAACAAGTGCATTTATTTGAAATGAATTTTAGCAATATGAGCAGTCCATAGGAGACATAATGGAGAGATACATATGTGTTATTAAAACATCGTGATTAATCCATTTCTTGGACATTAATTTTTCCTCTTTATTGGTGGTTTATTCTTAGTCCTAGATTCAAGTATTCCATTCATAGAAATACTTCTGGCTTTTTATTTGACTAATCTATACCATCCCCTTCATCCTCATCACCACTTTATAACAGGGGATACATAATTTCCCTTGGTTAATCCTGTGTCAGAGTCAGGATTTGACCTGTTTGACTTCAAATTCAGGACTCATATATTTCAAGTAGTTATTACAGAGAGTCAGACCTTTCATAAAATAATCACTCCCTTCCTTTCCAGACTCATCTGTCATCATTAGTCTACATGCCTCACTGCTCCCCTCCAAATCGAAGTACTGAGATAATTTAGAATTTTCAAAAATTACCATGGGTATTTACTCAGAGTGATCCAAACTGTTAGGTTTGAGGGCACAGTCCGCATACTGCCATGTATGCACAAGCCTTCTGACACAGACTTAGAGGGGTTAGGGTCCAACTACAAAGTCAGTGTGAAGAGTCCATACAAAACCATCCTCACTCTGACACCAAATACAAATTTTGGAGGTTCCAAACCACTCTAAGCTTTTAAACATTGCTAGAGGTTCTCACAAAACCACTGAAAGCTATGATGCTAATGGTTTATTACAAGGAAAGTGTGGACAGATAAAAATCAAGCAAAGAAAGAGGTACATAGGGCAGAGCCTGGAAGAATTCCAAACAGGTTTTTGTTTTACTCAGGATGCATTTTTTATCATCAGTGTTTGATAGCATGCATGGAATACTGCCAACCAGGGAAACTCACCAGGGCTCTGCTGTCCAGAGGTTTTATCGGGGCTTTCATGCTTCAGGGATGCTTGTTGATTGCCTTTGTAGTGGATCTCAGTCTTCGGGTTGACTGATACCGTGTGCCCAAAGTCCCTACCCTAATTCACATGATTGGACCTTCTGATGTAGACAGCTTCTGCTGTAAGACTATGGGGATCAACTTCTATCCTCAAGAAAAACACTCCTATCAGCTATAACATAGATGATCTCCCAGAAGCCAGGCCATTTTTAGGGCCAGGCCAAATTCTCACTATACATTAATCCTATTTGTTTGTGTCAGACATTATTGTTTTCGTCATTGTTCCTTTGTGACTCAGTTCAAGTGACACCTACATCATGAGGCATTCCCTGCACAACCTTTCTACCTCTTTCCCTTGTACAGTTAAATCTCCCTTTTTCTCTGCTCTCTTTAGCATCTTTTCAATACCTCTGCTATAGCTGTTATAGCATATTTTATCATAACTTTTACTTCTCCCCTCTCTATAATGTGATCCATTAGTAGTCAGGGACTTAACAAGCATTTGTCTACTCATCACCAATGTCTGCAACCATTGCTTACACAGAACAAATGCTTATGAATAGCATGCCAGGCAGCATGGATAAATGCGGAGGCACAAGGAGCTCTTGCTACCACCGTGATATTGGGTGAATATCCAGATTCCCTCAACAGGAGAAGCCAACTCATTTCTCACGATATACTTCTCATTCTTGTCCCGCATTCAGTGTGTTGATCCTGTGGGCTTCCACACTTCTGCCTGGAGAATAAGGTCTTTGGAGGAGCATTCATGACATCATGATGTTATGATAGTATGTTTCTCACCTTTACCCAGAGTAGAGGATGCACTGGAACTACTGTTAAGGAAAGGTCAATACCTTCTTTGTCCTCTTCCTTGCTAACAGAGAAGACAATGGGAACTCTTCTCGCCCTCACTTGGACCATCAAGTCATGAGTTTTATGTAAATTTTGGGAGTTTTTTCATAGGGAATGGGGTTGCAGAGCTTCTTCTATGAAGTTTCCTGATTGACAAACGGTTTTTAAGAATTGCTTATGGGCCCTATCCCTCATCTCTGGGTCTCTGGCTCCACCATATATGTAAGAAGAAATTCCAACTGATATACTTTCACACATGGGATTCCATTATAGCCTATCAAGATTTTATGCTTATTTGAAACTAAATTCTATAGGCTTTGTAACAGGGAATCTTTAATTTTTTTCTATATAATTGCTGTGATAAATAAACATAAAAGTTGGTAGACAAAACCCTTTTTGCTTCTCCTGCAACATGGGAGAAGCAGCCTACAGACAGTTATGGATGAGCATAAGGCTCTAGTAATTCCATTAAGAGTCAAAGAGGGAACCTAGAGCAACACTCTTAGTGATGTCAGATGCCTTGACTTGAAAACCTATTGCATTTTCTGCCTCCTGGCAGAGTTCCCATATGATTAATAAATTTGTTAAGTCTCTTTGGTGTGGTCTTTTATGGAATGATAGGAACTTTTGATCTTTAACAAGTTTAGTTTATACTTGGTGGAGATTAATTGATAAAAATATGTTCAGATTGACTAAAAATAGAATACTTTTGGTTGGGAAGAAAACAAGTGGGAAATTTTAGGTTGGAATTACCTGGGCATAGAAATTATAAACTGTTTCATAACTTGAAGAAAGTTGTCCAGATTTTGTCTCTTTTATTCTAAACAGAGGAAAGTTAATGCATACTGGTCATAGAGTGTAATGGCTGAGTTATTCCCAGATACACTGATTTTCTGGATAATATTTTTCTCTGGGAAAATAGTCACATTTTGTGTGAACATTAGCTGCTGTATCCTGTTTTCCGATTGATTTCAGCATGTTTCCTCCCTAAAGGAAATTACTATGCCTCACTCTTAGCACAATGGAGCAGTATTTCTGGGCAAGACCAACTGCTTCCATTAACTATTGCCTTGGGCATGATGACACTATATCATCTACCATTAATTAGTGATCGATTCTCCCATGCTCAGAATAGGGTTCTCATGCTTTTAGGGAAGATGTAGGTACACTTTGCTAGAATGCTTACCTTTCTCACTCCATTCTGATCCATACCTCTAAATCTTCCCCAAAGGCCCTATTATCGTCCTTCATTTCCACCTGGACGGAGGCTAAATTTCAAGTTGCCTAATTCTCAGTTGCTGTTAGCACAATCTCTGGTGGAAGCACTAGTATTATCAGTCATGTCTCTGCCTGCCCCAGCTGTATGAGGCCCATTCAATTATCATCCCAAATAGCTTTTACTACCTCACTAAAAAGGGTATCAGTGGTCTGAGGGTGATCCCTGCTTAATGAGCATTTGCCTTCTCTCTCAACCTTGGCCAGCAACAACACTCATAGCCAGTGAATGTTGTAGTACTGTCCCACCCAATTTAGAACAGTGAAGACATAAATAAGAAGAGTGTTACTGATCCACTCTTAAAAAGGTCCTTCAAACACATACGCCTTAAATTTATTCATGTAGCCCACCTCTTCAATAAAAAGTCTAGTTTGTGAATAAGTGATTGAGCTTTTAGTCATGGCCTAGCAAATGCCTGAGTTTCTAGTCTCCAATTATTAAATTTTTAAAAATATAATGCCACTCTTTGAGCTTCTGAGTCAGCATCAATGTGTGATGTGCTTTTATTAATTATTAAGCAGAATTCAAATTGAGATGTTTAAGACAAACATGCTTACTTACTATCACTGAATATTATAGTCACCTGGGGAACTCTTAAAAGGTTTAATTCTTTTATTACTTGAATTGGAATTTCTGAATTAAAAAAAATACCTCACCAGGTTGTTCTGATAGATAAGGGTGAGAACACCTGGTTGAGGGTTTAGACTGCCTACTCCAAGCTTCCCTAGAGGTCACTTCTCTCTCTTCCACAGCTACTGTGGACATCTTTGAACAGATGAGAGGAGCCTTGTGCTAATCAAATGCCTACAAGTCAAATGAATGAGGTTCCAGGTGTAATCTTTTACTGACAGCCTGAGACACCAGCTGAACTTTCAAAGCATCTTTACTTTTTAAATCTCCTGAAAGGAGGCCAGCAGATAAGGACAACAGTTCCTCTGGTGAGCAACTATATCTACTATATAATTCACAGAGGAATAGGCACAGACACAACAGAACTAACACTTCTTAGGGAACACATTCAATTGTGACTCCTTGAGATAGTCAAACACTCTAAGGGTTTAGTTTTTTTCCCCCAAAGTCTTCCCAAATACAGTCATATTATCTAAATATTCTAACACTTGTAAATGCCACCACAAATCAGTCACTAGTAGTAAATGGTATCTGGAGAAACTCAGTCCATTGTTTTAGGTAGGAAAAAAATGTTTTGAACAAATGAAAACAAAATTCTTCCTACCTGTTCTGGCCTCATAATAGCCACTCTTTAACAATAACTACTGTCTCTAGTAGAAAGCCCGGGGCATGCTAAAAATGAGGTATATGGGTCAGATTTATGCCATTTGTTTAGTATATAATAATCAATATCTATTTCTTATTGTTTCTAGATTTCCCAAGAGTCATTTACAAGGTCTTTTATATGGTATTGTGATTTTTGAACCATACTTTATAAAAGCTCTAGTGTCTCTTGTCTTTAATACTATTCTTTTTTTTAAACAACCCATCCCAGTCTTAGAGACTATTGCAACCCTGCCAGGTAGATTCCCTATTTTGTCTCCTTCAAATGCACAATTCTAAGGAGTTATTGAAGTCAAAATTGTCTAAGCTCAACTTTCAGAGTGCTTCCATTTGAAACTACTAGCTGGCTGGGACACACTGGAAATTACATCTTTCGGTGAGTCTTCTGACTTCTGTCAGTCTCCACAATTGTGTGGATAAGTATGGTCATATTCAGTTATTAGAAAAGCTTCACTGAAAATTCTAATTCAAAGCCTTTTCTGCCTTAATATTATAGTCAGTTAATAAATTATCCTGCTACTAGATAAAAGGATTTTGTTTTAGATTTTAAAGATCTATATATATATATATAGTGAAAAAGATAGACCCTATACTCTTTTAATAGGTTTTTGGATTTCACCTAATATACTTTATGTGAGTCTCTGTTACTTACAACCAATGACCTCATACTAAAATATGAAGCTTTATAGCCTTATGTAGATCTGCAGACAACCACATCATTTTTATTTTACTAATCAATATGTAACAGCAGTGAAAGAATAACTGGATTAATGAAACCAGTTTCCAGATGGTTAAAAATGAACATGTTAAGATGCAAACATAGGAAAAACACAAGATTTATGTGTTAATCATCCCAACAGCAAATAAAATTAAAACTGTGCATTATGCTACACTGGACTTGAGGAACATTCTAAAGAAGTTAGTAATATAAGGGGCATGTCTCACTGTCTGTCATGTATTATTGCTATTATATGTATTAGAGCCCATATAATACTTTGCATATATTGTCTTCTTTGTGAGACTATGACGCTGTAACGATGTGGTTCCTACTTCCTCTCCATATCTTCTCATCAATCAGCATGAAGTCTTGTATTTAGTATTCAGTATGTGTTTAATAGATTATTTGTTGAATTAGTCAAAAGGATAGGGAAATAGGATTAACTTGACTCCTATGGGAGATTCTAGCGTTCAGGAATATCATATTCAAAAACAAGGGAAAGATCCCTTAAAAGAATAGACTACCTGAGATAGCATCTTATAGGTGGAGTAGTGGTTCTCAACTAGAACTAGATTTATCGACGGGGAAATTTTGCAATATCTGGAGACATTTCTCATTGTCACAACTGGAGTCAGGGGTGTTCCTATCATCTAGTAGGTAGATGCCAGGGATGCCGCTAAATGTATGACAATGCCCAGAATATCCTCCAGCCCACCGATAAAGAATTATCTGACCCATGGTGTCAATGGTGCTGTGGTAACAAATACTGAGCTAGAGTCTTTTATGCTCAGACCTTTTCTTGCTGAGTGAAGCAGGAAGAAAACAACAGCTGGGGCCAGAGGCTTCTATTTGCCCTGCAATAGAAATCTTCCTCTTATTTCTTTTAGTTATAGAACATCCTGAGTTTTAGCTGGGGCCTTGGCTACCAATTTGAGACTGTATTTCTCATTTTCACTTGTAGCCAGGATTGACATTCTAGCAAATGGAAAAAAGTGGAATGGATATGGGCCTCATGTTGTTAAAAGAGGAGGCCTTTTGCGCTCTTCATTCTCTGCTTCCTGAAACTTGCAACATGGATGTGGAGGGTGTATTAGGCCATTCTTGTACTGCAATAACAAAACACCTGAGACTGGGAAATTTATAAAGAAAAGAGGTTTCAAAAGGCAGAGGCAGGAAAATAAAAGCCAACAAACCCCTGTCCCTACAAAAGTAGGTTTAATTGGCTCATGATTCTGCAGGCTTTACAGGAAGCATGGTGCTGGCATCTGCACAACTTCTCTGGAGGCCTTAGGAAGCTTCCTAGGAGGTGGAAGGTGAAGAGGGAGAAGGCACATCACACGGTGAAAGCAGGAGCAAGAGGGAGAGCAGGGTTGGGGCGTGCCACAGACTTTTCAATCACCAGATCTCTGGAGAACTCTTTCAGTATAGCGAAGACAGCACCAAGCCTGGAGGGATCCACCCCCATGACCCAAACAACTCCCACCAGGCACCGTCTCCAGCATTAGGGTTTACAATTCAACATGATATTTGGGCGGGGACAAGTATACAAACTGTATCAAAGAATGGGAATAGTATTTGTACTTTTAGATGTGGATACAACTGCATAGGCTAGTGAAGCAATCAGATAGAAGCGTCAACTGAAAAAAATCTATAAAGTACAAGATCTATACATTTGGAAAGGAGGCTCTATTTCTTATAAAGCATTACAGCTTGCAAGGTGGCCGTTCTGACAGGCTGGAAAGCATAACCCCTGGCAGAGGCCATTGGCAGGCACTTTGAGGGAGGGAAGGATGAAATAGGAATTTATACAGAATGCCTTGTCAAGTCTACCTATCCAACAGGTTATAGCTCCGAATATTCATGAAGGGGGTCTTAACACATGCACACTGGACAAACATATATGTTACATTTGTCCCATGTTCACTTTGGGGTGGCGACTTAACATTTAACTGCATTACAAGTAGGCTCTGTATGTCAAAATGTGAAGCAGGGATGTGAAGGCCTTCGGTGCAAAGCCTCAGTAAATAAGCCAGACCCTGTCCATGTGGGTGGTCTCTTATCAGGAGAAAGTTACTGAAATCATTCTCTTTTCTCATCAAAGCTATAGTTACAGCTTGTGAAAGGGGGATCAGTGAGTCAGTGCCTGGAGGTGGATGAGCTGCAATTGTTTCAATACTGTTTGTCTCAAGGCCAATACTTATTTAGTTGCTAGAGAAAAAGAAAAACCTTGTGGCAGTGAGAACATAGTTTATTCTTTAAGTGTAGAGATGCATGCTGTAACTTTTGCCTGCTACGGCCTTAGATCTTATTTATAATTTGGTGTCTTTTTGTCAGAAAGAGTCCATTCTGTCAGTCTTATCATTTCTATTTTTACATTAATGCTGTTCAGTTGTGTGTCTAAACCACAAAAGGGAAGGGCTGTAATTAGGCTTATCCAACCTCCTGTCCAGTTATGGCCAGGAACTCAGTTTTTAAGGTTTCTTTGGAGTCCCCTTGGCTAAGAGTGAGTCCAATCCGTTGACTGGGGGTTGGAGGGGGAGGATGTAGAATGTTACTTTTAGTTCTCAGAAGAAGCTGTGTCCCTGAATGACCTTGTTGTGTGTCAGAAACCATACCCCAAAGTATGGCGCTTTGACATGCTGAACTGAAGAAGCCTCAAAGTCTCTCTGACCTTTCCCTGCCATTGTCTCCCCAAATCTTTTATCTGCCTAAATATGATCCAGACCCACCTAAAGGAACAATTCTCCCCCCTGTTCTCTCTAAGACCAAAAATGTCATCACGCTTGAAGAGACCCTTTCACAAGATAATGTGCAAATTAATGTCTGTTCCCTGATTCATTCATTTTCCCCAGAAATCCTCTCAATCTCATGCCTCTTCTCCTGCCTTCCATAACCTGATTTGCCAGGACAATATGTAAGCTTCTGAAATGGATAGGGGTGTGGGTGGTCACTCTGGTTCTCCCTGTGTTCAGGTTAATACATTAGTTTGCCTTTTCTCCAATTATTCTGACTTTTGTGAGTTGACTTTTCAGTGAACCTTCAGAGTGCAAAGGAGAAGCTTTCCCTTCTCCCCTATAACCTCATGGAGCAGAATTACTTACCTGTCATGCCCTGGGTATTTCTTGCTGGGGATAATGTAAGAAATAAACTCCTTTGAACCACAATATTGTTTGAACCCCTTGTAAGTGCAACTGAACTTCAACTCTAATTAATACAAACCAGATACAGTGTTTGTTGTTCTGTATGATGACTGGAAATGCACAGCACTACAGGAGACAGACAGATATACTCACATGCTTTAGAATACTATAAATAAAAGCAATAAAAACTGATCAATACACGGGGATGACAGAAAAAGGGAAGTAGCCTGCACCTCAAAAGAGACCATATTATCCGTGTGCTGTAGCCTTTGTAGCAATGAGCTAACCACAGATCACACACCATATACAGGACATGACAGGATTTGAAGTTACTGTAACTTTTCAGTTGTGACTTTTAGAGCACGCATCCTTTTTTTCCTTTTTCTGTGTTGATATTGCTTTTAATTTGTTTGTATATAAGCTTAGGAGTTGTGATTAGGGTACATGACCTCCTGGTAGAAAAAGATATCCCCCATTTTCTGGGAGAATGTTTAGGAAAGAAATGGACATTTGACTCTTATTATAAGCATTACAGATCCTAGGAATAATGCAGATGTTTTATTCAAAAATACGAGGAAAATTTGGGGAAACTGTACTTTTTGAGCAGCTATCAAGTGCCTGACACTTGGCGTTTCTTGTGGGATAAAACCTGGAGGAGATAATAACTGTTTTGTTCTATCTACACTTTTAGGTTATTGCTCAGATCTCTAACCATCAAGTTAAATGCCTTTTATCCTCTCCAAGGAGGGAAAATGCAGCTGAGAAAGAGGAAATCAATTGAGTTCCTAAGAAATATGTTAAAACTCATGAGCCAGGCATTTTGAAGGCCAAGTCTTATAAGAGCCAAGCTTTTTGAGATCACAAAGGATTTTCGAGCTACAAAAGGCTAAGCCTCTGGAGACTGCTGAACATGGAGTCCTGAGGATAAAGTTGGAGGAAAACATGTATGCTGATGTAGGAGTATTTTCCCACATTAATGGTGATGAGGTTTAATAAGTGAGAGGGAAGAGTATTAGTAGAGGCAAAGACACTAGAGTTCAGAAAGTGACAGTAACTGAGTAAGTGTGTCCACCCTCACTCCCAGCCAAGCTCTGGATAGTGTAAAATGCAGAGCCCAGACAGACTTGACAGAGGTCTTGAAACAAAGGATACAAGTTTTCTATGAAGCCTGAGCGAGCACCACTTTGAAGGTAAATCTCAGTGTAGAGGTACCTAACCAAAGTAGAGTCAGAGATGTTTAATCAGATATGGACAGTACACCCTATTCTAAGTTTCTCACAATTTTGTATTAGCACAGAAGAGTTTCAGAAAGTTTTCTGTGTCCTTGAGAGAGGCACAAGAGAGCTAAGCAGGATTCTACCTGTACATGACTGTAGAATGACCTGTACAGGTAGAATAAGCAGGACATGGAGTGGCCTGCTTGGCCATGGCAGAGGGAAAGTAGAGGAGATGTGGATGCTGTGGGCGCAGGCAGGCTGGAGGCTGAACACACAGCTATAGACCTCCGCTATAGGACCCAGAGAAAGAGAGAAAAGGAAAGAGAAGCATCTGCTCCTCAAGGTATACTGATGGAAACTGAACCCAAATGAACTCCTGGCTTAAAACAAACAAACAAAAAAAACCAAAATAAATGATCTTACTCTTTTTGCAAAGTCAAGCCCAGGCTAAACATCCTGAGATTGGGATAAAGTAGGAAAGTTTGGGGGTATAGCGGTGGGAGAAAAGAGAGCCTTTTGCGTAAATACACAGTGACCTCCTGGGGAGGGAGGTGAGAAAACCTCCAATTATCCACACAATCTTAGCTAGTCATGGGGAGGTTTTAGAGAAATGAGCTCTAAACAAAGACAATAGATCCCAAATTCTAACAATTAGAAATGGATTACAATAAATATTCTTTTTTTTTTTTTTTTGAGACGGAGTTTTGCTTTTGTTACCCAGGCTGGAGTGCAATGGCGCGATCTTGGCTCACCGCAACCTCTGCCTCCTGGGTTCAAGCAATTCTCCTGCCTCAGCCTCCCGAGTAGCTGGGATTACAGGCATGTGCCACCATGCCCAGCTAATTTTTGTATTTTTAGTAGAGACAGGGTTTCACCTTGTTGACCAGGATGGTCTCGATCTCTTGACCTCGTGAGCCACCCGCCTCGGCCTCCCAAAATGCTGGGATTACAGGCATGAGCCACCACGCATGGCCTACAATAAATATTCTTTAAAGGGGAAGTTGAGGGATAAATGTGATAGGATAAATTTTGGGGATGATATCTGAAGCTTTCTACCATCTTCCCAGAAGTTCTTGCTGCTTATCATGTAATGTGGGCATGAATTTGCCTCAAGAGAGGAAGTGATAGAGTTGGAAAAAAAGTCAATTGGTTATATATATTTATATACACACACACACATATATACATATATATGTATATATAATGAAATTATGTATAATATATGATTATATATATATAATCAAAGCTAAAGTTTATTAGAGCAAGAGCCAGAATTATGAGAAATAAAAGATATTTACAGAACACATTTCTAAATGCAAAGACCACCAAACTTTGAATTTAACAACTGAAGAGGAAGAACATATGATGATTTAAGGGTAGTTTACTCAGTCAAAAGAGAGGAGTTCTACAGGAGGCAAGAAGTGGAGCCTCACACAGCATAGGACTGGACCTTCAAAGCTTGTGTGCCTGGGAATGGCTTCCAGCCTCCATCATCACCTCCGTGGATCCAAAAACTGTGCAATAAATAAAGCAGAAAAGAATTGGTATCACTGGAGTGGTGTAAACTACACGTTCTGTCTGGATAGCCAGGCTCATGAAGATGGCCGCCACCTATGTAGGAAGTCAGGTAGAAAGCCGAATAAAAACATTAAAACATCTGTGAGGAAAGTTTAGTCATAAAGTTTTTACATGTAGAAAAGAAATACAGAGCAGGCTGGGCTTCATGGCTCGCACCTGTAATCCTAGCACTTTGGAAGGCTGAAGCAGTGGATCATTTGAGGTCAGGACTTTGAGACCACTTTGGCCAACATGGTGAGATCCCATCTCTATTAAAAATATAAAAATTAGCCAGGCATTATGGTATGGCTAATCAGGAGGCTGCGGTAGGAGAATCACTTGAACCTGGGAGGCAGAGGTTGAGTAAGCTGAGATCACAGCCCTGTACTCCAGCCTGGGTGACAGAGTGAGACTCCATTTTGAAAAAATAGTAATAATAATAATAATACATAGAATGAAAGACAGTGGAGTTCCCTCTACCACAATTTACTGAAAATTAAAATTTTGCCTTATTTCTTCTAGATTTTTAAAAACTATAGTTGCCAAATGAGGTCTTTCTGCCTTCTGCACAGACAAAACTAATTCTCTGGGATGGCAGCATGGTACTAATAGCAATGAAAGAGTTAGGTTGGTGGGAGGTCAGTCACACCTGTGGGAGGCAGACTTATTACTCAAATCAAGCTCCTGGAAGGCTCAGAGGGTAGGAGTTTTCAAGGATAGTTTGGTGACAGGGGACTAGGGAATGGGGAATGTTGATTGGCTGGGGATAAAATCATAGGGGTGTGGAAAACAGTCCTTGTGTGCTGAGTCCACAGGATTGGTTGAGTCAAGAGCCAGGAGTCTGGGTGGTGTCGGTCTAAAAGACATCTCAAAAAACAAGTTTTAGGTTCTGAAACAGTGATCTTATCTATAGGAGTAATTAGGGAAGTGAATTATGACATGTGGGCGTAGTTCCTAGAATTTCAGCAGAGTTCAGGACCCTCTCAGAATCCTAACCTTGTGGACTTTCATTAGTTTTACAAAGGCGATTTAGTTTTGGGAAGGGCTATTATCATCCTCGCTTTAAGGTTAAACTGTAAACTAAATTTCTCCCAATGTCAGCTTGGTCTATGCCCAGGAATGACCAAGGATAGCTTGGCTGTAAGAAGCAAGATGGAGTCAACTATATCAGATTTCTCTTACTGTCATAATTCATCTGTAACCCTACTTCACACCATTTTATTTCTCTCTTAAAAGTAGGTAGTGTTTACCTTAATATAGATATGAATCCTAAGGCCATAGGGCAAAGAAAAGAGACCTGAGCTCAGGAGCCAGGCTGTGGAGTCTGTGTGTGGGCCTGGAACTGGATCTGGGTCTGAAGCTAAAGCTGGGACTGGGTCTGCGGCTGGAACTGGAGCTTATTCTGATGCTGGATCTGGGTCTTGGCCTGGGGCTGAGGCTGAGTGAGAAATGATCTAGGCCTGAGCCTGGTCCTGGGTTTGGGACAGGGCCTGGAACTTAGGTTGGATGAGCCTGGGGCTGAGCTGGGCCTAATTTTCACCTTTAAGAGGAAGTCAGGGCTGCTGCTGAGCTCCAGAGGCCTTGACCCTGATCGAGTCAGCAGATATTATGAGTCCTATCTGTACTTTCTCTGATAAGGTCACTGAACTATCAGTGACTGAGAATTCTGCCCCTTTCAGATGTAGACTTTCCTTTAAATTTGGAAATCTTGATATCTGGATTAAAATAAGGGTTTATCAAGAGAAGAACAAAAGTGAAGATACAGCTTTAGTTTGGGCAGAATCTTAATAATTAGTTTGCATACAGAACACATTTAGGGTTTTGGGTTTGTTTGAACATGAAAACTTTCAGTTACTAGTGTCTTATAAGTTTTAAAGTAATATTTTAAGTAAATATTGCTTTTGTTACTGATATTTTTGGAATCAAGAAATTATTTCTATAACTTTTATTTCTAAAACTTTGTGGATAAATGATTGTATAAAGGTAGCTAATTTTCTTTTACCCATGATAGGGACTGTGTAACATACCTTGAGAACAACGCCTTCCATTCCAGCTCTGCCTTTAACTTGATTTTGAATGTATCAGTTAGCTCTCAGAACTTCAGTTTTGATATAATAGCATTGTCTCAGGGAATTGTGAGCAGTCCATCAGCTAATAAGAAAAATATATGAAATAGATAAGCTATAAAATATTCATTCCCTTCACAGGTCAAGGCATCCCCATCCTCTAGGTCTCACTATCAGAATTGTGTTCCAAGAAGACACTGACTACTTTCAGCTGAGTTGCTTTCTGAGTTGAGCAAAAGTGGCTATGAGATTGTAAAGTATCTCCTGCTAAGTAGTTGAAGTATAATTTACTTCAGTGTGGACTTATTTTGCTCTTTAGTTTGGTCTTGGTAAAATAAAATAATCATTATTAAGTTTCTACGATGTGTCTAGCCCTTGAGACTCATTTTCTCATTTCATCTTCACAACAACCTTCAAAGGAGAATTATTTTCTCTATTTAATATCTGAGGCATGTGGGTTTGAAAGAGGCTTAATAACTTGCTCACAGTTATGTAAATGTGCTACAGAGAGCCCCAGTTTGATAAAGGGCATTTGATCCTACAATAGGATGCTGTCTGATTTCTTCCAGTCCTCTGATTGCTATGGTGCCTACATAGGTGACAATATCTTGCTCTCTGACTCATAACCATGTACCTATCTTCTGATTTCTGATATTTCCTAGATTCCCAGAGTCTTGGCTATCTTTCAGTATTGTGACTTGGCTCTTTCTGTCTTGATGTGGGCCTTATGCCTCGGAGTCACTGTCAATCGTTCTCTTGATGTGATGCCTAAAGCTAGAGTTTTTAATGAATATAAAAGTTTTGTTTTGACTTATGCAATGATAAAGAAATTAAGATATTATGATATATAAACCAAGAAAAACAAATATAGCATTCTTTCTTGATTTGTGTGTGTGTGTGTGTGTGTGCGTGCATGTTACTCAAGATAAATGACAAATCCTGAGGCAATTTCCTATCCACCAGTCTGGGTTTTTTTTCAAGAATGCAAATTAATTTTAATATTGGGATAAGGCATTTTCAAGGAAGGAAAATCTATTATTAAAATGTCACATTATTTAATTTGTATTTGTATTTCACTTTGATTAGTATTGCCTGTGGCTTTGCTTCCTGTAGTAGCACAGAGGGTAAAAATGTGTTTGTATCTCCACGTTTTTCAATATTCTTTATCAATTTTATTTCTGATCTTTTGCACTGTCAATAGAGACAATTTTAATTATTGAGATTCTAAGATATGTATAAAAATGACCTGTCCAGTTGCTCTGAGTAAACAAATCCAGGAAATTCAAGGTCATGAGAAAGTAATTAGTTATGACCTCGAAGAGTTAATGTAGCTAAGAAAATCTGGAGGAAAGCTATATCAAAAACAGGTCATTATTCACACCATTTTTGGTAAAAAGAAAAAAAAACAATAAAATTGTAACTTCTGGACAGTAAATCTTTAAATTAACTTGACTAAGCATTGGCTATAAAAACCAGAGTGCTGAAGAATAATGGAAAAGGAAAGATGACTTGAGAGATTTAATAAATATCATCAAGTCTTATGAACATAGCAGTAAAAAGGAACTAATAGTGTACTGTGTACACATGTAAGTCTTGTAGGTTGTGCCAATTTTTGAATACACCACATTTATTGCTTAGTTTTGACCTGTTAAAAAACACAGGAAGTGTGTACAATGTAAGCTGAGACATCAGCTGTTTCAACACCTGCCCTCTCATTCTTTCACCCTATGATAATAATTTTGAAGTTTACCACAGATGAACTTGAATGAGGGTGTTTAAAATATGTACTTTTATGTATTTTGACCTAGTACACTTTGGATGGAAAGCTCTGAAGTTAGCATTCATTAAATTAATTTCAAATTCTCTACACTGTCAAAAAGTTAAATCTTAAATTTAAAAAACTACATTTTCAGAAGGGAAAAAAATTTCCCTCCCCATATCAGTGTTTTACCATTAAAAATGATGTTTCAGACTGGGCACGGTGGCTCATGTTGGTAATCCCAGCATTTTGGGAGGCGGAGGTGGGTGGATCACTTGAGGTCAGGAGTTCAAGACTAGCCTGGCCAATATGGTGAAACTCTGTCCCTATTAAAAATACAAAAATTAGCTGGGAGTGGTGGCGAGCACCTGTAAACCCAGCTACTCAGGTGGCTGAGGCAAAGAATTGCTTGAATCCGGCAGGCGGAGGCTGCAGTGAGCCAAGATGGTGCCACTGTATTCCATCCAGTCTGGGTGACAGAGTGAGACTTTGTCTGAAAAAAAAAAAAAAAAGATAAAAAAGAAAAACAAAAAAATAAAGAAAATAATGTTCCTCTATGGTTTATCAACAGTTTTTTTGTTTATATAACTGTGGCTTAAAATTTTGGATGATCACTTGGATTTCATTTCAAAAGAGACTGTTACAGAGAGTTTATTTTTCTTTAAAAACTGGCAGATCTAGGTTTCAAAGCCAACTCTGACACTTGCCTTGAGGACTCCTTTACTAAATCTCTCCCTGGTTTTGTATTTTTTTGTAGAGATAGGGTCTTGCTTTCTTGTCCATGCTGGATTTGAACTTCTGGGCTTGAGTGATCCTCCTGCCTCAGCCTCCCAAAGTGCTTAGATTAGAGTCATGGACCAATGCACCCAGCTACTAAATCTCTTAAAGCTTGTTTCCTCATCTGTACGTTGAAGATAATAATACAAACAAGAGACAGGCCGGAGTTATTGTAACAAAGCTAATACTTCTGTATAGCACATTTCTTCTTCATATTCTTTATGTGAACCACACACACATATTCATGCCGCATTATATCTTTCAAGCATTGTCAATATAGATTTAAATTTGACATGAAAAGGGGAACTATTTACTATCTTTAGAAATCTGATCAAATTACTATTTTTACAGTTAGAATTAATAATCTAGAAAAGTTTGTATTTGAATACACTATCAACTTCAATAGAAAGTTACCAAAGAGCAAATTTCCTGATAAGATTGATATTTAGACAAAATATGACCAAGACTCATTGTCTCTGTCTGAGACTCTTAGTGTAACATACAGTGTTCTGTGCGATGGGATTTAATTATAGCATCACTAAAGCAGCCAGCTTTCTATAAACATAGTACACCTGGGCATTATTTAGATACATTTCTATACTGAAAATTTACATATTCTCAAATTTATTGTATCTTATGTGTACATTATCGATGGGTTTCATATTTAATATCCATATAATTCCTTAAGACAAAGTTCAAGGCTAGAAAATAATTCAAATTATAAAAGAATCTTGCACATAAAAACATACTGTGACTGTTACTCAAGAACCTATTCTGATGCTCATTCTCACATCATCCTGGAGCTGCCTTCATTAAAGCTGTGTTATAAGATGTCACTGGGATCAAATCATATGATACACTATAAAATAAACATCCTTAAATACGAGATAAGAATGACTCTAAAGTATATCGCTTCCATGCAATTGGGTTTACTGTATGGTGGATAAGAGCATGGTCTATAAAATCAGGCTATCCACTTTGATCAAGCCATTAAATTCTCTTTGCCTTGATTTCTTCATGTCTAATCTTCATAGGGTTTCATGAATGACTTAAAAATGCATAAAGTGCTAGAGTAACAGAGTCTGGTGCATTTTAAGTTCTACCTAAGCGCTATTTATGTTGAAGGTTTAAAATGAAATTCGGTGCCTGAATCGTAACTGATCATATTTCTGTGGCTCTGAGTATTCCCAAAGGAAACCGAAGTAAATGGAGATCAAATAACTTGGTTTGTTACTGGTGGACTTGGATTGGAAAGTGGGTTTTAACTCTAGACACAAAGTGGAGTTTTCACATTAATTTGAACATATAAATCTAGCTATAGATACAGCAACTGGGAAATCTAAGGCCTTGTCTACTTTTTTTAAAGTAAAACTGTTTTTATTTTTTATTATACTTTTATTTCTAGGATACATGTGCAGCACGTGCAGGTTTGTTACATAGGTATATATATGCCATGGTGGTTTGCTGCACCCATCAACCTGTCATCTACATTAGGTATTTCTCCTAATGCTATCCCTCCCCTTGCCCCCACTCCCTAACAGGCCCCAGTGTGTGACGTTCCCCTCCCTGTGCCCATATGTTATCATTGTTCAACTCCAACTTATGAATGACAACATGCAGTGTTTGGTTTTCTGTTCCTGTGTTCGTTTGCTGAGAATGATGGTTTCCAGCTTCATCCATGTCCCTGCAAAGAACATAAACTCGTTCTGTTTAATGGCTGCATGGTGTTCCACGGTGTATATGTGCCACATTTTCTTTATCCTATCTATGGCTGATGGGCATTTGGGTTCATTCCAAGTCTTTGCTATTGTGAACAGTGCTACAATAAACATATGTGTGCATGTGTCTTTATAGTAGAATGATTTATATTCCTTTGGGTATATACCCAGTAATGGGATTGCTGGGTCAAATGGTCTTCCCGGTTCTAGATCCTTGAGGAATCACCACATTGTCTTCCACAATGGTTGAACTAATTCACACTCCCACCAGCAGTGGAAAAGCATTCCTATTTCTCCGTCAGCCTCTGTTGTTTCCTGACTTTTTAATGATTGCCATTCTAACTGGAGTAATATGGTATCTCATTGTGGTTTTGATTTACATCTCTCTAATGACCAGTGATGATGAGCTTTTTTTCATATGTTTGTTGACCACCTAAATGTCTTCTTTTGAAAAATATCTGTTCATATTCTTCACCCACTTTTTGATGGGGTCGTTTGTTTTTTTCTTGTAAATTTGATTAAGTTTCTTGTAGATTCTGGATATTAGCCCTTTGTCAGACGGATACATTGCAAAAATTTTCTCCCATTTTGTAGGTTGCCTGTTGACATTGATAATAGTTTCTTTTGCTGTGCAGAAGCTGTTTAGTTTAATTAAATCCCATTTGTCAGTTTTGTCTTTTGTTGCAATTGCTTTTGGTGTTTTAGTCATGAAGTCTTTGCCCATGTCTATGTCCTGAATTGTATTGCCTAGGTTTTCCTCAAGGGTTTTTATGGTGTTATGTCTTACATTTAAATCTTTAATCCACCTTGAGTTAATTTTTGCATAAAGGGTCCAGTTTCAGTTTTCTGCATGTGACTGGCCCATTTTCCCAATACCATTTATTAAATAAGGAATCATTTCCACATTGCTTATTTTTGTCAGGTTTGTGAAAGATCAGGTGGTTGTAGATGCGTGGTGTTATTTCTGAGGTCTCTGTTCTTTTCCATTGGTCTATATATCTGTTTTGGTATCAGTACCATGTTGTTTTGGTTACTGTAGCATTGTAGTATACTTTGAAGTCAGGTGGCATGAAGCCTTCAGCTTTGTTCTTTTTGCTTAGGATTGTCTTGGCTGTGTGAGCTCTTTTCTCGTTCCATATGAAATTTAAAGTAGTTTTTTCTTATTCTGTGAAGAAAGTCAATGGTAGCTTGATGGGAATAGCATTGAATCTATAAAATACTTTGGGCAATATGGCCATTTTCATGATATTGATTCTCCCTATCCATGAGCATGGAATGTTTTCTCATTTGTTTTTGTCTTCTCATTTCCTTGAGCAGTGGTTTGTAGTTCTCCTTGAAGAGATCCTTCACGTCCCTTGTAGATTGTATTCCTAGGTATTTTATTCTCTTTGTATCAATTGTGAATGGGAGTTCATTCATGATTTGGCTCTTGTCTGTTATTGGTATATAGGAAAAATTGTGATTTTTGCACATTGATTTTGTATGCTGAGACTTTGCTGAAGTTGCTTATCAGCATAAGGAGTTCTTGAGCTGAGACAATGGAGTTTTAAAAATATATAATTATGTCATTTGCAAACAAATAATTTAACTTCCTCTTTTCCTATTTGAATACCCTTTATTTCTTTCTTTTGACTGATTGCCCTGGCCAGACTTCCAATACTATGTTGAATAGAAGTGGTGAGAGAAGGCATCCTTGTCTTATGCTGGTTTTCAAAGGGAATGCTTTCAGCTTTTGCCCATTCAGTATGATATTGGCTGTGGGCTTATCCAAAATAGCTCTTACTATTTTGAGATATGTTCCATCAATACCTAGTTTAGAATGTTTTTAGCATGAAGTGATGTTGAATTTTATCAGAAACCTTTTCTGCATCTATTGAGATAACCACGTGGTTCTTGTCATTGGTTCTGTTTCTGCATCTATTGAGATAACCATGTGGTTCTTGTCATTGGTTCTGTTTATGTGATGGATTACATCTATTGATTTATGTATGTTGAACCAGCCTTGCATCCCAGGGATGAAGCTGACTTGATTATGGTGGGTAAGCTTTTTAATGTGCTGCTAGATTTGGTTTGCCAGTATTTTACTGAGAATGTTTGCATCAATGTTTATCAAGGGTATTGTCTCTGCAAGGTTTTGGTATCAGGATGATGCTGGCCTCACAAAACGAGTTAGGGAGGAGTCCCTCTTTTTCTATTGTTTAGTATAGTTTCAGAAGGAATGGTATCAGCTCCTCCTTGTAGAATTTTGCTGTTAATCTTTCTGGTCATGGACTTTTTTTTGATTCGTAGGCTATCAATTACTGCCTCAATTTCAGAACATTTCATTGATCTATTCAGGGATTCAACTTATTCCTGGCTTAGTCTTGGAAGGGCAAATGTGCACAGGAATTTATCCATTTCTTCTACATTTTCTAGTTGATTTGCATAGAGGAGTTTATAGTATTCTCTGATGATAGTTTGTATTTCTGTGGGATCAGTGGTGACCTCCTCTTTATCGTATTTCATTGTAGCTATTTGATTCTTATCCCTTTCCTTCTTTGTTATTCTGGCTAGTGGTCTATCTATTTTATTAATCCTTTCAAAAAACCAGCTCCTGGATTCACTGATTTTTTGAGGGGCTGTTTGTGTCTCTATCTCCTTCAGTTCTGCTCTGATCTTAGTTATTTCCTGTCTTCTGCTAGCTTTTGAATTTGTTTGGTCTTGCTCTCTCGTTCTTTTAATTGTGATGTTAGGGTTTCAATTTTAGATCTTTCCCACTTTCTCCTGTGGGCATTTAGTGCTGTAAGTTCTTCTCTAAATACTACTTTAGCTGTGTCCCAGAGATTCTGGTATGTTGTGTCTTCGTTCTCATTGGTTTCAAAGAACTTCGTTTTTTCTGCCTTAATTTCATCATTTAGCCAGTCGTCATTCGAGAGCAGTTTCCGTGTAGTTTTGTGGTTTTTGAGTGAGTTTCTTAATCCCGAGTCCTAATTTGATTGCACTGTGGTTCAAGGGACTGTTTGTTATAATTTCTGTTCTTTTGCATTTGCTGAGTAGTGTTTTACTTCCAATTATGTGGTCAATTTTAGAATAAGTGCTATGCGGTGCTGAGAAGAATGTATATTCTGTTGATTTGCGGTGGAGAGTTCTGTAGATGTCTATTAGGTCCACTTGGTCCAGAGCTGAGTTCAAGTTCTGAATATCCTTGTTAATTTTCTGTCTCATTGATCTGTCTAATATTGACAGTGGAATGTTGAAGTCTCCCCACTATTATTATGTGGGAGTCTGAGTCTTTTTGTAGGTCTCTAAGAACTTGCTTTAAGAATCTGGGTGCTCCTGTATTGGGTGCGTATATATATATAGGATAGTTAGCTGTTGTTGCATTGATTCTTTTATCATTATATAATGCCCTTCTTTCTCTCTTTTGATCTTTGTTGGTTTAAAGTCTGTTTCATCAGAGACTAGGATTGCAACTCCTACTTTTTTTTCTTTCAATTTACTTAGTAAATCTTCCTCCATTCCTTTCTTTTGAGCCTATGTGTGTCTTTGCACATGAGATGGGTCACCTGAATACAGCACACCAATGGGGCTTGACTCTTTATCCAATTTGCCAGTCTGTGCCTTCTAATTGGGGCATTTAGTCCATTTACATTAAAGGTTAATATTGTTATGTGTGAATTTGATCTTGTCATTATGATGCTAGCTGGTTATTTTGCCCATTAGTTGATGCAGTTTCTTCATAATGTCGATGGTCTTTACATTTTGATTTGTTTTTGTAGTGGCTGGTACCAGTTTTTCCTTTCTATATTTAGTGCTTCTTTCAGGAGCTCTTGTAAGTCAGGCCTGGTGGTGACAAAATCCCTCAGCATTTGCTTGTCTGTAAAGGATGTTATTTCTATTTCATTTACGGGGCTTAGTTTGGCTGGATATGAAATTCTGGGTTGAAAATTCTTTTCTTTAAGAATGCTGAATATTAGCCCCACTCTGTTTTGGCCTGTAAGGTTGCTACAGAGAGATCCTCACTGTTAGTTTGATGGGCTTCCCTTTATGGGTAACTCAACCTTTCTCTCTGGCTACCTTTAACACTTTTTTTTTTCTTCATTTCAACTTGGTGAATCTGACAATTATGTGTTATGGGGTTGCTGTCCTCAAGGAGTATCTTTGTGGAGTTCTCTGTATTTCCTGAGTTTGAATGTTAGCCTATCTTGGTATGTTGGGGAAGTTCTCCTGATAATATCCTGAGGTGTGTTTTCCAAAGTGGTTCCATTCTCCCTGTCACTTTCCGGTACACCAATCAAACATAGGTTAGGTCTTTTCACATAGTCCCATATTTCTTAGAGGCTTTGTTTGTTCCTTTTAATTCTCTTTTCTCTAATCTTGTCTTCACACTTTCTTTCATTAAGTTGATCTTCAATCTCTGATATCCTTTCTTCTGCTTGATCAATTAAGCTATTGATACTATTTATAATTCATGAAGTTCTCCTGCTGTGTTTTTCAGCTTCATCAGGTTGGGTCTGTTCTTCTCTGGACTGGTTATTCTAGTTATCAGTTCCTGTAACTTTTTATCAAGGTTCTTAGCTTCCTTGCATTGGGTTAGAACATGCTCCTTTAGCTCATAGGAGTTTGTTATTACTCACCTTCTGATGTTGACTTCTGTGAATTTGTTAAACTCATTCTTCATCGAGGAGCTGTGATCCTTTGGAGGAGAAAAGACATTCTGGTTTTTGGAATTTTCAACCTTTTTGAGCTAGTGCTTCCTCATCTTCGTGGATTTATGTACATTTGGTCTTTTCTGTTGGTGATCTTCGGATAAAGTTTCGACATGATTGTTCTTTTTGTTGATGTTGATGCCATTGCTTTCTCTGTGTTAGTTTTCCTTCTAACAGTCAGGCCCCTCTTCTGTAGGTTTGTTGGAGCTTACTGGAGGTCTACTCCAGATGCTGTTTGCCTGGGTATCATCAGTAGAGGCTCCAGAACAGCAAAGATTGCTACCTGTTCCTTCCTCTGGAAGCTTCTTCCCAAAGGGCACCTGCTAGATGCCAGCTGGAGGTCTCCTGTATGAGGTGTCTGTCAACCCTTTCTGGGAGGTGTCTCCCCCTCCAGAGGAACAGGAGTCAGGAACCCACTTGAGGAAGCAGTGTGTCTTGGGCAGAGCTCCACCATTATGCTGGGAGATCCACTTCTCTCTTCAGAGCTGGCAGGCAGGAATGTTTAAGTCTGAATGTTTAAGCTGAAACTGAGCCCACAGCTGCCCCTTCCCCCAGGTGCTCTGTCCCAAGGAGATTGGAGTTTTATTTGTAAGCCCCTGATGGGGGCTGCTCCCTTTCTTCCAGAGATGCCCTGCCCAGAGAGGAGGAATCTAGAGAGGCAGTCTGGCTACAGTGGCTTTGTGGTGCTGCAGTGGGTTCCACCCATTCTAAACTTTCTGGTGGCTTTGTTCACACTGTGGGGGGAAAATTGCCTACTCAAGCCTTAGTAACGGTGGATGCCCCTCCATTAAGCTCGAGTGTCCCAGGTTGACTTCTGACTGCTATGCTGGCCGTGAGAATTTCAAGCCAGAGGATCTTAACTTGCTGGGCTCTGTGGGGTTGATCCACTGAGCTAGACCACTTGGCTCCCTGGCTTCAGCCCCCTTTCCAGGGTAGTGAATTGTTTTGTCTCACTGGCATTCCAGGCACCACTGGGATGCAAAAATAACTCCTGCAGCTAGCTCAGTGCCTAATTGATCACCCAGTTTTGTGCTTGGGCATAGTATCTGAGGTGGATAGCACTGTCCTTCACAACAGGCACCCTCACGACTTCCCTTAGTTTGGGGAAGGAGTTCCCTGACCCTTTGCACTTCCTGAGTGTGGTGATGCCCCACCCTGCTTCTGCTCACCCTCTATGGGCTGTACCCATGTCTTGCCAGTCCCAATGAGATGAACTGGGTACCTCAGTTGGAAATGTAGAAATCACCCACCTTCTATGTTGGTCTTGCTGGGAGCTGCAGACAGGAGTTGTTCCTATATGGCCTATTGCCTGGGAGTTCCCTCATTTACATTGTTATAGGCAAATAAAGAAGAATCCCTTCAAGATTGTAGGCAGGTCTGAGAAGATAATATTTTTATTCTCGTATACTTGTAAATGTATATACAAAATATCAATACTCTTTGATGGGACGTAACAGAATCCAGAATCTCTACCACCTATGATTCATCATCTAGAATATAATTCTAATTTACTAGACACATAGAGAAACAGGAAAATTATGACCAATACTTAAGAGAAAAAGTAAACAATGAAGATGAACTCCAGGATGACCCAGATCTGGAACTAGAAGACATGGATTTCAAATGTTCATTAAAACTATGCTCAAAAGCCTACAGGAAAATACGAGAGCCAGTGCAATGGCAACTGAGACATGGGTTTATGTGTATGCACTCTATTATTCATGTAAAATAATGTTACTTATTAAAGTAATGATGACAGAAAATAGCTTGATTATGCACATTGAAAGGAAGCATTGATTTTGAGTTTGTTCTCAGACATTCAGATATAATAAACCATGATTTAAAAAATACCCTGCTATGAAGACAATAAAAAAATAGGTATAAGTTTCCACTCAGAGACCTTGAAGTTGACTTAAATCTAAATGACTGTAATAAAAATAATGAATTTCAAATAAATAGTATTAAAAAATATCTGAAGCCCCAGTGGTAGAAAGTTTTATTTTTAGATTTTGGGAAGAGAGAATATAAGGACAAGCTTCAAGAAGGAATAACAGATGAGATGAACCTCGAAAGATGTTTAGAGTTTTTATATATACAGGTATGATGGAACGAAGATTAGCATCAGGTGTACAAAGTGAAGGAAGTTCTGATTATAATAAGCTAAATTAGCAATCTTTAGCTCTAGGGCATGGTTTGTGACAATGTAATAGGAGACAATGTAAGAAGAGTGGGTGGGTCCAGATTGTAGAATCTGGATCCAATAGTTTAGACGCCATTCTGAAGATACCAGGGAGTCAATTAAAAGATAAAATACAAAAGCTCAATATTATTTCATTTAAAAACCATAAACCCAGAAAGAATTTCTATTGTTTATTGTTTATGATTGTTACACTTACACAGTACAAAAACAAATGAAATCACTCTTATAATTTTAGTGTAGGACTCTAAAGTCTATTAAGAATTAAATTATCACATGATAGAATTGAGGAAGAAAAGAATTTTAAAATGTGCTATAAAATTTCTTAACCTCTTGGTTACAAGATGTATATATATATGTGTATTTTTGTGTTTTTCAAACTATAAGCTCATATATATAATATATAACCATATTATTTTATGTATATAATATATATACATTATATATAAACCATAAACTTGTGTATATATATAAAATATTTATACTAAAACTATTTTAAACTATATTATTAAAAATATATTTAAAATATTCAATAATATATCTCTGCTATTTAGTTTTCACATGAAGTTCTAGGATCATGTGAATAAGAATAACATAGAGAATGTTGCCAGAATAATTTTTTTTTATAATCTGACCAATGATCAAATGCAGACATATAAAATATAATATATGTACACAAGAGTTTATGGTTTGAAAAATATTTTACTGCACTATTAGAAAGAGTCCATCCCTGTGACTTCTTGGAGTTTGGGAGTATGGGAAGCAAATGTAATTTCATCTCTACAAGTACAATTCATGCATAAAATATAAATTAAAGTTAAATTACATAGTGCCAAGTTTGCAGAAGTAAGTGAATATTTCTTTCCTAAGACCTTTTCTGTGGCCCTTTCTCATGAGGAAACTCAGACGTTCTGTTTTCAGTTTGTTATTAGGCAGTTATAAAATTACAGTGAAATTTTAAAACTATTGATACAAAGGTAAGGCATGGCAGAAAGTATCTTAGAGCCCAGTGTGATGTAAGAAAAATCTTTTGTTTTTATAGTATTTCAGTTGTTTGAGGTCTAGAGATATTAGTTGGCAAAATTTGGGGATTTAAAAATGTCAGACTACTTCCCAGAACAGGAAGGACAGTGGAATTTTATGCCTCTCTTTTCATAATGCTTATTTAATCTTTCACATTATTCACTCCTTATCGCTAATGATATAAAGGAAAGAAACTTAGACATGTGGCCACACTTTATGTTGCATACCAGTGAATTATAATGTGATACTTGTTTGACTTTAAAAAGCTAATGCAGCCCCCGTGTTTTCCCTTACATTTGTTTAGTGGCATAAAATGGTGCCTCATAAACCCGCCTGGGATAATACAGCTTAATATTCACATAAATATCTTCATGTTTTATAATTTCATATAGTACATTTTGTTTGAAATATTTTCTCTGATGGTCTTACAGTAATGGTTCATGAAAACAAGGCTCACTCCAGATGTGAGTTGCTCTTGCTATGATAAAGTTGTCCTTGTAAATTAGCCCAGTGTTTACAGAAAATGGAGGATCATTGAGAAATGGAGAATGGATCATGGAGAAAAATTGTGACTTTCCTTCCAAAAGGGAAAACCATCCAATGAATCTGGTATTATCAGCTTATTTCTCCTTATTTGCTGGTTTATGCTATTAATATATTTTAAAGTTCACTATTAAATCAAGAGCAGAAAGCTAATGAACTTTAATATATTTTCATGCACTGGTGGTCAAATTATGATAATAAAATGCCAGATGGCAAAATCATCATAAAAACAATGTAGTCACTTTTGTTCTGTTTTGCTCTGGGTTTCTTGAGAGGCACAAAGTGCCTCTCAGGAAAAAAAAAAAAGATTTTTTTTTTTTTCAAATATCCTTGGTGCATCTCTTTAGTATTTTGATATCTAAATTCCCTGACAGACAAACTCAAACATATTCTCTACTTTTGTTGAATTATCTCCTTAGGTTGTTTTTAATTTAAATTAACATTTCACCATAAACCATAAAACAAAAAAGGATGAATAAATTACAAAACTACCCCCTTCATGATGAATATAAAAATATATCACACAGATATCCTTGAACTCATTATATTGCTTTCTTAATCATCATTACTGTTGACTTTAAATTTGCTTAACAGCACAACTTCTAAAAACTATTTAATAATATATCTTCGGCTACTCAGTTCTCACATAAAGTTCTAGGATCATGTAAATAAGAATAACATAGAGCATGTTGCCAAAACAATTTATTTTTACAATCTGACCAGTGATTAAGTGCAGACCACTTGTTGCCTCATACATCTTCCATTTTTGCACTGACTGAGAAAGTCTCATAACACCTAGTATTTTTGAGTTACATGCCCATACCTAAGGCAGTCCAACTCCTTTCAATTTTTAGGGGAAGAAACTAGTACATTCTTGTCATCCCATTCTTTTCACATACTCTGGGTACAACTTGTCTTTAGATAAAGGTTAAATCTGTGACACTCTCTGATTGATGTCTGCGAGTTAAAGCAAACCTACAGATGCATTTGTAAAACAGTCTGTTTCATAAGCACCTTGCTTTTATTTGAATGAAAATAGGAGTTCATGAGCTCATCCTCTAAAGGATGTAAGGGATTTGAAGTTGTGTCTCAGTTGATTTATCAGCATGTCCCTGAAGTGATCTCCCAAAAGAAAATAAAAGACTGGGTTGATGACGCTGTTCAGGAAGGCCAAAGGTCGTGTCACAATGTACAAGGAGTTGATGACGACCTGAGTGCATTGATACTGCTTCCAGCTCCCCAGGCGAGAAGCGATCCTCACATTCCGCATAACATGGTAGGGTGTAAAAAGCGCAGAGAAGATTACCACTGCCATGATGACCAAGTTGAGAGGCTTTTCAAGGGTCAGAGCAGTAGGAACCTGCCTATTCCTCTGCTTTAGGAAGAGAGCAATCTTATAATAAAAGAAACACATCACAAAAAGAGGAATAAGGAACCCCACCAGTGTTAGACACATGCTGTAAATGAGGTTGTACTTGGGGTTACCAGAACTTGCAAAATCATTACAGGTGGTGCCATTGTCAGTTATAACAGGATTTATAAGGGGAAGTATGGGCAGTAGCTCTAAGGTTACTAAAACCCAAATGGCCAAAGAGATTAAAATAGCAAACTCTTTCTTTTGCAGAAGGTGTTCTCGGAAAGGATACTTAATTAGCAAGTATCGATCTATGCTGATAAAAGTGAGAAAGAGAATGCTGGTATAGAGGTTGGCATGAAGCACATATCGGTTGCTTATGCAGAGCACGTCTCCATACATCCAGTTTTTCTTGGCATAACTCCTCATCAGCATGGGGAGGGTGCACAGAAAAGCTAAGTCCGAGATAGAGAGGTTAAAGAGATAGATATTACTGCTGTTCCAGTTTTTCAGACAGAATATGTAGCCATAAACAACGATCGTATTTCCCAGGATTCCCACAATGAACTCCATTCCATAAAAAATGGAAAGGTAGTACTTTTCCAGGGCAGCCTCTGCTGCCAGCCAATTTTTGCAAGTTGCATTCCATGCCTAAAGAAGAGAGAGAAAATATAAGAATTAAATACTAGACTCTGACTAATGACAAAACTGTGCAGAACATAATAATAATGAAAAACACTTGAATGGTGAACTATGGAAATAGGTTACATTAGTAAGGAAAGCATACACACATATACATATAGATATACATGTATGTCATTAATGTATTATTTTAATAAATAGTTTTGAATACCTTTCAATTATGCGCTGAATATAATTTCAGGCACTGTAGATAACAGCAGTGAATAAATCAAAGTTCCTAATCTCTAACAGTTTACACTCTCTTGGGAAGAATCAGGAAATAAACAGTAAGGGATACCCTATAATGATAACTGCTATGAATAAAAACATATGAGAAGGTAAAAATGTTAGAAAATTTTGGGATGGAGGGTGGTAGTGAGTTACTTTTTACATGTGGTAATAAGATAAAGGCTTTTGTACAAGAAGACATTTAAACAGAAACCTCAATGAATAAAGTGAAAGAGACATACCTATATTTGCAGAAGCGTTTCAGGAATTAGGAAGAGCACATGTAAAAGCATTAATATGGAAACACACATAGAGGGCTTGACAAACAGCAAAGAAACAGAGGGGAAGTGTGATAAAATAAGTGAAGAGAAAATTTTGAATTCACTTTTGCGTCTCCCAGCATACCATGGTCCCCAACGTACCATAGTTGTTCAACAGATTCTTCTGAGTTAAACTGAATTAAACCATAATCCAGAAGAGGAAATAAGAATCTTTAAAACTTCAGTTTCACTATTTTAAGCTTTTACTTGTTTCCATATTGCCAAAGAATTCTGCTTATTGTATTAAATTCATAAACTATGATATGACTCCAGTTTTAAAACTTAATTTTTTGAAATTGAAAATATGAAACAGAAAATCTTAGTAATATTAACATTGGTCATGATTTATTGAAAGATGACATGCCTCAGACTGGGTAATTTATAAATAATAGAAATTTATTTCTCACAGTTCTATAGGCTGAAATGTCCAAGATCAAAGTGTCTGATTTGGTGTCTGATGAAAAGTCACCCTCTGCTTCAAAGACGATGGCTGTTACTTCCTCACAACAAATGTCAGAAGGAGCAAGGCAGCTCCCTTCAACTTCTTTCTCAAGGGTACCAATCCCATTCATGCAGGCAGAGTCTTCGTGACTTCATCACTTTCCAAAAGGCCCTACCTCATAATATTATTAGGTTCCAACATACATTTTGGGAGACACCAATATTAAGACCATGGCACTTGGCTTGGTCATATGCTTAGTAAAAGACCTTTGTTGTAATGCCTTCTGAATATGTACTGCGGAAATAAGCTATCTGACTTACTCAAACCTCAAGTGTCTTGCTAACCTACACTTTTCCTCTTGTCATGAGACCAGATTGTGATTGGGTAGGGTATTTCAACAACTTGAATTATCTCAAAAATATATTGAATTTTCATTATTAAGTATTAAATATTTTTATTTCTAGTCAGGAAACCGAAGATTGAAAATAAAATGTTCTAAAATTCTCCTTGTAAAGGAGGCTTTGGAGTATTACTCGCAATCAAAGAATTCTTTCAATATAGAATTTTGGTAAATAGAACAAAATAAGAATAAAAGCACCTAAACCACTTTTTTAAGGGAAGAAGGCAAAATTCAGTACACTTTGCTACTATAAGGCATCTGGAAAACTCAGATGTATTTTTGTCAAATTCAAGTGGTTGACTTTAAAGATCATTGCTATTTTGAGAGTGTTTTATTTATGCAAATAAGTCACAGAATTATAGATACCATAAGTTGAATATTTTGAAAAGTTATTTTTAATCACTTTCTTTAAAACATCAAACATTTTTCTGAGTCCCTGGAATCCTTCTAGGGCAACCTGCCACTAAGTCCAATTCTAGACAAAGCTGAATGGGAACTTTCTCAAGCAGCAGACACAGAATGCTGCTGAAGAATAAAGCAGATTGCTTTCACTCTGTCTTCAAGGTTACCTAATTCTACTGTTCTCTTACATTGCCAGAGTATTTCCATATTTCTCTCATTTGATATTTTTTAATCTCTTAAAACTCTTCTCACTTACTCTACCTTACTCTTTATTAGCAAATAGTTTTGCTTCCTGGTTCATTGAGACAGAGACCATTTGTTGAGCTTACGCTAGATCCAACTCATTCGCAAATTCTCAGCATTCTATGCTACCATTATTTCCTCTTTTCTGACTCTTCAGCATCCTTCTCTCCATCTTCAGTCTTCATCTCATCTTTTCCATCAGCATTTAAACACTCTCATCTCTTCAGTCTTAAACTGGAGCAACACAAACAACTCTCCCTAGTTTCACATGTTCTTCTCCTCTTCATAGTTTGATTTCTGAAAACAGCCATCTCACTAAGTGTTTTAACATCTTGACACCCCATTCCCTTTAAACTTACTCCAATTTGGCTTCTGATCTACCAGTCCTCCAAGTAGCGTCCACATTGCTCAATCCAATAATCATTTCTCACTAGTCTTATTTTATTTCTCAGTTGTTTTTCATACTACATCTTCCAGAAACACTCTTCCATTGTCTTCGGAGACATGACAATATCCTCGTTTTCATTCTTTCTCCTTGGTTGTTCTTTGCAGGGACTTTGGGGCCCAAGTCCTCTTGGCTCAAGCATTAAGTGTTGAGTAACTCAAAGCTAATTTCTGGACTCCATCTTTCCATAGATTCTACCTGAATTATCTCATTCATTTTTGAGGTTTAGTGACCAACTATACATCAACAACTCCCAGATTTCCAGCCCGGCTTGGATCTGCCTTACAAACTCTAGTTTTTTATTGCCATTGATTGATTTCTCTTAGGCACCTTCGCTTCCAGAAATCCTATACTAAATTCTCCAAGTTCCTTACCAAGCCTGCAGTATATTCACCTATTTCAGTCAGTGGCTCTCCCATGTGCCCAGGTGTTCGCCACAAAAATCTAGCAATATCCCCAAAGTCATCTAAAACTTAACACCAATAATGAATAAACTACCAAGTCTGTTTACTGTAATGTCTGGATATTTCTCAAATCTATCAATCCTGCTCCATGGCTTTCATTATTATTTCAGTCCAGGCTACTCTCATCTCTATCTTGTACTATGTCATAGTCTCCTATTGTCTCCTTGCATCGTCTCTGGCCCTCATCAATTCATCTTTACCATTATAACTAAACAGTCTTGAAAAACTACAATTCAAAATTGGATCATATAGCTTTCCTTAATCAAAACCCTTAATTACCTTTCCACTATCCAAGGAATGTAGTCTAAAATCCTTAAGGGGGACATCAAGGTCTTCATGATCCGGCCCCTATACCCACTTCAATTTTGCTTGGCCTTACTCTTCCCCCTAACTCATTTGTTTCTTGCTGCTCTTTGAATGCAGAGAGAGCCTTCTTATGTGCAGTTCCTCTGTCTGAATCTCTTTTCACTGCTGTTTTTGTTCTATGATACCTGGTCCATCATATATTTGTCTTATATCTACACTTCTTTCAGGCCTCTGTTCAAGTGTAGGTTTCCCAAGATAGTCTGTCTGACCCTCAGTCTAAACTAGATCCCCCCATTTTTGCTATTGTTTTATACTAAACTTCTTAGAATTTTTTACAACTTTGTCTTACTCATTTTTTAGTGTTCAAATCTGGCACAGTGACCAGCAGGTAACAGGTGGTGTATAAATCTTTGTTGAGTGAAAAGATGAATATAAACACCTGACTATTCACAAAGCATTTTTATAAGTATTTTCTCCAAGGCCAAATAAGTAGCAAGACAATCAAACTAAGCTCATTTGCTCTATTTCACTACGAAAGCCAACACTATGTATAATATAAGTATTCAAAGCTGGCAATTGTAGTAGCGGTAGTAGCTGTAGTTTAGAAACACATTGTACAAAGTAAAATAAAATATCTATCTTCGAGGATACATTTTTAAATTTAAACATTTAATTGAGAAATGACACCTAAAATAATAAACATAAGAAGTCTAGAAATAGATGCCTCAAAGTGTTAATGGTTTTATCTCTTTTGATGAAATTGCAGGTAGTTTTTATTATGAACTTTCTCTTTTTATCTAAATTTCCCATCATTTTTTTTTCTCTCAAAATAGGCATCTATTTGATCATTTTAAAGACTTTAAATTTCTAGAAATATAGCAAAAATGTCAGTGGACTGTTTAAAATATTAACAAACTTCATTGTTTAGCTCAATGGTCAGTTTTCACTATTGATCTTTATTCTCAGTAGCATTTCAGTCCACGCTTTCTGGAAGCACTCTCTTCCTGTATTCGTGACAAATATGTCACAGAAAGCAGGAAAAAATCTCCTTGTTTTCCTCCTTTCAGGCTCTTTTGTGGACTAATCCTTCTTTGCCAAAGTTTAATATTGAATCTTCTAAAGTCTTAGTTCTGAACCCTTGTGTTGTTTTGGGGGTACTTAAAAAGCTGGTGCACAAATTCCAATGAAAATTAAGATACGGAAAATTCTATGACACAAGAAATTTGTTTCATTTTTGCATTTCCTTTTTTTCTGGTCATAACGTTTATCTTTCTGCCTAGTCAGCACTGCTAATGTTAATAGCTTACGTACTGTGCACAGCAGAAAGATTTGACTGCAATGGAAGGAAAATATAGCCACAAAGACTTCCCAATTTCCTGTAACTAACACTCAGGTAAGTGATGGGTCACATAAAAGTCAAGGAGCATTCTGCTGTACAGTAGTCTAGAAGGTTGGATATTGAAAGAGTAGTAGGGGTGGAGAATACCAGAGCTGGAATAAGAAAAATGAATGGCTAAATCATCATATTTGCCTTGCTTCTCGTAGAGTTGTTTCTTTATTCTTTTAAAACCAACTTAAAAAAAAATGTATGTACAAAATTCTTGTTAGTTGTGTAACACTCAAAAAACCAAACAGGCAAAAACAAGAAACAAAAATTGTCTATAAACAGACCACTCCTAATATTTACGTACTCTTCTACACTTTCATATTTATTTCAGTTTATATTTACAAAAATGAGATTGTTTTTTATGATGTTTTATAGTCTTTTTTTGATAAATTTGTTTCATTCTATTTTTTAAGTTCATAATTCTAATAGATTATGGTTTTATAAATATAAGATGTCCAATATTTGCAGACCAATTTAGCTTCACCAGGATACACAAGTTTGAAGGTACTATATTTCAAATTGGATATATTTGTAGTCAGGTATGTTTTTAGTGTGGCATCATGATTCTATAAACATAAGAAGTAAGTTGCTCTTTTAAGCAAAACTTCCAACTGAAGAGAAAATTCTGTCATGAAAATTAAAATACTCTCTTCTGCTTTCTAGTGGTTATATTCTTAATTTTTAGGAAACGGAAGTAGTGATGAATTGTAACTGATTTGGATGAATTATTTTAAACAGATTTTTATTTTTAAGATCGAAATTAAAGTGAAATCATTAGTTCCTAGTCCAAAAATATATCTAAAACCGTTAGAATTATTGAACTGGAAACAATACCTAATTTACTCACATAAGCAGATCAATAATTCTTACTCGTTTTTAATTTAAAAATGTTTTTTACTTTAAATATATGCAGCCTTTTGAAGATGTGGCATTTTTGACATTTTCTTTAATGTATATATATTTGATAGTTTCTAGGCTTTTCAGTTGTTTGCTTTTATAGTCATCACAATTAAACAAAGAATATTTGCAAAATTTTTACTTTTAAGTGCTGCCTTAATGCAAATTCACATAGTAATACAATTTTTTTTTAACAAATTACTTTTTTATTACTAAGCAATTTGAGTAAAAATATATATTCACACTGAAAAGATAGAATAATTTAACACTGATAACTATTTTTATATATTCCATACATTACACCAGAAATTAAGATATTAAAAGGTAACAGTATGGCACAATTGTGTATTAATTTCTTTAAAAATACCACATACATCTTGAAAAGTTATGGAAAGTAGAATATAACTGATTTCTACAATTTTTTATTTTTCCTAAGTAAATTATATTCTTGGATAATATAATTTTCACAAACATATTTGTTTAATTTTTAGGATGCCTGAAAATTCCTTCAAATACATTATTTTCTAAACATAAAAATATGTCTGGGCATGGTGGCTCATGCCTGTAATCCCAGCCCTTTGGGAGACTGAGGCAGGTGAATCACCTGAGGTCAGGAGTTTGAGACCAGCCTGACCAACATGGTGAAACTCCATCTCTACTAAAAAATAAAAAAAAATTAGCCTGGCGTAGTGGTGGTGGGGGCCTGGAATCCCACCCACTCAGGAGGCTGAGGCAAGAGAATCACTTGAACCCGAGATGTGGGGATTGCAGTGAGCTGAGATCATGTCATTGTACTCTAGTCTGGGTGACAAGAGTGAAACTCTGTCTCATATATAATATTTATATTACAATATATTTAGTAAATTAATAAATATATAATACATATATATTGTAAATATAATACATATATGTAAAAACCTTTATATATATAGAAAATACGTGATTGTTTCAAATGATTTAGGAAGTTTAATATTTTCTCCATAAGTAGCTATATTTATTTAAGTAAATTTGATTATTATTCTTGTTGAAATATAAATTGTTGAGATGTTAGCAAATATAATAAATCCCTTTGAAGAAAGTAAAATTAGTATTTGACAACTAAAACAAGAAAGTTAATTTGTTGAAAAATAAATGTAGAGATATAAATAATGTCTTCCTTTTCTATTCTTTTGCTGTTTTACATCTATTTATAAAGAATTAATTTAAACAATACTTAACACCTTAATTGCTTACAGGCCACCTTTAGAAGGATATCTGGCCTTGCTTCATACACTGAGAGACACAATTGGCCATGCAGCTTACCATTCTGTTAGAAGACCTGATCCCTTCACAGAAACTCTGCCAGCAGCTGGATATAGCTTCTGACCCAGCGCTGTGCCGCTGGACATGGTTAGTACAGTCTTATTTGCATATCATGCAGCCAAGATTAATAATTCAAAAGCCCAGGAATTATTTATTCAGTCAAACCTCCAAGTCAGAGATATTCACTCAGGGGAATTTTTGTGAGGCTTTCATTTTCACATTCACATTTATTTTATTTTTACATTCAGTTTTCCAACTGAATGACAAAAACCAAATAACTCATTTCACAGAAAATGCATTTACCAAATAGATTTTTGAAAGACTACTGTTGAAATTATTTTATCCACTACCAAAGCAACAGAAAAGCATTCCTTATTTTCGTTTTTATTTGCATATTTAGACAATCAGAGGTGGTAAATACTGTTTATTTTGGAATACAGTTGCCTCTGCATTTCTTTATTTTTTTCAAGTTAATATTTTTTGGTGAATTCTATATTGAGAATATAATAATGAAACTTCTTTTTTCAGTAACCTTGAGGGAACTATAAAACTGAAATTTTAGAAGGAAACCTGGATATATGCTACATTGGTGTACTCGTAAAAAGATACTAGAGCTCAAGTTATTTTCCATTTTATTTTCTGTGATTAAAGTCAAGTAACACATAAAAAGATACATCAGATGGCTAGGGATTAGGGAGAGAGTTGCGAAGTAAGATAACCATGATAGATGGCAATTTATATATCCTAATCAATGCTCTGTAAAACATGGAAGTACATTACCACCATTTCAGACAAGAAGCACACCTGACTTTTTCTGAGCATTATATTAGATGTAGATTCAAGTAAACACTCAGGCTTCTTGATGTGAAGCATAGGGATTATACTGAGAAAGCCCATAATTGTGCAGGCAGCAGTAACTGAATTTAAATGCTATGCAAGTTGAATATTGAGTTAGCAATGACAGTTAGCTCAATAATAGGCTCTGTTACAGGCATCCTCCTGCTAAAGTGTTTTCCCTCACCAATATCTGATAGCTTAAAACTCAGAAACTTCAAAGTAGCTGTATACACATACATTTCTACATACATATGTGTATATATTACACACTTAAAGTGTATATATGTGTGAAATAGAAATATATTTACATATATATGAACATTTATGTACAGAAATATGTGTATTTACATGAAATAAAAATATCTATAATTTGTTGAGCTCTTCTGATGTGCCAGGCAGGTATTACAGTAAGTACATTTATACATCAAATGCATATAGTAATTCTCTGAGGTTGTTATGATTTAAGATTTTTCTCATTTTGAGGATTAAAAAGCTGAGACTCAGAGAGGTTAATTAACTTTCTCAAGATTGAAGAATCAGTAAGTGGAGGGACCAGAGCTTAAGCCTATATACTTGGATTCTAAAAGCACTAACTCGGATTCTTGACTGCCTACAGGATTCAATGACAATACCCTTGTGCACAACAAAGTCTAAAAATTAATAACAGGTATTTTTCAGTAATGCAACTCTTTTCTACTTTTAGAAGGAAGAAGGGTTAAAACATTGTGGGCTAAAAGCGTTTGAATAACCAATGTCAGGCTTGTTAATTTTAGACAGAAATAACATGAACCTCTTCCAAGAAACAAAGACAAATGGATGTATTTCACAGGTTTCTGCCACCATTCTGATGGAAGAAAAGGGTGATTCCCTCTTTGTGGGGTGGTAGGAGTTACCCAGAGCTTCCTGTTTCTTCTCCACACTTCCTGACTACTATCTCACTCTGGTCTATGCTTCTCCTTTTTCATAGCATAAGTCATCCAGACTGTAGCCTGGTGGCCTTGTTTCCCTCTCAAGTCCTACTTCCTGTCGCCTCAGAATATTCTCAGTTGAGATCTGGAGTGTTTCTGGGAATGATTTACTAAAAGGTCACCAGTATTTCTGCTACAAAGCTTTATGCAGGTCTAAAAAGGATAGCTGCACAGAAACAAGGCTGGATTCAGGATTATAACCCTGTGAGCAGGGAGGGTTTCATGGCATGCTACTATGTAGTCTCACAGTGCCTCACACTCAAAAAGATCACACACATAATTTAATGCTAAACTGTCTTACTCTTAATTTAAATGTTCCATAATTTCTTAACAAGGGACCTCATTGTTTCTTTTGCACCGGGCTCTATTAATTATGTAGCCAGTTTTGCCTGTGAGAGTAGAAACCTCCTCAGAAACCATTTCGACTTAGCATATCACATCAAATTTTGAGAAGGCAAAGTTTTTGTTGTTGTTGTTGTCTTACACATAACATGTTGAAATACAGTGCTTGAGAATCAATGGAAGTTTGAAAGGCAGTGAAGTTTGCAGTACTGGCCGGGCAGGATGATTCATACCTGTAATTTCAATACTTTGGGAGAACGAGGTGGGCGGATCACTTGAGCCCAAGAATTGGAGACCAGCCTGGGCGACCTGGCGAAATCCTGTCTCTACAAAAAATGCAAAAATTATCTGGGGCATGGTGGTGCGTGCCTTTAGTTTCAGCTACTTGGGAGGCTTGAGGTGAGAAGATTGCCTGAACCTGGGGAGGCTGAGGCTGCAGTGAGCCATGATTGTGCCACTGCCCTACAACCTGGGAGACAGACTGAGACCCTGTCTCAAAAAAAAAATTAAGTACAACAATGAACATTTTAAAAAATATGTATTTTTAAAAGCTTGCAGTACTATTTGCTAGGAGGTAGTATAGCACAATGTTTAAGAGCATAGGTCCTAGAGGCACACTGCTTTGTTTCAAATATTGACCTCACTACTTATTAGCCTTCAGTTTTTGTATTTGTAAAACAGGGATAATGAGAGTTAGCAATGTTATGAGTTGTTGTGTACATATTAGAAGTACATATGCTGTATAGTATGAGGTACTAGTATATACATATGCTGTATAGTATGAGGTACATATTGGTTGCTAAATAATTGTTAGCTATTATAGAAATTTATAACAAATGAGAGAAGACTTTCTCCAGAATGATAATGGTAATCCAATGCCATTGATGTTAGAATTCTTGCTGTTCAGAAATATCCATTTAAAAGGTTCTTATAACAGCCAACATGGTAAAAAGATTAGTGAGATCTTATCCTGGCTTTGCCTTTTACTAGTTGTGTGATCTTTGAAAAAGTCACATATCCTGATTTCCTTGTTTAGAAAAGGAGAATAATAATTCCACCATGTAAAACTCATAATGTTCATAGTATCATATGTATGAGTATCACATGTATACATATGATACTATGAACATTATGAGTTTTACATGGTGGAATTATCCATATAAGTACCATATGGATATCATATGATAGTATCATACTCTTAGTATCAAATAATATAATGTTTGAAAATGCAGTGGGCTCTAAATTAAAGAGTAGTTCATGTAAACCAAGCAAACTAATCAGGAAATTCAAGAAAAAAAAAAGAAATATACTAGAAATCTTAATTAAATCCAATGCTAATGATAACTTCTACTGGGTCCGGTCACTCACACCTGTAATCCCAGCACTTTGGGAGGCCAAAGCAGGAGGATCACTTGAGCTCAGGAATTCAAAACCAACCTGGGTAGCATAGCAAGACCTACTCTACTAAAAATGGAAAAAATTGGCTGGGTGTGACGGCACATACCCATAGTCCCAGCTACTCAGGTGGCTGAGGTGGGAGAATCGCTTGAGCCCAGGATGTCAAGACTGCAGTGAGCTATGATGGCATCAACTGTACTCCAGCCCAGGCGGCAGAGTGGGACCCTGTCTAAAAAAAATTAATAATAACTTCAACTAACATTGTTTTCAGCAGTCACTCTATAACAACACGGCGTATGCATTAATTCTTTTAGTATTCACAATAATTTAATGCAGTGAATACTATTAATACCAGAAGTTTCAGTTGAAGAAACCAAGGCCTAAAAAAGATTAAATAAATGATCCACAAATATACAGCTAATAATGATTTAGCTATATAATTTAATGCTTTGTCTGTTTGACTCCTGAATCCAAACCCTTCTCCATTATTCTCCTGAGTCTCTCATGGTAAAGAAGAAAATATTTAAAAAGAAAATATTGGATTGAAATATAAAATTATTGATACTGGAACATTTTTACCTTATATATGGCAATTTTATATGGTTTAGTAAAATAAGTTTAAAGTTAACACTAAATTTAATTATTAGTTATAAAACTTTGATTATCAATTTATTTATTTATTTTCTGTTGAGTTGAAAGATCTTATATAATCGGGATACTAGACTCTTATCCAATATATAATTTGCAAATATTTTCCCTAACTCTTTTTTTTAAACATCTTTTTTTTTTTTTTTTTTTTGGAGAGAAGGAAAGAAAAACAGGAGTGAAGGAGAGGAAAAAAGAGGAAGAAAAAGAAGGAGAGAACGGAAATGTTGCTTTATTCTAAAAAATGGGTATTAATAATGGCCGATCAATATTTCATTTAAACCTATGAGTACGTGTGATGTGGTATTGACAAGAATGTATATTTTGTATATTTAAAGTGGAGAGCTCTGTAAATATTTATTAAGTTTACTTGTTCCGGATCTGAGTTCGAGCCCTGGATATCCTTATTGATTTTCTGTCTCATTGAGTCAGTTTATCAATTTAATAATTTAAATATTCCAACTAAAAAGAATAGAGCATTTTAGATAAGAAATCAAACATGTTAGAAATAAACAGTTAAAGTATTTATAGAAAGATTCTCCTGGCAACATCTCTGGGAATGTTTACAAGACGCATTTAACAGACCAAAAAGTCTGTGTGGAAAACAAAGTGGTTTAAGGGTCATACTAATCTTCAAGGATCACAAGCAGAGAAAGAGGAGGGCAACTCATCTAATTTGAGAACCTTCCTCTAAATCCGTAAGGAGAAACCATAATAGTAACAACCCCCAAAGGCTGAAACAAATCAAAATTATTGGGGAGGATATTTAGGTTTTTCTGAATAGGCAGAAGCAAGATTACAGTTATTTTCTTTTTCAAATAATGGTTTTATGTAGTAAAATAATAAAGAACAAACAGCAAAAGGAAAAACACAGTAGAAGGTATTTTTGTCTCAAAATTTTTCCAGCTTCTAGAAATCAACAAATTCTAATAACCAAATTTACTTTTCCAGGAAAAAAGTCTATTCAAATTGTCACTCAAGCAATCTACTTCCTTCTAATATGAAAATCCTTGCCATTTAAAAGCTACATGATTAATGGAAATTTTTGCATTATTGAATTTTTTCTGATTACACAGTTAAGAAGAATATGTGTCCTATCTATTGTATTGGGACTAACTCAAAGGAATTGTTCTGCTAAATGAAAACACATTATTTTTAAAAAGCATTTGACTACAGCTAAAATATTCTAAGTTCCTTGAAGTACTAATAACTAACCTAAAAACACAGAAAATTCACCTTTTACCTTTCAGTTTATACTGCAATTGGACAGCGAATTCATTTTTAATAATGTATAGTGAACCTTAATCACAGGTGTTTCTCTATAAAATAATATTGCCTTGTTTCCTTGACAGAAATAGCAGTATATGAAATTCAGGCACTTGTGTAAAATTAGAGACAAATTTCATTCTCTCTCTCTCTCTCTCTCTCTCTCTCTCTCTCTCTCTCTCTCTCGGATCTTCTTCTGTCACCCAGGCTGGAGTGCAGTAGCATGACCATAGCTCACTGTAGCCCTGATATCCTGGGCTCAAGCGAACCTCCTGCTCAGCCTCCTGAGTAACTGGCACTACAGGTGCACACCACCAATCCTGGTTAATTTTTTAAAGTTTTTTGTAGAGAAAGTGTTTCCCAGGCTGGTCTTGAACTCCTGAGCTCAGGCAATCCTTCCACTTCAGCCTCCCAAAGTGCTGGATAGCAAAGGCTATCCGGGCATGCGACACCATACCAAGCCCGGTTTTATTCTTAACTGTTGCTGATCAAGGCATCTTTTCTATTTAGAAAAAAATGGAGTTTACCTAAAATTTTAAACTATTAATTTTTTAATTGGTTACTCAACTACTTAGTCTCTTCCAGTCACATTTATTGTATTTTATGCAAATTTGCTTGAGTCCTGCAATATTTTACATTATTTATAAAAACTTTTTTATAAAAAGCATCTAGTTATTGTCTTGAGGTACTTTTTCGATGGGCTACTGATTAACCACTCTTCCTCTTACTTGCTTGAATTCATTATTTGCCCTAAAATAAGAACAAGAAATAAGAAATTATTTGCCCTTGAAATAAGAGCAAGAACAAAGACCTGTCTGACTGAATCTCATTGAGCATCTTAGTAATTGAATTGAGAGGTTTTCAAAATTCCCCATAGTACAATGTGTTCATTATGTGAGCTAAGTGTCTTGTAATTGAGTTATGAATTAAATAAAATTACCTGCCTCTGTTAATAACACATTTAGTAGCATGATTCTCTTATATTAGTCTTTATTTCTACAATATAATCATTAATGTACTTATTATATTTAAAGTTGTATTTTATGCTGATTTGTTTGTAAAGATATTTTTTATGCCGTAAAGCTGGTAAAATTTGGCTTCACGGTTAGGTGAGTATTGTAATAAAGCAAATAAAGACTTTTCAGATTGTAGCAGTCTGGCAATCATAAGCAATGTAAAGGGTTAAAGAAATACCTCATTCTCTACTTTAAAAAAATCTCCCCATCCTATATGTATTAAGTGTCTGTACATTGTATTTTTTCACATTCACTTAACTTTAAATCCTAACATCACTTGCACTACTTGAAAGAATTATTGCTGGTCAAAATGCCAAGTGTGAACTGTCAGATGTGGAAAAGTGATGATAAGTCATTGACTCTAGAACCCTCATCATCAGAACAAGGACCTCAGCCTCAGCGTGGTTAGAGGGAATATAGTGGGGGAAGGCTGACTCTGGGAACAATGAAGAATGTCTTGTGCACAATGGAAATGGGAGGGCTCACCCTGGGAGAAGAGAGAGTGGCAGAGAACCCTCCCTGACAGCTGTATGTGTACACTGTTTCCTGATGTTAAGGAGAAAATCACTCTTATCCATCCCCAGGCTAGGCCCTAACAATGTCTATTCTAAAAAAAAAAAAAAAAATGGAAAAAAAAGAAGGAAATAAAAATAATAGTAACCTTGAGAAAGAGAGAGAATCCAGCAATTTGACCTTCCACAATGCACCCATCTAGGGGAGAGGGGTATAACAAATCTTCTCCCTGCCAAAGGACCTCAAAACCCAGAAGACCATTTACTTGCCAAAAGACCATTTACTTTAAACAAAGCCTATGTTTGTTTACTCTGACCACAGTGAAATGCAACAGTTGCATCCATTTGTCTTGCCACTGAAAAAGCTTGGCATCCTCAAACTTGAAGCATACTTTTTGAGTGAAAATGGCCCTTCCCTCTATTCTACTACTTCCCCCGCTCACTCATTTTCGAAGATGTGTGCCTTTATCTACCAGAAACTGGTGAAATGCTCATTTATAACAGAGACTAGAATACAGGAAAAATAAAAACAAAACTGTTTCCAACAGCAGTAGATTCTTGAATGTTAAATACAAAACATCATGAGAGGAGGAAGAGAAGCAGTGAATAAAAAAGGCTTTCATAGATTAATATCCAGAATCTACAAGGAACTTAAACTAATTTACAAGAAAAAAACAACCCCATCAAAAAGTAGGTGAAGGATATGAACAGACACTTTTCAAAACAAGACATTTATACAGCTAGCAAACATATGAAAAAGAGCTCATCATCACTGATCATTAGAGAAATACAAATCAAAACCACCATGAGATACCATCTCATGCCAGTTAGAATGGCTATCATTAAAAAGTCAGGAAACAACAGATGCTGGTGCAGATGCCGAAAAATAGAAACACTTTTACGCTGTTGGTGGGAGTGTAAATTAGTTCAACCATTGTGGAAGACAGTGTGGCAATTCTTCAAGGATCTAGAAATAGAAATTCCATTTGACCCAGCAATCCCATTAGAAGGTATATATCCAAAGGATTGTAAATAGTTCTATTATAAAGACACATGCACACGTGTGTTCACTGCAGCACTGTTTACAATAGAAAAGACCTGGCGCCAACCCAAATGCCTATTGATGATAAAATAAACCAGGAAAATGCAGCACATATACACCATGGAATACTATGCAGCCACAAAAAACGATGAGTTTGTGTCCTTTGTAGGGAAGTGGATGAATCTGGAAACCATCATTTTCAGCAAACTAATGCAAGAACATAAAATCAAACACTTCATGTTCTCACTCATAGGTGAGTGTTGTACAAAGAAAACACATGGACACAGGCAGGGGAGGGACAGCAGGGGGTGGGGAGGTTGAGGAGGGATAATATGGGAAGAAAAGCCAGATATAGTTGACAGGGGGATGGAGGCAGCAAACCACGTTGCCATGTATGTGCCTATGCAACGATCCTGCATGATCTGCACATGTGCCCCAGAACCCGAAGTACAATAATAAAAAAAAAAAGACATACAAGTGACCAACATATGTAGGAAAAAAAAATCCTCAACATCACTAATCATCAGAGAAATGGAAGTTGAAATCACAGTGAGATACCATCTCACACCAGATGTCTATTATTAAAAAGTCAAAAAACCAGATGCTGATGAGGCTACAGAGAAAGGGAATGCTTATTTATACACTGCTAGTGGGATTGTAAAATAGTTCAGTAACAGTGGAAAACAGTTTGGCATTTCTCAAAGAACTTAAAACAATTACCATTCAATCTTGCAATCCCATTACTGGGTATATATTAAAAATAAAATAAATTTTTCTAGCATAAAAATCACATTCACTAATCTGTTCATCACATCACTTACACCAGCTGATAAGAAGTTATTGTTGAATATTCAGGAACTTTTCAAGCTAGTTGAGATCAAGGTGGAAGCGTGAACACAGCCACAGTGAGGGTATTTACACCATGGAAATTGGCAAACCCTTTAAAACAGCACCATTCTCTCCTGAGACCCTGCTCTTTACAAAGACTTGGTTGTTAAACATTTATCAGTACACCAGTTCATAAATTCTTTCATTTGTTATTATTACTGCATATGGGAAATATATATATAAGACAAACACATACAAACATGAATGCACACCCACACACACACACACAGAGAGAGAGAGAGAGAGAGAGAGAGAGAGAGAAAAGATTACTTTTCCGACAAGTGCACATTAAAAACTACTCTTTGGCGGAAACTGCACTAGTATCAGGGAACACGAACATGTCTTAAAGGAGTACCCTGTCTTATCTGCATGGGAGAATCTAGTTGAAAAAAAAATAACAAAACAATATTGTGATATTTTCCCCTCATCTTTGCCTCATTTCCCCTTTGAGTCATGAAGCAAATATTTCTTGATAATGACTGGTAATTGTAAACAAGTATTTGTAGAAATGATTGCTAAAAAATTCCTTAGTCCCTTTGGTGAGTTCATTCAAGTTCTCTCCCTGCAGAAAGTTACAAATAATAATAGCTATATTAAGCACTATGGCATATGTTCTAAAAGTATTTAGAAGCCATCTCTTTCTCACAGGTATGCACTTATGAGCAAGGAATAAGGAGTGTCTCCTATTTGGATAGAGCACTCAGGTGGATCTGTGCAGTTATGGCTGTGGACATCAGAAGGAGTCATGTTAAAGGTTTGGGAATCTTTAATGAGAACCCTCTCTCCTTCTCTTCTCTACAGTATCTCAGTGTAACACACTCCTCAGTCTTATTTATGGCTTCAATTTTAAGCTGAAGGAAATCATATTATTTAATCCTATTCAGCTCATTAAATTCAAAGACAAGCCTTTCCCTCACCTGACTGCGATGAATTTTTAAATTTCTTAATACAGACAGACTTAAACTGCCTATCTAGGCCTAAAGGGAGAGAAAACTATATTAAATAAGTGTTGAGTGTTGATTTATTTTATTCCTTGTTTCCTTCACACATGTATAAGCTAAATATAGAATAAGAAAATATCTGTCAAATAAGAAAACATGATTCATGATTGAGATTATTAAGTACCAAGTGATAATTCTGTTTCAGTGTCTTCTTGTTGCCTTTTAGGAACTAAATGATAAATGACTTGAAATTGTGTTTCCTATTTGAATCATGAAATTTAAGAGTATTATCTATGTCATGGCATAAATGACTGCTGCACAATCCTTGGAAGGAAAATTATGTACATACAGATTTGCACCTGCCTTACTTTAGTTTAAAGTTTCATATTGCTGTTAGATGTAATCATAATATCAAATAAAATATTATCTTAATAGTGTTTAATGTACTATCATTTATATGACTGTGTTCTTAAATGTCTGCCCATTTAACATGTTTCATTTCAAATTGTGCAAGTATTGTAAAGAAAAAGAAATTAAATGTAAAATGAGCTGGTCTGGACACAGATGCTTTGTAAGTGCTCTGTAGAGCTGACTCAAACTAAAAAAAGGTTGTTGCATTGTTGTCCTTACAAATGTCCTCATCTAAGTGAGAAAAATCCTTCTTTGTCCCTATATGTCCAGGCAAAATCTTAGGGAGTAGATGATGGTAGCCTTATCAGAACCAAAAAACATGGGTGTTTTATATTGAAAAATTGGTACTCTTTATCTTGAAGCATTAAATTAAGCCCATGTTTAATTCCAAGTGTTTCCTGAACTAGAGAAATTCCACGATTCTATGGCATATTGCAGGCATTCTTTCATTTATGCTTTGACTTTTTCTGCCCTCTCCCTAGGGTGGCTCAGGCCAGTAATGTAATGACCAATGGTGAGAACATGGATTGCATACCCAATCAATCTCTCAAAGCCCTTTCCTTACAAAAATTGTATTAGGTCATATTTAGTTACAAAACAGGAATTATCAGACCTACAATAAATCAGAAGATATTTCAAAATAGTTAATTAACCTTTATCTAAAACAATATCTACATGTCTGTGCACGGAGGCCATTACACAGTTCTCATGTGCCAGAGGTCAAGCTTTAAGTGGGGGAGAGGGGTCCCATGGGCATAATGTTTTTCAGGGCTTGACTAGAGTTAATTATAGTACATGGAATGGACTTAATTTTTAATATAATGTTTCTTTTTGGACCTGAAGACTTCCTCTGAGATTTAAAAACCTCTGAAATGTAATACTAAATGTACACTAAAAATTGCAACTCTTATTAATGACCAACTCTTATTAATGACTCTGAAGTGTAGGCTAAAAATTGCAACTCTTATTAATGACCAAGATAAAGATCCATTAATTGTTACTGGTAGAATAGCCTTTTGAGTTTTTCTTAAAAATACCATTCACATAGTGATATTATCCATCAATAATTGAAATTTTGCATAAAGGTTTCAAAGATCTTTTATTCACTTGCATTTTCATGTTCTCTCTATATTTTGTCTGTAACAAAGTTTATCTTCATGTGCTTCAGAGTTGTTATGTCCCCATGTCCTGTGAGAGATTGTTCTCTGACCTCTTATATCTTTAAATTCCCAAGCTGACACTCAGTGATATTCTTCTTCCAAGGCCATAAACGCTGCCACTCCTGTTACTTATTTGTTAAGTTCCAAGTAAGGCAAGTGATGGAATGGCTTTCCTAAATGCGTGAACCAAAGATGTATATTGTAGACTATGTGTCTATTGTATTTGATTGGCAAGATTGTTGCTTTTGTTGTTTTTTTCTGGAATCTTGCTCTGCTGCCCAGGCTGGAATGTAGGGGCATGATCTTGGCTCACTGCAACCTCTATCTCCCGGGTTCAAGCAATTCTCCTGACTCAGCCTACTAAGTAGCTGAGATTGCAGGCATGCACCACCATGCCCTGTTAATTTTTGTGTGTGTCTTTTTTTAGTAGAAACAGGGTTTAACCATGTTGGCCAGGACAGTCTCCATCTCTTGACCTCTTGGTCCGCCTGCCTCAGCCTCCCAAATTGCTGGGATTACAGGCCCAGCCCGGCAAAGTTCTTAAAAGTGAGTTTGATTTACAAAACACACTAACATTTCTCTAGTAAATTACAGCATACCACATACCTCCTCCAGTAAATTGGGAAACAGAAAGGCACTGCCTTTCATATGCATTTGATAACTAATGAAAAAATTACTGATATGCTGAGTTATCCTTGTTATGCTAAGTACTAAGCCAGTTGTTATAGGGAAAGATAGATAAGTCAAGCAAGTCCCTTCCTTAAAAATTCCTTTGTAATGTACCTGAAATTCTCAGATACCATCTACAGAGGAATTGAACTGAGGTTGTAAATGTAGTTAGATTTTTTATAGAAGACCCTCACTTTGTCTGAAAGACTAATTCTGACATAGGAATACTAAATATAGGACTTAGAAAAATGTGAAATCATTCTATGATTCTTGGTTGACAAGCACATTGTAGTTTATATATTTGATGTGTTTTCTTTCCTAACTTTATATAGCATTATATTGTAAGTGTTTTCAGAGTCCAAGTGTCTGCTTAGTGATGCACTTTATTGGGTTTCTGGTAGGGAGATTAGAATCAGTAATGTATAATTTTCTAACCTGTTTCCAGGCATGGTGGCACACACCTGTAATCCCAGCACTTTGGGAGTCAGAAGCAGACCGATCACCTGAGGTCAGGAGTTTGAGACCAGCCTGGTCAACATGATCTAAGCCTGTCTGCCAGGTGTGCTGGTGTGTGCTTGTAGTCCCCCTTACTTAGGACACTGAACTGGGAGGACTCCTTTCCCATTTATGATATAATATAAAGTTGGCTTCCTAAGAATAAATGTATTCAATTTCATAATTAATAGAAAACATTAAGAACATTAATATTATAGATGACATGTAGTGTGCTGCAGGTTTACCAGAATTCAGCCAGCTAGAAGTTGCAGCACAGTTACGACAGTCCCCTTCTCTCCGTGTCCCTTCAGTTCAGTTTATCTCTAACTCAGTGTAAGGCAATTGTGAACATTATAGATAGCTTTAGGAAGGCAAAGCCAGCTGTTGCTTTAATCTTGTGTACTATGAAAGCAGAGGGAGAAATATTTGCTTTCTCTTTTATTTGTGTTAACATCATTATAAAATACAGGGCCTGTTCTTTTGTTTACTTTTGACCTGTTCTGCAAAGTTGTGCAAGCTGGTTATTTTTCCATTACTGATGAGAGAGAAAGTGACAGACCTAACTTAGATGAGCAGTTTGGGTGTTTGTCTGGGTTTTTGTTTTTATTTTGGATGTGTTTGATCAGAAATGAACATATGGGGTCATAAAGAGTCTAAAATTTTTAAAGGCTCATTCATAAAGAAATATAACTTAAAAAAATTAAAGCTATAATTTTAATATTAAAGCATAGCTCCTCAGTTATATGTTTAGAAAGAACACATATGTGAAAAAGAAAGAAATTAATTATAGGATAATGATGTATTGTATGACAAATGCTTATTCAGTTTTTAATTTTAATTTTTTTAATGAAAAAGTATTAAATATTTGGTGACAAATTCATGATTGTGTGTATTATACTTGACTTATCAGATCAAATTAAATAAAACTCAAATAATTAGATTATAAAAGTAGCATCAATACAGTAATTAGGTGTTGGCAACTGGCCAGGCATGGTGACTCAAGCCTGTAATCCTGCCACTTTGGGAGGCAGAGGCGGGAGGATCCTTTGAGCACAGGAGTTCGAGACCAGCCTGGGGAACATGGTGAAACCCTGGTCTCTACAGAAAATAGAAAAATTAGCCTGGCATGTTAGCACACACCTGTAGTCTCAGCTACTCCAGAGGCTGAGATGGGAGAATCACCTGAGCTTAGGGAGAAGGAGGCTACAGGGAGCCATAATTGCACTACTGCAGTGCAGCCAGGGTGATAGAGTGAGACCCTGTTTCCAAAAAATAAAATAAAATAAATCAAACAAAAACCCTCAAAACAAATAAATATTATCTTGTCTCCTAAAAATTATACTCAACAGATCAAATTAAATAAAACTCAAATAACTAGATTATAAAAGTAGCATCAATACAGTAATTAAGTGTTGGTAAAAATCAATACAGTAATTAAGTGGTAAGAAATTCTGTAACTGACAATTTTGGAATAGTAATTTTTTTTAGTCATCTTTACAAATTTGTGGGCGTTGAACCATTTGCTAGTGGAAACAGAGTTTGAATCCACCATTGTTATTGGTAGGTGATCTTACTAATAATCTGATTAAAATAAACACATATTAGAAGCTCAATAGATATTTGTCTTTCTATTGACCACCTATCTCCTTCTGTCTTGAATTATTACAACTGATTAGTCCAAATACTCTGAATCACCTTTTCCTTTGGAGTGCGTTCATCCTGCAACTGATCAGCAACCAATCTTTCTTTTGATAAATTGCTTTTAATCATGTTCAGTCCATTCATTTATAACTTCATTTTTGCATAAGTTCAATTATTTTGAAAACACAAGGCGGGGACTTTAGTGCTTGTGAAGTGTATTTCCTTAAAATGCTTAATTTTCTTTGCCTCTGTATCATTGAAGTCATGAATCCTTTTAATGTTTTGGCTGCCCTTCTGTTCTCTCGGAGTTCATGACATCAATTCTTCACATCATGACAAAGAACACTATAGATTAATATCATTTTGTTAGGAATTTTAGCAAGCACTTCCTGGAGGTTTTCTTTCACAAACGTTATTACCGCTTGGGTTTCGACGTCACATGCATTATAGTCTACATGGCTCTACTTTTTTCGAAATACTTGCAGAAGTTGAGAACACAAACATAATAGAAGAAATACAATTTGGTGTGGTTTTTTTTCCCTTTTTTGGCAGTGTGCTGCCTTCTGCTGGTAGCTCCATTTAAAGCAAGTGAGCATCATACTTTAAAATCAGTATTAAATGCTGAAAGGAATTTGAGAAACATTTCTCAAATTTAAGAACTTGTGGACTATCAAGAGTACCTATAAGGACTACAAAGATTCTTTAATTTTATTTTGAGGAACTCTCTTAAAAATTCAAAACCTTGACTTTATGTTTTGGTTTCAGGGCTGTGCTCAGTTCCAAAGTGGTCATCTAAATTATCCACAATTTGTGTATGTGTTTAGATGACCATATTTCTAAAAACAAAGCACAGTCATCCCTTCATATTCATGAGTTCTGTATCTGTGGATTCAACCAATCCTGGATTGAAAATGTTTTTTTTAATTGTATCTGTACTGAACACATACAGACTTTTTTCTTGTCCTGTTCTTTAAACAAAATGGTATAATAACTATGTACATAACATTTACATGGAATGAGGTATTATAAATAATCTAGAGATGATTTAGTGTGCAGTTATGTGCTCTATATTGATATTTTGGTCAACAATGGACCACATATACAATGGTAGCCCCATAATAATTTAGTAGAACTGAAAAATTTCTACTGCCTACTGATATCACAGCCATTTTAACAATAGAGCACATGGCATTACCTTTACTATGTTTAAATATACAAATACAATTGTATTCAATTTGTCTGCAGTATTCAGTACACTAACATGCAGAACAGGTTTGCAACCTAGAAGAAAGAGATAGGCTATATCATCTAAGTTTGCGTACATTCTATAAAATTAACTCCCAATGACAAAATTGCTTAACGACATTTCTCAGAAGGTATCCCTATGATTAAATGATGCATGATTGTACAGAGAAGGATTTGCATAGATTATATGCAAGTACCATGCCATTTTATAACAGGAACTTGAGCATCAGTGGATTTCGGTATTTGTGAGAGGTTCTGGAATCAATTCCTTAGAGATACTAAGGGAAGAGTGTACTTAAATATTCTCCGAGACCACGTGTGGACACAGAAGCAGATCTGTAGACCTCAGTTCAAAAAAAATATTGACCAGCTGATACAGTACCATTTCATAGGTGAGAAAACAAAATCCAAAGAGGTAAGGGAATCTTGTCCAGGATAAACAAAGAGTTACAGGGAGAAGTCTTGGTAAGAAAATTGTGTGTGTGTGTGTGGCCAATATGAAAAGTTATGTTGGCGCTTACTCCAAAAGATGTTTTAAAGTATTTTTAAACTTTGTTTGAAGTGGTCCCTCCCCTCTTCCTCTACCTTTTTTAAAGTTTGAAGCCAGAAGTCCCTCCCCCATGTTGATTTATTGGTTGTAATTGTATTGTAATTGATATAACTAAAACATAACTGTGCTGGGAAGAAGTTGTGTCATGAAGGTCTTTAATTTTTTTTAATAAAAACATTTAAATAAAAAAAGTGTGTTTGTGTATGTGTGCGTGCACGTGCATGCATGCTCACACACACACACACACGCGTGGGCCTGTATAGGCACATAACTTAGTAGTTTGTACCACCTGGTTTTACTTTGCTTTCTAGCTTGAAACAGTGTACTGTACTTTACTGAAAAGTTATGGTCATACTGATTCTTGGAACACTATGTGGGAAAATGGTATCATAATTAATCAAAATGTTAATGTTTATTCTTTGTCTTATTTATTTTGTGTAAGAATCCACTCAACCAATTAAACATGGAAAGCCAAAAGTGTATTTTACTGCCAAAAATGAAAAAACAACATATGCCTGAATTCATAGAAGACTGAGTGTAATGTGGAAGATAAAATGAAACGTATGGAATGTGTAATAAAAACAAAATCAAGTATACTGATTATAGTTACCTAGTGATTACCTATTTAAATATTAAAAATGTAAGAATTTAAATTAAAACACATAAACAATATTTCCCTATTAGTTATGAAATATGCCAGTAGATGATTACCACAGGATACCTTTTATAATCTACAAATGTTGGCATTTTAAGTTTAGGCAAATCAAGGAATGACAATGACATTGGCAATGAAGTTCAGATCTTCAAACTTCCAGTGTCTCCATAGGAGCAATTTCCAATTACAAGAAGATACTGTAGCTAATGTGCCTCTTCTTCTCTCTGATAATAGTAATGAAGTTTGTTTTTACAAAGAAGTGATAAATGCTTTCCATTCTGTACATAGAACATTAAATAGATGCAAAAAAACAACAACAACAACACCTCAGCCAAATTGTTTCAGGCAGCATTTTTGAAAATTGCTGTATGGTTCCAATTTCAATGAAGCTTATATAGTAGTTTATTTTCTTTTTCTTTTCTATTGAGAGATGGAGTCTCCCTCTGTCAGCCCAGGCTGGATCACAGTGGCTCAATCATGGCAGTTCACTGCAGCTTGAAACTCCTGGGCTCAAAGGATCCTCCCACCTCAGCCTGCTGAGAGGCTGGGACTCTGCCATCATGCCTGGCTAATTGTTTTAGAGACAGACTCTCGCTGTGTTGTCCATAGTGAAAGGATGGTTAATTTCATTCTTAAAAATAATTTTAGGAATTAAAGGAAATATCTTCTTTCAATTTATTTAGAGGTGTTAGTTTTGAGGTGTTTATAATTTTAAATGCTTTTGTTTGATCAACTAAAGCAAGTTTAGACATTTTTCTAAACCACATTAAAGGAATTATTAAAAACATGATTTTATTGGATATCTAACTTTATCATTGTAGCTTATGCTGGAGCCCACAAGGGGGCAGACGAAGAACATATGAAAGAAAACAATCCTTAGCCTATAGTCACTAACTGGTGGAGTTACATTATGAATGCATTTGGCTTTATTTTCTTTTTACTGAATTTTATCTTATTTTCCTCTGACTGTGAAAGCAGTTTCAATTTCTTTGCACAGTATTGGAAAATTTATCACTAAAAAATCAAAACTCATTTGACTATATCTATCTCTCTTATTTTCTTCTAAGGGCGAAATAACTGCACTGAAGTCATACATTACTATGCCGAAGGAGTAAATTGTAATCATTTCTAATCCACTATTTTCCATTAATCTATTTTTAAATAACAGTATGTTTATTTTCAAAAGAAAATAGTAAAAATAACTGTCCTTTGTTTTTATATCAATTGTATGTATAAATCTGTATTTTATTAATAAATGGTTTGGGTATTCTTGCATTTCCTTTCATTTTATTGTATCCTCATAGTTTGATTGGAAATTTAAAAAATATCTAGCTATATTTACTAGAAGATTACTTAATTAGTTAATAAAATATTTTCTAACAGGAGATGTTTCTGTCAGGGAGGTATTATTTTTGTGTGTGCTCAAATATTTTGCACTGGTAATTACGTGTAACAATTTTGAGACTAAACTATTGAAAACTATTCATTAGCAAAAAATGTAAAATAACTTTTTAATAATTCTTGAATTCTTAATAATTAAAATAATGTTCAAAATATTTTTAAGGATTATGTCAAACTTCGATTCACTATAAATAAATTAGATTTAGCTAATATATTAATGTGTATTACTTTTAATTTAATTAGATTAAAATAGAATTCATCTAACAGCCTGTATAATTAAATATATTCAAGCAAAGTGTTTTACTTAAATTAGTATAAAGTATGAAGTTTCTTATTTCCTAAGCCAATCTTCAATTCCAAATTATTGATCGAGTTCTAGCTCATGTATATAACTTCTCCCATATTCCAGGGAGTCACAGTTTAATCTTATTGTCAATTTTTTTGTTTGAGATTTTATGTATATGTGTATATTTATATACACACATATGTACATATATGTATATGTATATACATATATACACTATATGTTTATATTTGGTATTTAACTCATAGAATAAATATTTTAAAGGTTATGAAGTTGTGAGTAGAGCTCCAAATAGATACTGTGTATCTTTACTTAAGGATAAAAAGTATGCGGGAGAAAAATGTTCTGAAATTTGAAATGGTCATAGCTGAAAGGCCAATTTACATATAATCCTGTTAAATTAATCCTCACCCTCAGAAAGTTAAGAAGGCTTTGAAAAAAATGCGTTCTCTATATTTCAAGTATTTTATAGCCATAGAATTATAAAGCTGACACTTAATGATCATTGCACTATTTAGGATGAGCCACTTTTCAGTGAAGGGAATTTAATCACCAGAGAGCATAATTCTGGGAACTCTTGAGCATCAGCAGAATATAACTTTTAGCTTTAGCAATTTAGAGTTCAAAAAAACATGAAGTTCTTTTGGGATGGCTTGGACTAATAAGGGTAAAAAGGGTATGCCGGGCTCATCCAGAAGTGGTTAGAATATGCCTCTCCAGGTCTCAGGAGAAAGGACCACAGGCTTACTGAGTCATAACACCATATGCCATAATAGTGGGGCTCCTTGAAGAGCTTGAAAAGTGAGTCACCTCTTGAAGACTTTGTGGGAGATAAAGACTTGTGGAGAATCTGAAGCCTCAGCTTGAAGAAGAGTGACATTGTTTCATCAAGAGACAAATGAAGCGTATGTTTGCCAGATGAAGAGGTCAGCTGACTGGTGTTTTACTTGTGAGAAAGAGCTCTCAGATACAACATCCAAATGAAGTCAATGGATGTTCACTGACAAAAACCAGTTCTAGAATGAAACACTCAGCCTTTTTTTGCAGACATGTAGTCTTTTTCAGCACTTCAAAAGTACTGACAATAGTACCTCTTGTTTTAAAGAAACTCACAAATGAGTAAGAAGGCTCCTCTCAGCCTCCTCTCAATTATTTTTATAAGAGACTTCAGTCTTAAAGAACTTTGGACTTTCCAAAATGGCTATTTTTAATTTTATAGCAATGCTCAAGCCTAGGGAGAGGGAGGAGCTAAGAAGTTTAGAAATGCCATTGGAAATAATTCCAGCCCTAATCATAAGTCTCTTTTTGGCATCAAGAGAAATAAATTGTGAACACTCATCCTAGGAGAACAGTTTAAAGTACTGGTACCAAGAGTAGACCCCTTTTAAAACAATAATATAATACAAAACAAACTTGGAAAACGCCAGGCAAGCTATAAAAAGTTTTTATTTTATTATATAATTTAATTTTATTTATTTTCAATTCTGTTATTCCTCTAAATGAAAAGTTTTAAAGGCTGAAAGGCTAGACATAAGTTATGTGAAACAATCAACAAGGTTTGGTGACTTTTTGGCATTTGGAACAAACAGCAGCTGTGGGTTTTTTTAGCTAACATGGTCACCAGCCACTGCTCTGTGCTTTTTTTCCACTGCTTCCTTTTGACAGGTTGCTAGGCAGATACTCCTCAGGTCCAGGTTAAAGAGCTCAGCGCACAGAGGAAATCCAAATCTTGTAACTCCTGGATCCTACACGTCATGACCCCTCTAGCATCTGGTGAGTTTCTAAATGTCTGAGCACCTTGTTGGTTCACTGGGTATTTGTGCAACTCAAATTCCCTCCTGGTGCACCCAACACATACACTTAGGGCCAAAACAACATACCAATTAGCAGTGATTTATATGGAAAGTGTTAAACGCTTTTTCCACTATTGAGGTACATCAGAAGTGGTGTTGATTTGTTTATATGGTAAAGAAACTAAGCATAATTAATTCTTTTTTTTCCACTCAAGACCAATTTATTCTCAAATTTTGCCAACACAGAAATATATATATATATATTTTATTGTGTTTTAGGTTTTGGAGTACATGTGAAGAACATTCAGGATTGTTGCATAGGTACACACATGGCAATGTGGCTTGCTGCCTTCCTCCCCACATCTACATCTGGCATTTCTCCCCATGGTATACCTTCCCAACTCCCCACTCCCCGCTGTCCCTCCCCTAATTCCCCCCAACAGACCTCAGTGTGTGAAATATTATCCTTTACCTGCAGGCATCAGCAGCCAGTGTTCTGTTGTCACTGTGTTGTAACTCCGACTTCCTTTACCACAAATTAAGCAGAGAGTAAGTGGAGGGAGTCGGGTCAGATTTTTCTAGAATGGCCCTTGTGACAGGGAGCCTTTTGCACTATCCTTCATTTAATGAAGGAATGTGCATTAAATCTTTTAATTCACTTCATCCTGTATTTTAGAATAAATGTTTTCCACATAGATTTTCCCCCTTGGGAAAGAAAACAAAAATAAGATAACTCAAATACAGTAAAGAAACGATTCAGGATCTTAGGTTCCAGGCAGTTCAAAAACAACCAAACGATTCTTTTTTTCCACCAGAATACCACAATGGCAGAACTTAAGAATCGGGATACTAAAATGGAGGGGCGGTCGCAGCAGCTGTCCCTGGCTGGCTGGAACACACTGCACTACTCAGGCATAGGCTGGGGTCAGAGGCAGTGGGTGTCTGATGTCAGCCTCCCCATCCCCGTAATGAAAAGCAAGCAGGATTTGCAGCTGTGGCCCTGGGGGCAAGTGGACTTGTGGAAAGCTAGACTCTGAGGCTGCAAACACCCTTGGAGCCGGCAGTCCCAGGGGATGAGGCTTCATCTGTACCTCTATTCCAATCAGCCTCCTGGCACAGGGCTGGGCTGTTGCATCTTGATCCCGGCTGGGCCCAGTTGACTGGTCACTCTGGCCAGTGCTTACACTGGAAGTCCATCACAGGCTAAATCACCTCCTTCCTAACACCCCAGCACCCCTTGCAAGTGCTGTTTCCAGGGAGCAGACGTCCTACAGAAGAAATAATTCCCAATTTTGTACAATTCTTGCAAACACCACAGAGGAGCATCACACAAAGACCATGTTTTTTGGGAGGCCGAGGTGGGTGGATCACTTGAGGTCAGGAGTTTGAAACCAGCCTGGCCAACGTGGCGAAACACTGTCTCAACTAAAAAAAAAAAAAAAAAAAAAAATAGTCATCGTGGTGGTGGGTACCTGTAATCCCAGCTACTGAGGAGGCTGAGGCAGGAAAATCGCTTGAACCCAGGAGGCAGAGGTTGCAGTGAGCGGAGATCACACCATTACCCTCCAGCCTGGGCAACAGAGCAAGACTCCATCAAAAAACAAAAAACAAACAACAAAACAAACAAACAAACAAAAAAGACTGAGATTTGCTACATCTGGTTTCCTGGAAGGCAGACTAAAGAAGGTCCCTGCCACCAAAAAATTCACTGTTACAAGGGCCATTCTAGAAAAATCTGACCCATGTTACTCCTTCCACTTACTCTCTGCTTAATTTGTGGGAGGGGAAGTCGGAGTCACATCACAGTGGCAACGGAACACTGGCTGCTGATCCCTTGCAGGTATCCAGGGACCAGGACCACGAGGCGGATGCCCGGCACATCTTCCTTCTTCCCCCACTCGGCCTCCCCCAATAATTAACTCTTGATTATCCACGTTGCACACTATCAGCAAACACTGGCTGCTGATTCCTTGCAGGTATCCAGGGACCAGCACCACGAGGCGGATGCCCGGCACATCTTCCTTCTTCCCCCACTCGGCCTCCCCCAATAATTAACTCTTGATTATCCACATTGCACACTATTAACAACAGACCTGTGGATCTTTGTGGCAGTCTCAGAAATCTTGAGACTTTCCTGAGGTTACCTAGTTAGCTGTTCTATACTTAATCTGATATTTCTATGATTCAGATTCCCTTGTTTTCCTACCACCCTTTCTAAAGCAAAAAGTAGTCTCCAAAATCCTTAAGCAATTGATGGCACAGCCTTTGAAACTGGCCTATGGAGGTTGGTTTCCAGCTCTGCCACTTATTAGCCATGGGACCTTGGAAATCCGCGTAAATTCAATTTCTTCCTTTTCCTTCTCTGCAAAATACCTTTTAATATTGTCGTCAGCCAGGCATCAGCCAGGCATGGCGGCTCACGCCTGTAATCCCAGCACTTTGGGAGGCCGAGGAGGGTGGATCACCTGAGGCCTGGAGTGCAAGACCAGCCTGGCCAACATGGGGAAACTCCACCTCTACTAAAAGATAAAAAATTAGATGGGCGTGGTGGTGGGCGTTTGTGATCCCAGATACTCTGGAAGCTGAGGCAGGAGAATCACTTGAACTCGGAAGGCGGAGGTTGCAGTAAGCAGAGATCAAGCCACTGCCCTCCAGCCTGGGCAATAAGCAAGACTCCATTTCAAAAAAATACATTTATATGTATATTTTCATCTATATTTTATATATGTATATATGTTAAAAATATCTGTATATTTTCATATATACTATATACATATTGTTGTCTACCTCATGAAATTGTGAAAACCAAATTAGTGTGCACACACATATATTTAAATACTAACTTAGTTCTATGATATATACATATATATGTGTGTATATCTATATCTATCTATCCATCTATCTAGGATTTTCTAAGACATGTATTTCCTAAAGTAAGGTCTGATGCATATTATTAGTGGGTGATAAATATTACCACTGGGAAATTGAATCATTTAAATAGTGTTGGAATTCTGTATGTGAGAAGAAATGTTCCTCACTATCTATCAGTATTTCTTGATCTTCCTGTACATTGAAATCTTGTGAAATGCTTCAAATAAGTACTGATGCTTAGGCCATACCCTCGAGATTGAGACATAATAATAGCTCAGGGTGCACTTTCAGCAAATGATGTTTTAAAACTCTTGTGTGATACTAATATAAGACCACTGCCCTATGTCGGAAAGGAATAATTTGACTTCACCCTTGTACTTGAAGCTCAGGGAAGGAAAACAGAAGATACAGAGTGTAATTGCATGAGCCACAAGTTTTAGTAGTCTGACACTTTTTCACGTTTTATTTTTGGCATTGACAGAACCAATTACTCCCTCACTCTTGAAATGCATATGTTCCTACAAATTCGTCAGAGACACTCTCCAAGTTTTCTTGTAACTCCTCAGGCTGCACAATACTGCAGGTATAGCCAGTGCCTCATTCTGTTTTCATTTCGTATCTCTGCAGACCACCCACCACACTGTTCTCCTTAAGATCATATCACATACTGCATCAATCAGAGCAACCTTCAAAGTGTCCATGCTCCTCAGCACTTCACCTCTCGAGCCAGCTTAGCTGCCTTCTACTTTCCAGGAAAGATGTCAAAGGATGAAATGAACTATGTGATTTACTGCCTGCAGGATCTCAACAGCATTGCTTCTCCTGTTTCAAATGCTTTCCCACAACTATCTTCTTCACTGGGCACTCCTGTTTGTTCTTCAAAATTCAGGGCAAGTGTCAAGGTTTTCTTGAAAGTATGCTTCCTTCCTTCTTTCCAGTCTGAAGAACAAAAGCCTTGTTTCTAACAACTGAAGTAGTTAATATATTTACCTTTCTCTGACACCAGATTGGTTTTATTTCAAATGTTCTTTGTTTAAAATCATCTCAGGGTTTCCTGATGAAGGAAGTTCTGGGTGATGATGTCTTAAAATTCAGTTGTTAAAAGAACCCTTTGAGATGATTCTTAATCTGCACTAAATTTGAAGAAACATCAAAATCAAGAGTCACTCACATGTGCACATATTGAGAGGAACAATCCTTACACCGAAGCACAAATGCTCAGTTAATCTACAGTAATAAAAGGTGAAATAGACTACAGAGGTGAGGATATTGGTGCTTGAGTTGATGTAGGGTGAGAACTTGTGGAAATTTTCTTCAATAGTTTGTGTCCTCAGTGAAATAGGAAGAACAGTCATCAGCTGAGATAAAATATGAAAAAGGAGGTGTTGGAGGCCTGATGAGAATTAAGAACAGAAGACTCAAAGGACTGGAAAATTATAGGGTGATTTCTAGGCATCATTCAAGGCATAATTGAGGTTTACAGTCTTCACTTAAGTGGGAAATTTCAGCCTTTTCTTTGGTTTTTTAAAACCATGTGTAGCTGCATATGTACATGAGAAGAGTAGGCAGGAGGTAAATGTCTTCAAGGGTGGAGTTTTGATAAACAAGTAAATAAGTAGAGATCCAAGGGGGTTGAGGGTGATGGTAATGCCAGGGAGGCATTACTCTAACTGACCACAGAACATATTGTGGGTAAGGAAGAGAAAAAAATTACATTAGGACGTTGAGGAAGAGTGAAGTATTGGATATAGTCAATGAATTTTATCTTCTGTTATTTCTTAAATGTTATTAAAATTAGGGACCCAACTGGAGTGAACTGGAATGTTTGCTATTGAGATTATAGAGTGGGTACAGTTATTGACCATAACACATTCTAGAACTGACCATGAGAGTCTTTTATCCAATGAAAGAACAAGATTATTAGAGGAGAGAATGCCAAACAGCTGGGATTCTAGGTAGCTCAATGGATCATCTAGATAAATACTGGGATTACCAATGTAATTACGAGATATCGTCAGTGAGCTCAAAATCTTTTAAGATATGAGGGAGTGTAACACAGGGCTGAGCAGATACTACAAAGAGGACTGAGTAGTGGTCGCAAGGTCTATTGCAAGCTTTTTCTGTAAAGGGTCAGATAATAAATATTTTAGGCTTTGCCAGTCACATGCAGTCTTTGTTTACTGCTCCTGTCCCTCCCTTCTCATGCTATTCTTCCTCCCCCTGAGGCTGCTCCTGTTCTTCCTCCTCCACTGCCACCATCACTGATTCTTACTTTTCTTATTTTTTTCCACAATGCTTTATAATGTATAAACCACTTTTAGCTTAGAGTTGTAGAAAAATAGGAAAGAGGTAGAATTTGGCCTGTAGGCTGTAGGTTGCTAACCCCTGAACAAAACTGGTGGTAGAAGGAATGGTCTTCAAGGAGCAGAAAGTAAGGCAAATCCCTACCTCACTCCTAGCCCTTGTGGTAACAGGAATATAGAGAAAGCAGCGCCCTCAAGTAAGTACTGGATTTCTGCTGTCAGAAGTTGAAGAGGAGGAAAATACAGAATGTTAGAGAATCCTCTCCCCAATTTTTTTTGCTAATGCTAATAAAGCTAAAATACACTTACCTGTAGCAGTCTGTTCTGCAGATCTGTTTCAATTGTTGTGAGAAAAATACCTGAAAGTGGAATTGCCAGATCTAAGATTGTTCTGACTAAGCTCAGAAACTTTTGCATTTTCTCCCAAAGTAATCCCCCGATTTTGAAATCATATCACCACCACTCAATTTTACTTAAAATTAAAGTAATCTAAAAACATTGTCACCGTTAGGAAGACAAAGTTCTAACTTTCATAATGTTAGTTTCATAGACCTCAGTAGGTTGACTCTCTGATCTGCTTCTCCTGTCCGCTTTTTGCCTTTAGGGAAAAAAGCAGAATATCAAAGTCTCAAAGAAAATATTTGCTTAATGAGTGAATATCACAGATAACAGTTAAATACCCAACTTTCTGGCAAAGAAAGTGTTTGCTTGTTAGTATCCCTGTTAGTGTCACTGCTTTCTACCCTTAAAGACGGATCAGATAAAACAATAGCACATGCCAGGCATGGATGAGTTCTAGAGATTATTTCAAAGCAGCCAACACATTTTTTCTTTATAGATGGTACAGAAACAGTCAATTTGGGACCATAATCCAACTTATGTTTCTATTTATTACTTTTAATATTAACCTGCAACTCTCCTTATTTATCAGAAAATCATTATGCCACAATTGCCTTTTAACAAGTTCCTGCTATAGATATGTGTGGCATATTCTACCAGTTACCTATATTATTGCTTTTTGCTGTCTTTTTTCCTTCTTCCTTTCTTTCTTTCTCTCTTTTTGCCTGTCTTCTAGATTAAGTGCTTTTATTTTTTTCCAGCTTTTATCCTTTATCTCCTGGACTTTTTTTTTCTTTTTTAAATTATTTAATAGTTTGGGGGGAATAGATAGTGTTTGTTTACATGAATAAATTATTAGTGGGAATTCCTGAGATTTTGTTGCACTCACCTCTTAGTCAGTGTACACTGTTCCAATGTGTGGTATTTTTCCCTCACAGCCCTCTCAACCTTCACCCTAATTCCCCAGATTCATTATATGATTCTAATGCCTTTGTGTCTTCATAGCTTAGCTCCCACTTATAAGCGAGAGCATATATTTAGTTTTCCATTCCTGAGTTATTTTATTTAGAGAAATGGTCTCCAAACCCATCCAGGTTGCTGCAAATTCCATTATTTCATTTCTTTTTATGGCTGAGTAGTGTTCTATGGCATGCACACACACACACACACATTCCATGCATGCATATATATCCATATTCCATGCATGCATATATATCACATTTTCTGTGTCCACTTGTTGGTTGATGAGCATTTAGGCAGGTTCCATATTTTCGTCATTGTAAATTGTAAATTGTGCTGCTGTAAACATGCATGTGCAGTGCAAGTGTCTTTTTGGTATAATGACTTCTTTTCCTCTGGGTAGATACTCAGTAATAGGATTACTGGATCAAATGGTAGCTCTACTTTTAGTTCTTTTTTTTTTTTTTTTAATTTTTTATTGGATTTTAGGTTTTGGGGTACATGAGCAGAGCATGTAAGACAGTTGCGTAGGAACACACATGGCAGTGTGCTTTTCTTTCCTTCTCCCCTTCACCCACATTTGGCATTTCTCCCCAGGCTATCCCTCCCCACCTCCCCCTCCCACTGGCCCTCCCCTTTTCCCCCCAATAGACCCCAGTGTTTAGTACTCCCCTTTCTGTGTCCATGTCTTCTCATTTTTCATCACCCACCTATGAGTGAGAATATGCGGTGTTTCATTTTCTGTTCTTGTGTCAGTTTGCTGAGGATGACGTTCTCCAGATTCATCCATGTCCCTACAAACGACACAAACTCATCATTTCTGATTGCTGCATAATATTCCATGGTGTATATGTGCCACATTTTTCCAATCCAGTCTATTATCAATGGGCATTTTGGTTGATTCCAGGTCTTTGCTATTGTAAACAGTGCTGCAATGAACATTCGTGTACATGTGTCCTTATAGTAGAACGATTTATAGTCTTTTGGATATATACCCAGTAATGGGATTGCTGGGTCAAATGGAATTTCTATTTCTAAGGCCTTGAGGAATCGCCACACTGTCTTCCACAATGGTTGAACTAATTTACACTCCCACCAACAGTGTAAAAGTGTTCCTTTTTCTCCACATCCTCTCCAGCATCTGTTGTCTCCAGATTTTTTAATGATCGCCATTCTAACTGGCGTGAGATGGTATCTCAATGTGGTTTTGATTTGCATCTCTCTGATGACCAGTGACGATGAGCATTTTTTCATATGATTGTTGGCCTCTTATATGTCTTCTTTCGTAAAGTGTCTGTTCATATCCTTTGCCCATTTTTGAATGGGCTTGTTTGTTTTTTTCCTGTAAATCCGTTTGAGTTCTTTGTAAATTCTGGATATCAGCCCTTTGTCAGATGGGTAGACTGCGAAAATTTTTTCCCATTCTGTTGGTTGCCGATCCACTCTAGTGACTGTTTCTTTTGCCGTGCAGAAGCTGTGGAGTTTCATTAGGTCCCATTTGTCTATTTTGGCTTTTGTTGCCAATGCTTTTGGTGTTTTGTTCATAAAGTCCTTGCCTACTCCTATGTCCTGGATAGTTTTGCCTAGATTTCCTTCTAGGGTTTTTATGGTGCCAGGTCTTATGTTTAAGTCTTTAATCCATCTGGAGTTAATTTTAGTGTAAGGTGTCAGGAAGGGGTCCAGTTTCTGCTTTCTGCACATGGCTAGCCAGTTTTCCCAACACCATTTGTTAAACAGGGAATCCTTTCCCCCTTGCTTGTTTTTGTCAGGTTTATCAAAGATTGTATAGTTGTAGATATGTTGTGTTGCCTCCGGTGCCTCTGTTTTGTTCCATTGGTCTATATCTCTGTTTTGGTACAAGTACCATGCTGTTTTGATTACTGTAGCCTTGTAGTATAGTTTGAAATCCAGTAGTGTGATGCCCCCCACTGTGTTCTTTTTGCTTAGAATTGACTTGGCTATGCGGGCTCTCTTTTGGTTCCATATGAAGTTCATGGTGGTTTTTTCCAGTTCTGAGAAGAAAGTCAATGGTAGCTTGATGGGGATAGCGTTGATTCTGTAAATTACTTTGGGCAGTATAGCCATTTTCACGATATTAATTCTTCCTAACCATGTTCTTTAAGAAATTTCCATACTGTTTTCCATAGTGGTTGCATTACTTTATGTTCCCACCAACAGTGTAAAAGTATTTCCTTTTCACCACATCCACACCAACATCTTTTTTGCTTTTTTAATTTCAGCCTTCTTGCAGGAGTAAGGTGGTATTGCATTGTGGTTTGATTTGCATATGCATGATAATTAGTGATGCTGAGCATTTGTTCACGTTTCTTGGCTACTTGTATATCTTTTTTTGAGAATTGTCTATTCATGTCCTTAGCCCACTTTTTGATGGGGTTGTTTTTTTCTTTCTGATTTGTTTGAGTTCCTTGTAGATTCTGAATATTACTCTTTTGTTGGAGGCATTGATTGCAAAGACTTTCTCCCACTCTTTAGGTTGTCTGCTAACTCTGCTGATTATTTCATTTGCTGTGCAGAAGTGTGTTAGCATAATTCTCATCTATTTATTTTTGTTTTAGTTGGATTTGTTTTGGGGTTCTTGATCATGAACACTTTGCCTAAGCCAATATGTAGAAGAGGTTTTTTCCCAATGTTATCTTCTATAATTTTTATGGTTTCAGGTCTTAGTTAACACTTTGAATCATCTCCAATTGATTTTTGTATAAGAAGAGAGAAAGGATTCAGTTTCATTCTTCTCCATGTGGCTTGCCAATTATCCTAGCACCATTTGTTGGACAGATTGTCCTTTCCCCACTTTATGTTTTCATTTGCATTGTTGGATATAAGTATTTGGATTTATTTCTTGGTTCTCTATTCTGCTCCATTGGTCTACATGCCTGTTTTTATACCGTACCCTGCTGTTTTGGTAACTATAGCCATGTAGTATAGTTTGAAGTCAGATTTTGTGATACCTCCAGATTTTTTTTTTTTTTTGCTTAGTCTTGCTTTGGCTCTGCAGGCTCTTTTTTGGTACCACATGCATTTCAGAATTTTTTTTTCTAGATATATGAAGAATAATGGTGGTATTTTGATAGGAATTGCATTGGCATTATAGATTGCTTTTGGCAGTATGATTATTTTTACAATCTTCATGCTGCCCATCCATGAGAATGGATATATTTAAATTTGTTCGTGTCTCCTATGAATTTTTTCAGTAGTGTTTTATACTATTCCTTGTAAAGATCTTTCTCTTACTTGGTTAGGTATATTCCTAAGAATTTCATTTCATTTCATTTTTTTCCAGCTGTTGTAAAAGGGGTTGAGTTCTTGATCTGATTCTCAGCTTGGTCACTGTTGGTGTATAGCAGAGTTACTGATTTGTGCACTTTTATTTTGTATCCTGAAACTTGACTAACTTCATTTATCAGATATATGATCTGATGAGTCTTTAGGGTTTTCTAGGCATATGATCATTTCACTAACAAACTGACAATTTAGCTTCCTCTTTACTGATTTGAATACCCTTTATTATTTCCTCTTGTCTGACTGCTCTGGCTAGGATATTGCCTTATTTTTTGAATGAGAAACTGTAATTTGCCCAACTACTAAAATTCTATTTTGTAAATTTTTTTGTGACAACATCCTAGAAAATGAAATATAAGAAGTCTCTTTGTTGGATCTACTGAGATTACTACTGTTTTCCTGATAAACTAAAATTACCTCGAATACAGTTCTTCTGCATGTCCCTTCTCTGCCTAGATAGAATATTTAGATGGTACTCAAAAGAACAATAATTATAAGTATGCACACACAAGCAGACACTGCAGATGGTGAATGTGTTAGTCTCTTTTCATGCTGATGATAAAGATATGCCCAAGACTGAGAAGCAAGAGGGGTTTCATGGACTTATAGTTCTACATGGCTGTGGAGGCCTCAAACTCGTGGCAAAAGACTAGGAGGAAAAAGACATGTCTTACATGGATGGCAGCAGGCAAAGAGAGAGAGCTTGTGCCCGGAAATTCTGATTTTAAAACCACCAGCTCTTGTGAGACTTATTCATTATCATGAGAACAGCACAAAAAAGACCCACCTCCATGATTCAATTACCTCTCACCAGGTTCCCCCATGACACATGGGAATTGTGAGAGTTACAATTCAAGATGAGATTTGGGTGCGGACACAGCCAAATCATATCACTGAGTACAAAAATAGAAAAAGCTTTATTCCCTGATAACTGTGTGCAGCTCCTGCACCATCTGAAGACTGCCTATGCTGGGCTTCTTTATAATTAGAGTACACTACATATTTCACAGTCAATACAAGTAATTCTGCCCAGCCTTAAATATATTCCATTTTATTTATTTTTCTTCCTGCAGTATCAGAATGGGCTTTTCTCAGATTAAAATATTCTCTGATTTTTCTATCATTCATCAGTGACTTCCACATCTGCAATCTTTGGCAAATATTTTTTTCTGCCTTTACTAAACTTCAATTTCTTGATCTTTCCTCAAATATAAAGCAGCTATTTCCCCAAAGTACCACAGTGATTTGTTTAAAACAATGATTAGTGCAACACTTGGTACCTAAATTCTAAAAGTGTTTCATAGAGAAATTTACAGTGGTAATAAATTGACATTTCACCAAGGCAATTGCTTTTGAAAAGAATTGGCATTGAATTCACATCTGTGATGAGGAATGTTTTAGGTTGTAAATGAACATTGATTAAAATCTTGAAATTACTCAGACAGGCTATATTTGCTCACATTTATTCTCCTGCAATTGTAAATAGTAGCCAACACACAAAAATAAAGTATACAAGAATATAATATTTTTAAAAGTAAGATTAACAGTGTAAGAAGGATATCTCAGACATAGCAGATAGTTAATGTAGAAAATTGAAATGAAATCCCAGAGTAAGAAAAAAAACCAGAAAAGTGACTACTTAACAATTATCATGCTATATGTGGAACTTAACTAGGCCATTCAAAACGAGACCAATTTCTGATGCAAATTTTCTGAGGTTTTGAGATTTACTTAATATAAAAATATATTATAGATACATGTTTTACTAAAGATTTTCCTTTAGCCACTCAATATACTGATTTATCAGCCTGTGACTAATTTTTAGTTCTAGAAATGAAAATGCTCCATGGAATCCATCCTCAATATGGTTATGAGTCACCTGAACTCCAGCGTTCCGAAGTCGTGTGACATACATGAGTCCATCATCTCTTAAGACATCATATTGACAGGTGACAACATAGGTCAGGGGTAAACCATGTAACTTGTTGTCATCAGCCAATAAAGGGGCTGCCCGCACATCTAGGAACCCTGGATATTTTTTAGCCAGCTCAGAACTACCATAATTTGGATTGCTATAAACGTATCCTTTTATAAACCTCTCAGGGAGCAAGGAACTCCAATTAACAAATTTGAAGAGATGACTTGATTCCACAGGTACATGTTGTCTAGACAGCATGGCTTTTTCAAGTGATCTATCAGTGGTAAAGTATTCACTCCAGAATCTGACCATGAGCGACTTGTGCAGAAATGGAAAATGTGAATTTTCTTGATATGATGGTGAATCAACATCAAGAGGCTGAAGGGCAGGATAAATTAAAGCCTGGATCTTGAGTTTGATCTTTACATCTGGGTCATCAAGGAGCTGAGAAACAAGATGATTTGCACAAATTATTTTCATTTAAAACAATAAAATAACCCTAATAAGATTATCTGTCGATCTATCTATCTTCTCTTTATCTATCTAACTTTTCATAATCTCACAAAGACTTAAGTAATAAATGAAACATACCATCACAACAAACTTTTCTAACATTCAAAATGTGTTTCTAGTTCATCAATTAAAGGATATTTTCAACTTAAGGAAAATCATCTGTCATATATGTTTTATGGATAATCCAAAAAGATCTAAATGATCATTAGACAGTTAATGTCCTAACCTTTCTACTAGAAATGATAACCAGAAGAACTGCATAAATATTCTCATCCACTAATGTCAGAGTTTATTAAAATAGTCCTGGTGTAGTGGCTCATTCCTGTAATCCCAGCACTTTGGAAGGCTGAAGTGGGTGGATTGCTTGAGGTCAGGAGTTCGAGAGTAGCTGGCCAACATGGCAAAACCCCCAAAATTAGCCAGCCATGGTTGTGTACAACTGTAATTCCAGCTACTCAGGAGGCTGAGACAGGAGAATTGCTTGAACCTGTGAGGCGAAGGTTACAGAGAGCTGAGAAAATACCACTGCACTCCAGCAGGGGAGACACAGTGAGATACTGTCTCAAAAAAAAAGTTTATTAAAATATACCAGTATACCAATAAGCTTTGTTATTAAGAAGAAGGATCATTTAATAGAGGTTTCTGACATGGCTTTGATGCTAAAGTGACATGACATTTTAGGAAATTTGCACAAGCCTTTTGTGTGAAATGGTCTATTAACATCACTCTTTTACATCAAGCCTGTTGTGCTAATATTTGTAATAATCAGTGGTCTGTAAAGAGAGATATACAAATACAAGGTAGGAAAAAAGGGGATTTATAGGAATGAAATATTACAAAATGTATTTTAAATTGTGAGAACATATAGGTTAAAATTAATTTTACATATTTTCAAAGTGCATAATATATTATAAAAGATGTATAGAAGAACTTCTACATAAAATACAGATATTATTAAATGTAACCCCAAATATTTTGCAAATTGTGGTATTTACCTACATTTTAACTACAATTATTAAAACAGACCATTTTGGAGACTATTTATAAAGATTGTTACAAGTTGCCAGGTATTTTATATAGATTTACTCATATGACCCTCAAAGAACTCCTTAAAGTTGAAAGAGTTCATTTTTCTTACAGGTGAGAAAACGAATGTTTAGAGAGATTAAGCCAATATCAAATCTAGAGATTGTTGCATCTTCAAATTTCCTGACGTCCAGTCTAATGCTTTTGCTGCTTCATTATGAAATCCATAGTAATGATTAGTAATCTACCAGTGAAGTTTCAAATACTTGTTCTATATTGTGGTTGAAACAAAGTGCAACTGTAATTCTTTACTTTTGAAAATATTGTCCAACAGACTCTAGCAGTCAAAACACTTTTAGTGTAAAAAAATATAAATAAATATAATTAACAAAACAAATAACAGCAATGTTTTAAAATTGCTTTAGAATCCTCATTTGTAACTGAAGTCACCTAATAAAATCTAACCTTCTACTTCTGATCTTAGAAAGAAGATCTTAGGGAGCTTCTTCTCCTGACTAGCACACCATCCTTGGGAAAATAGTTTAGTTCTTTCCCACTACTACATGGGAAAATAGTTTAGATGTTTAAACAATCAATAGCAGTGTTTCTTCTTCATCATAAAGCCAAAACCAATTCTACATATAATCTGGGGTAAAAATCCAGTTATTATTATATTACCATTATTACAGATAAAGAGATCTGATTTTACATATACATACAAAAATCATTTGAATTCTTCATATTTTTTCTTTGTAAGTAGCATGGGAATCTTTGAATGTGTTGACGATTTTCTAAAAATAGGATGACTATTTTGGTACTAGAGGAATATATCATCAAAGATTATATAAATTCATCTGAATCTCTAATAAGGTAATAAGGTCATTAGTCTCACAATTATATGATCTCATTCATCTATTTAGTATAATATTTTACTGACACAGGTTATTTTATTTTTTATGCTTTTTGGAGACATGGCCTTACTCTGTCATCCAGCTTGGAATATAGTGGCATGATTACAGCTTACTGTAACCTTGAATTCCTGGGCTTAAGAGATCCTTCTACCTCAGCCTCCACAGCCTCCCAAGTAGCTAGGAGTACAAGCTCACACTACTATGCCAGGTTAATTTTTCTTTTTTCTTTATTTTTGTAGAGACAGGGTCTCACTATGTTTCCCAGGCTGCTCTCAAACTCCTGGTCTCAAGTGATTATTCTGTCTTTGCCTCCCAGAGACCTGGGATTACAGTTGTGAACTACCACATGCAGCCTTTAATTTTAAATGAGTGATTTATCCAAAGAATTCCCTTAAGAAAGAGAAAAACCTATGACAGAAGCAGAGATTGACATTATAATGTTTTAGTCATTTCTTCTCAATATTCTCTTTAATAGTTTCAAAAAAATTAACACCTCCTATTTGCATTTATATTTTAATACATGCATTAAATATGTTTATAAGTAGACTATTTTTAAAAGCATAGAAATTATGCACATCATACCTGTTGAGTCACTGCTGCAGCTAAATTCCCTCCTGCACTATCTCCAGAAATACCGATTCTCTCAGGGTTCACACCATATTTTGCAAGAACGTTTTTACGCAAGAACCACCTTAAGGAATTATATACATCTTCGAATTGAATTGGGAAATGATACTTAGGTGCTAACCTGTAGCTGTAAAGAGAAAACAGTTTGCACATCTTTCGTTGTTTGTTTTTATTAAACCATAATACATTAGGGTGGTGTGAAAGTGATGGCAAAAACCACAATAACTTTTGCACCAACCTAATACATGCTGGAAGTACACACAAGTATATAATTTCTTTAATTTTCAAACTGAACATAGCCATATTACCCGCACCCAGATCATTAAATATAACATTGCCAGCACCCCAGAAACCATTTGTTTACTCTCTTTAATTCCTGAAGTATCTACTAATTTGACCTAACAGCATAAATTATTTTTCGTTTTGGCCTTTAAAGAAATGAAATCATATAGCATATACTCCTATGTATCTGGTTTCAATTGCTCAACATTATGTTTCTGAGGCTCATTCACATTGCTTCTATCTTCCTGTACAGCACTCTATCATTTGAATATACCACAAATCATTTACCCATTAACATGCTGATGGGCTAAGTGAAATAAGCCAGTCGTAGAAGGATAAATATTGTATGTTTCCACTTATATAAGGGGTCTAAAACAGCCAAATTCATAGAATGAAAGTAAAAAGATGGTTGCAAGTGCTATAGCGGGGAGGAATTGGGGAGTTACTGATGAGCTGACGTAAAGTTTCAGTCAAACAAGTTGAATAAGCTCTACAGATCTGCTGTATAACGCTGTACCTATAGTAAAAAATAATGCAAATTTTAAAATTCGTTAAGAGAGTAGATTACATATTAAATGTTCTTATAAATAATTAAACAAATAAATACTAAGTAAATATTTTTCTAACTTAAAAAATGTTATGGGGATTTAGGCTGCTTGCAGTCTTGGGCACAGTGTTGCTATGAATACTTTAGTACATGATTTTGGTGAACATATGCATGTATTCTGTTGATATTGATAGTACCAGAGCTATGCATAAATGCTTAGCTTTGCTTAATAATGTTCAAGTTTCGCTAAGTAGTTTACCAAGTTATTTTCAAACCAGAGCTTATGAAAGTGCTATACATTCAAAACCTTATCAACACTCGGTGTTTTATGTCTTTCACATTTTATCTATAATATCAAGTATATAAAGGTATCTGTAACAGTCTTTTTTTATTGCATTTTAGGTTTGGGGGTACATGTGCAGAACATGCAAGATAGTTGCATAAGTACACACATGGCAGTGAGTTTTGCTGCCTTCCTCCCCTTCACCCACATTTGGCATTTCTCCCCAGGCTATCCCTCCCCAGCTCCCCTGCCCCCGCCATCCCTCCCCTATTCCCCCCAATAGACCCCAGTGTGTAGTTCTTCCTTCCTGTGTCCATGTGTTCTCATTTTTCCTCACCCGCCTATGAGTGTGAATATGCGGTATTTCATTTTCTGTTCTTGTGTCAGTTTGCTGAGAATGATGTTCTCCAGATTCATCCATGTCCATACAAAGGCCACGAACTCATCATTTTTTATTGCTGCATAATATTCCATGGCATATATGTACCACATTTCCCCTGTTCAGTCTATCATCAATGAGCATTTGGGTTGGTTCCAGGTCTTTGCTACTGTAAACAATGCTGCGATGAACATTCGTGTGCATGTGTCCTTACAGTAGAACGATTTATAGTCCTTTGGATATATACCCAGTAATGGGATTGCTGGGTCAAATGGAATTTCTATTTCTAAGGCCTTGAGGAATCGCCACACTGTCTTCCACAATGGTTGAACTAATTTACACTCCCACCAGCAGTGTAAAAGTGTTCCTATTTCTCCACATCCTCTCCAGCATCTGTTGTCTCCAGATTTTTTAATGATCACCATTCTAACTGGCGTGAGATGGTATCTCAATGTGGTTTTGATTTGCATCTCTCTAATGACCAGTGATGATGAGCATTTTTTCATATGTTTGTTGGCCTCATGTATGTCTTCTTTTGTAAAGTGTCTGTTCATATCCTTTGCCCGTTTTTGAATGTGCTTGTTTGTTTTTTTCCTATAGGTCTGTTTGAGTCTTTTGTAAATTCTGGATATCAGCCCTTTGTCAGATGGGTAAACTGCAAACATTTTTTCCCATTCTGTTGGTTGCCGATTCACTCTAGTGACTGTTTCTTTTGCCATGCAGAAGCTGTGGAGTTTGATTAGGTCCCGTTTGTCTATTTTGGTTTTTGTTGCCAATGCTTTTGGCGTTTTGGTTATGAAGTCCTTGCCTACTTCTATGTCCTGAATGGTTTTGCCTAGATTTTCTTCTAGGGTTTTTATGGTGCCAGGCCTTACGTTTAAGTCTTTAATCCATCTGGAGTTAATTTTAGTGTAAGGTGTTAGAAAGGGGTTCATGTGTTTCTGCACATGGCTAGCCAGTTTTCCCAACACCATTTATTAAACAGGGAATCCTTTCCCCATTGCTTGTTTTTGTCAGGTTTGTCAAAGATCAGATGGTTGTAGATATGTTGTGTTGCCTCCAATGCCTCCGTTCTGCTCCATTGGTCTATATCTCTGTTTTGGTACCAGTACCATGCTGTTTTGATTACTGTAGCCTTGTAGTATAGTTTGAAGTCTGGTAGTGTGATACCTTCCACTGTGTTCTTCTTGCTTAGAATTGACTGGGCTATGCGGGCTCTCTTTTGGGTCCATATGAAGTTCATGGTGGTTTTTTCCAGTTCTGTGAAGAAAGTCAATGGTAGCTTCGTGGGGATAGCGTTGAGTCTGTAAATTATTTTGAGCAGTATAGCCATTTTCACGATATTGATTCTTCCTAACCATGAACATGGAATGTTTCTCCATCTGTTTGTGTCCTCGCTTATTTCATTGAGCAGTGGTTTGTAGTTTTCCTTGAAGAGGTCCCATAAGTTCCTTGAAAGTTGTATTCCTAGGTATTTTGTTCTTTTTGTAGCAATTGTGAATGGCAGTTCGTTCTTGATTTGGCTCTCTTTCAGTCTGTTATTGGTGTATAGGAATGCTTGTGATTTTTGCACATTGATTTTATATCCTGAGACTTTGCTGAAGTTGCTTATCAGTTTCAGGAGTTTTTGGGCTGAGACGATAGGGTCTTCTAGGTATACTATCATGCTGTCTGCAAATAGAGACAATTTGGCTTCCTCCTTTCCTATTTGAATACCCTTTATTTCTTTTTCTTGCCTGATTGCTCTGGCTAGAACTTCCAGTACTATATTGAATAGGAGTGGTGAAAGAGGGCATCCTTGTCTAGTGCCAGATTTCAAAGGGAATGCTTCCAGTTTTTGCCCATTCAGTATGATATTGGCTGTTGGTTTGTCGTAAATAGCTTTTATTACTTTGAGATACGTTCCATCTATACCGAATTTATTGAGGGTGTTTAGCATAAAGGGCTGTTGAATTTTGTCAAATGCCTTTTCTGCATCAATTGAGATAATCATGTGGTTTATGTTTTTGGTTCTGTTTATGTAGTGAATTGCATTTATAGACTTGCGTATGTTGAACCAGCCTTGCATCCCCGGGATGAATCCTACTTGATCATGATGGATAAGTTTTTTGATGTGCTGTTGCAATCGGCTTGCCAGTATTTTATTGAAGATTTTTGCATCTATGTTCATCATGGATATTGGCATGAAGTTTTCTTTTCTTGTTGAGTGTCTGCCGGGTTTTGGTATCAGGATGATGTTGGTCTCATAAAATGATTTGGGAAGGATTGCCTCTTTTTGAGTTCTTTGGAATAGTTTCAGAAGGAATGGTACCAGCTCCTCTTTGTGTGTCTGGTAGAATTCGGCTGTGAACCCATCTGGACCTGGGGTTTTTTTGTGTGGTAGGCTCTTGATTGCTGCCTCAACTTCAGACCTTGTTATTGGTCTATTCATAGTTTCGACTTCCTCCTGGTTTAGGCCTGGGAAGACACAGGTGTCCAGGAATTTATCCATTTCATCCAGGTTTACTAGTTTATGTGCATAGAGTTGTTTGTAATATTCTGATGATGGTTTGAATTTCTGTGGAATCTGTGGTGATTTCCCCTTTATCATTTTTTATTGCATCTATTTGGTTGTTCTCTCTTTTCTTTTTTATCAGTCTGGCTAGTGGTCTGTCTATTTTGTTGGTATTTTCAAAAAACAGCTCTTTGATTTATTGATTTTTGAAGGGTTTCTCATGTCTCTATCTCCTTCAGTTTAGCTCTGATCTTAGTTATTTCTTGTATTCTGCTAGGTTTTGAGTTTTTTTGATCTTGCTCCTCTAGCTCTTTCAATTTTGATGATAGGGTGTCATTATTGGATCTCTCCACTCTTCTCATATGGGCACTTACTGCTACATATTTTCCTCTGGAGACTGCTTTAAATGTGTCCCAGAGATTCTGGTATGTTGTGTCTTCATTCTCATTGGTTTTGGAGAACTTCTTTATTTCTGCCTTCATTTCATTGTTTATCCATTCAACATTTAAGAGCCAGTTCTTCAGTTCCCATGAAGCTGTGCAGTTCTGAGTTAGTTTCTGAATTCTGAGTTTTAGCTTGATTGCACTATAGTCTGAGAGACTGTTTGTTATTATGTCAGTTGTCTTGCATTTGCTGAGGAGTGCTTTACTTCCAATTATGTGGTCAATTTTAGAGTAGGTGTGATGTGGTGCTGAGAAGAATGTATATTCTATGGATTTGGGGTGGAGAGTTCTGTAAATGTCTATCAGGTTTGCTTGTTCCAGGTCTGAGTTCAAGCCCTGGATATCCTTGTTAATTTTTTGTCTGGTTGATCTGTCTAATATTGACAGTGGAGTGTTAAAGTCTCTCACTATTATTGTGTGGAAGTCTAAGTCTCTTTATAAGTCATTAAGAACTTGTCTTATATATCTGGTGGCTCCTGTATTGGGTCCATATATATTTAGGATCATTAGCTCTTCTTGTTGTATCGATCCTTGTACCATTATGTAATGACCTTTTTTGTCTCTTTTGATCTTTGTTGCTTTAAAGTCTATTTTATTAGAGATGAGAATTGCAACTCCTGCTTTTTTTTTGCTCTCCATTTGCTTAGTAATTCTTCCTCCATCCCTTTATTTTGAGCCTTTGTGTATCCTTGCATGTGAGATCGATTTCCTGGATACAGCACACTGATGGGTTTTGGTTTTTTTATCCAATTTGCCAGTCTGTGTCTTTTGCTTGGTGCATTTAGCCCATTTACAATTCAGGGATTGAAACTTGTGTATGCTTCGCCAAGTTCTCATGTCGTGTTTTTCAGCTCCTTCAATTCATTCATATTTCTCTCTAAGGTGTCCATTCTTGTTATCATTTCCTCAAATCTTTTTTCAAGGTTCTTAGTTTCTTTGCATTGATTTAGAACATGTTCTTTTAGCTCACGGAAGTTTCTCATTACCCACCTTCTGAAGTCTGATTGCGTCATTTCATCACACTCTTTCTTTGTCCAGCTTTGTTCCCTTGCTGGTGAGGAGTTTTGGTTCTTTGTAGGAGGCAAGGTGTTTTGGTTTCTGGTGTTTTCCTCCTTTTTGCACTTGTTTCTTCCCATCATTTTGGGTTTATCCACCTGCTGTCTGAGTAGTTGCTGACTTTTCAATTGGGTCTCTGAGTGGACGCCCAGATTGTTGATGATGAAGTATTTCTGTTACTTAGTATTTCTTCTAACAGTCTAGCCCCTCTGCTGAACAACTACTGAGGTCCACTCCAGGCCCTGCTTATCTGGGGTGCACCTGTAACAGCTGCAGAATGGTGAGGGATGCTACCAGTTTCTTCTTCTGCTATCTTTGTCCCAGAATGATGCCTGCCAAATGTCAGTCTGATCAGTCCGTTTTGAGGTGACTCTTTGGATATACAGGGGTCAGAAAGCTGCTTGAAGAGGCGGTCTGTACTTTATAGGAACTCAAGTGCTGAGCTGTGAGCTCCGTTGATCATTCAGGGCTGTTAGGCTGGTGCGTTTAAGTCTGCTGCAGCAGAACTCATAAAACCCCTTTTTTTTCCTCATATGCTCTGTCTAAGGGAGTTAGGGCTTTCTTTATGAGTATCTGTTGCACTGTCCTGCCCAGCTAGGAGGCAGTCTAGTCACTATTTGTCTGCCGATGCTCTGCCCTGCTGCCATGGGGTCCGCCCTGTTGCCGTGGGCTCCGCCCTACTGTCGTGGCCTCCACCCTGCTGTCGCGGGCTCCACCCTGTTGGCTGAGTCTCTCTGTTATGGTGGGTTGCCTCGGCAATGGCAGGCTGAGTCAGCAATGGGAGTGTACCTCAGTAGGGGCAGAATGCCTCGGTATTGGCGGATATCCCTCCCCACTGAGCTGCACTGTCCTGGGTTCAGCTGTGCCTGCAGTGAGACTCTCAATCCTGAGCATTTCGAATCACCATTTTGTTTGTCCCTGTGGGGTGGGAGCCACCGAGCCTGATCACCTGGCTCCCTGCCTCAGAGCCCCCCTTTTTTTTTCTTTTTAAGTTGAACAGTTGACTCTCTCCCAGGTGTTTCAGTCGCCTGCTGATAGGGCACCGGGATCTGTGTGATTTCCCATGCAGCGTCCCACTGCGCTGGCTCAAATGTCGCTTCCCAGGAGCTCCTGGTCTGGCTCACTGTCCAAGTCCCACTTAATCAGATGGATATGCTAATTTGCCCTCCCTAATCTCAGTTTGCCAGTTTAACAGGGCACCCAGACCAGTGTGTTTTGTGCGGAGTGCTGCTGTGCTGCAGCGCCGGTTGAAATGGCCGCTTGAGCCAAAACAGCTGCGCTGGTATCCCGTGTCTCTCCTACACCTGGGAATTTCCCCGTTCTGTGGGCAACAAAGATCCGGAAATATGGATTGCACTCACCCTCTGTGTCTTCACTGAGAGCTGCAATCCTGATTTGCTCCTACCACGCCATCTTCTTTTTTCCCTATGTAACAGTCTTAATTTGTATTTTCCTGATGTATTTAGTACATTTTCATAAATTTATTGATGAATTGGATATCCTTTTCGGTAAATTTTCTTTCTGAGTCTTTCCCCTATACGTCTATTAATTGGTAGGTGTTTGTATATTTTGGATTTGAAAATATATATGTGTATTTAAAATTTTTTATAGTATACATACTTGTATACATACATGTATATACACACACCAACTTTAAGACTTCTATTAATGTCTTTTGATGAAGATAAGCTCTTAATTTTTAATATTATTTTATTGAGATATTCATAACCCATGAAACTAACCCATTAAAAGTATGCAATTCAGTGGTTTTCAATATATTCAGAGTTGTGCAATCATTGCCACAACCAATTTTAGAACATTTTCATTATGCCAAAAAGAAATTCTATACCCATTAGTAGTGACTTCTCTTTTCCCTCAATCCTCCAAACCCAACCACAGGCAACCATTAATCTCCATTCTATCTCTATACATTTGCCCCAATTTAGACATTTTACATAAATGGAATCACAAAACTAGCCATTTATGACTGGCTTGTTTCATCTAGCATAATATTTTCAAGATTTGTCTATGCTGTACCTGCCCTATTAACAAACAAATAATTAACTGATAAATGGATAAAATGTGGCACATCTATGCAATTGAATATTTGTATAGATGTGCCACATTTTATTTAAACATTCAATTGAATTTTAACTATTCAATTGTATAGAAAAAGCACATTTTATCTATCCACTTATCAGTTGATGAACATTGAGTTGTTTCCACTTTGTTTATGAGTAATAATTGTATGAACATACAAATTTTTATATGGGAATATTTTCATTTCTCTTGTGTGTACACCTAGAAGTGGAAATACTGGGTCAATAAGGTAACTGACCTTTTAAGGAGCCAAAGTGTTTATTCCCACCAGCAGTATAGAAGATTCCCTTTTTTCCATGTCTCCACTAACACTTGTTATTATCTTTTTAAATGCATATATAATACCCATCCTAGTGACTGTGGAGTGGTATTTTATTGTAGCTTTGATTTGCATTTCTCTAATGGCTAATGATATTCAGCAACTTTTCATGTGCTTATTGGCCATTTAAATTTAAAAATCACCAAAATTTTCTCTTTTAATATTGGAGTTCTTCATCTTTAATATAAATAAAATGAGGCCATTTGAAGGCAAGGCATATATTTGCATAAATATTTAAAAGTGTATTTTATCTTTCAAGTATATGTGATTTGTTAGTCATATCACTGAATCTAACACAGGTGTAGGTTTTATACTGTAATTTGAATTGCCATGTTTAAGAAAATTCTCTTTAGGAATAAAGCTGGAATGCAAAACAGCTTTAGCCTGAATTTTCTAATTGCATTTTACAAAATATTATTCTAGCCACTACATTTACAAGTGATCACATAAAACCAAATATTGAGCATGATTATGTCCCAATTTTATAATAATGATATAACTTGACAACTGGTGATGAGTATGTTATTTTTTCACTTTTCATTTACTTTCTGAAGTTTAAATTTAAATATATACTGCTTTCGCATGGGTCTACCCAGCAGTCCACCCGTAATTTTACTGTCCCTAAGTGTTGTTTCCATACATGGATTATTCACCTAACACAATTTTATATGAGCTCATCCATTTTGTTTAATTTGATAAATTTTTAATATACTTAGCCCAGTATAGCCTGTATTTAAAATATAGGGTATATTTTAAATATTTAGAATTATTCAGCCTATATTTTAGGCTCACCAAGTGCTATACACTGGGCTAAGTCTGTTTCAAGGATGTTATCACTTACTCTTCACAATGACCATCTGAGATGGAAATTATTTATGATGCACTTTTATAGATGATCCTCTGACTCATTTCTAAAGACTGTGAATTAAGGGTTGAAAGGAATTATCATCCAGGTAATTATGTCCATAAATGATACAGTTTAAATTGATGTGAAAAAAAAATCTTTACGCTGTTTCTTTTTGCCTAAATAACACTTGTACACACATATAGAGATTGTTTTTTTCTCAACTCTAACAAGGTTAGACCTAGCGCTCACTTGCAATTGCCTACTATTGTCATCTGAGAAACATTTATTTTTGTCATAATCATGCATGGGCCAAGAAAGCTGAGAGAATCAGCTGGATAATCTCAACACTTTGGGAGGCCAAGGCAGGCGGATCACTTGAGGTCAGGAGTTCAAATCCAGCCTGGCCAACATGGTGAAACTCCGTCACTACTAAAACACAAAAATTAGCCAGATTTGGTGGTTTGCGCCCATAATCCCAGCTACTCAGGAGACTGAGGCATGAGAATTGCTTGAACTTAGGAGGCAGAGGGTGCAGAGAGCCAAGATCCTGCCACTGCACTCCAGCCTGGGTGACAGACTATGTCTCAAAAAAAAAAAAAAATAGGAGTCTGACAGAATCCTGGCATGTTAGGCATCTGGCCAGAAAGTAGAACAGCACAGATCTTACTTGGTTGATATGACAACAGCATCAAGTCTGTCTGCTGTCCATCTTGACAGCAAGTCATAATCATGTAAAGCTGAAATAAAAGGAAAAAAGTAAGATATTAGTAAAGTAGATAAATGAAGAGAAGGCTGTCATATTCACAAAATCCTGCTGCACTTCTTTCACATTCTGGCAGTTCTGTTTTACCTTAAAACACAAGAGACAAATTTAACACTGTATTTATCTATAAGACATCATCCAGTGGAATGCAAGTTTCCCAATGAAACTCCTAATGCTCTTCCTCCCTTTTATTTTTTTGTCCTGCACATTTTGCCATTGGTCCTTCCATGTCAGCCTCATTCTCTAGATTAACCCGACTCTCTTATTGGAAGGAGGTATTGATTTGGCTCTGTTTTAGATGATGGGTATACAAAGATAAAAGACAAGTCACTAACTTGACCAGTATGTTGTCAGATATGTGAGCCAAGGAGATAGAGACAGAAATGTAGCACGTAGAAGGATCATCTAGCATGGGATGATAGAGAAAACACCTGAATATAACTGGAATAGAACTAGGCCCCTTTAAACAAACATTGGCATTTACTGCTCACACCTGCATTACTATTTTAAGAATGTACCTAGCTGAGGTGTGTCTTTGCCTCTTCTTCTCTCATCTAGGAGGAAGACTTAATGCTCCTTTTATCTGTTTCCAACCTTTTAATTTATATCCAATTATTTTACCAGTGCTCTAAATCTTCTTCCCTTTTATTTCCTTTGGGATGTGTAGCTACCAGTCAACACTCCCAGCTCGTTTCTTCGCTAACATATTTCTATTTGTTGCCTTCCTTTATTTCAGTCTACCAACTTGTTTATATTTCTCCCACACAACAATAAAAGAAAATGCTCTTACTCAACTCTCAATCTATTATTAGCTTATTTATTTCACAACTAAGTCCCTTTAAGGCCAGCAATTATTCTTACCATTTTATTTTCTTGCCTCTCACTTTCGCTTGCTGTAATTTGTTTCTCTGTGTATATCCCATCATGTCAGCAAGTCTCTCTTCAACATTAACATAAAAAGTTCAACATTGGGCTGGGCGTCGTGACTCACGCCTGTAATCCCAGCACTTTGGGAAGCCAAGGCGGGTGGATCACAGGGTCAAGAGATTGAGGCCATCCTGGCCAACATGGTGAAACCTCATATCTACTAAAAATATAAAAATTGGCTGGGCGTGACACGCCTGTAGTCCCAACGACTCAGGAGGCTGAGGCAGGAGAATCATTTGAACCCAGGAGGCAGAAGTTGCAGTAAGCCGAGATTGAGCTGCTGCACTCCAGCCTGGTAACAAAGCAAGACTGTCTCAAAAACAAAAAAGAAGTTCAACATCCAAGAGACATAATTCCATCCTACTTACTGGGCATCTCTACATCATCCAGTACTTTCATTATTTCTTCTTTCTTGAGGTTCTTGCCTTCTTTGGCTTTCTTTTCATTTTCTGACTTTTTAACCACCTCAGTGCTTTGCTGTCTGCTCATTCCTTCACCCAATGATTTTGTCTGCACTCCCCAGAGGTCTGCCCTCACCCTCCCAGTCTTCCTGTCAGAAACGAGACACCCACTCAGATCTCTCTCTCTTTTTTTTCTTTCTGTCTTTTTCTCCTTTAACTTCCCACATCAATGGACAAATTTGCTTAATTTTGAGCCTGTAACATTTCCTTTTCAGGATTAATTTATTCTTCCTCTCTAGAGTTCAGAGCTCTTAACTTAATAGACCCAGCCCTATCTTCATTCCTGCTGCTAATCTATACTGTATTCATTGGAGGTAAACAAATGAATATTAAGAGCCCTAGGACTCAGCTGGGTGAAGTGATTTTCTCACACAATCCTGACTTTTATTCCAGTGCTTCCACTTCTAAATATATTTCTCTTTCTGCTGTAATTCTAACATCAAGAAACATGCAACCTTCATTATTTTTGCTAAATTAAGTTTAGCCTAAAGCTGCCTCTTGCCATATTTTAAAGGTTTCTCAATACATAGTGAGTTTGTAACTCAATTGGATGTGTAACCTACTCTTCTCCCAGTTACTGAGTTTCAGCCGAAGGTAACCAACTTGTTGAACCAGGTTCAAATAAGGCAAATGCTGAGCTGTTACCAACCTGGCTATTTCTGTGCCTCACTTCTGTTTTCTGAATGTCACTTTCCATTTTATATCCATAACTCCCCTCGACCATGAGGGAGTGGTGGAGACTTTCTGAATCTATTCTGGTTAGGGAGGGTGCCTGATGCACAAGTAGTTCTTTGCTCAATTAAACTGTTAAATTTAATTTGTCTAAGGTTTTTCTTCTAACATTCTGGCCAATTATTTCCTACATTTATCACTTTAAAACACACTGTATTATTTACTTACTTATCAATGGATTAAGGATTGTCTCCATTAGAATGTAAGCTCCAAGAAGACAATCATTTTTTTTTTGAGACAGAGTTTTGCTCTGTTGCCCAGGCTTAATGAAGCGCAACAGCATAATCTTAGCTCACTGCAACCTCCACCTCCTAGATTCAAGCGATTCTCCTTCCTCAGCCTACCCAATAGCTGGGATTACAGGCAACCCTCAACCACGCCCAGCTAAATTTTTGTATTCTTCTAGTAGATACATGGTCTCACCGTGTTGGCCAGGCTGATCCTGAACTCCTGACCTCAAGTGATCCACCCAAAGCACTTGGCCTCCCAAAGTGCTGGGATTACAGGCATGAGGAAATTTTGTCAGTTCAAAAATATATCCAAAGATCTTAAAATATTACCAAGCATGTAGTAAATATGTGAATAAATGGATAAAACATTAAATGGTTCTGTAATATCAAGTGGAGAATGATAGAAGTAACAAGGCTTTCTTAGAGTAATTGCAATAAATAGAAAAAAAAAAGTGTCTTCTCACATTTACCTGAATTGATGAGCAAATGCATATGTAGAAAAGAGTGATATAAAGCTTCAAGGAAAAGTAAAACTTTGCCAGAAGAACAAAGCATGAGAAGATAAAAGAGGTGGTAATGTCCATGCCAAAGGGCATATATACCTCCTGAAGACGTAGTAAAATGTTTGTGAACTACCTCAGTGACAGAGATTTCTCAAAACATTCACTTACCAGCACTTCCCAAACCCCAGCCACCACCGTGGATGTAAAACAACCCCCTTCTTAGTGCTTCAGACTTCCTCTTTGGCACATATACCCGAACAAGAATGTTGTTGAATTTTGTCTCAGTCACAGTGACATTTTCATCTGAGGTTGGTGGGACTTCATAAATGCTCAAGGAAAACTTAAGGCAATCCATAATATGGTGAAGTCCCAGCAGCTCCACAAATGCAGCCTAAAAATGAAATTCACACATGTTTTAAAATTCAAATATCATATGTCAAAGAGATCTATGGACTTATGGGTACACTTTAACCCTTAACAAACTCAAATGGAATGAAATAAATCTTCATGCATGGATCCTGCTTGGTCCCTTTAAAAGAAACCAGAAGTGCAAAGGTTATACCTAAAGTGGTTCTTTAAAAAGAGGAGTATACTGTGAAGGAAATAAAATATTTCATCCCAAAATATATCTCCTTGACATGTTGCAAGATGGCTTTTCAGAAGGGCTAGAAATACAAGAATAGCTGAAAAGCTTTTTTTGTGTGTGGAGGTGATTTGCATCTGTAGAGAAAATCTGCATTGATGCAGGCTTTCTGAGAGCCTTGATTTGTCCAGATCAAGGAAAAGTCAACTGAGAAGCTGACACCTTTAAATGTCTGAAAGAAAAGTTTACCATCTATTCTCTCTGAGGGCTGCTATCTCTGAGGTTCCATCTATATAACAAGACCACTTTTGCTAACCATGGCTCCACTTCTCTTCTTCCCATAACCTGTCTTGCCACCATAATGTTTTCTGGCCAAGCCACTATTTTTTCTGCAACCTCAAGATAGTCAAAAAAAGTGTCAACCATCTGGCCATTTCTTTGAGATTTTATATTTTGTAAGTCTATTATGCATGCTAAAAAATGTACATGCCTTTTCTCCCATTAACCAGACCCGTCAGTTGACTTTCAGCAATCTTCAGAGGGCAAAGAGGCAGTTTTATCTTGACCCCTGCTACTAATTTAGTTCTTATTTCACTAAAATGTGTCAGGTTTGCTACCAAGCTTTAGGGTTTCAGAGATGAACCAAACAAATGCTCCTCTCAAGAATCTCAGTTAAGTGTGAAAGACAGATAAGTGAACTGTTAAAAAAAAAACCAATGTAAATACTATTACAGAACTCTGTACAAGGTACTTTGGGAGTAAACAGCATGTGTTTACAGAAGCTACCTGGGAGCAGCAACTGGAAAGTTGCTTTCAAACAGGAAAAGCAATTTTATCTGAGGCTTGAAAGAAATACCGTTTCCTAAGTGTTTTGCTGACCAAATAAGGAAAGGAAAAAATCCTCCCAGGTGGAGGAACTTGTTTAGTTTAGAGAGGGAGGCTCTTACTGGTGCAGTGAGTTGTGGCTATAGAGCTGGTTGCACATGGGAGCTGGGAGGCATAGGTGGGAGGGAAGGAATGAGAGGGAGGAATAAAGACGGTAGCGGTAGCTTGCCTTCCTGCAGTCCGTCCTTTCACTGTGGAATGAGTCAGCGTTCCGAGCACTCTGTGTAGTCATCTCAGTAATATTAACAACTTGCTGACATAGACTGTAGATAGCATTATATATCCATGTCAGATATGAGGAAAGTGAGTCTGGGAAGGATTAATATGTCATCCATGCCTACAAAGCTAGTAAATGATATTTAGAAGGATTTTCAATCCAGTAGTTTAATTCTTGATGAAATGTTCATAACATAATCTTTTAATAAAGGGTATGAACACTCAGAGACTGCCAAAGGTTTCAGAGAAGCCAGCCTGCTAATCAGGAAAAAGCAGACAAACGGGGAATAATTGACCACAAAAAAAGCAAGCAAACAAAGAAGCAGGTAATTCAGGAAGAAGAAAGGCACTAAAACAACTTTAAAAAGGTGTATCTGTTGAGAGCTCCGAAACTATGTTACATTCATAAATTGTGGACAGAATGTAAGTAAATTAATGATTAAATGAATTAGAAGTCTACCAGAGAAGTGTGTGTGTGTGTGTATATATATATATATATATATGATTGCTCAAATAAATAAAAATATAATAGATCCCAAGAAAAAAATCCAAGACCTGTCACATATTGTAGTAAATATGAGAAAAAAAATGTGTCCCTTCCTTAAAGCTCTTTAATAGCTCTGCATAACATACAGAATGAATCAAAACTCACTACCATTGTCTGCAAAGCACTGTATGATACGGCTTCTAACCTCTCCAAACTAATTGCAACAATTTCCCCAGTATACTCAAATGTGTCATGTGATTTCTTAGACTTTTCAATATTTTGTAGCTGGGATTTTTGTACTTGTTGCTATCTCCGCTGCATAATGTGTTTTTTAGCACTTAGAATGATTAGTTTCTTTCCATTCTTCTGGTCCCTAAGTAAATGTTTCCTCTTCAGAATGACTTTTTCTCACCATACATGCAGTAGCCCACTCTTGCCTTCTGCCCAAATTACTCTCTTTTCTTCCATCTTTCCTCCTTCAATGTACTTCTTATGAACTGAAATCATTTACATATTTGATTCTAATTTTTTTTTCTCCACTACTAGAATGTCAACTGTGTGGGGACAGACTCCTTGTTTGCCCAATAGGATTTGACAGAATTGAATTGTTAAATAAATGCCAAATAAAAGATTAGTCCAGGAGTTACAACATTCATCTTGTTTATGTTCTGAAAAGAGATTTTTTAAAATGAAGATAATAAAATAATGAAAGAAGTAATAGAAAAATATTTTTCAGGATCAAGTGAGAGCTGTCCCTTTTTAAATGCCAGCATCTGAGCTGCCCTGGCAAGCAGCCAGTTGCCAGAACACCCAGGTCTCCCTCCCCGTTTCATTTCTGTATATAATGCCTCTCATAGTTAACCCTAGGCATATGCCAACCAGCCTGCCTATGGAATATTTTCTTGAGAACTTATTTACATGTCCTTAGTCTATACTCTGAATCCAAAGATAAGTGCATAAAAATCTATAATGAACACAGTGCTACATAATCAGATGAGCTCTAATTTGAATATAAAATTTAAGTAACAAACCATACCTAAGATAAGAATTTCAAAGGAGAGCCACTATCACAACATTCAAGCTACCTAAACAAAGTATTTTTAGTGAAACCTACTCAAACGGCTCCCTGCTTGCTGTTCTTGATTAACATGATTCCAATATATAAGACAGAAAACAAGCAAATAACATTTCTAAGTAATACATTGTCAAAGGCCACAGCAGTTATTTTAAAAGATTAATAAGTCAATAAATCAAGAGAATAGAATCTTGAAAACTTTACTTCTCCAAGTGGTGGTGTATGCACAGCTAAATTCATAAAATTCCAAACTTACTAATTTTTCTGTAGTCGTGAACTGTGTGTTGAACCACATTATTCTCCATGGCTCCTCAATGTTATCTGGGAGAGGTATATAAATATAATACGCTACGAAGATCCCCACAATCAGAAGGTACAGCGATTTTCTTCCCATGGTGTTCTGTCTGCTTCTTGGTCTTCAGAAACACAGAAAGTAAACTTACATAATATGCCTGAATAAAATACATTAATGACTGGTGTGCTTCAGCTCCACCCAAAAGATTTATCTTGCTTTTTTGAATATAGAGTTGCTCACTTAGTTTAAGGTTGCCATAGTAAGGTCAAAATTTTATCTGTTATTCAGATACAGTTGTGTTGAGTGCAACTTCAAGGTTTAATGAGTAATAGGAAACGAGGGCAAAGTATACTGTTATTTGTAGGATAGATAAGCATGTATTGAGTAATAACTTAGAAAAAAATATTTAACTATAACAAAATTATCCATAGAAAACATACAGAATTCAGATTCTTTGTTTTAAAATAGCTTATCATGGAAAACCAAACAAATTATATATGTATATTTTATATAGTCTCACTCTGTCACCCAGGCTTGAGGGCAGTGGCACAATCTTGGCTCACTGCAACCTCCACCTCCCAGGTTTAAGCGAATCTACTGCCTCAGCCTCCTGAGTAGCTGGGATTGCAGCCCTGCGCCGCCATGGCTGGCTAATTTTTGTATTTTTAGTAGAGTCAGGGTTTCCCCATGTTAGCCAGGCTGATTTCGAACTCCTCACCTCAAGTGATCTGCTTGCCTGGGCCTCCCAAAGTATTGGGATTACAGGTGTGAACCACAGCACCCAGCCAAATATAATCTTAAAGTGTTGAGAGTACAGAAAACAAAATAGCTACTATTTCTGCCCTTATAAAATTTAGGTTAACTTTTCAGAGACAGAAATATTCACAGTATTGAAAAATTGAGTTTAGTTAAGATTAAGAATTTATGTTAATCAAACTGTCCAATAAAGTAATTGAAAAGACAAGCTATGATCAGGTGTGGTGGCTCATGCCTGTAACCCCAGTACTTTGGGAGGCCAAGGCAGGCAGATCACTTAAGGTCAGAAGTTTGAGACCAGCCTGGTCCACATGTTGAAACCTAATCTCTACTAAAAATACAAAAATTAGCCAGGTGTGGTGGCAGGCACCTGTAATCTCAGCTGCTTGGGAGGCTAAGGCAGGAGAATCACTTCATCCTGGGAGGCGAAGGTTCAGTGAGCCAAGATTGTGCCACTGTACTCAGCCTGGGCAACAGAGTGAGACTCCATCATCTCCAAAAAGAAAAGACAAGCTACAATGTGGATAATGATATTTGTAATGCATATAAATAAGAAAATATTAGTATATAGAATGTATAACAAACTGATGCAAAGAGGAATAGACCAACAACTCAATAAAGTAGATGACATACTTCAACAGTTTTTCATGGAAGGTCTAGTTATTGGGATTTCAAGAAAAAAAAAGATTCAATTTTCAAGTACATATTTCAAAAGGAAATGCCTATGAAATAAGATGGTAAAATGAGCACTGTTTTAACATCCTCTCCATTCTCCTAATATTATTAAAACAATGGTCAAGAAGAAATCTTAATAAACTGATGTCAAAAAGAGAAATATATTCATATAACCTTCTAGAAAAAAAGAATATTAACTGGAATAGAGACATTTTGTAATAACAAAAAGTTCAGTTCTCCAAGATGACATAACAATTGTAAGCACGTATACATATGACAACAGAACTTCATAGTTCAAGAAGCAAGAGCTGAAAAAAGCGAAAGATAGTAATTGACACTCCCATCTCATTCATTCTTACATGTTCTAATAATAGATTATTATTAGAATAATATTCTCCTTTTAATTATTATTTTATGACTAGAACAAGTATGCAGAAAACCAGTAGGCATATAGAAAATTCAGTCTCTTGTACAGCCTCCACAAGTTATAGGTAATATCAGAGCAAACATTAACATTTCATGGTATAAATGTACATTTAAAATTAATTCAAACTGTTATAAAACCCATTATATCAAGAGTTAAATCCTTTTAAAGAATTCTTTCAAAGGAACCATCAACTTCAGATGTACTGAAATTTATATTCTAAATGTATCCCAGTGTTGTCACAGTCCATAAATATTCTTCCCAGTTCTACTAATAGTTGTATCAGAAAAATGAGCCTTCTCAAAATTAAAAACCATCAAAATTTAATCACAATCTTGCATTTGCCAAACCAACGGACTTCACTTTCAAATACATCAATTGAAAGTGAAGCTAAAAAATATATAAATAATGATACACACATTTTTTTTCAATTGTAACTTTATGTCATATTCCTAATAAAGACATACTTAAGACCTGGTAATTTATAAAGGAAAATGTTTTAACTGACTCATAATTCCATATGGCTGGGGAGGTCTCACAATGCAGAAGAGCAAGGGATGTCTTACATGGCGGCACGCAAGACAGAACTTGTGCAGAGGAACTCCCTTTATAAAACCATCAGATCTTGTGAGACTTATTCAGTACCATGAGAACAGCACAGGAAAAGACCTCCATGATTCAATTGCCTCCCACTGGCTTCCTCCCACAACATGTGGGAATTGTGGAAGCTACAATTCAAAATGAGATTTGGGTGGGAAAACAGCCAAACCATATCAAATACCATTTTATTGTTTGTGATAACAAAACATTAGGAAGAACAAAAGTTTCAACTGAATAGAGCTGATTAAATGAACTATGATTTACACAGATATTGAGTCCTATGCAGCTATGTAAAAGAATGAAGACAGTTTGTATGTAAAGGCGTGCAAACACCTGGAGGATGTATAAGTAAATGAAAATGTAAAGGCATAATAGCATATGTGTGATGGTGTCTATTATGTAAGAAAGGAAGAAGGATAAGAATACATTTTTCTATTATTTGTATTTGTTATTATTATAATGGGAGCAGAATACCCAGGATAAGTCACAAGAAACTAATAAGACTGATGGTGTATATACGACTGGGTTGGAAATAAGATGAATAAAGTTAGAAATGGGAGCAGTATATGTCATTGTATACTTTCTTTGTATTGATTTTCAACTATATGAATATTTCAATATTTAAAAAATAAAATTTGCTTTCAATTATCTTGGAAACATGGAGTGGGCTACATAAGAAAGTAATAAGCTCTCCATTCTTGGAATTGTGGATGCTAAGATCAAAGACCTCTTCCAGTGAAGATTCAGCAGTTTCTAATCTCTACTACCAAACAATTCCTACTTGTTACAGTTAAAAATTTCCTCTCTATATATTGCTATGTGTGTGTGTGTGTGTGAGTGTGTGTGTGTGTATATATATATATATATATATATACACACACACGTATATATATATGTAAAAGAATGAAGACAATTTGTGTGTAAAGGTGTTAAAGTTAGAAATGTGAACAGGATGGGTCATTGTAGACACAGATATACACATATACACGCGCACATATATATAACTATGTATACACACATATGCACCACACATATAGAGAGAGAGACTGAGAGAGAGTTAATTTTGTAGCAAGAAGATTTGAGGAGATAGACTGGGTCAGGTTCTCAATGAAATACTCATAGTAGGGAGAGGTATTCTTCCAAAGCAACTAACCACATCTCTCATAATTTTTAAGTATTTTTCAGTCAGTGAAGCTACAGTATGATTTCATAAGAACTTACACATCAATAGCATATACCCAAATCTACTATTAATGCTTAAATGTCACAGAGTAGCTCAAATATATGACTTCTGAGTTTTGAATGAAATTTAAAAATCATACCTAAGTAGAAGGTTTTTAAATTAATGTATATCTTATGACTTTACTCCTATTAGAATAGGTCGTTTTTATTATAAATATAAGCCGAATATCACCTTGTTGTTCATCTTGTTAGTGGTATGCTTTAGAATCACTCAGGGATACAATAAAGAAGCCAGTAAAACTTGACAAGAGGAAACCAAATACTTACAAAACTTATTTTTAAAAAGAAAAATAACTAGAATCCTAGAAAACTTACCTTTCTTGATCAATAAAAATTTTCACTTATTGAATATGATGACTTTCCATAACGGTAATTAGCAGCATTATTTTCCATGGTTTCTCAACATTATCTGAGAGGAGTGTATAGCTACAATATGCTATGAGGACTCTCGATATTAGAAAGTAAAAGAATTTCTTCCCGTTTTGTAACTCTGTTTCTTCAAAAGACAGCATATGGTTTATATCAAGCCTGAAATTAAATAGATATAGAAACCCCCAGCCAAAACTATTATCTCACTGTCTATCCCAGAAAGTTCTTATTAGCAAAACAGATTGCCGTATTGTACCATGTGACCAATAATAGCACAAATTCCAGTGAGCATCGTGTAAAAGAAAATACTCACTTCTGGAAAGTTCTGTCCAAACTGCAGCATTACTGTATCTTCAGAGCATCACTGGGCAGAGAGGGCTGTGGCCCACCGACTTGGAGAAAAGCACATTAATTTTCAGATATTCTGGAAAATGTAGTAGAAGCACATCCCCCCAGTGGAGAGAAAAACATACTGATTCATTAAAAAGTTCTGATATATTTTGAATAATTTATTTCATCTTTAATAAAAGCCAAGAAATTATGGGCAAATTGAATATCTTAAGTAGTAATTGGAATGGTTTGTAGTGAATAATGAAAAGCATTCTTGCAAAAGAAACTTTGAGCCATGTCTTAGAAAGGCTGACTGGTGATAAGAAATAAAAAGGGCTTTGTAAATCAAAAGGCGCTAAAGTAGAATTTGTAAATATAACTCTTAATCTACATAACTTTTTGCCCCTTCATATTCCATCTTAGTTAATATATACTCTCAACTGATATGTTGCTGAATATCATGATACTTGATAAGAAATGAAGGAGTCCTTGATGTGTCCTTAAGGTTATTCTGCTATTCTGCTGTCTTTAATGTAAGGTTCAGGTTTCTTTTCTTTTTCTTTTTTGAGAAAGGGTGTTTCTCTGTTGCCCAGGCTGGAATATTGGAGTGCAATGGTGGAATCAAACCTCTTTGTAGCCTCTGCCACCCAGGCTCCAGGGACCCTCTCATCTCAACCTCCTGAGTAGCTAGGACCACAGGTGTGCCATCATTTCCAGGTAATTTTTTAAAAGAAATTATATGTAGTGATGAGGTCTTGCTATGTTGCTCAGGTTGCTCTTGAACTCCTGGGCTCAAGCAATTCTCCCGCCTTGGCCTCCCAAAGTGCTGGGATTGCGTGAGCTACTGCACTGCCCAGTCTTACTCTTTAACATGGTTCTGTGTTCTAGAAAAGCAAGAAAAGCAATTTGGATAACAACCTTTTTCCGTGTTGCAAAGAAAATTTTTACATGGAGAGTGGACGATATAAATGGAAAATTTTCAATTTACAGCAGCACTTGCCCAGGACAGAATCAAAATTCAATGCTGTGTTTCACTATAATTTTTTTGACACTATCCTCTCAAAGAACCAGGACGTTTAAGTAATCCTGCTAATCCTGACATTAATCCAACCAAAGATTCTTTCCTGATAAATCAGTGATCACTGGGGCTTGTTTAAACCAATTGTTTATAGTCATTTAGACTCCTTGTACTACAAGGGCATCTAGTTTTCAGTAAATGATAACATTGCAACCTATAATTTTAATTGTATCCAAAAGCAAACCTTTCTCACATGCCATAGTATATCACATGTACCCCATAAATACTAAGTATCAATCATAAAATAGATATGTGAATATCAAGCTTAACTTTTAAGGGTTTTTTGTCTGTTTGTTTCTGAGATGGAGTTTTGCGCTTGTCACACAGGCTGGAGTGCAATGGCACCATCTTGGCTCATTGCAACCTCCACCTCCAGGGTTCAAGCAGTTCTCCTCAACCTCCTGAGTATCTGGGATTACAGGCCTGCACCATCACACCCAGCTAATTTTTGTAATTTTAGTAGAGATGGGGTTTCCCATGTTGGTCAGGCTGGTCTCAAACTCCTTACCTCAGGTGATCTGCCCACGTGGGCCTCCCAAAGTGCTGGGATTATAGGCATGAGTCACAGTACCCAGCTTAAGGTGATTTTCTTAACTGTAATATTTTCATTTTCAAATGCTGCTCCTCCTCATGGCATAGAAGTTTTTGTTGTTCTCATGGCTGTTGCTATTTGCTAATTCCTTCTGCCAACTGCCATGTATTTTCAACAGTGTCCTAGGGCAGCTTTTTTGGTGTCCACTCTTGAACATTAGGGTTTTATTTCTTAAGAGCAATAGAGGACAAGGATCCCAATGGACTTTTGCCACCACCTGCAGCAGCTGCCATTTCCCTCCCTGGCTAATATCATAAGGGAAGCTTTCTCAGGATTCCCCCCAATCTTGTGTTTGTGTGTGTAAATCTATTTAATATCTATCTATCTATCTATCTATCTATCTATCTATCTATCTATCTATCTATCTATCCATCCATCTATCTACTATCTTCCTACCTATTATGTAATCAATCTATGTAATCTATTTATATAGCAGACATATATCACAGATAGATTTCTCTTCAAAACATTACAATTTTGAGCAGGTTGTTGATTAATAATTTTCACTGTCTGAGTGGATGCTCTGTTGAATTCTATCTAACTATTCTTCATATTTATTTACTGAATCCCAAGAAGAGTAAAATAAAAAACAATATGAAGAAAGAATGCTACGATCAACAGACTTCAGCTGAAGTTCTAGCAGGAAAAGCTTTCACATTCGTTATTTTGAGGCCAGTCCAAGTTCAGTGTAATCAAAAGTTTACTTTGTGCTTGAAATCAAGAAAATGGACCTTTGAGAAAGAACAAGGTACAAAAAGCGAAATAAACCCCTTTCCATGAAAGCTCATTTAATAAAGGTATTTATTGTTTAAACAATACTTCATAATAAGAATATATTGTGTTTACCATTTCAAGATGAGGATTTCAACTTACATTATTACTAGCTGTGTGATCAAAGGGAAATTTGTTAGACTCTTCTTGATTTACTGATTTATAATAAAAACATGTTAATTCATACCTAATAGGATTGCTGTTTGGGTTACAGTCATAATGAATGCAAAGAATTAGCATAGCTCTTGGCATCTAGGAGATCCACAAGAAATGGTAATTGGTTACTATTGTTATCACTGCATAATATTATCATTATGGTGAGAAAGGGACGCAACCATGATTCTTGCTGATGTACATCTAACTTAATCTGTCCCCATTTTAAAAAATGCTGCTGAAAGTGCTGACCTGAAATATGTAGAAATGTAGCAATTTTTGATAGCATAGAAAAGGCCAAGATTGTACAGTGCAAAAGTGTAGTATATTAAAGCCTAATGACCAATGAGTCAAAATCCTTTCACTGACTTCTTATAGATTATTAATCTATTAAAATGGAGAAAATAAATAACATGTAAATCATCAATTCTAAGTGGAATTTTACAAATTAAAGGAGTGCAACTTTTACACAAATAGAAGTTTTCTGTGGTTTTCATTTCCCCTTTGTCCACATGAGTCACACTTTTCCTCATGGATAATATGTACTATGTAAAATAGCAGTGTCGTCAGAGCACATATGCAACACCAGTGTAAAAATACTGACATCAGAGCTTCTTGCTGTACCACATGCTTGACTTTTTTCAGACATTTGGTTTCACTCATATTATAACAAACTTTACTAAGGCAGAAAAATTTATAGCTTTCAATTTTATATTTGTGAATAGGTTTTCAAAGTGTTTGTAGAAATACTTTCAGAATTTAAATAATAAGTAAACCCTAAGATCTTATTTTTTGACCCGACTAAATTTTAAAATTTAAATATGTTTCCAATAGCAAATTAAGGCTTTTCTCAAGTTCTTAGAAAGTGGTTGTAATTTGAGAGTCTATCATTTTTCCCAAATTCCTCTAAGCTTTTTAGTTAATACCTATCTCTCCAAATAACTCATAAATTTATGAACTGGATGTTGTGAAAGATCTCATAAGAGAGAGAAAACGATTATTAAAGTGGTTTCATTTACTCCCCATAATCTTCTCACCTTGCCTAGAAAAAATAGCGGGACTTCAAGCAATCTGTTTATCAAAAGAATTCTCATTAGTTGTTGATGGACCAAAGGAATTTAGCTAAAGCAATCTTTATTGCTATAGAAAGACACAAGGCTAACACTGACATAAATCATGTTATGTGCACATACAGCCATTCCAAATAAGGCAAAATAAGACAACTCTTTATATTGCAACATAGCACCGGGGCCACCAGCTGCGCTATGGGAAGAAGGAGAAAATTGTGAACTAAGAAGTGTTCAAATTGGTTGCTTTCATAATGGATTGGCCTCCAAAGCTCTAAGTAGGGAGCACAAAAAAAAAAAAAATTGCCTATGTCATGCTGCTACCGCTGATTGCCAAGACTTTGAATGTTTGGACAAGGATAAGGAAACAGCAGATGTCTTCACCTTTCTTTATAATTCTCTCGATATGTCAATCTTTGTGGCTTAGAAAACACAAATGCCATAGGGTTTAGGATGTGAACTAGAAAATATATACTACTCAAGAGAGCATTAAAACAGACTGAACTCTAATCCATGCACTCATACACTCACACACATATTTCTACCAAAGATCTTGTCATCTTTTAGTAACTCTCTTTCTTTCTCTCTCTTGCCAGAGACAACATCAAGAACTTGCTTCATGGCTATATGCCCTAGTCCCAAATCCAGAGCATTTAAATAAATATTTCTTGAATAAATGAATTTTCTTTAACTGTGAGGGTATTATGATACCTCTCTAATAAAGAATTAAACCCCCTCTTTAAATGTTATTTCCTTTTTTGTATCTTTTCTTGTAATAGAAACTAAGTCTGAATTTTGATAAAGTCCAATTTATCTATTTTTCTTTTATACCTAGTGCTTTTTTCTGTCCCATGTCTTATCTAAGAAATTTTGGCCTAAAAAGAGATTACAAAGATTTTTTTCTCTTATGTTTTCCTCCAGAAGTTTTAAAGTTTTGTGGGTTTTTAAAATATAGATCCATGATTCATTTTGAGATATTAATAATTTTTGTATATGGAATGAAGTAAAGGTCAGGGTTAAGGATTTTTTTTAATATGGATATGCAAATGTTCAGGTACCATTTAAAAATATACTACACTTTTGTAATTGAACTACTTTGGCAACTTCTTTAAAAATTTACCCCAAAGTTATGGATTTATTTCTAGATTCTCTTTTTATTACCTGTCTACCCTTATTGAAATACCTCATTGAAATAAATCCTTTTTGAATATTATTCTATTAAAATATCTTGACTACATAGCTTTGTATACAATTTTAAAATTATTTACTGTAAATGCTATGAATTTGTTCTCCAAAATAGTTTTTTTCTAATATTCTACACTCATTTTTATTTTCATATGTGCTTTAGGATAAATACGATATTTTCTTTAAAAATTGAACTAAAGCCTTCTGGGATCTAGACTGGGATCATAGTAAATAAATAGGAGAACTGACACCTAAGTAATCTTGGGCCTTTTGGGCAATGAACATCTTACTTCTTTCCATTTATTTAGGACATCTTTAATTTTCCTCAGAATAGCTTTCATTTGTCTGTGAAACTGTCTTTTATGTATTTTGTTAATTTTATCTCTGAATATATCATGTTTTATGCCATTAAAAAGCAGCTTTATTAAAAGATAATTGACTTACCCAGATTTTACTATTTAAGGCACTTTGACATAATATGTCAAATCATATATTAGCACAGTGCAATAAAATTACAAATCAATTCTAAGATAGTAGCACAACATATTTTGCAGAATGCTGATATGATTTGGCTGTATCCCCACCCAAATCTTATCTTGAATTGGAATCCAAATTGTACTCCCCACATGTTGAGGTAGGGACCTGGTGGGAGGTAATTGGATCTTTGGGGCAGTTTCTCCCATGTTGTTCTCATGATAGTGTGTGAGTTCTTATGAGATCTAGTTGTTTGATAAGTGTCTGACTCTTCTCTCTCTTCTCTCTGTGTCTGTCTTTCTCTCTTGCCTGCTGCCATGTAAGATGTGCCTTGCTTCCCCTTTGCCTTCTGCCATGACTGTAAGTTTCCTGAGGCCTTCCTAGTCATGCAGAACTGTGAGTCAATTAAACCTCTTTTCTTTATAAATTCTCAGTCTCATACAAATGCAGAAAGAAATTTTTTCAAAAGATAAATGGCTATCTCAAAAGAAAATGACAACTCAGCAACAAGGGATTGGTTTCTTTACTATACACAACATTTCTACCTGTTAACAACAAAACAGCAATGGCTTAACAGAAAAATTGAGGACTTATGTACTAACAGCTATGGAAAAATAAATTTAAATATATCCTAATGATATGCCACCTAGTATGTCAAGGCTACAAATAATTACCTAGTACTCATTACCTTTATTCTCCATATATTTATTCTTCAAAATCTTTTATATCTTTATCTCTCTCTCTTTCTGAGGTAATCTACTTCTTGATAGCTATCTTCTAGTTCACTAATATTCACTTCAGCTAAGTTTGATATGTTTTTAAACCCATCTTTTTTGTTTTAATTTTCAATTGTTTATCTTCCAAGTGCTCAAGCATAATGATGACCACATAAATTAAATTCTCAAGAGACATCCTCCAACAAAACTGTTCAACAAGAACAAATAAAGCTACAAAGCCACAAATTTCAAATAACCTCTAAGTAGAAGTGTAAACAGCAACGTTCAACAGAGTTATTTCTCAAGTTCTTGCCTTGAAACTGTATAGAGAATAAGATTTGGGAGAGAATTGTCTGGGAAAATTACACAGAAAAGAAAGAGAAATGAAGGATCTAAGACTGAGCTAAAATCATGCTCCCAGAAAGAGAAAGTGAACCCAAAGCATGAAAATCTTGTACAAGAGTCTGAGTGCTAAATTGTAAAACTTAGTGAAGATAATTAATAAAAGGTGCTCACAGCTAGCTCATTGTGGGTGGTAACTAGGGGAGGAGATGGAAACCAGGGAAGGAGATGGCAAAGGGGAGGAAGTGGAAAACTTTTGAGACAAGGTGGGAAATTGGAAAAGGAAGAAGAGAACTTTGGTAAGTATTTCCTAGTTTTTCTTCTGTTTTTATATGAAATATAAACACTAACATGAACAAAGAAAATATTTAAAGGTATAAAACCCACTGGTAAAATTAAGTACATGAACAAACCCAGAACACTCTAATACTGTAGTTGTGGTGGGCAGTCCACTCACAACTCTAGTATGAGGCCCAGAAGACAAATCTATTAAAAATAATAATACCTAGAGCAACTTATTAAGAGATAGGCAATATGCATTCTATATTTAGGTTAAGTTATATGATTATATTATTCAGGACTTTTATGTTCCTGTAAATTTATTCTCTATTTTTTCTGTAAATTGCTAAGAGAAGAGTTTTGAAATCTTCAGCCATACTATGGGTTTGTCAATTCTTTCTTTGGTTTAGTAATTTTTTGCTTCCTTCACTTTGAATCCCTGCTACTGGGTGTACACGCATTTGAGATCATTTTGTCTTCCTGATGAATTGACCACTGTATCTTAGAAATGCCTCGCTTTTTCCATAATTTTGTTTTGTTCTGAAAGTTACTTTGTCTGATATGACTATAGCTAATCCAGACTTTTTATGAATAGAAAATGCGTAGTATGACTTATTCAATCATTTTGCTTGCATATTTACATTTTTAATTTTTACAAGAATTTTTGCTATACTAAAAACAGTCGGAACTTCCATTTTAATGCAATTTGATCATCTTTGATTTTTCATTTGATGCTCTATTTGCAGTTTTTGTAATCATTGATAAGGTTTGGCTTAAATATTACTATTTGGTTTCTATGTCTCCCATATCATTTTCCTCTTTTTAAGCCAATTTTGAATTGAATATTTCTTATAATTCTCTTTTACCTTCACCTGAGGTTTATTACCAATATGTCTGTTTTATGATGTTTATTGGCTGCTATGGCATTCACAAGGTCATATTTGAGGAGATAAAGGAGTGAGCCACATGGGTATCTCAGGAAGGAACATGGAAGACACAGTGATATCAACTGGAAAGTTTCAATAAGGTTGGAGCATTCCAGAGATGTTCAAATAACACACAGGAGGTAAGAAGGAGGAGTTAGAGAGCTTTCAGTCTGACCGAACTGAGAAGCCACTGGAGGATCCTGAACAGAGGAGTGTGACATACTTTGACTTCCATTTAAAAAAGATCATTGTCTGACATGTTGCAATTGACTCTAAGGGTACAGGATGGAAGGGGGGATATCAGTTAGAATGCTATTGGAATATTCTAAGCAAAAATTGGCAGCAGATTAGAGGTTATTTGCAATCGAGTTTAGAAGAAAAAAGAGGTTGAATATAGAACATATTTTGGCTAAGAGGATTTTATAATGATACACATGAAAGAAAGAATAAAAATAAAATTAAAAATAGCTAATTTTTTGCTCCTTTTTCTTTTGTTTAGAACAACTGAAATATGCAATAGCTATTTATTGAAATGAGAAAGACAAAGATCAGAGGTTATTTGAGGGAGATCAAAAATTTGTTTGGGATTTTTATTTAAATCCAAGTGAACTTGCCAAGTAGGACATTGGATATATAACTAATCTGGATTTGAGAAGTTCCAGACTGAAGATGTGACCTGGAGGGGAGGGTTGCCTTCCAGGTCATTTAAAGCCATGAGACTGAATGGCATCTCAGAGAATAAACTGCAGATAGAGAAGAGACCTGAGTTCCAAGATCAGAAGCACTCTACTCAGAGTAGATCAGAAAACGATAGTGACATGAGAGTCAGTGACTCACAGGTAAGCAGAAAACTGCAAAACGGAAGGGAGATTGGTGATCTAGTCTGCTACATCATTAACATTGACAAGGATTTTGGTGGTTAGAGCAAGTTTGGATGAAAGGTTGATTGGAGAAGATAAATAAGAAAGATTTGGAAGAAAGTATATGGAGGCAGCAAATATAGACCGTTCTACCCAATTTTTCTTTTTTGTTTTGCTATAAAGGAAAATAGAGAAATGTGGTGGAAACTGGAAGGGCAAATAGAGTCATAAGAGTTTTTTTAAAGAAAGTGAAATTTTATCATATTTGTATTCTGGTGGAAATGATCCATCAGACAGCAATAAAGCAGAAGAAAAAGTAGATAATTTCTAGAATATTGTTCTTGAGAAAGCAAAAGAGGATGAAATATAGCATACACTTAAGAGAATTTGGCCTTACATGAGAGCACAATTTAAATATAATAATAGGAGAGATTGACTTGGGGAAAATAATGTAATTGATGGGCAGCATTAAGGGCACACTGGAAGCCTGCATGTGTCAATGAGAACATTGACACATTATTATTTTATTCTATCATGCTCATCTGTAAAGGATAAAGGGTTATGGAGGAAGGAGAGAGAGAAAACCTGGGAGTATATATGTAATGAAGTGATAATGACTGACTATACAACTTAATCTGAGTAATGAAAAAAAGAAAAAAATACATGAGCATAGTGAAGAAATACGAAATCCCGGTAAAATTCTTAAGTACTGTGGCTATTGAAGTATTAGTGGGAGCAACTTACAAATACAGCAGTTATAATCTGACAGTAGTCTATTTAATGCTGAGATTATAGAGAGGGTGTAGTTTTTGTTAGTAACAAGGTCGAAGGCATGATTATACGGACAAATGGTTTGTGCAGAATAGAAGAATAGAGGACAGACCATTGGGGAAGAATAAGTCATAAAAATCAGAGTCTGCCTTGCTGGCTATATTATCTATATAGATTTTGAGGTTCTCAACTATAATATTGGAGATATTACATTTTGGATATTGAAGTGACAATAATAATGGATCTGATTATTAGAGTGACAACGAAGTTAAAGGTAAAATGTTTGAGACATGAGAGCCAGTGACTCAGAGGTAAGAAGATGACTACAAAATGGAAGGGAGACTGGTGATCTAGCCTGCTACAATAATTCAGAAGGCTTTAGAGAAATGGAACAGTCTGAGAGCAACAATGAGGAAGGAAGACATCTACTTCATGTTAAGCTCCTGTAGTATGAATAATATGGAAGAAAAAAAAATAGAAGAAGCCTGATCCTAAATTAAGTACTGGAGCTCAGCTGAAAGTTGAGAGAGAACACTGACAAAAGTTTGAGGATGTCACTCATAATGAATCGTGAGCTCCAGCCAGCACAGTGGAATTTGTAGGAATCAGGAAGGGACTACGAGAAAGACAGAAAAAGGTACAGGGAATGACTTGTATGGATTAGAATTTGGGAGATGAGAGTGACTTGAGACTAATGACTAATGTAGAGAAGGATAAAAAACAATTAGAAAGAACCAGTCCTGGTGACTTAGGACAAAAGAAGCCAGTTGGTAAGGTAGGGGACACCCATAATTATTTATCATATTTTACTTTGAGAAAACCAAAGGTAAGGACCTAGGTGGAGATTTGAACCAGAAATTGAATCTGTCAGTAAATAATAAAAGATGTTTTGTTGCTGTTGCTATCATTCCCTCACTCTATTACCTCTTCCTTTGGGCAGGAGTCCTGGAAAAACGTGGTATAATTAATACCAATTCATTTCATTATTATTGTTTATGTTGCTTTAATAAGGTTTTTTATTAAAACTTTATGTCTATATTTAAATGTGTCCTCCTACTCCAAATTAAGACTCCTACTCCTTACATCATGAAACAGATTATTTTGATTTGTGGGCACCTGGTTTGAGGGAGGTAAAGGAATAGGGCACAGAGATCTAAGTAAAAAATTAGAGAAAGGCCTTCTGCGAGTAATTGAGTACACAAATATTACAATGATGCCCCATTGGGAACTGTAACTCATCTATACATCCATTCCATGCATTATATGACTCCAAATATTTCTATGTGTTATTCACACGTAATTTTAATCACTTACCCTAAAGAATTTGTGGCCTACTTCTTATTGCCTATCTACCACTGACATGATTTTACTGAATATAAGCTTTATTCAGAATGATGTGCTCAGATTAAAAAATATGACTTCTCAGGCAGCTTTAACAGCTAAGGCTCATGACATGAAATATAATTCTGTAAAATGACATATAGGAATGTATATACATATGTATACGTATATTTATGAGTGGGGCTTCCAGGAATGCTATTGTTTTTCCTGATAAAACAAACAAAAACGAAAGTGTATGATTTTCCCCATTGTCTCCACCAGCGATTTCTGGCTGTCAACAGCTGAGCAGTAAAATAAAGAAACTTTGGCTTCTAATAAAAATTTAAAAAATAAAATAAGTAAAATAAAAAAGTGCTGGGAATCCCAGCACTTTGGGAGACTGAGGCGGGCAGATCACCTGAGGTCAGGACTTCAAGACCAGCCTGAGCAATATGGTGAAACCTTATCTTTTAAAAAATTAAAATAAAATAAATAAATAATTTTTAAGAAAGAAAAGAAACTTTGGTGTCCAGTGTCTGTGAGGAAACTCCATGCTGGCCCTCGGCTGTCTTCCCCAATGCACTTCCAAAGCGATCAAACCTTATTACCATATGATCGCTACGGCTTGTTGTTCGTGGTCTTTCCCCCCAAACAATGCCTATAGGACTTAAGAACTTTTAGCGATAGCGAAAGTTTTTTAATTTGGTTGTATCATTTCTTCTATGTCCTAAGCTTTGCTCACCACTATAAGTCACTGCCACATGTGGAGCTACTGCCTTATGCTGGCTTCGTGCCTACTTCAACCTTCTTAATTTCTCACAAAATTAGAGCTGGCTTTCCCTAAAGTACCTAAAAGATCATTTGCATTAATGTTGTTAACTTAGTACAGGAAGAGGTCTGTATTAAGAATTGAATTTTACAATAATAGGCAAACAGTATTATATTGAGGCAAATGCTTTTTAAAAGAGATGGCACATATTTCCTATTAGTTCTCACAGGGCAGCACGTCAAGTCTCTAAATTCATGCTGACTAAAACTCTGGCATTTTACAAACCACATGTGTTTGTTTAAAACTTTCTTCTCTTCAGTAATATTTTTAGCCAATCAAAAAACTAGAACTGTAAATAGGGATTTAACAAATGAGTCATGGTAGCCGAAGAAAATACGAAGTGAGTGAATAACACTTAGAACAGTAAATAAAATGGAGAAGAATTTGCTAGCAGTCAAAAAAATAAAAACAAAAACAAAACCCACTATGGCTATGAGGACCTTAGAAGGTCACAGATGATAAAGATCAATTCAAACATCAACCTTTGATTTTCACTAATTTGCTTCCTGTTCTGAGCCTTCTACATTTTAAATAAACCATTGCTTAGATTTTTATTATAGATTTTTACTTAGCCAATTCATATACTGATTTTCTATTCTATACCCAATTTTAAGCCCATTATAGGAAAGAGCTCCATGGAATCCATCCTCAATGTGGTTATGGGTCACTTGAACTCCAGCGTTCCGTAGTCGGGTGACATACATGAGTCCATCATCTCTTAAGATGTCATATTGACAGGTGATGATGTAGGTCAAGGGCAAATCACGCAACTTGTTGTCATCAGCCAACAAAGGGGCTGCCCTCACATCTAGGAACCCTGGATATTTTTTAGCCAGCTCAGAACTACCATGATTTGGACTATAATAAGAGTGGCCTTTCTTAAACTTCTCAGTGAGCAAGGAACTCCAATTAACAAATTTCAACAGATGGCTTGATTCCATTGGTACATGTTGATTAAAGAACATGGTTTTTTCAAGTGATCTGTCTGTGGTAAAGTATTCACTCCACAACCTGACCATGAGTGGTTTGGACAGGACTAGAGAGTCTTGATTTTCCCGATACGATGGTAAATCCATGTCAAGAGTCTGAAGGGCAGGATATATTAAAGACTGAAGCTTGAGTTTGATCTTGATATCTGGGTCGTCTATGAGCTGAAAAACAATTAAAATAAATTTCTTAAACAAATAATTTTCATTCGAAAGCATATTTTTATTTAAAAACAATACATTGATGAGATTAATTCAGAATATCAACAAGATAATCAGAAACAACAAAAATATATCTCAAGAACTTCTCCATTTTCAACATTATAGGAATCAATAATTTAATACTATGTATGCAAGATGATTTGTGCTTTTTTCATAATTGGAAAAAGAGACCGTCTAATCTGTGGTCTCAGCAAAATCTCAGGCCAGAAACCATGGCTAACACCTGTAATCCCAGCACTTTGGGAGGCCAAGGCAGGCAGATGACTTGAGTTCAGGAGTTGAGACCAGTCTGGCCAACATGGCGAAACCCCTTCTCTACTAAAAATAGAAAAATTAGCCAGATGTGGTTGTGTGTGTCTATAATCCTACTCAGTAGGCTGAGACAGGAGAATCACTTGAACCCAGGAGGTGGAGGTTGCAGGGAGCCAACACTGTACAACTGCACCAGCCTGGGCAACAGAGCAAGACTCTGTCTCAAATAATAAATAAACAAACAAACAAATAAATAAATAAATAAAAGGATCAAATAACTAAGAATTCTAATTTGGCTCTAACACTGAACAAATTAGTTCTGAATAAGTTTTATAGTCCCTCTGTGAAAAATGTGGGTTGGATTGGTTTGATTTGTTTTTTAAATGAGAGTATTTCAACTGTGTTCTTTCTCTTTGTGCTGCAGTCATCTACATAATTATCTTTTTAATTTCTACAGGGCAGTGGTATCCTAATTAGAAAATAATTCTCTCAGGTGTTATGTGAAAGATTGGGAGCCTTAAATACAAAAATATTTATCAAAGTTAAGCAAGAACATATTAGAATTCTCATTCCCACTATAAAACTCTAATTCATTTTAATTTTCATGTTTTAAATATTCAATTTATAAGGCCGGGAGCTGTGGCTCAAGCCTGTAATCCCAGCACTTTGGGAGGCCGAGGCGGGTGGATCACAAGGTCAAGAGATAGAGACCATCCTGGTCAACATGGTGAAACACCAGCTCTACTAAAAATACAAAAAATTAGCTGGGCACAGTGGCACGCGCCTGTAATCCCAGCTACTTGGGAGGCTGAGGCGGGAGAATTGCCCGAACCCAGGAGGCGGAAGATGCAGTGAGCCGAGATCGCACCTTTGCACTCCAGCCTGGGTAACAAGAGCAAAACTCCGTCTCAAAAAAAAAAAAATTCAATTTATAGTGGTGTTAAGAAAAATGTTATCTATAAATCAACGTGCATACTTACAGGGTGGGCTAAAAGTTTCCTGTTTATAGGGTACTGAATTAGATAAGCAGAGACCAGAAATTTGAGTTTTAAGAACTACTTCAGGTGATTCTGATGCAAGCTAAAATTTGGGATCCACTGGCATAGGTCTAAATAGTGATTATTGAAGCCACCTGCATTCTGATGCCTCTCAGATCAAAATTTAATGGGTAAATTGGAAGTCTATTTCTGAAAACTTGCAACAGCATTTTGTATATAATGTTGAAGAAAACACAGCATGCTGACATTCTTCAACATAGATATAACATTTTCCGAAAAAAAGAATAAAACAAAATATGCACACACAGCAGCAAAAGCAAAGGCAGCAAATTTTATTTTATTACATTTAAAACAAAGTTAATAATAAGAACCACTTGGCACAATAGAATATAAGTACATTACAAGATTTTTTAATGTAAAATAATTTCTGAATTGAAATAATTAGTGTCATTAGTTCAAGTAAGATTGCCACACACAGTCCATCTAAGTCAATATCTAGTAGAAAGATGCTGTTTACATTAGCAGAGGTGTGATAAATAATTAAGTAGATAGCTAATAGGTGGCTGATAAAACACAGAGTAAGATAAAACACAAAAAATATTTTATATTTTACCAATAAATTCAGGTAACCAAATCTCAGGTAAATTTACAGGTAACTAAATCTTTGAACATGCAGATATTTTATAAAGTTGTCTTTTATTATTAAATAAAATATGCAGAAAATCAAGCACATGGCTTCATAAAACAGAAATGTAAAATAGAACATTTTACATGTGTAAGGTTCAGGGAGTTCACCATATCTCTTGAATTGATCATTGGCCCTTCTTCCCTCCCGGAAATCACCATTCTTTGTTTCATGGTATTTAACATTGCAAGTTTCTTCAGAATTATGCCACCTGTGCTCATTTTTAACTCATATAGCTTATCGGGTTAAGAAAATTCTATCTATTCCTAGTTAACCAATAATTAGAACAATTGTTGTGACTTTTTCAAAATGCTTTTTCTACCTCTAGCAAGATGATATATGATTTTGCTTCTGTAATTTACTAATATGAGGAAAATTAACTGATTTTTATAAAATATAATTTCCTTCCATTATTAGCAACTTGATCATGGTATATTTTGGATATCTTAGTTTTATGAGTGTTATTGGCTCATTTCTTTATTCCCAAAAATAATTTGTTCATGTTTCCTGAAAACCATCTGATCTTGACTGATGGATTGGTTATAAAACATATGCCTCTCTGAAAATAAATCAGAGACCATACACTGTTTTCTTTTCCCCTAGCATACTTCATGTTTATTTGAATTATTTCATCTTTGAATGTTTAATGTATATTACCAATGAGGTTTTCTACTGGTACTGTATTTTATTACAGGTTGAGTATCTCTTATTCAAAATGCCTGGGATGAAAAGCATTTCAGATTTCTGTTTTTCATTTTGTTTTGTTTTGGAATATTTGTATCATACCTACCAATTCAGCATCCCCAAACCAAAAAAATTAATATTCAAAATACTCCAGCTAGCATTTTCTTTGAGTGTCATGTTGGTGCTTGTAAAGTTTTAAATTCTGGAGCATTTTGAATTTTGAATTTTCAAATTAGGGATATTCAATCTGTACTGATTGAATTATTTTAGTAATTATTACATGGCTGAGATTTTTATTTTTTGTATCTATCTGGCAAGTTAAATTTTTCTTGGAGTTTGATTATTTAATTTCAATATTGTTCCATTTTCTTTTAATTAAAAAGTTTTTCAAAGTATCTCTTTTAAGACTTACACTGTGCATTCTTAACTTATTAAAGGCTAATTCTTTTTTATATCTGAAAGATCAACATACAATCTTACTCCCTTTTTCAATTCTGCCATTAATCTCTATTTTTCTCCATTTGTCTTTCTAGATATTTTACAATTTTATTCATCTTTTTAAAGTATTAACTTTTTGCTTGTCATTCATACTACTAAGCATGTTAGGTATATCGTAATTTCTGATATTATCATTGTTATTATCTCCCTTGTATTTTTGGTGACTTCTGTTCTTTTTTAAAAAGAATTATTGAGACATACATATTTTTAGCCTTTCTTATTTTCTAATATATGCTTTTAAGGATATACAAGTTTCTCTAAATATTGCTCTAAATGTGGAGAACATTAAAAAGATATTTAAAAGATATAAAAGCATCGTGGCCCAGTACTTCATCCATTAAAAACAAAACAAAAAGACCTTTTGTGTTCGCTTGTTCCTCTGTTCTTCATACATCCATTACATGAAATGTGTTGTTATTCCCGAAGTATCTCAGCTTATTATTATTCTTGTCTGTTTAGTGTTTTAATTACTGAAAGAGGTATCCTTAAATTTCTCGCTGTAATTGTGAACTTGTGTATTTTTCCCTGCACCTTTTAATATTTTCTTCATCTATTTTAAGGCTGTATTATTAAATCCACACAGATTTAGGGTTGTTGTATTTTCTTGATAATTTAAACTTTTTCTGTAAGATGTAACTTTTTTTTAACCTAGCAATATCTTTAAATATGTTCTCATGGTATGCATTTTCCACAAATTTACTTTCAAATTTTCTGCTTATGCCTTTAATGTGTCATTTAAAAACTACACATGATCAGAAATTGTTCTTCAGCCACTCTGATAATCTTGGTCCTACAACCAGATTATTTAGATCACTTATATTTAACCTAATTACTATAGTGTTTGGTTTCAATCTGCTACCTCATTTTATTATCCTTTTTTTTTCTATTTTTTGCCTTTCACATTAACCTTTCAAATTTTCTATTTTTCCTCAGTCTAGAATTTATACAATATCTATACTTTAAATGGTTGTCCTCAGTGTTACAATGTGTTAGTAACTTCTCAAAGGCAAAGGCTATGAACTTTTCAGATGCCGATTCTAATCTTTTATTTCCTTTTGGACAATAAAAAGAGTTTATAACACTTAAAATCTATCCTTCCCATTCCCCTTAACTTATAGGTCCTTTTTTTCTAATGTTTTAATTTTATATATGTTATTTTAAACTACCCAACTTGATTAGGGTTTATCCACATCTTAACACATTCCTGTCTTTTGCTTCTACCTACATCTTAATCTTTTATTTGTGTTTTCATTTTGCCTAAAATGCTTTATTTAAAATATCTTTCAATTTGTCCTATTAATAGCAAGCTGGCTTAATTCTCATTTATCTAAATATGTCTCTGTTTCTACTTTATTCTTAAATAATATTTTTGTGAGGCATAAAATTAGGTTGTCTGTCATTTTTGTTCTGTACATTAATATTATCATTCTCCTACCTAGAGCTTATGTTATTGCTGTTGAGAAGTAAGCTTTCAGTATAACTGGCACTTCTTTAAAGCTACATTTTATATATATATATATATATATATATATACACACACATACACACACACACACACACACGCACATATATACATGCATATATACACATACACATATATATGTATGTATATATGTATATACACACACATATATATCATGTGTGTGTATATACATATATATATATATATTTTTTTTTTTTTTTTTGAGACGGAGTTTCACTCTTGTTACCCAGGCTGGAGTGCAATGGCGTGATCTCGGTTCACTGCAACCTCCACCTCCCAGGTTCAAGCAATTCTCCTGCCTCAGCCTCCCAAGTAGCTGGGATTACAGACTCCCACCACCATGCCCAGCTATTTTTTTTTTTTCTGTATTTTTGGTAGACACAGGGTTTCACCACGTTGGCCAGGCTAGTCTCAAACTCCTGACCTCAGGTGATCCATCCACCTCAGCTTCCCAAAGTGCTGGGATTACAGGCATGAGCCACCATGCCTGGCCTACTGTTGTATTTTTAAATATCCCTTTCTCCCATTCTCTTGCCTCTCTTTTTGGTATAATATTTAAAACACTATCGGATTTTCAGACTGTAGCTACTATATCTTAATCTTCTTTTCTGTATTTATCTTTTTGTCTCTTCAAGCTTCATTTTGCCTAGTTACATGAGTTGATATGACGCATCTTTCCCATCTATCAATTTACAAATGATCTCTTCAGCTGTGTAAAATTACTTATGCCATTTTTAAGGTTTTAATTTTCATAAGTTTATTTTTTAGTTTTAGAATTTTTTTTAAAGTTCTAATTTTCTAATGAAATTTGTAACCCTCATTCTGGATTTATTGAAGAAAGTAGGACAGTTGTTTCATATTCTGTGAATATCACATTCTTATATATTAGCTCTAATATCTCAGTTTTGTAGTATTTCTATTGTCTGCTGATTCAGCTTGCTTTCCTTCATGGTTTCTTGCTTACTTGTTTGCCCAAGTACATTTGATAGTGTTTTGGGCATTCAATTTCATGAGGTATTCACACAAAAAAAGTTTAAAGACTATGATGGTACTGTATTTCTCCAGCAATGTCTTTTATGCATTTCAGTCAAACACATAGTAGTAATTGCCTCTCACACTACTTTAATTTAAATTCAAAGCTTGAGGTTCCTCCAGCCATCTGGATGACGTGCAGCAAGGCTATAAACAGAAGTGAGTTTTATTTTACGGCAGGTTCACTTTGACTCTGAGAGTTTATTTCTTCAGGGCCTCACTTAAAGTGAGGAGTGATTTGTGAGTGTACTCATATCTGCAAGGCTCTTAAATTTGCGTGTATAACCCTGAGAAGCTTCCAAAGCTCATCTTGGTTTGCTTCCTTTTGATTACCACATGCCATTAGGGCAGAGAGGATGTTGAGTGCTAGAATTATTTTTTGAGAAGTTTTCTCTTGTTTGTCTTTTAAAATTTTTGGTATAAAAGTTTCTATATCTTATTAGCCTTTATAAGATATTTTAGCTAGATTTTTTTTTTTTTTTTTTTGAGATGGAGTCTCACTCTGTTGCCCAGGCTGGAGTGCAGGGACGTGATCTTGGTTCACTGCAACCTCTGCCTCCTGGGCTCAAGCGATTCTTCTTCCTCAGCCTCCTGAGTAGCTGGGATTACAGGTGTGTGCCACCAGGCCTGGCTAATTTTTGTATTTTTGGTAAAGACAGTGTTTCACCATGTTAGTTAGGCTGGTCTCAAACTCCTGACCTCATGATCCACCCACCTTGGCCTACCGAAGTGCTGGGATTACAGTTAGCTAGATTTTTAATAATTATGGGTCAGAATTAACTGGTTCATCATTTTAGAAGTCTAAACTCCATATGAGGAAAGGCTTATTATGCAACACAATAAAGAGAAATTGATGTTTGAAGAGATTAGATGGTTTATCTAAGGTCGTAGATGGACATTGCTTCAACTCCAATAATCTGTGTCTCCTGATGGGTTCATTGTACTTCACTAGGATGCCTCTCAGAGCAACAATGTATATAGAATTCAATTTTGGAGAAGTTTCACATATCTGTTCTATAGTATATTAGAATGAATCACAAAATTTGTATTTTTCCTTTGGCTAGAAATCAAAATAAGGTTATCTTGAATTTGCCAATAGCTAAAATTTATACATTTACAAAGTATATAAAAATAAATAATAAAATCAGCAAAACTGATAGCAATAGTTTTATTGCACGGTAAATTTAGATGCAATATTTATTATGAGTCAGTTATTCAATTACAGAATCAATTATTAAACTGTAGATATTAATTTGGAAAGTTTATGTAATTATTTTTCCTTATAGAAACATTGCTTCTAAGACATCACTCCCTGGTTTATTAGGTCAAAAAACCAATACCAAAAACAATTTTATCCATAATATAGTAGGCTACTTACAATTACATAATAATTTATGTTGATAGCTCATAGGTATACAGTTTTGGCTAAATGTCATATAAGTAGCGTCATACAAATAACAAATGAAAAGTATAATTCCTTCTGCAAGTGTATGGTATCTATAGACCTGTTAACATTTTTTTCTAAAAATTTTATTTTAAATAAATATATTTAAGCATAGGATATTTAAGTAATAAAACAAATCTGAGCATCATACCTGTTGAGTCACCGCTGCAGCTAAATTTCCACCAGCACTGTCTCCAGAAATGCCAATTCTTTTAGGATCTATACCGTATTTTTCAAGAATCTCTTGGCGTAACAACCATCTTAGTGCATTATATACATCTTCAAATTGATTTGGAAAGTGATATTTAGGTGCTAGTCTGTAGCTGTGGGCAGAAGAACAATTTTTAAGTCAACTGTTTTTAATTTAAAAGTGTATGATATTCTGCTTACTCTAACCCTAAAATCAAAAGTAAATTTTTTTCTGTAGCAAGCCTGATATTTTGGATCATGATAAATCCGAAAACAGATTTCATCCTTATGATGATGCTCTATATGAAAACTTTTACAAATGACATTTACACAAGTAAATTCTTTAATACAAAACTTGGATTAGGCTTACGGTGAAAACAAACACACACACACAAGCAGGTGTTACGTTTCCCTGCTTGGGAATAAATTTCTTCCAGAATGATTTTTTTTTTCTGTGATCATTATATTTTGGTGGTAACCAATAAATGGTAAGCAAATCTTCAGAATTGTGAGATTCTACCTTAATCCAATGTTTAGTTAATCTAATGTTTAGTTCATTACAATGTTTTTTCACATGGCTTCTTCATTTTTCTACTCATTCTTTTCTGATCAGTTTTCCAGGAATTATTGATCTAGAACACTTCTCAAGAATAGATTTTGCCTGTGTTCCCATGTGCAATTGCTTTTAGTGAAGGATTTTACTATGACATACCTTGTAATGCTTTAAGTTTGCTTTATCATATAATCCTCAAAAAACCCATTTGTAGGAAAATATTATATGCATCCCAATTTAAAGATGAGGAAACTAAGCTAAAGAAATTGTATTTATCTAGTACAAAGTCACAGAATTAATTTGAGTACCCAGATTTGATTCTGATTTTCTGATTTTAAAGCCCTCACTTTTATTCACTCTGCTCGTGAAAACTAGGCTGGAAATCTAGCAGAGGTAATTTGTCCATAAGATCCAATAGTTTAATTGTATTCTATTTCTAAACTTCCTGTTTGATCTGATTTCTTATTTCCCATGTCTGTTCCTGTAATGCTCAAGCTCACTTTCTCTATGGTCACTCTCTCAATTTCACATAAACTCTCTTGGCACAACAAAGAAAGACCACAAAAGCTGACAGCATTTTCCTATATAAAGCATTCAGCCAAAGCCCAAACAAACGGAGAATGCTCTTACTTGGTTGATACAACAACAGCATCAAGTCTATCAGCTGTTCGCCTTGACAGAAAGTCATAGTTAAACAAAGCTGAAATTAAAAAAAAAAAAAAAAGAGTGTTTCTTTCAACAGAAAGCCTACTGGTACACCTTGTTCCTCATTGATACACTCTAGAAAAAAATATTTCTAATATTTTATCTTAATTTTAGAACATAAATTCTTCCCAGTGTTTCTTTTACATGTGACTTGTCATTTTCTCATCCATTCCTACATTTTTACACTGGATAATTTAAACCAGTTTTTTCTCCTCAAGATTAATTTCTGCTTCCTTCATTTAGCAGGCATTAGGTGTTGAAAGTATAAATAAATATTAGCTCCAGCTTTAGGGAAGTCATAGCCTACTGGAAACAGGGGTGGGGAGGGCAGGCATATAAACCAAAAGCAATAATGCAAAATAATAGTTGTTTTAATGGAGGAATGGAGGGGTACAGAAAATGCTCTTTGGAAATTAAATTAGACTTCACAGAAACTGCCAGAGAGAGAGAGAGAGAGAAGAGTAAATAGCAAGTAGAGAGAGCAGAGACTTGAATTAAGTATTCATATTTTCTTGGCAGACAAGAAAGGATGTGTTTTGTTCTGTTCCATGGTTTGGTTTTGCTTCGTTTTGGTGTGTTTATAGATTGGGGATGGGTCAGACCTGTTTACCATGGGGCTTGGGCAAATGCTTCCTTTTGCAGATAAGAAACTTGTTAAAAGAGAAATAGAATTTAGTAGTAACAAGTGTCAGGAAAAATCACACAGCTGTGAAGGAGAAGTAACAGGATACGAGGTTCTTACAAAGCCCATCTCTTGTGGGCCATGGAAAGAGGAATAGATATCATCTTGTGATGTTTCCAAAATCAGGTGCTGAGTACTCTTAACGTCAAATGCACACTAAGTCCTTAACTTTTATTTAACCTTTACTATACAAAGCCATGCTCATATTTTTGATTGGAATACATATTTTTATGTTTTTCTTTAATATTGAAATAGAAAGTATCAGGCAAATGTTATTTTGTTTCTGAGCTTATTCTTATTTAGTTCCTTCACCTTAGTAAACATATTTTCATTCTTCAGAGATACTTTGAGGTAAAAGTTTTCAAAAAAGTACTTTGGACAGAAGAGACTTGTGGAAACGGGTATGTCATATTCAGATTTTGTGTTAGACACATCGCTGCATTGTTAAGTGGTGACTTTACTATCTAAATTTAGAGAAAATGATAGAATCACCATTAACTGCTCCAATTTAAATTCCCGATCTACATCAATACCATCAACACGTATTTTCCTTCTGTCACAAATGAAAATATGCTCCTCTTCCTGTGTTGCTAATTTTTCCCATCTGTATCAAATCCAATTTGCTTCCATATCCTCTAGATCAGATAAACCCCCATCCCTTCCTCTAGCTGCCACTCCCCACGTTTCTCCAATATACCTCAAATTACCACCACCTTAACTTCAACTTACAATCATGTTCATATACCTCCTGTACATAAATATGAAATATATATAATAAAAAACATGCAAAATATATTTGCAAATAAAATAATTTTAGATTTGATAGTAATTAAAAGTTTATATTAAAATATATTGTGTTTGTATAAATTCATAAGTGCATTAAACAAAATACATATGATACAATATAAAATCAAAATAAAATACCCTTATTCAACTCTGTTTTTTTTAATCTAACACCTTTTTCCCGTTTCCTTAATGTTTATGCTTAAGACTAAAGTCTTTGTTTCTATTTCCTCATATTGAATCCATTGTTCAACTCACTTCATTGTGCAACTTTCTATCAAATCTGCAATTAATAATAAATGTCTAAGTTAGTGAAATACATTCTCTTCTTACCTTAGATTTGCTACAGTTTTGGTATTTATTATGCTCTCTTTCAGAATGAGTTTTAAAATAGTTCTTTTAAACCTGCATAGCTCCAAAGAAATAAATTTCAGACAGCTGAAGTGTTTTGTTATCTGACATGTATGTCTTGATATGATGAAGTCAATATTTCACTAAAATATATGTATATAATAAACTAAAACTTTTAACATGGGGCACATACCAGCATCCCCCATGCACCAACCACCACCATGAACGTAAAATAAGCCTCTTCTTAGTATCTCCGACTTTCGTGTTGGCACGTACACACGGACAGGAACATCATTAAAAGTCGTCTCCATCACAGTAACATTTTCATCAGATGTAGGTGGGACTTCTTGAAAGCTCATGAAGAACATTGCAGTGTTTACAAAATGATCGATTCCCAAGAATTCAACTAACAAAGCCTAAAAGGAGAGACAGGAAAAATAAATACTAAATTACAAATATCAAATGCCAGTGTTGCTTATGAACACAGAACTATGCAGAGGTACACCCGGCAGTCCTGTCTCATACCCTCACAGGTGAATCTGAATGGCACAGTTGGAAATACTGAAGGTTTAGTGGTGTTGCCACATAGTTTCCTTAGGCTAAAAAAAAAAAAAAGAATTATTGAGGAATTACAACTTGATAGATTCCATGCTGGACGGTTCGAGTTACAAAGATAATTAAAACAAGTGCTCTTTTCTAAAGAAGCTCAGAGTCAAGAAGGAAAATAGTTGTGTTAGCAATTACCAAACAACATCACTGCATATCTCATAGATATGTACAAAGAACTTTGACGGTGGTCGGCCGGTTCACTAGCTGCCTGGATGAGAATTGAAGAGGAGTTTTCAAATAGCACGTGAGCTCTGATATGAGTACTGAGAGGAAAGTAGAGTTTGGCCAAAGGGGAAAATCTCACTCTAGGCCAAAGCAATCGCCACAAGGACACTTCTGTTGTAATCAGAAATGCATGTAGTTTGGTAAAGCAATAAAGATGTCTGTACAGGGATGTATGAAAGAAAAGGGGCCTCTAAAGGTGACTATGAGCCAAATCCTGATGGACCTAGAATGTTGGGATTCCAAGGATCAGAAAGACTTGCTTTCCTCTCCTAAATTGGAAACATTTGGACTAAAGGGCTGTGTGATCGAAGAGCTAGCTGAACCTCTTTCCCAACAATGAAAATTAAGTAAGTACAAAAGAAATAACAAAATTGTCTATTTTCAATACTAAATTGTCCCCACCCTATTCTTGAAGAGGAAGTCAGGAAATACAGTTCCCAGAACTCCTTGCCAGTGCAATTATAGATTATGCAACAGAGAGGCATTCTTATAAGACTTACTGGGTAGAAAAGAAGGAAAAGTCATTATTTTTTCGTTTTGCAGTACTGTGGGCATTCATATAGACACTGGCAAATATGTGGCTCTTAATACTTCTGATTGTCCTCCTAAGAACTGCCACTTCAGTAATGCAGGCAGCTGGAATTATTGATGACTACTCTTCACTCCTCGATTTTAAAGACTGAATTGATTCCTATTGACCTCCTTGTAGTGGCGTCTGTGTTCTGAAAAAAAACATGATTGATAAAAGTATATAGTCTAAAAGATGGTATCAAAAAAGAGAACATTTAAGACATGTTAGAATTAGATATCTGATCTCGTTAGATTTAAAGACAGGAATAGCCTCACTGCCAATGTAAAAATGTAACTGCTAATGCATGAAATGCAGTAGCAGGCCGGGCGCGGTGGCTCAAGCCTGTAATCCCAGCACTTTGGGAGGCCTAGGCGGGTGGATCACGAGGTCAAGATATAGAGACCATCCTGGTCAACATGGTGAAACTCCGTCTCTACTAAAGATACAAAAAATTAGCTGGGCATGGTGGCGCATGCCTGTAATCCCAGCTACTTGGGAGGCTGAGGCAGGAGAATTGCCTGAACCCAGGAGGCGGAGGTTGCGGTGAGCCGAGATCGCGCCATTGCACTCCAGCCTGGGTAACAAGAGCAAAACTCCGTCTCAAAAAAAAAAAAGAAATGCAGTAGCAAACCAGTTACTTAGTTTAACAACTGTTGTAGTTTCTGTTAAGGGAGGGTTTTCGGAGATCAAGTCGCTGTTGCAAAAAAAAAAAGAATATTACGGAGAGAACGATGAGTTCAAATAGTGACTGCATGCAAAAGGTAACCGAAAGAATAATAACATTCTCAGGGTTTTAGTTTTCATCTAAAATTACAGTCTGGAAAGCAAATACTGCTATAACTTCCCTAAAAGAAACCACTTACACTTACATCTCTGTCTGAAAATAGAAACGAAGTTTACAGTTTGTGGAACTGCAATAACAACTGAATTCACGGTCCTCCTGGATGTCTTGGTCGAAAGATGAAACTTGGTCTAACATTCATATCTAAATAATATTCTGAGTACTAGATTAGAAACATTTGTATGGATTATGGATTCTGACAAACCTAAACACTGAATTCCCAAGTCCCACTAAATCTTCCCTAGCAGAAATAGCAGGTTTTTAACAGTCTCATTTAAGGAAGATTAGGTGCCAGAATTTCTCTTGGTGGCTTTAAAGGACCAGATACATTGAAGTTACTTTTTCCTGAGTGTTTATTGGCTTGTTCACTGATGAGAGTCCCTGGGAACTCTCAAGAGCACTGGGAGCCATAATACCCCTGAGTTCCCTATGAGAACTCAGAGGAATTGGTAGCAATGATGTCTCTGCAAAGATCCCTTTTGGTCAACCTCAGAGGAGTCCCTAAAGTATAAGTTTCTTCCGGCAGATAGTGGGTCTTCAATGCAAGTGAATATGTGATGACAAGAAGATGTACTGAATGTCCACTCTGTGCTAAACACAGTGCTAAAAAGTATGATTGATTAAAGATGCCTGTTTTCCAGAGTCCAGTCTTCATTGACTGTGAATAAGTTCAACTGTACTTATAGATAAGATTTAATACAAGGCAGAATTGAGGAAAAACCTTGAATAGGGGGCTCAGGTAGCAAGAGGGGTGGGATCGATTTTAACTCACCATCATGGAGAAAGTTTCTCATGAATGCTCTATTTGATCTTAATCTGTTGACTCTGAAAAATGTGTTTAAAAATTTTTAGATTCATTCAGAAAGACCAGAGCAACTCGATCAAAATCCTGAGTAAAAGACAGGATTTTGGTTTAACTTTCTTGGGCTATGTGATCAAAATTAACCTGGGAAGTTCTATGATGGTGACATTGTGGGGAGCCGTTTTCACAAATGTCCTTTCTTTCTTTACAGGAGTTTTTTTTTTTTTTGAGATGGAGTTTCGCTCTTGTTACCCAGGCTGGAGTGCAATGGCGCGATCTCGGCTCACAGCAACCTCCACCTCCTGGGTTCAGGCAGTTCTCCTGCCTCAGCCTCCTGAGTAGCTGGGATTACAGGCACGCGCCACCATGCCCAGCTAATTTTTTTGTATTTTTAGTACAGACGGGGTTTCACCATGTTGACCAGGATGGTCTCGATCTCTTGATCTCGTGATCCACCTCCCTCCACCCAAAGTGCTGGGATTACAGGCTTGAGCCACCGCGCCAGGCCTCTTTACAGGAGTTTTAATTAGCAGCTTAATATGTTCTAATGAGCCAACAACAAAATAAATTATCTATATGTAATGTTAACATGTATGATTGAATATAAATATTAAGTCATGTAAACCACTATTTTTAAAAGTAGTGATTTTGCAACAATCTTTGAGTTAAACTATACAACTATTTAATTTTCTAATTCATTTACTGAAAGGTCTTTTATAAATATTATTCTGTTATTTAAGATTGTCTCAGATGAATTTTATCCAAAATCATATATTCAGTTGTTACTAGATTTGTCCTGAAGTTAAGAAGTTAGTCATAGTCAAAAGAAAAGGCAGCAACTAACCAACTAACAGCTATTATAGGTATATATAGGCAACAATGACTTCATAATATATTCATTCACCTATATGATGTATACTATATAATGTATAATGGATATATGGATATATGAATTAGGTATAGATTTAAATAAGATATATAACTCAATGTAAATATACATATTTACATTGCATTATATATATATAAATTATATATACACATATACATGTATATGTATGTATGTAATATATGTGTACATATATACATTATATATATGTACATATATACATTATACACCTATATTTCAACTAAATATTTTATTAAAATAGTACAGAATGCTATATGTAACACAAATTAAAAATAGAAATTTAGTTATGAAACTACTAATTGTAACATATGGGAGAAAGTACTAAGCATGTATTTTGTAAGGGGATTCTATAATTTTACGAGTTTTTAGATTCTACTAGTAAATGAGGTAAATGTATAACAAAATGCTAAGAAGTCATTAGCATTCAAAACATATCACCCAGTGCCTGAAATCTGAATTGAAGGACAAGAGTGTTGCACTTTACTCAGCTGCCTTCTCTTTAGTGGAATATGATTAATTGGAGCAGTGGCTTAGTGGACATATCTTCTCAGATCATCTTACCCTCTTTATCCTGACACTATAACCTAAAAGCAATGTTTGATATAAATTTGAAACATTAAATGATATAGAATAAAATTCTGACTAACTCTGAAATTTGTATCTCTCAGTTTATATATAAAATTGTTTCTTGCTGAATCTTAATCTATCATAGAAGGGTCCATTACCCCAAGAAAAAATAATAAAATTGAATTTCTGATGATTCATAGTTAATAAACAGTGTCTAGGCCCCTGGCTACACCCGCATAAGAGCTTTGTTTACCCAGTGTGGTTATTCAACAATTTGGAAACTCAAATTATCATTGGACTTTAAAGTTCATGCTTTGGAGGCCAACCAGTGTATCTTTGAGAAGACCATAACAGGAGAAAGAAGTAAGCAGGGCTGGGAGAATCAATGGCAAACAGAAAGAAAACAGAAGATAAAACTAATCTTTTTGAAAATGTCCTCAAACCTAAAAACTTCAAACCTTTAGAATCAGGTATAACAATAGAAAACTATTTTTACAAATGCTAATAATCGCTAGTCTGGGATAGGTCTGGTTGGCTCATTAGAAGATAGTCTGGGATAGGTCAAATAATACTTGATTGCAGTATTATTTCCTGCTAAGCCTAAAAAGCAACCTCAGAGTCCTTTCAGGGTCATGCTGAGCAATCTATCAGAATTGGCATTGTAGCTAAACATAATTGATATTGCTACTATAGAAGATAATGACATGATACAGACTAGTTGAGACTTGATTCCACTCAGTGACTTCCATTTATCTTCATCACTGAATTATTAGAAACTTGAATTACCATTTTAATATCTTATGCTCAAATTGATTGCTAACCACAAGGAAGGACCAGATGGCAAAAATTCAAGCAAGTTATTGTTGGTTTTTTTTCTTTTTCAAAGGGTTTGGAGAAAAGATGGGAAAAAACTGAGGGACTTCATGAAAGGTTGATGATTTTATAGAGGTTTTGAAAAGATGACAGATTCTATGGTAATCTGACGTACTTTGGCAAATAAATGTTTTTCTTATCTTTTTCTTTCTTTTTTTAAAGGAGTCAGGGCTTTAAGTTCCTTCAAATCTATGCTTTTCTTCTGCAGGAAATTATACAGAACATGAAAGTAAACAAGTAATCAATAATCATGGTGATAAACTCTATTTCTTCAAAAAAACAAAGAATCACAAAAAACCCATGAACTATAAATTATGTGTAGTGTTGGACCAAAGCAACTGAAACCATATACATATATATGGTTTGAAGCCATATTGCAGTGAAACTGACCCAAATCCAGTAACAACATATACTAGACCATTTAATGAGTTTGAATTGAGTGAGTCTACTTATACACAGATTTTTAAAAAGCAAACTTGAGGATGAAAAATATATGTGCAAAACCCGTGTATACAGAAGACCAACTGTATATGCTAATAAAATGACTAGAAAGCGAAGTAACTAATAGAAAATGAAAATGCAGCACTGAATGTAGGGGCTGATGCCTGTAGTCCCAGTGCATTGAAGGCAAAGATTGGGAGGTTGGGGGATTGCTCAAATCCAGGAGTTTAAAACCAGCCTGGGCAACATAACAAGACCCCATCTCTAAAAAGAAAAAAATTAATAGCTAGGCATGGTGGCATGTGCCTGTAGCCCTAATTACTTGGAAGGCCAAGTAGTGGGAGGATCACTTGAGCCCAGGATTTCCAGGCTGTAGTAAACTGTGAATACCAATGCACTCCATCCTGGGCAACAGAGAGATCAAGAACCTGTCTGTATAAAAACAAACAAAAAAAAAAAAAACAAAGAAACAAACAAAAATCCTGAGAATGAGGCATGTATCACACTTATTCAAAGCTGCATTAAATGCCAGAAGAGAATGTTGAAATATCTAAAAATATATGGAAGGAAGCAGAGTGTGAGCCAAGTGTTTAAGTGTCCTTGGATTATTGTTTTCTTTTGCTACAAGAAGGCAGTTTGCTAAGAAGGTTCAAAAAATTATAATGAATGGCTTTATATCCAAGTAGTTAGCCTCCTTAGAAAAGAACCACAGGTCTCCGAGGGCCAGTGTGGACACTGGGGACAGCCAGCCAGGCAGCTACCCTGTTGCCTCAGCAGCTCACTCTCCTTCAACTGAGAATCATGCTGTGTGTGTTCAATTTCCCTTGCTCTTTTACCAGTTGACCTTTAGACAGAACATTTCAGTAAGAATGTATTTTCACATCTGAATCCAAGATTGTTACATAGAATTTTATATAATCACAGTGCCACTCAATTCTACCTTTTCTGAAGTTTATACTTCACAAAGGCTTCATTCTATCAGTATTCATGCCATGAAAATCACAGTAAGATTAATTGTTTTTTTCAGCCAGCACATTTTATTTTCTAATATTTAAAATTAAAATTACTTGAATACTTTCCTTCATGCTTATTCTGCTAGGGGTCTGTGTTAAAGAATGAAGATTTTTTTTTTTTTAAGTTTCGAAAATCAGCAAGCAAACACTAAGAGCAAAATTTCCAAGACAGCAGAAAGTTTTAAAAATAATATAGCTGGTTATTATTTTCTCCTAAGTAAGCTTAAATATTCATAGAGATTATGAAATTCTGAACTTACCAAATTTGTTATCATTTTCACAGGTATACCTATCCACACCAGTCGCCAGGCTTCCTCAATATTATCTGGGAGAGGAGTATAAACATAATATGCCCCAAGTACTCCTGCAATCAGAAGCAAAATAGTCTTTCTTCCCATGATGTTTCCCTTCTGCTCTTTCTACTTTTGCACACAGCATGTACATGTTTGAAACATTCAGTGGCTGAATTTTCATTGTTTTAAGACTTGTTATAAAATGTTACATAACTTCCTGAGTACAAATTCCACTGTTCAGTTTTTCATTTCATCAGCAGACTAAATATACTTAGCAGAAATACAAAGGCGAGCTCTGAGAAACAATCAGCACTTATTTTCTGCAAGTTCTGTCAAATCCAACAGCCTTATTATGTTGCTAGGCTGTTAGTAAACCAACATTTATTGCACAATTACTAAGAGCTGAATACTTTGTTTAAAAACGCCATGTGACAGTGCAGGAAATCCAGTGTATGTCTCAAATAACAAATCTTAGAGTATGGAAGAACAAACAGAGTATTTTACAAGTATTGAGGCTGGGTGTGGTAGCTCATGCCTGTAATCTCAGCACTTTAGGAGGCTGAGGTAGGTGAATCACATGAGGTCAGGAGTTTGAGACTAGCCTGGCCAACATGGTGAAACCATGTCTCTACTAAAAATATGAAAATTAGCTGGACATGGTGGCAGGTGCTGGTAATCCCAGCTACTCAGGAGGCTGAGGCAGGAGAATCTTCAACTTGGAAAGGAGAGGTTGCAGTGAGCCAAGATCCTGCTACTGCACTCTAGCCTGCATGACAGAGTGAGACTCTGTCTCAAAAATAAATAAATAAAATAAAATAAAAAGTACTGAGAGCTTTTATGAAGTTTGGCACTCATGATCACATGTTTTATATATTACTTTTATTCTCTTATTACAATTACAATTATCAGTGAATAATACTAATTATGTTTAAATTATACAATAATCATGGTGACAGCTAACAGTTTTTGAGCACTTACTGTACTCCAGTGTACTAAAACATTTAAAACTTATTTAATCCCCTCAATGGTATTTATTATCACATTAAAGAGAAAAACTGAAACTGAGGAAAGTTCAGGAAGTTGTACAAGCTCATTTAATAGTATGTAGTGAAACCTGTACAGGTGTCTCTCAGAGCACATTAAAAGTCTCACTTATTTCAATCTTTAATTAATCTTCTATTACAGATAAGCAATTGAAATTACAATGGTTAAGTAACTTTTCAAGGTCACAAAAAAACAAGGACTAGAAATGTCAGAGACATTTACCATTCCCTTAATATCCACATGCCCCTCTGCTAAAGATTGAATGTGTTGCTCCCAAATTCATATGTTGAAACCTAACCTCCAAGGTGATGATATTAAGGGCGGGTGGGGGCTTTGGGAAGTGGTTAGGTTATGAAGCCTCTGGCCTTGTGAATAGGATTTGTGCCCTTATAAATGACGCTTAAGATAGTCTGCCTACTCCTTCTGCCTTGTGAAGACACAAAGCAGTTGCCATCTGTGAAGCAGAACAAGCTCTCACCAGACACTGAAGCTACTGGTGCTGTGAATTTTGACTTCCCAGCCTCCAGAACTGCAAGCAATAAATTACTGCTGTTAATAAATTACTCAGCCTAGATATTTTGTTATAGTAACCTGAACAAACTAGTACACTCTAATTTTTGGCTCATTATAGTTAAATGAGATTATCAGACTAGTGTCAGCCAAAGAGAGCTGATGCAAAGTCATGTGTGTTACTTCTAGGCAGAAGTAGTTAAGATCCACAGAACCTGAAAACCATCTTTTGAATGGTGGCATCACGAAATATAAGCAGTCTGAATTTTTCAGTGAACCAAAGATTCAGTAGATCAAACTCTATACTTTTCTTGAGCAGTGGACAAATTTCATGTCCAAGTTTAAAGTACTGTAATCTTCATATCACATTAAATATATTTGTTTTTTAGTTGTCATATCAAAACAGGAACGTAAGAACAAATATTATGAGAGGCTTTCTTTCTCAAGGTCACATGATTACATATTTCCAAAGCTAGCATATTAGCCTAGATTCTCTGGCTCAGATGTCTTTATTCTTAACACTCTGAAAATTAATAAGTGGAAATCCAGAAGAGCTAGTTATGTTCACGCAGTGTGTCATGAATGTATGGTGTGTGTTGTGAATGTTCATGTTTATATGTTGAAATCCTAACCCCCAATGGGATGGTATAAAGAGGTTAAGCCTTGCAGTGGTATTTAGGTTATGAGGGTAGAGCCCAGATGGATAGGATTAGTGATCTTATAAAAGATACCTCAGAGAGCTCTCTTGTCTTATTCTGCCATATGAGGACAAGGTGAGAAGACAGCCATCTATTACCCAAGAAGAAAGCCCTCACCAGATGGAATGTACCAGAACCTTGATCTTGTACTCCCAAGCATCCAGAAGAGGGAGAAATAAATAGGGAGAAATAAATGTTCATTGTTTAAATCACATAGCCTATGGTATTTTTGTTACAGCATCCTGAATTTGTCAGGGTTCTGAAGAGGAACAGAGCCAATAGAAGATATATATACATACATACATATATATATATATATATATATATGTATGTATGTATATATATATATGTATGTATGTATATATATATGTATGTATGTATATATATATATGTATGTATGTATATATATATATATATATATATACAGCCATATATTGCATAACAATGTGGATAGTCTCTGATAAGTGCATCATTAGGCAATTTCATCATTGTGCAAACCTCATAGAGTATACTTACACCAAACTGAATGGTATAAAATACTAACCTCTAGCCTAGATGATATAGCCTATTGAATCTAGGCTACAAACACACAAGCATGTTACTATACTGAATACTGTAGATGACTATAACAAATAGTAAATATTACTATATCTAAACATATCTATATTAGTCGGTTCTCACAATGCTATAATACTTGAGATTGGGTAATTTATAAAGAAAAGAGGTTTAATTGGCTTATGGTTCCACAGGCTATATAGGAAACATGGGTGGAGAGGACTCAGGAAACTTAAGAATCATGGTGGAAGGGGAAGCTGGCACATTTTCACATGGTGGAGCAGGAGAGAGGGCAAGTAAAGGGAGAGGTGCTACACACTGAAACAACCAGATCTCATGAAAAGTCTATCACAAGAACAGCAAGTGGGAAATCTTCCCCCATGATTCAACCACTTCCCAACAGGCCTCTCCTTTAACATGAGATTTGGGTGGGGACATAGAGCCAAACCATATCAATATCAAAACCTAGAACTGTATAATAAAAATACAATATTACAGTCCTTTGGGAATACCATCAATATGTGCAGTCTTTCATTAACCAAAACATAACCATGGGTGCATGACTGAATGTAGCTGGAGATATATGTAGAGATATCATTTTATCATTTTAAATTTGATGATAATTGCCTTAAGGCCAAAAACTTTTTTAAAAATGTTTCATGTGTACTTCAAAAGAATGCGTATTATGACATTATTTGGTATGGGTTCAATTTGGTAAATTAAATCAATTGTATTAATTGTGTTATTGAAATTTTTTGACTTAATTTTTGTGTTTTTCTATTAGTTACTGAAAAAAAATTAGTTAAAATCTTCTACTACAGGTTCTCAGCTTTTGAAAATCTCCCAGTCTCCTCACAAGAACCCACAGAGAAACGAATATAACAAAAGCAAAAGCCCATGGGCAACGTAATATGAAGAAAAATAGAAGGCAAAAATACAACAACAAACCAACCTCAAGTATCTATGTTGGGAATAACTTACCAAAAACTACAAGGTCTGTGTGGTATGAGCTTCCCTATGTGCAGGTGGAAGCCGAGGGAAGCGGTGACATATTTGACAGAATAAGAATTAATCAACAAATATTCACCTGAAATTGTTGTTACAAATCTGAAGCAGTTGAAACTGGCTGGGGTTTGCACTGCCTTATGCTGAGTGTAAGCTCTCTGCAGTGTGACCTGAAGGGGTTGGAACAGGCTGGGCCCTACTGTCCCTCAACGCTGGCCAATCAAAGGCTCTTCCAGGGAAGAACCCCACACTGAGAAGAAACTGTTGGGGAAAGAATCTAAATTATGCAAAAAATGGGAAAAGAAGTAGACTGGATTGTGGGAATAAAATGAAATATTTCACAAGAACAATAGAAGAGGGCAAGTTATCAGTAGAAAATATACAAAATCATGGCTCCCTTCTAAGGAGTTAACATCCAAGTTAATGAATTTTCTGTGAAAATGAGCCTCAGAAATAACTGAGGTTAAATATCATTCAGAGTTATTGTAATAGCAAACATAATAAGCAAAATGACCTCTTTATTGACAATTAAAGTCCACAAAGCAGAGGAAAACTATAACTTAATGGTTTAAAATTAGCCAAAGTCATTAACACAATAACCTGCAATGTGAAAGAACATCATAAATGAGAATTATGAAAACTCAGAAATTAATAACACACAAGATGTAACTCCCTAAACAAACAAAGAACAAACAAACAACACCATTTCAAAAATGAAGACCAGACCAAAATGGACGCAAAAGAGAATAAATATGATATAAAGCTACAAAGACTACAGAAAACATCATAGGGGAAAAATAGCATAAAAATGAGATAGAAGTTTCAAATAAAAAGGAAGTTAATAGGTACAGACTCTATGATTCATTTTTATGAAATCCCAAAAAAGGTAAATTTACAGAGAAAATGGGTTTGCTGGAGGGCTAAGGGCAAAAGAAATGTTTGTCCACAAAAGAGAAATAGGTGAAAACGTTTTCAGGGTACAAAGCTGTTCTGTGCCCCAATTATAGTGAAATTTACATAATGGTATACATTTGTCAAAACATATAGGATTGTATACCAAATATGATGAACCTTATAGTATATAACATATAAATGAATGCAAAAAGAAGTTAGGAACAAAATTAGAATGACTTTTAGAAAAACAGCAAATGATGAAGTCGGTGAAAGAACATCCAACACAAATATAATGACATTTTACATGAAAAAAATCAAAGCAAGGGAATGGAACAATTATTAAAGACTATAAGATATTCCTGAAATCTTTAAAAAGAAAAACTAAGATTTGAAACTGCATATTAATGAGATAAACAACATAACTAGAAAAAAAAAGGTAAGCATAGTAGCCAATACTGACACATTCTGTTAAAAGGAAGATTATTAGACTTAAAAAAATCTTTTGCCTGTCATCCCAGCACTTTGGGAGGCCAAAGCCAGCACATCACAAGTTCAGGAGTTTGAAGTCAGCCTGGCCAACATTGTGAAACCCTGTCTTTACTAAAAATACAAAAATTAGCTGAGCATGGTGGTGCGTGCCTGTAATCCCAGCTACTTGGAAGGCTGAGACAGGAGAATCATTTGAACCCAGGAGGCGGAGATTGCAGTGAGCCAAGATCGCACCACTGCACTCAAGCCTGGGACAGAGCGAGACTCTGTCTCAAAAGGAAAAATTATTTGCACATTAAAAAATAATACCTTATATAATACAAAAAAGAAAAAACAGATTTTCTTCAGATATTATATAGCTGAAGTTTTAGACCAAAAGAAAATTATATATATATATAATTTATGTCTATATATTTATATATCTGTATCCCTACTTAAAGGACCCTTCTACATAAATAAATTATTTTATTTCCAGTCAAAATTAATTTCAAATATAAATGCTGAAGACAAGCTACCATCTATATCCAAGAACTCAATAGCGATATCATCCTTATATATTCTCCCTTTAGAATGATGAACTTTAATGAGAAATTTCTCATTAAAGTGTCACACAGTCAAATTACGGGAGAGATATCAACATAAAAACTGGTGGTGCCATATTTTCTTTATCCAGTCAATCATTGATGGGCATTTGTGGCACATATACACCATGGAATACTATGCAGCCATAAAAAAGAATGAGTTCATGTCCTTTTCAGGGACATGGATGAAACTGGAAACCGTCATTCTCAGCAAACTGACACAAGAACAGAAAATCAAACATCACATGTTCTCGCTCATAAGTGGGTTTTGAACAATGAGAACACATGGACACAGGAAGGGGAACATCACATACTGGGGCCTGTTGGGGGGTGGGCGAGCTAGGGGAGGGATAGCAGGAGGTAGTGGGGATTAGAGAGGGATAACATTAGGAGAAATACCTAATGTAGATGACTTGGGGATGGATACAGCAAACACTATGGCATGTATATACCTAGGTAACTATCTTGGCATGTGTATACCTGTGTAACAATCCTGCACGATCTGCACATGTACCCCAGAACTTAAAGTATATTTTTAAAAAAGGTTTAAGACAATGATAGAAAAGAAGAAAGAAACAACAACAAAAAAAAACTGGTGGTGAGCATTAAAAATACATATATGTACGTGTGTAAGAACAAATGAGGGCTATGAGGAAATATAGCATGTAATGTCTATATGTTTTGGCAATGTAGCTAGACAACAACTATTGTTTTTTAAGTAGCAGTGAGCATACCCAGTTCCCAGATGTTTATTTCTAAATTTCATTCTCCATTAAAGAAATCAATCTTGGAGAAATGACTTATTCTGTGACCAGGTCAGGAAAAGTATAAGATGAGCCTGAAGCAGCCTGTAATGGCAGAAATAAGAAAGTGCTCAAAAATCAAAAGGATAGTGATATGTCAAAAGGACACTGGAGCCAACATGAGAGAGCTTCGAGGGACAAAGCTGGAACAATTTGAGCAACAAAATAAATAATATAGCATTAGTTTATAACCCGAAATACAATATCTATATGCATATTTACATCTCGACGTACATCATTGAATTTTAAATAAAGGTATGAAAGAGAAGAGACAAGTCTTTCTTACGGAAGAATTCCAAACAATTTATGTAGATCTTACCCTATAGGAGATAAAGTTTAGTTTTCCCTGCTCCTTGAGTGGGGGCCGAACTTAATGTGTTGCTTCTAAAGAATATAGCAAAATAGAGGAAAAAGTAATTTTTAAGTAAAGACTCATGGGAAAAACTGCCATGGCCAAATGAGTAAGGTTAATATTATCAGTTATACAGTCATGGTGATAGCATTGTTTTCCCTGATGTGATATTAAAAGGTCATTGCTCCTATGTGGTCTTCTTTCAAACCCATGATCCAAACTGGTTATGAGAAAACATAAGACAAATGCAAATTGGGGGACATTTCACAAAATACCTGATGAGTACTCCTCAAAACTGACGGTCATGAGAAATAAGCGAACACTGAGAAATCGTCATAGACCAGAAAAGTCTACACAGACATGATAAATAAAAACATGGCTCATCCTAGATTAAATTCTGGAACTGAAAAATGGCCATGTCTGGAAAAAATAGTGAAATTTTTGAAAAAATCTGGAGTTTAGTTAATAGTAGTCTACCAGCGTTGGTTTCTTGTTTTTGGAAAATGTATTATGGTTAAGCAATGTGTTAACAATGGGGGAAATGGGTGAAAGTGGTACAGAAATTTTCCATACTTTCCGTGCAACTTTTCTGAAAAATATTATTTCAAAATAAAAAGTTTATTTTTAAAATATGGGGAGCAAATGGGGAGAATGCATGCAAAACATTTTAAACTATTTTCAACAATCACACTGCTGTTGTGTTGGTATGTTATTCTAAAAATGACTTCTGTGTAATGTGTGATAAAGCAGGTGAAAAACAACATAATATAATTCTGTTGTCTCTGGTATACCTGAGAAGCAGGAATCTTAGTGTGAAAAAAAGAAGATACAGTTATAAGATAAAAATGTTGATAAACTGATTTGAATTGGAACCAGTATGGATTCAAGAGATATGAGTGATAATAGTCATCACTTCCTATTTACAATTTCGACAGAAAAATGTTTTGTGATTCATTATTTATGATAACTCTTTCCATTGTGTTTGGTAATTTAACCGTCACCATGTTAAGGAATTCTAATCTATTCATATTTCCTGTGATGTATATACATTGGGACCAGCTATTAATTTTATCATGCCTTTTCCTTAATTGGTTCATTCACATGACTCTTCTATTAATTCCTTTTTTAAAAAAATACTTCTCTGCTAAATCTATTAATTTTTTGATGTAATAAATTATATTGCTTTATACTTTGGTACTGAGTTACTATGGCATGCCTGTTTGCTCAAACTGTATTTTCTTTTGATACATTGCTGGATTGCTTCCTAAAAAAGAACTGGAATGCTTTTATTGCTTTTCTGCCACTTGGAATAATTTCAATTGTAATTAATTAGTTTTAAGTAACTCGTGCTATTCTGAGAAAAGTCATATTACTATGAATCCATCTGTTGCTGATGCCCTCTCCAGTGATGTATTATGAATTAATTTTCCAGTTTTTCTCAGCTTTATAAGTTAGGGGAGGGTCATTTTTTTCCAGCTATGGTTAAGAATTACTTGTTTTGTAACTTTCATTTTAGGTTCAGGGGTACATGTGCAGGTTTGTTACATAGGTAAACTCATGTCACGAGGGTTAGTTGTGTAGGTCACTTCATCACTCAGGTACTTAGCCTAATACTCAATTTTTTTATTTTTCCTTCTCTCTCTCCTTCCACCTTCCACACTTTAGTAGGCCCCAGTGTCTGTTGTTTCCTTCTTTGTGTCCATGAGTTCTCATCATTTTACTCTCATCATTTAGCACTTAAAGCATTTGCTTTTGTCAGCTTTGTTGAAGATCAGGTAGTCGCAAGTGTGCGGCTTTATTTCTGGGTTCTCTATTCTGTTTCATTGGTCTATGTGTCTGTGTTTGTACCAGTACCATGCTGTTTGAGCTATCTATGACAAACCCACAGCCAACACCATACTGAGTGGGCAAAAGCTGGAAGCATTCCCCTTGACAACTGGCAGAAGACAAAGATGCTCTCTCTCGCTGCTCTTATTCAACAGAGTCTTCGAAGTCCTGGCGAGAGCAATCAGGCGAAAGAAAGAAATAAAGTGCATCCATATAGGAAGAAAGGAAGTCAAATTATTTCTGTTTGCAGATAACATAATTCTGTATCTAGAAAACCCCATAATCTTGGCCCAAAAGCTCCTTCAGTTGATAAACAACTTCAATAAAGTTATAAGATACAAAATCAATGTACAAAAATCACTAGCATTCTTATACACCAACGATAGCCAAGCCAAGAGCAAATCAGGAAAGCAATTCCATTCACAATTGCCACAGAAAGAATAAAAAGTGTCTTGGAACACAGCTAACCAGGGAGGTGAAAGAGTTCTACAATGAAAATTACAAAACACTGCTCAAAGAAATCAGAGATGACACAAACAAATGGAAAAACATCCCATGCTTGTGTGTAGGAAGAATCAATATCATTAAAATGGTCATACTTCCTAAAGCAATATACAGATTCAGTGCTATTCCTATGAAACTGCCAGTAACATTCTTCACAGAAGTAGAAAAAAAGAACTATTTAAAAAGTCATATGGAACCAAAAAAGAGCTTAAATAGCCAAGGCAATCCTAGGCAAGAAAGAACAAAGCTGGAGGCATCAAGTTACCTGACTTCAAATTATACTACAGAGAGTGCAGTTTTTTCCCCCCATTTATATCTTACCCATGCCCTCTAGGTTTGAAATATGTTGCCCTCAATGGCACATAGCAGTCACATAATTATTTTAGTACCTTCTATCTTCTTTTTCATTGCCAATATTGTATCTATTTTATTATATGAGTTTGAGGAGGAGTGTGTGGTATTTGTCTTACTCATCTTCAAAAATTATCAGCTTTTGATTTACTTAAGTGGAAAACTATAAGCCATATTTAATTTTAGGGAAACACTCTAATAGACATTTATTTTTGTCCATTATTATGTCTATTCTAACAGACATTTATATATGTATGTATCCAAATACATACATATATAGGATTTTATATTTCATCACTTTGGTATATGTATATGTATGTATGTGTGTATATATATATATATATATATATTCCATCACTTTGGTATATATATTTGCTCCTGCTGTGTTACTTCTGTGAATACAACAGATGTGATTTTAAAAATAAAAATAAAAAGGAGAGAGGACCTCCTGCTGGGGATGGAACCAAACAAAGGTGTATCCAGATAATGTTCCTACAAATTTCTGTCCATATTGAGGCTTGCAGCAGACTTCTGTGAACTGTCCATAGTGTCATTAGTGTCATTAATGTCTCACCAAGGCACATGCTAGGAGAAATTGGTCCAGTAAGTTCTATCAGTGAGAGACTTTTTGAAAAGACTCTAGAGAGCTATGTGTACAAATTAAAAGTACTAGTTCACATAACCCAAATGGAACAATTTTTCTGGGTTAATCAGAGCTAGATTTAAAAGGAGCTACTATGTCTCAAGGGCAAGTGCTTTTCTTCATAGGTGGTGAGTGTACAATAGGATCATACATGATAGGAGAAGTGGTATGTTCTACCATTGATATGATCCATGAAGGTACTTTTGAGCACGTGGAAGGCTCTGATACGACGTATGGTGTATTCAGCTAGCTGCTGTTCTTGCTGGTATCCTGTTCTCAGAGAGAAATACACAGAAGGAAAATTGACTCTTCCTTTCAGAACACCATTAATGGTACAAGACCATTTTTTACTTTTAAGAAATTGGAACATATGATACTTGCTAGGTGTTCTTTTGTGTTCCATCATACAACAACAGGTAACATATAACAACATATATATACAACATACACACACACACACACACACACACACACACCACATCCTAACCCCCAATACTTTACCTGTGATTTTATTTACAAATAGGGTCTTTACAAAGACACAGGTTAAAATGAAGTCATTAGGGTAGGCCCTAATCTAATATGACTGCTATCTTTATAAAAAGGGAAAATAGAGGAAAATGCATACAAAGGGAGAATGTCATGTGAAGATTGGAGTTATGCTGCTACAGGCCAGGAGTCCTGAAACAGATCCATCCTTGGTGTCTTCAGAGGAACCATGGTGTGCTGACACCTTGATATCTGACTTCTAGCCTTCTGAACCACAAGGCAATAAATTCCTTTTGTTTATTTAAGGCACTCATTTTGTAATACTTTGTTATGGCAGCTCTAGCAAATAAACACAATGCTCGAATGGATATTTCAGCAGAAAAACCTGGAAATGTCCCTTAGGATCAGTGCTGTTTGGAAACTTAGGAAACAGTTGCTTCCTTACATGTTAGACATGCACATCAGAAACCGACACCTTGTGTGTTTCCACATCAGCTGTATCATCAGGACTTGGACTAAGACACCAACTATAATGTAAACCTTCGTCCTGGTAGCTAGAGAATATTAATCTTGACTCTCAGCTTCTGGATCACTATTTCCCTTAGAAAGAAAGATGAGATGTAAATACAAATCAACGTCTGGATAACATAGCTACAAAGAGACTGAAAACACTGGAATGTCATTGCATGGGGTTTAATCAAGGCTTCCCCTATACTGTCAAGAAATAAATTAGATTTGTTAAAAGATACATTACAGCAAGGTAGTTTCTATACCACTACAGGATGACTAAAGTTAACAATAATATATTACATAATTTCAAACAGCTGAAAAGAGGATATTGAACATCCCCAAGACAAAGAAATGATAAATGTTTGAGATGATGTGCCAATTACCCTGATATAATCACTATACATGATATGTATTGAAATATCACCATATATATATATCCCATGAATATGTATAATTATTGTCAATCAAAAGGTAAAACACATTATAACAGATGACTTTTGTTAGATTGTTTCCAAACTTAAAGACTTGATCACAATGCTCATATGCCACCACACAAAAGGGAACAAACTTTGAAAGTATGAGGCAGTGAAATGAACCCTTTAGCATGCAAATGGTAACAGTGCCTGGATAAAACCACAGAAGAAGCTAGTGAGGTAAGAGACTGCAATGGAAGCTAATCTAGCTGTGGTTCCTTCCAGAAATATTCTGGGACCAGATTTACAAAATAAATAAACAAGGATCGATTGGCCTACCTTAGCATACTTTTCTACCACATACTTATACAGAAAAGAAAGTGTTTTTCTGCTCTGCAAAATATAAGATTTTTCAGAAATTAAAACAAATTTAGTTGTTACCTAGCTTTGAGCTATCCTCCCTGTTTAAAGCCTTGAAAGAGCATACTAGGGACGCTGCACACTAGTGAAGTACTTACAAAGTTGAATGGGTTTTGAGTTAAGAATCGTTATGAAAAATGTTCAGACAATAGGACACTCAAAATGTGCTTTCTATTCGAGGGCTGCATTTTTAATGATTTGTCTACAAATCAGAACATGCTGTCAAAATGAAGAGATTTCTAGGACTTGTTTTCCTAATTAGAACACCTGTATATTAAATAATAGAAAAGAACTGAAACCAGATTCAGTATCATGGAAAACAAATTACAATTTAAAAATATATCGAGTTTAAAGGAGGTTAAATCAGAATTATGAAAACTACAATTTGTTAGTGTATAGCACATAGAATCAAATCTCCATTTCTCAGAGGAGAAAAATAATAGACTTCAGTGACACTTATTGTAGTCATAGAAGCATTGTTAGCTTAGTGGTACTGAAACTGAGTGAAAGAAAAATGGCTCTTTGAACATAATTAATTTCTCTTTACATTAAAAAAATCTTACTTTGTTTGTGGACTGTGGAAATTGTGATTTTTAATTGCCTTGTGAATAGTGAGAATTGAAAATAATGTCTGGTCCCAACTGAATAAGTTGCTTTTGGGTCAATCGGATAGTAGATTTTTCACACACACATGCACATACTCATACATATACACATTTTTTTTTACTGCATTTTCAATTTCTTAATTGGATTCAACTAATTATGCTTAATACTCAAAATTAATAACATCATTCCATAAATCTGTTTTCATAGTAATGTATCTTCAGTTTCTTGGTTTATGATTCCACTCAGAAAAGGCCTACAGAAGTGAGTTACTCTTTAGGTAATCTGAGATGTTATATTTGAAAGTTTTTGGAGAAGCTTTTCTAGTCCATACGCAAATGTTCTTCATTATTGAATGCATATTTAGATCAGATTCTTGAGTTATTATACTGATGTACTGCCTCCTTTAAAAAATAAAATTTGACTGAAAATGTTTTAAAAAATGACCTCCCAAAAGAAAACTACATCCTAATCTCTGAAGGTTACTTTATATAGAAAAGGGTGGGGAAATCTGCAAATGCAATTAAACTGAGGGTCTTGAGATTCGGAGATTATCCTAGACTATTCAGGCGGACCCTCCTAAATGCAAAAACATGTGTTTTTCTTAGAGAAGCCCATAGAGAGATTTGACACAGGCAGAGAAGGAGGCAATGTGAAGATGAAACAGAAAGACTGGTAGATGCCGGCCTTCAAGATTGAAGTGATCTGGCAATAGTCAAGAATGCTGGCAGCCACCAGAGGTTAAAAGAGGAAAAGAGCGCCATCTAGAGTCTCCAAGGGAGGCGTGTCTCTTGTCTATGACTTGGTTTGGACCTAGTTAATACTAATTTCATAGTAAAATTAGAACTAAAAAAACTAATATCTATTATTTTAAGCAACTGAATTTGTAGTAATTTGCTACATAGGCACAGGAAACTAATATAGGTCCCTTATGGTTTATTTCATCCAGTGGTTTCCACACATTTTTAGCAGCAATTTTGGGCCTTGTTTTTTCCTCTTCCCACTCATTACAATTTCTGCGCCTGTCTGGAAACTGTCTTTCGTAATTTGCCAATAACCACTCTTATTTTTCAATTTTAATAAGCATTGGTTCTTATCAGGAGTAACATAATTATAATAAATTATAAGTAAGGAGAAAATAGGCACGCTTACATACATTTTACACATGGAGGGTCTGCAAGTCAGAAAATGTCATAACTGTTCAAGGACACACATTAACTGCTACAAATGATTCAAATATAGATTTAGACAACTTAAATGTCATTGTTCTTTGCTCCAAAACTACAAAATACCAAAAATTACAACCCATTATGTAAGGGCTATACATGTTTATTATATACCTATAAATTTTTATCCAGCCAACTTACATACATATCTCTTATCCTAAGACCTAGATGTAAATAAAATGGTGAAGTCATGTATGATAAAGCTCCATGAATTCCATCCTCAATATGGTCATGAGCAACTTGGACTCCAACATTTCGAAGCCTTGTAACATACATAAGTCCATCATCTCTTAAGAGATCATGTTGACAAGTAAGAATATAGGTTAGTGGCAAATTCCGTAACTGGGAATCATTGGCCAACAAGGGTAATGCTCTGGCATCTGTAAGTGCTGGCAGTGAATAACTAAGTCCTCCAAGAATTGGTTCAGTATAAACATAGTCTTTTCTATACTTCTCAGGAAGAAGAACACTCCAATTAACAAACTTAAACAGATGTCTTGACTCCAGAGGCATGTGTTGGTTTCTTCTCATTGCCTGGGGAAGTGCTTCATCCTTGGTGAAATATAAGCTCACGAGTTTTATGGCTACATCCCTTGTCAAAACTATACCATGCTCATTTTCTCGGTGAGATGGCGAATAGCTGTCTGTTATCTGTAAGCCAGGGTAAAGTAAGGCTTGCATCTTGATTTTATGTTTCATTCCAGCATCATTCTGCATCTGAAAATACATAGTAATATTCTGGAATGCAAAAACTTCCAAAATACCAGAAGAATAAAATTTAATTTTAATTATTTAGCAATCATGAGATAAACAAATCTACATAAACTGATGTTATATATCATAGTTATTTTTTACAACATTTATAATATATTTATATGGCATGAAAAAATTCAAACCAGTTTAAAATTAAAGTTTTATAAAATACGGACTTTGTGTGTGAGGAAAAAAAGAGAAAGAATAAGAGAGGGAAAGAGAAAAAGAATACACCAGGAGGGAGAGATATATATGATTTTTAGTCAAAATTCACAAATGAAAATGATCCAATTCCAAAGATATTTCTAGGGGAAATTGACAGTACATATAAGTTTGTAAAAATCCTTCTTGACAAAAGTAACCAGAGTGAGTGGAAGAAATAAATGTAACTATTAAATCATATTTCTCCATTTTAGAAACTAAAAAAAAAATCTTAAAATTTTTTAGAATATATTCTTTGGCAATGAGGTACACATCATCAACATCACACCATAATTTTTAAGAAACATTATACCAATGCAAAAGCACATGGACCAAGTCTGAGGGGAAAAAGCCAATCAACAGGTATCTTATGAGAATGATGCAGTGCAGTACTGGAAAAGCAAAGCGAGAAAATTATGAAAAAATTGATATGCACAAGTTTAATATGCAAGGAAAAAAATGCAGAGTACTTGATAAAGGAGTGCCTTTTCTTTTCCAAAGCAAAAAAGGCACTTGAGGCCTCACCTATGACCCTGCAGACTGCAGGAGAGAACCTTGAATTAATCTCCCAGGAGCTTTTGCCTTGACTAGAGTCTGGCATCTGGACAAATGAAAATACCTGCTGCTGCTCCAAGTGAAAAGTCCAGGACCACAGGATGTAAGTCTAAGTCAACCAGTCACCACAGTGGTTGGCTGAACGGAAAGAACAAACTCAATTGAAATCCAAGAGGTACCTCAGAAAGGGAAATGGCATCCTACCAACTCCATACGTACTTCCAAGATGCTAGAGGTTTAACAAGTGTAAAATAAAAATGAGCCAAAACAAAGTTATCTTACAGAAACTTCCCTAAATTCCAAATCTCTATGCAGTGCTCTTAGATAGATAATTTACTTATCAAACATTGCTATCAATAGCCCACTGTCAGTCATCCTACTCTCAATGTTGATAATCTAGGGGGAAAAAACAAAACAAAACAGAGAACACATACACAGGGATGGGTCAAAAATGGTCCATCAATACTCTTGCCTGACCCTAACTTTCCTTTCTGAAATGCCTTATGAAATAAATCACTTCAACAAATGTGTCAGCCTTTCCTACCTCTTGTTCCCCATTATGTCATTTGTTACTTTGCCATTCAAGGCTTTTTTTTCTTTCTCTCTGCTATTCTTCAAAACCCATGCTAAAGTCAGTTCTCTTTAATATATTGAAAAAGCACCTGAGTCAGATTCTCCGAGGTTGGCAATTTTGCCATAGTCTTAAAAACTATCTTATTTATCTGGTGCGTTTCAGATATTTTCTACACATTTTATGTATACCCACAAGCATGTATGTATGATTATGCATATAAACACCTGATCAAAAAAAACTCTTCTTTAATTCCCAAATCTCTATTACCTCTTTCAGGCCAATCATCACTTTTCCTTTATTATACAAAAATGTACATTTTTTACATTTTTTTGAATTTCACAAGCACTGATATGATACCTAAGTTATCATTGTATCTTTTACCAGGCCTAGGATAATAAAGTCATTAATATAGTATGAGAAAATAATAGAGAAATGAATATTTTAATAATATGGAAACCATAGTATTATAAACCATAAGATCTGATTGTAATTATTTTAACAGGACACTATCTCTGGAATCAGGAATACTAGAATGCAATAAACAGTAACAAGCCTAAAACAAGTAGGTCCCACAGCAATGCTGAATGACTGAACATCGATTCCTTAGTTCTTTACTTTGAGACCAATATGGTCTCGAAGACAGCCAGCTAAGCACATTTCAAAAGTGCGCATAAACGTAATACTAAACCAAAACAAGCCTGGAATAGACTATTCTATCAAATAGACATGAATGAATGGATATGTATGTCTGATTTTGTGGGTAACTAATATGAACTTGAGTGCAAAAAAAAGTGACATTCGTCACAGATTGGTATTACTTTGTGAAGAACAAGAATGAAAAAGTAAAAGGTCAAAAAAGTTGAGAGAACATATCTTGCACATGGTAATGTCCTAAGGGTTTAGACACTGGCTAACTATTTAAAATTTCCATTTAAATTTTTATTACATTTCCAATATAATAAAGACCTTTGGATAGCTAAGTAATTTAAAGGTTGTGGAAGATCTTCAACAAAGCCCGTACTTAATCTTTTTCAATAATGAACATTATTTCCATGAAAACACAATGGATAGTATGCATTTAAAATTTCCTTTTATAATTAAACACCATTAATCCTAAACTTAGGGTTTTTACAGTAAAATTGTCTCATATAAATTATTTGTTCTGCCCCTAGTTTATTAAGTCACCCAATTTGAATCTCTAACTGTTTTTCAGAGTTATAGCCCATGCCACTGGTATTATTGTCATCAACAACGTAATTTATTTATACCATGATGATGATTGGTCTCCTAGATCTTTACATATGAGAGCAAAATTTGGAACCCAGTTCATAAAAAGCTTCTAGGCCATGCTGAAATGCTTGGAGTAACATATGGACCAGCACCATTTTCACTCCTACATCAGTTTTTTCATTCACAAACCACCCTCCTAGACTGCATGAGTTGGGAGTGGTGGCTGAAAGGAAGTTGGTAGCTACGTCAGAAAAGGGATGATCCACAACTTCATGCCCTGTGTCATTCTATGACTCAACTGCTTCGAAGCCCATTCAAAGCAGTAATCTGCCATGGACACCTGTGCTTGCCATAAAGTCAACTCCAGACAGTCTGAGGCATTACTGAATCCTCTCCCATTTCCCAAGCTCCCTACGACTATTCAAAGGGCATGGCACTTTCCTAGAGAATGACAGGTTCCCCTGCCAAGGGAACATATTGCAGCCTTTGCACTATGCCCCTCATCATTTACTACCCTTCTCAATCCAGTTACTGATTCACAAGATACCCTACCATCTAGCTCCCTAGTTTGAGTGTGTATTATTCAAAGTCCTGCATGCCCACACCAACTTTTCCATAACCTGTCATCCATGGAAGAATGGATGTACACAAAATATTAACTTGTTATTTGAGGAGTTTCTACATTGCTATGATAAGTATTGTTCACCAAACTTAATATTTATCTGTTATTTTCAACCCAGAGCACTGAACTTGATGGCAACTGTGATTGCTTTCCCCACTAATTTTCCTTTCTATTAACCACCCCTACCAACCCCAAACCAAATTCCACCAATACACAACTAGTCAATGAGTATCTGGACAGACTATAAACTACCATGGAGAAATCCCAATATGGAAGGAATTCCTTGCTTTATCCTAACACACATCTTCCAATCATGCTTAAAACTGCAGAACTCCCACATGGGCTGGATAGAATCCAAGATAATCAACCCACTGTTCTCCTTGCAGATTCTTACTGTCCTTTCCTGATCTTTATTCTTCCCCTAAAATCCCACTTCCCACTTTATGTTCTAAAAGTATGACAATAAAACAGATTATATCACTCAGAAGTGCAGGACTCATGGTGATAACACTTCCAGGTGCAAGTAGCAGAAGACAGATATTTGTGCTTCTAATGAATTTCAGGTGGCCTGTATAACACTGAGATGCTGTGATTACACAGAGGTAAACAAGCAAAATAACAGAAACTGACACACATATTATGTATCTATGGGACATCATCCAATGTCCAAGGATGCTGCATGTCAATCATGTTTTTCTAAAACTCATCACCATTAATTATAATTTCTGATTAATATTTGCTATTAAAACTATTTTAAAGTTTTTAAAATATTTTTAAAGAAGTGTCACATATGTAATAACTATATAGCCATAGAAATATTATTTTAAATCAGATCATAAGGCTTATTATATCACCTATGACAAATGACACAAATTAGAAGCAAAGATATATTTAGAAAGACCGAAGCTAGAAACCTAAATAAGTAGAGCTATCACATATCATAGCTTCCTCTTTAAATTATCTATGTTAAAATACTTATTTTTTTTAGAAAATCCAAGAGAGTAGGACTTAATAATTACTTCAAAATATCAAATTAATTCCCATTGTTTTATGAAAAGAATATCTCTGGTCCTAAATAAGAGCAATGCATACCTTATTTTAAAATAAAATGTGGCCATGAAATTTGATTTAAGTGATATGATTAAAGTTTAGAAATAGTTTTTTTTTTAATTAAAGATTAAGGCACTATGTCCACAAAAGTTTTCCTAGCTACAGTGATCATCCAGATTATTATGACCAACAAGCCACATTAGTGATTTTAGGACACATCATGTGATATTTCCAAGAAACCTAGCAATCATAGGTAAAAGATATTCATTTTTTCTGAATAATAAGAATATAATTGAAAAGTAGACAAAGTCCACAAGAGAAAATGATAGGATAATGTATTTGTCCTGATCCATGAGAAAATCCTTTTATAATGTGAATTGAAATGGATGAGCCATTTTTTAAATATATATCTCTCAGTGGTGATTATTGATACCAAATTTTTAAAGCCATAAACTATAACATATTATTGATCACCAGATCATGTGGCATTGGAAAAAGTAAGCTCTATAATAATTTCATAGTAAAAATTAATTCTTATGACCCAGAATAAACAGTACAGGGAATAAAGCTTTTCAATGAAAATGTAGTTCATGCACAAAGTTTAGCAGTCCATGAAGAACAAATCACTTTAAGTATAATCATAAAATAAATAGGAAAGGGTAAAGAAAATCGCCTTTTTACATCCTAATTAATTTCACTGAGTTCTGCATTCTGTTCATCTGCATACAGCACTATGTTCCCCTTGAACAGGTGAATCAGACATTTAAATAGATACTATGTTCTTATATAATTAATTTAAGAAATAGAATGACGTTAGATTTTTATTCACTTTTGTGCCGGCCTACAGATTTTACTGAGAATTGCATCTCTGTTCGGTGCCTGTGATAATATCAGGTGTTGTCCTGCTGAAAAGTTATAAGGTAGGGTATCACATTTTCATAAATCTGTATGGCTACATCCAATTGTTATTTCTTTTTTCTTTCTTTCTTTTCTGTTTTGTTTTTTAAAGGTAGGGTCTTGCTCTGTCTCCCATGTTGGAGTGCAGTGGTGTGATCCTACCTCTCTGCAAGCCGTGAACTCCTGGGATCAAGCAATCCTCCTGCCTCAGCCTACTGAGTTGCTGGGACTACAGACGTAGTCTGTACCACTACCCTTGACTATTTTTATTTTTTGGCCAGATGGGCCTTGAACTCCTAGCCTCAAGTAATCCTCCCCACTGGGCTGCCCATGATGATTGCTTCACTTGCAAAGCCAAACAAATGTTACAGATGTGCAAGAAGAAATTAATGGTGTGGCAAGATGTTGCTTAATCACTATTGGGTAATTGTTGGACAGCTTTTGGAATCTCCGCATTCCCCAAACTGGTTTCAGATGAAATTTAAGAGCAGGATGCTATACAATTTTACATAGTAATTAGCATAATAATCTCTAAGCAGGACATTATTCTGTTTTTACCTTCTATCTAACTTCTCATTTTATTCCAGCAAGATCCTTCAGATAAATGGCATTATTTCAAGTAAGTAGCAAATAAGTTCAGGTTGGAAGAGTCCTCAGGAATCAACATGTCTAATGGTTCGCAAACTTTCTTCTTGGGAATAAAATGTGCTTTTTTCTCTTAAGAAAATTTACTTAGAACTCTAAACATGAAAGGTAACCAAAGTGGAACAGGTTGGGTTGAAGGGAGGCCCAGGTATAGAACCAAAGGTGAGGCTTTGCTCTCACTGCCATTTTGGTTTCACAATAGGGTTTTCTGTGTGTGATGTCACAGATTAATATATACATATAGGCATATGTATATGTATATGTAAATGTATATGTATGTATGTGCATATATACTTACATATGTATGTATAACATAAATTTCAATGTATATGTACATAACAATATGTATGTATATAAACTTCTTCTAGTGTTCTAATCCTGAATCTTCTAATACTTAAGAGGAAAGAAATTTTAAAAAATGAATAAAGAGGTATCTAGCATAACCTTTTGGTTCAGGTTTTTATAATGAGTCATATTTTTAAAAGTACAGAGCAGTGTTTCTCAAAAAGAAGTCTAAAGAAGGTTAGTTTCATCATTTTTTTTTGAAGTAGAAAGGTAGAAAACTTGACATAAGGAGTAAACATCAGGAAAAAAACATCAGCACTCTTAAAAAGTGTCAAGATCATGAAAGATCAGAAAAGACTGGCAAACTATTCATTAGGAACATAGACACGCAGGTGGAGAAAGTTATGAACAGAGACTCATAGGTAAACTTAACAACCTAGTTGGACAGGTGGTGGAACCTGATCTCACAAAACAAATCCCCAGCACTATCAAAAAATGTCTAGGTCATGAAAAGCAAAGAGAGCCTGGCTACTTTTCCTTTATAAACATACATGCAAAAATTTTAAACAAAATACTGACAAACAAAATTGAACAGCACATTAAAAGGGTAATACACCATGATCAAGTGGAATTTATCCCAAGAACACAAGAATGCTTCAACCAATGTGATACACCACAGTAAGCGTGAAGAATAAAAATTACATGAACAGCTCAACAGATGCAAAAAAGCACTTAACAAAATGCAATATCTTTCATAATACAAACTCTCAACAAATTATGTATAGAGGAAAATACCTCAACATAGTAAAGCTCACAGCTAACATCATACTCACTGGTGAAAAGCTGAAAGTTTTTCCTCTGAAATCAGAAACAAGACATGGAAGACCTAGTTAGTCATTAAGCAAAAAAAGAAAAGAAATAAAGAAATAAAAAGCATCCAAATGAGAAAGAAGTAAAAATGTCTGTTTGCAGATTACATGATGTTATGTATAGAAAACCCTAAGACTCTACCAAAAAACTGTTAGTACAAGTAAATAAATTCAGTAAATTTGCAGGATAAAAAATCAACATACAAAAATCACTTGCATTTCTATATACTAACAACAAACTATCTAAAAAATAAATTTTTAAAAATCCAATTTCAATAACATTAAAAATAAGTACATAAGTAAAACACTAGGAATAAATTTAATCAAGGAGGAAGAAAGATCTGTACACAGGAAGCTATAAAATATTAATAAAAGAAATTGAAGACACAGATAAATGAAAAAATTAGCCATGTTTCTGTATCTGAAGAATTAATACTGTTAAAATGTTTATACTACTCCAACATATAGATTGGGGTAGTATAGATATTTTAACAGTATTAATTCTTAATTAAGCAATGTTAAGCAACGTACCAGATTGAATGCAATTCCTATCAAAATTCCAATGGTATTTTTTACAGAAATAGAAACATGTGGAACCACAAAAGACTGAATAGGCAATATAATCTTGAGTAAAAAGAACAAACCTGGAGGCATCACAATGCCTGGTTTCAAAACAAACTGCAAAGCTACAATAATCAAAACAGTATGGTACCGGCATAAAAGACAACATAGAGACCAATGGAAAAGAAAAAAGAGCTTAGAAATAAATGGTTGTCTTAGTTCAGTTAGTGCTGCTACAACAGAATGCCTGAGACTGGGCAATTAAAAAAAATATTTGTCTTACAATTCGGATGGCTGAAAGGTTTAAGATTGGATATCTGCATCGGATAATGGCCTCTGGCTGCTTTAACTCATGGCTGAAGGAGAATGGGACTCTGCATATGCAAAGAAATCACATGGCAAGGGTCAGGCGCCATGGCTCATGCTTGTAATCACAGCACTTTGGGAGGCCAAGGCAGGCTGATCACAAGGTCAGGAGTTTGAGACCAGCCTGTCCAATATGGTGAAACCCCATTTGTACTAAAAAATTAAAAATTAGCCAGGTGTGGGGGCTCACATCTGTAGTCCCAGCTACCCTCGGGAGGCTGAGGCAGGAGGATCACTTGAACCCAGGAGGTGGAGGTTGCAGTGAGCCAAGATTGTGACACTTGCACTCCAGCCTGGATGACAGAGTGAGACTCCATCTCAAAAAAAAAAAAAAAGAAAAAAAATCACATGGCAAGAAAGGAAGCAAGAGAGAGAAACCAAGGAAGTTGGATTCTTTTTAACAATCTGCTCTCTCATAAACTAATTCCCTGGGGAGCAAGAATTCACTCATTCATTCCTTCTGAAGGGCATTAATCTATTCATGAGGGATCCACCCTCATGCCCCAAACATCTCTCACTAGGCTCAGTCTTTCAACACCACCACAGTGGGGATCAAATTTCAACATGACTTTTGACTGAGAAAGACCAAACTACAGCAATGGTCAATTGATCTTTGACAAAGGTGCCAAGAACACACAAAATGAAAAGACAGTCTTTTCAGTAAATGACGTTGGGAAATCTGTATATTCACATTCAGAAGAATGAAATTGGACACTCATTTTATTCCATATACAAAAATCAACTCAAAATGATGAACAAAAGTTTCAAAACTTACTATGAAACGGTAAAGCTACTGGAAGAAAACTTACAGAAAAAAATTATTGATATTGGTCTAGAAAATACTTTGAGAGGTATGGCTGAGTCTGCAAGTACAAGCAACAAAAGCAAAACTGGATACATGGAATTGCCTCAAACTAAAAAGCTTCCGCTCTAAAAAAGAAACAACAGAGTGAAGAGACAATTTAAACAATAGGAGACAATATTTCAAAGCATGGGTTGAATAAGGGGTTAATATTCAAAATGTATGAAGAACTCAACTAAATGGCAAGAAAAAAATGATCCATTTAAAAATGGGAAATAGAACTGAGTAGACATTTCTCAAGAGAAGATGTACAAATGGTGAACAGCTATATGAAAAAGTGTTCAACATCACCAATGATCAAGGAATTGCAAATTAAAGCCTAATGAGATATCAGATAACACCTGTTAGAATGGCTATTGTCAAAAAAGAGAAATAATAAAGGTTGGTAAAGATATAGAGAAAGGTACCCTTTGTGCATTGTTGTTGGAAATGTAAATTAGTACATCCATTATGGAAAACTGTATGGATTTTCCTCAAGAAATTAAAAAGGGAACTACCAGATGATCCAGCAACCACTTCTAGGTATATATCCATAATCAGTAACATGAAGAGATCCCTGTACTCACATATTCATTGCAGCAGTATTCACAATAGCTAAGGTATGGAATCAAACTGTTGTCAGCCAGATAAATTGATAAAGAAAATTTGGTGTGTGTAGCTACACACACACACACACACACACACACACACACACACACACACAATGGAATATTATTCAGCCATCAAAAAGAAGAAAATCCTGTCACTGGTTACAACGTTGATGAACCTGGAGGTCCTTACACTAAATGAAATAAGCCAGGTAAGGACAGACAAATACTGCATAATCTTGCTTATATGTGGAACCTAAGAATGCTAAACCCCTAGAAGTGGATAGTACAGTGGTGGTTACAAGGAGCTGGGGATATAGATGCAAGGGGATGGAGATGGGGAAAATGGGGAGATACTGGTGAAAGGGTATAAAGTTTCAGTTATGCAGGATGAATACGTTCTGGAGATCTAATATTAAGTGCTATGACGATAGTTAATGATACTGCATACTCCAAGTTTGCTAAGACAGATCTTAAATATGCTCACTACACAGAAAAAAAAATGGTAACTATATGAGGTGATGACTATGTTATTTAGCTTGTGTTAATCATTGCAAAATGCATACATTTATCAAAACATCAAATTGTACCTCTTAAATATATATGATTTTCCCTTTCAATTATACCTCAATGAAACCTTACGAAAGAGAAAAAACAGAAAGTAAAAGAGTTGGCATTCTTCCCAAATTATTTAAAGAGACAATTGTAATTTTTCTCTCAAAACCTGACAAAGGAGGTGGAGGTTGCAGTGAGCCTAGATCATGCCGCTGCACTCCAGTGTGGTCGACAGAGCAAAACTCCATCTCAAAAAAAAAGCCTGACAAAAAGTGTTAAAAAATAAAGATTAATCTCAAAAAATATTTAATAAACTATAGCAAATGGAATGTAGCAATGTATAAAAATTTTAATTCATCATGACCAAGCAAGCCTCATGCTGAGAATATAAGCATAATTTTATGTTTAACATTTAAAAAACCAATCGGCATAATTTACCACATTAAAAGAATAAGAAAAATTACATGATCATAGTTTTTGCATAAATGGGTGTTGAATTTGTCAAATGCTTTTAATGCAACGATTCTACTAGGAATAGAAATAACTTCCTCAATCTGACAAAAGCTAACCATGAAGACCTTTAGTTAATATCATATGTATTGATAAAATATTGAAAAATGTCCTCCTAAAATCCAAAGCAAGACAGTTATATTAAATATTTTACTCAAGGTCCCAGACAGTGCACTAATAAAAGAAAATAAAAAGAAATAAGTACTGGGAAGCAACAACTAAAACTGTCTCTAGTCATTGAAAATATAATGGTGTAGAAACAAAAACACAGAACACTAGAGTTCTAAGTGAATTTATTGATGCTATGATGACAGAAGGCCAGGATCACAATCCACTGTATTTCTACAGAGCATAGAAATAAATCCCAAATTCCAAATCCAGTATGTGTTAGGTAAATGTTTGGAAAATGTTAATTTTAATAAAATTTTTGAAAAATATTTCAGAGTAAAATTTGAGAAAAGATTTCCATGATTGCTATACTGAAAATAGTAAAATATTGGTGAAAAACTGAAGAGGATCTAATAAAGTATGAGACATGCCATGTATATTAATTGGAAATCTCAATATTATTGAGATGTCAATTCTCCCCAAAGTTACAGATTCAATGCAATCCTATAAAAATTCAGTTAGACTTTCTTTTTAAAATTGATAAGGTCATCTAATATTTTAATGGAAAAGATATGGAATACTAAAAACAATTCTTTTTCAAAGAAGAACAAAATTGAAGTCAGTGTGGTATTGGCAGTAGGATAGGCATATAGATCAACGGAAGAAAATAATCCAGAAATAGTCACATTAAGGTTAAATAAATGTTTACTCAAGTACCACTGTAATTCAATGGGAAAGAATAGTCTTTTCAACAAATGGTGCTGGAAGAACTCAATTATCTATAGAAAAAGAGTAAGCCTCAACTTCTGCTTCCTATCATAAAAACAAATATAAGGTACCTGTTGAGTGACCGCTGTTGCTAAATTGCCCCCAGAACTGTCTCCCGAAATACAGATTCGAGTGGGATCCACTCCATATTTTGTAAGAACTTTTTCCAGGAGAAAAAATTTGACTGCAGCGAGGCCATCTTCAAACTGAGCAGGAAAGTGGTGTTGAGGAGCTAGCCTGTAGCTTTAAAGAAAGAAAATAAAGCATTTATGGTGGTCCAACTCATCCTCAAATACCGAATAAATGCAATTTAGTGCCAGCCTTTATTTCTCCGTCTTCTAAAAATCAAGCCTAAGTTTTCTACTAATTCTTGATTAAAATGAAAATTATTTTAACAAAATGTAATGGTTATCAATCTTGCACCTAAAAGTCCATGGATGGCATTATTTGTGAGGAGTCGCGGGAGTGTTATGAACTTCCTAGGAATTGTAAGCAAAATTTTTAGTCCAAGTGTATTTTGGAATAGAGATGATCTATAGTTTACATTATATTCTCAATGTGATTGGTAATCCAAACATTTTTTTAAAACACCTGTTTAAAAAGCACAATAGACTGGAGATCTGAGAGCATATCGTAGGCAGTGTCGTATTTTATCATGGTCATTTTAGGTAAAAATTCTATAAGCTGACACTGCATATACTTCATCCTGGATAATACCCACTAGTTATTACTAGATAACAATTGGAATTATAAACAAAATTTAAATATGCCAGAGAACTTGCTTATTTCTGATAAATTCATTTGTAAGGCAAATTATCACCCCATTCTTTTAATGGGCACAAATAGATATTTTCCCCAATATATGTGGACCAGAAAAACAGGAAAATACCTTTAGCAGCCTATTCATAGAGCTTTTTCTTTTTGATCTTCAGAATGCTAAAAAGTGTAAATTTCCATAGCCAACATGAAATGTTGGTGATAAGGTTCTTAGAATTTTATTATAAGCTATCTAGAAAATTCTAAGTAATGTGTAGCTTAAGATGTGTACCAGAAAGATGTTTGTATCTTTACTTAGAATGCAGTGGATTTATACTTTTTGGGCAAAGAACGACACAAATTGTAAGGATTTCATAGAATGTATAAGCCAGGCACAAACTTTTTTAATTATATCGAACCAGATATAAAATAGTATTTATATTACTTCAAATACAATGAAATTAGACTTTTCTTGCCTGCTCAAATACAATCCAGTACTCCAAATGTGTAATAGTTAATTTGCTTCCTTCTGTCCAGCTATGTTACTTGGGACACTGTTAGTACCTTACAGGACCTGAGTCTTATGTGTCTAGAGCAAGTTTTTCCAAAACTGCTTACACTGGGGTATACTTCAGATATTCTCACAATCACAGAAGAATAATGGGACACTGAACCTCTTTGAGGAGCAGTCTGTGTTGCAGTAATGACAAGTAAAATATATTAATTAAAAATATATATTTGAATCATAGCTCACTTGATGTGGAAATCAAACCTCTACATGGTAAAGGCAAAAATCATAGTAGCCAAAGAAAATCATTCTCTTACTCCACGCCTACAACAACAGCATCAAGTGTGTTTGCAGTCCATCTATTCAGGGAGTCAAAAGCCTTCTGTTCTGAAATGAAGAAATAAATATCAATGTATTTCCTGTAATTAAAAGGCAATAGAGAGAGTTACAGCTATGAATGTGGAAATAACAGTGGTTTGTGAATATCACATAGGAGCTTTTATTTCTACCCCCCATTTCCAAGCAGATGGACCTGAATCCAGATGACACACTCTTCCCTTCCTAGCCTTTTCAGCCACTCTCTCCAGGAGGAAAAGATGACTTTACCAATTGGTTATTTTGAGGAGGATAAACTAGAATAGGCTCAGTCTATTGTAATTTCCTCTTGACATCTGCTGTCTGTACACAAGGACCCTTCCAGAACCCTCTGTATCCTGGTGCATTTTACTCCACTTTGCTTCTCCGGGCAGCAAGTTTCACAGGGAGGAGGCATATGATTGGTCAGTAGGACCAGCCACTATGGCTGGGTTAATCTCTCTAACTCAAGGATAACATACCAACAAGACCTAAGCATACATTCACCAAAGTCTTCATCCAAAATAATAGTAATATTTTGACTTGGATTTATGTGAACTCTATGTATAACTTTTTAATTGGCTCAAAAGTTGGAGGAAAAAGAAATAGTACATATTGACTCTCTAAACATGATTCTTCAAAACCTCTGTCTTCTTTGAAGACGCCATATAATTAAACAGTCCAATAACATTGGCATTAAGAAAGAGTCTAAGGAATAGTAACCATATATGAGAGAGCCTCTGTCAGGTCAGTGTGAAGACTAGATATACATAGGAGTTTTGACATGCTTGACATACAAGCCATTGACTTTCCACAGTACACATAAAACACACATATACACACATCTTTACCCAGGTCCCCTACATATCCTGGCCAAGCAACTTGGCAAATTCTGTGACATCTGCTGCTGCTTTATTTACCATGAGATCCTAGAAATCCAGAGAATTCTAGAGTTGTAATCAAATTCCAGACTTGTAAAAAGCTTCCCTCACACATTAACAAAACTGCAAAGTAAAAACTATTTAACCACTGGGTATATACATAATCTGGAAAACAGGAAAGCAAGTCACCTAGTCTATTTTTTTTTTTTGAGACGGAGTTTCGCTCTTATTACCCAGGCTGGAGTGCAATGGCGCAATCTTGGCTCACAGCAACCTCCGCCTCCTGGGTTTAGGCAATTCTCCTGCCTCAGCCTCCTGAGTAGCTGGGATTACAGGCACGCGCCACCATGCCCAGCTAATTTTTTGTATTTTTAATAGAGACAGGGTTTCACCATGTTGACCAGGATGCTCTCGATCTCTTGACCTTGTGATCCACTCGCCTTGGCCTCCCAAAGTGCTGGGATTACAGGCGTGAGCCACTGCTCCCGGCCTAGTCTTTTAAATTAAAAATAATAATAATGTTTTATTAAAGATTAAGTTAATTTTCAAGAAAAGGCCATGCATAGATGAAAATCAAAATACATAATATGTAAGAACTCTGTGAACTTCACCTTGTTAACCAAAGACATTAAATCGTCCAAAGAAAATGGGAGAGCTTTATTTTCTAAAAAAAAAAAAAAAAAGAAATCTGCAGATAGTGAGACAGAGCCTTCTGTGTGAAACGGAAGTGTGCTCCAGAGACCAAAGAAAGGGTCTGTGGCTTAAATATGGAGAATCAGAATCATGTCTATATATGCAAATGAAAGATTCAAACTTATTCAAATAGTTGGAAACAGCTGAGTCCTGACTGGGTAGTTTCCAAGCCCCAAACCAGAAGTCTGTTCGATACCCCTTTCAAGCAGCTGGTGGGAGGAGTTTTCTAGCCAAGATGTCTCAGCTTGGAAACATCCTAGCTCAGGTGGACAAACAGGATATTTGGAGCTGTCCTCACTGGGAACAAAGGGGTGTGTGACCACCCTTTTCTCACTCATTATGGACACTGAGCTCCCAGTATCTTAATTTGGGTTTCTTTATCAGCCACAGGGAGTCCATCTCATGCAGAGACTTTGGGGTCTTATTTCCAGTTTCATTTCATAAACTTTAAAGCCATTCAATGATATATTTCAAATATATGTCTTCATTTTCATCTCCCAAAACTTTTTAATTTTTCTTAGAATTAAAGCCATATTGTTTTTTTTTATTTGTTTCCCATTTTTATCTCAAACTGTCTCTACTCATAGAATATTGCTGATATTATCTATCTGGTCATGTTTTTCTCTATTCTATGCCTTTTTATTGTTACAGTGTCTGTAGAATGCAGATAGAAACAAAAAGATATAAGTGTAAATGTTGAGAAACAAAATTCACAGAAGTATGTAAAAAGTCTACAATAGTAACATTTTCCTATATTTTTTGATTCTCAAAGCAACTTTGGTTTGTTTCAGATAAGAAAAAAGAGGAAGCCTAGGAGGAAAAAGAAAGAAAATTAAAATTTGCAAATACTAGAAAATAGTTATGTCTATTTTTTCTTGGTCAAAAACCAGAAAGCATTTAAGTCTTTTCCAGTTCATTTACATATGTTTGGGAGATCTGAAAACAAATAATGTGTAAATACAAAACCAAAACATCGAAAAAAGACATCCAGAATTTAGCAAAGCAGAATGTTGGAATGTCATATCCTGAATAATAATTCTCACATTTTTAGGAATTACTGATCACAATCATTGCCTATGTCAGTAATAAAAGATATAAACCTAATAATCAGGAATATTTCTTAGTATTTTTCGATCAGTGATATTTTTCCATCCGTGGGCATTTATTTTGTGTTTACTCAAGTCCTAGGTAATATATATATGAACACTTGATATTTCATAGACCTTATAAAAACTTCAGTGGAATGAATGCATTTCTTTGGAGAGAAATGAGACCAACTTGGTATTTATCCTACCAAGAAAGCTGGTTATTCTGACCGTTTTGATGCATGGTATAAATTAAATTATAGATGAAATCTAATTTATTGAAAACATTAAGGAGATAAAAAATACATGAAAGAAAATGATTAGAACATTTTGGATAATAATCTCATTAGAGATCATCAGATGTTCCTCTCATTCACTCTGTGTGTGTTTTATTTTTTTCTTCACAAAAACGTTTATTGAATAATCACTGTATCAAAAATGCCTAAAAAGACAAGTGGGGAACCTAGACTTTATGGGAAGAGTTCATTATTGCGTAGTACTATTTTGTGTTTTTCTTTTAGAGTTAATACTAGCAACTGTGCTCTAAGTCTTATCACTATTTGTATTATGTTCTCAGTAACTGCAAACTTGATCTTGTAGCAACCAATAGCAAATGCTTTTGACTTTTTTTTTTTTTTGAGACGGAGTTTCACTCTTGTTACCCAGGCTGGAGTGCAATGGCGCGATCTCGGCTCACCGCAACCTACGCCCCCTGCGTTCAGCCAATTCTCCTGCCTCAGCCTCCCGAGTGCTTTTGACTTGTTAATTGAAACTTCTACATCTCCTCAATATTTCTGCTCCTGAATTCTGATCCCAAGGAAAAAAAGTTTTAGTAATTGACTTCATATCCTATTTTCATTTGATATATGTTCATTCAATATGAAAGCTAAGGATAATAAAAAACAAAACAAAAAAAGCTGAATTTAAAATCCCCATAATACTATTTGCCAAACATATGTCTATGTCTGTCTCTTTATTAGATATCTAACATTTATATCTATACTTATCCATATCGACAAGTATACATATCTAGATGTATATATCAGCATAAGTGTGTATATTTATATAAAATAGTTCTCATATCAAAAATATAGAGCTAGCTATACTTTTTCCTTCTACAATGAACTTACTGCAACTTCCAAAACAAAAACCACCACCATGAAAATAGATTACAGCTCGTCTTCGGGTTTCTGACTTTCTTTTTGGCAAGTACAATCGTACTGGAATGTCAGCAAATGTTGTATCAGTCACTGTGATGTATTCATCTGAAAGTGGTTGGGTGTAATCCAGCCTGAATATCATGGATATAAACTCTTCATATCTCATAATACCCATATTTTCAAAACACACAGCCTGTAAGAACAAAACAAACACAGTTAAATATTTGGATATTTAAATAATACCAAATGTATATAAAAAGAAAGTTTAAAAAGGCAGAAAAATAAGCAAAGTAAACAAAAAGAAATAGACTGTTTATAAATATTATTTCAAAATAATATTGTAAAGATTTTATTACATGACCTTCTTGCCCTTGAAAATCTCAAATATCTGGCAAGATTGCCAAACAGAATAGCTGTGGTCTGCAGCTCCCAGAGAGAGCAACACAGAAGGTGGGTGATTTCTGCATTTCCAACTGAGGTACCCAGTTCATCTCATTGGAACTGGTTAGGTGGTGGGTGTAGCCCACACAGGGTGAACAGAAGCAGGATGGGGTATTGCTTCACCTGGAAGCACAAGGAGCCCAGGGACCTCCCTTCCCCAGCCAAGGGAAGCCTTGAGGTACTGTGCTACCCAGCCCAGAAACTAGGCTTTTCCCACGGTTGTTGCAATCTGCAGATTAGGAAGATTCCCTTGTGTGCCTACATCACCAGGGCCCTGAGTTTCAGGCACAAAACTGGACGGCTGTTTGAGCAGACACTGAGCTAGCTGCAGGAGTTTTTTTTCAGACCCCAGTGGCACCTGGAACCCCAGTGAGACAGACCCTTTCACTGCCCTGGAAAGGAGGCTGAAGCCAGGGAGCCAAATGGTCTCCATCAGAGGGTCGCACTCCCACAGACCCCAGCAAGCTAAGATTACTGGGTTGAAATCCTCACAGCCAGCACAGAAGACTGAAGTCAACCTGTGACAATCTAGCTTGGTAGGGGGAGGGGCAGCTTGAGTAGGCAGTTTTTCCTTTACAGTGCTAGGGAGAACAGGAGGTTTGTACTGGGCGGAATTCAGCACAGTGCAGCAAAGTGACTGTGGTCAGACTGCCTCTCTAGATTCCTCCTTACTTGGCAGGGTATCTCTGAAAGAAAGGCAGCAGCCCCAGTCAAAGGCTTACAGATTAAACTCCCATCTCCCTGAGGCAGAGCACCTGGGGCAAGGGGAGGCTGTGGGCACAGCTTCCACTGACTGAAACTTTCCTGCCTGCAGCCTCTAAAGAGAGCAGCTGCTCCTTAGAAGGAGGATTCTCCCAGCACAGCAATCAAGCTCTGCTAAAGGACAGACTGCATTTCAAGTGGGTCCCTGACTCCTGTGCCTCATGATAGGGAGACACCTCCCAGCAGGGGTTGACAGACACATCATACAGGAGAGCTCTGGCTGGCATCAGGCCAGTGCCCCACTGGGATGAAGCTTCCAGAGGAAGGAACAGGCAGCAATGTTTGCCATTCTGCAGCCTTCACTGGTGATACCCAGGCAAACAGGGCCTGGAGAGGACCTCCAGCAAACTGCAATAGACCTACAGAAGAGGGGCCTGTTAGAAGAAAAACTCACAAACAGAAAGCAAAAACATCAACATCAACAAAATAGACCCACACACAAAAACCCAACCAAAGATCATCAGCCTCAATGATCAAAGGTAGATGAATCCATGAAGATGAGGAAAAGCCAGCACAAAAACACCGAAAGTCCCAAAAACCAGAATGACTATTTTCCTTCAAGTGACCGCAACTCCTCTCCAGCAAGGGCACAAAACTGGATGGAGAATGAGATTGACAAAATGACAGAAGTAGGATTCAGATGGTGGCTAATAACAAGCTCCTCTGAGTTAAAGGAACATGTTCTAACCCAACGCAAGGAAGCTAAGAACATTAATAAAAGGTTACAGGAACTACTAACTATAATAACCACTTTAGAGAAGAACATAAATGACCTGATGGAGCTGAAAACACAGCATGAGAACTTTATGAGGCATATACAAGTATCAATAGCTAAATCAATTGAGTGAAAGAAAGGATATCAGAGATTGAAGATCAATCTACTGAAATAAGGTGTGAAGACAACATTAGAGAAAAAAGAATGAAAAGGAATGAACAAAGCCTCCAAGAAATATGGGACTATGTGAAAAGACCAAATCTGCATTTGATTGGTGTACCTGAAAGTGATGGGGAGAAAGGAATCAAGTTGGAAAACACACCTCCGGATACTATCCAGGAGAATGTCCCCAACCTAACAAGGCAGACCAACATTCAAATTCAGGAAATACAGAAAACACCACAAAGATATTCCTAGAGAAGAGCAACCCCATATCACATAATCATCAGATTCTCCAAAGTTGAAATGAAGAAAAAAATGTTAAGGGCAGCCAAAGAGAAAGGTCAGGTTATCTACAAAGAGAGGCCCATCAGACCAACAGTGGATCTCTCTGCAGAAACTCTACAAGCCAGAAAGAGTGGGACAATATTCCACATTGCTAGATAAAAGAATTTTCAACCCAGAATTTCATATCCAACCAAACTAAGCTTTATAAGCAAAGAAGAAATAAAATCCTTTCCAGACATGCAAGTGGTGAGGGATTTGGTCACCACCAAGCCTGCCTTACAAGAGATCCTGAAGGAAGCACTAAATATGGAAAGGAAAAACCAGTACCAGCCACTGCAAAAATACACAAAAATATAAAGACCAATGACACCACGAAGAAATTGCCTGGACTAATGTACAAAGAGACCAGCTATCGTGATGACATCATGATGACAGGATCATATTCATACACAACAATATTAACCTTAAATGTAAATGCATTAAATGTCCCAATTAAAAGACACAGACTGGCAAATTGGATAAATAATCAAGACCGATCAGTGTGCTGTATTCAGGAGACCCATCTCATGTGCAGAGACACATAGGCTCCAAATAAAGGGATGAAGGAAGATTTACCTAGCAAATGGAAAGTAAAAAACCAAAACAAAAAAAAGGCAGGGGTTGCAATCCTAGTCTCTGATAAAACAAACTTTAAATTAACAAAAATCAAAAAAGATAAAGAAGGGCATTACATAACGGTAAAGGGATCAAGGCAACAAGAAGAGCTAACTATTCTAAATATATATGCACCAAATACAGGAGCACCCAGATTCATACAAGTTCTTAGAGATCTACAGAGACTTAGACTCCCACTCAATACTAGTGGGAGACTTTAACAACATACTATCAATATTAGACAGATCAATGCGATGGAAAATTACAAAGATATTCAGAACTTGAACTCAGCTCTGAACCAATCAGACCTAACAGTCTTCTACAGAGCTCTCCACCCAAAATCAAAAGATACATTCTTTTCAGCACAATAGTGCACTTATTCTAAAATTGACCACATAATTGGAAGTAATACACTCCTCAGCAAATGCAAAATAATGAAAATCATAAAAAACAGTCCCTCAGACCACAGTGCAATCAAATTAGAACTCAGGATTAAGAAACTTACTAAAACTGCCCAACCACATGGAAATTGAACAACTTGCTCCTGAAATAGCTACTGGGAAAATAACAAAATTAAAGCAAAAATAACCAAGTTATTTGAAGCCAATGAAAACAAAGAGACAATGTACCAAGATCTCTGGGACAAAACTAAAGCAGTGTTTAAAGGGAAATTTATATCACTAAATGCCCACATCAGAAAGCTGGAAAGATTTGAAATTGACACCCAAACATCACAATTAAAAGAACTAGAGAAGCAAGAGCAATAAAATTCAAAAGCTATCAGAAGACAAGAAATAATTAAGGTCAGAGCAGAACTGAAGGAGGTAGAAACATGAAAAAAACCTTCAAAAAAATCAATAAATTCAGGATCTGGTTTTTTGAAAAGATTAAGAAACTAGATAGACCACTCTCTAGACTAATAAAGAAGAAAAGTGAGAAGAATCAAAATAGACTCAATAAAAAATGATAAAGGGTATATCACCACAGATCCCACAGAAATACAAACTACTATTAGAGAATACTACATACACCTATATGCAAATAAACTAGAAAATCTAGACAAAATGGATATATTCCTGGACACATACACCTCCCCCCCAAGACTAAACCAGGAAGAAGTTGCATTCCTGAATAGACCAATAACAAGTTCTGAAATTGAGGCAGTAATTAATACCCTACCAACCAAAGAAAGCCCAGGACCAGATGGGTTCACAACCAAATTCCACCAGAGTACAAAGAAGACCTGGCACCATATCTTCTGAAATTATTCCAAGCAATAGCAAAAGAGAGACTCCTCACTAACTCATTTTATGAGGCCTGCATCATCCTGATACCAAAACCTGGCAGAGACACAGCAATAACAAAAAAATTTCAGGCCAATATCCCTGATGAACATCAATGCAAAAATCCACAATAAAATATGGGCAAACTGAATCCAGCAGCACATCAAAGAGCTTATCCACCATGATCAAGTCTGCTTCATCCTTGGGATGCAAGGCTTGTTCGACATATGCAAATAAATATACATAATTCATCATATAAACAGAGCCAATGACAAAGCCATATGATTATCTCAATAGATATAGAAAAGACCTTCAATAGAAATCTAGGCAAAACTATCCAGGACATAGGAGTAGGCAAGGACTTCATGAACAAAACACCAAAAGCATTGGCAACAAAAGCCAAAATAGACAAATGGGACCTAATGAAACTCCACAGCTTCTGCACGGCAAAAGAAACAGTCACTAGAGTGGATCGGCAACCAACAGAATGGGAAAAAATTTTCGCAGTCTACCCATCTGACAAAGGGCTGATATCCAGAATTTACAAACAACTCAAGCAGATTTACAGGAAAAAAACAAACAAGCCCATTCAAAAGTGGGCAAAGGATATGAACAGATACTTTACGAAAGAAGACATATATGAGGCCAACAATCATATGAAAAAATGCTCATCGTCACTGGTCATCAGAGAGATGCAAATCAAAACCACATTGAGATACCATCTCACGCCAGTTAGAATGGCGATCATTAAAAAATCTGGAGACAACAGATGCTGGAGAGGATGTGGAGAAAAAGGAACACTTTTACACTGTTGGTGGGAGTGTAAATTAGTTCAACCATTGTGGAAGACAGTGTGGCGATTCCTCAAGGCCTTAGAAATAGAAATTCCATTTGACCCAGCAATCCCATTACTGGGTATATATCCAAAAGACTATAAATCGTTCTACTATAAGGACACATGTACACGAATGTTCATTGCAGCACTGTTTACAATAGCAAAGACCTGGAATCAACCCAAATGCCCATTGATAATAGACTGGATTGGAAAAATGTGGCACATATACACCATGGAATATTATGCAGCAATCAGAAATGATGAGTTCGTGTCGTTTGTAGGGACATGGATGAATCTGGAAAACATCATCCTCAGCAAACTGACACAAGAAGAGAAAATGAAACACCGTATATTCTCACTCATAGGTGGGTGATGAAAAATGAGAACACATGGACACAGAAAGGGGAGTACTAAACACTGGGGTCTATTGGGGGGAAAAGGGGAGGGCCAGTGGGAGGGGGAGGTGGGGAGGGATAGCCTGGGGAGAAATGCCAAATGTGGGTGAAGGGGAGAAGAAAAGCAAAGCACACTGCCATGTGTGTACCCACGCAACTGTCTTGCATGCTCTGCTCATGTACCCCAAAACCTAAAATCCAATAAAAAATTAAAAAAAAAAAAAAAGAAAAGACCTTCAATAAAATTCAACATCGCTTCATGCTAAAAGCTCTCAATAAACTAGGTTTTGATGGAACATATCTCAAAATAATAAGAGCTATTTATGACAAACCTATAGCCAATATCATACTGAATGGGCAAATGCTGGAAGCATTCCATTTGAAAACTGGCACAAGACAAGGATGCCCTCTCTCACCACTCCTATTCAACATAGTATTGGAAGTTCTAGCCAGAGCAATCAGGCAAGAAAAAGAAATAAGGGGTATTCATTTAGGAAAAGAGGAAGTCAAATTGTCTCTGTTTGCAGATAACATGATTGCATATTTGGAAAACCCCATTGTCTCAGCCCCAAAACTCCTTATGCTGATAAGCAACTTCAGCAAAGTCTCAGAATACAAATCAACATGCAAAAATCTCACACATTCCTATACACCAACAATAGGACAAGCAGAGAGCCAAATCATGAGTGAACTTCCATTCACAATTACCACAAAGAGAATAAAATACACAGGAATACAACTTACAAGGGACTTGAAGGACCTCTTCAAGGAGAACTACAAACCACTGCTCAAGGAAATAAGAGAGGACACAAACAAATAGAAAAAAACTCCATGCTCATGGATAGGAAGAATCAAGGTCATGTAAATGGCCATACTGCTGAAAGTAATTTATAGATTCAATGCTATTCCCATTAAGCTACCATCGACTTTCTTTGCAGAATTAGAAAAAGCTAAGTCTCATATGGAACCAAAAAAGAGCCTGTATAGTCAAGACAATCCTAAACAAAAAGAACAAAGCTGGAGGCATCATGCTACCTAACTTCAAACTATACTACAAGCCTACAGTAACAAAAACAGTATGGTACTGGTACCAAAACAGATGTATAAACTAATGGAACAAAACAGAGCCCTCAGAAATAACACCACATATCTACAACCATCTGCGCTTCGACAAACCTGACAAAAATAAGCAATGCTGGGAAAACTGGCTAGCTATATGCAGAAAACTGAAACTGGACTCCTTCCTTACACCTTATACAAAAATTAACTCCAAATGGATTAAAAATTTAAGTGTAAGACCTAAAACCATAATATCCTAGAAGAAAACATAGGCAGTGCCATTTAGGACATAGGCATGGGCAAAGACTTTGTAACTAATTCACCAAAAGCAATTGCAATAAAAGCCAAATTGACAAATTAAAAAAAAAGAGCTTCTGCACAGCAAAATAAACTCTCATCAGAGTGAACATGGAACCTACAGAATGGAAGAAATTTTTGCAATCTACTCATCTGACAAGGTCTAATAGCCAGAATCTACAAGGAACGTAAACAAATTTAAAAGAATAAAACAACCCCATCAAAAAGTGGGCAAAGGATGTGAACAGACACTTCTCAAAAGAAGACATTTATGCAGCCAGCAAATATATTTAAAAAAGGCTCATCATCACTGGTCATTAGAGAAATGCAAATCAAAACCACCATGAAATACCATCTTATGCCAGTTAGACTAGTAATCATTAAAGTCAGGAAACAGCAGATGTTGGCACAGATGCAGAGAAACAGGAACACTTTTACACTGTTGGTGGGAGTGTAAATTAGTTCAACCACTGTGGAACACAGTGTGGCAATTCCTCAAGGATCTTTAACCAGAAATAACATTTGACCCAGCAATCCCATTGCTGGATATATACCCAAAGGATTATAAATATTTCTACTATAAAGACACATGTACACGTATGTTTATTGCAGCACAATTTACAATAACAAAGACTTAGAACCAGCCCAAATGCCCATCGGTGATAGACTGGATAAAGAAAATGTGGCACATATACACCATGGAATACTATGCAGCCACAAAAGGATTAGTTCGTGTCCTTTGCAGAGACATGGCTGAAGCTGGAAGCCATCATTCTTAGCAAACTCACAACAGGACAGTAAACCAAACACTACATGTTCTCACTCATAAGTGGGAGTTGAACAATGAGAATACATAGACACAGGAAGGGGAATCACACACCAGGGCCTGTTGGGAGGTGGGTGGAAAGGGGAAGGAGAGCAATAGGACAAATACCTAATGCATGAAGGGCTTAAAACCTAGATGAAGAGTTGATAGGTGCAGGAAACCATCATTGCACACATATATCAATGTAAAAAACCTGCATGTTCTGCATACATATCTCAGAACTTGAAGTAAAAGAAAAAAGAGAAAAGGAAACAAAAAGAAAAATTGTTGTGTATATAAAAAAAGAAAATATCAAGTATTCAGTATTTTTAGATTGAGTGCTATCGTATTCAAAAATCCATTAATTTGCTAGCAGTTTTTTATGCCTACGGTAATCATTTGTGATTTATAATTATTTTTCAGAAAAATAAAACAATTTTTAGGCGTGCTGTCACATTTTCTTTTTTCATTGTTCATTTTATTTAATACAAAGTTTTAAATATAATCATGTAACTACAGCAGTAATAATCCAAATTTTGGGGGTTTCAACTCCAAAAAGATTATATTTTCCTCATCCTTAAATTCCATCTTTGATGTTATTGAAAAAAAGCTGTCTTTGGTATTTCTGACAGCTTCTCTAGGACCCTTGTGTTATGTCACTGGATAGTTTACTCACAAGAAAAAAAATTTTTTAATTATGTGGTTGATAACACATTAAACAATTTTTATTATTGCAGTCATTCCAAGGAAATTAAGATATTTACAGGGCAACTGAGAACATCTAACCCCTATACTTTTTTTAACTTTAATTTAATTTAATTTTTAAATTTAATTTGAGAGAGAGTCTTGCTCTGTTGCCCAGGCTGGAGTGCAGTCTGGCTCCAGACAATCTAGGCTCACTGCAATCTCTGCCTCTTGGGTTCAAGCAATTCTCCTGTCTCAGCCTCCCTAGTAGCTGGTATTACAGGCATGCATTACCACACGCAGCTGATTTTTGTACTTTTAGTAGAGACAGCGTTTTCCCATTTTTGTCAGGCCGGTCTTGAACTCCTGACAGGTGATCCAGCCACCATGGCCACCCAAAGTACAACAGTGAGCCACCAAGCTAACCCCTATACTTTAATGATGAGGAAGTATGCTGAAACTCATTAAATTGTAGCCAGTAAATGTCAAAGCCAAGTTTGCATCCATTTAAACCAGCATCTTGTGCTACTACTTACTAGCCGTATGACATTGAGAAAATTGCTCTCTGTAGCTCAATATCCTTGTCTATATGATAGTAATAACAATAATAATAATAAATCAGTGGGCTGTAGAAGGGTTTAAACAAGTTAATGTTCTGAGATACAAATTAGATAATCAAGGAAGGTAACATAGCAGTTTCTCTGTGGAACTGACACTTGCTTACCCATTTATGGTTACTCAAGGAGTAAGAGCATTAGAGAAAAGTTATGGAGAAGGTAAGCCTCTAGAAGTGATTAGAGGGGAAAATATTTGCGGACATCAGAAAGAGTCAACTGTGGTTTCACAAGCATATGTATTGTTTGCTGTACAAAGCTTCACAAGACAGCCTCTTCTTCTTAGACCATGGATTGCCCTCTTTTTTCTGTTGCCTTCTCCTTTTAGCCCCTTATTGTTACCCTTTCTGGAAGCTATCTGGCTTGGCAGAAAAAGTATGGGTTTCTAAATGAGACAGTTTAGAGTTCAAATTATGGAGTTGTTACTTTTTACCTGCATGTGTTCTTCTCAATCTCTTCCCCTACCTCCTAAAACCTGATAAAAATAATTGCAGGATAGTGGGGAATCAATGGAAGTATATACTATACGAAGCCTATACAATTTAATAACTCAAAAATATTAGTTTTAACCCTACCTTTCCCTTTTAAAGGAGCTACTTTTTTGCTTGAATTTATCATTAATTCTGTATATGCCAAGTCAGAAAATCTCTGAAAACCAGCAATTAAGAATTGAATATGGACAATGAAAGCCATTAAAGAGTAAGAGCCTTAAATTGATATCAAACAGTTACAAATATCAACCATGTGTATCTGAGCAACTAAAAGGTAATTATGGGACTAGGTTGTCCCTGAAAGTTCAAATTTCATCAAGTTCTCAAATCTCAAAGCCTTTTCCTTTGTCAATACCATTTATTTTATATGTCACAATAAATTTAATTTATACATGTCACATTTAGACATAAATTCTTAGAAGTGAGGATTCTGTCTCACTGTTTCACACAGCTGTAGGAAGCTTTATTCACCAATTTTATTTAATTAATTTACTCTAACAAATAAGCAAGGGTTCTTTCAAAAGGGTGATACTATTAATAAAAGAGTTCATAAGCACTCATTTGTAGTCAATAAGTCATCCCAATATCCAATAGAAAAAAAATGTTAATCTTACCATAAATGTACAGGTTTTAGCAATGACATCCAAGGCCATTATTTTCCAGCTTTCTTCAATGTTGTCTGGCATGGGTGTGTAAAAATGAGAGGCAAAAAGAACACAAAGCAGGCCCAAACAGAGAGCTTTGAGCCCCATAATATCCCTTTTTCCAGCGACTTCACGGTACTGAGATTAAAATCTGTCATAAACACTGAATAATAACTAGAAGAGCAAATGTAGTCTTGGGAACTCTCTCAGGTGATATGGTCGTCTTTACACAAAGCTAATTTTCAATTCAAATGTTACAGTGTCTGCAGTAACTGGTTTTGCAAGCACACAGACTGGACCAGATGTCATAACTCATCAGGGTGTGCGTGCATTATTAGCATTCAATTTAAAACTCTTACAGTGTTTCTTCACCCTGCGAATCCATCATCAGCCCAAAACAATTATTATTGAGACATAAATCAGAACCTAAATGAAAGCACTAAATAAGTCATGAAGTAAATTTTTGTGATTGGGTGGTGGTTGCAACATTTTTTAAAAGCAGGTTTTTTTTTTTAAGTTTGCTGATATTAAGTCAAAATCCAGGCTCATGCCATTACTATGGATTATTAACAATGTTAACAAACTTTTCTTGTGGTGAAACAAGTTTTCGATTAAAAGACAGGGGATGAGGGTACTTGTTCAATTTCCATCAAGCACCAAACTAGAATTTTTCCGTAGACTAAGCCAGGAAGCTCAGTTGAATTATCTGTTTTACAAAGGATTACATAGTATGTTGAATATGTGTCAATTCAGTTGGGCTAGGGAATGCTCAAATAGCTGGTAAAAAAATATTTCTGGATATGTCTTTGAGAGTGTTTCTGGAAAAGATTAGCATTTGAACTGGTAGAGTGAGTGAAGAAAATCATCCTCCCCGGTGTGGGCTGGCAGAACCCAATCACAAAAATGTGGAGGAAAAGTAAATTCCCTCTCTTCCTCGGCTGGGACATTGTTGTAACTCTAATTCAAGTTCAGGCTGCCTCAGCAGCACCTTCTTGCTCTGTTCCTGGCTTGTCACAAATGACCTATATATTTTGAGACAGTCTCCACCCAGTTTCTGTTTCTGTTTCTAGATAGATAAAGCCCCATTTGCTGCCTTATTTCTGCTTTAAGTCTGGTAAACACAATCATGTAACCGCTTTCAATTAACCAATCCAACTCTGTTGTGGGAAACCCACCTAGGTCATCCTGAACCCCAATAAAGGGTTCTACCTACAGGTCCCTCCATCTCTCGCTTGCTTTCTACCTGCTAGCTGAGAGACAGTGTCCTTGACTGCCTCCCCCTTTCCATCGGCTCTGCAAGGCATTTTACCCTCCTCTTTCTGGAATCTGCAAGTAAATAAACTTCATCTTTTTGACATTCCAGTCTAAATGTCCTCATTGTGCTGCACCTGACTACATCAAACCTAACTTAAATACTTCACTTAACAAACATCCATCTTCTCCTGCCCTTGGACATTGGAGCTCCTAGTTCCTAGGCCTTTAGATTCCTGGACTCCCATCAGACACCACATATTGTGGGACTTCTTTGCCTAAATAATTGCATGGGCCAATTTATACAATATATATCTACATATATATGTGTCTGTGTGTGTGTATATATATACATATGTGCTATATACATACACACACACATAAACTTTCTATATATAGTTTATGTAAAATATCTATATATTTTTATATATATAGACACTTTATATATAGAATATATAGAAAACGTATATATATATAGAAATTTTATATAGAGAAATATAGAATTCTTTATATAGAGAAACTATATATATAGGAACTTTCTGTATACAAAATTTTATACATAGTTATAACTAGTAACTTTCTATATATGTATAAACTAATCATGGATAGATACACAAACATATACAAATATGTGTGTATCTAAACATTATAATAGATAATCATAATATAGATATATATAGAGATATATAAATATATAATAGTTATCTATATCTGTGTGTGGATCTATCTATCTGTCTGTCTGACTCCTGTTGGTTCTATTCCTTCGGAGAACCCTGATTAATACATATAGTGACTTCGTTCATGTGTTTCAATGGTAAATCTTTAGAACTAACCCACATGAATAATTTAGCCTAGGGTGGCAGAGAACATCAAGTACAAATGTTGGACTTGTGCCTGCTGCAACCTGACAGCCTGAGAGAGACCATGTCCACATTAGAGCTGATCACCTGAAGGTTCTTCAGAGATACAAGGACTACTAGAGATTTTCTCTCTGATGTGTCAGGACCTGGTAAATAGTAAGTACAGGATTGGTACTTATGGAAAGTAATTTTTAGTAATAGAATTCACTCATATCAGAGGTCCAATATACACTTTTAATGATATAAACATATATCATTATACTGACATAAGTATATGTCATGATATAAGCATATATATCATTAAAAGTATATATTGGACCTCTTAATGCATGAGTATTAACGCCAAAGTCTATCCAACTTGAATTATTTAAGCATTTATTTTTATTGACCTGTATTTCAGGTTTCCCTGAATTCCTTAGGTATAACTTAATATTGTCTATCATTTAAAGAAGAACACTATTAAAGTATAAAAGTCACTATTGTTAATAATAATACACATATATTGGAACTGTCCTGGACAAAATGGGAGTTGTGACCTTAGCCTACTTATAAAACTTTAATTTAATTCATTCTGTGCCTCCATTTTTAAGTAGACAATAAGATTCTTGAAGGGAGACAGCATCATATTTTTATCCTTGCAACCCCTAAGTTCTCAAAGCTGTGCATGTAGCAGTGCTTAATAAACATTAAAAATAAATGAATGGATTCTCTAGTTAATTGGTTAATTGATGCCTAAAGATTCTAGGAAAGGGAAATTCTCAAATCCACCGATAGCAATGGTATCTGGAAAGTAATTTTAGGAATGGTCAGTTATGGCAAAAACTAAGGGAGGAATAGAGTTAAGGTAAAGATTGCAAGACTTCTGCCTTCACACACCTCACAGATACACACACATAAATGAACAGAAAGAGACATTGTGGAAGAAAGAGAAATCATGTTTGATTTGTCCGTTTGTGGCTTTTAGTGTGTGAAGTTCTGAAGCACCATGCAAACAGTTCAGGACAGTGAGCTTATTTGAGCCTCACAAATTTTCACCGCACAGTGTCATAATCTATGATTACTGTCTATGGAGTCTTAGATGTGCCTTCCCACACCTTAGTTCTATTAAGTTCAGGCAATCTCAAACACCTTTATAGCAAGTAATATTTTCTTCATTCCTCTGAGATAAAATACAAATTCCTCAATAGGATGGTATATGTTTCTGATTATCTTCATACATCTCTCCTTTTATCCTATGATTCAGGTGGACTTCAACCACTGGAAATGATTTTATAACAAAAAACTAAATAAATAAAGCTTCTAAAGTTCTTGTCACATCTCTCCTAGAATGAACCACTCAATTTCTCTCTGATCCCATCTCCCTGTCAAACATTCATTTTTCCTCTTAATTTTCAGTTCAATCCTTTCTATGTTGCTTTTCGTGATCCCCAATAGGTAGGGTTGATGAATTTATCTTTATCTCCTCCTAAATAAGTGCAAATTGTAGTATGAGTAACACCAAACTGAACTTACATAGTGGGTATGAATCTTCTTGTAATGATATGTGCAGGACACATACATATAAATATTTTCTTTAAACCTTGCTATACACTGAATGTTTATGCCCTGTCCCCCTAAATTTACATGTTGAAATCCTTACCACTTTCAAGAATGAATGAAACAACCAGATAGAAGATACATGAAGGAATAGAGAACTTTAACTACACAATAAACTGACTAGACCTAACAGGCATATATATAGAACACGCCACCCAGCAATAGCAAAATACACATTATTTCAAGTACACATGGGACATTCTCTAAAATAGACTCTATATTAGGCAATGTAACAGGTCTTACTAGGTTTTTTAAAATATAGTAGCTTATAAAAAGTATTTTTTCTACTATCAAAATGATATAGTTAGAAATTAATAACAAAAAGAAAACTGAAAATTACACAAATGTATGGAAATTAAACAACACACTTAAAATTTTTTATTTGTATTTATTTTTCATTTTTTAGAGAGACAAGGTCTTGCTTTATTGCCCAGCTTGGAGTACTGCAATGCAATCATAGCTTACTGCAGCTCCAAACTCCTGGGCTCAAGCAATCCTCCTGCCTCAACCTTCTGGAGTAGTTAAGACTACAGGTGTGTGCCACTACACCCGATTAATTTTTTTAATTTTCTGTACACACAGGATATACCTGTATTGTCCAGGCTGGTTGCAAATTCCTAGTCTCAAGCAGTCCTCCCACTTGGCCTCTCAAAGTGCTGGCATTACAGGCATGATCCACTGCACTTAGCCTAAACAACACACTTTTAAACAACTAATAGGTCAGAGGAAAAAAAAGTCATAAGGAAAATTAGAAAATAAATAGAGATGAATGAAAACAAAACCACAATACATCAAAACCTATGGGATACAGCAAAGCAGTGCTGAGACGGAAATTTATAGGAAAAAAAGGAAATTAAGTTCAAAGCTAGTAGGAATAACAAATAGTAAAGATTAGAATGTGAATAAACAAAAGAGAGAATAAAAAAATAGAGTAAAGCAGTGAAACCAAAAGTTGGATGTCTGAAACAAAACTGACAAAACCTTTAGTTGGAACAACAAATCAAAAAGCGAGTATACGCAAATAACTCAATCAGAAGAGAGAGTTGGGACCTCACTAACTGGCCTTACAGAGATGAAAGGAATTATCAGAGAATACAATAAACAGCTGAAGGCCTAAAAGTTAGACAACCTAGAATGAAGGAACAAATCCTTGAAAACTTCAAATGTTCATTGCAGCATTATCCACAAAAGCTAAGAGCTGGAAACAATCCAAGTGTCCATCCACTGAGGAATGCATAAGCAGACGTGGTATATATTTGCAGTAGAGTAGCATGTATTTGCAATATTCAGTCATACAAAGGAATGAAATTTTTTCCTACAACATGGACCTTGGAAACATAATGTCTGGTGGAATAAACTGGACAAAGAAGGTTAAAAATTCCATAATTTCTCTTATTTGAGCTACCTAGAATAGGTAAATTTATAGACACAAAATAAAATAGAGGTTACCAGGGCCTGGGGAGAGGTTGGGAAAGGGAGTTTTGGACCAATGAATACAGAATTCTGTTGGAAATGATTCTAAAAAGTTCTGGATCTAGATAGCGGTCATGGTTGCAAAACATTATGAATGTATTTTATGTCTCTGAATTGAAAATTGATGAGTAGTTAACATAATAAATACTACGTGTATTTTACCACAACAGAAATAAACAAAGAAACCAAAGGAAAAACTGGGCAAGTACTTGAAAAAAAAATATGAGTAAACTCTGTTAAAACAAAGGGGAAGTTTGTTTTAATGGTAATTTAAAACCTGGACATGGTTATTAAAAAGATTGATAGATTTGACAAGAAAATTTTTTTAAAAACTTAAACTCACAGTAAGCAAGTTCTACATATGATATTGTTTGGCTCTCTGTCCCCACCCAATCTCATATTGAATTGTAATCCCCACGTGTGGAGAAAGAGACCTGGTAGGAGGTTATTGGATTATGAGTGGTTTCCCTCATACTGTTCTCATGATAATGAGTGAGTTCTCACAAAATCTGATGGTTTTATAAGTGCTTAGGAGTTCTTCCTTCACTCTTGTGCTCTCTCTTGCCTTCCACTATGTAAGGCACACCTTTCTCCCCCTTTGCCTTCCACCACAATTGTAAGTTTCCTGAGGCCTCCTCAGCCATGTGGAACTGTAAGTCAATTAAACCTCTTTCCTTTATAAATTACCCAGCCTCATGTAGTATCTTTACAGCAGTGGGAAAAAATGGACTAATACAACATATAATAATAATTTTAGGTAGTTAGATAGACATTAGCAGCTAGGAGGGGGTAAAGGAAGAGAACAAAAAGGCTGTCACTAAGACAGCAGCCTATGGTCTACCTAAGTTCAGCCCCAGAACTGCACTAACTCCATCGTAAGAAATCGAGTTGGTGGTAAAGTTTGTGGCCAGCCCATACTGGAAAAAGATAAACAGGGAAGAAGTGGAAATTCCCTAAAGTGGTTCATGCCCAGTAGCCTGGAACTGTGTCCCAAAGTTCACCCCAAGCTCATTAGACCATCATTATAATAACATCTACCTGTGGTTTTCTCCATCCAGTGGGTTTTTCTTGACAAACTATGGATAAGAACATGGGCAGTTTAATTTTAGCTATTTAACTATAGACTGCCAATCAAATGACATCATCCTGTCACTCTGACATAGCCCAAACCTAAACTCCTCCCCACTAAACTCTCATAAAAGCCCCTTGAGTTTTGTAAGGGAAAACTGCAAATTTCACTTTGCAGAAATCGGTCTGCTCTTTCTCTGAGAATGTATTACTCTGCTTAATAAATTTTGCTTTGAGCTTGCATTGTGATGTTAATTTGCAATTCTTTGCTCACTATCACATGAGCTGAGATTTATGGTCCAGGGCTTCAGGTCTGTTGACTTCCCCAGTTAAAGAGTTCATCCAAATGCAAAATTCCCAGTAAGAAAAAGACAAATGTAAAAACATTTAAAACATGTGGAACATGTAATACAGAAGAACAGATAGTTTCATAGTATATAAATGCTCTGTATATTGAGAATAATACTACCAACAATGCAATCAGAAATCAGTGAAGTTTATGAAAGCACATTCAAAGGCAAGGGAAATACAAATGGTCTTTAAACGTGTTAAAGGAAGTTTAGTATCATGTATAATAACCTCATAATATTCCCGTAAAATGCATTTTTTCCAAATTAATTGTGAAAAATCAAAACATCGACAACTCATTCTAAAGGCAGCATAGTGGGAAAAAACTGCTTTCGTGCACTAATACACTAGCACAAAACGGTGAAACCATAGGAAAGACAATTGAAGCACCTAATAATATAACTATATATTCCGCCTTGTTCCAAACATCACATTTCTGAGAATTCATTATACAAATCAACATGTCTGAAATTATGTACATATAACTACATTTTTCTTTGTGATATTCTTTTTAATAGAAAAATGTAGTAAGTCTCCCAAGTGCCCACCTATGGATGACTGGGTAAAGAACTACAGCACCTCCACACAATAGGATATTATGCAGATATTCAAACAAAGTGGAAGTTAGGTAGTTATTTAAAATTTTCTTCAGAGTATATAATTAGGTAGAAAACAAAGTGTGGAGAATTATGCATGTAATAGCTTACTTATACAAAAAAAATAAAAAACATATAATTGTATTTTCTTATAAGGAAAAACTAGGAAAATGAGCAATAGATAAATAGCAAGGTCAAATCTCATATAATTAATACAAGTTACATATAGTTGTGGGGGTGCAGGAAAAAAGTGTGAAAAGTAACAAGAATGTGACCATCCCTTTCCATGTTTTCTTTTTTATTTATGTAAATTTGATTCTTGAATGGTGTAAATCAGCTAAGTATTGAAAATGAATTTAAAATTAGAAAACAGAACATCAATATAGATATAAAAGAAAACAATAAAATTATCTATACCAATACAATTATACTAGAATTTTTGTGAAGTAGAGTTGAACCATAGTTTTCAGTTAAAGGATAAAGATGAGAAATTTTGGAAAACTGGAGGTAACAAGCAGCAGGTAGTTTTTAGGACTTATTGGTATCTATACAGAAACAAACGGAGCAACTACATAAATATCAAAACTAAAATGAAATTGATGATGTGTACAACAAAACTGGCTAAGTATCCCCGCAAATCTCAAAATATAAGAAAGGAAACAAAGCAAATGAATAGGCACAAAACTGGTATGTTATCAGCATCTAGGCAGGAGAATGTAGAGGAAAGCAGAGGCCATCTGACAGATCAAATAATAACGGTAGCAAAAATTAGTTAACAGGTAGTCACTGAAAAACACAGGAGGCCAAGTTGAGAATAGTAGGTAAATTGGGAAGGATTTTGTCCATTCAAACAGCGGCTGAGTTCAAGAGGCCCAATCTGAAACAATGGAACAATCTAGCTCCAGTAAAGCCTGGATCTGCCCAGCTCTGTCTTCCATGAAGGATAGAACCCCACAGAGCAGAAATTGATGGGAGTGATATACAAGCTGAGGAGGATGTGGACAACAAAGGGGTCATGAGCAGAGGTCCAGATAACTGAAAAACATCTGAAAGCAAGCCACTCTACTTTATTTATTTATTTTTTATTTCTTAATAAAGCATAATAAAACAAAGCATCTAAAACCGCAGCTTCTGAAAGAACCACTTGTTCTTACCTGTCCTGTATCTCTCCTCAAACTTGACCTTGGCCTTTGTCCAAAGGGATGTCCACAGAGTGCCTTGTGGGCATCAGGTGATTGTAGTTTTAAACTTTCCTAAAAGACTTGATCTTTGACCTCTTGGCGATCTTCTTCTTGCCCATGGCAGCTGTCACTTTGTGGGGATAGCAGTCAATTCCAGCCACCAAAGCATGACTGCAGGGGCGATCTGAGGTGCCATCATCAATGTTCTTCACTATGACAGCTTTGCGTCCAGAGTAGCATCCAGCCAGGACAAGCACCACCTTCCTAGGTTCCATGAATTTGCCCATTTCGGCAGCACCCACTCGGGCCTACAGCAAAAAGGAAAAAAATCTCACTCTACTTTTTATATTTTAACACTTTCCAAAACCTGAAGAGGGAACTCTGTGATATCAGAGAAGATATCTAAACTGTTTCCTTCTACAAGTTCAGAACCAAATGAAATCCAAATTCAATAGTATCAAAGTCAAATCTCATACAAAGTAGCTATAAAATAAAACATAGACATAAAAACTAAAATAGAACAAATGGGGAAAAACACAACAAATCACAACAAAAGAAATGCAAAATGAAAAGGAATAAAATTGTAAATATCAAAAAAGAGGAGATAAATGATATTCAAGAGAAAGTGATAAATTTTAAAGATAAGCAAAGAAGAGCCATCTCATGGACAAAGCAGTCATTTAAAAAGAAAAACATGGCCACTTTGAGAGGCTAAGGCTGGAGAATCACTTGAGTCCACGACTTCAAGTCCAGCCTAGGCAACATACTGAGACCCCCATTTCCACTAAAAAAATAGAAAAATTAGCCCAGCATGGTGCCACATGCCTGTCGTCCCAGCGATTCAGGAGGCTGAGGAGGGAGGATTGATTGAGCCTGGGAGGTTAAGACTGCAGTGAGCCATGATCATACCACTGCACTCCAGCCTGGGTGACAGAACAAAACCTTGCCTCAAGAAAAACAAAGTAAACTAACAAAAACAGAAGGCAACGGAAAAAAATATATTAACAACTGCAATTCAGGAAACTGCTGAAATAAAAAAGACTTGGAAATACCTAATGAAAAATCACACCACGTACCTGGGAATATGAATCAGAATGGTCAACACAAAGACATATTCTTATAAAATTACTGTGCTCTAAAGAAAAAAATTGTGTCTTTCTTCTTTTTCCCCTACTTAATCTAGTTGCACTTCATGTACACTGCCAGATCAAAATGCCCCCAAGTGCTATTCTCTCTCCTTTAACAATGATTGTCCTTCATAAATGTATTAAATAACAATGCATTTAATGATGCCAATCAATACCTATGTTGCTATATCTCTATTAATTTTGATTATATGACAGTCATTCTCGACTAGATTCGTTTTGAAACGGGAAAGTTTCCCTTGCCCCCTAACAGGGTGTGTGCAATGGGGGTATGGCTTGCTTCTTCAGTGCCTCACTGCTTAAATCTATAGGGGAGCATACAGACCGGCAGGCCCACTGTGGGGCTCTAACTCCATGGCAGTGTCTAGAGTCTAGGGGGTGAATGTCTACAGCCGAAGCCCCAGTGGACGTGTGTTACAGGGACTCTTTTAGCTTGCCATCTATAGGCACCTTGTGTTAACCAGCTCAGTTAGACTCTCTACCTTGTTGCAAAGACAGAGGGCTTTCTGTATCCTGGGTTCTTGCCTTGGTGTACCGGAAGAATCGGATCACCCATGGACTTGGAGAATGAGTGCAGAGTTTTATTGAGTGGAAGTAGCTCTCAGCCAATGGGGAGCCAGAAGGGAGATGGCTTTCCCCTGGAGTTGGGCCACTTGGCAGTCCTGGCCCTCCTCTAACTGCCCCAGCCAAACTCTGCCTTTTAGTAAGAGGGTGATGAATTCTGTCAGGACTGGTCCTTCCCTTCAAGTACTCTGCTTAGTGCTTTATTCTACTGTGGCTGAGTTTGTATTCAAGTTGCAAGACAACGTTCTCTTTCCTCTTCCTTCTCCTCTCAAGTACAAGGAAGTAGTCTCTCCTGGAGCTGCAAGCTGCACTGCCTAAGGTTAAGAGAAGAGTGTTAGGCCGGGCGCGGTGGCTTAAGCCTGTAATCCCAGCACTTTGGGAGGCCGAGGCGGGTGGATCACAAGGTTAAGAGATCGAGACCATCCTGGTCAACATGGTGAAACCCCGTCTCTACTAAAAAATATACAAAAAATTAGCTGGGCATGGTGGCGCGTGTCTGTAATCCCAGCTACTCAGGAGGCTGAGGCAGGAGAATTGCCTGAACCCAGGAGGCGGAGGTTGCCGTGAGCCGAGATCGCGCCATTGCACTCCAGCCTGGGTAACAAGAGCAAAACCCCGTCTCAAAAAAAAAAAAAAAAAAAAAATAGAGAAGAGTGTTTCCAGCACTCTTTTGGCCACCCCAGCTGGTGTCTTTCTGGGTCATTTGCACCCCAAGTCCACTGGCTGCAAGTCCAGCCTAGCACCAGGACTTGCACAGGAATTGCAGTCCTTGTTACCTAGACTGCCTTTCAAGTTTATTTAGGATCCCAGAACAGTATAGCGCATGGTGACAATAATACCGGAGTTATTAAGAAATAATTTTAGGCAGGTAGATAGGGTAAAGGTACCCAATGGAAATTTTTCTTTTAACAGAAACAACCTCTGAACCATTTCTTTTCTTTCTTTCTTTCTTTCTTTCTTTCTTTTTTTTTTTTTTGAGACTGAGTTTCGCTCTTGTTACCCAGGCTGGAGTGCAATGGCACGATCTCGGCTCACCGCAACCTCCGCCTCCTGCGTTCAGGCAATTCTCCTGCCTCAGCCTCCTGAGTAGCTGGAACTACAGGCACGCGCCACCGTGCCCAGCTAATTTTTTGTATTTGTAGTACAGACAGGGTTTCACCATGTTGACCAGGATGGTCTCGATCTCTTGACCTCATGATCCACCCACCTAGGCCTCCCAAAGTGCTGGGATTACAGGCATAAGCCACAGTGCCCGGCCGAACCATTTCTTTTCTTCTTTTTTTGAGACGGAGTTTCTCTCGTTACCCAGGCTGGAGTGCAATGGCGCAATCTCCGCTCACCTCAACCTCCGCCTCCTGGGTTCAGGCAATTCTCCTGCCTCAGCCTCCTGAATAGCTGGGATTACAGGCACGCACCACCATGCTAATTTTTTGTATTTTTTTGTAGAGACGGGGTTTCACCATGTTGACCAGGATGGTTTTGATCTCTTGACCTCGTGATCCACCCGCCTTGGCCTCCCAAAGTGCTGGGCAGAAAGGCAGCTTAAAGAGCCAGGATGGCAGGCCCGGCGCAGTGGTTCACGCCTGTAAACCCAGCACTTTGGGAGGCCGAGGCGGGTGGATCACGAGGTCAAGAGATCGAGACCATCCTGGTCAACATGGTGAAACCCCGTCTCTACTAAAAATACAAAAAAAAAATTTAGCTGGGCATGGTGGCACGTGCCTGTAATCCCAGCTACTCAGGAGGCTAAGGAAGGAGAATTGCCTGAACCCAGGAGGCGGTGCAGTGAGCCGAGATCGCGCCATTGCACTCCAGCCTGGGTAACAAGAGCGAAACTCCGTCTCAAAAAAAAAAAAAAAAAGAGCCAGGATGGCAAGCTTTAATATGCAAATGCAGGCAATTAAAAACTAGGTCAATCCAACATGGCCAGTATGGCTATTCCCACCTCTTCTCCTTATCACCATGTGTGCCAAGTGTCATAACCACCTTCAGATAATATCACATGCTCAGAACATCATGGCCACCTGCATTTGCATATTAAAATCTAAGGTGAAAGGACTAGGTTTTTCACGGGCTACATAAATGACCACCTGGTCAAATCAATCTCCTGGACCCTATGCAAACCAAACACCACTTCCTCCAGCCTCCCAGTATAACCAACCACATTTGGGGTCTCACTTTGTTCCAAGCCCCCCTACCGCTGTCTCTGTATGGGGGAGTTTTCTTTCTTTCTTCTTTCTTTCCTGTTAAACTTTTCTCTCCTTAAAACTACTCCATGTGTGTCTGTGTCATTAACCCTTACAGTGCTAGACCAAAGACCCTGGTGTTCCACCATTCATCAGAGGCCTCCATATCAGCAAGGCCTCCTTGCTCGGTATCAGCAAGGCCCGTCCAAATTCAAATTCTGACCGCTGAGATTGGCAATTTCTCTCTGTCTAGGCCTCATCTAAATGTTTCCTCCATGGGTGCCAGCTGAATTCTGCCCTGTGTTGCTTTTTGCCATTACAGGGCAGCTGAGTTCCAACGCGAAAACCCCACAATTACTGCACACCCCCTTCTCCCAAGAACACAGATTCTGTCTCTGGGTGAAGAGTGTTGTAGGTGATTCAAGAATCTCTTTACTCCCCACTTTGGTGACTCTTTCAGTGATATGAAGTTGAAACCAGGTACTGCGACTGCTTGCTTGATTTTTGGATTTTTAAAAACGTGCTTTTTTTAATCTGAATAGTTGTTCAATTTGTGTTCTTGCAGAGAGAGGCTTCAGTTCCACCATCTTGCTCTGCCTTTATCTGTTTCACTATTTTTTATATACTTATTGTTGGATGTTTGCAATTAAACGTTTTATTTTAAAGTTATTTATATTTTACTTTGAATTTTATTTAAATTAAAATAATGTGAATTTTATCAAATATCTACTCATTATGTATTGATTTTATTATACTGTTTTCCACTGTTAATTTTTTAATTGTTGGATATATTTCCTGATTGATAAACCTTAGCATTACTGGAATAAGCCCTGTTTGGTCACAGTATACCTTTATTTTGGTTTCTCTTTGATAGAACTTCATATAGAATTTTTAATCTATATTTATGATGGAGTTTCTTTTTATCTTCTGCTTTGTTTTCTCTTTTCCATTTTGTTTTTAGTTGACACATAATAATGGCCCATATTTATGGGATAGAGAATGATATTTATATACATGTACATGGTGTGTGATGATCAAATCGAGGTGTTTAGTGTATCATCATTTCAGACATTTATCATTTCTTTGTGTTGCAAACATTCAAAATCCTGTCTTCTAGCTTTTTAAAAACAGTAAATTATCATTAACACTATTCACCCTACTGCACTGCAGAACACTAGAATATTCTTCTCATCTACTTGTTGCTCTGTATCCATTAACCAACCTCTCTCTATCTCCTCTCTCCCTTACCTTCCCATCCTTTAATAACCACAGGTCTACTCGTCTCTTCTATAAGCTCAAAACTTTTTAGCACCTATATATGAGTAAGAACAGGAACGTAATCTTTACCTTTTTGTGCATGATTTATTTCACAGTGGCCTCTAGGATCATTCACATTGCAAGCAAATGGCAGAATTTCATACTTTTAAAATTTTTCATTCTCTTTTATTCTGCTCTGTATATACACCATATTTTCTTTATATAATAAAGTTTATTTGTTACTTTTATTATAATTTAGTATAGAAATTATGCTGAATTAGTGAAATAAGTTGCAGAGCCTTTTAACTTTTTACTGTATGCAAAATATTTTCATGAGTATTTGCATGAATTGATTTGAAATATGAGATAAAATGAGCTACAGACTCATCTGTTTCTGATACCTTTGTAATACACCATCAATCAACTGCCAGTTACTTTAATGCTAAGTACTCTATTCATTTTATTTTTTCAAGTAAGAAGGGTTCTTTGACCCCTTTATATCTCAGGAAGTAATTATTTCCTTTATGTTTTAAATGAACTGGTAATTCTGTACCTACATCCAAAACATATTAGATACAATATTACTCTGTCACTAGAAATTTGCTTAAATATTATACAAGTCTCTAGAGAAACATATTACATATTATCCTAAAATTGCTGTTCAATCATGTATATTAACTGAAAGACTGATAATCTGGATGGTGACTGAATTTATATAATGCATATTTAATTCTTCTTTACTTTTATATGTTCAGTGCTCTATAAGTATGTTTAATGTTTAAATAACTTACTTCAAAATATTTACCTTGTGAACCAAAAAAATGAGTTTTCTAATCTTTATGCTCACGACTTACTTGAAATTTCACTATTATAGAAAATACTCAATGAAGTTTGTGAATGATTCAATGAACAAATACATGCATGAATGCTGCAATTAGTCTACATACTTTTCCGGGTGTACAGTGTTTGCAAAACAAATCTTGAACATATAATACTTACTCACATGACTTAAATCATTAATAGTTAAGTCAGGCAAACAAAATTTTGTCAATTCTGGTTTAAAGTGAGTTTATCAATGTCCCTTGTGATTTATCAGTGGAACAACCAGAAAGTCATTGCACAGGAGGTCATAGCTTTAACTATTACCTCATGGAACAACTAACAGCAAAGAAAACATATGCATCAACACAGTCTCAAACTTGTGAAATACAACTCAGTTATTTCAATTTTAGTGAAGAGATGTATTTGGTAAAATTTGCTAAAAAGTAGTGAAAAGATTATTGTTGAGATGGCCAAACAGCAAATGAATAAGCGGCAGACCAAAAGAAAAAATTTTGGTATTTAGTTATCAATCAAATCCACAGAAACAAGTAAATTTACACATTACCATATTAACCAAGCATTTATAAAAGACTCAGAAGAGAGAAAACAACATCAGGCAATAGCAGCATCACAAGGACCTCAAAAATTAGACATTACTTCTTACGCCTCAAAATGGGAATGCATTTTAGTTATGAGGTTAGAATAGGCTGACATGAGTATTGAACTCATCATCACAAGAAAGAATTCCAGAGGTTATCTTGCTACTTGCATATCCTGCATGAGGATATATGATTCAACTTCGAATTCACAATAATAGAATAAATAATTTTGGCTGATATGTATAGTTCATTAGGAAGCTCCTTGGATTAATAATCAGCACATAGCAATCAATGTAGTAAAATTTGCTAAAAGTTTGTAGTGATTTTGCTAAAAGTCTGAGTAAGGGTGAACATTTCAGGCTATAGAAATAATTTAGAGTCCAGAAGTTAATTTTTTCCTCTTCTATAGGCAAAGAATCCTAGCAATACATTTGAAATCAGAGTTTGTTTTTATTAAGTGAATGGGGAAAAACTAATAGAATTTACATTGGGCAGATGTAAGTAATGTATGGGCCATATCTAATAGAAAAAATGGCTGCAATGTAATGTAGGGATACCCCCATACAAAGTTCATTGCAATTTTCCTTCCTTAAATTTTTTCCTCACTCGCCATTACCATTTCTATCACTGCCCAGAAACTGTTATGCCTACTTTGCCTATAATCATACTCACTTTTATACTTTACTGATATTAGTGGATATTTAGTGTTTAACAAGTAAATTATATAAAATGGGAATAATACAATAATGTCTTAACTTTAGCAAGGTTAAAGAGTAGAAAAACTAAATAATTTGTTCTAAGGTACACAATTTAAACTTAGATTTGAAGTTACTCTGATTTAAACTTCGATTTATCCCAAACTCATGCCATTGTTCTGTCCATGAAACTCACAAGACTTTCAAACATAATCTTTGGATTATAATACTAACTAAATGATTATCTGCTGACATGTATGATTTATGGATTTATAGATTTTCTTCTAGCCAAGTAATATACTTATTTTTTATTCTAATGCCCATGAGTAAATAAAATGGTGATGTTATGAATGATAGAGCTCCATGGAATCCATTCTCTATGTGATCATGAACAACGTTAACTCCAACATTTTGAAGTCGTGTGACATATATAAGTCCATCATCTCTTAGAATATCATGTTGACAGGTGAGAACATAAGTTAAAGGCAACTTTTGTAACTGGGAATCATTGGCTAACAAGGGTGATAACCTACTATCCAAAAGTGCTGGATATGATAAGTTAAATTTTTCAAGAATTGGTTCCCTATAAATATGGTTCTTTTTAAACTTATCAGGAAGAAAGGTACTCCAGTTAACAAACTTGAATAGATGTCTTGATTCTTGAGGAATATGTTTGTTTTTTATTATTGCCTGAGAAAGTGCTTCATCTTTGGTCACATACAAGGCTCCCAATTTAGCTGCAATATCCCTTGTTAGAAGCGGGCCATGTTCATTTTCTCGGTGAGATGGCGTGAAGGAATCAATTATTTGTAAAAAAGGGTAAATTAAAGCTTGTGCCTTAATTTTATTTTTGAATACTGGGTCATTCTTTAGCTGAAAATATATAATAGAATTTGAATTAGTCAAAGGTTTTTAAACCATAGAAGTTCAAGTCTTTACTTCAATAACATGAGTAATTATAAGATAAAGTTATAAACCCAACACCAGGCTCAATGACTATTTTCAAAATATTTATACTTCATCTCAGGAACATTAAACTGTTTTATTCAAGGAGGCCAAGCAAGATGGCCAAACAGAAGCCTCCACCAATCGTCCTCTCCATAGGAACCACCAAATTGAACCACTATCCATGGAAAAAAGCACCTCCCTAAGAATTAAAAATCAGGTGTACAATCGTAGTACCTTGTTTTAACTTCATATCAAATCTTGGATTTCAGCAGTCAGAACCTGAGTGTTTGCACTAAGGGCTACAGTGCTCTATGTGTCCATGTAAATTTGAAAGGCAGTCTAGGCCATAAGGACAGTAACACTTAGGCAAGACCTAGTACTGAACTAGGCCCAGAGGCAATTGACTAGGATTGCACATGACATACTGAGACACAAGATGGGGCAGCCAAGGAAATGTTGGCACCACCCCTCCCCTAACCCCAGCCTGCACAGCTGGGGCTCCAAAAGAGACCCCTTCTTTCTGCTTGAGGAGAGGAGAGGAGAGAGAAGAGTAGGGAGAACTCTGTTTGCATCTTGGATACCAGCTCAGCCACAGCAGGACAGAGCACTGGACAGAGTCATGAGGGCCCTAATCCAGCCCCTAGTTCCCAGATGACATGGCTAATTACACCCTGAGCCAAAAGGTAACATGCTGCCTTGAAGAAAAGGACCCAGTCCTGGTAGTATTCATCACCTGTTAACTGCAGAGCACTGGGGCCCTGAATAACCAGCATGGATACCCAGGTACTGCACCAAGGACCTTGGGTAAGTCTTTGAGACTTACTGGCTTCAGGTGACCCTCAGCACATTTCCAACTGTGGTGGCTATGGGGCAAAAACCCTTCTGCTTGAGAAAAGCAAAGAGAAAAGTAAAGGGGACTTGGTATTGCACTGTAGGTACCAGCATGGCCACAGGGAAGCAAAAGGCCAAGTGGGCTTTTGGGAATCCTGCTGTCCTAGAGGGTGGGTCCCAGGCCAGGCAGCATTCACCACAAGCTGACTTAAGGGCCCTTGCGCCTTAAGAGAACATTGGTTGGTAGTCTGGCATTATTCCTCATGACCTGGAAGCAGTGGCTACAGAGTGAGGCTCCTCTGCCTTTGGAATGGAGAGGGAAGAATGGGAAGAACTGTGTCTTACAGTTTAAGTGCCAGCTCAGCTACAATACAATAGAACATCAGTTAGACTTCTAAGGTTTTTGGTTCTTTTCCCTGATACCCAGATAGCACCTCTGGACCTACTGGGGCTGGAGGCCCTCGCTGCCCTGAAGGTGAGTGAGACCCAGCACTGTTTTAGCTTCAGGTCTAACCAAGAACAGTTCCAGTAGTGGTGGCCACCGGGATGCTTCTGTCACTCCAGCCCCAGCTTTAGGTGATTCAGAACAGACAGGGAGACTCTATTTGTTTGGGAGAAAGTAAGGGAAGGAAAGGAAAGGGAAGAAGAGTCACTGCCTGGGAATCCAGAGAATTTTACCAGATCTTGTCCAAGACCATCAAGGCAGTACCTCTATGAGTCTGCAAGAACAACAGCATTACTGGACTTAGGATGCCCCCTAAAGTAGATACAGCTTAGATCACAACACCCAAGTCCTTTCAAATATCTGGCAAGCCTTCCAAGAAAGATGGCTACAAATAATCCCAGACATTGAAGACTATGATACATACCTAACTCTTCAATGCCTCGATACTGAAGAACATCTAGCACCAACACTATTCAGGAAAACATAACCTCAGTAAATGAACCAATTAAGGCACTACACACCAGTCCTGGAGAAGCAGAGATATGTGGTGACCTTTCAGATAGAGAATTCAAAATACCTGTTTTGAAGAAACTCAAGGAAATTCAACATAACACAGAGAAGGATTTCAGAATTCTATCTGATAAATGTAACAAAGAGATTGAAATGATTTAAAAGAATCAAGCAGAAATTCCGGAGCTGAAAAATGCAACTGGCAAACCAAAGAATGCATCAGAGTCCTTTAATAGCAGAATTAATCAAGGAGGAGAAAGAATTAGTGAGGATGAAAAAGGGCTATTTAAAAATACACAGTCAGAGAAAACAAAAGAAAAAAGAATAAAAAACAATAAAGCATGACTACAGGACCCATAAAATTGTCTCAAAATAACAAATGTAAGAGTTATTGGCCTTAAAGAGAAGGTAGAGAAAAAGATAGAGGTAGAAAATTTGTTAAAAGGGATAACAAAAGAGAACTTACCAAACCAACAAAAAGATATCAATATCCAACTGTAAGAAAGTTATAGAACACCAAGCAGATTTAACCCAAAAACTACCTCAAGGAAATTAATAATCAAAATCCCAAAGGTCAAGGGTAAGCAAGAGTCCTAAAAGCAGCAAGAGGAAAAAAAACAACTAATATACAGTGGAGCTCCAATACATCTGGCAGCAAACTTTTCAGTGGAAATCTTACAGGCTAGGAGAGATGGCATGACATATTTAAAATGTTGAAGGAAAATAACTTCTACCATAGTATAGTATATCCAGTGACAATATCCTCCAAACTTGAAGAAGAAATAAAGACTTTCCCAGAAGAAGCTGAGGGATTTCATCAATACGAGACAGGTGCCACAAGAAATGCTAAAGGGAAAAATTCAATCAAAAATAAAGGATGTTAATGAGCAATAAGTAATCACCTGCAGGTACAAAACTCTCTGGTAATACTAAGTACACAGAAAAACACAGAATGTTATAACACTGTAACTGTAGGGTATAAACTACTCTTATACTAAGCAGAAAGACTAAATGATGAACCAATCAAAAATAATAACTATGACAACTTTTCCAGACATAGTCATTATAATAAGATATAATTAGAATAAACAAAAAGTTAAAATACCAGGGAATGAAGTTAGGGGTAAAGTTTTCTTTTTGCTTGCTTATTTGTTTATACAAATAGTGTTAATTTGTTATCGGATTAAAATAATGTGTTAGAGATAGTATTTGCAAGCCTCATAGTAACTTCAAAGCAGAAAACATACAACAGATATACAAAAAGTAAAAATTAAGATGCTAAATCATATCACCAGAGAAAATCACCTTCACTAGGGGAAGACATGAAGGAAAGAAAGAAGAAAGAGAAGGCCACAAAACATCCAGAAAGACGAATAACAAGATGTAGGAGTAAGTCTTTGTTTGTCAATAATAGTATTGAATGTAAATGGACTAAACTCTCCAATCAAAAGACATAGATTGGCTGAATGGATAAAAAAACAAGACCTATCAATCGTTACTTATAACAAATATGCTTTATAAAGACTCACATACACTGAAAACAAAGGGATGACAAAAGGTATTCAATTCCAATGGAAACAAAAATCAGCAGGATATACTATACTTATACCAGACAAAATAGATTTCAAGACAAAAATTATAGGAAGAGATAAAGTAGGTCACAAAATAATAATAAAAGAGTCAATTCAGCAAGAGGATATAACAATTTTAAATATATATGCACCCAAAACGGGAGCACACAGATATTTAACGAAAATATTATTAGAGATAAAGAGAGAGATAGGCCTTATCACAATAATATCTGGAGAATTCAACACCTCCACTTTCAACACTGGACAGATCTTTCAGACAGAAAATCAACAAAGAAACATCAGACTTAATACGCACTATAGACAAATGGATGTAACAGATATTTACAGAACATGTTATCCAAGAGCTACAGAATACATATTTTTTTCCTCAGCACATGGATCATTCTCAAGGGTAGACTATATGTTAAGTCCCAAAACTAGTCTTAAAACATTCAAATAAATTGAAATAATATCAAGCATCTTCTCTGACCACAATGGAATGAAACTAGAAATTAATGACAAGGAATTTTGAAAACTTATGGATACATGAAAATTAAACAATATGCTCCTGAATTATCAGTGGGTCAATGAAGAAATTAAGAAGAACATAGAAAGTTTTCTTGAAACAAATGACAATGGAAACACAACATAACAACCTATAGGATACAGCAAAAGCAGCACTAAGAGGGAATTTTAGAATTAAAAGTGCCACATCAAAAAAGAGGAAAAATTTTAAATAAACAATTTAATGATGCTTCTTGAAGATGTAAAAATGCAAGAAAAAGTCAAACTCAAAATTAGTAGGAGAAAAATAAGAGCTGGGTGTGATGGTTCATGCGTATAATCTCAGCACTTTGGGAGGCTGAGGCAGGCAGATAACTTGAGGACAGAAATTTGAAATCAGCCTGGCTGATATAATGAAACCCTGTCTCTACTAAAATTCAAAAATCAGATAGGCATGGTGGCACATGCCTGGAGTCCTAGCTATGAGGGAAGCTGAGGCAGGAGGATTGCTTGAACCCAGGAGCCAGAGGTTGCAGTGAGCCAAGATCTCACTATTGGACTCCAGCCTGGGTGACAGAGTGAAAATCTGTTGAAGAAGAAGAGACAGAAGGTGAAGCAGAAGAAGAAGTGGAGGAGGAGGAGGAGGAGGAGGAAGAGAAGGAGGAAGAAGAAGATTAGAGCAGAAATAAATGAAACTGAAATGAAGGACATGATACAAAAAGGTCAATGAAACGAAAAGCTGTTCTTTTTTTAAAAAAAGTTAAACAAAATTGACAAACCTTTAGCCTAACTAAGAAAAAAACAGAGAATACCCAAATAATTTTTTAAAAAATGAAAAGGAGACAATACAACAGATACTGCAGAAACTCAAAGGATCATTTGTGGCTACTATGAGCAATTATATGCCCATAAAATGAAAAATCTAGAAAAAAAAAAGGAAAAATTCCTAGATACATACAACCTACTAAGATTGAACCGAGAAGAAGTCCAAAACTTCAACAGACCAAAAACAAATAATGGGATTGAAGCCATAATAAAAATTCTCCAAGCAAAGAAAAGCCCAGGACCTGATGGCTTCACTGTTGAATTCTACCATACATTCAAAGTTCGACTAACATCAACCACTCAAACTATTCCAAAAATTAAAGAAGTTTATTCCAAACTCATCCTATGAGGTTGGTATTACCCTGATAGCAAAACCAGAGAAAAAAAATTTTTTAACTACAGGGAAATATCTCTGACAAAAGTTGGTGCAAAAACCTCAACAAAGTACGAGCAAACCAAATTCAAGGATTCATTAGAAAGATCCTTCATTATGACCAAGTGGGATTTATTCCAGGAATGTAAGGACAGGTTGACATACATTAATCAGCATGACACATAATAAGAACAGAATGAAGGATGAAGACCATATGATCATTTCAATTGATGCTGAAAAAGCATTTGATAAAATTCAACATCTCTTCATGATAAAAACTCTCCAAAAACTGGGGACAGAAGGAACATACTTCAACAAGATAAAAGCCATATATAACAGACCCACAGGTAGTATCATATTGAATGGGGAAAAACTGAAAGAAAGCTTTTCTGTAAGATCTGGGACATGACAAGAATGCCCACTGATATGGTTTGGTTGTGTCCTTACCCAAATCTCAACTTGAATTGTATCTCCCAGAATTCCCACTGTGTTGTGGGAGGAGCCCAGGAAGAGGTAATTGAAATAATGGGGGCTGATGTTTTCCATTGTATTCTTGTGATAATGAATAAATAGGTCACGTGTTTGTATGCAAAGCTTTGAATGTAATAATTTTTAAGTTTTTAAAAAGGTTTTTCAAGATTATTTCAATAATATCAATAGTGTGTGTTACCTATCTCCAAACTGGTCATTTCACCTTTTAAGGTAACATTCCCTCACTTTATTAAATTCTAAAATTCCGATTAAACTAATACCTTAAATTCAGAATACATTAATTCATACAAAGCTCATAAAGTTCTAAAAAGCTTTTTAGAAATTACTGTCTGAATATTCTTTTTTATGTGGAATGATGATCATCACACAAATAGTGGATATGAGAAGAATAAAATAAAAGGTTTTATTAACAAACCTCCAAAGTAGGAAGTGATTTTTCTAAAACAAAAACAAGAGATATAGACAGCATCTCAAGATATGTACTCTCTGGTTTTAGATAAGCTCAAAACTTCTTACTGTCAATATCTGTTCTGAATTGCAGTGCAGAGAAATTCTTGGGGCACACCACTTCTTCCATAGTGGAAAAAGGTCCATAGTGGACCTCACAAGATCTGATAGGTTTATCAGGGGTTTCCTCTTTTGCTTCTTCCTCATATTCTCTTGCCACTGCCATGTAAGAAGTGCCTTTAACCTCCTGTGATTCTGAGTCCTCCCCAGCCAAGTGGAACTGTAAGCCCACTTAAACCTCTTTTTTTCCCCCAGTTTCAGGTATGTCTTTATCAACAGCAAGGCTTCTGTTTTCTGATCTCAAAATTAATGATTTTATTAGTCAATACTGTATATGGTTTTTATATGGTGAAAATGAGATGAAACTAGTAAGGAAGAGTTCCAGGAATGCAGTAAGTGTTCAATAAACATTAATTATATTTAGTATTATCACTATAGGCAATGGAAAAGAATTATCTTTTCTGAAAATATTCATGTCCTAGCAGGCAAACTATTAGCTTGGCTCCATTTTTGTTTGAAGAGACACAGTAAAGTCTGATGTTGTATGGCAGGTGAAAAGAAATAATAAATGTTAAATTAAAATAGGAGTAAAAATTGAAAACATTAGCTCCACAGGACATGAAAGCCCATCAAAGGCCACAATGTTGGTAACACAGAGGCATTATATATTATTTATTTTAGTATGTTAATTATTTTAGAGATAGAATAGATTATATGTAGATGTAGAGATAATAAATACATACTTTATATGAAACAATTTTATCAACTTTCTAAACCAGAAGGTTTTTCCAAGCTTAAAGGCAATGGGAAAAATAATAAAGAAAAATAATGAGAACCAAGTTTTTCCAATATTATACAAGTTTAAAACTTTTCTAAGTGTAAAAAAAAAGAAAAAATTTTTGAAAAGATGAACAAGCCTATTTTCCATGCAAGGAATGCAAACAGACTCACAAAAATAAATTACAAAGGTCATCTTTAGTTAACAAATAATTCTACTCTTCAAAGAAAAATATCATGAAACAAATTATCAAAGACTATAGAGAGCTTATTGAGGAGGAAATAAAATTATTCACATTTTAAATTTTACCAGTAAAAAGTATTCTATTTTACTGGCCGTGAAAGAAATGTACATCAAAACTATAGTGGAAATAATATCCCTTTACCACTGTAAAATAAAAAGATCATTGTAAATATGATTATGTACTGCATGTGGGAATGGAATGAATACAACATCTATCTACATTTTTCCTGTCTAAGCAAACTGGCAAAACTTATTTAACAAACAATATGTCTCTCAAATCTTAAAGACCAAGTTTTTCTACTTCCAAAAATCTACCTTAGGCAGTAAGACTATGATAGAAATGGTGTGCCCCAAGAATTTCTCTGCACTGCAATTCAGAACAGATATTGACAGTAAGAAGTTTTGAGAGATCCAAGATGGCTGATCACTAACAGCTTGGGATTGTAGCTCTCAGTGAAAGTGCAGAGAACGAGAGGACGCCACACTTTCAGATGAATTTTCGTCGCTCATGGACCAGAAGATTCCCAGTGGAGGAGCCCCACGGGTCACCAGCGTGACTCTTGTGGCCGGTGCAGCAGCTCTTCTCGCAGAGTAAACAGGACTGGTTCCCCTTCTGACCCATGTTTGGAGCTCAGGGAAGGCAGAGCCGCTTATTACGGACTCAAGAAGAAAGCCAGACCAGAGATTCCTGGGCAGAAGGGCACCATCAGTCTTATTGCTGCTGTTTTGGCCTGCGCAGTGGGTTGCTCAGATTCCAGCACTGGGAATCAATGAACTGGACGTCCACTCAGAAACCTAATTAGAAAGGCGGTAATTGTAAAGACGACAGATGGATACATTTATAATGAAGGGAAGAAACCAGTCTAAAAAGGCTGAGAATACCCAACATCAGAACCCCTCTCCCTCTACAGGGGATTACAGTTCCTCATCAGCAACAGAACAAGCCCTGATGGAGAAGGACTGCGTTCCATCATCAGAAGTAGGCTTCAGAAGGTGGATGATAAGAAACTTCTGGGAGTTAAAAGAACTTGTTCTAACCCAATGTAAAGAAACTAAGAACTTTAAAAAAAGATTTGACGAAATGCTAACAAGAATAGACAATATACAGAGGAATATAAATGAACTAACGGAGTTGAAAAACACGAGAACTTAGAGAAATAAGCACAAGATTGAATAGCCGAATTGATCAAGCAGAAGAAAGGATATCAGAGGTCGAAGACCAACTTAATGAAATAAAACGAGAAGACAAGAATAGAGGAAAAAAGGATAAAAAGGAATGTGCAAAGTCTCTAAGAAATGTGGGACTATGTGAAAAGACCTCATTTACATTTGATAGGTGTACCTGAATGTGACAGAGAGAATGAATCCAAGCTGGAAAATACTCTTCAGGATATTATTCAGGAAAACTTTCCCAATCTAGCAAAGCAGGACAATATTCAACCTCTGGTAATACAGAGAACACCACAAAGATATTCCTCAAGAAGAGCAACCCCAAGGCACATAATCGTTAGATTCACCAGGGTTGAAATGAAGGAGAAAATACTAAGGGCAGCCAGAGAGAAAGGTCGGGTTACCCACAAAGGGATGCCTATTAGACTTACAGCAGATCTCTCAGCAGAAACCCTACAAGCCAGAAGAGAGTGGGGGCCAATATTCAACATCCTTAAAGAAAAGAACTTTCAGCCCAGAATTTCATATCCAGTCAAACTAAGCTTCACAACTGAAGGAAAAGTAAAATCTTTTATAAGCGAGTACTCAGAGATTTTATTACCACCAGGCCTGCTTTACAAGAGCTTCTGAAAGAAGCATTATACATAGAAAGGAGCAACCACTATTAGCCTTTCTAAAAATATACCAAAAAGTAAAGAGCATCAACATAAAGAAGAATTTACATCAACGAATGGATAAAATAGCCAGTTAACATCAAATGGCAGTAACCCTAAATTTAAGTTGACTAAATCCCCCAATCAAAAGATACAGCTAAAACCTAACGGTATGCTACATCCAGACCCATTTCACATCCAAAGATACACAAAGACTCAAAACAAAGGGATGGAGAAAGACTTACCAACCAAATGGAGAACAAAAATAAATAAATAAAACAGGAGTTGCAATTCTTGCATCTGATAAAATAGATTTCAAAGCAACAAAGATATAGTGGTAAAAGGATCAATGCAACAATAAAAGCTAACGATCCTAACACCCAGAATCATAAGACCCATAAAGAGATTTAGACTCAATAAGACAGAAAATTAATAAGGACATCTAGGACTTGAACTCAGATCCAGAACAAGTAAACTTAATAAATATTTATAGAGCTCTCCATTTTCAGTACACAAAATATACATTCTCCACTTTAAATACACAAAATATTGATTGGCCATTATTAATACCCATTTTTATTCCCGTTCTCTCTCCCTCTTTTTCTTCCTCTCCTTCACTCCCTTTTTTTTCCTTCTCTCAAAAAAAAAAAGTTTTGAGCTTATCTAAAACCAGAGAGTACATATCTTTTGAGATGCTGTCTATATCTCTTGTTTTTGTTTTAGAAAAATCACTTCCTACTTTGGAGGTTTGTTAATAAAACCTTTTATTTTATTCTTCTCATATCCACTATTTGTGTGATGATTATCATTCCACATAAAAAAAGAATATTCAGACAGTAATTTCTAAAAAGCTTTTTAAAACTTTATGAGCTTTGTATGAATTAACGTATTCAGAATTTATTAGTTTAATCAGAATTTTAGAATTTAGTAAAGTGAGGGAATGTTACCTTAAAAGGTGAAATGACCAGTTTGGAGATAGGTAACACACACTATTGATATTATTGAAATAATCTTCAAAAACCTTTTTAAAAACTTAAAAATTATTACATTCAAAGCTTTGCATACAAACACGTGACCCAGGAGTAACTGCACATAAGAATTTAATCACTTACTCCACCCTCCACACCTCTCTGCTTGTTTCAAAGCACTCCTAGACATCTGCCCTCTCCCCTGTGTTGAGAGCGCTGCCCCAGACTCTCTCTCTCTCTCTGCTTATCAGTTTGCTGCTGCAGACAGGGAAGGTTTTAATCCATAACCACAACTCTACTTCCTTCATCTGCTTGAAGATACGTGGATCCTCAAAGCTAAGGACCCAGAGGGGCTCTGAGATCATGAAGAGAGGAACAGGATTTAAGTTCGTTTCCTCTTTTTCATGCTACATGGAATGTGCCAAGAAATCTCCTTTATTCATGGTGGTTTTATTTTGTTTTATTTTTACTTAAAGGCACAATAAGAACTTACAAACTAACTTTTGAGACTACATATATTTTATAAGCAGAGGCTGTTCTATAATTGAAAAGGATATTCCTCTGCTTAGGTAAATTTTTTTTCATTAAATAAATGTTTTGGCAGTGGAAATTATATATTAGACTGAAATCATTTTTCAATATTTATTTGGCAGTTATTTAGTTGCATATGACAAGGGTTTTAACATAAGGTAAATTTTCTCTGTCACGGTAGTGCTTCTTCTGCGCAAGCATAACACAGGGCTGATATGTTATCTGATGACACTCTACAGAGTTTAAAACATGGATTACAATGACCTCAAATGCTCAGTAGACTTTACAACTTACCTAAGGAGAACGACAACCCTCTGTCATATTAAATGGTAGTTCCTGGACATTGTTGTAGTTTTTTTAAAATTAAGAGCTTATTTAACATTATGTGCAATGTCCCCTCAATGCCTTTAAAGCCATATCTATCTAAGGTATAATTACACCAAAAGGGATGAGAAGGTTGGTTGTATGTTTGTTCATTTTTGCTATTTCAAAGTTGAAAATATAAGACCAATACATTTATTGTAACTGAAATAAGATGATTCTCTTGTATTCAAATTACAGTACGTATGCATGTCATAAACATGCATAATACATGGAACATACCTGTTGAGTCACTGATGCTGCCAATGTACCCCCGGAACTATCACCCGAGATACAGATTCGGGTGGAATCCACCCTATATTGTTCAAGAATTTTGTCCTGTAGAAAGAACTTGACCACAGAAAGAGCATCTTCAAGGGCAATGGGGAATTGATATTGAGGAGATAGTCTATAGCTTCAGAAAAACAGAAAGTAACAAAGCATTTATGATTAAACTTAAGTTATAATTATTCAAATATCTATCAATTGAAGCAACAGATCTGTTTAATATATTGGCCCTACTTTGACTTTAATTTCACCAATTAAACCTGACTTACTACTAACTTTTGTTTTCAAATAAAAAGTAGATGCTGGTATAAGGGTTACAAAATTTTGGCTTTATAGGGAGATGAGAGGGAGAAGGATGTGTCTTCAGTCTCATAAAATTTTCAACAGAAGAGCAATCAGGAGGGAGGTATCCTGTAGTATTTATGAGATTCTCAATGTAGTTGGTGATTCAAGAACAAATTTTTACTTTAAACTGACAACTAGAATTTGTAAAAATTTTTATTTCTAAGGTATTACATAAATTTTAATAAATTATAATTTTATAAATTTATGAGGTACAAAGTGATGTTATGATTTATGAATATAACATAATATGAAATAATTAAATTGATCTAGGTGATATATCCATTACCTCAAATACTTAATATATTTTATGGTAAGAACATTTGATATTTATTCTCTTTGCATTTTTTAATATTATTAAATGTATTCACTGTATTGTACAATAGAACTAAAAAAGAATTCCTCTTTTTTCAAAAACGTATTTTGTACTCTTTTACCATCACCTCCTCATTGGTCCTAACCACTGGCCTCTGTAACGACCATTGTCTTCTCTGCTTCTGTGAATTCAAGGATTTTAGTTTCCACATATCAGTGAGAATCTGTGGTATTTGTATTTCTGTGCCTGGCTTATCTCATTTAGGAAAATGTTCTCCAACTCCATCCGTGTAGTCACAAATGACAGAATTTCCTCTTTATTGAGGCTGCATAGTATTCCATTGGTATATGTACCACATTTTCTTTATCCATTCATCTGTTGATGGACACTTAGGTTGACTTCATATCTTGGCTATTGGGAATAGTGCTGCAATGAACATGGGAGTGAGGACATGTCTTTGACACACTGATTTCAGATTTGTTGGGCAAATACCCAGAAGTAGGATTGCTGGATCATATAGTAATTCTAATTTTAGTTTTTTGAGGAAACTCCATAGACTTTTCCATAAACGCTGTACTAATTCACATTTCCACGAATACTATACAAGGGTTTCCTTTTCTCAATATCAGTGCCAACGCTTGCTACCTTTCATCTTTTTTATAATAGGTGTGAGATGATATCTCACTGTGGTTTTAATTTGCACTTCCCTCATGATTAGCAATGTTGAGTATTTATTCATATATGTTGCCCATTTGTATGTCTTCTTTTGAAAAATGTCTATCAGATTTCTTGCCCATTTTTTAACTGATCTTTTTGTTTTCTTGCTATTAAGTTGTTTGAGCTCAAAATATAAATACTTTTTATGTTAGCCCCTAGTCAGATGTATGGCTTGCAAATGTTTTCTCTCAATCTACAGATTGTCTCTGTGGAGTGTTAACTATTTTTGCTTTCCAGAAGCTTTTAGTTTGGTGTAATCACCATTTGGTTACTTTTGTTTTTGTTGCCTATGCTTTCTGGGTCAACAATTTTCAGAACTATTGTTGGGAAGTCACAAAAAATTTTAACAGGAGAAAATCTGAAAGTCAATTATTTGTAGATATCTTGTATTAGAAATTTATTTAAGTCAAAATTCTACAAGGTAGCATGTCTCATTTCACATCATGAGCACTACCTGAAAACTTGATTAAAAATAAAAGCTTTTAAATGTAAATAATATTAAAGTATAGCAAAGAATCTTCCTTAATCATTGTAATTTATTTGTAAGGCAAATTGTTGCAGCACCTTTTAATAAGCCTATATATTTATATAATATGTAGGCTCAATATTTATATATAGGTTCATTAAATATATATGATATAAAGATATATATAATCATATATATAGGCTTGTTAAAGATGTATAGGCTCATCAAGATATAGATATGTGTGTGTATATATATCTTCACCATATATATATATGTAAAACCAAATACAAATTACATACTTTACCTTTTAATATAGAGCATACCTCGTTCTAATATAGGAGCTATTGAATGGTACAATTTTATTTCTATCTGTAGTAGTAATCTTAATATCCATAATTTATAATTAGTCAATTATGCATATGTCAACACTAAACAATAAATGTTACCAAGATGGTCCTAGCAGTTTTGTCATACTATAATCTGTATCTAAAGTATCTAAAATACAGTATAATCTAAATAAGATAACATATCAAAAATGTGATTGTTATTTTAAACACGCTTCAGAGAAAAGAGCAACAAATATCATAAGTAATTGATAAAGTTATTGAACCAGATACTCTATATATCATCATTTAAAAAGTATACTTAAAATGATTAAGTGACATACTAGGTTAAACCTGTAGAGTAAAGGGGAGAATATCCTAATTAGTATAAGTTAGAAATAGCTCTGAAAGCATAAGGGATTTTTCTGGTTGCTCTAAAGCAGCAGTAATAAACAGGATGGCATTGGTTCAACTTGTTTGTTCTATTTGATCCTATTAATTTCTCACAAGAAATTATACTATGTTCTCTTTTCATAAGAAGGCTAAAAGTCTCTAAGTGTATTTCTGCCCTCTGAAATTGGCAGGAGAGATGGAAAAAGTTCTTCATCCTGAGGATGATGGTTTTAGAAGTATAGAGTACACCTGAATACATCAAAAAGTATTGGACATTTTGGACAATGATTAGTCTTTCTCACATGTTGTTAGAAATTTTGGCAAACAATTGTGAACTACTAAGATCTCTAATTTTGAGAATGACTTGAAATTACCATATGGTCCCAACATTTGTCACCTGATGTTCTTCCAACCCAAAATAATCTCTAAAATTCATCGTTTTATTACCAGCTGAAACAAAACCCAACATCTCAAATGTGTAAGGGGTAACTAGTGCCCTCTTTCTATGTTTATTATATTGGGATTAAGCTAGGTCCTTATAGGACCGTTATGTTCCCAGAGATTCTCACAGCTGTGTTGCCCAGGATGTTCACCCTGCAGTGCCTCTCAGCGTTCTCTACAAAGGAAAAGACTAAAGGAAAATTGGGTCCTTTTTAGTAGGAGTGGATATTTTAATATGAATAAAAGTTATTAATATAAACAAAAACTCCCTATAATTCAAGCCACTTTTGAGGCTTGAGTGACTGGTATTGGAAATCGGTCCTATGTCGTGAGTGCAAGGATCATGGGACTTTTTAAAAAATCTTACTCCACTCCCACAACAACAGCATCAAGTTTGTTTGCCGTCTGTCGGTTCAGCAAATCATAAGGCGAATTCTCTGAAATGAAAGAAATAAACATAAACGTGTACCCTGTAAATAAAAGACAATAAAAAACCACCAATACTCATGAAATATGATAGAAGTATAGATTGTACTTAATTGGTAGAATCCTTATAATCTCCATTTTTGTCACCATTTGGAAGAACCTGTCAGAGTAAGAAAAGCTTCCTAATCCTCCACATATTAAATCATTCCTCACCAAAAATAAAGAGAAGACATATGATTGGTGACAATGGAAGAAGAAACTTGGCATGCTCTGCTGACCCACTAGTTTTCTATGAGACCTCTCCTTCTAGGTCCACTGTGTTGCATGCTTCAAAGGGGGCATCATTCATTTAATAATAAATCTTTAAAGCAAAAATCTCATCAAGTGTTTTTATAATGTTATTTGCCACATGGTGTATGAAGAAATATGTATGAACCATGATTGATACAATCTATTATTTCTTTGCTAAAATACATATACATACTTACAAAAATTAATATATCAGCAAATGTTCTGCCAATTTTACATGTATACATGCCATATATTTTAATATAAACATGTAATTTGCAACATACACACATAAAGTGCACTTACTGCAACTTCCCAAGACAAAGGCACCACCGTGAAGAAAAATTACAGCCGGTCTCTGCCTTTGTGACTTCCTTTTTGGTAAATACAAACGTACTGGAATGTCACTAAAGGTTGTGTCAGTCACTGTAATGTTTTCATCTGAAATTGGTTCTGTCATGTCCAGATTCGTTAAAATGACAAATAATTCTTCATACCTCATAAGACCTATATTTTCAAATAACTTAGCCTGTCAAAACAAAACAAAATGGAAAACATTAAACATTTTACCCAAGGTCAAAATATAACTTAAGGCAGTACCAAAGCAATATCCAGGGATCCTTATAATAGACTTGTACTTTCTCTGAGACCAGACTCTCCTTTACTTATATATCCACAAACCTTCAGAAGCTTCGCTTTGTCAAAGCATTGAATCTAAAATCTTCTCCCCACTTTTCAAGACTCTCTTTAAACTGATATTTTTTTTACTTCCTTGTATTACACACTACTTTCTTTTTAAAAAATATATTTACTGAAGCTGGGTGAGGAGCTCCTGCCTATAATCCCAGCACTTTGGGTGGCCGAGGTGGGCAGATCACTTGAGGTCAGGAATTCAAGACCAGCCTGGCCAACATAGTGAAACCCCGTTCTCTACTGAAAAAAAAAAACAAAAAACAAAATACTAGCCAGGCGTGGTGCTGCACAGCTGTAATCCCAGCTTCTTGGGAGGTTGAGGCAGGAGAATTGCTTGAACCTGGGAGGTAGAGTTTGCAGTGAGCTGAAATTATACCACTGCACTACAGCCTGGGTGACAGAGTGAGATTCAGCCTAAAAAAAATAATAATAAAATAAACGTACTGTGTATAATTGAGGTTTACAACACAATGTTACGGGATACATATAGATAGTAAATTGTTACTAAAATAAATTAACATATGCATTATCTCACATAGTTTTGTGCAAGAACAGCTAAAATCTACTTATTTTTTTAATTCCTAACACAACACAAATTTTTCACTCTATTCCTCATGCTGCACATTAGATTTCTAGACTTACCCTACATACGATTAGTGATGTTGAGCACTTTTTAATGTAACTGTTGACCATTTTTATGTCTTTCTTGTAGAAATGTTTGTTCAGGTCTTTGTCTATTGTCAGGTTGTCTTTCTGCTTTAAGTTGTAAGAGTTCTTTATAAATTTTGGATAGTAACTCTTTGTTAGGTATATGGTTGCAATCATTTTTCTCAATCTACACATTGCCTGTTCATTTTGTTATTTAAAATTATTTTTAATTTTTAATTTTTTTTTCTGTAGAGAAGACTTTTAGTTAGATATAGTCCCATTTATTTATTTTTGCTTTTGTAGTCAGAGCTACAAAAACTGGGTGTAATGCCCAAAAAGTCATTGCCAGAGCCATTGGCTAGTGTCAAGGATCCTTTCCCCTATATTCTCCTCTAGAAGTTTCATGGTTTCAGTCTTCCATTTAGGTCTTTTATCTATTGTGAGTTTATTTTTGTATATGGTGTAAGATTAGGGCCCACTTTCAGTCTTTTGCACATGGAAATCCAGTTTTCCACACAGCCATTGCATTCTAACAAATATGTTTTGTTTTTCTAAAGACATTTACTTTTCTATTATGAGATTCTCATTTTAACCTGTTTTTCTTTTTTTTCATTTTTTTTATTGTACTTTAAGTTCTGGGATACATGTGCAGAACATGTGGGTTTGTTACACAGGGATACATGTGCCATGGTGGTTTGCTGCATCCATCACCCCATCATCTACATTAGGTATTTTTCCTAATGCTATCCCTCCCCTAGCCCCCCACCCCCTGAAAGGCCCCATTGTGTGATGTTCCCCTTCCTGTGTCCATGCTTTCTCATTGTTCAACTTTATAAATATTCTACTTGCTTGGATGGTTTGTTTTAGAAATAGGAAAATTTTACATTATCTTTTTGAGGTCAAAATTTTGAAGACACATCCAAACATCAGTGTCAAAATATAAAATAATTGATTTTTATTCAAGTAACATGGATTCCAGACTCCCCAATCTCTTAGCCTCTCTTCACCCTAATCTCATTTTTGAGGTCCTCATAAGAGATGTACTTGTTTCTCTATGTGAGGAGGTGAGGTTTATCAAATACTTGAGAATTTAAACATTGAAGGGAAAAACTTTAATGTTTTGCCAAAAGAGACCTCCACCAAAATGCCTGCAATAAATATCACATATCCATTATCTAGAAAGTTTTTCAGATAATTCTGTTGTAGTTTGATGAGATATTAGTCTAGGAAAATGGCAGAGGAAATGAAGACACAGTGAGAAGATACGTTTTGTAGGGAAAATTTATCTTGCAGGATACATTTGGGAAATTAGAGAGATGTAAATCATTTACATTTTTTTAGAGACTATAGCAAAATTGAAAGGAAGTCACAGAGCTTTCTGTGAAATTGAAAGGAAGTCATATGCACCCTACCCCCACACATACTTGGCCTCCCCCATTATTAATATCCCCCACTAGAGTGATATATTTTACAATTCATCAAGCTACATTGACATGTCAGAATTACCCAAGTTCACAGTTTGAATTAGGGTTCATTCTTGATGTAGAAATTGTATGAGTTTGGGCAAATGTGTAATGATATGTGCCACCATTATATGTTCATACAGAGTATTTTCACTGCTGTAAAAGTTCTCACTGCTCCACTTATTCATCCCTCCTCCCCTATACCCAGTCACTGGCAACCACTGATCTTTTACCATCTCCATACTTTTGCCTTTTCCAGAATGTCACATAGTTGATATACTACAGTATGCAGGCTTCTCATATTGACTTCTTTCATGTACTAATATACATTTAAGATTCCTCCATGTCTTTTCCTGATTTGGTAGCTCATTTCATTTTAGCACTGAAAAATATTCCATTGTCTGGATCTACCATAATTTGTTTATTCATTCACCTACAAAAGAATATATTGGTTGCTTCCAAGTTGGGGTAATTATGAATAAAGCTGCTCTAAACATCTATTTGTAGGTTTTTGTGTTGAAATAAGCTTTCAACTCCTTTAGGTAAATACCAAGAAGCATGACTGCAGGGCTATATAGTAAGAATATGTTTAGATTTGTAAGAAACTGCCAAAGTAGCTGTACCATTTTAAATTCCCACAATACAACGAGTGAGAGTGCCTACTGTTACACATCTTCACCAGCGTGTGGTGTTGCCAGTGTTCTGCAATTTTTTTTGTACAGTAATATTCATTGTTGCTTTCATTGGCATTTCCCTGATGACAGATGAGTGGAGTATTAGTGCCTATGCTTATTTGCCAACTGTATAACTTCTTTGTTAAGGTGTCTGTTAAGATCTTTAACCCATATTTTAATAAGATTGTTTCTTTTCTTATTTTTCCTTTTTTTTTTTTTAAATTTTTATAGAGATGGAGTCTTGCTATGTTTCCCAGGCAGGCTGGTCTTGAATTTTGGGGCTCAAGTGATCCTCCCACCTTGGCCTCCCACGGTGTTGAGATTACAGCCATGAGCCACTGTACCTGGTCAGATTGTTTGTTTTCTTATTGTTGAGTTTTAAATGTTTTTTGTGTTTTTGGATAGTCTCTTATCAAATATACCTTTTGCAAAGATTTCCTCAGTCTGTGGCCTGTTTTCTAATTTCCTTAACATTATCTTCCACAAAGTAGCAGTGTCTAATTTTAATGAAGTCCAACATATCAATTATTTCTTTCATGGATCATATCTTAGTGTTGTAGGTAAAAAAAATCACTTCCATATGCAAGGTCTTGTCGGTATTTCATTTGACTTTTTAATAACCCATCTGTTGATTTTTAACCTGCTCTCAAGAGTACCACCACACATCCACTTTTTACTTATTTTACTTCCATTTGCATTTCCTTTAACTATCGTTATACCTATTATCTGTTAATAGTAGGATAAGTTAGGAGATGAAATGAGTGGTTATACTCAACATGATGGCAAAAAATTAAAAGAGACATTTTCTTCTCCTCTCACTTGATTTTATTTACCAAAAATAAATAAATAACCTTGAATGTAAGTCTCATATATTATTTTACTGTTTTCCCAGCAACCGTAAGCTCTGAATCAATTTGTCCCAAATCAAGTTATTAGATAATCAACTTACCAAGAATGATTTGCCAGAGAAAATATTCATGGAATAAAAATATTCAAATTTACCATAAAGTAGTGTTATGCTGTAGTTTTCTTGAATATCTCTTTTTTTTCTTGAGACAGGGTGTCACTCTGTTGCTTAGACTGGAATGCAGTGGCATGGTCTCAGCTCATAGCAACCTCCACCTCCCAGGCTCAAGCAATTCTCCTGTCTCAAGAGACCTGGGACCTGAGTATCCTCCCAAGTACCTGAGATTACAGATATATACCACTACTGCCTGGCTAACTTTTGTATTTTTAGTGGAGACAAGGTTTCATCATGTTGGTCAGGCCAGTCTTGAACTCTTGACCTCAAATGATTCACCCACCTTGGCTTCCCAAAATGCTGGGATTACAGGTGTGAGCCACTGTGCCTGGCCTTCTTGGCTATCTTTAACAAACAAAAACATAATCTCATGCAAATATATTTATAAACTTCATTATTCCTTTTTTTTTTGAGATGGAGTTTTGCTGTTGTTACCCAGACTAGAGTGCAATGGCACGATCTCGGCTCACTGCAACCTCTGCCTTCTGGGTTCAAGCAATTCTCCTGCCTCAGCCTCCTGAGTAGCTGGAACTACAGTCGTGCACCACCATGCCCAGCTAATTTTTGTATTTTTGGTAAAGACGGGGTTTCACCTTGTTGACCAGGATGGTCTCAATCTCTTGACCTTGTGATCCACCCGCCTCGGCCTCCCAAAGTGCTGGGATTATAGGTGTGAGCCACCATGTCTGGCCTCAATATTTCTTATGAATTTATTTTTATCAGAGTCTTGAAGAATATACTCATTATAGATACGTTTATTAATTATTGACTCTTAATAGGGTTATTACAATTAATGGTTCTGGTGGCTTTCAGTTCAGACAAGACGGAGTAAGCTCATCAAAGACAACCTTTTAACTGATTACAACTAAAAACTCTGCACACTATATAAAAGACACTACTTGGCTACTTTGAAAAGTAATCAAAAGGAGATGTGTGGGAAGTCAAAACTTGAATATAAGAGAGGGTGAGTTTCACATTTTTTTCTTTTGTCTTCTGGCTTTGGCCTGAGATCAAACTAAGCCCCAGAATGACAGAGTAGGAGATGAAAGCAGATATTTCAAGAGAAATCCTCCCTTTCTAGCTATAGGATTGGTTAACACATACCCTGTGCATCAGAGTGTATATAGGAGCAGATAAGTAATTCCCATTTTCATTTTATTAATTTTTCTCTTTTTCTTTTCCCATTATGCCCCAAGGTCAGTTCCATTGGGGGAGATGTTTTTTCACTGTGGCAGAGGTACAAGCATGTAAAACCCTGAGCAAAGACTCTCTGGCTAGAGAAGCTGTGAAAATGAGCCCCTGGTGTACAAAGGGTACAAAAGAAATAGCCAGAGACACTGGCCAAAAAAAAGGATCTTGGGAGCCACAGAGTGTGGAAGAAATCCCAGAGATGAGATAACTGGAGAAAACTCTTCCCAAATTTTGCAAATTAAAAATAATTAGTCTGGTCCCACCTGCAAACTGCAGTGTTTAGCCAAATCAAAGAAGCATGGCAAAGGCACACAAACAGCACAGGAAAGGCTTTGAAAACTGAGTTGACATTGGAACCACCTTCCCTGCAGAAGGAAATGCAAATCATTCAGCCTGTAGCTAACGTGGTTGATTGCCTTCCAAACAAAACAATTACAACAATGAAAACCCAATATTCTCCAAAGAAATTTAAAAGGTCTCAGGATCTCATAATAAGAGTCAAAATGCTTAGGATACAATTTATAATTGGTTGTCATAAAAAGAACAAGACAAATGAAACATTTCCCTAAGGGAAACATAATCAACAGATGAAAACTTGAGAGGTTACAAATGTGAAATCGAAGACAGTAAAGTAACTATTACAATCATCCTCCATAAGATAAGGATGAATTATCTGAAAATGAATGGAATAATAGTCATCCTCAAGAAATAACTTTTAAAAAACAACAAAACTTTCATAACTGGAAAAAAATTCTGAAATAAAATTCACTGCATGGGCTTAATAATAAAATGTAGATGACCTAGTAAAAGGTCAATAACATTATATAATCTGTAAAAAAATTAAATATTTTTTAAATTAAATGGAGCATATCTAAGGAGCCATGGGACAATATCTAACAGCATTTGTGTCATTGTAGCCAAAGAAAGAGAGGGAAAATACTGGCATAGAAAATGTATTTAATGAAATAATGACTGAAAACTCCCCAGATTTGCTGATAGGTATATATTTACAAATCCAAGAAGATTGAAAACACTCAAAAAGGATAAACTCAAATAAAACATTCAGACAAATAATAATAAAACTGCTGAAAAACAAAGATAAAGAAAAAGAATAGGCCAGTCATAGTAGTTCATGTCTGTAATCTCAAAACTTTGGGAGGCTGAGGTGGATGAATTGCTTGAGCCCAGGAGTTCGAGACCAGCCCAGGAAAACCCACTCTCTCTCTCTCTCTCTCTCTCTCTCTCTCTCTCTCTCTCTCTCACACACACACACACACACACACAAGACTTGACAGCCTAGAATTTGATACACAATGGAAATATACTTTAGAAATGCAAAATAAAGAGGAAAAAATAAAGACATTATCACAAGAAGGAAAATTAGAACAATTCATCACCAGCAGATATGTTCTAAAAAGAAATTCTGAAGGAACTTCCTCAATACCACAGAGAAATCTGGAACTTCAGAAATCAAGAAAGATCAACTGAGTAAATATAATATACTATAATCTGCTCTAATATTAAAATATTTATAACTTCAAAGCAAAATGTGTTAAGATGTCTGGAAAGGTTAATACATACACACACACACACACACACACACACATTACACATGACAATTATAGTATAAAGCATTAAGGGTAAAGGCATCTATGTGGTTGAAAAAGATCTATTTAATACATAAGGGGGTCAATTATTAAGTTTATGTAAGCGGTGAAAAGTTAGAAATACATATTGTAATCTCTAGAAAAAGTCATTTTTTAAATAAGGTGAAAAAAAATAGCCAAAACTGTATTGGAAAAATAAAAATGAAATAGTAAAAAATATTCATATAATCCAAAGCAGGCAGGAAATAGAGGAATAAGAAGAGGTTAAACAGAATACAAGGATGCAACTGTAGAACTAAATCCAACGATATCAAAAATTATATCAAATATAAACATCAGTTGAAAGAGAAATATTTTCTAAAAGAATTTGTTATCTACTCCAATGCATGATGTATATGCTATCTACAAGAAATCCATCTTAAATATAACAATATAGACTACTGAAAAGTGAAGGGATAAAACACATAACGTGCAAGTAACAATTAACAGAAAACTATAGTGGTTATGATAACGTCACACAAAATAAACTCCAGACCAAAAAAAATAACCAAGGATAAAGACATACTTACATAATGATAAAAATAAATTACCAAAAAGACAATAATGAAAAATGAGTACCCATTAAAGGACCCTCAAAATACATGAGGCAGAAACTGATGGAATTTAAAGAAGAAATGATGATTCACAATTATCCTTGAACACCTCCACTTGGTAATTGAGTGAAAAAAAAACCAGAAAACCATCAAATGTATTTAAAAACCTCAATGACTTTATTTTGAAAGTGGAAAACACAGTTGGAGAACTCATAAAACCTGATTTCAAGACTTACTGAAAAGCTACAGTAATTAATACAGTATAGTATTGATGAAATCATAGACTGATAGATTAAAAGAAGAGGAGAAAATCCAGAAATGAAACAATAGAAATATATCCCACTCATGTTTTACAAAGAAAATCAATTTTAAAAAGCCTGAAAATCCTAAGCACTGGTATGGATGCAGAGCAAGTGGAGCATTTATCTATTGGTGCTATAAATGCAAAATCATACAGACTTCTTGGGAAACTGTCAGGCCCTAGAAAATTAAATATACTCTTAAAATATGTTCCAACAAATCCAGTTCTAGGTATTTAACGAACAGAAATAAAAACTTTTTCACACAAAAGCCTATATCAGGCCTATAACACAAATTTGTGTTGAGCCACATTCAAAGCAGTCCTGGATTGCCGTGAGCCACAGGTTAAACAAGCTTGCTATGTATGAATATTTGAGCAGACTTATTCATATCCATGCCAAAGTGGAAACAACTCAAATATCCTTCAACTGACTATTAATGGACAAACTGTGTCACATTGTATAATGGGACATTACATAGCTTTAAAAATTATTTGAGGCTGGGTCCAGTGGCTCACGTCTGTAATCCCAACACTTTGAGAGGCCAAGACAGGAGGACAGATTGAGCTCAGAAATTTGAGACCAGCTTGAGCAACATGTTGAAACCCCGTTTCTACCAAAAATACAAAAAAATTAGCCACATGTGGTGACACATGTGGTCCCAGCTATTTGGGAGGCTGAGGCAGAAGGATCACCTGAGCCTAGGAGGCAGAGGTTGCAGTGAGCTTACATCACACTGCTGCACTCCAGCCTGGGTGACAGAGTGAGACCCAATAGCAAAAAAAAAAAAAAAAAAAAAGTTTAAATATTTCTCTCTCAACAATATGGATTACCTCCAAAAACATACACTAAGTGAACGAAGCCAGACTCAAAAGGCCATATGCAGCATAATTCCATTTATTTGATAAGGGCAAACTATAAGGAAATATGAGGATCAGTGGATCTTTATCTAAGGATCATGAGGATCAAAGGTCACAACAGACTAAGGGTAGAGAAATGTTTGTCACAAAGGAATAGCATGGTTTTGAGGGATTGTTGCCTACCTTGATTGTGGTGGTGGTTGTATGAATCTACACCTTTGTTAAAACTCAAACAGCTACACAAGCAAAAGAGCTAATTTTACTGAAAATTTAAAATTGGCACAATAATTTAAAATTACAGAGCCTGAATCTAGACTATCTGGGTTTGATTCATAATTCTTCATTCTATCAACTACACGCATAACTTTGGTTTGTTTACTTACTCCCTAGACCTCATTTTCCTCATCTATAAAATAATTATAATGACTCCTTCAAGGTGTAGTTGTAAAGGTTAAATAATACTTATAAAGAAATTAAAATACAGTAAGCACATCATTAAGTATTAAATAAATTTTAGCTATATTACTATCAATATATATTGAAAACAGTCTTCGATAGAAAATATTCTTGGATAAAATATTCATTCCTAGTTGATGATAATTGCATTGAAAGATCCTTTCAATTTAGCAAATGTGTCATTATAAAATTAACTTCTACAGCTAATTTTATTTTCATTTAATTTTATTAAATTAAGTTTAATTTAATGTTTGTTTCCTCATCTCTCACAGCTTCTCTCATGCAATAGATGCTGACTACCTCTCTATTAAATAATAATCAGTAGCATTCTAGACATTATTAAGTGGTGTTATGGGATATATGTCCTCACAGTCTCATAGTAACTCTGTAGTCTGCTGATGAGCTTTCTCATTTTGCAGTTGAAAAAAAGGAGCCACTAAAGAATTAGATAGACTCTCTAAGATCTTATTGTTTTTAAAGCTCACGTTTGTCTCCTACCTTATACTATATAATTTGAACATGTAACTGCAGAGTATTAATTTTTTTCTATACCATTTTTATCAAGAACCATAATATTGGCTTCCCTGATATATATTTAAAAATTAGCCTCTCTCCAAGAATCACTTGAGTAATTGAATTTAGTCTCAGTCATGACAATAACAAAACAGTTGTCCCTTGAGCAATTGGAAGTTGATTGATCACTAGCATAATCATCAAAATAATTCTTTCTCAATATTTTCTTTCTAATTGTGTATGTATATAACATATGTGTATATAAACCAATGCATAACATCAATTCTATTTTAGATATACCATGTCATAATGCTATTTTGCATTCGAGAAAGTAAAAGTCAAATTCTTACAGTTGCTGAATGTGCTTACATTGAGGAAATAAACATTAGTCCCTCTGAAATATAAAAATATATGAACTATTCAGGGAACATAACAGCAGTCACTGTAGGGCTGGCCCTTGTTCATAAACCTTTTCCTCTGTTGTCCAGTGAATAAGACAAGACAATAGCAATTAATATGAAAAATGAGAGGCTGAGGTTATTCAGCAAACTTTGGACTTTGAGCAGAGCTGCCTCAAAGTATCTAGTTTGAGAACTATGTTATCTTTTCTGGGTATCAGAGCAGGCAGCCTCTTCCTCATATCCCATGCATTGCTCTCTTTTCTCTGATCAGTTATTGTCTGTTGCTGCTTTCTCCCTAAAGATTTCTGTTAACACTATTATCTATGAGGCTTCCAGATACCAGCACGTTTTGAGTGAAGGAGCATGGTATTTTCAGCATGATAGATTTGAGTTCAATTTCTGATGTGGTCATAAAAATAGTCTAAAATCTAGCAACTTAAGATTGAGGTAGATAAAAGCAGCAGATCTTGAAGTGTGATCTTGCAATGCTTATGGGTCTCTGAGACACATTCAGGGAGTGTGCATAGTATTATGACTCTTTCTGACTTTCTACAAAAATTTAATTCACCCATGAGTATACAATTGAGTTTCCGGAAGCTACATGACACGTGATATCACAACAGACTAAATATGAGAATCTAGCTATCTTCGATAGAGACATTAAAAAGTGTAATAATGGAAAACAATGCCACTTTCATAACTAATTTTTTTCTACTTTAAAAATATGTTTTTTTAATTAAAAATATCATTTATGTTAATTTGTGATGGAATTATCATCATCAGTTAATATTGATAAATATTACCTATATAATAAAGCTTATTGGGATTGTCAATAACTCAGAGTATAAAGAGTTCTTGAGATCAAAATGTTTGAAAAACTACTTGAAAGAGAAAAGCATTAAAACAGTAGAGATACTAAATATACATCAAAATGTAAAACATAATAATTATATACCTATAACTTTAAAAAAATGTATGAGACTGGGTTTCTTCAGAAATGCCAAATATAATCAAGTGATTTAATAATCCCCATATTTCCTTCAGACGATACCATTTCTTTCATTCTTATCACAATGCATAATCTTTATCTTTAGAGATATAATCTTAGCAAGAATTTTCGCTCCTGCTTTGTACAGATTTAAGTAAACATGTTAATGATTAATTAAATTAAACATATTAATATTATTTGGCTGATTTATTCTAAAAGAAAATCCAAAGTCTTTCCCAAAATACTAACTGAAAGAAAATTTACACATACTTGTAAGAAGATATCCCCATTCCCCAAAGAAAAAAAAATTACCGTAAGTGAAGTCATTTTTAGCATAGTATTCATGAACCCTATTTTCCAGGTTTCTTCAATGTTTTCTGGGATGGGAATATAAATATAATAAGCAAAGAGAATAAATAATAGTCCAAAGCACAGAGTTCTGCACCCCATGATATTCTCTTTCTAATCTCTGTATAGTAATGATTTAATGTCACCCCATATATATTAAGTGTAAAAGACTAGGCCAAAGGCAGAAGGTCACTCTCTCAAGAAGCGTGATAATTTTAGCAACAATTTAACATTCAGTTCCAAGATTAACAGTGATAACAGTAACTAGTTCAACAACTATATACTACTTCTGAAACTGAATTGACAATGTATCCTATCAAATATGCGTTAGTAGCAAACAACTAATAATACTGGGAGAAGGCATCTTCCTACCTGTGACACCAGCATCACCCCAGCACAATGCACTTCATTAGAATTCTCAGATGAACCATAAAATCAAATTTCCCAATGCTTATCTTGCAAAGATTACTGAGGCGAAGTTAAAAAAACAAACAAAACAAACCCTGTCTGGTAACATTTAGTCAATCTCAAGGTTAATCCCTTTAACATAGATTATGAACAAATTAAAATCTCCTGTGATCAATTAACTTTAGACCAAAAAAAAAAGAGGAAACTGGGTATTCCTGTCCAAGTTACAGAATTAATTCAACTCCAGAAATATTTATGAAGTGTTTATCTTATATTAAATATGAAATTTTCAATACATAGAGTTACATAATCATAGAAAAAGCATGGATTTCTTGAGCAATTATTTATTGGATGCTTAGTACATACTAAATTCAGTATTAAGCTGTAGTGTTAAAAAATTGAGTAAAACCTGGCATTTGTCCATTCTTTTGTGGAGCTTTCTCCAACCGTTTAATTTTCATTTTCCTAAGACTATTTTTGGAAATGTTATCATTGAATAGTTTATTCAATTGTAGGCCCTACCCAGTTTCTCCACTAATTTTTCAGCAGCAGTTGTTACTGTGACTCTAATTGCTCCCTGTTACTCTATTTCACAATTTCCTATTGAAGGCTGGCTTTATTAGCCGTCTGAACACCTGACTGAAGGGAGGAAAGACTATTCTTCAAACTTGAGAAATAAGAACTACAAGAATGGAAGAGGATAAGGGGCTGAAAATGAGGTAAATATGAACAATCCAACATGTACATAATGGAAAAGTCAACCTAATTTTGAAATATGTACTTAATTTTGCATGCTCTTTTTTCTCTACCTCCCCCGAGTTACACGAAACTTACATGACACCTCTCCTTGGCCCTGCTTCTCATCCCACCCACACAGCTGGGCTCATCTTTCCTCAATTGCTCAAGGATGTAATGTACCATCAGAACTTAGAAAAATTAAAAATTATTTTTACCTTCTGCGTTTTGAAATATACGTATTTATGTTAATGGTAAAACTCTTAAAAAAAACCATGAAATTATTCTGTTTCAAATGCAGAAATATTTGTCCTTCATTGACAGTTATTTCCCATGTAGCTTTGACACAAGTTGGAAAGCAGAGAATGATTTCCCCACGTTTTCAGTGTTTGTTTATATACCAGATTTCTGCTAGAGGAAGGAGTCTTCCAAGTAGAGGAGACAGCGTTCCATCTAAAAATTTTAGAAACCTAGTGGCTCATGCCTGTAATTCTAGCACTTTGGGAGGTCAAGGTAAGAGACTCACATGAGGCTAGAAGTTTGAGACCAGCCTTACTTAGTGTTTTGATTATATTTTATATTTATTTTTTGCAATTAACTCTAATACTTTAAAGAGGTTTATTACATCATTATAATACTCTGAATTCTAACAGGAGGTCCAAATGCTAAACATTAACTCTCACCGAATACTCATATAGCTATGAATGCATTATTACCCAAGATATAAGGTAAAAAAAATAGTAGGTCAGTAAATATATTTCTTAGTTTCAAAAACTCATTTTCTACAATTGGAATCAACCAATGTCTGTGAATCTAAATTAACTCCAGGTAATCAACTCTGGGGGAAGCGTCTGTCTCTGACTGCAGTGGGAACAAGTCCCACACGAAGACTTGATGTCTTTCCTTTTAAGTCAACATCAGAATGCATATTCATTTTTAAGTTTTATGTTTAATTCAGGTGAATAAAGTCAATATGCGATACTCTCAAAAACCAAGATTGGTTTCTCCCACACTTAGTACTGAGTCTTTCTGAACTCAGGGCAGTTCCACGGAGATGATTTGCAATTGACTGCAGACACTCAGCAACATAATATTATGGACCACAAGGAAAGAGCTGGACCCCTTTTGCTAAGCACTATTGGTTCTTCTTCAAACTTTCAACTATGATTTCCTCATAAAGATAAACTGTGTCTTTGTTATACGAATGAACTAATTAATTCCTTGTGAAGTTTCAAAGACTTGAATATGGAAACAGATTTTTATTTTTGGTACATTGTAAAATTAAAATTATTAACCTGACCGACCACTATTCCTCTGCATAACCTTTGTGGTGATTAGTATTCTTTTCTTTAAGAGCTTTTCTCACTCAAATTCCTAAAACTTGTCCTTGGGAACTTCTTCTAGGGCTAGAAATTTGTTTTTCTGCTTTTTTCTTTTTTAAAAAAATTATACTTTAAGTTCTGGGATACATGTGCAGAATGTGCAGGCTTGTTATATAGGTATACATGTGCCATGGTGGTTTGCTGCAGCCATCAACCTGTCATCTGTATTAGGTATTTCTCCTAATGCTATCCCTCCCCTAGAGCCCCACCCTTCAACAGGCCCCACTGTGTGATGTTCCCCTCCTTGTTTCCATGTGTTCTCATTGTTCAACTTCCATTTATGAGTGAGAACATGAGGTGTTTGGTTTCCTGAGAAAAAACAAAAGAAGTAGAAAATGAGAATTGCTATTTATATCATAAATAATTATCCACATAATACATATTTAGCTACCAAAAATCAATAATAAAAAGAAAAAATCATTTTTAAACATTATACAAGGTTTGGGAAGATCAAAATATGAGAAATATAAGAAATCCAACCGGGTTTATAATATATGAAGCATGCCCACACTAAATTATAAGTGAAATGTATATTAAGTTTACAGTAAAAACCATGTATCACTTGTCAGGTTGACAAAACAAAACTTTCGGTAACAATTCATGGTAACAATAAAAATGAGACAGTCATACATTGTTGTCAAGAGTTTCAATTGACATAGGCAATATAATTTATTATTTAAACAAGAACACTTCAGAGAGTGAAAGAGGTGCTATTAATAACACCATTCACAATCTATGGTTCTGGCTGACGTTCCTGCAGCTTATGAAGTGACAACACTTTAATTATGTTTTACTTGTGTGTCTATCTTTCCGAATGGTCAGTAAACTCACTGATGGAAGGCACTATAAGATTTTTACCTTGTAACTCCTAAATGTGTACTACTTTGCATATATTGTATGTGCTTAATAAATGTTTTAATAAATTAAAGAATGGTTGAATTAATTCTTTCATTAGTGCCTAAAGGGTCTAAGGAGTGGAAAATATCCAATCCATCAACTGTCATAGTGATTGGAATTCTGAGGGAGGTCAGTAATAGGAAAGGCCAAGAGGTGCCATAAAGGTTACAATAAACAAGAGGTCCTTTCTTCAAACTACAAATAGAAAGAAGAGGAAAAGAGAGGAATTTTATGAAGTTAAACTATTGTATGTAGAGATGAAGAGGCCAATTAATATAATCAAAGAAGTGTAGGTGTCTGGAAACTTTTCAAAACTTGGACATCAAGTGATTGAGGTTTATTATCTCAAATGCAGAAATATCCATTGTGGTAGGTAGAATAATGGTCCCACAAAGCACAAAGATGTCTACCTCCAAATTTTCCAAACCTGTAAATATTCTCTATTACATGATAAAAAGAAATTAAGGATGCAGATGAAATTAAGTTTGCTAGTCAGCTAACTTAAAACAAGGAGATTAGGACCAAATATCCAGGTGGTTTCAATATAATCACAAGGAGATGAATGAGAGAGACAAGAATAATTGTCAGAGTGATGCAATATGAGAAAGTCGACTAGTCAGTTAGCTTTGAAGATGAAGGGAGGTTAGAAGGCAAGGAATGCAGGCAACCTCTAGAATCTGGAAAAGAAATGAAACAAATTCTCGCTTAGAGACTCCAAGAAAACAGAACTCTGCTGATACTTTGGGACCCATTTTAGACTTCTGGTGTACACAACTGTAAGACAATACATTTTTGTTTTTTAAAGCCACTGTTTGTGGCAATTTGTTACACAGTGATAGGAAACTAACATACCCATAAGCAGTTTAACAGGTGTTATCAGCATAATACATTCTCATTTTTTTCCCAAGAAAGTTATAGAAAATCCTAATACTTTTTTATTTAGAAAGGTAAATATATGTGATGTGATAACTAAATTAAGCTAATCGGATCACAGGTGTTTGCCTGGCACACAGTAAGCACTCAGAGTGTTTATTGCCACTATTATGTATGTTATCATTCATATATACACATATACATATATATGTATATATCTCATACATATGATTATATTTTATATTTAATTTTTGCAATTAAGTCGGATACTTTAAAGAGGTTCATTATATTATCATAAAACTCTGAATTCTAACAGGAGATCCAAATGTTAAAAATTAAGTCTGACTGAATACTCATACAACTATGGATACATTATTACCCAAGAAGTCATAAGGCAAAATAAAGTAGGTCGGTAAATATATTTCTTAGTTTCAAAAACTCGTTTTCTACAATTCTACATATATAAATATATATGAGATAGGGTCTTACTCTGTTGCCTAGGTAGGAGTGCAGTCACATGATAATAGATCATTGCAGCCTTGACCTCCTGAACTCAGTTAATCCACTCACTCCAGCCTCCCGAGTAGCTGGGACCACAGGCACATGCCACCATGCCTGGCTATTATCATTTTTATAGATGACAACAAGAAATGAGGTAATTTGGGAGCATGAGTCTTTTCATGAGACATACCTCTTTGTTGATGATCAGTGGGAAACTGTAGATCTCCAGAAGGCAGTCAAGGATCACAAGCACCTGGAGAGCTAGCTGCAGATCAAAAGAGAGCATCCAGAGATTTTGTCCCTTTACTGTGGGACACTAGTGTTTGTCTCTGAAGATTTTCTTATTCTGGCAGTGCAACATGTTCCTCAGATCATCAGTGTTAAGTTTAGTGGGGAAAAAGATCAGTTGTATGAAACGAGAAAACAATGAAATTGACCCCATCCTCTGTCACACCGTTTTCCAGAAGCCATCAGCAGCATTGTTCTGCGGATGGCTTTAAACTTTATCTTCTTTTACTCAATGAAAAGAGAGAAGAATAAAACTTTCGGAAGCTGGACACTTTAAATGCCACCCTTTGACATTTGGATGGCAGACATTTTTGATAATATTGAAGTTTTAAGTTTGCAAGGAGTTGAGTATTTGCCAAGGTTCTCATTCTGTCATTCCTGAAGTTCTAACTTCTGTGTTTTTAAAACCATTTGTATACACCTCTTGAACAATTTTAAATTTACAGAAAAATTTTAGATGGTACACAGAGTTCCCTTGTACCCTATACCTCATAGTCCCTTTTATTAACATTAGTATGGTACTTTTTTCAAAATGAGTGGCCAACATTAAAACATAAACTTTAAGATTAACTAAACTTTATACTCCAGCTTCCAAGAGTTGTTTAAATATAGCCCTTTCTACACTTTTCTAGAAGTAAGGTACTCCAGCAAACAGAGTTTTGATTTCATAGGCATATGTTGGAATTTTCTACATCGTTTGAGGTAATGTTTCTTCTTGATCAATGAGTTTTATTGACAACTTGCTTGACAGAAATGAAACATGTTCATTTTCTAGGTAAGATTGCATGACTTAGGTACCAGCTGTATATTAATCAAAGTAAATTAAAGCTCAATTCCATGTTTTTGTTTCAAAAATCATTCTGTACCTGGAAGACTATAAGACAATACATTTTTATTTTTTTAAATATTTGAATCCTTTGATGTGAGTCAAAGGATTTCAAAATAAAAAATTAAGAAATTTGATATATATATATAATGAGGAATATTTCAAAGTATATATATTAACGATTTATAAAAATAATAAAGGAATAAAATATCATGATCATAGTATCTAAGGGGGAATTCCTGCATATATTATCCAAAGGCAAATGGAATTTCATGCAGAAAAATGTCAATAAAAATAACAGATGGCCGGGCATGGTGGCTCAAGCCTGTAATCCCAGAACTTTGGGAGGCCGAGGCGGGTGGATCACGAGGTCAAGAGATCGAGACCATCCTGGTCAACATGGTGAAACCCCGTCTCTACTAAAAATACAAAAAATTAGCTGGGCATGGTGGCGCGTGCCTGCAATCCCAGCTACTCAGGAGGCTGAGGCAGGAGAATTGCCTGAACCCGGGAGGTGGAGGTTGCGGTGAGCCGAGATTGCACCATTGCACTCCAGCCTGGGTAACAAGAGCGAAACTCCGTCACACACACAAAAAAAGAAACAAACAAACAACAAAAAACCAGATAATAACTTTCATTCAGGAGAGTGGCTGTAGTGTTGTAGAAAATTAGTGGAGGAAATTGTGAAATAAAATCTTTCCTAATACCCATGAGTGTAGAAGGCAGGACATTGTATTTAAAGACTCTTTTTCTTTCCAGAGAAGAAAGGTTTATCTTCTGCTATTTGACAAGGAGAGCTCCATACGTTTTTTTTTGTTTGTTTGTTTTCTCCTAGCCTTGCAGACTATGGGAGAAAACCTGGAATTATTCGCCCAGGAGCAATTTTCTCAGCTACAGAGTGGCATCTGCAACAACAACATCTGGACAAATGAAAATAACTTGACCTGTTTCAAGTGAAAAGCTTGGGATCTGAAGGCTATGTCTCTAAGCCATCTCTCATCACAGCCGCTGGCCAATTCCAAAAGAGAGAATTAATTGAAATCTAAGAGGCACCTCAGAAGAAGAAACGGAATCCAACTACCACCCTAATGTACTCTCAAGACGACAGAATTTCCGTAAGTTTATAATGAAAATGATTACATACAAAGTTTTTAGACAGAAGGTCTCCTAAGGTCCCTAGAAGCAATATTATTAGACTAGCAAATAGCAGGAAAGGAGCAGAATTAAGCAGCTTTGTCACCATGCTGTCTTGAACTGCTATTATGCCTTCCTGTGCCAAAACCTGCTCTGCTGAAACAAGTTTGCAGAGATGGCAAGCATTCCCTTCCCTGTCTCTGGACACACATGTAATTAAATCTGGTTATGACAGTCTCAAAGGTGCTGCCTAGTGTGCATGTTTATTTGAGGATCATTTACCAAACTTCACAGAGATACCTGGGAAACTATGACTGGCCATTGTTTACATGGGAAAACTATTCCAGGAGGCTTCAAATTGCCTGAATTACTCTGAGATATTTGCAATCTGTGGAACAGCAATGGAAGTCACTGCCAGGTTACCATAATAGGGTAAGTCAGACGAGTTAGACAATTGTGGCATTGAAACTTGCTGGAGTCTTGTGATAGTCTCCAGAGCATTAGATAAGGAGAACTGTCACTGAAATCTGTAATATTTCAAGAATATGCCACATCCGAGTCCTTTGGAGAGGAAGCAGTTGTACTTTTTACAATTGGCACTACAGTTAAATTCTTCTCGTAATTCAGGGAATGTTTTGTCTAAGAGTAGCCTGACATCAGAACCTCAAAAGAGAAAGAACTCAAATTGCTTGTGACCACATGAACTGCTACTTCCTTAAAAGAGTATTTTCAGAACTTGGAGAGACCAGTGTGGACAACTAGTCTACAATATCCACATAATTAATTAAAAGTAGTTTTAAATCATCTATGCAGCATAGAAAGAACATTTCAGTTTTATTCCACTAATGGTAACCAGAAGCAGGTAGGACCGGGTAGTGTGAGGAGGCAATTGTAGCCATTTATCCTGGTCGTAATCTAATGTCACTGATACAACATACAAGGCATCAGCCAAGGCCCAGGGATCTCTCACAGAAAGGGATGCTGAAAGAAGAAGGTCTGCCAGCAGATGAGGACAGTCCTGACAGCATGCTCCCCTTACCTAAGCATTGCCTTTAACATTTTTAGCCATCTAATATCTGACTCTAATCTCCCCTTCTGAGAAGTCAAATGTATTTTTCTTTTCCCAATATGACTTCATTTTTAAAAAATTACATTGTCCGATATCTTACCACACAATGACTTTTCCTATTTCTCTGTCATTCTTTAAGATTCTTTAAGAAGTCTTTAATACTGAACTGCATCAAACATTTAAAGTAGAAATTATACCAACAGTACATGAATTCTTCCAGAAAGTAGAAGAGGACAAAACACTTCCCAACATATTTTATGAAGCCAACATTAACGTGATCAAGAAAACTAAGAAAACTATAGATCATAAATTTTAAAAAAATATTTGATAAAATATTACCGAACCAAATCCAACAAATATAAAATAACACAGAATGGGCCGGGTACGGTGGCTCAAGCCTGTAATCCTAGCACTTTGGGAGGCCAAGGAGGCGGGTGGATCACGAGGTCAAGAGATCGAGACCATCCTGGTCAACATGGTGAAACCCCGTCTCTACTAAAAATACAAAAAATGAGCTGGGCATGGTGGTGCGTGCCTGTAATCCCAGCTACTCAGGAGGCTGAGTCAGGAGAATTGCCTGAACCCAGGAGGCGGAGGTTGTGGTGAGCCAAGACTGCGCCATTGCACTCCAGCCTGGGTAACAAGAGTGAAACTCCATCTCAAAAAAAGAAAAAGAAAAGAAAATAACACAGAATGAAGTGGGGTTCATTCTAATAATGAAAGGTTTGTCTAATATATGAAAATTAAACAATGCAACTAACTATATCAAGATATTAAGTAAGAAGAATCATAAGATTATCTCAATAGATATACAAAAATATTTTTTCCTAAATTATTTTTTTCTTGGCTAGGGAAGAAGACATAGCCAGTTTTTCATCATTTCTATCCAACATTGTACTGGACATTCTATCCAATGCAATAAATAAAGAAACTGACGAATAAAAGCATGTAGATTAAAGACAAAGCAAACTTAATTCTGAGTATGATTATCAATGTAGAAATGCTTAACAAATCTACAAAAAGCTTACTAGAACTGACAAGTGAGTTTAGCAAGGATACAGAATAAAAGGTAGAATATACTAGGTACAATGGCTCACACCTGTAATACCAGTACTTTGGGAGGTTGAGTCAAGATAGATTGCTTGAGCCCAGAGGTTCAAGACCAGCCTCAGCAACATGGCAAATACAAAAAAAAATTTTTTTTAAAAAGTTAAAAGAGTTTTAAAAGATAGAATATACAAAATCAATTTTTCTATTTACTAGTAATTAAAAATTATATGTTAATACTATTTACAATTGCATCAAAACATGAAATACTTAAATTTAACAAAATAATTCAGTATTTATATGCTTACAACTACACAAAATTATTGAGACTAATTAAAAAAACATAACTACATCAAAAGAATACAATGTTAAAGTTGGCAAAATTCCAACCTGGACAATGTGGCAAAACCCTGTTTTTATAAAAAATGCAGAATTTTCTAGGTGTGGTGGCATGTGCCTGTAGTCCTAGCTACTCAGGAGGCTGAAGTGGGAGAATCACTTGAGCCCAGGAGGCTGAGGCTGTGGTGATCCTGCCACTGCACTCCAGCTTGGGTGACAGAGTGAGATCCTGTCTCGAAGAAAAAAAATGTTGTCAGAATTCAAACTGAGTCACTTGTTTTAAAACCTGAAAAACAGAGCAGGAGAAGGTCACAAAGGGAAGGTCCTTATGCAGAAATGCCTAATAACAACTATCACACTATCACAAAAGACTGCAAAAACCATAACCTTGCACAAAGGCCATCACAATCTTACACAAATACTTCATGAGGGTACGTGTCAAGCAACTTCTTGTCCAACTGTAACCACCCAGTGTGTTCACTTTGCCCACTGCCAAGACGAAGCTAATTTCTCAAGACAGGTGAATTGCAATAGAGAAAGAGTAATTCACACAGGGCCAGCTCTTTGGGAAACCAGAGTTTTAATATTACTCAAATCAGTCTCCAGGAGATTTGGGAATCAGAATTTTTAAGGACAACTTGGTAGGTGGAGGGAAGCCAGTTAGCTGGCAGTGCTGGTTGGTCAAGTCATAGATGAAATCATAGGGAGTTGAAGCTGTCTTCTTGTGCTGAGTCAGTTCCTGGGTAGGGGAATGCCACAATATCAGATGAGCCAGGTTATTGATCTGGGTGGTGCCAGCTGATCCATCAAGTGCAGGGTCTGCAAAATATCTGAAGCACTGATCTTAGCAGCAGTTAGGGAAGGTCAGAATTTTGTAGCCACCAGCTGCATGACTCCTAACCATAATTTCCAATCTTGTGGCTAATTTGTTACTCCTACAAAGGTAGTCTAGTACCCAGGCAAGAAAAAGGTTTGCCTTGGGAAAGGGGTGTTATCATTTTCATTTCAAACTATGAACTAAGCTCCTCCCAAAGTCAGTTCAGCTTGGAGGCTAGAAGCAAGATGGAGTTGGTTAAGTCAGATCTCTTTAACTATCTCAGTTACAATCTTGCAATGGCAGTTTCACAACCTTGGACTGAAACCACTCTTGTAGCCAAGAATAATTATCTCAAAATAATTGTGTAATCCTTCTCACTTTTCTTGGAAAAACCTGTCTTCCTTTATCTTCCTTAATACAGACACAGTTTACTATAGCATACATATTCCCATTGCAATGGCTATTTCCAACTAAATATCATTTTCCTTTGGACAGTCTTTCTCTCTATTTGTTATTTAGATTAACAACAATGTTCACCGATCAGAAGACTCAGGATTTTTAAGATGTTAGGTCTCCATAAATTGATCTACAGGTTCAGTGTAATCCCGGTCAAAATCATAGCATGACTATCTGTACATAATGACTAGTCTAAAATTAATTTAAAAATTCAAAGGACCCAAAGAGCAAAATCAATTTTGAAACAGAAGAAAAAAGTTAGACTCACTGTACTTGACTTCAATACTTATAAAGCTTCAGTAATCAAGAGTACTATCAGCATAAGCATAATTATTATAACTAATTAGAAATCCACACATATATAGTCAATAGATTTTCAACAAAGGTACACAGGCAATTCAGTGGGAATATGCATGGTTTTTTCAGTAAATGGTGCTAAAAAATTACACATTCATGAACAACACATTGTTCAATTTTCTTACACAAAGTTAGTTCAAAATGAATAATAAGCTTATGTGTAGAGCTTAAATTATGTAGAAAAATATTTTTGTTTTTATGTGTTATAAGACCTGTTGTTTTCTTTTTAATAACCTGTCAGAGAAAAAATATACAAACCAAAATTTAACATAGTAAATGCATATAAAAAGGAAATAAGAAAAATTAGCTAACAAAAATAAGAAATATATATATATTTTTTATATATATATTTATATATATATATTTATAATTATAAGAAATAATTATAAACATTAATTTTAAATAACTGTACAGACTAAAAGTCTGCTATATTTTCTTGGTAGATGTCTTACCAATAATTTAATTTTCTTTCATTACTCCTATAATTTGATTCAAACCTTAGAAAATCATTCTACTACCACATTACTAAAAGGCTGATTTTCACATACAAATATAACCATCCAGGTAACAAGATTTGGAACTTCCCCAATTGCTCCTATAGATAACACCACTATTGTCGAAACCTAAGCTGGATCTTGGAGTTATTTTTCAGGCTTTTGCGTTGGGTGGACCAGCCGATTCCACTGGGACTCATGACTCATGTCAGAGAACTAGCTCAATTGGTCTGTGACTCCCACACAGAGACAAACCTGGCTCACAAAGACTGTTTGGAAACTCCTATGATTTCATTCCCAGTGACTCTGTAGCACCAATTCCCTAGCTTCCTGCCTGCCAAATTATCCTCAAAACCCCTAGCTTCTGAGTTTTGGGGGAAATGGATTTGAAAATTATCTTCCATACTTCTTGGCTGGCCCTGAGATTATTAAAATCTTTGCTATAAGACCTTCTGTTCTCAGTGCATTGGCATTTCTGGGCAGCAGACAAGATGAACCCATCTACAATCTTAAAAGGCGATGAATGTGAATGACATGCTGTGTGGCCTTGAAGGAGCCATCTGTCACACTGGCACTTGGCTCTCAATACTTTCTCAAGAGAACATTTCTTTGGTAAGAGTGTATTGGTTTGATTTAAAGAACTTGCACTCTACCCATTCAATGGAGCCTTTGACAGTGCTGTTGATTAAGAGGTTTCCCTCCTTCAGTCAGTAGATGAGAAGGTAACTCAAGTGGTCTAATCAGGTGGGAATTGTGTCTAAAACAAAAATATATGAAGTATGAGAATGGTAAAACTGATATATCAACATAGTTGGACCATGGCAGTCACTGTAGTTCCTGCTACTGACTTCTCTGGAACTGCTCCAGCTCCCACACATTTGAAAGCATGGTACTTTGGCATTCCTTACAGTTCTAGGATATCCCCAGAGTCCTGTCAAAATGTATTACTCTTTTTCACTTATGTTAGTAGTAGTCAGGTTCTATTGTTTACAACCACTATAATCTACCAGATAAAATCAATAGATAGGGTGGGGTCAGATGAACTGAGAGCACTCAATACTGCAGTGCATGTGGCAGCAGACTTCTCGGTGGAAATCCTACTGGCCAGGAGAGAGTGGCATGACAATACAAGGGGCTAAAGAAAAAAAAAGCTTTTACTTTAAAATAGTATATCCAGTAAAAGTGTCCTTCAGGCATGAAGAAGAAATGAAGACTTTCCTAGATCTGAGAGATTTCATTAATACCAGACCTGTCCTACAAGAAATGCTAATGAGAATACTTCAATCAGAAAGAAAAGGCCAGTAATGAACAATAAATAAATAATCATCTGAAGGTACAAACTCCCTGATAATAGTAAGTACACAGAAAACACAAAATATTACCTTAATAACACTGTGTCATGTGTAAATTACTCTTATCCCAAGTAGAAAGACTGAATGAACAAGAATAATAACTACATCTTTTTATTTATTCATTTATTTTTGAGATGGAGTCTCACTCTGTCACCTAGGCTGCAGTGGTGCGATCTCGGCTCACTGCAACCTCTACCTCCTGGGTTCAAGCGGTTCTCCTGCCCCAGCCTCCTGAGTAGCTGGGACTACAGACATGCACCACCACGCCTGGCTAATTTTTGTATTTTTAGTAGACACACGGTTGTAGAGACAGGGTTTCACCATGTTGGCCAGGCTGGTCTGGAACTCCTGATCTCAAGTGATCTGCCCACCTCCACCTCCAAAAGTGCTGAGATTACAGACATGAGCCACCGTGCTCAGCCTACAACTTTTCAAGACATATTTAGAAATAATAAGATGTGGCCAGGCACGGGTGACTCATGCCTGTAATCCCAGCAATTTAAAAGGCCAAGGTGGGTGGATCATCTGAGATCAGGAGTTCCAACCTGAACACAATTCTTGTACATCAAATCACATAAGCATTGTGTCCTCTGAAATCCTAAGAGGTAGAAAAAACTGAAATTAGCAAGTAAGTTTGAGAAGAGTTAAAAGAACTTTAAGAATGGAAGTTTCAAACTTGCTATTTGCAGATTGTATACCTTGTTTTCTAACCATACTTTCTCTTAAAAACATCTCTACCATAATTTTTTAACTGCTTCGGTTGAAAAGAAAAAGACCAGAAGAATATATAATTGATTTGTCTGATGCAGTTGGGCATGCCCTATTTACATTTACATTCCCGCCTGTCTGCAACACCACAAGAATGTATTTTAATATAAAAAAATATGCCTGGAAGTTCCAGCAAATCATCCAGAATAACCTAGGCTGTGTCAGAAATTAAGGTACATACATCACCATTTCATGGTAGTTTTTAGTATGTAAGAACCATTCTATTCCTTAGGAGAAAAAAATGAGGGAGTAGGGTCTTAATCATAGATTTGTTGAAAGGATGATTATTCTGCATAAAAGCCCTGTTAAAAGGGCTTGTTTAAACAAGTGTTAAAAATCACTTGTTTTAGTAGAGAATATTTAAATGGCACCAAAATATGAAAAAGGCTACCTAAAAAGTTTTAATGCAAAAGAGAATGGTTTCTTTTCTTTTTTGAAAAATCCTGTTATTAATTACAGGCTTAAAACTTTCACAACTGGAAACAAACAGCTTTATTTCATAAACCATCTTTTGAATAAACACACAACTCCAAAACAGAAAAATAAACCCAGGTTAAATCCCATGATTTTGAGACAGGCCTAAGCCAAACTATCTTTCACCGAAAGAGGAGCTCTATTTACAAAAGCAAAATCCATGTACTAGGTAGAAAGTAATAATCTCTGTGGCCACCCAAATTATCCAATTTCTTTTTGTGGTACATTATTGTACATTCATAAAGTAATGTTTTCAAAGTTGCATAGCTATTTTTAAGACATCCCTAAATCAGAGGCACCCTATAGGATGGAAACAAAGCTGGATTCCTTTGAACAAAACAAGTAAATATTCTGTAATAAACTGAGTTTATCTCAAAGTATCCGGACTCCAAACACTCGTAGTCTTAATTTGTAGTAGTTTTAATTAAATTCTAATTTAAATAAAATTGTTTTGCTGTTATACAAATAACAAAACTTGCAAATATCTATCTTCATGATTTTATACTTTCAGATTAGGCTAGTTGGAAACCCAGGAAAAACTGTGATATGAGACTTTGGGAGCATGAATAAAAACAGGGGACCAGAGGATGCTCAGATGATCTCAACAGAGCTTCATCATGGGCAATAAATCATGTTAACTGTCCTGCTCTCAAAAAAAAAGCACTTATAAAAGTATAATATATTTAATTCTTAAACATAAGCTTGTGTGTGTCCATACATAAGATTTTCTAGTTTTGTCAACATAAAAAGTCTAAAAGTGACTTACAATGACTAACTCATGAACAATTGGACATTCCTGGTATCTTGACTGTGATCCTGAAATATCATTTCAAAGCTAAAGAAACCAGAAGTTCTTGGAGAATGACTGTTTCCAGTGCAAGTAATGTACTACTTGAGCCTAGAACACCTTGTCTTACTAGACAGTAAGGAAAGTATTAAATACTACAAGGGTCAGGTCAAAAGACTCAAGAGCCAACATAAAGAGGCTCACACCGATCAAAGATGAAACAGCTTAAGCTTTAATATGGTGAAGAATTGCAGTGGATCCAAACCTATGAAAAATGTTCAAATCAATGGGTTCATAATGATATTTAAAAATAAACCAACAAAGTAGTCACCTTTAAACTAGGAACTTATTATACTGAAAATTGCTCATAAAGGTAAAGAACTAAGAGTCTATCCTGACTTTTTCATGTGAACTGTACCACTGGGCAACCTAGTAGATGAGAGGAAAAGGCTCTTTATAACATCATTATACCTAAAAAATAAAAAGACATAATACAGTTAGAATACTACCATTTTTAACCCCAACTGACGTTAATGGGTCTAGGCATGAAACCACAATAACTGCTAACAAATTGGAACAAAACTGAACAGTATGGTGTTCTGATGAAAGAACACAATCTCTTCCAGTCTGAACAAATTGAAAACCTGAGGCTGTAAGACATTTAAGCCTGCTACCAACTTGCAGCAAATACAGAAGACAGAGGGACACATTGAGCCTCATTATGAATGTGCAAGACAAATATATAAAAAGCAATCGTATGTCTGCACACTAGTAACAAAAGGAATATGAAACGTATTCTCTGAAAATGATAAAGCATTGTTTAAAGGAATTTTTTAAAACCTCAATAAAGACAAGACACTAAATATTCACAGATCTGGCTGGGCACGTGGCTCACGCCTGTAACTTTGGGCAGATCACTTGAGGCCAGGAGTTGGAGATCAGCCCGGCCAACCTGGCGAAACCCCTTCTCTACCAAAAATAGAAAAATTAGCTGGGCATGATGATATGTGCCTATGATCCCAACTACTCTGGAGGCTGAGGCACAAGAATCACTTGAACCCAGGAAGCTAAGGCTGAAGCGAGCCAAGATCACGACATGGCACTCCAGCCTGGGTGAGAGAGCAAGACCCTGTCTCAAAAAATAAAATAAAATAAAATAAAATAAAATAAAATAAAATTTCATAGATCTCTTTTTCCCTACAGCCTAGCCAAGAAAGTTCAGTCTTGTTCTTTATCTTTGAGAACTTTTTTAAATATGAGAGAAAATTTTAAAATAAGAGAGTTAATTCCTTATGAGAGCCTACAAATAAAACCCTTAAGATCTCAGATTTATAAGCAAAAAAAAAAACAAAAATTAAAATAATAAGATAAAGTATTTTGCCTTTCATAGAGAAAGACTTGTTTTAATTTAAGGATCACTGCCTATAGGAATGCAAATTAATAACTTTTTGGAAAAAAAAGATTGCTTGAATCAAGAAATTAATAATTATTTTTATTTTAATAATTATTTAAAATTAATAATATTTTGATTCCTTGATCCAGTAATTTACATGTTCTTCTGAGTCTTTTAAATACAGAGTTTTTATATACAAAAAAATTACTGTGCACAATTTTTTCATGGCCATATTTATAAAATGAGAAAATTGGAAACAATTCAATAATAGTCATTGCCAAAATATAATACGATACAGCTATTGGACACAACTTTATATAGCCATCTACAAAGCAACTATCATCAAAAAATGTTGAGTAACATGGAAAATGTTTAGGTTAAAAACTTAAGTGAAAATAATCTGAATAAAAATATCTTTACAGAATCTCAGCGATATAAACACGTATAGAAAAAATAGAAAAATGTTAAGATAATGGTTGTTATCTTGCGGAAGATGGGAAGAGATCCAAGTGATCATGTTTTCTTCTTTCTAATATAAACGTTTTCATACAACAACTATGTATTATTAACTCGTAGTTTTAAAAAAGCTGATTTTAAAGAAAACAAATGACCTGTGAAAAATAGCTTCCTACATCCAAAAACAAGTAGTGCTTTTTAAAATAAAATTTTCTTAGCTAATATTTATATGTTTGATCTGCCAGTTGAGTAAATGTATACACATTTATCTTAAGTTATTCTTTACAACTTTATGCTCAAGTGACCTTAAATTTATCAGTTTGAAAACATCAGGAAGTAAACTCTATTTTTCAAATATAATCATTCAAGATATGTGCATAATTCTTAGGCATAACTCCAAAAATTATTACAAAAATTCAAAATGTATTATTCTAAGTAAAATTTCATTAAATCACATGCAATTTAAGTGAAATCAAATCCAAATGTTACTGATCCATTTACATTTACATCATCAGATTATTTCCTCTTTTAAGAGAGATTTGGTAATTTAGAAACTTTAAGTCTCTTCCATGAGCTTGTATTTTTCTCTTAGAATTGTTATATTATTTCAAAGTAACACTTTACTATCTCCTAGTTAGGAAGAATTTTATGACTGAGAATCTCCCACTCTAAGCATAATTTTCATTATTCCATGTTATTTACCTCAATGGAAAAGCCAATTCAAAGATTAAAGTGAAAAAAAAAAAAGTGGAACTGCTACTAGCTACATTGACATATGTTTATTATTATCCTTATTAGCAGCAAATAGAGTCTCACTTTGTTACCCAGGCTGGAGGGCAGTGGTGCAATCTCAGCTCACTGCAACCTCCACCTCCAGGGTTCAAGCGATCTTCCTGCCGACTCCCAAGTAGCTGGGATTACAAGTGCGTGCCACCACACCCAGCTAATTTTTGTATTTTTAGTAGACACAAGGTTTCACTTTATTAACCAGGCTGGTCTTGAACTGCCGACCTCAAGTGATCTGCACACCTAAGCCTCCCAAAGTGGGGGGATTACAGGCGTGGGCCACCGTGCCCAACCTACATATACTATTAAAGATAAATATTGCTGGGCATAGTGACTTACACCTATAATCCCCACACTTAGGGAGGCAGAGGCAGGAGAATTGCTTGAGCCCGGGAGTTCAAGACCAGCTGGGCAACACAGCAAGACCCTATCTGCACAAAAAGGAAAAGAGTGATAAATATATAGCAACTTCATTTTAGGCAGAGTCTCTTAGAATTTGAGAAACAGCCTTTTTCCTTTTTCTGAGTCTGTCAACATTTTGAAACATAAAGATCTGCCCAAACAAGTCTGTGAAAACTGAATTATATTCAAATGTTTACATTTAACACAACATTTTTAATATAATTATGGCGATTCCCAAGATAATTACAAGATTTATAAAAATATTAATTCACCATATTAGAAGAGTGACTGATATGGTCCACTATGAACACAAGGATGATGAAAGCTGTCTTCTTTTACACTGTTAGAGTATCTTTGGAATTGCATGTAAAACTTAATGACATGTAAAACTTACAGACACAGCACTAGATTTTAACCCAGAATGCTTGGGTCCAAGGCTGTTGTACTTTTCACTCACAGTGGACACAGAAGACTTTCAGATGCTAAAGTTCCATAATCAACATTGATATTGAAAATGTTCTTTCCATAATCAACATTGATATTGAAAATGTTCTAAGACTCTCTTAATTATCTAGTTTAGCACCTGGAAGGACAATAGGTATTATAGGCTCCATTCACCATGTTGGCCAGGCTGTCTTGAACTCCTGACCTCAGGTGATCTGCCTGCCTCAACCTCCCAAAGTACTGGGATTACAGGCATAGCCACTGCACCTGGCCATGAGTTACCATTTTAATTGCACAATAAAAGTTTGAGGCATATGGCACCTGGGCTTTGCTACTCAAAGTATGTTCCTCAAACTAGTAGGATAGGCATTGTCTAGTAGAAATCCAGATTACAGACCATCCCAGATCTGCTAAATTAGAGTCTACATTTAAACAAGATCCCAGATAATTCAGGTAACTCATAAGCACACTGAAGTTTGAAAAATGCTACACTAGATATATAACCTTTCACTTTGTTTAATGGGAGGATGGATGGAATCAAATAGATAAAAAACTAAGGAATATTTTAGTCTCGAAAGTTCACAGCAATGTGATCAGTACTTACTTCTTTCGATAAGCTGCAGTTTGGATTAGCCTAATTGAACATTTCACAATAAATAATTATTTGAGATATTAAATCTATGTATTTAAAACTATAGGAAAGTGTTCTATTTATTGAGAGTCAAGAGCAAGCTTAACATATGCTAAATGTTACAAGAAATATAAAAGAGAAATGAAAGAATTATACCTTCAAAAATATGATTACCTTCATCAGAAAGTTGGAAATAAAAAGAGAAAACCATTTAATAAGTTATAATTATGTGTGTGCATGTGTGTGTCATCTTCCCATAGTGATCCTTTCCTTCTCTCTTCTGAGAATGGCATCCCAAATTTCATTAGGATATTTACATTCTTCTTCACTCTCGGTCCAGCTTGTTCCAGTAAGGCTCCATTCTGGGCTGCTGTTACCCAGCCTAGACTCAGTATTGACTAAAAGACCAACACATGCGCTAAGCTAATCCAGTCACATAAGTTCCCAGGAGGAACTCTTTCTCCCCAAGTTTACTTGAAAATGGCACCAAGTGAGCTTCAAACTGCTGAAGACCAACAGACAGGGCCAGGTAGTCAAAAATACTTCCCAACAGCTATTTGATGAATAATTATGATCAACATCATGAGATCTTACAAATAAGATTAGGCATAATTATTATTTTGTTACAGGTTTACAACTGTGAAGGAGTTACATCTTTGGTGTTTTAGTATTTATTTTCCTGTTCTCTGGTTTGTCTCTGGCAACCCAAGGACTTGTTCTTTTTATCTTCTCATTCTTAGTTTTTTTTAGTACACGCAGAAACAAAAACGTCGACTTCAAAAAGAAACTAAGAAATTTCAGAAGCATACTAATGTGCAGGTTTTTAAGAATACATAAAACACCTGGACTATACGAGATGAAAAAGGAAGTAGCAGTATAATCCAAAAAGAAAAAAGAAACGAAGTACACAGAAAGGTAACAAGGAGAACTTTTTTTCCCCCAAAGAACAATGAGTGAAGTGCAAGTGGTGTCAGGGTTGAAATTTCTATCAACCACCAACCCACAGTGAGGTGTCCATCAACCTGAAATCTATTGTGCCAGAAGGAGTAGAGGAGTATGAGCAGCCCCACCAACCTGCTAAAATCCATCTTAGGATTCTTCAAAGAAACAGAACCAATAGTGTGTGTGTGTGTGTGTGTTTGTGTGTGTGTGTGTGTGTGTGTGTGTGTGTGTGTTCAGAGTAAGAGAGAGAGAGACTGATGGATTAATTTTAAGGAATTTGTTCTTGTAATTGTAGGAGCTGGCAATTCAAAATCTCTTGGACAAGCCAGCAGGCTGGAGACCCATGGAAGAGTTGGTGTTACTGTCTTGAGTCTGAAGGCTGTCCGAGGCAGAAATTCCCTCTTCTTCAGGATACCTCAATTTCCTCTTAAAGCCTTCAATTGATTAGATAAGACTCACCAAAATATATGAAAGATAATCTGCTTTACTCAAAGTCTATCAATTTAAATGTTAATCTCATCTGAATAATATGCCTTCACAGCAACATCTAGACTGATGTTTGACCAAGTATCTGGCTATCATGGCCCAACCAAGCTGACAATATACAATTAATCACCACAAGTTCATTCTGTCAATTTGTTAGTCACACACATCTTAAAATTTATATCTCTGAACAAAGACTGAAGACAATAAAGGCTCCAATATTTTTGACATGAACAACACTGGGTAAGTGGGAAATACTGGAAGGGGTAAGCTGCTAGAGTGGTGCTACTGGGTGAGGTAGCAGAAAGAAGGAAAATACCTGTTTTAGACATGTTGAATCTGAGATACTTAATAGAATGTATATGATAGATAGGGAACAGAATGTATAAGTCTAAAGTTCACGTGAAAGATGAGAGTCTAAAACGTAAGTTTAGAATTCATTGGCATATGGATAATTATGTCAAGTCATGAGATAAACCTCTGATGGAGAGAGAGAAGGCTCCTAGGACCCGTTCTGGGCATGCCCAACATTTAAAGAATAAGCAGATGAAGAGGACCCAGTATAGGAAATGAGAGGGAGTGGCCGAAAGAAGAGCTAGGAGAGGGTGGGGTCCCAAAAGCCAAGAAAAGAAAGTGATTCATCTATATCTTCACAAGTACCCCAAAACCTAAAACACAATTTTATATATATATAATGTATATATTTCTTTGTATATATATTTATATATATTTCTTTATGTATATATATCATATATATATATATATATATATATATATAAAGAAAGTGATTCATCAAGAAGGAACTAGTTGACTGATTCGTTTATAACTGATGACATGGAGAAAATTGGGTGGGAATTACTCTGGACTTTTTTCAAATTAATATACCACATTCTTGCAAAAGGAGAAGAAACAAAAATAGTTCAAGAATCTTATCTTTTCTTACTGTGTTATAAACCTCAGGAAAAGAGTCCATGTATTACATTTTCCTACCTTTGCCTATACCAAATTAGCTTCCCTGATAATTTTGATGATCACTTATAGGGAGCCTTTACTTATGTTTATGAGAATAAAAGAATGAATACTGGAAAATGTGGGAAGGTACTCTACACACATATATATAAATGTCCTGCCCTTTCTGAAGAGAATGAATTGTAGGTTCCCAAAGACTGAATAGCACTTATTGATTGGGTTCTCAGCTTAGACATTATTGGTACATGGAAATGTTGCTAATTTTTATATGTTGATTTTGTTTATCAGCTCTAGGAGCCTTCCTCACAGCCCTATTTACAATAACAAAGACATGGAATCAACCAAGATGCCCATCAATGGTGAACTGAATAAAGAAAATGTTGTACATATACACCAATACTACACAGTCATTAAAAAAGAATGAAATCACATCCTTTGCAGCAACGTGGATGCAGCTGGAGGCCATAATCCTAAGCAAACTAACACAGGAATAGAAAAACAAATTCTGAATGTTCTCACTCAGAAATGGAAGCTATACACTGAAAACACATGGATACAAAGATGGGAACAATTGCCACTAGGGACTGTCTTGAGTGGGGAGGCTGTGAGGGGAGCATGGGTTACAAGGCCACCTATCAGGTACTGTACTAAGCAATAAAACTATAGTCCAAGAAAAATTTCCAGAAAAAGAATTACTTGAATCTATACATTGAAAAGGTTCCCCTGGTATCTGGCAAAAATTAACCAAAAGTGATTAACTTTATGCATCATTTTAGCAAAATTATTATATTTCAAAAATAAAGACAAGATCCTCAAGACCACCAAGCAAAAATCTAAAATAATTTTAAAAGTCAAAAAGAATTAGATCAACATTATACTCTTCAAAATCAAATACCAAACAAGATAACTATGAATCAATCTTTATAAAAATACTCAATGAAAGAGAATGTGAAACTAGGATTTTATATCCAAACAAGCTGCTCTTCAAACAGCAAGAACAGTACAAACATTTTCAACATATAAGAACTTAGTAGATTCTACACACAGCAGCACTTCTCGAGTAATTTGCCAGAGTGTGAACCTCACACAAGTGATGACTGGGAAAGCTCTGGTCAAAGAACTGATGATGATGATGAGCCTTTTTTTTTTTAAAGACAGAATCCCCCTCTATTGCCCAGGTTGGAGTGTAGTGGCACAATCATAGCTCACTGTAGCCTTGAACTCCCAGGCTCAAGGGATCCTCTCACCTCAGTCTCCCATGTAGCTAGAACTACAGGCACAAGCCACCAGACCCAGTTAATTAAAAAAAATATTTGTAGAGACAGGTTCTTGATATGTTGTCAAGGCTGATCTCAAACTCCTGGCCTCAAGCAATCCTCCCTCCTTAGCCTCCCAAAGTGCTAGCCTTACAGGCATGAACCACCACACCCAGCTTCATTTCAAAGTATGTAAACGTACACATAAGACAAAAACAAACGTAGGATAAGGGTAGAAAATTAAGGTATAAATATAATATTCTGTGAAAAGTAGAAATTAAGCAATTAGAAAAAAAAAACAAAATACAACAATGAAGGAAAGAGAAAAATAGGAAAAGCTTGGTGCTATATAAGCAACATATGGGCACTAAAGGATGCTGGGGAAAAAATGGTATAAACCAGATAGTTAAAGGGTAGATGAGAAAATAGGGACTAAAGATACTTTTAAAAAGAATAAATACAAAAGTAACCACTAGAAAAAAATTCAAACCTTACTAGACTGTACAAATAATAAATGAATAGCACAAAGAATGTACAGAAAAAAAATAAACGAATACAAAATACACATAATTACAAAATATCAGGACAAACTATATTAGTTATATCGATAAATGTGAATACACTTAACTCTCTCATTTAAAGAAATCAATTTTCAATTTGATTTACAAAACAAGACCCAAATATATGCGTTAAAGAGGAGGCAATTTGAATGCAAAGTAATTCAAAGAGGCTAAAACTAGAAGAATGAATACTTTACCCTATTTCTCTCATTAAGTATAAATTAAAATTCTGAATGTTATATGAAAATAAACATAAGAAATCTATCAGAGGTGGTAAAGAAGGCAGCAGATCAGCTAGGGAGCTAAAGACCTAAAGAACCACATGGTGGTGAATCCCTTGGGTTTTCTGTTTGTCTCATATATCCCACACTCGGATCTGAAAAAGCCAGAAATGTAGAAGAGTCAAGAGATATCAAAAGAGCAAGCAAACTGTGGTCTACACCTACCCATGGCCAAGTGGAGGGCCTAGACTTCCATCCTCATGAGACTTCAACTCAACAGAAAAGCCAAAAAACTGTTTCAAAAAATAAGAGAATTAAGATGGTAGCAGGATACAAATAAGTATACACAAATCAATGGACCCTGTACATCAAACAAAAAAGTGTGAAAATTAGAATTAAATATACTATAAAATGTATAATACATTATGATACGATAAAATATCAAGGAAAAATTTAAGAAATATCTGTAGGAAACGTTACAATGCTACTGAGAGACCAAAAGCAGACTTGGAACACATAGAAAGTTCAGAAAGATGCTAACCCCAGGATTATGAGAGGACTCCAACAGCCACCACTTCAGAGGGTATATGGGAATTAGTGATGTTGAGGTGAGATCCAGAGAAGGTGAGTAGGAGCATCCCGAAATGTTTGAGGCTATGAATCTTGCTAATGATGAACTGTGAATTCCAAGAGCAAAGTGTAAAGATTTCAGGGATTGGGAAGATGGACCATAGAGAATAAGGGATTTTACAGATCTCAGCAGGGTATGAAAATGAAGACTGACCCTGATATCTGGTGCTTCTCGTGATAATTGACAAAAACAATAGTAAGAGGCATCATGAGATTAGTCCTTCTGGGCTCATCAGATAGTTCTGGAGAGTCTGTGGACAGAGGGAAAAGGAACTAGTTGATGGATATCTCAGGCTGTCTCTTCACCCCTGACGATGAGTGATTTCTCAGGCCACAATACCTTGGGATCATTTATTTTTTGGTTTATCAAACTTCTCTTATACCCTATATCAAAATTCAAACATATACTATGGACAGAGAGATTTTTGCAATACATGTAGTATGCAACGAGAATAGTATTCGAAATACATACAGAACTCCTAATATACTATAAGACAATCTACAAAAAGTAGACAACTGAAATGCTAATAAACATACGAAAATTTGTACAAATATGTGCAAAATAATTATTAATTGGATAAATTAGAAATAAAATAACCAGACACTTTGGCTTATCAATAGATGAGCCAAGATTTTAAAATGTGATAACAGCAAGTATAGAGAGGTAACTGGGAAACAGGAACTCTCAGCCACTTCTGTGACAATGTTTTTTTATGCTATCTAGTATTCTTGAAACTCAAGGTAGTCTGAAATCCAGAAAATCCACTTCTCAGTATAAATCTTAGAAATTTTCTCTTATCTACAAAGAGACATGTATGGAATATCTATGTGGTCAAGTTCATAATAAACAAAAACTAGAAACAAAGTAAATGTCTAACAGAGAATGAATGACAAAATCAGTTATGTTACCTATGTATAATAGAATGCTAAATAACAGAGAAAATAAACGAACTGATTCTTTATGTGTCAAATAAAGACTGTTGTGAGTGAAAATACCATATCAAAGAAGATATGTGTAATGTAGTACTACCTTTCTACAGATTACAAGTACAAAACAAAATAAAAGACCTTGTGTATTCTTTATGGGCACATGCATACAAGCATAAAAGTATAAAAGCATGGACTAGAGGGCTATACACCAACTTTAAGACAGTGCCAGTCTCTGGGGATGGAGGGAGAAAAATTGGATAGAAAAGGTCGAACTGAATATTTCATTTAAACAGAACAACCTGCAAGAAATATGGTACAATGATTTTTTTTTGTTCATTCTGAGAGGTAAGCACCTGAGTGTTGTGTAATTCTAGATACGTTCTGTGTCGGGAAGTATCTAGATTATTTCAGTTTTTACATTTGGATTTCTATTTAGATTTCAGAAAAAGTAGGAATCTACAAAAAATATTTTATATACTGTCCCTTGAAAACAGCTACTTTGGTATTTATCTTAATATCCCAAGTGCCTTTAAACAGACTATTCAATTAATATTATGTAACTGTGTAAATAATAAATGAAGAAATGAATGAATGAATCCCACTTCTAAGTGTCTCTGCTTTACCACATGTATCAAAAAACTTAAAATGAAGAGCAATTAACCTGTTACATATAGTACAACTCAATCTTCATTTTTGCTTTTTGTCAACGCTATTTGTGACTGAGCCTTTAAAGCTCTGGACTTTTTGTTTACTTGAGTCTCTGTCCACCTAGTGAACTTGACCTTTGTACTACATCTGTGATGGGACAGATATCTCCCATTAAGGGGACAGCCAGTTTTGGACCCTGTTCTCCAGGCCTGCCTTGATGTCTTCCACATTCCAAAATGACATGCAAAATTATATGAAGTCTCTTTAATGACCTCAAATTTTTATTTCCCATTTGTTTTTGAAGTTGTTGAAAAAATACTGTTTTTACTAGACTACTTGTTAAAAGGGAGGAGAAAAAGCAGAAAAGAAATAAATGCTAATTCTTAACATATGTTTAAAAACCACTGCCACTAAATTTGTAGGAGTTATTTGCTTACGTAAGGGAAATTCTACCCAAACTACAGCAAAGAATTTGCCAATTATATTGCATAGTAATATTACCAAATATTGGGAAACAGAGTAAAATACTGATTTTTCTGGGTATAAGATTTCTGAAGGAGATTGACACAAAATAATGTCTCTTCAGGAAGGGTTGTATTCAAAGATATTTTTATGGTTCTCAAAAAATTCAAAGTCATATTTTCTATCTGATAAAGTACCTCTTGAATTTGAAAGGTATGCTATATTTGTATTATCTGCTCAACTACAAGATGACTTTGGGATTATATCTTTATAAAAAGAAAACTGCTTTATGCCATTAAATGCTCTGTTCTCTTGCCTTTGTAATATTCATTAACTATGATAGGGTTTAGGCATTAATTTTCTCCTTAGACCTACATGTAGTTCACTTTTCTTTAATTTCCCTGTTTCTTCATCAATATCATTTATTCATGTCTTTTCACCATTGGTTATGTACATAGGATTTTGATGCCAGTATTTCTAACCCACTTCACTCCAATAATCTCACCTAATGGTTTACTGGATGTATCACAAATAATGTAAAATCAGTAGGTCCCCATACAATTAATGTGCCCATAATTTATTTTTTAATCTGTTTTCTCTGTCTTGATTTTTTTTTTCTTGAGACTGAGTCTTGCTCTACTGCCTGGTCTGGAGTGCAGTGGTGCCATCTCAGCTCACTGCAACATCTGCCTCCCAGGTTCAAGCCACACTCCTGCCTCAGCCTCCCAAGTGGCTGAGATTACAGGTACCCACCACCCCACCCAGCTAAATTTTTTAAATATTTTTAATAGAGATGGAGTTTCATCATGTTGGCCTGGCTGATCTTGAACTCCTGACCTCCAGTGATCCACCTGTCTCAGCCTTCCAAAGTGCTGGGATTACAGGCATGAGCCACCATGACCAACCTGTCTTGATTTTAATACCTTATCCATATACCTTAAGTCCAAAATTCTTTCCTTTCCCTTTCCAAAATCCTGTTGATTCTACCTCTAATTGTATGCCAAACAACTTACCTTCATTTCAGCTGTCCCTTGGCCAAATTCTCTCTCACTTACTTAAAATGTTTCCCAAATGGGCTCCATGTCTTTTACATCTCCCCATTTCATGTAAACTATCATCCAAACTGTTTCCACTTTAATCTTGTAAGAATCCAGTTCTGCCCTATTCACCTAATCAGTCTCATCAGTGACTTTTTATCCCTATCGGCATTAGAATCCAGGTTTCTTAGCATGGTCCTTTTTACTTTTCCAGGCATATGTCTTACTGCCTTCCCCCTCCAGGACATGAGCCTTCTTTATTATATTATCTTTATATCCTTTAACACAATGTTAGCAAAAGCAGACATTTGATAAATATTTTTAAGTAAAAAATAAAAGAATGAATATTTAACTTAATATATAACATTGTTTCATGCCTTTTAGTCTTTTGCACAAGTCTTGAAAACCTTCACACCTCACATCATGGTGCTGCTTCCCACTATCTCTATCTGTTAAACAGTTACCTATTTATCAATATCTTTCCATACCCAGCTCAAGCATCACTTCCTCCAATGTCTTCACTCACCCATCCCTACCAAACAGAGTAAATCAATTCCTTCTAACACCAAAATACTTTAACATAGTAATGTTATTCCACTACACAACAAGCAATTATCATCAACTTTTTACATGTCTACTTTCTTAATAGGCTTAAGGGTAGGAACTGTATTTCATTCAACTATACATTCTCAAAGCTTAGCATAGAAATGGACACATAGTCCATAGAAGGGGGAGTAAATAATTTTTCAGTGAATAAAGAAACAAAAATCTAATCAAAACACACAAAAAATGCTAAAGGAGTTTTACAACATATGTCATTATTATATAGCTACTAACTATTAGTCAGAAATATTCTTACTATTAACATAGGCATATTCTTGACTTGGCTTGTTACCTTTGCAAGAAATAAAGAATAATTTCAGGATCAACAAACTTTCAAGTCTGAGATTTTTTTTAACTGTACAGAAAATATAAAATTAATCACAAGAAATAAATACAAATAAGAAATGTAAATACATATAAAGAGGAGCTATTTCTCTGAAAAAAAGAACAAATGACCCTAACTTTGTCCAAAAATGAAATTAAAACATATATTTTTCACATTCAAAAATCTTGGTTATAATTTGTATTGCTTATTTGTATTCCTAATTTCTACTCTTTCATCTTGGAACAGAAGCCTCATGTACCATTTTGTGATCTACATACTAAAGTACCCTAATTTCTAGACCAAATATAATGAATTAAGTTTGAGATGAAAGGGCAAATCCTTGCCCAAGAGTAACTCTGTTTACCCATCACACAGCACTGGGTAATAAGAAGTACTGGGATCTGAGTGTGCATAGTTTTGCTCAGAGTCCAAGATTTTATTTTAAGCAGGAGACATTACTTCAATTTCGTAAGTCAAAACGTTCTTATGACAAAAGACAGGGGGGTATTTGTGGAGTGAAGACCAAAAGGAGACAACAGTAGGCACATAGTAGGTAGTAGATAAATAATTGCCAAATACCTCTGTTGATTATTTGTAGTTGAACAGAATAAGGTAAATCTATGTTATTTCCTATTTATTGTTCCTTAATTAACAGAGATGATTTTGAGAAGCAATTTTAACTCACCTGTATGCCCCATTTTTCCTTATAGAAAGATTCTATATTAACTTCTTCTCTAACATGAATGCTGCAAAAGTACTCTTTATGAGAACAAATTGTTGCATATGAAAATTATGAAGTAAAATGTTATTTGCATTCATATTAATATATATAATATGCACCCACATACACACACACATTACATATGCAACTCATACACTCACTCCTAAAATGTTAATGGAAAATGAAAGTTGAGATCATGCCCATGGTGGGGAGGTGGGTGTTAAAAAAAAAAAAAGTAGGTCAAGAATTGAATTTTTTTTGGAGACTCTGTGAACAAGCAGGGAGGAGGTGATCCCTGTTCTGGAGAGGTTCTTACAGCTGAAACAAATGTCTGAGGCAGCTCTCACTATGAACCTCTTGATTTTGCCCAGTAGAGAAAACAAGACTTTGGTCACCACCTCCTAGTGCTCTCAACCAGGCCTGCATTAAGATGAAACAGTCTTACATGGACTCCTTCCATTTCCTAATCCTCTGAAGAGCATCCTCTATAAAGCCCAGATAAACCTGTGTTGTCACCCTGGGTCATTCATTTCTTCACCACTTCTCTACAAGCGCAAAGCTAATAAAGCGAGTGGTTGATCTTTCCACTCTGCTGCCTTCTGACTTCTTTGATCCTGATCCTATTACGGGGAGAATGAAGAACAGAATACACCATTTAGAGTCCCCACTGTAATTTTAGTTTGTCTATAAATAATAGCCTTGGAACAAAATGATCTGCCAAGGAGAAAATCTAAGGAAACTGCAAGAGATATTTGGCACTCAAATCAGAGAGACTGCTTACAGCTTTCCAGAGCACAGAAGCCAAGCTCCAAGAAAAGTCAAGAATATCTTTTCCAAATCCATCAGTTGACCAACAGTGGAATTCTTATAATGAACAAATCATTTCCCTTCAGCCTGTACCTGATCACCACTCAGTGGGGGGCCCTTCCTTTTGTTCTACAATCTATCCAGGGCTACTATGTAAAATCCAGAAGCCAAAATACAGACTTTACGTATGTTACTACTTTTGTTTTGTGGGAAAACTTTTCAATAAAGTTCTTTCATACCTAGTCAAAGCTTTTCTTGATTATTTATAGTGCCACTATTCAGTGAACTTGGACAAATTATTTTTAGAGACATTTATTCCGTCTTTAAGATTCAGTATCTTTTTCTTTATACTGCTATACATTAGTTTCACCCATCTTTGGAAGATCCACAAACAGATTATGGAAATTATTACTAACAGAAAATAAGAGTTAAAAAAATCTGAAGACAGAAATCAACCAAGACTGTGGAGGGTATGGAGAAATAAGAAAAGAATGGTGAAGGTGTATGTTTTCATTTTGCTTTCAATGATTTTAAATTCCATTTCTCAAATTGCTTCAAAATATACTCCCTGCTTTTTCTTCAAAACGGTTTCTTTTTCCATTCTATTTATTGTCCTCCTTGTAGTCTTCATTTACCATTTCCAAATGCAAATGTCAATGGGTAGGGAAAAAAACTGAGACTCAGAAAAGTTTAAAAATTATTTCAGAGGTGTTAAACTAATTTAATTTTGCCAGGTGTCAATTTTGAGGTGTTTTCATGAAGCCGATTTTACTTAGGTTAAAAAAAAAAAAAAAAAAAAACTTTTGTCAAAAGTCATACAGACCAGGGGCTTGGGAGTGGTGAACCAAGCCTATAGCCTATAATCCCAGCACTTTGAGAGCCCAAGGCTAGTGGATCACTTGAGGACAGGAGTTCGAGACCAGCCTGGCCAACATGGTGAAATCCCGTCTCTACTAAAAATACAAAAAATAGCCGGGTGGTGTCAGGCTCCTGCAATCTCAGCTACTCAGGAGGCTGAAGCAGGAAGATCACTTGAACCTGGTAGGCAAAGGTTGTAGTGAGCTGAGATCACACCATTGCACTCCAGCCTGGGCGACAAGAGCAAAACTCAGTCTCAAAAAAAAAATGCATACAGACTGAACTGTGTTTCCCCTGCCCAAAATTCATATATTAAAACCCTAACTCCAAGTGTAATTGTATTTGGAAATTGGTAGGGCCTTTAGGGAGGTAATTAAGGTTAAATATGATCATAAGGGTGGAGCCCTAATTCAACAGAACTCAATACCAGAACTGAGTACTTTGTGTGTGTGTACACACACACAAATAATTTATATATAAACCAATTTAAAGCATAATAATTTATATACATTATTGTTATAATTTGTTATAAATCATGTTATAATTATGTTATAATTTATTTATGTAAATTATTATATTATAATTTAAATTCTGCATAGATTTTATTTTATGCTTCCATTTATATTCTGCATAGATACCATTTTTCAATTTTAGTATATGTGCTGCCGAAGCGAGCATGATACCATTTTTCTCCATAAGATTATTATTGTTTTACTGGACAGTTAATATTCTACCTGAAAAAAGTGAAAGGAAAAATCAAAGTGCAAAGTACTTATTAGAAAAGTACACTTCTAATTAATTATTCAAAATTCATGGCCAGGCGTGGTGGCTCACACCTGTAATCCTAGCACTTTGAGAGGCCAAGGTGGGCAGCTCATGAGATCAGGAGTTTGAGGCCAGCCTGACCAACATGGTGAAACCCCATCTTTACTAAAAACGCAAAAAAAAAAAAAATAGCTGGGAGTGGTGGCACATGCCTATAGTCCCAGCTTCTCAGGAGGCTAAGGCAGGGGAATTGCTTGAACCAGGGAGGTAGAAGTTGCAGTGAGCCAAGATCACACCACTTCACTCCAGCCTGGGTGACAGAGTGAGACTCCATCTCAAAGAACAAAAGAAAACAAAACAAAAAAATTCTTCAAAATTCACTTAAATAAATGGCTTTACCAGGGTTATTTTATAAAATGGAGTTCCTGACTAGCCCTTTCCCTTGAGCAATTTTCAATATGTGATTCTATTCTTACCATTTCCATGGCTTCACAAGACTAAATCCAAGTAAAGTTTGGCTTTAGGTAGGAATGTCAAGCTACAGTAGACCGCATTCTAGGGAGTTTCCTTTCCTCTTCTCTTCCTTTTCTTTCTTCCCTTCTAAGAATGAAGAATGACATTTGACTCTAAGCCTCCATAACTAGAAAGAGAATTGATCTTCATTTGTATCTTAAAATGATGCTTTGGAAATAATGACAAACCCATGAAGGATTGGGTAGTTTTAGAGCAAGATGCCATGAATGTTAAGTTGCTTAGCAAAATATATCAAAATTATATCAGTACATTTGGTGTGTTTTGTCTTATAAATTCTCTAGCTCTTTGAAATGCTAATGTTGAAGATAATATGAAATTTTAAGGATACTATCTATGCTTTAGGAATTGAAAGCACCTGAGGTACATGCACCAATCCCAAACATCAGACAGAAGACCAATGAAACCCTTGAGACTGGAAATCAAAAAAATAAAGAAAAAAAGATATTCAGGATAATCTGGAAACCATCTTTAGTTTTCCTGTAGCTTTTGTAATAAATACAGTATGCCCTAAAAAGATTAACCTCAGCTCTTCTTGGTCTAACCACGTCTTAATCTTTCTCTCAACTGTGATGATGTCACTCATTCTATAATACCAGATTTAATCAACTTGGGGAAAATTGTTCAACTGTCATATGCAAATAATATTTTCTAAAGCAGCATTGTAAATAGATAACCTGTGTCATGGAAGACAAAATCAATTAAATGACTTGATTACTATTTAGAGATAGGGCAACAGAAAAGAAAAATCTCAGAAATGCAAAATACATGTTTGTTTATTTTCCATGGGTTCCTCTCAGTTTCACCATGCTATATTTTGACAGTTTATTCTTTGAGATATATGTCTAAGAGGTCAAAAATATCTTCCTAATCTTTCCCCATCTGGTTTGGGTTAAAAATCCCTGAACGCCCACAATTGCTTCTTTCATAGGATCTAATGTGTAGAGTTGCAAAACTGTATTTATTTTTCAGTCTCTCCTTTCGAAAACAAAAATAATAATTGTAGACTCTCCTCACATAGAGGGGTGGGGTTGGTGGCTGCCCTCAGTGTTGCCTGCACAAATATCTACCAGGAGTGCAATCAATAGATCCCGCAACTTGTGTTTTCTAGTAAAACTACCAGCAGGCACTGTGCATATTCAATCAGAGACAAGTCCAGGCAGTGAGGCCACGGCGGCACCAGCCATCCTTTCCAGGCCAGAGTCCCTAGCTGGCCTTCCTGCCTCCACTTCCCTGCCCCTGCAGCGGTCCTGCAGACTATCAGGCGGAAGCCGGGGCGATTTTCTTCCTTTTCTGGCAAGATGGCGGTTGGCGACATCTTTCCCGCCAGGATCTTGCCACCTTGGATGTTACCAAGTTGACATCCCTTTCACAAGAAGTTACCAACAGAGAAGCCACAATTAACATAGGTACAACTGGTCATGTAGCTCATGAGAAATCCACTGTTGTTGTCAAAGCGATTTCTGGCGTTCGCGCCGTCAGGTTCCAAAATTAACTAGAAAAGAAATACTCTAATTAAGCTTGGATATACTAATGATAAGATTTATAAACTTGATGACCCAAGATGCCCCAGGTCAGAATGTTATAGACCTTGTGGGAGCTGTAGATCTGATGAGTTTCCTACAGACATTCCAGGGACCAAAGGGAACCTCAGATTAGTCCGACATTTTTCCTTTGCTGACTGTCCTGGTCACGATATTTTGATGGCTACTATGCCTAATGGTGCAGCAGTGATGGTTGCAGCTCTTCTCTTGATAGGTGGTAATGACTCTTGTCCTCAGCCTCAGACATCTGAACAGCTGACTGCTATAGAGAACATGAAACTGAAGCATATTTTGATTCTGCAAAATAAAATTGATTTGATAAAAAAAAAAAGTCAGGCTAAAGAACAATACGAGCATATCTTGGCATTTGTACGAGGTACAGTAGCAGAGGGAGCTCCCATGATTCCAATTTCAGCTGTACAGTATTGAAGTTGTGAGTGCATAGTAAATTCCAGTACCCTGAAGAAACTTTACTTCAGAACCCCGAGTTATTGTTATTAGGTCTTTTGATGTCAATAAACCTGGCTGTGAAGTTGATGATCTTAAAGGGTGGGGGATATAGCCGGTGGTAGCATTCTAAAAGGAGTATTAAAGGTGGGCCAGGAGATAGAAGTCAGACCTGGTATTGTTTCCAAAGACAGTGAAGGAAAACACGTGTGTAAAACAATCTTTTCCAGAATTGTATCACTTTTTGCCAAGCATAATGATCTGCAATATGCTGCTCCAGGCAGTCTTATTGGAGTTGCAATGAAAATTGACCCCACTTTGTGCCAAGCTGAGAGAATGGTGGGGCAAGTACTTTGTGCAGTGGGAACCTTACCTGAGATAGTCACAGAATTGGACGTTTCCCATTTCCCACTTAAACAGTTTCTAGGTATACACACTGAAGGAGACAAGAAAGTAGCAAAGGTGCAAAAGCTGTCTAAGAATGAAGTGCTCATGGTGAGCATAGGATCCCTGTCAACAGGAGGAAGAGTTAGTGCTGTCAAGGCTGAGTTGGGTAAAATTGTTTTGACCAATCCAGTGTGCACGGAAGTAGGAAAATTGCCCTTAGCTGAATAGTTGAAAAATACTAGTGTTCAATTGGTTGGGGTCAGATAAGAAGAGGAGCAACAAGCTAACAGTAGATGGCAACTGAAGAATCCCAGTTAAATAATACCTTTAGATGGAGTTAGAAGTTGGAATTTCTCTTACCAATCAAGGGGCTTATTTTCAAAGCAGTACTGGGGAATTAATTTCACAGTTCATTACTTTGGTAGGTAGCTATAAGGTGATTCTCATTTTTTTTTGTTATGAAAACTTAACAGGGTCTATAATTAATGTAAAAAATGGCATAATGTTGGGTTGAATCTACATTTTAGCAGAAGTTAAGCATTCCCATGTAGTGTCTAAATTATACATCAGTGCAATTTGAAATGAAACTTTGCTACAACCAGCCTTTGCTGTAGTACACACATATACCACTAAACCTGTCTGAAATAGAGTTTTTCTTTTATTTCATTATTTGTCTTTGAGTGTCTCCAGGTTGAAGGACTGTTGTACCAGTAAAAATGGCACAAATCTCCTTGAAGACCAGCTCCCTTTTCTTTGGCTCCATATTTTAAATTGCTTTATCGTTGAAATTTTGCATGAAAAGGAAATTAATGGGTTCAAATGAAGTTGTCCTTTAGAGCATGAGTGCTTGTTCCTATGGACAAAACTTTCTCTCCCCTTACCTTTCCTGTCCTGAAACACAGGAGACCAGAGTCAGAAGTTATTTCCCTCTTTCTGCCTTGAGATTATTTCTGCATTGTTTTATGCCTGAAACCCAATAGTCTTACTCCATTGGAAAATACCATCATACCACATGATTCTAGGTGAATAACAAAGATCTAGGCCTTCATTTTATGGTTTTTCTTAACTGTTAATTTATGGTCATGACATAGACTCTCATATTCCTAAACTTCGGACGTTTCAAAAGTTCAAAAAGTATAAGATGTTAGAAAGCAGTGGGTGAGTCCTTTTGATTTTTAACTTATTCCTTATAATGATCCTTGTACTTTACTGGTGTTGTTGTTGTTGTTTTGTTGTTGTTGTTGTTGTTGTTGTTGGAGACAGAGTCTCACTCTGTCATCCAGGCTGGAGTGCAGTGGCACAATCCTGGCTCACTGTAACATCCACCTCCTGGGTTCAACCTCCACCTTCTGCCTCAATCTCCCGAGTAGCTGGGATTACAGGCAATCCACCTCCATTCCCCTAATTTTATTACTAGACTTACCTCAGTCTTCTCTCCACTTGGCATAGATGTCTACTTTTCCATTCAAAACTGATTCATTTTTATGGGATCCAGAGCCTTGATAGCATCTTGAGGATACCAAGGCATTCATTCATTCATTCTAACACTATTTATTGAATGGATACTACTTGATTGGCATGATGTTAGATACTAAGACTACAATAGTGAACAAAACTGACATAGTCCCTGCCCTTCTATGTCACACTTAAATCAAGAGACAATACACTTATAAGTGAAATAAATAAGCAAAAGAATTCCTGAAGGGAATGTATAGGGAGATGTGATAGAAAATAATGAAGCTGAAATGGATGGATTTTTTTCTTAGGTAATGTGGCCAGGAAAAACTTCACTAAGAGGTAACATCTAAGATTATTCATGAAGAATGAAAATGATCAAGATGTATAAAGAACTAGGGAAGAGTGTTTAGACTTAAAAACTCAAAGGCCTTTGATAGAAAGGAGTTGGAGTTCTTCTAAGAACCAGCAAGAAAGTGCCTCAGGAGCAAACTGAGCAGAAGGGTAGAAGCAAAAGATGCCATTCTCAAGGTGGTCAAGGGCTAAACCACCCAGAACCTTTCCATGATTGTAAGAAGGTAGGCCTTGATGTAAGTGAGATAGGAATCCACTGAAGAACCTAAGCAGGGAGCTGACATGCTTAATGTTCATATGTGCAGCATGGACAACAAATTGAAAGAGGCAGCAGGATTGCAGGGAGGGCAGTAGGTGAAAGAGGAGGCAGTGAAGTCAGAAGTCTTCCTCAATGGTCTAGAGAGGGTCAAACAACTACTTGGTTAAAGGATTAGAGGTGAAAATCAAGAGGAGTGAATTTTTGCAGTTTTGGAAACTAAGAGAATTTACTGATGTCTAGAATATTGGGACAAAAATGAAGGAGGCCAAGATAGTGGATTTAGACTATAATTGTGAATGCTGAAATCCTGAAAGATCAAAATCCTGAAAATATAATTCTGGACAAAATTTTATTTTAAAGACATGTAAATTCTTAAAATGTTGGTATATTTGTTTGAAAAACATGACGGAACTCTTCATAAGCTGCTTTACAAAATAAAACTGTCAACAACAACACACATATTTTTGCAAGCATAAATAGTTATACTAACAACAGTCACACAAGTATACAGTTATAAGCAGATGAACCATATTCACAAAGAAATAAGTCAAAAAGCAAATATATAAGCACATATCTCTATGGTTGGTAATTGTCTGCACCCAGCTTTATATTAATAATTGCAGTCATCTGAAATACTGTAATGAAAAACCTAAGTCTTTTGATGAGTTTGATCAAAAACCTCAATGGATCACGAGTGCATATGCAATCACCCAAGAGCCGAGATCTTGAGAAATTTTATCTTTCACAAATGCAGATATATAACAAAAAGACATCTTTTTATTTATTGAGGAAGTTTCTATGTTTTTCGTACATGCACAATGGTTATGCATGGTCAACTTTGTTGCTTTGAAATCTATTTTATCAGATGCGAGAATTGCAACTCCTGCTTTTTATTTATTTATTTATTTTTGCTCTTCATTTGGTTGGTAAATCTTTCTCCATCCCTTTGTTTTAAGTCTTTGTGTATCTTTGGAAGTGAAATGGGTCTGGATGTAGCATACTGTTAGGTTTCGGCTATATCTTTTGATTGGAGGATTTAGTCAACTTAAATTTAGGGTTACTGCCATTTGATGTTAACTGGCTATTTTATCCATTCGTTGATGTAAATTCTTCTTTATGTTGATGCTCTTTACTTTTTGGTATATTTTTAGAAAGGCTAATACTGGTTGTTCCTTTCTATGTATAATGCCTTCCTCAGTACCAAATCTGTATTAGGCTTCTCCAAAGAAAAAGAAACAATATGTATATAGATATATTAGAGGAAATTTATTAGGGAAATTGGTTTATGTGATTATGATGGCTGAGAAGTCCCATGACATGTGATCTCCAAGGTGAAGACCCTGAGATGGCCACAGCCTGGATCAGTCCATGTCTGAAGGCGTCAGAGCCAGTGAAGCCCATGGTGTAACTCTCAGTCTGAGGCCAAAGTCCTCAGGACCCAAGGACCTGCTAGGGTAAGTCCTGGAGTCCAAAGGTTAATAAGACTGGAGTTCTGATATCCAAGGAAGCAGAAAAAAACTGTCCCAGCTCTCAGAGACAGACCAGGTTGCCTTTTGTATTTGTTTTCTCTGGTCCCCAGCTGACCAGATGGTGCCTGCCAACACTGAAGGCAGATGTTCCACCTAGTCCACCCAAACTCACACTCATCTCCCTGGAAACATCCTCACAAGCACACCCCAAATAATGCTTTATTAGGTTTCTAGGTATTTCTTAATTAAATCCACAAGTCCCCCACTCATGAACTTGGCATTCATGCACATCTCCTTATATAGTACTTAATTTCCAAAGAAGGACAACAGCAAGGGAGTAATTTCCTCCAAGATAATGCAACTAACAGGACTCAACTATTTTTGCATAGAACCACAAACACAGAATTTGGGTTTTAGGATTTCAACATGTGGGATTTCAATCTTTCAAAATTCTGATTTGGGGGATTTTAGGCTTTAGGGATTTTAGACTTTAAGAATTTTAATCTTTCAGGATTTCCACATTGGGATTATGGCATTAGGGATTGTGCCTTTCAGGATTATGATCAACACTGCTAGAGGATTATCCTTGGCTTCTGGAGGCTTGTGCTTTCCTTATATGGAAAAGAGTAAAACACAAAAGGGTAGAAGAACAACAAGAATTTTAAGATGATACTTTGATATAAACTGGCAACGATGCAGCCTAGGCATTTTGGTATACAAGCTAATAGTTTATTTTGGACTCACCATACTCCAGATATAAGAGTTTTATGTATAATGGACTGAATGATTCCCCCACCACCAAAAATTTAGATGTTGAAATCCAAACTCCCAATGTGATGGTATTAGAAGGCGGGGCCTTTGGGAGGTAATTAGGTGGTGAGGGTGGAGCCCTCGTGAATTAGATTAGTGTCCCCATAAAAAAAGAGACATGAGAGCTTGCTCTCATTGTCTGTTCTCCACTATGTGAGGCTACCACAAGAAGACAGCCTCCACAAAGTGTCAAGTAATGAGTTGGAGTTTTTATTATTTTTTACATGAAAATCTGTATGTCCAGCATAAATTCAGTGATCATATTTTCCAAATTATGGTTGAACTTATGGGGACAACTGAGTTGAAGCGTATTCCAATCAGAGTACCAAGTGGCCATCATCACATAGCGAATAATGTATTGAGCGCCTTAAAGGAATGGCTCTGCATTTCACCTTTCATTTCTATTTCCTGGAATGTAGTAAGCACTCAAAAAGGGTTAAATATATTAAACATAGCATAGAAAAATTTTTGAAGATAAGCAATTTTGAGGGCAGGATAATTATTTTACTCTTATTTTTAATGTCACTAGGTTTGCAAAGTTTGCAGTCTCAGAGTAAGATTAGTCTTGCAAAGTTTTCCTCATTTGTGTTTTTCCCCATAAAATAAAATAAACCTTCAGTTTTGATAATGCAGCATAAAACACTGGGTTTACTTCGCCCCAGTTACAGAGCAGAGTTAAGCCTTTGGAAGAGAATTAGTACTATCTCATGCAGTAATAAATGTGCAGTAGCAGTTGACATTTAGAAAGCTAGTATTTAGATCTATAAAATTCAGACTTTTAAGGGACAAATTCAAATTTAAAATTATAGCAACTTAATTAAATCCAAGATGTGTATTCAACTACATAGAAAGAAGCCTTTCTTTCTTACAAGAAGTTTACTGGCAAACCACAAAGAAACAAGTATAAATTATTACAATCATCTTTAAACAGAAATTTTGACTCTCTAAGAGAGAGTGAATGCCATCTCCTAACTTTCTTAAATACAGAAGCATTTTACTGATTTTTCACAAAATGTTTTCATTAGGGTAAAGAGAAACTTGGATTTCTCATCTGTCTTATTTTTAAGTGGTGGGGAAAATGTTGAATGTAAGACCACTAAAAGTTCTTCAAAACTCTCCACCAATGTTTAAGTAACTTTAAACTGTCATGTATATTTTGATAAAGTTTTATGCCCTTTTTTTCCCTCTGGGAAAAAGAAAGTGGCAGAATGAATGGCCATGATGAAATGAAATCGATGGAATCTGCACTTAGTTGATCCCCAGGTTGTCAGGTTGAGGTGTGAGCCTGGAGTCCTTAAAAAGCCAAACTCTGTGTGGGTCCTCAACACTACATGTGCCCAAGAGAAGAGAAAGAATAAATATTCATGAGGAAATAGAAAAATATATAACTGATATTTTTCCACAAAGTAGCAATTCTAGTGAAGACAGTAAATAAAGGTGGTTTTCCTCTACTCCTTGGGAAGCCTTGGGAAAACATCAAAATAATTTTATTTTAAATAGGGGAGGAAACATCATCTTCAGTAATTTAGGGCCATGTTTTCTATGTCTGTTTCGAGACACACACCTGCTGAATATGAAGGACCATGAAAGAAAACAGATGCTACATCAGACTGGAAGCAGGATACATTTCTCTTCCAAAAGGAGCATCATGGCCCCATATGGCATATCCAACAATTCTTTAATTAGGGCATGGGCAAGCCACGAAGATGAAAAGAGCCAAATCGACACTGCAGAACGGTGGAACAGAGCCAAAGAAGAAAGCATGCTGACCTGCTATTTTGGTTTTTTTCTTAGTGGACCTCTCAGCTGATGAAGATGGGCAGAGGGAAAGCAGGGTGGGTGGAGTGGGAGCAAGGGGACAGACTGAAGCGCGTGTGGCTTAGGAAGGTTTTGTTGTGTGCATACACCAACCTCCTAAATAGGGGGCTACTTCTAGCACAAAGGAATTAAGGGTATTTGCAACTACATATCTAAGTATAAACTAAGAACCATTTTTATAATTTTTTAATAAGTACATAAAAAGACTTACTTAGAATTAACTGCTCTAACTGAGAATTGGCTGACTTGTAATGGCCTCTAGAGAATGCTAATTTTAAGCAGCATTAAGCAGGCTGTTAAGTGATATTTTTCTGATATTAGCAAGTTTAGATGAACAGAGAAGGAGCCATAAACAAGGTGACTTACTCATCCTGGTTTTCCCAGAATAACCCAGGTTTTAGCACTGAGAGTCCTGCATCCTGGAAAACTCCTTAATCCTAGGAAAAGGAATGGTTGGTCACCCAGGGCAGGAACCACAATTTCTCCAAGATTCCTCAGTGAAGGGGGTCCTAAAGATAGGATTCTAACTATCGTTTGGGCACTGCATGTGGAAAACAGAATTAATGGAGAATACATGCTGGGAGAGATGGGGTGTGGGTAAATGACAAGAAAAATCAAGGTGGCGGAAATCTGTAACCTTACAGAGCCCTTTACCCCTGGTAGGCAATTTGGGCCCTGAGAAGCTTCATACCTGTCGTAAAATGATTATTTGATTTCCAAGTAGCTTTGTAAACAGGATCCTGTTGCTCAAAAGAAGCAACCATAACATAAGGAACTAGAGAATGCTGCAGTTCTCTGATCAGAATCCAGGGAGCCAGCTGTCACATTCCTGCGTGGTAGCAGGGGAAATTCTGGCAGTGAAAAGAGTGAGCTTTATTGAATTGTCCAAAAATGTCGTGGCTTGTGTAACTAATTTTTCTGTTCCATTAGTTGCTTTCCTAGAATTCTCCTCTGGAGAAGTATTAGTCATAATTAAATAAATGAAGTCTTACTGCTACTCCCCTGTGGCACATGATGTGGAGCAACTCACGTGAGTGACCGAAGTCCGTGCCCCTGTTTATTCACTGTCCAGGGCTCAGCCATAACTGTAAATTATAAATGTGTGATGACACTAATTAACTTACTTGTGTGCTTTCTTTAGCAAGTGGCAATCCAGGGAGAAAGGGTTGTTCTGTGGGCCCTGGTTTGAGGGTTGGGAGTAGTTGTGAGAACGTGCGCGATGAGTTACTGAGAAGGAGGTTAAAACGATTAACTAGAGAGTTCTGGGGGATGGAGAAAGACAGGAAAGAAATGAGAAAATGGGAGTGCAGACAACAATCAAAGCCACAATGACATGACAGAGCAACTGTAGTGGGTCAAGTTATGATCAAAAGATGGATTGTCAAAATTCAAAATTTCAGAGATAAAACAATTACAATTAATTGAAGGTTCACAGTATTGACATAAAAGTGGGTTGCTAAAATAAGGTGAAGAAAATGTCCTTGAAATGAGTGACTGAAGGTATTCCTAGAGTGCCAGATAGGTCAACGTTGACACTGAAGTTTTCCCAAAATTATGTCAGAAGCTGCAGTGAGCCGTGGAGAACCCCCTGGGGTTTGGAGAGCACATTAAGACAGGCCTATGCATGCCACATATCCTCACTGTGGTTCACAGCTCTTACCAGAGCAGCCCTTCATTTTGTGTTGGGGGAAGTAACAGACAAATTTGTATAAGGAAACTAAATTTGGGTTCAACTCATATAACCCAAATCATATTACAATAACATACACAGAAAACTGCATTCATATCCTAAATGCTGAAAAAATTACTACAACACAATGTGCAAGCTTTCCTGGCTTTGGGGTGATTGAGCAATAGCCTCAGGAATATGATAGCCAGAGAATTACTAAGCTGATGAAATATGATGAAAAGAGCCACAAATTGACACTGCAGAACGGTGGAACAGAGCCAAAGAAGAAAGCTATTTTGGTTTTTTTCTCAGTGGACCTCTCAGCTGATGAAGATGGGCAGAGAGAAAGCAGGGTGGGGTGGAGTGGGAGCAAGGGGACAGAATGACTGAACAAAAACAAACCTGATTTCACTTCAACTATAGGATAGTCACTTCAACTATAGGATAAAAGGCAACTTTGTGGGAGAAATGACTAAATGATCACCATATGAACAGCTTGGAAGCAAAGGCAGAATCTTTCATGAGAGAGAGAGAGAGAGGGAGGGAGGGAGGGAGGGACAGAGAGAGAGAGAGAGTTCTTGCTGTTGTTGTATTTTACAGTTGTCAACATAAGTTGGGGAGCTAGGGAGTGGGGAAGGGAAGCAAATTCTCTCTACTCGAAATTTGCTCTCTCAACTTCTTCCCTGATTATGACTGGTTGTCCACACAGCTGACTTCTCAAGTTTTCTACCACTCATCTTGTTTCATGCAATTTGTTCATATTTCCCATTATGCCCTCAATATAAACCTTAACCAAAATTACAGAAATTAAAATGAGACTTTTTCCAGAAACTGAGAATCATTGTTAACTATTTTCAAGAAACTTTGTCTTATGAGAACAATAAGCAAACATATGTATGTATGTATACATATATATATTATATATAATGTGCCAACCTCTGTCCTAAGTACTTTATATTCATTCATTTACTTAATCCTCACAATAAACTCATGAAACACATGTTATCATTATCCTTATTCTGTCTATTTGGAAATCAGGCACAGAGGTTAAGAAACTTGCCCAGGATGAAGGCTTAATTTGAACCTGGGTAGTCTGGCTCCAGGGCCTGTGTTCTCAACAAATAAACCAGTGGTTTTCCAAGAGTGGTCACAGGTCTGCTGCAGTAGCAGCAGCATTCGGGAGCTTGTTAGAAATGTATAATTCTGAGCTCTACACGAAGCCGGCTGAATCAAAAACTTTGGAGGTGGGAATTAGGAATTTGTGTGTTTTAATGAGCTCTCCCAGGAAGGCTGATGCAGTCTCAAGTTTGAGGAACACAGCAGTGCACCACATTACCCAAAGCAGCCACATAGTAACAAAGCGGGCCTCAGCATCAAAGGCCACACTGATCACCCCCACACACATCGGGAGATGAGAATAACTGCTGTTTTAGAATTTCTAGATTTATTTTTTACCATCGGGATTTGAATTCTACTAAAAGGAAGTTACTTGAGAACCCACAGCAGGGTAATGGACATGGCACAAGCTGTCAACATGCTGGTTAGGGTAGAAAAAGTATGCTTCCCTTTTGTCCAGGGTTGTTTCCACATCTGCCCATTTCCAGCTTCAATTGGAAAAGATGTGGCCAAGAAAGTGTTTTAAATCCCAGAGTCTGGTCCAAGTTAAAAAGTCATCCAACTTCTTCAGAGTTGGCAACTGCAGACACAGCCAAATCCGTGTGGCAGAACATCTGCAACACAACTCCAGGTGACCCTCTGCCAGATCATTTAATACCCTGCCTATTACTAAGAAAAAGTGACTCTCCATCATACGCAGGTTTCAGCAATGCCTTTTTAAATCCAATTAAGAGAGAAAATGTCATTGCCTCTACCTAAGGTCATATTTTTTTTGAATATTCCTATTGCTCAAAGAATAAGCCTACATAAAAAGACTGGTAGGAAGTAAACCAGCATGTTAAGTGTCTGTCTCTAGAAAGTGGGATTATGAAAGTATTTTTTCTTCTTACACTTTTATATCTCATGGCTTGACATCTCTCCTGAGCTCCACACTCCACCTGAACTGCTTACCCAACACCCATTTAAATGCTCGATACACAACTTAACACATAAAGAAATAACCGTTTAATTTCTACCATTCTCCCAACAAAATACTTACCCCCTTTTTTCATCTCAGTTAAGAAAAAATTCTTACAAGTTCTTGAACCAAAAACCTTGTAGTCAATCTTTATTTTTTTTTCTTTCACAAATTATATCTAATTTGTCGGAAATTTTGTTTGACCAAATGCATCCAGAAGGGACCATTTTTTACCAGCATCACAAAACCACCCTGACCTAAACCACCACCGTTTTTACCTGAATTATTGCAGTTCTCTCTTTGCTGGTCTTCATGTTTCCACCGTCTCCATCTAAGTCTATGCTACACAGAGTTGCCAGAGTGACCTTTTTAAACATGACTCAAATCACTCTATTGATTAAAATTTTACAATGCCTGCCAAGAACTGTGAAGAGTATGAGATTTGATTTTTACCCTACTTACAAGTTAATAAATTAGCCTACTAGTATTTCAGGGATGCTGGCAACGACAAAAGATAAAGAATTTTTGCCACTCAGAGCCCAGCAGGCAGCATGAGCATCAGCTGCAAACATCAGTTCTCCATGCCCTCCAGGTCCCTTGACAGCAAGGCAACAGGCTAAAATCAATATAAATACATGCATATGAAGTGGGTTACATTATGAGAGAGGGACAATGAGTTCATGGAACCCATCGTTTTATAGCAAGCACCAAGCAAGCCTGCTCTTTGTGCTGGAAGAAGACATCCCTCAAGGTTGCCCACTATGAACAAGGCTCTGAGAAATGGCCAGAATAAAGAGTGATCAGGGACTTGCATTCTTGGCATACTTAGCAATGAAGTATGAAGGTGCATAAGACATCCATGGAGGACAGTCTGCTCCAATAATGACTTCCCATGTTAATCAGAATAAAAGCAATGGTCTTTATAATAATCTACAAGGTCCCACACTATCTGCTTTGCTTCACCACCATTTCTTTATTATTATTATTATTATATTTTAAGTTCTGGGGTACATGTGCAGATTGTGCAGGATTGTTACATAGGTATACATATGCCATGGTGGTTTGCTACATCCATCCCTCTGTCATCTATATTAGGTATTTTTCCTAATGTTATCCCTCCCCAATCCCCCCATCCCCTACTATCCCTCCCTTAGTCCCCCAATGCCCAACACGCCCTGGTATGTGATGTTCCCCTCCCTGTGTCCATGTGTTCTCCTTGTTCAACACCCACTTATGGGAGAGAACATACAGCCTTTACCACTATTTCTTTCTGTCTTTATCACTCATCACTCTACTGATCACCACCCCACCTTAGCCATACTGGCTGCCATGCTGTTCCTCACATACGTAAGTCATGATCCTGCCTCAGAACTCTTGATGTTACTGCTTTTCTGCCTGGAATGCTCTTCCTCCAATTATATAGCATTATAGATTGAATACTTATGTCTCCCCAAAATTCATATGTTTAAATTCTAACCCCCAGGGTGATGGATGGTATTAGAAGGTGGGGCTTTTGGGAGGTGATTAGGTTATGAGGGCAGAGCCTTCATGACTGAAATTGGTGTCCTTATAAAACAGATCCCACAAAGCTAACCCACTCTTCTACCATGTGAGGACACAGTCAGAGGTGCTCCTGTGAGAAAACATGTCTTCACCAGGTACCAAATTTGCTGATGCCATGATTATGGGCTTCTCAGCCTCTAGAACTGTGAGCAATAAATGTTTCTGATTTATAAGCCATTTCGTTTGTGCCATTTTTGAAAAAGCAACCTGAAGATGCATGATTTATTCCCTTATTTCCTTCAAGAACTTGTTCAGATGTCACCTTTTCTCTGAGGTCTCTTTTGGCCACTATATTTAAAACTCCTATCTCTAAACCTCCTGGCACTCCATATGCCCCATGCCCTGACTTATTTTTCTGTTTGTACTTATCATCATCCGACAAACCACATAAACATCTATGTTATATATATATGTTTATGTTTTATATATATATATATATGTGTGTGTGCATGTATATGTAAATATCTGTTATATAGATGTTAACATAGATGTTATGTTTTATATAGATATTGTTTTATATATATGTGTGTGCGCATATAAAGTAACTGAGGCTTAGTTAAATAACTTGTCCAAGATCACAAAGTTTATAACTGGAATTGGGATCATGAATCCAGACAGCATTTATATATATATGTATATAACATAACACCTATGTGAACATCTGTTATATATATCTATATATAATATCTATGTTATATATGCTTGTTTTATATATGTGTGTGTTTGTCCACATAGATATAAACATAAACACAGGTATATGCATGTATGTGTAAACATATATAATATACTAATATAAACATATAATATGCTATTTACACACATGTAATATATAGTATATTACATGTGTGCAAAATTCATTGTTTCTCCTCCAAGGGGACAGGGACTTTATTGGTTTTGTTCACTGCTGGATCACCAGTGTCTAAAACCAGTCCTACAGCACATAGCAGGTACTGAAAACAAAATTTGTTGAATAAGTTGAATTAATGTTTTTGTATAGTTTTCAGGCTTCCTAAAACAAATATCTTTTTTATAATCAGAAACAAATATTATAAGGTAACTTTTAATGGCATTACTTTCAACGATAAAAACCACAATTACTTTTGCACCAACCTAATATTTTCTATATAGAAGAATTTGCACAAATGCAGCAAGATGTTAATAGACCCAAACAACTCAGGCAGACCCCATCCACATCCCTGGCTGAGGAATGAGTAGCTAGCAATAGCTAAACTTACCAAGCATTACTATGCTGGACATTTTATAAATTAGCTCATAATTTTTGCAATGTTGTAAGACATAATCCCCACTTTCCCTATAAAGAAACTGAGGCTTAGGTAAATAACTTGTCCAAGATCACAAAGTTTAAACTGGAATTGGTATTATGAATCCAGACAGCAGTACTGCCCTGAGATCTGGGTAACGAGCGCCCCTGTTTGAGACTTCGTATTATTTTATAACTTCCTCAGCTTTTTCTTTTCTTTTTTCTTTTTTCTTTTTCTTTTTTTCTCAGCATTTTCTAAGTCTCCTCAGTTGCCTGAGCTCAGTCAAGTCTAGCAATGCTGTCTGGGCACAATGTCCTGATCTCGGACCCCATTTCTTCTCTTCCAAATGCTCTCCAACCTGCTCCTCAAGACAAGATCCTGAATAGCATCAGAACTCATGCTAATAGGTTCCAGGAGAATGGTTAGATGCAGGTTCCAGGACAGTGGCCTGACAGGTGGCTCACTCCTGCTAACTCTTGCAGTATTTCTTTCATGGCATTATGTGAGATTGTACCATCAGAATGGCTAATTTGGGTGGCTCTTACCCCACTGACACCATAAGTTCTGGGCTCCAGGCTACTGAGGGCCATTGCTGGTACTTGGGTTTAAGCCAGATGTGTGGTTCCTTGCCTCAGCACTAGCCTATCTGTATCTCAACCCTGATGCCACATATTGTCTATACACCTAAGAATGGTGGGAACAGTGATCTCTCAGCTTATGTGCTCCCTACCTACTGTCACTCAGAACAGTCATACCACCCACCCTCAGGGTCCATGCCCTGCACCCAGCAGTGCTCTGGGGACTCTGTTGCTCTGCAATGCCAACGGGTCCTTCTCATTATTGTCCTCTCTTGACTCTGATTGGTACAGTGATAGAGGTCTCACTGACCAGGAGAGACCTCTATCACTGTACCAATCAGTCAAGAAAGGACTCTGATGTCCATTTGTCATCTGTTAATCCATGACAGATGACAAATGGACATTTCTTATGCTAATGGGACTGCTCTTTTTGTCCTGCCCTTGGGCTCTCACGTTTTCTTCCCAAGAGCCACAGTGAATGGAAGGCACAGGTGGGCTCCACATAGAAAGGGACCACATTCTGTGATCCCAGCACTTTGGGAGGCCGATCACCCATGGTCAGGAGTTCAAGACCAGCCTGGCCAACATGGTGAAACCCCGTCTCTACTAAAAGTACAAAAATAAGCCAGGCATGATGGCACATGCCTATAACCCCAGCCACTTGGGAGGCTGAGGCAGGAGAATCCCTTGAACCCAGGAGGCAGAAGTTGCAGTGAGCTGAGATCATGCCATTTCACTCTAGCCTGGGCATCTCAGTGAGATTCTATCTCAAAAAAAAAAAAGAAAGAAAGAAAAAGGGATTACATTTTTAGAATCCATCATTACAATTAAACAAGTTAAAGACAAAACATGGCTGGTTGTTGCATTGCTCTAGTTTATGCACTAAAATTCCAATCTGCAATCTTAACATAAATAGCAAATGAATTATTATTCTCCATTTTTTTCTGAATGCTCTGCATAAAACTTGCATGGTAGTCACCAAAACTACATATGTGGCACTTAACTGGGCACAATAGTAACCTTTGAGTGTCATTGGAAGCCAATATTCTTGGGGTTACAATGAATAATGCAGCATCACGAGTAATGATGTAAGCAGCAATCAGATAAATGGTATTAGGGAACTGCAAAAGGAAGATAGTCTCTGTTGTTTCTATACAAACAGGTTCCAGTGAGCCGTGGGATTGTCCATAACATTATTGCTCTCTTTTCATTGTGATGAGAATAAACACGAAGAGATGTTTTCCAGAACACAATTGGCAGAGATGGTGCCAGAACACAATAAAAAACTTTCTGACGACCACCTTTAATTTAATATCCAAATAAACTATCAGCACAATCTAGCCAATCTTTCTTTTTGTCATTAGTCACTGTTCTCTACTATATTTGTAAAAAGGATGCTTCATATTGGCACAGCTGCAGCCTATTTCTGTGTTGAGATTTTTACATCACATAGTATTATTGCTATTTTCTTATACTGTGTACCTTCCTGTGCAAATCTCCCTCCCAAACTCAGAAAATCAGTGGCTTATCTTCTTGATACCTAAATTCCTGCTGGCTAACACCTCTGCATTCCTCTCTGAGCTACTTCTGTTTTCCTTTGTCCTACACTGGTTGGCAACCTTTTCTTTTCCTCACTTTCTCCTTCTGCAAATAAAAGCCTAAAAAAGAAACAGAAGTTCCATTACATTCTATCCTCCCTAATCCAGTGTTTCTCAACCCATAGTCTCCTGATGATCTTAATCAAAATCACTAGAGGGCTTTTAAAAACACTATGCAGGTTCCTGGGCCCTGCCTAGATCAGCTGAATCATGCCATTTGGGAATACGGCCTGGGTCCCTTGTGTTTAATCAATCAAGGTTATTCATTCACAGGCTAAAGCTTGAGATCACCAGCTTAACCACAAGGAAAAAAGGAAAAACAAAACAAGAACAACAAAAAATTGCACCAGTGTTGTCAAACTTTGTGATTTATAGAGCCAAGTACAAAAACATGCTGCATAGACTGATGATGTAACACACAGCTGTGCTAGATACAGTGTCGTACGTATGCTGTGATGGTAGAATATGAAGTACAGGCTTGCACATATTGCCCTTCAATCTGGAACGTCTTTTGCCCACTTATTTAATTTCTATGTCCTTGAAAACCAGATTCCTCCATGAAGCCTTCCCTGGCTCCTCTTGCTCTCCTTTCAAAGGGCCGGGTCCCCTTGGGTTCACACTTTGTTCACACCTCTCTTTATATTAATGATCAGACTGTATTTCTGATTGTTTCTTCATGAAGCTATGTCTTCCTTCAAAGTATGAGGCTCATCAGAGCTGAGATACCTGTTTATCTCCAACAACTTATGAATATGTGTGTCCCTATGCTATACGGCAAGGGCACAATAAATAGTTGTTGAATTAATGAACAAGAAAAAATAAGAACAAGAACCGATCCAAGTGGTTTTGCAGAGTTTAAAATAATGTACTGTAAATTATCTAGGTGAGTGCTGCATTAGAAATGAAAGACATTCTTCAAATCTACTCTCGAATCTTATTCATTTTCTATGGAAAACATGTGCCATGTTCAAAGTCAAAGAAGCTTTAATGCAAGTCAGATCTTCCTTCATAATCCTTTGGAAGTAGCCTTTGACAACGAGGAGAGAGTGAAATGTTGTCATATTATAAATAAGGCTAAAAATATACACTTGATGTCATCTAGTGTTTGGTCTTCCAAGAACCAAAACCAGTCATTGCAACATTTAAACTTAACATCTGCTCTTTCAACCTGTTCAACTGAGTTTTGTTTGTTTGTTTGTTTTTTGTGGCGGAGTTTTGCTCTTGTTGCCCAGGCTGAAGTGCAACAGCATGATCTTGTCTCACTGCATCAACGCCTCCGAGGTTCAAGTTATTCTCCTGCCTCAGCCTCCCGAGTAACTGGGATTACAGGTGTGAGCCACCACACCCGGCTCTTAACTGGTTTGTTTGTAAAACATTCCAGCTTATCTCTTCAAAGTAATGTGAGGGAGTAGGAACTCTGTTGAGAACATTTTTAAACTAAGATTCTAGAGGGACAGTTATTTGTGGAAATCAGCTGATGGATGGGGGCAGCTGGAGAAATGAGAGGTAGATGTTTGAGGTATCCTAAAACTGGAGATACCCTTGTTTTGGGTTTATTTAAATGATATTTCATAGTTGTGTGTACTTTGGAGTTACATGTTACATTTTGATACATGTACACAATGGACAATGATTAAGTCAGGGCATGTATACAACCTGCGATGATTACATCACAGTAATTGGGTATCTATCATCTCAAACACTTTTCTTCGTGTTGGGAACATTACACTTCTATTTTAGCTATTTTGAAATATAAATAAGTTATTGGTAACTATAATTTCCCTTCCGTACTATTAAATACTAGAACATGTTCCTTCTGTCCAACTGAATTTTTGTACCAAAAGACCCAATTCTAAACATTCTACAACTATAAATCCCTGGCAAGGAAAAAATAATAAATCAAAACAAAACATCGGAACTTAAAAACAGCTGAGGTTTCTTCCTTCAGAGAATATCAGACCATTATCTCGTAGGATTAGAGCAAGCTTTTGTAGGAAGACCTGACACTCTCCAAATTCTCTTTCAACCAGCTTCTTAGTGCCTCACATTCCGCAATTAGATATTTGTTTGTTAGTTTAAAACTTGTCTAGCTTTGCTTATTTTTTAATCCCTAATCGTGTTTATACATCATGACCTTAACATGGATACCTCAGAGTGAAGGTATTTTTCAGATCTATTTCTGAGACCAAAAGACAATGGGGATGATTCTACTGTGGGGGTGGGGGTTAGGGGGTAACTGGGAGTGCCAGGGCCCACTTGGGCTGCCAGAAGTGAGGGAATTACAGGACGTCTTCAGGCCTGTCTCATTTTCTTCACAATTTCCCTTGCCTAGTACTACTCAGAGAGTGAAAAAGTACAGCTTTTCGTCGTATGTTCTTTGATTCCCCTGGTTAGCAATAGCCCTGAAATATCAAAATGCTTTTTCTATTTAAGACATTAATACTCTTTAAAGACATTTTTTATTAATTGTACCACATTAGTCCAAGTTATGACAAGAGACTTAAAGTTGTTCGGGGGCATTGTCCGTAATTCAGGATAGGATCACAAAAGCAATAAAAATGTGAGAGAGAAAAAGATGATGATGCATTGCTGATGCAGTACTTGAGATTTTCGTGTCACAAGCTGCACATAGGTACAAGTTTTCCCACAGAAATAAATTCTACCAGCTGTTATGTACCTGCAGCAGAGAAGGAAGGTATGATTCAGAAAATTTTAGCACATTGTTTATAGCTCTATCAAAGACAATGTTTTGATTATCCACACTTTCATGTGTGCAAAAGTAATTGTTTTTTGTCATTACTGTCAATGGCAAAAACCACAATTACTTTTGCACCAACCTAATATGTGAAACAGATTCAGGAAATTAAAATCCTGAAAATGTGCTGTGCAGTCCCGTCTAAAACCTTTCCACAGCTCATCCTTTCTTCCAGCCATTAGGTCCAGCACCAATTCCTTTCCTTCTGCCTCTCCATTACCAGGGCTAGTGCTTTCATGTTCCTTGTTATTCACGAATTATCTAACCAAAAAAAAAAAAACCTGGTTATTGTTAAAATTAATTCCTCTGAAACAGTTTAAAAACACAGCACATAAAATTTAATTAGGCTAATAAATACTTGGAATATCGTTAAGATATTACAAATGAAGCATACAGGAACTTAAGGTCAGATGGGAAATTTACAGTCTAGATGAAACCTATAGCCTGCTGAGAGAAGACAAAACAAATGTGGTTTTGCCATTGAGGAGGCACAGAGCTCTGTAGGAACGCCAAGGAAAGAGGTATTATTTCTGTGTGAAAGGAGAAGGGAACTGCTCCTGAAGGAGGAGGCTGGAGGCTAATGGAGATAACCACTGATTTTGAACACCACTGCTTTGAATGATAAGTATGAAAAGTTTCTACGAACTAGATTCTTCTCTTCATAAAAGTTTGAACAAAGCATTAAATATTGAAGGCATTAAATATTTACTAAATGAAAATGAATTTATTTTTCTTATGCCCTGACATGTTAATAACAGATAACACTTCTCTGAAAGTCAGAGTTCCAGTTAAATACCAGATAGAGTGTGTTAAAAAGCAATAAACAAGTAACCCTTGTGTACTTACATAACATCATTTTCAAAAAGAGTGTCCAATATCAAAGTCAAGTCCCAAAGTTAAGGGAGGCAGCCTGGTGCCCTGGAAAGGGCATACATAGCCTTTGCCTATGGAGAGACCTTTGTTCACCTCCCAGCTCTGCCATTGGTGAGCTCTGCGCATTTTGATTTGGGTACTTTTATCTTTTTCGCAAAGTTTTCAATCCTTTTCCTATAAAAGAGAAATGTTATTAACCCTTCTGATGCACACACCTAAAAACTTAAATGCAATTTCTGAAAAAAAAATCACTGTTTAACCTAATAATTTTGTTAATTTATTTCATTTTCTTGAATTATGGTAGCTGATGCCAATCTTTGGGAGGCCAAGGCAGGAAGATTGCTTGAGCCCAGGAGTTCAAGACCAGCCTGGACAACACAGTGGGACACTGTCTACAGGAAAACAAAAAATTAGCTGGGTGTGGTGGCATGCCTCTGTAGTCCTAGTTACTGGAGAGCTGAAGTGGAGGATCACTAGAGCTCAGGAGGTCGAGCTACAGTGAGCCGATTACAGCACTGCATTCTAGCCTGGGTGACATGAGGCCTTGTCTCAAAATACAATAAAATAGTTTTTTAAAATTTAAAAGATCATTCTCTCCCTCTTTCTCTCTTCCTTGCTTCTTTATCTCCCCTTTCCATTCTCTCACTGTATTATATAAGCTGCAATTCTATCCACAGGTAGACTAGCTTGCAGTCCTATCTAGTGAAAATTTTACTAATAAATTTCTCACATAATAAAGATAAGGATAGTAAAGAACACCAAAGTATTAATACTATCCTGGTAAGGAAGAGACAAAAGGAAGCCATCCATGCCCCATCTGAGGATCTGAGGAAAGAAGAGGAGGTATGGAAGCCTTCAGAGGGGCAACAAGGTACATTTTTCTCAGGTCCTCTGAAGTTTTCAAGAGCACATATTTTTCCTAGAGATTCTCCAAGACACATCTGCCAAATACAGATTTCAAATTGCTCTCTATATGCTACTGTTCTTGATTTGTATGGCTGATAATTGTCTTCTAAAGGGTTTTGGTATTTAGGATTACACCTTGCTTTCTTCACACAACAACAAACTGGGGCAGTGAATATCACCATACTATGTAGCATTTCATCAGCACACAAAATCCATTCTATGCTGCGTTTTCCTTGGCGCCCAGCTAACTAGTGTTAGAGTCCAGTCCTAACTCAGATGTCGTAATTCCATTTGCTAGGCATTCTGACCTCAAGCCTGCGACATGCCCTTCCTAATCTTTCTTAATAATGGCAATATTTACTACCTTGTCCAGACAAAATGCCAAGTGCTTTGCGTGCACTCTTGATTACCTGTAACTTCAATGCACATTAGGGAAAACTGTGCTCACTTTACAGATGAAGAAACGATGAGACTCAGATCAGTTAAGAAATTCACCTTAGACTGGGGTGATGGCTTGTGCCTGTAATCCCAGCATTTGGGGAAGCCAAATCAGGAGGATAGCTTGAGGCCAGGATTTTGAGACTAGCCCAGGAAACATAGTGAGACCCTCTACAAAAAATAAATTTAAAAAATTAGCCAGGCATGATGATGTGCCTGTAAGTCCCATCTACTTGAGAGGCTAAATAGGGAGGATTGCTTGAGCCTAAGAGTTTGAGGCCGCAGTGAGTCATGATCACACCACAGCACTACAGTGAGAGAAACTTGTCTTACTAACAATTCACATTGTTAGTGAATACCAGAAGAAAACTGCGGACCTAGGTACATTCTACATATTTCTCAAATGTCTTTTTTGAATCAATGTCAGTGCAAAATAAGAAAAAATAAAAAACAAATGTGACTGCAGTGTTCCTTTCCATTGAGCTTCTATTGCTTTCTGTCTGAGTCTTACTTAGAAGGAAGTCTGCAAACTCCCTCCCTTCTCCACTCACCATTTCACTCTAAGGTCTTTATGACCAGTAAATGACTTGCTCTGTCTTTCCTACTGTGCCTAGCACTCTAAGACCTTAGACATCTTTTTAAGTGACTGATACCATTTTTGAAAAGCTCTCCCAAAGAAACCAAAGCTAGGCCTGTGATTCCAGGTACTTAATTCCTATTGAAAAGTAGTAAATAAGAGAAAGCATAGAAATTAGCAGAATGCTTAAATTTTCATAGGAGGAAAATAGGTAACCCCATTTTTATTTGCCAGTAAAGTAAAATATGTGATCGCTTACATGCCCATTGATGCTCACTCTTACCAAAATCTTTGAGGTGGACCATCTATTTACAAAGACACAGTCTAGTGTGAGTAGATATCCTTCTAAATGATGATATTTTCTAATCCTAATTTTTTGATAAAGAAGTTTAAAGCAACTCCTAGTTTGAAACTCTGCTATTGTGAATAGTGCTACAATGAACCTCCACATGCATGTATCTTTATAATAGAATGATATATATTTCTTTGGGTTGCAGGAACAGAAAACTAAACACTGCATGTTCTCACTTATAAGTGGGAACTGAACAATGAGAACACACGGACACAGAGAGGGGAACAACACATACTGGGGCCTGTCGGGGAGTGAGGATTGGGAGAGCATCAAGAAAATAGCTAATGCATGCTGGGCTTTATACCTAGGTGATGGGTTGAAAGGTACAGCAAATCACCTATCAAACCATGGCACACTTTACTGATGTGACAAACCTGCACATCCTGCATATCTTCACATGTATCCTAGAAATTAAAATAAAACAAACAACAACAAATTGTCGACATGCATTGAATCAGTTCAGTCTCTTCTGTAGCTTTCAACCAGCTGCTGTGCTGGTTATGGCAGATGTCTCTCTGAATTTAACCTCCATACATTGCTGTTGTTTCATTAACGTTCTCAGGGGTCTGCTGTTCTTCTTCCTGGAAGCTCAGAGCAAGAATACACAGAGCCTCAGAGTTGGAAAAGTTCATTATTTGAAGATCCTTTTTCAAGAGGGGAGGTAGACTCAGGTTAATGTACAATATCCTGTATCCTGTATAAAGTTCCAAAACCAAATGAGAAGTTTTTGTTGTTTCTCAGAGAAATAAATAAAATCACAAAACAGACATCTTAATATCTTGTTGATTGTATGTATTTAAGGTAACATATTAATATAAATTTCTCTCAAATGTTTAATAATCCTTAGACACCAGAAACAGAATAATCTCCTTTCGATGGGGAGGGCCTGATATTTGGTTTGTGATTTACTGTCTGGACCAGCAGACCACCAAAATGAATTTCTAATCTATAATAAATAGTAATGATGGAGTCTAAAAACTCTGGAGAAACATTTACTACTAACTACTGTTCCCTAAATGTCAAGATGTGCCCAGCTCCTCTCTGGAAATATTACAGATGAAAATTACATCAATCCTTATTCATGTCCTCAGTTCCAGGAATATATAAGCTCTCAATCACTTGGGCAATTTTCTGGGAGAGAAGGAAATCAGTTTCAAATGGTTTGGGAATCGCCTCAAAGGCATATCTGTCAAAGTGAATCAGACTGAAGGTTTAGAGAAACATTTGTGCTGTTGCTGCTTTGTGCAACTGAACAGAAAGAACCCTCTGAAGCCCAAGAAATCTGAAGAGCTGGTTTCCTCGCATTCTTCAAGGCTTTTCTAAAATCGCCTTCCCAGTGAGGCCTTCCCTACGACCCTTTCGAAAGCTCTCTTCCTAACTATTTTCTATCTTCCTTTTCTATTTGCTTTCCTCCAAAGCACTTATTACCAGGTGAAAAACTATATATTCCACTACTTTATTTATATATTGTCTGTCTTCTTCAACTAAAATGTAAGCTCCATGAAAACAGAATTTTTTTCCTGCCATATCCTCTTCGCCTCAAATAGGCAGATACAGATGCACAGAAAATACTTACTTAATGACCAAGATAATAAATAAATAATCTAAGATAGGACTGTTATTGAAATTAAAGCTATACATTCAGAGCTGCCAAGAAATAATAACTTCTCCTGTAATTTTTATGGGCCAGATTTATTTTCAGCAAAGCTATAGATTTTTAAAGAAAATGTGGGTGTGTCCTCAAACCACATATTTGGAAAGCAATAAACTACACTGAATGGTTCAGGAGTGAAAATATGGCTCGTAAAACACATTTTTTCATTAGTATTGTCTCTCAAGCAGTTACAAAAGGTGAATGACTTGAGTACACAAATTCCTGGTACTTTCTGCCCTGGGGCTAAAGGAAAGAAGCATCAAGCTAAGAACCAGGACGAATATGGTTTTAGTTTTGTGTGTGTGTCTTACTATTACTATAGAGTTTTTTCTCTGCTTGCACAAAATAAAAATGTGTGGGATGGAGAGAAAGTGACCCAAAGTTCTATGCCTCAGTTTCCCAGGTTATAAAGCCTTTTTGCCCCTTCTAAGGAAAGAATATACTGTGACAGTAAACTGGTAAAATGAAACCAAACTGAAAAATATAAATACTTTATTATTGCCAAATATTAGATAATATTTATTGATACTGATAATAAAGATGCATGCTTTGGCACTATGTTATATTTAACTTTAAATTTAGGAAAATAACGGATCATATTAAAAGAAACAACAAAAAGAGCTGTGAATTTAAGTTTGCTTCTGCTGCTAATTAACTACCATGTATAGTCTTGACCAATATTTATCCTCTGGGACTCAATTTCCTTCTCTGTGAAAGGAAGAAATTGAATTAAATTATCACAGGAGCATCACAGAGTGTTAGAACTAAAGGAGCTTTGGGGATTGTTTTGTCTAACTCCTCTGCGTTATAGAAGAAGCAGATGCTGAAGTGCCTATATCTGTTGGATGTGATTATACCATTACTGCTCGTCTGAGTCAGCAATCTTATAGTAACATCCCCACACCCCATGAAAGAAATTAAATTGAATTAAGCCTTCTATTCAAAAAGCATAGTAAAGAATATTATCCAAATAAATAAAATGTATCAGAAGTTAATTTTTAACCTATAAAGCAATGTTCTTTCTAAATATCCCCACCCCCAAATTTGAAATCAATTCTACCAATTCACACAGAGTTAAAACTAGAGGTATTTCTCTTCTTGGAGCATGGAGAGGTCAGCATAAGGCCTGAACCCATATTGATATATAACTGCTGTAGTTGCTGAACAGCATTAGGTAAAAGTTAAAATCCATTATAGATTAAAATCATTCATAAAATAGCAACGAATGGACTTTTCTGGTTATTTATAAATGTATTTGAAACTAAAAGATCTAGCATCAAGTTTAATAATACAGGTGATACAGATGGTAACTAGCTTCTAATTAACTTTAGCTAACACTCAGACAAAAACAGAAGGTGAGAAAGGCAGTGAGGGGGAAAAGAGGAGAAGAAAAATGGGAAGGAGAAGGGCAGGGGAAGGAGAAGAGAAAGAAAGAAAAGTATGTTACAGAACTTTCAGAAAAAGAAGCAAAATTAACATTACTTTCAGATGATAGGATTGTAGAGACCGAAAAACCAAGACACTCAAGTCAAAGAGACTTAAAGCCAAAACCATTACAAACTATGAGAGATATGGTATAAACATGCTTCGATAAAAGCAATAACCATTTTTCAAACATTATGTAAGAGATTATATGTAATATTTCTAGGCAAAGGTAGTATAGCTACAGAATAATTAGAAGAAGTGAAGAATTTCTAAGAAAAATGTTTTAGAATGCTTCTGAAAGACAGAAAAATACTTGCTCAAAAAAAAGCCTACCTTGCTTTTGGACAAGATTTATTATTTTAAAGTTAATTTTCACTAAATTAATCTACAGATCTAAAGCTTTCCCAACAAAAATGAGACCTGATTATCTTAGAATTAAATAAACTGATTTTAAAGCTTATATGAAGCCATAAGTAAGTGGTAATAAACAATAGATCACAATATTTTGTTATTCAATAGTTTGGCCTCTTGACCTCCAACCACCTTTGACTTAAACAGCATTAATTAAACAGATATTCATTGAGAATCTAATTAGAGCAATGTCTTGGCTGCTGATTGATTATTTCAGTAAGAAATGCCTTTTTTCCTTCAAGTTGTAGAGGACCTAACAAACATGGTTTACAAAATTTAATAACCTTCCCTAAGGAGAAGTTTAGAGCTAGGAAGCACAGAGATAGCAAAGCAACTCAATAAAGTAAGTCATTGAGGAAACGGCTTGTTTATATCCTCATGCTCAGCCATCTTCAGCTTATAGTCTTTATGCTTTTGCATATGCCTTGGCAATGGTCTTTATGCTATTGCAGGCTCCTTTAAACAAGTCAGTTGCTGGAGCTCCTGATCACATCACAACACAGCATCACAAACTGCAGAGAAGGAGAGGAAAGCCCAAAGAGTTCTATTTTATTAATATATATGTTAAAAAATCTTTCCCAAAAATGCCTGGTTAACTTCTCTTCACCCTTGGTAATATTAATGTGATTTACATATGCATCCATTTCTTTTACACAAAATTATTGAGCATCAATATGAGGCAAGTAATCTTGTTATGCGTTTGGTTATTAATAATAATGTCACTAATAATCAGTCGCTGAATTTTGGAAATAATTATAAATTGCTTGAACTCCTGTGGGAATCCCCTAAGTATATTCTGTCTAGTGAAAATTCTGCATAAATAACAGTCATTTGTTAAACTGGTTAAAATAAGTAGTCCAAATCACAATATTTTTTCTCCTACTCTTCTCTGTTATCATTTACCAAAGTACTTTTTTGCACACTTTGTAGACACAGATCTAAGAGACATGAGGAATATAAAAAGACTTTTTGTGCCCAAGATCCTTTCTGTTTAATTAGGGAAATAAAACCTACATTCTGAAAAGAAAACATAAGCAAGAGGTAAATATTCCTAAGTAAAATAATACTTACAGACTTTTCAATTATAATGCTGATTAGCAGGCAGTTTCCCAAACTTTCACACTTTTTAAAAAATCTATAATTCCCTTCTGTTCTCTCCCTCTCTTCCTTATTCTTTAAAACTCAAGTCAAGTGTTAGCTTAAGTGTAAAATCTTGTCCAACCACCACATTCCCTAATAGAATTCACTGTTCTCTCCTTGTGCTTTGTGTACCCTCTGCATAATATTTACACATCACCTTATAAATTCTTGCATGTATTTCTTTGCATGCATGTCTTATCCAAGATTATGCTCATTCAGCTTTTTGTACCTGTCACTTAGCACAATGCTGCAAACACAAGAGATCAATTAAGTGAATAAAATGATGGGAGTTCGACTATTTAAAAAGGAAATAGAGGCTGGGCATGGTGGCTTCTACCTATAATCTCAACACTTTAGGAGGCTGAAGTGTGAGGGTCACTTGAGGCCAGGAGTTGAGACCAGCTTAGGCAACATAGTAATACCCTGTCTCTATTAAAAAAATTTTAAAAACAAAATTATAAGGAGATAGAATATAATTTTGTATGGAATGAAAGAATTAGAGGAACACAATTATGTTGTCCTTGGATTCATTTTAAACTTCTTAAAATAAGAAATGAACCCAATTTACTTTACTGCTCCTGGGATAGAAAGTCCAGGGACCAGAGATATTTTCCTGTTTCTTTGCTAAACAAAACTGGAACCAGGCAAAAGTCACTTAGCTACTTGCTGCAGTAAATACATGCTCTACATGCTCTGGAAGATAAAACTATGAGACAACAAAAATAGCTTATTGTTTAAGACTAATAGCTCATTTCTGGACTCTTTCCTTGCCGTGCCCGCCAAACCAAAGCTATTATGCTCTAAACCCTGACCAATCCCAAACAGCCCCATCTTGCAAAATCTGCCTTAAAACCACCCAAAGCCCTATATATTTTTCTTCCCAAAACTTCCTTCTTTAGAGAATTTCTTGACAACCTCTAGCACATTGGTGTTCTCACTTCATGTAGTAAGTCTAATTAACTGATTTCCTTGATCAATATGTTTTTCTAGTGGTTTTTCATGGCATTAAGGGCCATTAATAGCCTTAAAATGGATTTATATATCTATTCCCCAGTTTTGAAAAACAGTATATCTATAATGGGGAAGCTAATCTAGTGTTATTTACCTTAGATTCTGTTCCCCCCAAAAATGAGGAAGCATGAGCTAATTTATAAAAACTCAAAGTATTTTTATTCACTTTTTAAATGACAGCTAAAGTTATATATTTTTTAAACTCACTTCCCACTTCCTCTTTTAACAATATTTCCTCATACTTATAACTTCATTGAATGGAATTACCTAAAAGATAACCACTTATTTTATTTTTAACAGCTTTATTAAAGTATAATTTTTGTCTAAGCTTGTTTTCTGTGGCTATAACTGAATACCAGACACTGGATAAATTATAAAGAAAAGAAATTTATTTCTTACAGTTCTGTAGGCTAGACATTCCAAGGTCACATGACTGCCTCTGGAGAACCTTCTGCTGGTGGGAGCTCTCTGGAGAGTCCTGCGATGGCAAAATGCTCCCATGGTGAGGGGACTTATGAGGGACAGCCAAACTGGCTGTACAACAGACTCACTCTCATGATAACTCACCCACTCCTGTTGTAACCCATTAATTCATGTAGTAATCCATGAATGGATCAATCAATTCATGAGGGCAAAGTTCACATAAACCCAATCACCTCCCAAATGTTCCACCTCTCATCACTGCCGCATTGGGGATCAAGCTTCTAACGCATAAACTTCTCGAGGATATATTTAAGCCATATCAAATATACACACACACATTTATTTATATAGTAATATTTAGGCCTAATCATAAAGTGCATATTCATTACAGAAAACTGGGAAAATACAAACAAATATAAATTCACAACTCTCTGATAAATCCATCTCAAAATTTTTGTCTGCTACTACCAATTTGTTTTCTGCTACATGCATGCAGACACACACACACACACAGAAACACACACACAAACACACACATATTAAAAGTAATTGGAATACTGTTTCATATGCCGTTTTATAATTTGCTTTGTCTCTTGTTGTATTATAAAAATGTTCAGCTTTTACCATAAATACTCCAAAAGCTTTACATTCACATTTATGGTAATATGATGTTTGATATTTCTTTCAAAATAATCAAGGTGGAAGCAGGGGAGGCTAGTGGATAAGCAAATAATAAAAATAAGGTAGTGTTTAGTTGATATCTGTTCAAGATGAATGATGACTACATATGAAATCTTTATGTTCATTCTCTAATCTTTTGTATGTTGGGTATTTTCTATAAAAATTTAAAATGTTTATTTTTAGTATTTATATTTTATTTATATATTTACTTCATTTTATGTAACGATTCTATTTATTAATTTTCATTAAATATTTATTTATAGTTTCTTACTATTGTAAGCACCACTGTGATAAGCATCTTTGTACACAAATACTTGTATTTCTTTGTACAAGACTTTCAATGATACCTGAAAGTGAAAAACTTTGCATCTCCGTTCATTTATTTACAGAATACATGAAAAATTCCTGCTCTACTACTTGCCTCCTGGCCTACATGATAAAACAGTATAAACATTTTTAAAATTCTTTATGTCCATTACCAAATAGTTCTCTGAGAAAGTTGTTTCAATGACATTTTAAAACATGGTAGTGTCTTAATCAGTTTGGGTTGCTGTAACAAATATACCATAGACTAGGTGGTAAAATAGGAATTTATTTCTTACTGTTCTGGAGACTGAGATATCCAAGATCAAGGTGCCAGTGATTCCATTGCTGATGATGGCTTTGGTTTGCAGATGGCCACCTTCTTGCTGTATCCTCATGTAGTGAGAGATCCTCTCTCTTGTGTCTCTTCTTACAAGGTCACTGATCCCATTAATGAAGGTTCCATTACCTAATTAACCTAATTAACTCCCAAAGGCCCCACCTTTTCATCACACTAGGGATTAGGTTTAAATCTGTGAATCTGAGGGAACATGAACATACAGTCTATAATAGTTAGAAATGTCTATTTTCTGGGTTGTTTATACTTGTCCTTGACCATTTATGCAATTAAGGACATTTCAGGATGAGGGGGCTAGAGCATGCCAAGCTGGACTTTATAACATAATCACTCTTGTGATAACTAACCCTCTCCTATGATAGCCTATTAATTTATTAATCCATTCATGAAGGCAGAACCCTCATGACCCAATCCCTTTTAAAAGGTCACACCTCTTAATACTGTTACATTTGGGATTAAGGTTCAACGTAAGTTTCAAAGTGGACAAATATTCAAACTATAACACTTTGCCCCTGGCCCCCCAAAACTCATATCTTCTCCCATGCAAGTAGATTCATGCTACCCTCACATCCCCAAAGTCTTAATTCATTCCAGCAGCAATTCAAAAGTTCAAAGTCCAGAGTTTCATCTGTATCAGTTACGAGTGATACTCAAGGTACAATTCATCTTGAAGTAAACTCTCCTTCAGTTTTGAAACTTTGAAATTAAACAAAGTTTCCAAAATACTTCCAAAAATACAATTGTGAAACAGGAATAGAACAAACACTCCAATTCCATCAGGGAGAAATAGCCATCCCCCCAACAAAAAAAAAAAATGAAGAAGAAGAAAAAAGAATAAAAAAAAGAAGTGGTGTGGAGGAAGAGGAGGAGGAGGAGGAGAAAAAAGAAGTAGTATCAGGTCTCAAGTAAGTCTAAACCCCAACAGGGAAAACTACTTAAAGTAGTTTTAAAGTCTTAAAGCTGGAGGATAATCTCCTTTGACTCCATGTCCAGCATCCTGGGCTCACTGGTGCAGGTATTGGGCCCCCAAGGCTTCAGGCAGACTTGCCTTCTCACCATGTGATGTCTTGTGCCACATTGAAACTCTACAAAGGCTCCTCACCAGTAAGAAGGCCCTTACCAGATGCCACCCCTCAACCTTGAACTTCCCAGTCTCCAGAACTGTAAAAAATAATTTTTTTCTTTCTAACTTACCCAGTCTCAAATATATCTGTATGTTGCTCTATAGCAACAGAAAACAGAATAAGACACATTTCATAGAGGTTTATATAGATGATACACAGATGCATGAATGGATAGATAGATAGATGCTCTTTGTAAATTAGAATATGAATCATTTAACTTATTTGTGGAAAACATTTTTGCTCAGCTCTTTAATGTTAAATTTAAATGTTATGATGTATAAAAGGTTTTTGTTTATCTGCCCAAACTATTAGTCTCTTGCATTGATATTCTGTCATTTTTATGTTTAAAAGATCCTTTAAAGGGGCCTAGGTATCTATTTTGAAAATGTGTTTTCTATGAAAGAATTCTCCAAGATATAAAATCACTCTCTCCTTTAAGAAATGTTTTTACTTAATGAATGCCCATAAAAAGAAAAGAACACACCACCATTCTATGTCTTTATATAAATCTTATATTTTAGTTAATTCTGTACATTCTTACAATTAATTGGCATTATTTTTGTGGCCTGAAATATATGTTGAATAAATGAAACAAAATAGAAAAGAAAAGAGCAATAACGAAACAAATATTTGGTAAGTGGATAAATAGATAAATGAATCTATAAATTAACATAACTCCAAGTTGTCACAGTTGATAGTTAAGTCCTTAACTGAATATATTGCCATTTTAAGAATTACTGACTGTTAATATTTCTCTATCTCTATCCTGAAAAGGATTCTTCTCAACCTTTGTAGGTTATTTTATTCACTCCTTTAAAGCTCATATTTTTTTTATCTACCTTGCTTTTTATAGTTTCCTTTCAGCACTTCGGATTTGCTTCCCTTTGTAGTTTATTTGACGTAAAGAGCTTACTAAAAATTTTTACTACTTCTACAGTTAGGCTCTCATTGAACTTATTTCATATGCCCAGCAGAAGTTTAATGTCTTATTTAACCTGTAGTGTAATTTTTTTCACATATTCAGAGTTCACTAACTTATTTTAAGTGAAAGAAGAATAGAGTAATTAAAACACAAACACAGCATACATGGAACAATATAGGAGAAAAGTAGTTCTTTTTAGAGACTAGCTTTTAAAGAAAATTTTAAAATAAAAATTAAGTCTACATTTATATGGTGAAATAAAATGAAATACACATTTTTAAAGAAAATTCTAAAATAAAAAGTGTGATACAGACATTAAAGATGAAAAAACACTCCATCAGTTTGGGTAAATTTCTTTTCATAGCTATAACTCACAAAAACCTTGACATTCAATCTTCTAAATTAAGTAGCTTTCAGTTATAATATGTATTTTAATCAAATGTAACATCAGAGGTTAGAACATTGTCTGACTCAAAATAGAGGGCCCATGCATATTTTTTTAATGTAAATATATAAATAAAACTTACCAAAAAATGTGGTGTTAAAATTTTTTGACCTTAGAAAATGCTTTTAAATGTATTTTAGAAGGTCATAGACTTTCTAAAGTCATTTATTATTAAGAGAATAGCTGTCACTTCTTATAGTAAAGGGTTCAATTTTCATTGACATCACAATTATTTCATTATAGGCTTCTAACACTGATGTGAGCCTGATATTTGCAGTGATGTAGCAATGTCTTTACAAAGTCCCCTTCCTCTGGAACCACCAATGATCACAAAGGTATAGAGAGTCTATTTCAAACATTTAAGTCCATTTGGAGCACTGGCATCTCCCAATGTTCCAGAAAGAATGTCCCCATGGTAGTGGACTTAAATCAAGGAAATCTGACTTCATTCAGTCCAACTATTTGTGTCAATTCTTGGCCCCATTAAGAAGGTAATTAATAGCCGAAGAAAAAAAATACAGAGACCAAACAAAAAGTAGAGCAATGCTGTGAAATTGAATTTAAATGGCTATTTTATTTTAAAAGATGTATGCTCTCTTTCTGTTAATGAAATGCCATACTAATGCTATACATCATGGAACTAAGCAAGAAACTCTATCCCCCAGGAGAAATTATTCACCGGCAAGGTCCTGCCAAAAAAAAAAAAAAATAACAAACTGCTTTTAAAGAGGATCTTTAGGTTTGTAAACTTTATATAAATGGATTACATGTAGTGATATCTTCCTGAAACATTTTACTACTGAGAAATATCCATGTTGCCGCATCCAGTTCTAACAAAAACTATTTGATTGTATCAATAGATCACAACTCATCCCTTTTCTTGCTGATAGACATTCAGATTGTTTTCAATTTTTAACTACCACACAATGCTGCAACAGTATGTAAATTCCTTTGAACATGTTATTATTTTCTACTAATAATGAAATTGTAAAGCCATTAAACAAGCAAATTTAACTTTACTGGGTAGTTCCCATGGTAGGCAGAAGTCCACGTCCTAATTTCTGGAACGTGGGAATATGTTAGGTTATATAAAAAGGGGAATTAAAGGTTAGTAATTAAGGTTGCTAATCAGTTGACCTTGCAATGAGGAAGATATCCTGCATTATCCATGTTGGTCCAATGCAAATGTAAGAGGGCTTATAGTACAGAGGCAAGAGAGGAAGAACCAGAGACAGCCACATAAAAAGGACTCAGTCTGATGTTGCCATCTTTGAAGTTAGAGGAACAGTCACAAAATAGGGAATGCAGGAAGCCTATAGAAGCTGAAAAGGCAAGGAAGAGACTTGCCTCCTACCCTCTTGGTTTTAATCTATACAGATTCATTTCTAGAATAGGAGGCTCCAGAATCCCCAGCTGACACTCAAACTCATTTTTCCAGAAAGCACCATTGTACTTGATAGCTATTTTCTTAATGCTGTTAATATTTATGCATATATCTGGCATGGTTTCGTTTAAAAACGCTTTTGAGAGTAGGTTTGGGAACATAGTAACTCTACAGAACACTTGGTTTTAAGGAAAAATGAATTCTAGGTTCCAAGCAAATAACTTCAAAATGAATTTTTGAAATACAGTGTGTAAGGTGGGAACTGCCTTTATAAACACAAGCTCGCATAAATGCTAGACGGATTTTACTCATATGTACCCAATAATTCCAACTCTTTCCACTTGTAAGTAAAATTTGTAGTAGCCTCCAAAATAATCTATCACCTTAATGACATCATTAAAATGTCTAGTTCTAAATCTAAGAACCAAGTCTAAAGGTTAGAAAAGATTTTCTTCAGCATTAAGGAAAAATTATAACAAAGAATGCAAATAGCCAGAAGCCATACTAAAGAGAATTACCTACACACTTTTCTAAGGGTTTCCCCAGACATTCTCTTAATTATTGAGCCAGTGACCTTCACCTACCAAATGCATCTCTCTCCTATGCCATCATTTAGCTTCTTCATATGCCCAGATTTTAAACACTGTATTATTGGCTCCTAAAACATGCTTTAAGAAGCGCATTAGGATGTATTCCAAGATTTATGGTGAGCTCCTTCCTTCAGAGATGCTCAAGGGCAAATTATAAATTAAACAAAGATTGTATTTGGAATCTATGTTAGCATTATTCATACTTCCTCTTCACCCAGATAATCCATTTTCTCCAACACAAATATCAGCCACTTTTTAAGAAGTATTGTGCCCCTTTGTATTTCAATAGAATTCCTTCTTCAATGCTCTAAATTAGTTCTTCCCTCCTTGCGTAAAATTCAAATTTTCACAGTAACTACACTGCAAAGTAGTTACTACCTAAGAAACTAATTCATGGAGAATATGACCTAGCGTTAACAAAAACACAATGAGTCACATTTCTTACCAGCACTGGTTACTGGTTCTAATCCATGAGCATCTATTCAATAATTTCTCTGTCTTTTTTTAACTTTTAAGTTCAGTGGTACATAGGTAGGTTCATTATAGAGGTAAACTCAGGTCATAGAGGTTTGTTGTACAGATTATTTCATACAGCAGTATATGCAGAAGAGACAAAATTTGTAGAGAGTATCTCTACATAAGAGTACATTTCTAACAATGGGTTATCTAACAATATTCTTAATGCTACGTGATAAATGTATTTTTTCACCATATTAGGGATCATTTACACAGTATTTACTCTCATTCTTATAAGCATATGAAACTCTTAAATGCGAATTAAATGAACACAGTTTTATAGACAGAGGCAATATTCTAAATTGAATAATGCATGCACATAAAATTTGAAATTACATAAAGAGCAGTGAATCAAGCAGAGAATATATTTTCTGATAGCAAGTAAACTGAAACACTGGTGTATCTATGTCTTGACACTTTTGAGCCACTTTTTTATGTTATTCATGATTCACTCACACAGAAGTAACTGCTGTAAGGGATATTGTCTACCAAGGCTGCTCAACTTCAATAACAAAATGCATTAGCAAGTTCAACTGGGACTTATCTGGCACAAGTAATTATTTTAGCAATATCTAAATGAATTCTAGAATTTAAGACTTACAGAGTTTAAAAAAGTAAAGGTTAGCTGAGGGTGCCTGAACCCAAACTCAGAAATGAACTATATACATGTAACCTAAGTTTCTCTAAGACTTGAAGACCACTGTAATGATGACGAAGCCTGCCTTTTTCACAATAGGATATCCAGTCCTCTGCTGAGTAACTTGCAAGCATTTCCAGGGAAATACTCCTTTGACAGTCTCTATGATTGCCTCCACTAATTCTTGTTCTGTCAAAACTCCATGATATCCACTGGCATAGGCACATCTCACCAGACACTTTAGCCACTATACTGAAGCTATGGGCTAAAATAAAGAATGGAAGTCACTCGGGGGCACGCCAGGGTGAAGCTGCTTGTGCTCAGATATTTCACAAAGTTTTGGCAAACAGCTTTCTCTGGTTTTACTTATAATCCTCCCTCTGGTTGAAGCAAGACATTTGACTACACACACAGAGTGGAGAAGAGTGTACGCAGAATCACTATTCTACAATAATGACTGAACTCACCCTGCCTATCTGCCAAATACATTCTACTTGAATCCTTCGTCTATCAGTATGAGTTCCCCTAAAATGCTTATCGTTTTTTATGCTATTGGTTGCCAAACTTCAGCGTGGATCAGATTTTTCTGGGGAAGTTTATTAAATAAAGATCACTGCCCTCCCTTTAGTTATGGATTCAATAAATCTGGGATGGGGTTCATGAATTTGAGCCCTGGTTATACCTTGACACTTCTGAATCACATTTAGGCTTGAACTATGACTACTGTTGTAAACACTTTGTTATACATTTAGTTTAAACATGGATACATAAACAATCTCTTGCAATTAATATATCATGAGGGCCTGGGTTAATTTTGCAACCTCCTTATGAGGACTTGGTGAAAGTCTTAGTTATGTATTATTCACATGTGGCAGTCAGAGTAACATCCTTCAAATATGTTCAAATCCTAATCCCTGGGTCCTATAAAGTGCAGAAGTGATCAAGGTAAGGATTTTGAGACAAGGAGATTCTCCTGTATTACTTAGAAGGGCCCCACATAATCATAAGCATCGTTCTAAGTGAAAGAAGGAGGCAAGAGAGGGAGAGTCAAAGGGCAAGTGATATCAAAAGCAGAAGTTGGAATAATTCAATCAGCCATTGATGGCTTTGAAGAGTACATCCAAGGAATGTAGGCAGTCTCTAAAAGCTGGAAAGGCAAGAAATAGATTTTCCCCTACCACCTGCAGAAGTGATGCAGCCCTTCATCCCTTCCAACACTTTGATTTTAGCCCAGTGAGACTTATTTTGAACTTCTGATCTCCAGAACTGTAAAAGAAGAAAAGTGTGTTGTGTTAAGCCACTAAGTTGTAATTTGTTACAGCACCAACAGGAACCTAATACACCAGGGAAACTAATCTTCCCTGGTCCAATTCATATTTCCCTTCCCTTTTGTTGGGTTGAGTGTGGTTTCCTAATCCTGTACTATCTTTTGCACTGGTTACTGGTTCTAATCCTTGGGCATCTATTTAACAATTTCTCTGTCTTTTTTTAACTTGTAAGTTCAGTGTTACATGTGCAGGTTCATTATATAGGTAAACTCATGTCATGGAGGTTTGTTGTGCAGATTATTTCATCACCCAGGTATTAAGCATAGTACCCATCAGTTATCTTTCCTGATCCTCCGTCTCGTCCCACCCTCGACCCTCTAATAGGCTCTAGCATATGTTCCCCTCTATCTGTCCATGTGTTCTCATCATTTAGCTCCCCCTTAGAAGTGAGAACATGCAACATTTTGTTTTTCTGTTAGTTTGCTAAGGATAATGGCCTCGGCTCCATCCATGTTCCTACAAAGGACATGATTGTGTTCATTTTCATGGCTGCACAGTATTCTATGGTGTATATGTACCACATTTTCTTTATTCAGTCTACCATTGATGGGCATTTAGGTTGATTCTATGTCTTTGCTATTGTGAATAGTGCTGAAATGAATATGCATATACATGTGTCTTTATGATAGAATGATTTATATGCCTTTGGGTATATACCCAGTACTGGAATTGCTGGGTCAAATGGTAGTTCTGTTTTTAGCTATTTGAAGAATTGCCACAGAGCTTTATACAAAGGCTGAACTAATTTACACTCCCACCAACAGTATAAAAGCATTCCTTTTTCTCTGCAACCTCACCAGTCCCTGTTATTTTTTTACTTTTTAATAATAGCCATTCTGACTATTGTGTGATAGTATCTGATTGTCGTTTCAATTTGCATTTCTCTAATGATCAGTGATGTTGAGCTTTTGTCATATGCTTGTTGGCAGCATGTGAATCTTCCCTTCAAAAGTATCTGTTCATGTCCTTTGCCTACTAATTTCTATGTCTTGATGCCAGGTCTTCAACATTTATTGAGAATTTTTGGTCTTTATCTGATAACTTAAAGTCCAAATGTAAGTATAAACATTACAGTCTATATTCCCTTATCTCCCATTGTTTGTTACATATAAGGAAATCACTCTCCTTTAATTGAATTATTAGCAATAAGTTGGCTGCAGATACCTATTACCTTGGAATGGCTTCTTTAGAAGGCTGAGACTTCTTTTCCACTTCTATATTATTGCTCTATCTTCTTATTGCTCCACTTCTTATTGCTCTATCCCTCTGGCTTGTATGAAGGGAAATGATTATACAGGCCATTCTGACCTTTTGCTGTTAGAGAAAATGTGAAGGTTAATCACCACCTCTAAAAGTATTTTCCAAGATGCTAGAATCACTGGTTCTGTGATATGTGTGCGTCATACAATGAGACATCCTTTATGATTATAACAGCCTTGAATTGTGCTATGAAATCATTTCATTCACACTCCGTGTGAGCCACATCCAAGGGGCTCGAATGAGACAGGAAATGTTTTTCAATTCATTTTCAAGGATTTTCTTGGTGTGCTGAGATTTCAGCAAGTTTAGGAAGGAGAAGAAGGGAGTGCTATGAGAACTTGAGAACTTGCTAAGAAGTGCAATGTCACAGGCAAGAGCAGAAGAAAAGAAATTGGAAGATGGACCCTGCCACAAAAGAACCTCATAACATTCACTTGGGGACAGGGAAAGGAGAAGACCAAGGAGGAAAGAAATAGTCCTATTATCAATGTTGTTGGCTTCCCTATTGCTGGTCAAGTTATCTGAGCTCTACAACTTTCCACCTGTAATTGATTTTCTGTTTAAGACAGAGCAGAATGTTTTAAGACAAGGTGAGTCAGTGGCTCAACCTAGAAGGGAATTTGTACATAGTTCTTAGTCAACTAGTTAATATTTCTTTTTAAGTTCAGTACGTAGTATGGTTTCTAAGTAATATCTTAATAATTCTTGAAAAAGGAAGGAAAGAAGAAATCAAGTTTAAATACAAGTGGCAAAATAAATATATGATTTAAGCTGCTTTTCTATATACTGCTAAACTTTTAGAGGTAGAGTTTGTTTTTATTGGGCTAACACACATCGTGTCATGAGGTCTTAATCATGTTGGCAAGCAAGAAAGCTGATGGAAAGTTTCTCTGGCTAACAAAAATCCTTTTTTAAGAACACATGGAAGGTATCCATGGCAGAGAATTTAGAAATCCATGAGGAAAAAGGAATTATTTTTGAAATACATTATTACTGAAAGACATTATTTTTGTTATGGCTCTCATATTTTCTCTTTCTTCCCTTTTCCTCTACTTACAGAAAGAAAAATCAAGAATTTCTTACTTCATAGGTCAATGAATCAAGATATTGGATCTATACAGACTCACAAATGTATGCACTGGCCCTGTGGCCTCAGGCAAAAATAACTGGCCTTCACATTCCAATTGTACAAATAATAAATGGCCATGGATTAGCACTTTGAGATTTGGAAACTGGAGATAAACATTTGGTAAGTTTTCTGTGAAAACATTATAATATGTTTTCCAGGTGTTATTTTATAGGGATATTATTATTTTAAGGTTTTTTTGAGCATACGTAAATTTTTGCATATGACAAGCTAAATTAGAAAATGTATATTCTCAGTTGTTTCTTCCCAACTTGATTTATAACAATCCAACAACAATTATTTAACATTTTATTCTGCCTTTTGAATCAACCTACCAACCTACTATGTGCACTTCAAAGTTACAGATTAGCTGGAAAGCCTAAGGCCCATCAAATACATATGCAGTCAAGTAAACCTTGGTGCTATGTTTTGAATGTACCCTCTAAAATGCATGGCAAAGTTTAAATATTCTTGTGATGGTATTAAGCGGTGGGACCTTTATGAGGTGATTATGATTAATGCCATTACCTAGAGAGTGGATTAGTTATCTCAGGAGTACCTAATAAAAGGATAGTTTGCTCCATTTTCTCTGTGTCTCACATGCTCACTCTCCATGTGATCCTTCTGCCATAGGATGATCCTTGCCAGATGCTGGTACCATGCTTTTGAACTTCCCAACCTCCAGAACCATATGCCAAATAACTCTCTATTGTTTATAATTTACCCAATCTATAGTATTTTGTTATATCAGCAGGAAATGGACAAAGACACTGGCCTCCTTAGAAATATGCATATTTTATCTAAATGTAATTAACACTCATTTGCACACACCTTTTTCTGAGGAGTTCTGTCATTCACTAAAAAAATTATTACAAAAGTGATCATTAAAAATGAATCTAAGAAAGGCTGACTAGCTATCACACCTATAAGCTGCCTCCATATAAAGTTTTTCATTTTGTATCAATTAATTTGTCCCATGTAAGATACACCTTGAGCCATGACTCATTTGAGCTCCAGATTCTAGCATACTCATTTATTGACTAGACACAAGGAAAACCAGTTTTCTATAAGATGGCTTGATGCTCTGTATTGGGAATAGGAAATGTTTGAATGCCAGATTCATTATTCTGATTCTGCTTCTTAGGAAGTTAGATATCGGTTATATAGCAAGTCCTACCAGTTCCCTTTTCACAATATTTCCTTTATCCATGCCTCCTTCCACCCATCTGCCACCACCCTATCCAAGCTACCATCATCTCTCTATTGGACTGAGATCATAGTCTCTTTACCCAGTCTCTCTATCACTACTGTTGCCCTGTCAAAATCCATTTGCTATATAGCAGCCAAAGTGTTCTTTTTTTTTAATTTTTTAAAAATCATTTCAACTTTTATTTTCAATCTGGGGGGTATATGTACAGATATGTTGTCTGTGTGTACTGTATGATGCTGAGTTTTGGGGTATGATTGATCCTACCACCCAGATATTGAGCATAGTACCCAACAGACAGTACATTCAGCTCTTTGCCCCTCTCTTCCCTACCAGCAGTCCCCAGCATCTACTGTTTTCATCCTTCTGTACATGTACATCCAATGATTAGCTCCCACTTATAAGTGAGAACATGTGGTATTTGGTTTTCTATTTCTGCATTAATTCACTTAGGATAATTGCCTCCAGCTACATCCATGTTGCTGCAAAGAACATGATTTCATTTTTTTATGGCTGCATAGTATTTCATTGTGTATATGTACCACATTTTCTTTATCTCTACACTGTTGATGAGCACCTAGGCTGAATTCTTTGCTATTGTGAATAGTGCTGTGCTGAGCATATGAGTTCATGTGTCTCTTTTGTACAACAAATGATTTTCCTTTGGGTATATACTCAGTAATGGGACTGCTAAGTCGAAAGGCAGCTAGATAAAAAGGTCAGATCACTTACAGTAGGAACCATCAGGCTTCTCAGAGTGTTCTTTTTAAAAGTACAGATCAGGTGACTTGCCTGATTAAAATTCTTCAATAATTTCTAATTCCTAATAAACTAAAATTCAAATTCTAGCATGAGCTACTTTCTGCCTGTCTCTTTGCATCTCCATTCTCCCTCTCACTCTTTGTGCTCCAGGTATGCTGGCCTCCATCCTGTTCCTCATGCATGTCAACGTCTCTTCCAGTTTGCTATTGCTTTGCTCTTGCTGTTTCCTGTCTCTGGAACAGTTACCCTCCCCTTTCCCCCATGTATTACATGGCTGGCTTCTTTTGTCTTCAGAACTCGGCTCAAATAACTTCTTCAAGAGGTTTTCCTCTAAAGCAGTAGTTCTCAATCTTCACTGTGTATCAAAATGACCTAGGAAGCTAATAAAAACTCCAGCTTTTTATTAAAAAAATAATAAAATTTTAAAAAAATTAAAAAAAATAAAAAAAAAATAAAAACTTTTGCCAAAACAGAGGTTTGGCAAAGAATAAATTTGGAATTATCCAAACGTTTTCCCTATTTTTAGGGATAATGTTCGAGTAGCCTTGACTCTTTCCTTACTTCGGTCTCTCCTTAGTATCCCTCAGTTGATTACTGCTGCCCTGCCAATACTCAGCCTCTAAGATCATAAAGTTTCCATTTATGATTCCAGCCCAATAAGAGACAAACTCCATTGACTTCGTTTTCTTTAAGCACAAGAATATTGGAGTTGAAAGGCTCTTCACAAATAATCTGATGCAACTCTCCTCTATTTACAGATGAGAGATTTGAAGCAGGAAAGTAGTATGCCTGAGGTCCAGTAAACTAGTTCCTGGAAGAGGTGGCACTGCAAATGCTCCATTCATTGACAATTATAATACTGTCCCTATGGAACAGTGGTGCTCTAAGTCAGGAAGAGTATGTGTTTAACAAACTCTCTTAGTCAAGGTGCTTTTAGAGTACAAAAAGAAAAATCCATTCAACCTAGCAAAAATCATGGAGAGAAACTTAGAAAGTATTAGTAGTATCTTGCAGACCTCCAGTCAGGATGCATTAGTAACTGGAACCAGCAACTGGAAAAGCACTGGGGACCCAGTTTGTGTGTGTGTGTGTGTGTGTGTGTGTGTGTGTGTGTGTGTCTGTGTGTGTGTCTGTCTATCTCCATGCTACTTTCTCTGCTTTACCTTGCACCTAAAGGTAAATGACTGGCATCCCCACTCCTGCAAATAAACATCAGTTTCTTAAACTAACTGAATCTAACAAATACCTCTGTCTCCACTTCCAAGTTTTGGGGGCAGGGACCTGATCAGCTCTTTGGTCAGGTGTCCACTCATTCTCCTTCCAAAAATGAGCAGGGAGCAAAATCATACTGTACATATGGGTACAGGCTTATGTTACCATTGGGGATTGTTCTGGAGGGACAGTCTCCAAAGTGGGTCATGTGGTATCTACCTGCACAGTTTTAAACAACGATCTAACCCTCACTTAGTGGGACAATTAAACTTCTGAAATTTGCATAATAAAAAGCTCACCAGTTTCTCTTTTACTTATATTATATTATGAGATTAATAGCTTCATTCATTAGGAGTTCCCAGCCAGTCTCATATTGAAAGCTACATTCCAGAAACATTAATTTTTAATATTACTCTCAGGTGACTTACAATAATTAAATAAATATCTCAAAGATGCAATCATAGAGAAAGCGTTTGCACATGCATGTTTGATGGGTAGCAGAACTTAGTGAAATGCAGCAGAATAAGGAGCCCACCCTCTCTTCTTCCACCAGCCTCCCTGGGAAATGTCATCCTGTAAACTTGCTTCAAATAGAATGATGATTCCCAATAGTGGTCTCTGGACCAGCAGTATCATTATCACCTCAGAATTTATAGAATCAAGTCCTGGGGTTCCAGCTGAGATCAACAGAATCAGAAACTCTGGGGGTGGGGCCCAGAAATCTGGATTTTAAACAGCCCTCCAGTTGATTCTGATAGATTATAAGCTTTGGAAACCACTACAATAGAAAGATACTGAGATTGGGGCCACGACTTTGACTTGGAATAAGCTGGTTATCTAGCCACAGAGTGGTAAGGTGAAGAAAATGAGCATAGAGTAGACTATGGAAAACCAAGTTTTGTCCTGGAATTGCCTTTGCTAGAAGAATGACCTTGATCAAGATAACTAGTCTTTCTAACCCTCAGTGTTTTCTTCATCTTTAAAGTAGAAAATAAGAAAAATGACCTCACTAGATTTTGAAAATCAAATTTAGAATAATGGATGATAGCTTTTTCATCAGAATTTTTTAATAATCACACTAGAATTTTTATAGCCATCGACTACACATATCCCCAATACTGAAGAAGAACAGCAGAATTCAGTTTCATAGTAAAGGGGAGTTTTAACAAGTCTTACATGCCTGCATGTGTATCATATATGACAGTGTGTTGAAACTATTTGCTGTAGAAGTCACATACAGATGACTATAAGGCTAACTTTGCAATATTTATAAAAATCCCTTCTAAAATTCCCTAAGAAACATGCACAGATATGTATACAGTTGATCCCCACAGATTCTGTATTTGCAAATTTGCCTACATGCTAGAATTTATTTGTAACCCCATAAAAATACAGAGATTTTATAGATATTCACATGCATGTGATGAACTGAAAAAAAAATGTGAGTTGCTTGGCACATACATTCCTGAGGCCAATTAAAGTAACACTCTTCCTTCTTGTTTAAACTGTTGGTGATTTTGCTCTTTTAAATGGCTCCTAAGCACAGACTGAAGTGCTGTCTAATATTACTAAATGCAGAAAGACTATGATGTATTTTATTGAGAAAATACATGTGTTCAATGAATTAGGCATGAGTTGCCATGCCGTTAGCCATGAGTTCAATGCTAATGAATCAACAGTGTGTATTCAAGAAGTCATCTTTAAACAGAAACACATAAAACAAAGTTAGATATTGATTGGATGACAAAAATGTTGTAAGCAAAGACTTGCAGGAATCTGATCCTATTTTTCTGCGAGGAGCAATGGTTCAGTATTCACTAATTCAATGCTTACAGTGTAGAATCTAACTACTGAAAATAACAAGAATTGCCCGTATGTTTTAAGTCTAAAGCCAAGAAGAGGTTAAAATCAAAGCTTACCAAACAAACCTTTGGCAGCTATAAGGTTTTGAGGACAGTAAAAACATATAGAGATATTTTTAAACTATATATATATATGGTATATTGGTACAAATATATTTATAATCCCAATATATTCCAATATATAATGGTGGAAAGATAATACAAATACCATCTTTCAAGAATTGTTAAAGAAAGAATTCTTGATAAAGTTGAGAAGACTTATGAAGTTTAAGATTATATGACAATGCTTATTTTTTAAACTGTCTTAAACTTCCTAGTTTTTATATGTCTATAAAATGAATCAAGTATTTGCCAACATAAACTAAAATTAGCTTATTTATGTTCATTTTACCAAAGGATATAAGTACTAGATTGAATTTAAAATGCATAATGCTTTCTACTAATAAACATCAGCACATTCTGCTAGATGCTAATCACTAAGACAGTTTTAGTATTAGACTCAAAATCTGGGATTACTATTAAATAGTTCTCATAATATAAATAGAATGATCTTTGTGCTTAGTTCGCTTACTATACATTGAAGTATTTTATCTAGTAGTTTGAATAATTTGGATACCTAGATTATCAGAAATGAAAAAGGCTTACAATTTTCAATCAACTGATTATGTAACAAGTATTTATTTAATGCCTGTCATGTGCCAGGCACTGTACTAGATACTAAAGATACAGTGGAAAATAAGATAAATACATCCTTGTGCTCAGAGAGCTCACAGGCCAGAGAAAAAGGACAAGTGAGTTTTGCTTTGATACAAGATTTGTCCTTCAACCACTGTACATCTAAGAACAGTTTAGTCATTCCAGAAAATATGAAAAGCAAAAACTCCAAGCAGTATAAACACCTTCAAGATAATCTCTTCTCAACGGGATAATCATAATGCTACTCCCTTCAGTTATCTTGGCATCTTGCCCCAATAATGTTCAGAAATGTTCCTGGCCACTTAAAACAGCAAAGATTGGAAAATGAAGTGTAAAGGTGCATGGAGAAGACAAGACGTCTGCAGGAGGGTGGCAGGGAATTCTCTGGGCTAAGGAGTCTCAATGGTCAGGCAGTAGATCAGCCAGTGATGAAGGACAAAGTAGATGATGAGAGGTGGAAAGGAGAGAGAGAAGACTAAACAATAAAATTATCGTGTAAATATGATAAATCACCTTTGTCAATATGAGAAGCCAACCAAAAACAATCTTTTCTTTGCAAATTTAAAAATTAGCATGTCACTATTGTCGAAGCTGACCCAGAAAGTGTTTTGAAGGCCACACGTAGCACTGGGACACTTGGAATAATAATTTGCCAAGGAAACGTTTAGCTTCTTAGACTCAGAATGTAAAGATTGAGCACAGGAAATCAAATAGTGGCTTGAGGTCAAATTTTACATAAGGATGAAAGTACAGACCATTAGAAGTCTGAAAAGATATATTTTTATTTTAAAATGAATAAAGGATTATCCAATTCAATAAATTCTCCATATGTAGTTAATGATATCAAATGTTCTACTATGAAGAAAAACGGAATAACCAGTTACATTCTTAGAATCCCTTTATGTTTTGAATTCTTGAATCCACAACAAAGCCTTTCCTTAGCAGAGACTATCCCAATAAATATGCCTCTAGGCTGCTTCCAGCTTTGTTTTCCTTTTAAGAGTTGCTAGTTAAATAAAACAGATAAAAGCAAATAATAATAATAATAATGCTTACCAAGTCTCTAACTCAATTGACAGCAATGCTCCTTAAGTGATGACATGTGTTTGATATCTCAGATTTCCCAAAAAGCATACTTGTGAGGACATTTGGTAGCCTTTTCTATACAGGAAAAAAAGTTTCTGAAGGCTGTCACTAACTACCCCATGGAAACATGTCAGAGCTTGGATTGAGCTTCTCTTAAGGTTCCTCATCATATAAACACAGAATTTTAGAGTTCAATTTGTTCAATGCCCTCATGTTCCTGGGGTGTCTATTACCAGTTGTATTTACCAAAGTGCATGTGTAGATCCTTGTAATTTTTTAATAACTTATTGACAGAAAGAATCACAAAGATGCTGAGCTCAGACTCACACCTCTGAGGAACTTTACTTTGGATTTTAGCCTATATTTTAAACCTCATGAAACTTTATGCATATGCAAAGTACACAGATCCCAAGAAAGCAGTCTGGTCATCAAACATCTGTCTCACTTAAAACACATTCTTTGAGCCAAAGCAAGAGTTTCTTATTTGGTAAGTGTGTTTTTCCAAGGCAATGAGACTCGACTTTAAAATTACTCAAATAAGCGTGTGTGTGTACTTTATTTTTAATTCCAAATTCCATTCTTGTTTCAAATATATTTTTTGCATAATTTTCAGTTGTTCTGCATGAATTAAAATTTGTTAGTTTTCTTTCTGTTTTTACTACTATTATAATCATTTTAGTACTAGCACTGTTACAAAAAAGAGATTTTACTTTATTTTTCCCTCTACCCTGGACCTGAACTTCCAAAGTTTTTAATTTAGAGTTTGAACCAATAATTTATTATTCAATAGGGAAGCTACGTCACAAAAACACTAATTATAAATAACAGAGACTTGTGTGACTCTCTTAGGATGTGGTATAAAAGGAAGCTAAGTAGGGAAAATTCTTGTTTCTGGTAAAGTCATTATAACCCTTAATCAACACCAGTTTGTTTCATCCAAGAATTGTTTTATTTTTAAAACAGAACATGAACCCAAAAGAAGAATGAGCCAAGAATACGAACAGACAATTCAAAGAAAAGGAAACAACCTTTAATCATATGAAAAGGTGTTCAACTTCATGGCAATAAGATAAATGCAGTTTAAGACTACAAGAAAATGCCTTGTTTTTTCATCTATCAGTCTGGCAAATATTTGAAATTTGACTATTATATTATTTTGACAAAAAGGTAAGAAAATATACCCTACAATACATAATTGATGATGTTATAAATTGATTTAAATTTTGGAGGTCAATTTGATGATATTTTCAAAGTCAAAATACTCCAGCGCCCTGCACTGAAATTTTCCTTCTAGAAATTTTTCTTAAAGAAATACTATTAGGCCGGGCGCAGTGTCTCACGCCTATAATCCCAGCACTTTGGGAGGCCAAGGCGGGTGGATCACGAGGTCAAGAGATCGAGACCATCCTGGTCAACAAGGTCAAACCCCGCCTCTACTAAAAAAATACAAAAATTAGAAGGGCATGGTGGTGTGCGCCTGTAGTCCCAGCTACTTGGGAGGCTGAGGCAGGAGAATTGCTTGAACCCAGGAGGCGGAGGTTGCGGTGAGCCGAGATTGTGCCATTGCACTCCAGTTTGGGTAACAACAGCAAAACTCCATCTCAAAAAAAAAAGAAAAGAAAAAAGAAATACTATTAAAAATGCATTAAAAATATATGTATACTGTTATTTTTTTACAGCATCCATGCATTGGGATACTGCATAGCATTTAATAAGAATAAGAAAAAGCTATAGAAAGTTATATGAAACTAACTGCAAATTATATTAACTGACTAAGGGATGATCCAGCACAGTCTGTAGAGTATATTACTTTGTTAATTAAAAAATTTAAAAATATGTGTGAACATGAAGTATAAGAAACTGGCAAAATAACTTGCCTCTGGAGAAAATTAGTAAGCAGAAGGACTAGGAGACAAAAGTGAAATGGAAATTTACTTTTCACTGTGTATCTTTTTATACTGTTGATATATTTTTTAACCATCTACACTATTACTATCTTTTTAAAAATAATATTTTAAAACAAAAGAGTAAGAAATTATGTTTTAGCTACCTGAAAATGAGTAAAAAATGCCAATATGAATGAACTTTAAACCTTTAAACTTGATAAAAATAGAAAATAAAAATGCAGTTACAATGCACCAATATTATTGATCTTAAGTTACAACTTCATGACACTACAGTTAACTGACAATTATATAGACAACTTCTTACAAAAATGCATTTATTACTCTCCTGCATTTTCCAAACCAATCAATACACATCCAGCCCATTAATATCCTTCTATAGCCACTCATACGTGGATGGTCATTTTTGGTCTGTTTTCAACTCCTCTTCCATGCTGTCCTAAATCATCTTTCATTTAGACCAGAGGTTGGCCAGCGTATTCTGTAAAGGGTCAGGTAGTAACTATTTTAGGCTTTGTGGGCCATGAGGCAAAGTCGAACGTATTATCTATGTGTTTATATAAAAAAGAAAATACGAATATCCACATCCTTTAATTGACAAAATTCACAATGCAATAATAATTGAGAAAAAATACATGTCAATAGACATATATTTTTGTTAGTAATTAGAATAATTATTTTGTCAGAAGAAATAACATTTTGCTTAGTGTTTAAAATTAGATTTTCCTATCATTAAGTCAATTGAAAATTTGTAAAATCTTTATCTTATGGGTTCACAAAAGAGAGGCAGTAAAGTCAGATTTGGCCCATGGGCTGTAATTTTCTACTCCTGATTTCAAGACCAGTATCCTCCCCACCTTCTTGTCTCTGTTATCTTGACAACCAAATCTGTTCTGCCTCAAAGATCTTGTTAAACTCTAATGTTACCAGTCACTCCCCTGCTTAAGGTTTCCTGCAAAAATTTCCTATTCCTTAGACTAGAAAAAATTTCCTATTCCTTAGGCTAGGCTCCCTAACCCTCAGACCTGTTCTTCCTAGTGTGGCGCTGGCCTGTCTTCAGCCTCGTTTCCCTCCTCTTCAACCCTCAGCCCCGCCCACCTTCGGCAACAGGCACTTTTTGCTCTAACAACTCTGAACAACTTCCTGCCACACCAAAGCTGTTTTACCCCCATACAGCTGCTGCTGCCCCTTCCTGGAGTCCTTCCCTTCCTTTTCTGCTTGACGACTCAGCCAGCCAGCAAACTGCTCAGCACTCATCCCTTCTGAGAAGCCTGGCTGCTTCTCTGCACACCCGTCCACATGGGATAACCATTTCACACTTCTTTTGTCTCTCTGCACTTCCATTCTTGAATGGATAACATTTTATTATACTTACTACTATTGGAAGTCTGTTGCCTTTCTTGTGCCTAATTTCTCTTTCCCTAGCCCCTAGAATATGCGTGGAACACAGTAGGAAGTCACTGGTTGTTATTAAGCTAAACTTTTATCAATTAAATGGCAACTTTGATGTTAAATACAAATGAACCCATCTCCCTTTCGCTAGATACCTGTGGTGTTAACAATGTCCCAAACTTGTAGAGTTGGCACTCCATATCTGTGGGTTCCACATTCATGGATTCAACCAACTGAAGATCAAACATATTAAAAAAAAAATAGATGGTTGTGTCTGTACTTAATGTATACATATTTTTTCCTTGTCATTCCTTTAATACAGTATAACAAATATTTATATAGCATTTACCTTGTATAAGGTATTATAAATAATCTAGAGATTATTTACAGTATATGGGAGGATATGCATAAATTATATGCAAATGCTATACCATTTTGTATAAGAGTATTGAGTATCCATGGATTTGGGTATCCACAGAGGGTCCTGGAACCAATCCCGCATGAATACTGATAGACTGAATACTGACAAAGGACTGCATTTTGGGGTCAAATAATTAACTCCAGTGCTAGCGTATTTCAATCATATTCAAATAATCAAGAGTTTTCTCTTTTGTCTGAGATGCCTTGACTTTTGGAAGCACAATTATAGCTAATGGTTAAAACTTGCTCACAAACATAGCCCAAAGGCCAGGTCTCCTTGATGAGAATTTGCTTATATATATGTACATACGATATTTGCAGGAAAAGTCAGATTAAGTATCTCATAACTGGTATACAATTCACTACAAACCCAGGGCGGGGATAGGGGATGGTGTTGGAGGGAAAGCAAAAAAGTAAATCTTTTTAAATACTGAGGTATTCGTATTCACACACACACACACACACACCAGTACTCATTTGTGCAAGTAACATTTCTGTTATTTCTATTTGTCTCTTCATGGTTTCCAGGAAGAATTTTCCACCAAAATATTTTAGTTTGTGCCTCCACATACATATGGTCTCTGTGTTGTGTAGTTATTAGGACTGGAGCACGACAAGGTATTTCCCTTTATTTATGGGTTATGTGCCAACCTACAACGAAAGAGCACAACATAAAAGTTTCTAAGTGAGTATATTTTTAATGATGACTGTTAAGTAATTCTATGAATTTTGCCAAAGCCAAGCCTTGCACCAGGGATGTTCTTCTTCCTCATCTTTATTTACTTATTCTCCAGCTCTCTGGGCTTCCTCAGAAAAGCCAGCTCTGATCTCATTTCAGAGCAACCAAGCCCCTTGTTAGTGCTGTTCTAGCTCTCTATATTCGCCCTTTGTAGCACTTACCAAAGTTCATGAGTAGACATTTGGGTGATTATTTAATCAATGTGTTTTGTTCATAAGCTCCATGAAGAAGAATCTGTGTCTGTTTCCTCACTGTGTCCACAACACCTACACAATGCATACAGATTCATGTGCTCAGAAACACTGTCGACACTTGTAGAGTGAGGTCAGTGGTTCATTTAGTACGAGTTCACTATTCTGAAGTATTTTATATCTGAGACAATCATGTGTTTGGAGGATAGAATTAACCTCATAAAGGAACCATGGAGATGGCCATATTCAATCAACTCATGTACTAATAAAAAGAAAAAGAAAAACCCAGAAACTCAGAGAAGTTACACAACTTGCCAGGGGTCTCATAGGAACTATTGGCAGAGTTTGGAAGGCCCATCTCCACCATTTATTTGGTGGCAGCTTGTCATACCATTCACCTTTCTATGTGGTCTCAAACCTTGCTTGTGGTTTCAAACTCCCACCGTGACTTTGGTTGGCATATCATAGCTTTAGCTCAATATGACACCTAATAATACCCATTTAGTTTACATGCTCACCCACCGCCTCAGTGCCCATTTCTCAGTGACCTAATTTCAATTCTGGTAAGGGAGAGAAAACCTGACTGGCATAAATTGGGCCTGTTGTTCAACCCTGGTCTTGATAACTGGGGCCTAAGGAAGGAGTGCATTATAAGATACCTGAGAGATTGTGGATAGATAGAAGGTGTCTCTAAGTTGCTGGTGTCAGGGAAGATGTAGATACACAGGATACACATAGGCAAATGTAGAAAGGCCAAAGTGCATAAGAACATGCAAAGAAAACACATACACATACACATACACATACACATACACATACACATACACATACACATACACATACACATACACATAGACACCATAATATCTTTGTTTTGAGTTCATTAGTCTGAGCTTCCTTATATGTAGGCATTTTTGGTTTGTCATTTTGCCTTTTGTTTTGTTTGTCCTTTGTCAAGCATGCAAATAAAAATTTAAAAATACATTATGTCTGATGCATCTAATTATAAACAACACACAGGGTCACCCAGGCATCTAGTAAACGGGCATTCAGTGATATACCTGCCTCCAGGAAAACGTTGTTTTGTCTATTGCTTCATGTTACTGTTTTTAAAATTTTACAGTAGTGACAGTAGCAATTGAATTGGCACCTGTGGCTTGGCAAAGCCCATTGAACCATTGATATGATCTCATTTGGTTTTTTGGTTTTTGTCTTTTTTAAAATTATGTATATATTTAAGGTATACATGATTTTTAAATATATTTATACATAGTGAAATGGTAACTATAGTCAAGAAAATTAACACACCCATCATTTCAAATAGCTACCCTCTCGTGTGTGTGCATGGTAAGAGCACCTAAAATCTACTCTCAGCAAATTTATAATATGCAGTATAATATTATTAACTGTAATCCTCATTCTGCACATTAGATCTCTAGACCTATTCATTCCACTATATAACTGCAACTTTGTACCCTTTGATCTATCTCTTTCCATTTCCTCCTCCCTCTCCTTCCCCTCCTCCTAGTAATCTCTTTCTATTCTCTGTCTCTATGTATTTCACCTTTTTTTTTTCCAGGTTCTAAGTATGAGTGAGATCGCTTAGTATCTTTTTTCTATTTCTGGGGCTAATTTCACTTAGCATAATGTCTTCCATATTCATTCATGTTGTCATGAATGACAGGATTTCTTTCTTCCTTAAGGCCAAATAATACTCCGTTATATTTTTATGTATATAATATATAGATGATTTTATTCTATTATTCTATAATAGAATGTAATAATACATGAGTATTGATGCTATTATAAATATATATTACATAACAATATTATTCCATTGTATTATATATGTGAAACATATATTTTATATTTTAATAATGTTGCATCTATATGACATTTTATTTATCCAGTCAGCCAGCAGTGGACACCTACGTTGCTTTCATATCTTGGTTATTGTGAATAATGTTGCAATGAGCAGGGTGGTAGTGAAGGTATCTCTATGATGGGCTGATTTCATTTCCTTTGGGTATATACCCAGAAGAAGGGGGTTACTGGGTCATTTGGTAGTTCTATTTCTAATTTTTTTGGTAACCTCCATACAGTTTTCCATAATGTCTGAACTAATTTACATTCCTGCCAACAGTGTGCGAGGATTCCTACTTCTCCACACCTTTGCCAACAATTGTTATCTTTTGTCTTGTCTATAATAACCATTCTAACAGGTGTGTGGAGACATCTCACTGTGGCTTTGATTTGCATTTCCCTGGTGATTAGTGATGTTGAGCACATTTTCACATACCTAGTTGCCATTTTTATGTCTTTTTTAGAGCAATGTCTATTTAGGTCCTCATAGTTCTACTTATTTATTTTTGCTTAAAAATTTTTATGGGTACATAATAATTGTACATCTTTTTTGGGGCATGTGTAATATTTTGATAAATGTGTACAATGTATAATGATCAAATCTGGGTATTTGGGATAACTATCACATGGAATGGTCATCATTTCTTTGTGCTGTAAGTATTTTAAATCTTCTCTATTTTGAAATATTCAATATATTGCTGTTAACTATAGTCACCCTGCTATGCCACCAAAACTCAAATTTGGTTGACATGTTCAATTCTATAGTTTATCATGTGTTCTAAGAGTTGATTTTAAAAAGGGGGGAGTTTTTATTCAGTTACATAATGGAATCCTTACTCGCAGTTCTTTTTAAAAAAAAAAAAAAGTCTCTGCTGCTATTACATTCACAGATAGTATCTCCCGTAGCTCACCTATAAGACTTAAACTCTGAATCTGGACACATTTCTTGGGATTTGGAGTTCCAGGACAAGTTTCCAAAGAGTGTTATTAATGATGAGTCAGTTTTAAATGTGTGGTACAGACCACATAGAAACTACTTAAATTTAACCACTGGAAGGAGCTGAAACCCAGAGCAGAACTGAGGCAAAATGTAGTTGAGGCAGCTTATGTTACACCTGTGGTCAAGCAGTCTCTTCTGATCTGCCATAATCATTTCCTCAACCCATTCCTCAACCTTTTTTTCTGAGATGAAATCATAACCAGAATTTATATTTGTTTCCCATACTCTCTTTTTTAAGGAAAGTTTGTGCAGTCTTTCCCTTTTCTCTCAAAATCCCCTTGAATAAAATCAAATTCAAAAAAGAAGTCTTCCTTAGTCACAGCTCTTAATTTTGAGTTGCATTTTCTGTCAAGAATCTCCCTAACATTGTTTCTTTCTGAAATTTAACAGCCAAAATACTCAACATCTCAAAATCTTTTTCTTTACCAGTAGTATATTATCTCTTTTTGCTATTTTTTCTTTTGTCTTCCTCCTTCCTAAGTGGTCCCTAACACTTTTATTTTCCAAATATTTGTCAGAAACATGTCTTGCCCTCAGAAAAAAATATTTTTTTCTGATGACCTTTCATTTTTACATATGTACAACCATACCTGAAGTCTTAAACAATATGGTAATAAAAAGAAAAAAAAAGACACAATTTGCTGTGCATAAATGGTGATAGCAGCCTCTACCTACCTCACAGAAAGCCATCATAAGATTAATCAGAGGCCAGGCATGGTAATCTCAGCACTTTCTTGAGGCAAGGGCAGGACTCTCACTTGAGCTCAGGAGTTTGAGACCAACCTGGGCAACATGGTAAAACCAGGTCTCTACAAAAAGTACGAAAACCAGCCACATGTGGTTGTGTGTGCCTGTGTTCCCAGCTACTCAGAAGGCTGAGGTGGGAGAGCCAAGGCTGCAGTGAGCTGTGATCATGCCCCTACACTTCAGCCTGGATGTTAAGCAAGACCCTATCTTAAAAAGTAAAAAATTTAAAAATGATTCATTAGACCATTTTAACATGCTAATTGTTATGCATAGGCTTAATTAATACAATGTTGACAGAGTGTTAAACTTCTATTAAACTGACTAATGGACCCAAAGCAGTTATGTGCTACTGATTAAAAACAAGACTTTAAATTTGTTCAAGTGTATATCTGAGAAATGTATTGACATAAAACACATTTCTTTGTAATTTTTTTACTTAAATATATGGTAAATATTGCAATATTCAAACAGTATATTAAATTCAGACTATTTCATAATTATTCTTTCAAAACACTGCATTACACGGTATGTAGACTAGTCAACAGTAATGATAATAGTGTCACTGAAAGCACTTAAAATGTGCACAACATTGTTTCTAAGTACTTTACATTTATAAGTCTCTCATAATCTTATAAGTATCCCTAAGTATATCAAGAATTCAAGGTTTTGAGCATCTTTACCCAACCAATTCTCAGGGTCATATTTGCAGTAGGTAACCCTGGGGAATGAGGTGATGTCTCCCATTGAGACAAAGAGCAGACCTGCATACTGCCTGCTATAAAAGAGGTAGATTCCTCCAACTCAGGGTCCCTTGACTGCAATACAAATTTACCATGTGCATTATATCTATCTGGATCCTCTGAATCATCCTCCTGGAACTTGGAGGACAAGGGAACTGATGCAAACCTGATGCACATGCTGCCTGCTGTGCCTTCAACAACAAGTCCCTTGTCTCTGTCAGGATCTTCGTGTATTCTGACAACATGAAACAATAAAGGTCTAATTTGCCAACATCCACAAAATAGTGAGGGTCTAATTTAGCTTATAAGCAAGGTAAAATCAAATCCCAGCCCCTTATGTGTATGTGTGTGTGTGTGGTATATGTGTATGTGTGTGTGTGTGTGTGTGTGTGTGCATACATATATATAACAAAATAATAATCACTTCTCCAGCCCTCTTTTTATAGACAAGGAAACTGAGACAAGAAAAGAAGTTCTGTCATTGACCCAAAGTCACAAAACTGGTAAGATTTGGAGCCAAGATTTGAACCCAGTAATCTTCAAAGTTCATGCTTTTAACCACTATACTTTGTTACTACTTCAGAAGACATATAATTTCATAAAAAAAAATTTTAAAAGACACAATTCCTTCTCTCTTGATGCCACAAACTGCATTTAATATTTGCTAAATTTTTTTTCCTTATTAAAACAGTATTCCCAGTGTAATAAAACATTAATGGTATATTTGTGCAAGCCAAAAAAAGAGAAAGATGTGTTTTTATTTGCCAAAATATTTCCAGGATTTTTGCATCTTTCATAAAATATTAAATTGAAAAGAATAATGTACAGCAAAATTCTTCCTCTTTCCAGGTTTTCATAGACAATCTTATTCATTTTTCCAGGCCAGCTTAAGTGCCATTTCTCCAGCAAGCCTTCCCTGAAGAGCTAGATATTATCTCTCCCATCTATTTAGCATTTTATCTCTAGAAGGTACTTTGCACTTTAGCCCTTGCATTCTTCTTATGCAGTTGTAGGTCAACTCCCACTTCTAGATCCTTAACTCCGCAAAGGTAATTTTTATTTGTGATTCCCCTTTTCTCCTTCATAACTTTCAGCATAGTGTCTTGTAACTAGTAGTAAGTACTAGTTAAGGAACTTTCTTTAGTATCCGGTAAATATAAATATATATATAATAATTTTTAACCATCATTTATAACATCAAATTTTAATGCTTTTTACAAAGAATATTTGTAGCATACTAAGATATTTATATTTTTGAATCTTTACTCTGGTTGCTTAATAGCAGAATTAATGTTTTCCCACTTTTTTTCTATTGCATACATATATTACAGAAAAGTTTACTGAAATAGTGCATATTTCTTGATGCATTATGCTAACATGTATCTTTTCTTTTAGTTGAATGTTTTGACATTTTGGGAATGAGAAATGTACATTTTCATCATGTTTTCCCATCCAACAGTGCATGATGGCCATCACAAAGCAGATTCTTTTTATTTCACGTCTCTTCCACCGTTAGAATCTGCATTTAGCCTCCCTTTCTCCAGTTCACTCCTTTCTTTAATCCATTCTGCTACTAGATCAACTTTCCTAATGTCTTTTCTCTACACCATCACTGTACTCAAAACCCTTCAGTGACTTGCCATCTATCATAATATAAATCAGAGCTCCTAAGTCTGGCACTCAAATGTAAATTTAACCCCAATATTCTTAGTGATCTCTATTGCTTACTTCTTCTCTATATGAAAACATTACTTCATTCAAATTTATCTGTTTCCTATTCACACATAAACCTTGCATTACCCTGCTTCTGTTTCTGTCCATGGGATGAAATAGTTTCTTTTCTACACATCTAAATCTTATCCATTCTTTAAGATAAAAATCTGAGCCATCTCTGCATGATGCTTTTCCTAACACCCTGGTCAGGAATACTGCCTTCACTCTCACATTTTTTTCCTGTGGAACCATGGTAAATTTATCTTACTCCATGTCATCTTTTTTAGTTGAGGTGTGATTGTGATATATATCAAAATGTTGGTACTTCACTAAATGTTATCTTTCACAGATTTTCCTCAGGGACATTCCAATCATGCTTGCATTGTTTGAAGTATTTCAAGGGCTCTTCCTCTGGTAATCACAAAACCAATGCACTATAAAGTCATCCATTTTATTTTACAATCTTTTCTTGTTTTCATTTTTCAAAAACTTACCTAACTTGTTTGGGCACAGTGGCTCATGCCTTTAATCCCAGCACTTTGGAAGTCTAAGGCAGAAAATTTCTTGAGCTCAGGAGTTTAAGACCAGCCTGGGAAATATAACAAGAAACTGTCTCTACAAAACGTTTTTAAAATTAGCCAGATGTTGTGGCACATGTCTGTAGTCACAGCTACTTGGGAGGCTGAGACAGGAGGATGGCTTGAGCCCAAGAGATAAAGGCTGCAGTGAGCCATGCCAGCACCACCGCACTCCAGCCTGGGCCACAGAGTGAAACTCTAAAAACACCTAAAAAAAAAAATACCCAACTTGATCATTCACTCTGTTTCCCAAAATCAGTTTCTAATAACATTTTATTTTTTCTTTAAAAAAAAGTAAGCTCTTTCTTTCAAAGGGCAAAAGTTGGCCACCACTGAAGACAGTCTAGAAAGTACATCATAAGTTTTAAAAGCAACATATTCCTAGGTGTGACTGAAAAAGAAAACCTTTCCTCTGGATTAATTAATAAAGTAATGACTAGGATAAAGTCTATAGCCATTTACTTCAGTAAGAAGTTTAAATTACCCTGCAGAGTCATTTAGGGTTCATTTGCATTACTTTTGGCAATGGCTTAGGCAGTGGTTTTCCCATCAAAAACCCTTTTTTCCAGTTGGCATGACATAAAAGTAAAAAATTCTGTAATATTTCAGAGACTGTGAAATAAAAGATCATACTCTGCTTCCTCAAGTTGCAGACAAATGTAGTTGCAAATCCTTCTTCCGTGGCCAAAGAAAAGTAAAGAGGTTTACTATGAAAGAATTTACCATGGATTTCCGCAGAATTTCTCTCACTTCCAAAGGCAACATGGTCTCTGGTCTCCATGGCCACACAAAGATTCTGTGGTCGGGTTTGAGACCAGCCTAGGCAATGTGGTGAAACCTTGTTTCTACAAAAATAAGTACAAGAATTAGCCAGGTATGGTGGCATTCAGGAGTCTAAGGTGGGAGGATTGCTTGAGCCCGGGAGGTGGAGGGATCATGGCCATGAGCCGTGATCGTGACACTGCACTCCAGCCTTGGTGACAGAGTGAGACCCTGTTTCAAAAAAAAAAGTTAATATGAGCAAAACAACTTCATAAGACTTCTGAAATGGTTTATACCGTAAAAATAACCTTTAATCTCTAAAATGCTTGTAATTTTGAATTGCCGTATTTAATAATTTGTTGTCCTGGTAATGGTATTTAAATTGGCATCATTATTTTCTAAAATGTGTAAAGGTTTTTAAGTTTACCAAGGCACAAGAGGTTAATTGACACTTTCTTCTTCCGTATGCATGGAAGCAAAAACAAATACAAGATATGATGCTTTGGATCTCTTATTAGAAAAAAATAAGTGGAGTTATTAACATTTAAACAAAAACCGAGGGAATTCATCCACAGAAGTGACAAAATAAAGCAAATAGTAAAGGTAGTCTTATAGGCAGAAGAGAAGAATCCCAGAAAGAATAAGAAAATACAGAAATGATGGAAACCAGTAAAAAGGTATCTAAAAATATCAGCAAATACAAATAATAATTGACCACATGAAAACACAGTGACTTAGTTTGAAATATATACATATAAATGCTTGCAACAATAGCAAGATGTGAGAAAGAGTAAAAGAAATTGTAAGGTTTTAACATTGGTTGAGAAGTAGTAAAAACATCAGTTTATATTAAACAGCTTTGTCCCATTAAAATATGATGCAAGACACATATGTCATTTTAAATTTTCTAGTAATCACATTAGAAAAAGTAAAATGAAATAAACAAAGTCCATTTTGGTACATTTTATTTAACCCAAATTATGATCATTTCAACATATAACCAATATAAAAATTATTGATGAGATATTTTACATACTTTTTGTAGAAAATCTTTCAAATTATCTTATATTAACATCAAATCTCAACCCAGATTAGCCACATTTCGAGTGCTCAACAGCCACATGTGGCTAACAGCTATCATATTGGACAAAGCAGTATTAAACTCTATTAAGTCAAGGAAGTAGCTTGCAATCCTTATAGTAATCACTAATAGAACTAAATGTAAAAGGACATATAATCAGAAAATTTGTAAATACAAAAAAAATGTAATTTTAAATAGGATTACTGGATATAATCAACACAGACAGTACCCTGCCCAGTTGCCCTTTACTTAGCTGACACACCTGCACCCCAGCTGCTCTGTTAGCTGCTAATGACTCACATCTTCCTCTATCTGGAAGAGGAAACCAGCTTAGCCAAAGAGGAACCAGCTTCCTTAGAAAGTATGCTCCCAACGCCAACAATGAATAACTGACACAGGGCAAAGAAGCCTGGCGTCCTTGCCAAAATGGAAACTGACTTCATGGTACAATTTATGCTCTGGAGATCCCCAGGTGGTAAAGCTAAAACCAGCATCCACCTGGGACCACATCTTAGCTCAGCTCTTTTCCCTGCCTTATCCTGCTTCCTTTACTTTCTTCTTAAAGCACTCCTTTGATAAATCACATGCATCCATATCACTGTCTCAGGCTATTTCAAGGGAACTGACCTAAGCCCCTTGGTTTATCCAAGTGAAAGCAAGAGAGAGAGAGAGAGAAAAAGCAACATAAAATAAGTAAGACAAATAAAACATAAATATTATTAATATGGTGAGCATAAACCTAAGTAAATCAGCAAGTGCAGTAAAATGAAATGGTCTAAATACCCTAATTAAAAGATAAGGATTGTCAGAATTGACAAAAACATTAAGAAAACCTATGTGTTACTTATAAAAAGGGTACAGAAATATGTACTATGCAAACACCAGGAGAAGTCTGGTTTTGATATACTCATGTCAGATAAGATCTGTGATAAGGCAAGAAACATTCCTAAAGTTGAAAAGAATTCTTTTATAATAATAAAAGGATCCATCCACCAGGAAGATATAAAAAGTCTACGTGTGTATGGGCCAAATAATATAGTTTCACAATATGTAAAAACAAAAATTGATCAATTTAAAAAGTAGAATATACAAATCAACAACTAAACAATTTGACACTCTTTGATAACTGATAAAACAAGCACCTGGAAAATTAGTAAAGCTATTTATAATCTAAGCAACACAATTAACAAAGCAGAAACACTTGTTAAAATATACTGTAGAATGACAGAATATGCAATTTTGACAAGTGTACATTTACAAAAACAGACCACATGTTGGGCCAAAACGTCAGACTTGACAAATCGAAAAGGACTCCAACAGTTCAAATATATTATTTGATTATAGTAAAATAAAGGTGGAAGTAAATAACTAAAAGACTAAAATAAAATTTTCAAATGTCTGGAAATTAAGCAAACATTTTTAAATAACTGAAAGTTAATAAAATGTATAGTAAAATACTTTGAACTGAATTGTAATGAAATGTAATATTTGAAACATATCATTTGGCTGTTGCTATGCTTAGTGGAAAATCTATAACTTACATTCATGTATTAGGGAACAGAAAAGCTGAAATGCAATTGTATGGGTATTCATCTCCAGAAGTCAGAAAAAGATACCAAATTAAACCCAAGGAAGAGTAAGAAGAAAAAATAAAAAGTAAGAAAGAACAAATAATAAAGAGTAGGACAAAAACTCAGTTAACTAGAAAACATACATGCAATAAAAAATCAATATCAAAAAGTTTATTAACAGAGGAAGCCAACAACATATATCAGGAATGAAAGAGAGAGCATTACCACAGATCTCAATAGATACAGACATTTGATAAAAGCAAGATCCTGGGTAAAATAATAAACCTCTAGGCAAGCTAGGAATAAAAGATATTTTCTGAAATAAAGACTATTTCCAAAAAAATGACATTTAGCAAAATAAGGGAATTTTATTAAACTGATATAGAATATTTACAAAATATTAGCAAAAATCCTACACGAATGTGAAGTGCTGAAAAATTCCTGACTTTGAGAATGAATGAGAAAATGTTGCTCCCTATCACCATTTGTATTCAACATTGCATTGCAAGTCCTATTCAGTTTAAGATATATGACATCTATATACAATTTGATATAAGACATCTACATACAGTTTGATATAGATAGATACATAGATGATAGATAGATAGACAGACAGATAGGCAGACAATAGATAGATGGATGATAGGTAACTAGTATCAGTAGTTGAATGGATGAATAAAGAACAATGTATTTATGCCATGGAATACTATCTGCAATGAAAATGAACAAATCATAGCTACATACAATAGCATAAATCAATCTCACAAATGATAATGAGCTAAAGAAGCCAGGCACAAAATGGTATATATTGTATTATTCCATTTACATAAAAGTCAAAATTTTGTGCAGAATAAATTGGTGGTGATAGAAATCAGGCTAGTGTTAAACTTGGTGAAAATAGTCACTGGAAGGGAAACAAGTGGGACTTCTGGGTTGCTGGATTCATGCTCTGTTTCTTGATCTGAGTATCAGTTAAATAGGTTTTCACTTAGAATTTGTGCTTCCCCCACCCCAATATCTTTAATAAAATATTTATCTAAAAATAAAAATATATAATACCTATTAGCAGCACTTGGGTATTTTGGCGAGTCAATGAAAATATCTCTTTTGGAAAGCAGGCTCAATTTTTTAAAGACAATCTATAATTTGTTCCATTTACACTTTAGAAATATATTTCAGGGACAGCATTTTGTGTTGTTCAAAATAAATAATGGTATATTCTTTTTTTTTTTTTTTGAGTCAGAGTCTCACTCTGTTGCCAAGGCTGGAGTGCAATGGTGTGATGTAGGCTCACTGCAAACTCCACCTCTGAGTTCAAGCAATTCTCATGCCTCAGTCTCCCAAGTAGCTGGGATAACAGGCATGCACCACCATACCTGTCTAATTTTTTTATTTTTAATAGAGACAGAGTTTCACCATGTTGGCCAGGCTGGTCTCAAACTCCTGGCCTTAAGTAATCTGCCTGCCTCAGCCTCCCAAAGTACTAGGATTACAGGCATGAGCCTCCATGCCCAGCCAATAATGAATATATTCTATAAATGCAGTCACCATTGAATAACAAAAATATAGAGAATTGAGAGAACCTATAAAGTTATTCACAAATGGCTTTAGACATAACCTTCTAAATCTTCATTATTTGTCACATCAGGGGTCTGGTCTTCAACAAGTACAGAAAAGAATCTCTCCTAGTAGTGGGAAGAAAAACACAAGCACTGGATCCATTATATGGTGGAAGCAACAGAAATATTTGTGCTATGAATAAGGTGAGCTGTGATTCCACTGATGAGAGCTCCAAGCCTCTTTCAGTAATCTCATTTTGTTGGAGGTACCAAACAACACAAAGGAATAGCAGTCCTCTAGATACTATTTGGTGGTGACAGTGAGCACAAAAAGAAATACAGAGTTTTAAAAACACTGTTATTTGTCTCTTTATTTTCACTTTGATGGAGATCACTGCAGGTTATAAGAAGTCTCTAAAGGCTTGTGGTATGAATAGAAAGTGTGAGAACTGCTGATTTCTGTTAAAGCCGTTGCGGCCTAAATTGGATGGGGTTGCTGAACTACCATATTTTGTCGCTTCTGGTTGCATCAAATTTATATTTACTAAGCACCACAAAAATTTTGTGGCAGACTACTTTCACCCACAGTCTAACACAGCAACATGAAAATTGAGAAAATGATCCTGAACATGTGTAAGACAATATAAACTGCTTGCTTTTTTACAAATCATTTCTGTACCCAAACAAGAAAGATTATACAACAAAGGAGCTTTTTCTGCTATGATAAAAGCGTTTC